>NC_090341.1:51117662-52367662 GCF_035084215.1 Heptranchias perlo
CATGGTTCCCAGCCCAGAATGAGGTACACATCGTGACCAGCCCAGAGTGAGGGACACAGGGTTCCCAGCCCAGACTGAGGCACACAGGGTTCCCAGTCCAGGCTGAGGTACACAGGGTTCCCAGTCAGACTGAGATACACAGGGTTCCCAGTCCAGGCTGAGATACACAGGGTTCCCAGTCAGACTGAGATACACAGGGTTCCCAGTCAGACTGAGATACACAGGGTTCCCAGTCAGACTGAGGTACACAGGGTTCCCAGTCAGACTGAGGTACACAGGGTTCCCAGTCAGACTGAGGTACACAGGGTTCCCAGTCAGACTGAGGTACACAGGGTTCCCAGTCAGACTGAGGTACACAGGGTTCCCAGTCAGACTGAGGTACACAGGGTTCCCAGTCAGACTAAGGTACACAGGGTTCCCAGTCCAGACTGAGGTACACAGGGTTCCCAGCCCAGACTGAGGTACACAGGGTTCCCAGTCAGACTGAGATACACAGGGTTCCCAGTCAGACTGAGATACACAGGGTTCCCAGTCCAGACTGAGGTACACAGGGTTCCCAGTCAGACTGAGGTACACAGGGTTCCCAGTCCAGACTGAGGTACACAGGGTTCCCAGTCAGACTGAGGTACACAGGGTTCCCAGTCAGACTGAGATACACAGGGTTCCCAGTCAGACTGAGATACACAGGGTTCCCAGTCAGACTGAGATACACAGGGTTCCCAGTCAGACTGAGGTACACAGGGTTCCCAGTCCAGACTGAGATACACCGGGTTCCCAGTCCAGACTGAGGTACACAGGGTTCCCAGTCAGACTGAGGTACACAGGGTTCCCAGTCAGACTGAGGTACACAGGGTTCCCAGTCAGACTGAGATACACAGGGTTCCCAGTCAGACTGAGGTACACAGGGTTCCCAGTCAGACTGAGGTACACAGGGTTCCCAGTCAGACTGAGATACACAGGGTTCCCAGTCAGACTGAGGTACACAGGGTTCCCAGTCAGACTGAGGTACACAGGGTTCCCAGTCCAGACTGAGGTACACAGGGATCCCAGTCCAGACTGAGGTACACAGGGTTCCCAGTCCAGACTGAGGTACACAGGGTTCCCAGTCCAGACTGAGGTACACAGGGTTCCCAGCCCAGACTGAGGTACACAGGGTTCCCAGCCCAGACTGAGGTACACAGGGTTCCCAGTCCAGAGTGAGGTACACAGGGTTCCCAGTCAGACTGAGGTACACAGGGTTCCCAGTCAGACTGAGGTACACAGGGTTCCCAGCCCAGACTGAGGTACACAGGGTTCCCAGCCCAGACTGAGGTACACAGGGTTCCCAGTCCAGAGTGAGGTACACAGGGTTCCCAGCCCAGACTGAGGTACACAGGGTTCCCAGTCCAGACTGAGGTACACAGGGTTCCCAGCCCAGACTGAGGTACACAGGGTTCCCAGTCCAGACTGAGGTACACAGGGTTCCCAGTCCAGAGTGAGCTACACAGCAAGTGATGTCACCTGATTGGAGTTTGAGTTTCTTTTCTCTGTATTGTTTTGTTGCTGTTTCTTTTTGCTTTTACGCAGAATTTATACAACTCGCTAAAAGTTTCCCCTCGAGGACCAACTGCAGCTGATAGAACAAGCGTTAAATATATAAATTATTATTCAATTACACATCTCAAGGGCAATTTGTCAAATTTGACAAATAGCTGCTTTTGAAAGTTTAAAAAGGATTAAGTTTTGTGTTCCAAAAAAAACCTACTGATCAGGACTCATTAAGACTTAAATTAACCTACCAACATAAAATGTCTTGTGACATACCAGACATCACCTACCAAACCTCACCCACCGGACGTCACCCAACAGGCATCACCCAAACCCGCGACCTCTACCACCTAGAAGGACAAGGGCAGCAGGTACATGGGAACAACACCACCTGCACGTTCCCCTCCAAGTCACACACCATCCCGACTTGGAAATATATCGCCGTTCCTTCATCGTCGCTGGGTCAAAATCCTGGAACTCCCTTCCTAACAGCACTGTGGGAGAACCTTCGCCACACGGACTGCAGCGGTTCAAGAAGGCGGCTCACCACCACCTTCTCAAGGGCAATTAGGGATGGGCAATAAATGCCGGCCTCGCCCACATCCCATGAACAAATAAAAAAAAATCAGATGTCACACATCACGTATCCATGTTTGCTGATGATACAAAGCTAGGTGGGAAAGTAAGACACAAAGGGGGAGAAATTGGATAGGGGCCGTTTTTGGGCGCAGGTAACGTGATGTGTTATCACTCTACGCCCAATGGCCCCTGCGCAGGCAAGACGCAAGTTACAGCCCGCCCCAGGACTCACCTGCAATCAGCGTTCCATTCCAGGCCTTGCAATTGGAATCAATGCAATTTGTACTTTCCACCACCAGAGGGAGCTCAATCTCTTAAAGGGAGAATGTTTCTTAGAAATCTCTTAAAGGTAGCTGGTACCTGTTATTTGCTGGAGATCAGACATCGCACACGTAAAACACAGATGCAGGTCCCATCCCCATGTTTACACACTGATGAGTTATGTTAAAACATTGAATAAAGGTTGCACACTACTAAATCCCACATCCTCCATTCTGCACGCCAGACCTCACCAATCTGAGTAGGTACCTGGCCTGCGAGAGTGCATGCACCAAGGTTCTCTGCTGATGCACTAGAGACCTTGGGTGCAAGAGGTGGACAAAAGGAGGGAAATCCTATATCCGTTGGGGGGGAGGGGGGCAAGAGTCCCTCCAGACATATATCCAAAAGGCAGCGGGGGACCAGCCCAGAACATGGATGCAGTGCAGGAAGAAGTTCAATGCTTTGACATGAGTGGTCAAGGTGAGTGAGGCCAACTGTCAAATGGTGTCTCCTACCAACTGCTCCACGCACTACACCCCCGCATCACCCACATACCAACAAACTCTTTCCATCAGTACTCAACTCTTCCAATCAGATGCTTCCTCTCACCCTTACACATTACCACTGTTTCAAGCCGCCCACCCACAGCTCACAGGCCACCCACATTGGCAGCTATTCAACCATGACAGGCACATCACCCAGGAGAAGGTGGCGCATATCAGGAGGCAGCAAGTGGCAGTGGCATTTAGCCCCTCGAGCCTGTTCCACCATTCAGTGAGATCATGGTGGACCTGTGACCTAACTCCATATACCCGCCTTAGCCCCATATCCCTTAATACCCCTGGTTCACAGAAATCGATCAATCTCAGATTTAACTTTCACAAGTGAGCTAGCATCAACTGCTGTCTGCAGAAGAGCGTTCCAAATGTCTCCCACCCTTTGCGTGTAGAAGCATTTTCTAACTTCACTCCTGCACATCCTGACTCTAAATGTTAGGCTATGTCCTCGCATCCTAGTATTCAAGTGTGGAAGACCTCCAAAACAGTTACAAATGTCTCAGCAGCCAGAAGCAATAATACAGCCACTAACCTGTAAATCCTGCATGGTCCATTAAAATAGCATCGGTGAGGGGGTCTCCAGGCTCTCTAAGACACGTTCAGATGGCCGGGGTTAAGAGCGTTAAGTCCCAAAAGGGTGTCTATCACTTTAAATAAGCGTTGCACACTGATTGAAGCCATTTTCTCCCTATTTTACATGATTCCAGTGTTCGTTATCTGCGCCTGTGCATGTGCTAACTCCTATACCAAGATGGCATCTGGCGCACGTCATGCCGGAAACGTGCGTGCGCATCCAAGACGCCATCTTGGATGTCGGAGAGGCCGTGTAGCGCCGAAACAGTGGGTCAATTGGGCTACAAGGCCCAATTTAGTGCCCAAAGAGTCTGCAAAGGGATATAGGCAGGTTAAGTGAGTGGGCAAGAAGGTGGCAGATGGAGTATAATGTGGTGAACAGTTGTTTTTTGGACTGGAGGAAGGTATACAGTGGTGGTCCCCAGCGGTCGGTACTAAGACCACTGCTATTTTTGATATATATTAATGACTTGGACATGTGTGCAGAGGGCACAATTTCAAAATTTGCAGATGACACAAAACTTAGAAGGGTAATGAACAGTGAGGAGGATAGTGATAGACTTCAAGAGGATATAGGCAGGCTGGTGGAATGGGCGGACATGTGCAGATGAAATTCAACACAGAAAAGTGTGAAGTGATACATTTCAGTAGGAAGATCGAGGAAAAGCAATATAAACTAAAGGGTACAATTCTAAAAGGGGTGCAGGAACAGAGAGATCTGGGGGTATATGTGCACAAATCGTTGAAGGTGGCAGGGCAGGTTGAGAAAGTGGATAAGAAAGCATACAGGATCCTGGGCTTTATAAATAGAGGCATAGAGTACAAAAACAAGGAAATTATGATGAACCTTTATAAAACACTGGTTCGGTCACAACTGGAGTATTGTGTCCAGTTCTGGGCACTGCACTTTAGGAAGGATGTGAAGGCCTTACAGAGGGTGCAGAAGAAATTTACTAGAATGATTCCAGGGATGAGGGACTTCAGTTACGTGGATAGACTGAAGAAGCTGGGGTTGTTCTCCTTAGAGTAGAGAAGGTTGAGAGGAGATTTGATAGAGGTATTTAAAATCATGAAGGGTCTGGACAGAGTAGATAGAGAGAAACTGTTCCCATTGGCAGAGGGATCAAGACCCAGAGGACATAGATTTAAGGTGATTGGCAAAAGAACCAAAGGTGACATGAGGAAAAACTTTTTTACACAGTGAGTGGTTGTGAACTGGAATGCACTGCCTGAGGGGGTGGTGGAGGCAGATTCAATCATGGCTTTCAAAAGGGAATTGGATAAGTACTTGAAGGGAAAAAATTTGCAGGGCTACGGGGATAGGGCGGGGGAGTGGGACTAGCTAAATTGTTCTTGCTGAGAGACAACATGGACTTGATGGGTCAAATGGCCTCCTTCCGTGCTGTAACCATTCTATGATTCTGTTCTATGATTTTGGCAGGAAGAATGAGGAGAGGCTATATAAGCTAAATGGTACAATTCTAAAGGGGGTGCAGGAACAGAGAGATCTGGGGGTATATGTAAGCAAATCTTTGAAGGTGGCAGGACAGGTTAAGAAAACGGTTAAAAAAGCATACGGAATTTTGGGCTTTATAAATAGAGGCATAGAGTACAAAAGCAAGGAAATTATGTTGAACCTTTATAAAACACTGGTTCGGCTGCAACTGGAGTATTGTGTCCAATTCTGGGCACCGCACTTTAGGAAGGATGTGAAGGCCTTAGAAAGGGTGCAGAAAAGATTTACTAGAATGGTTCCAGGGATGGGGGACATCAGTTACCTGGATAGACTGGAGAAGTTGGGGTTGTTCTCCTTAGAGCAGAGAAGGTTGAGAGGAGATTTGATAGAAGTGTTCAAGATCACGAAGGATAAAGTAAACAAAGAGAAAGTGTTCCCATTGGTGGAAAGGTTAAGAACTAGAGGACACAGATTTAAGGAGATTGGCAAAAGAATCAAAGGCGACATGAGGAGAAACCTTTTTACGCAGCAAGTAGTTATGATCTGGAATGCGCTGCCCGAGAGGATGGAGGAAGCAGATTCAATCATGGCTTTCAAAAAGGAATTGGATAAATACTTGAAGGGAAAAAATTTGCAGGGCTACCGGGAAAGAACGGGGGAACAGGACTAACTGGGTTGCTCTTACAAAAAGCCAGCACGGGTTCGATAGGCCTAATGGCCTCCTTCTGTGATGTAGCCATTTTATGATTCTATGATCAGAGATTGGATAGTGAGGAGGATCAGAGATTAGAATGTGAGGAGGTTCAGAGATTGGATATTGAGGAGGATCAGGGATTGGATATTCAGGAGATTCAGGGATTGGATAGTGAGGAGAATCAGAGATTGGATAGTGAGGAGGATCAGAGATTGGATAGTGAGGAGGATCAGAGATTGGATAGTGAGGAGGATCAGAGATTGGATAGTGAGGAGGATCAGAGATTGGATAGTGAGGAGGATCAGAGATTGGATAGTGAGGAGGATCAGAGATTGGATAGTGAGGAGGATCAGAGATTGGATAGTGAGGAGGATTGGAGATTGGATAGTGAGGAGGATCAGAGATTGGATACTGAGGAGGATCAGAGATTGGATAGTGAGGAGGATCAGAGATTGGATAGTGAGGAGGATCAGAGATTGGATAGTGAGGAGGATCGGAGATTGGATAGTGAGGAGGATTGGAGATTGGATAGTGAGGAGGATCAGAGATTGGATAGTGAGGAGGATTGGAGATTGGATAGTGAGGAGGATCAGAGATTGGACAGTGAGGAGGATCAGAGATTGGATACTGAGGAGGATCAGAGATTGGATAGTGAGGAGGATCAGAGATTGGACAGTGAGGAGGATCAGAGATTGGATACTGAGGAGGATCAGAGATTGGATAGCGAGGAGGATCGGAGATTGGATAGTGAGGAGGATCAGAGATTGGATAGTGTGGAGGATTGGAGATTGGATAGTGAGGAGGATCAGAGATTGGATAGTGAGAATGATTAAAGATTAGATGGTGAGGATGATTAGCGAATAGATAGCGAGACATCAGAGATTAGATGGTGAAGAGAATCAGAGATTAGATAGTGAAAAGGATCAGAGATTAGATAGTGAGGAGAATTAGAGATTGCATAGTGAGTTGAATTAGAGATTAGCTAGCGAGAGGAGTCAAAGATTAGATAGTGAGGAGGATCAGAGATTAAATAATGAGGAGAATCAGAATTGGAGAGTCAGGAGAATCAGATATTGGATAGTGTGAGGGTTCGAAGGTTAGTGAGGAGGATCAGAGATTAGATAAGAGAAGGATCAGAGATTGGAGAGTGAGAGGGCAGAGAGATTGGCTAGTGAGAAGGATCAGAGGTTGCATAATGAGGAGGATCAGAGTTTGGATACTGAGGACTATCAGAGATTCGTTAATGAGGAGGATCAGAAATTGCACAGTGAGAATGATCAGAGATTGGATATTGAGAACGATCAGAGATTGGATTGTGAGGAGAATCAGAGATTAGAATATGGGAAGGATCAGAGATTGAATATTGAGGAGAATCAGAGATTCAATAGTGAGATGGATCAAAGATTAGATGGTGAGGATGATCAGGGAATAGATAGTGAGGGATCAGAGATTGGACAGTGAGGAGGATCAGAGATTGGATAGTGAGGAGGATCGGAGATTGGAGAGTGAGGAGGATCAGAGATTGGACAGTGAGGAGGATCAGAGATTGGATAGTGAGGAGGATCAGAGATTGGATAGTGAGGAGGATCAGGGATTGGACAGTGAGGAGGATCAGAGATTGGATAGTGAGGAGGATCAGAGATTGGATAGTGAGGAGGATCAGAGATTGGATAGTGAGGAGGATCAGAGATTGGATAGTGAGGAGGATCAGAGATTGAATACTGAGGAGGATCGGAGATTGGATAGTGAGGAGGATCAGAGATTGGATTGTGAGGAGGATCAGAGATTGGATAGTGAGGAGGATCAGAGATTGGATAGTGAGGAGGATCAGAGATTGGATAGTGAGGAGGATCAGAGATTGGATAGTGAGGAGGATCAGAGATTGAATAGTGAGGAGGATCGGAGATTGGATAGTGAGGAGGATCGGAGATTGGATAGTGAGGAGGATCAGAGATTGGATAGTGAGGAGGATCAGAGATTGGATAGTGAGGAGGATCGGAGATTGGATAGTGAGGAGGATCAGAGATTGGATAGTGAGGAGGATCTGAGATTGGATAGTGAGGAGGATCAGAGATTGGATAGTGAGGAGGATCAGAGATTGGATAGTGAGGAGGATCGGAGATTGGAACTCCCGGGCCCTTCCTGTGTCCTGGACGACCACAGGTGCAGGTAAAGTGGCGCCAGCTGGAGGAGCTTGAGCTCCGGGTTTCGGAGTTTGAGCAACAGCTGGCATTACTGCAGTGCATCCACGAAGCTGAGAGTTTCATTGATAGCACATTTCAGGAGGTGATCACCCCACAGCTTAAGAAAGTGCAGGCAAGGAGGGACGGGTGACCGCCAGACAGACAAGGAAGACCAGGCAGGTAGTGCAGAAGTCCCCTGAGGGCATCTTGCTCTCTAACCAGTATTCAGTTCTGAATGCTGGTGAGGGAGAGGGTTCCCCTGGGGAGTGCAGCCAGAGCCAAGACCATAGAACCATGGATGGCTCAGCTGTACGGGGTGTGGGGAGGGGGGAGGACAAAGGTCAAGAGAGTGATAGTGATAAGGGATTCTATAGGTAGGGGAGCTGACTGACATTTTTGCGGCCGCAGACATGATTCCAGGCTGGTATGTTGCCTCCCAGGTGCCAGGGTCAAGGATGTCACTGAGCGGCTGCAGAACATTCTGGAGGGGGAGGGTGAACAGCCAGAGGTCGTGGTCCATATCGGTACCAATGATGTAGGTAGAAAGCGGGATGAGGTCCTGCAGGCAGATTTTAAGGAGTTAGGAAAGAGATTAAGAAGCTGGACCTCAAAGGTAGTAATCTCCAGATTGCTCCCGTGCCACGGTTAGAGAGTATAGAAATAGGAGGATAGAGCAGATGAATGCGTGGCTGGGAAGATGGTGCAGGAGGGAAGCTTTAGATTTCTGGAGCATTGGGACCGGTTCTGGGAGAGGTGGGACCTGTACAAGCTGGACGGATTGCACCTCAAAAGGGCCGGGACCAATATCCTCGCGGGAAGTTTGCTGTTGTTGGGGAGGGTTTAAACTAGCTTGGCAGAGGGATGAGAACCAGAGCATAGATTCAGAAGGGACAGAAGCAGAGCTGGAAATGGAAGGCAGAAAATTAGTTAGTGAATTTGGAAGGCAGAGGAAGCAAACTTTAGAACTAGACAACAAAGGAGTTTAGCAGTGCTTAATGGTATATACCTGAATGCAAGGCAGATGAGCTGAGGGCACAGATAGACACAAGGAAGTACGATATCTTAGCTATTACTGAAACATGGCTTAAAGAGGGGCAGGAATGGCAACTCAACATTCCTGATTACAGGGTTTTCAGATGAGATAGAGAGGGGGATAAAAAAGGAGGGGGTGGCAATATTGGTTAAAGAAACAATTATGGCTGTGAGGAAGGATGATGGGCTCGATTTTAGCACCCGCGATCGGGTGCGTTCCTGGCGGGGGGGCTACAAAAATTGGGGATTCCCGGGGCGGGTCGGGAGCCCGGCTCCAACCTGCCCCATTTCCGGGTTCCCCACTGACGCGCTGACAGCCCCCGCATGTGGGACTCCCGCCGGCAATTAAAGCCGGCAGGGTGCCACTTAAGGTATTTATTTTGGTATTTCAGGTCGTTTACAGTCCTGATTAACGTGATATCTTAGGAGGGTTGGGATTTTGCAAACAACTGGGACTGTTTCCCGTACTGGGGGAAACACTCCCAGTTCAAATGGACGTGTTGCAGCCATCAGCCTGTGGCAGCTGCAAAGGTCCATTTGACAGGTGCGGGGGGGACCCTCACTCATTGCAGGAGGCCACTCTGTCACTTTGGACAAAGTTTGGCCTCCACCACCCTCCTCCTAACAATAAAACTCACCAACTTGCACACTTACCCCGGGGTCCAGACACATGTACCTACCTTGCGGACCCCCTCAAATGTACATCTTCCGGATGGGGACCGCCGTAGCTGCAGTCATGACCTCCTCGGAGGGCGAACAGCATCACCAGCCTCGCCGGCCACGCCGTTTACCTCTGACAAGTGGAGCTCCACAACACAGTGCTGTGACACATCCACCTGCACAGCAGGAGGGAGGGCAACCGCAGAGAGAGATGCGTCGCAGCAGGCACTACCCTCGCCACAGGGTCCACAGACCGAGGCTCAGCTTCCTGGACCTCTCTGAGCAGCATTGCACACGGAGGCTCAGAGTCACTCGACATGTAGTCGTGGACATCTGCTGCCGGCTGGCCCGAGCACCATCTTCTTACCTGTCGCTGTCAAAGTCACCACTGCCCTCAACAACTTCTCCTTCGCATCCTTCCAAGGTGCCACCGGGGACATCGCCGACGTCTCTCAGTCGTCTGCACAAAAGAGCCCTGCAAATACACCTACACCCACTCTGCAGTGACACAATGGGTAGCATCAGTTGTGGGTCTTCATTGTGATCCTCAGGAAAGGGCATTATTGCACAAACCAGACAAGATTCGCAAAGACGTGGCAGTAGTGGTGACAATATAATATGTAATGTGAGTTGCTCAGAAATTAAATATAAGTAAAAACCGTGACAAACCCTCAAACACCCTTGTGCATCCCCTTCATGCTCACATCACGTTTGCCTTACGCTGCCTACTGCACATATGTGATGCATGCCCTGTGGCTGCAGCACAGGTAGTGGCAGGTTGAGTGAGGCTGACTGTGAAAGAGATGCATGAGAGGGTGAGTATGAGATAGAGCCATGAGATTGTATGAGGATTGGGTTGAGTGGTAGTGGCGGGATGAGTTCTGGCGAGGTGAGTAAGCGCAGGTAAGATGAGGATGAACTTTGAGTGGGTGTGAGGGGTGATGTGACAGAGTAGTGTTGGCAGTGCAGAAGGAGATGTGGGGTGGGGGCAGTGATGTGGCAGACGGAGTGTAGGGGAATGAGTAAGTGTACTCACTTTGGCTGACCTACTGAGGTCATTGCAGCGCCTCCTGCACTGTATGCAGGTGCGCGATATGTTGGTGGTGCAGGTGACCTCCTCTGCCACCTCGAGCCAGGTGGCAGAGGCAGGCCGCTTCCTCACGCCCACCGGGGGGAAGATCTCTGTCCTCCCCCTCCTCCTCACCCCATCCAATAAGAACTGGAGTGAGGCATCATTAAACCTGGGAGCAGCCTTCCCCCTGGATTGCTCCATGCTGTAATTTTTCCTATTTCTTGCAGCATCAGTCAGTGGAGGACTGCCCCTTTAAATAGAGCTCCTCCAGCTGACAGACCTTACTGCGCATGCGCAGTCCGCCCGCCGCGCAGCTCTGCAGTGGGGAACCCGGAACAACAGGTAAGTGGATCCAATCAGCCTGCGATTGCGCACGGAGCAGACTGATTTCACCGGGGGCGTTACCCACGTGCCCAATCAACCCCCCGCCGCCCTGGTAATATCGGGCCCGATATTTTAGAAGGATCATCAAATGAGGCCATATGGGTTGAGCTTAAGAACAAAAAAGGGGCAATCACATTTTTGGGAGTGTTATGTAGACCCCAAAACTGTCAGAGGGAGATAGATAGAAGAGCAAATATGTAGGCAAATTTCTGAGAAGTGCAAAAACAGTAGGGCAGTAATAGTAGGGGATGCCAACTACCCTAATATTACCTGGGATAGAATCAGTGTGAAAGGTGGAGAGGGCGCAGAATTCTTAAAGTGCATTCAGGAGAACTTTTTTAGCCAGTACGTGGCAAGCCCAAAAAGAGGGGGGTAGGTGCAGTTCTGGATTTAGTTTTTAGGGAATGAAACTGGGCAGGTGGAAGGAGGGTCAGTGGGAGAGCACTTTGGTGGTAGTGAACATAATTCAGTTAGATTTAGCATAGTTATGGAAAAGGATAGAACAGGAGTAAAAGTTCTAAATTGGGGAAAGGCCAATTTTACTATGCTGAGAAGTGATTTAGCAAAAGTGGACTGGAAACAGCTGCTTGAAGATAAATCAGTGTCAGAGCAGTGGGAGGCATTCAAGGGGGAGATTCAAGGGATTCAGAGTAAACATGTTCCCACAAAGAAAAAGGGTGGGGCTGCCAAATCTAGAGCCCCCTGGATGACAAGGAGCATTCTGGGTAAGATAAGGCAAAAAAGGGAAGCTTATGTCAGACACCGAGAGCTCAATACTGCAGAAAGCCTAGAGGAGTATAGAAAGTGCAGGAGTGAAATTAAAAAGGAAATTAGGGAAGCAAAGAGAGGGCATGAAAAAATACTGGCAAGTAAAATTAAGGAAAACCCAAAAATGTTTATAAATATATAAAGAGCAAGAGGACAACTAAGGAAAGAGTAGGGCCTATTAGAGACCGTGTGTGGAGGCTGAAGATGTGGGTATGGTTCTTAATGAATACTTTGCGTCTGTCTTCACAAAAGAGGGGGACGATGCAGAGATTATAGTTGAGGAGGAGGAGAAGGAGTGTGAAATATAGTGAGAGAGGAAGTATTAAGGGGTTTAGCATCTTTGAAAGTAGATAAATCACCAGGCCTGGATGAAGTGTACCCCAGGCTGTTAAGAGAAGCAAGGGAGGAAATAGCGGAGGCTCTGACCATCATTTTCCGCTCCTACCTGGCTACAGGCATGGTGCTGGAGGCTTGGAGGACTGCTAATGTTGTACCATTGTTTAAAAAGGGAGAAAGAGATAGACCGAGTAATTATTGGCCAGTCAGTCTAACCTCGGTGGTGGGCAAATTATTGGAATCAATTCTGAGGGACAGCATAAATCATCATTTAGAAAGGCACGGGTTAATCAAGGACAGTCAACATGGATTAGTAAGGGAAGGTCGTGTCTGACTAACTTGATTGAATTTTTTGAGGAGGTAACAAGGAGGGTCGATGAGGGTAACACGTTTGATGTACGTGGTGTACATAGATTTTAGCAAGGCTTTTGACAAGGTCCCACATGGCAGACCGGTCAAAAAAAGTAAAAGCCCATGGGATCCAAGGGAAAGTGGCAAGTTGGATCCAAAATTGGCTCAGTGGCAGGAAGCAAAGGGTAATGGTTGACGGGTGTTTTTGTGACTGGAAGGCTGACTCCTGTGGGGCTCAGCACTAGGTCCCTTGCTTTTTGTGGTATATATTAATGATTTGGATTTAAATGTGAGGGGCTTGATCAAGAAATTTGCAGATGATACAAAAATTGGCCATGGTTGATAGTGAGGAGGAAAGCTGTAGACTGCAGGAAGGTATCAATGGACTGGTCAGGTGGGCAGAAAAGTGGCAAATGGAATTCAATCCAGAGAGGTGTGAGGGCAAACAAGGCAAGGGAGTACACAATAAATGGAAGGATACTGAGAGGTGTAGGAACAAAGGGACCTTGGAGTGCATGTCCACAGATCCCTAAAGGTAGCAGGACAGGTAGATAAGGGGATTAAAAAGGCATACAGGATACTTTCCTTTATTAGCTGAGGCACAGAATATGAGAGCAGGGAGGTTATGCTAAAACTGTATAAAACATTGGTTGGGCCACAGCTTGAGTACTGCGTACAGTTCTGGTCACCACATTATGGGAAAGATGTGATTGCACTAGAGAGGGTACAGAGGAGATTTATGAGGATGTTGCCAGGGCAGGAGAATTTTAGCTATGAGGAAAGATTGGATAGGCTGGGGTTGTTTTCTTTGGAACAAAGAAGGCTGAGGGGAGATTTAATTGAGGTATATAAAATTATGACAGGGCTAGATAGAGTGGATAGGGAGGACCAATTCCCTTAGCGGAGGGGTCAGTGACCGGGGCATAGATTTAAAGTAATTGGTAGAAGGATTAGAGGGGAGCTGAGGAGAAATTTTTCCACCCAGAGGGTGGTGGGGGTCTGGAACTCACTGCCTGAAAGGGCGGTAGATGCAGAAACCCTCAACTCGTTTAAAAAGTACTTGAATGTACATTTGAAGTGCCGTAACCTACAGGACTACGGACCAAGTGCTGGAAAGTGGGATTAAGCTGGATAGCTCTTTTTCGGTTGGCACGGACGCGATGGGCCAAATGGCCTCCTTCTGTGCCGTAACTTTCTAAGATTCTATGATAGTCAGGAGGATCAGAGATTTGATAGTGAGAGTAATCACAGATCGGATGGTGAGAAGGATCAGAGAATGAATAGTGAAGAGGATCAGAGATTGGATTGAGAAAAATAAGACATAGGATAGTGAGGGAGGATCAAATATTGGATGGTGAGAAGGATCAGAGATTGGACACTGCGAGGGATCTGAGATTAGATTATGAAGAGGGTCAGTTTTGAATAGTGAGAAGGGTCAGAGATTGGAAAAAAGAAGATCAGTAATTGGACAGTGAGGAGGATCAGAGTTTGGATGGTGAGGAGGATCAGATATTGGATAGTAAGGAGGATCAGGGATTGGATAATGTGAAGAATTAGAGATTAGTTAATCAGGAGGATGAGAGATTACAACGTGGAGGATCAGACATTGGATAGTGAGGAGGATCAGAGATTAGATTGTCAGAAGGATCAGATATTGGGTAATGAGGAGGATTTGAGATCAGATGGTGAGAAGGATCAGAGATTAGACACTGCGAGGGATCTGAAATTGGATTATAAGGAGGTCAGTTTTGAATCATGAGAAGGTGGAGATTGGATAAAAGAGGATCAGTGATTGGACAGTGAGGAGGATCAGAGATTGGATGGTGAGGGAGGATCATAGATAGGATAGTGAGTTGAATCAGAGTCTGGACAGTGAAGAGGGTCAGATATTGGCTAGTGAGAGGGATCAGAGATTGGATAATGAGGAGGATCAAAGATTGGATAGTGAGGAGGGTCAGAGATTGGATATCGAGAGAGATTGGAGATTGGATAGTAAGGTGGATCAGTGATCGGATAATGTGAAAAATTAGTGATTAGATAATCAGGAGGATGAGAGATTACAACGTGGAGGTTCAGATATTGGATATTGAGGAGGATCAGAGATTAGATTGTCAGAAAGATCAGATATTGGGTAATGAGGAGGATTTGAGATCAGATGGTGAGAAGGGTCAGAGATTAGGCAGTGAGGAGGATCAGAGATGGGATAAAAGAGGATCAGTGATTAGACAGTGGAAACGATCAGCGATTGGATAGTGGGAAAAATCAGATATTGGCTAGCGAGAGGGATCAGAGATCAGATGATGAGGAGGATCAGAGATTGGACAGTGTGGCAGATCAGAGATTGGATAGTGTGGCAGATCAGAGATTGGATAGTGAGGAGGGTCTGAGATTGGATAGTGAGGAGGGTCTGAGATTGCATAAAAGAGGATCAGAAGTTGGATAGAGAGATGGATCAGAGATTGGCTCGTGAGATGGATCAGGGATTGAATTGTGAGATGGATCAGAGATTGAATAGTGAGGAGGATCAGAGATTAGATAGTGAGATGCATCAGAGATTAGATCATCAGGAGGATCAGAGATTAGATCATCAGGAGGATCAGAGATTAGATCATCAGGAGGATCAGAGATTGGATCGTAAGAAGGATCAGAGATTAGAATGTGAGGACCATGAGAGATTCGCCAGTGAGAGGGATCAGAGATTAGATAGTGAGGAGGATGGGGGATTGAATGATGAGAAGGATCAGAGATTGGATAGTGAGGAGGATGAGATTGGTGTCCTGGCCAATATTTATTCCTCAAATTCGCTGCACCATTGGTGGCCGTGCCTTTATCCTAATTGGCACCAAGTCCTGTTCACCCATCACCCCTGTGCTCACTGATCTACATTGGCACCCGGTGCAGCAACACCTCGACTTTAAAATAATCATCCTTGTTACAAATCCCTGTATGGCCTTGCCCCTTCCTACCTCTGCAACCTCCTCCAGCCCTGCAACTCTCCGAGGTCTCAGTGTTCCTCCAATTTTGGCCTCTTGCGCATCCCAATTTTAATCGCTCCACCATTGCCGGCCATGCCTTCAGCTGCCTAGGGCCTAAGCTTTCTATGCCTCTCTGCCTCTCTACCTCTCTCTCCTCCTTTAAGACTCTCCTTAAAACGTACCTCTTCGACCAATCTTTTAGTCACCTGTCCTAATATCTCCTCATGTGGCTCGGTGTCAACTTTTGTTTGATATCGCCCCTGTGAAGCACCTTGGGACGTTCTACTAAATGCAAGTTGTTGTGGTCGTTAAAGGTGCTATATAAATGCAAGTTATTGTTGGTGTTGTAACACCACTAAAATAGATTAACTGGTCTTTTGTCTCATTGCTGTTGGTGGGACCTTGCTCTGTGCAAATTGTTTGCTGCGTTTGCCTACATAACAGTGCCTACATTTCAAAAGTAACTCATTGGCTGCAAAGTGCTTTGGGATGTCCTGAGGGCATGAAAAGCAATGTAGAAATTGAACATCTTTCTTTCTAATTGCAACCCAGGATATCACTCCTCCTTGTCAATTATAATGACTGTAATTTCCTTGGAGCATTTGTAAAGTGCTAGTGGGCTATTGTATGACTGGCCTCTGTTCTGTGAGATAAGTGCTTTAATCCAGAATATTTCTGTGCGCTGAAGTTTGTTTGCCTTCACTAACCCGGTGCTTATTCGCCGAGAGATTTTAACACTGGATAATGGTGCAAGTAGGAGTCGTGATGAAGGCAGCCCAGCAGGAAAGCATCTTTGAAGAAATTATGTGATCGGGTTATCAGATTGTCATTGAAATCCTGTAGGAAGAAGATAATATTAACGGACCTCTTTAGTCTGTTTAGTAACATAGGAACAGGAGTAGGCCATTCAGTCTCTCGAGCCTGCTCTGCCATTCAATTAGATCACGACTGATCTGTACCTCAACTCCATTCACCCGCATTTTCTCCATATCCTTTGATACCCTTACCTAACAAAAATCTATCGCTCTCAGTCTTGAAAGGTCCAATTGACCCCAAGCATCCACAGCCTTTTGGGGAGAGAGTTCCAGATTTCCACTACACCATGTGTGAAAAAGTGTTTCCTCATTTCCCTCCTAAATGGCCTAGTTCTAATTTTAAGATTATATCCCCTCATTCTTGATTCCCCCATCAGAGGAAATAGTTTCTCCATACCAACCCTATCAAATCGTTTTAACATTTTAAACACTCGATCAGATCACCCCTCAATCTTCTAGACTCAAGGGAATACAAGACAAGTTAATGCAACATGTCCTCATAATTTAACCTTTTTAACCCCGGTATCATTCTAGTGAATCTGTGCAGTACACCCTCGAAGGCCAATATATCCTTCCTAAGGTGCGGTGCCCAAAACTGAACACAGTACTCCAGATGGGGTCTGACCAAGGCTCTGTACAACAGAAGCATAATTTCCTCCTCTTTATAATCTTATGTGTATTAACATAGCAGTGTCTCACAATGCTCCAATGTTCCTGGTAATGACCAAGAAATTCTGAACAGGGCACAGAATTTTCCTTGGGTGGCAGGATTACCAAGGGCACAGGGCGTGGTAGATGGCACCAATATGAGCATCAAGACTCCTCACAGCAATCCCATGGCCTCCAGGAACAGAAAGGGCTTCCATTTATTTAATGCGCAGGTGGTGTCGAACAAGGTAGTGTAGAAACATTAAGATGCATGTCAATGCCCATGATTCAGGAAGCTCCCTTCATCTCATCATTATTCAACAATCAAAGGTGCCTGCATTATTTAAAGGCATTTTTCAATTTCTAGCACCCAATGTCAACACCAAGCACTCAACAGTCACTCGTAAAGTAAAACTGCCTCTACTCTCACTCAACCTCAGGAGAGCACCTACTTCTGCATCAGTCCAACATTCCCATTCTCCACTCTAGCCATCCAGCAGCCTCTTTGAATGGGGCTCACAGACACATTAGGAGCCAGATTGTGAATGCCTCAGACTCATTTCACGTAGGCCCCTTACAATCAGCAGGCAGACGAGGCTATCGGTCTGAGCTGGATTGAAACATAGGTCCAGAGGTGATAGGCCACTGTGCTCAAAGCTGCATAAGTCAGGCCCCTATCCTTATAATGCAGGTTAGTTGGTTTAACAGACCTCTTGTGGAAGCTTAATTATTGTAAGTTAAAGTGGTTTGGACCCTGAGCCCTTCAATAGGAAGAATTGAAACATTATAACTATCAGGAAAGACTGAACAGGCTGGGGCTCTTTACGCTAGAAAAAAGTCTGAGGGGTGACCTGTCTTTAAAATTATGAAAGGGTTTGTTAGGATACACGTAGAGAGAACGTTTCCACTTGTGGGGGAGACCAAAACTAGAGGCCATAAATATGAGATAGTCACTAATAAATCTGGTAAGGAATTCAGGAGAAACTTCTTTACTCAGGGAGTGGTTAGAATGTGGAACTCACCACCACAAGGAGTAGTTGAGACGAATAGCATAGATGCCTTTAAGGGAAGCTAGATAAGTACATGAGGGAGAAAGGAATAGAAGGATATGCAGATAGGGTTAGATAAAATAGGGTGTGAGGAAGCTCGTGTGAAACCGGCCTGTTTTTGTGCTGTTATTTCTACATAATTCTATGTAACGTGGAGTTGAGGCCAAAGATCAGCCATGACCTTATTGAATGGTGGAGCAGGCTTGAGGGGCTGTATGGCCTACTCCTGCTCCTATTTCTTATGTTCTTATGTAACTACTGCTTTCCCCATGGCTCTTGATAGTGATTTCAAATCTGCTCAGATTGCACAAACAGAAATGATGTTTGTTAAGAAACAAGGGAGGAGGAACCAGCAGCGGGCTGTCGATAACAAGCACCCAGGGGGGAACGCAAATGGGACTTTTACAGACAGCCAGGTTCCGACTGCAGGGTCAATATCGATTGCAGTAATCTTAGGTGCTCTTCGGAGGCCTGTGCTCCGTCCCTCCGGGTCAGCCATGAAACAGATTCTGTCGTTCTTTCCACTGACTAAAAATGAAATTATAGACCTCTTTATGCAGCCTTGCACCTTAAAGACTTCACCGTAAACTTCCAGGAAGGCCGCTACAATCTTTACAGGATCATTAATCTTACTTAAGGATGTCGAAATTAAAGCCATCTCCCAGCCAAATTTCTGTTTCTTAACTTCTCACCATACAAGGCAAAGAAATCTGGATTCTTGTCATCATTTATTTTTTCACTGTACCCCCACCCCTCACCTCCTCAACTTTTCTTATTTCTGTCCTGAAGGTGCTGATCGGTGGGCACTGAACACCCTCTGATACCTCGGCTAACTGTCCATGTAAGCCAAGACAGTGAATGTTATTCAACTACAGGGGCATCACAGCTGATCCTGTCCTCAAATGCTAAACACACACCCACATTCCAGTAGCAAAGAAGAATGCAGATTTTTTTTCCCTTCTTGAGACATTCCTGATCTATATTAAGTGTCAGCTATGGCTCAGTGGTAGCGCTCTTGTTTCAGAGGCAGAAGGTTGTGGGTTCGAGCCCCACTCCAGAGGCTTGAGCACGTAATCCAGGCTGACACTCCAAAGCATTATGAGGGAGTGCTGCACTGTTGGAGCTGCCGTCTTTCGGAGGACACATTAAACCGAGGCCCTGTCTTCCCTCTCAGTTGGACATAAAAGATCCCATGGCACTATTTGAAGAAGTACAGGGGAAGCCTCCGAGTGTCCTCACTAATATTTATCCCTCAATCAACACTATCAGAAACAAATTAACTGGTCATTTGTCTCATTGCTGTTTGTGGGACCTTGCTATGTGCAGACTGGCTGCTGTTTTACACTTCAAAAGTACTTCATTAGCTGTGAGGGACACCCTGAGGATGTGAAAGGTGATATATATATATGTATCAAATTCTTTGTTTGTATATGGCTCAGTATCACACTGGGCGATATATTCACCTGGGCAGTTACCATATCCCCGGGCAGTGATCATATCCCTGGGCACTGACCGTACCCCCTGGGCAGTGATGTAACCCTGGGCAGTGACTGTAACCCCGGGCAGTGACCGTAACCCCTGAGCAGTGACAGGAGCCCTGGGCAGTGAGTGTACCCCATTGGGCTCTGTGTCACCCCTCGGGCACTGAGTCTAGCCCCCTCGGGCACTGAGTCTAGCCCCCTCGGGCACTAAGCATACCCTCCCGGGCACTGAGTGTACCCCCGGGCACTGAGTGAACCTCCCGGGCACTGAGTGTACCCCCGTTCACTGAGATTAGCTCTGTCCGGCACTGAGTGTAGTCCCCAGGCACTGGGTGTGCCCTCTGGGCAATGAGTGTGCCCCCCAGGCAGTGCCCGTAACCCCAAGCAATGACCGTACCCACGGGCAGTGACCATAACCCTGGGCAGTGCCCGTAACCCCAGGCACTGACCATACCCCCTGGGCAGTGGCCGTATCCCCTGAGCAGTGAGCGTACCCCCTGAGCAGTGACCGTATCCCTGGGCAGTGCCCGTAACCCCTGGCACTGACCGTACGCCCTGGGCAGTGACCGTATCCCCTGAGCAGTGACCGTATCCCTGGGCAGTGCCCGTAACCCCTGGCACTGACCTTACGCCCTGGGCAGTGACCGTATCCCCTGAGCAGTGACCGTATCCCCTGAGCAGTGAGCGTATCCCCTGAGCAGTGACCATAACCCTGGGCACTGTCCGTAACCCCAGGCACTGACCGTACCCCATGGGCAGTGACAGGAGCCCTGGGCAGTGAGTGTACTCCATCAGGCTCTGTGTAATCCCTGGGCATTGAGTCTAGCCCCCTAGGGCACTGAGTATACTCTCCTGGGCAGAGATGTACCTCCTGGGCATTGAGTGTTCCCCTGTTCACTGAGACTAACCTCCTCGGGCACTGAGTGCACCCCGCAAGCAGAGTGTAGTCCCCGTGTACTGAGTGTACCCACCCTGGGCACTGAGTGTACCCCGGGCACTGAGTGTACCCCCTCCCCGGGCACTGAATGTACCCCCCACCCCGGGCACTGAGTGTACCCCCGCACTGAGTGTACCCCCACACTGAGTGTACCCACCCCGGGCATTGAGTGTACACTGGGCACTAAGTGTACCCCCCCACCCCGGGAACTGAGTGTACCCCCCACACTGAGTGTACCCACCCCGGGCACTGAGTGTACCCACCCGGGCATTGAGTGTACCCACCCCGGGCACTGAGTGTACCCACCCCGGGCACTGAGTGTACTCACCCCGGGCACTGAGTGTATCCCCCACCCCGGGCACTGAGTGTACTCACCCTGGGCACTGAGTGTACTCATCCCGGGCACTGAGTGTATCCCCCACCCCGGGCACTGAGTGTACCCCTCACCCCGGGCACTGAGTGTACCCCTCACCCCGGGCACTGAGTGTACCCCCCACCCTGGGCACTGAGTGTACCCACCCCAGGCACTGAGTGTACCCCTCACCCCGGGCACTGAGTGTACCCACCCCGGGCACTGAGTGCACTCACCCACCCCGGGCACTGAGTGTACCCCCCACCACGGGCACTGAGTGTACTCACCCACCCTGGGCACTGAGTGTACCCCTCACCCCGGGCACTGAGTGTACCCACCCCGGGCACTGAGTGTACCCACCCCGGGCACTGAGTGTACCCACCCCGGGCACTGAGTGTACTCACCCACCCTGGGCACTGAGTGTACCCCCCACCCTGGGCACTGAGTGCACTCACCCTGGGCACTGAGTGTACCCCCCACCCAGGGCACTGAGTGTACCCCCCACCCAGGGCACTGAGTGTACTCACCCACCTTGGGCACTGAGTGTACCCTCCACCCAGGGCACTGAGTGTACTCACCCACCCTGGGCACTGAGTGTACCCCCCACCCAGGGCACTGAGTGTACTCACCCACCCTGGGCACTGAGTGTACTCACCCACCCTGGGCACTGAGTGTATTCCCCCACCCAGGGCACTGAGTGTACCCCCCACCCAGGGCACTGAGTGTACTCACCCACCCTGGGCACTGAGTGTACTCACTCACCCCGGGCACTGAGTGAACTCACCGACCCCGGGCACAGAGTGTACTCACCCACCCCGGGCACTGAGTATACTCACCCACCCCGGGCACTGAGTGTACCCCCCACCCCGGGCACTGAGTGTACCCCCCACCCCAGGCACTGAGTGTACTCACCCACCCTGTGCACTGAGTGTACCCCCCACCCTGGGCACTGAGTGTACCCCCCACCCCGGGCAATGAGTGTACCCCCACCCCGGGCACTGAGTGTACCCCCCACCCCGGGCACTGAGTGTACTCACCCACCCTGGGCACTGAGTGTACCCCCCACCCCGGGCACTGAGTGTACCCCCCACCCCGGGCACTGAGTGTACCCCCCACCCCGGGCACTGAGTGTACTCACCCACCCCGGGCACTGAGTGCACCCCCCACCCCGGGCACTGAGTGTACCCCCCACCCTGGGCACTGAGTGTACTCACCCACCCCGGGCACTGAGTGTACTCACCCACCCTGGGCACTGAGTGTACCCCCCACCCCGGGCACTGAGTGTACTCACCCACCCTGGGCACTGAGTGTACCCCCCACCCTGGGCACTGAGTGTACCCCCCACCCCGGGCACTGAGTGTACCCCCCACACCGGGCACTGAGTGTACCCCTCACCCCGGGCACTGAGTGAACTCACCCACCCCGGGCACTGAGTGTACTCACCCACCCCGGGCACTGAGTGCACTCACCCACCCCGGGCACTGAGTGTACTCAACCACCCCGGGCACTGAGTGCACTCACCCACCCCGGGCACTGAGTGTACTCACCCACCCCGGGCACTGAGTGTACCCCCCACCCTGGGCACTGAGTGTACCTCCCACCCCGGGCACTGAGTGTACTCACCCACCCTGGGCACTGAGTGTACCCCCCACCCCGGGCACTGAGTGTACTCACCCACCCTGGGCACTGAGTGTACCCCCCACCCTGGGCACTGAGTGTACCTCCCGCCCCGGGCACTGAGTGTACCCCCCACCCCGGGCACTGAGTGTACTCACCCACCCTGGGCACTGAGTGTACTCACCCACCCTGGGCACTGAGTGTACTCACCCACCCCGGGCACTGAGTGTACCCCCCACCCCGGGCACTGAGTGTACCCCCCACCCCGGGCACTGAGTTTACCCCCCACACCGGGCACTGAGTGTACCCCCCACCCCGGGCACTGAGTGTACTCACCCACCCCGGGCACTGAGTGTACCCCCCACCCCGGGCACTGAGTGTACCCCCCACACCGGGCACTGAGTGTACCCCTCACCCCGGGCACTGAGTGAACTCACCCACCCCGGGCACTGAGTGTACTCACCCACCCCGGGCACTGAGTGCACTCACCCACACCGGGCACTGAGTGTACCCCCCACCCCGGGCACTGAGTGTACTCACCCACCCCGGGCACTGAGTGTACCCCCCACCCCGGGCACTGAGTGTACTCACCCACCCCGGGCACTGAGTGTACCCCCCACCCTGGGCACTGAGTGTACCCCCCAACCAGGGCACTGAGTGTACTCACCCACCCTGGGCACTGAGTGTACCCCCCACCCCGGGCACTGAGTGTACTCACCCACGCTGGGCACTGAGTGTACCCCCCACCCTGGGCACTGAGTGTACCTCCCACCCTGGGCACTGAGTGTACCCCCCACCCCGGGCACTGAGTGTACTCACCCACCCTGGGCACTGAGTGTACTCACCCACCCTGGGCACTGAGTGTACCCCCCACCCCGGGCACTGAGTGTACTCACCCACCCCGGGCACTGAGTGTACCCCCCACCCTGGGCACTGAGTGTACTCACCCACCCTGGGCACTGAGTGTACTCCCCACCCCGGGCACTGAGTGTACTCACCCACCCTGGGCACTGAGTGTACCCCCCACCCCGGGCACTGAGTGTACCCCCCCACCCCGGGCACTGAGTGTACCCCCCACACCGGGCACTGAGTGTACTCACCCACCCTGGGCACTGAGTGTACTCACCCACCCCAGGCACTGAGTGTACTCACCCACCCCGGGCACTGAGTGTACCCCCCACCCCGGGCACTGAGTGTACCCCTCACCCCGGGCACTGAGTGAACTCACCCACCCCGGGCACTGAGTGTACTCACCCACCCCGGGCACTGAGTGCACTCACCCACCCCGGGCACTGAGTGTACTCACCCACCCCGGGCACTGAGTGTACTCACCCACCCCGGGCACTGAGTGTACTCACCCACCCTGGGCACTGAGTGTACCCCCCACCCTGGGCACTGAGTGTACTCACCCACCCCGGGCACTGAGTGTACCCCCCACCCTGGGCACTGAGTGTACTCACCCACCCTGGGCACTGAGTGTACCCCCCACCCCGGGCACTGAGTGTACTCACCCACCCTGGGCACTGAGTGTACCCCCCACCCCGGGCACTGAGTGTACCACCCACCCCGGGCACTGAGTGTACCCCCCACCCCGGGCACTGAGTGTACCCCCCACCCCGGGCACTGAGTGTACCCCCCACCCCGGGCACTGAGTGTACCCCCCACCCCGGGCACTGAGTGTACCCCCCACCCCGGGCACTGAGTGTACCCCCCACCCCGGGCACTGAGTGTACCCCCCACCCCGGGCACTGAGTGTACCCCCCACCCCGGGCACTGAGTGTACCCACCCCGGGCACTGAGTGTACCCCCCCACCCCGGGCACTGAGTGTACCCACCCCGGGCACTGAGTGTACCCCCCACCCCGGGCACTGAGTGTACCCCCCACCCCGGGCACTGAGTGTACCCCCCACCCCGGGCACTGAGTGTACCCACCCCGGGCACTGAGTGTACCCCCCACCCCGGGCACTGAGTGTACCCACCCCGGGCACTGAGTGTACCCACCCCGGGCACTGAGTGTACCCCCCACCCCGGGCACTGAGTGTACCCCCACCCCGGGCACTGAGTGTACCCCCCACCCCGGGCACTGAGTGTACCCCCCACCCCGGGCACTGAGTGTACCCCCCACCCCGGGCACTGAGTGTACCTCCTCGGCTGTCAGTTTGTGTCTCTAACGCTAAATTAAACAACAACTTGTACAATGGCCAGAGTGACTCACTGCGCTTGCGCGACCGGGCATCCTTTCTGCGCATGTGCCGCTGCCTCGGGCCCGGTTGTTCTTTGGGTTTCCGGTCGGGCTCGCGCAGGAAACACGGCAATTGGAGCGGGTGAGGAATAGACAGCGGGCCGAGCGGCCGCTCACGGTCAGTGGGGAGGCCGAGGGGCTGATCCTAGACACCGGGAAGCGTAGGGGACAAAGAGTGATCTCAATTACTGGGAGTAGGGTCAGGTGTGACCTCTATTACTGGGGGGGGGTCAGGTGTGACCTCAATTACTGGGGGGGGGTCAGGTGTGACCTCAATTACTGGGGGGGGCCAGGTGTGACCTCACTTACTGGGGGGGGGTCAGGTGTGACCTCAATTACTGGGGGGGGGGGCCAGGTGTGACCTCAATTACTGGGGGGGGGTCAGGTGTGACCTCAATTACTGGGGGGGGGGGGGGGGGGGCCAGGTGTGACCTCAATTACTGGGGGGGGGGGGGCCAGGTGTGACCTCAATTACTGGGGGGGGGGCCAGGTGTGACCTCAATTACTGGGGGGGGGGGGGCCAGGTGTGACCTCAATTACTGGGGGGGGGGGGCCAGGTGTGACTTCAATTACTGGGGGGGGTCAGGTGTGACCTCAATTACTGGGGGGGGGCAGGTGTGACCTCAATTACTGGGGGGGGGGGTCAGGTGTGACCTCAATTACTGGGTGTGGGGGTGGTTGGGGGAGGGGCTGATCCCACTCACTAGGAAGCAGCTCTCTCTTGCTGCCTACCTGCCACCGCTGGGGAGAACACTGATGTAACTGTGACTGAATAAAATCATACTGTTTTCTTATTGGGTGCAATTTGGGATATTTACCATGTTCCCCGATTCTGCCTGTTTTTTTGTGAAAGTTGTGACTCATTAGTCTTGATGATGAGTGATTGAAAATTGCAGCTACGAGGAGAGATTGGATAGGCTGGGGTTGTTTTCCTTGGAGCAGAGGAGGCTGAGGGTGGACTTGATTGAGGTGTACAAAATTATGAGGGGCCCAGATAGAGTAGACAGGAAGTACCTGTTTCCCGTAGCGGAGAGTTCAAGAACTAGAGGACACAGATTTAAGCTGATTGGCGGAAGGATTAGAGGGGACATGAGGAAAAACTTTTTTTACCCAGAGGGTGGTGGGTGTATGGAATTTGCTGCCCAAATTGGTGTTAGAGGCAGGAACCCTCAACTCTTTTTTAAAAGTACCTGGACCTGCACCTAAAGTGCTGTAAGCTGCAGGGCTACAGACTGGGTGCTGGAAGGTGGGATTAGAATGGGCACCTGGTTGTTCTTCGAGCCGGCGTGGATAAGATGGGCCGAATGGCCCCCTTCTGTGCTGTATCTTTTCTATGGTTCAATGATTAGCAACTGGACCCACAAAGGCAAAGACTTGTGAGCACGGGGGGAATAAGTCTGACATGATACTTCAATTACAATGTCTTTTTCAGCATACGAATCGCTGGAATCGAGACCCTTGTCGAGCAGGGTTATTCTGAATCATGGTAACTGCACCTTTTGAGAGCTATACGGTCTTGAATGAGCCAAGGTGTCACCCATGGCTCAGTGATAGCACTCTTGCCTGAGTCAGAAGGTTGTGGGTTCCAGTCCTACTCCAGAGACTTCAGCACATAATCCAGGCTGATAGTCCTGTGCAGTACTGAGGGAGTGCTGCACTGTCATAGGTGCCGTCTTTCGGATGAGATGTTAATCCGAGACCCCGTCTGCCCCCTCAGGTGAACGTAAAAGATCCCATGGCACTAATCGAAAAGGAGCAGTGAAGTTTCCCTGGTGTCCTGGTCAATATTTCTCCCTCAATCAACATCACTGAAACAAATTTTCTGATCATTATCACATTGCTTTTTGTGGGATCTTGCTGTGTGCAAATTGGCTGCCGTGTTTCCTACATTACAACAGTGACTGCGCTTCAAAAAGTACTTCATTGGTTGTAAAGTGCTTTGGGATATCCTGAGGTGGTGAAAGGCATTATAGAAATGCATGTCTTTCTTTTTTAAATATTGAAGAGATGTCTGCACTTAATGGAGATGCTGATGGCCCAACTGCAGCAGCAAGCGTGACTGAAGTGCAGGAAGATCCGGTCTCAAATGGAGATGTGGGAACTAAGAAGCGTGACTGCTCGCTGGAGGGTTTTGTCACCGTCGGAGCGACCGTTCCTACCGGCTTCGAGAACACTGCCGCTGATGAAGTCCAGGAAAAAATTGGATCTGAGTCCAGGTTTGGCAAGGATCGAGGAAGGATCTATTTTGAGGTTTCCATGGATAATCTTTTTCAGGTTGGATTATATTGTTCTATATTTTTTTCCCCTTTCTTTACATATAAGAGCAGACTCATGCTGGAGCATTGTTCCACAGGGGATGCAGCCCGCTGGTACCTAGTTCTTTGTGAGTTGAGTGCTAATCCAGCAGATCTGAGGTCAATTGTACCACCCGCCCCCACTAGCCCTGCTAGTTCAGCACAGACTGAGGATCAAACCCGGGACCTTTCCGGTCTGTGTGTCAGCCACGGCTCAGTGATAGTGCTCTCGCCTCTGAGTCAGCAATTTGTGGGTTTAAGACCGAATCCAAGGACTTGAGTACATAATCTAGGCTGGCTGCTCAGTGCAGTACTGAGGGAGTGCAGTATGTCTGTTGGATGAGATGTTAAACGGAGGCTCCGTCAGCCTGTTCAGGTGGACTTAAAAGATCTTGCGGCACTATTCGAGGAGCACGGGGGGGTTCACCCTGTCATCTGGCCAATATATATCCCTTAACACATTTATCTCATTGTTCGTATGACCTTGATGTACACACGTTGGCTGATGAGATTCCAACATTACAACAATTACTGCACTTCAAAAAGAACTTCATTGACTAGCAAGAAATATAAAAACTGACAGTAAAAGCTTCTACAAGTATATAAAAAGGAAGAAGGTAGCTAAAGTAAACATTGGTTCCTTAGAGGATGAGACTGGGGAAACAATAGGGATGGGCAATAAATGCCGGCCTCGCCAGCGACGCCCAAATCCCATGAACGAATAAAAAAATAATGGAAAACAAGGAAGTGGCAGAGGAATTGAACAAATATTTTGTATCTGTCTTCACAGTAGAAGACACTAATAATATACCAATAATAGTAGAAAATCAAGGGGCAAAGGGGAGGGAGGAACTATAAACTATCACTAGAGAAAAATACTAGGTAAACTAATAGGTCTAAAGGCTGACAAGTCCCCTGGACCTGATGGCTTGCATCCGAGGGTCTTAAAGGAAATGGCTACAGAGATAGTGGATGCATTGGTTGTAATCTTCCAGAATTCACTAGATTCTGGAAAGGTCCCAGCGGATTGGAAAACCGCAAACGTAACACCCCATTCAAGGAGGGAGTGAGACAGAAAGCAGGTAACTATAGACCAGTGAGCCTAACATCTGTCAATGGGAAAATGCTAGAATCCATTATTAAGGAAGTAGTAGCAGGACATTTGGAGACTCATAATACAATCAAGGAGAGTCAGCATGGTTTTGTGAAAGGGAAATAGTGTCTAACAAATTTATTAGAGTTCTTTGAGGAAGTAACGGGCAGGGTGGATAAAGGGGAACCAATGGATGCAGTATATTTGGACTTCCAAAAGGCATTCGATAAGATGCTACGTAAAAGATTACTGCACAAGATAAGAGCTCATGGTGTTGGGGGTAATATACTGGCATGGATAGAGGATTGGCTAACTAACAGAAAACAAAGAGTCGGGATAAAAGGGTCATTTTCAAAATGGCAATCTGTAACTAGTGGGGTGCCGCAGGGCTCGGTGCTGGGGCCTCAACTATTTACAATCTATATCAAATGGGATGAAGGAACAGTGGCCAAATTTGCTGCTGATACAAAGGTGGAAAAGCAAGTTGCGATGAGGACACAAAGTGTCTGCAAAGGGATATTGACAGGTTAAGCGAATGGACAAAAATTTGGCAAATGGAATATAATGTGGGAAAATGTGAAGTCATCCACTCTGGGAGGAAAAATAAAAAAAGCAAAATATTATTTGAATGGAGAAATACTACAAAATGCTGCAGTACAGAGGGATCTGGGTGTCCTCGTACATGTGAAACAAAAAATCAACACACAGGTGCAGCAGGTAATCCGGAAGGCAAACGGAATATTGGCCTTTATTTCTCAGGGGTTGGAGTATATAAGCAGGGAAGTCATGCTACAGCTGTACAGGGTGCTGGTGAGACCACACCTGGAGTACTGCGTACAGTTCTGGTGCCCTTATTTAAGGAAGGACATACTTGCATTGGAGGCAGTTCAGAGAAGGTTCACTAAGTTGATTCCGGGTATGGAAGGGTTGTCTTATGAGGAAAGATTGAACAGGTGGGGTCTATACAATGAGTATAGAAGTTTAGAAGAATGAGAGGAGATCTTATTGAAACAGATAAGATTCTGAGGGGACTCGATAGGGTAGATGCCGAGAGGATGTTACCCCTCATGGGGGAATCTAAAACCAGGGGGCTTAGTCTCAGAATAAGGGGTCTCCCGTTTAAGATGGAAATAAGGAGGAATTTCTTCTCCCAGAGGGTCGTGAATCTTTGAAATTCTTTACCCCAAAAAGCTGTGGAGGCTGAGTCATTGAGTACATTCAAAGCTGAGTTAGACAAATTTTTGATCAGCAAGGGAGTCAAAGGATATGGGGAAAAGGCGGGAAAGTGGAGTTGAGATAAAAATCAGATCAGTCATGATCTCATTGAATGGCGGTGCAGGCTCGAGGGGCCGAATGGCCTACTTCTGCTCCTATCTCTTATGGGATGTCCTCAGGATGTGAAAAGCAGTATATAAGTGCAAGTTTGTTCATTCTTCCTCAGCACACCCGGGCAGGAGCCCATTAAAGTGATTTTCATAACTGATAATTGTCCTTTCAAATGCTAAGGTGTTGTGAGTTCCAGTCCTACTCCAGAGACTTGAGCACATAATCCAGGCTGATAGTCCTCTGCAGTACTGAGGGAGTGCTGCACTGTCAGAGGTGCAGTCTTTCGGATGAGATGTTAAACCAAGGCCCTGTCTGCAAGGAGCAAAGATGTCTTACTGCACTTGTACAGGGCCTTGGTGAGACCACATCTGGAGTATTGTGTGCAGTTTTGGTCTCCTTACCTAAGAAAGGATGTACTTGCCATAGAGGGAGTGCAGCGACGGTTCACCAGACTGATCCCTGGGATGGCAGGACTGTCATATGAGGAGAGTTTGGGTCAACTCGGCCTGTATTCACTCGAGTTTAGGAGAATGAGAGGGGATCTCATTGAAACATATAAAATTCTGACAGGGCTAGACAGACTTGATGCAGGGAGGATGTTTCCCCTGGCTGGGGGGGTCCAGAACGAGGGGTCACAGTCTCAGGATACAGGGGAAGGACATTTAGGACTGAGATGAGGAGAAATTTCTTCACTCAGAGGGTGGTGAACCTGTGGAATTCTCTACCACAGAAGGCTGTGGAGACCAAGTCACTGAATATATTTAAGAAGGAGCTCGATAGATTTCTAGACACAAAAGGCATCATGGGGTATGGGGAGAGAGCGGGAATATGGTATTGAGATAGAGGATCAGCCATGATCATATTGAATGGCGGAGCAGGCTCAAAGGGCCGAATGGCCTACTCCTGCTCCTATTTTCTATGTTTCTAATTCATGGGAATTTCAAGATTTTTTTATTGTTTTTATTCTCTCTTTCAGGTTCATCTTTTGAGATCAGTTGATAATTTATTTGTTGTTATCCAGGAGTTTCCTCATTATCAGTTTGATGAAACCAAGGTAAGTGCCTTACTAAAGTAATGAAATACTGATTAAATGTGGACTGGGGTTCAAATTATCTTTCAAAGGATTTTTTTTAAAAAATTGTTTTATCTTAAATGCCATCCCTCACTGTTTCACCTTGACATCACCGTGTCTTTTCTGAATAAATTCAGTGTGAATCCGGAGCTGTCCTCTCTTTACCTGCTCTCTTTGCTCCTCTTGATGTCCACCACTTCTACCTAAGTCTTCGACCTAAGACCAGACCAGGGCGCCTTTCTGCTGAGCACCAGTGATCAAGGCCACTGTATAGTGTGGGCCAGATACACTCTCAGGAACAGGATTTCCTGCCTGCAGTGTACAGCGACTGGGATCACTGCCTTTAGCCGCGGGCGAAGCCCTGGTCTGGTCCATTAGCCGCGGGCTAAGAGCTAAAAGTGCTACCACTGAGCCATGGCTGAGTTAGTCACTGGGTGATGCATTTACCATCTGAGCCATTGGATCCCCTCCCCTTGTTCATGTGTATGTCACTTTCTTTAACAGGAAAATGTACTGGAAGACTTCAGGCAATTGGCTGGCCGGCTTCCCTGGACTTGTCCCCTTGAAGTATGGGATTTGAACAATAGTCTGAAGAAGAGGAAGTTCCAGCGCAGGAAAGGCAGCCGAGGAAGTAACCCCGGTCCAGAAGCACTACACGAGGCTGACAAAAATAAAGACCACCAGTTGCAGCTCATTCCCTCTGGTCAATTAGCTACCGGAGATCAACCGGATGTTGGGATGGGATTGGCCGCCCCTGATTCTGGGCCAAGTGGCGATCGACCCTGTGAAATCGAGGAGACCACCTCACTCTCCAGCGATGCAGTCGCTGATCAGATGGAGCTACGTGATCAAGCAAAGGTTTCACACGAGGGGCTTCCGTCTGACAAAGGTGAAGACGCTGCTGTAGAAGGCAGGGACGGAGGGGAGGACTCCGGAATACTTCGGTTTCGAGTCACCTGCAACAGAGCTGGGGAAAAGCACAGCTTCACCTCAATGGAGGCAGCCAGAGAATTCGGAGGAGCTGTACAGGATCTGTTCAAATGGAAGGCTGACATGACCAAATTCGACGTGGAGGTATGCAAGTTATTTATTTAATTATTCCCCCGCCCCCCCACATTTTTCTTGCCTCCTCTCCCGAAGCTACCAGCTGCTGTGGATTGCCCTGCACCATCTCATCTTGCACAAGTAGCCGTTCTTCACCTGGGAACCCCGTCCATGAGGGTTGCTGGGCTGTTTGACCGCAGATGACCTCACACCCCGTCCACATCTGACATCCATACATGCATACTGTGCGCTCCCAATTAACCTGTCTCATTGTCACTGTTTCATGCTTCCACCGCTTTGTGGGCCGTGCTACAGCTGAGGTTACAGAACAAAATGGAGCAAGTAGGTAAGCAGATGTCTAAAAATTAAAATGATTGATTAAAAGCACTCCCAGTTGGGTGCTGAGTTATCTTGACCAGAAGGACCCAGGCTTAATTGCTGCTGATGAATTACTGAGTAAGCCTTTGCTATTTTGATCCGGAGTTTGTCTTTCCCTATGTTGCAGTAACATCGTGTGCTGGAATTTAAGATTCCATCCAAGTCTCCTATCAGTTAAAATAGGGAAGTGTCACACTCAGCACCCAACATTACAAGCTGAAATTGCTAAATTATATGTAGAAAAACAGAGCATTTAGGTATATACAAAGTGCGACAGTTAATCATACAGAGCTGGTTGGATGGTATCTGCAAAAGGAGTAGTTTTCCTTTTTCAAACTCCTTGTTTCCTGAACAATACTTTGATAATGACCTCCTAATACTTGGCCCCCATGCTAGCTCCTCAGGTACTTTGCCCCTCCATTTCAAATCTGCCGTCATCACCCCCTCAAAAAAAAAAACACCCTTGACCCCCCCCCCCCCACCTCTGCCCTTGTAAACAACCGCCCCATCTCCAACCTTGTTTTCCTCTACAAAATCTTTGAACATGTTGCTCCAAATCCTTGCCCATCTTTCCTGCAACTTCATGTTTGAACCTCTCCAATCAGGTTTCCACACTTGCCACAGCACTAAAACAGCCCTTATCAAAGTCAAAGTTACATCCTCTGTGACTGTGGTGCACGATCCCTCCTTCTCCTTCTCGTCCTTTCTGAAGCCGTTGACATGATTGACCGTACCATTCTCCTCCAGTGCCTCTCTTTTGCCAGCTGAGTGGGACTGCACTCACCTGGTTCCACTCTTGCCTATCCAGTCATAGCAAAGGAATCTCCTGCAATGGCTTCTCTTCTCTTTCCCGCACCGTTACCTCTGAAGCCCCCCAAGGATCTATCCTTGGCCCCCTCCTATTTCGCACCTACGTGCTGCCCCTCAGTGACATCATCCGAAAAAACGTCAGATTCCACATGTATGCTGACTACAACCAGCTGTACCTTACCACCACCTCTCTTGACCCTTCCACTGCCTCTGTGTTGTCAAACTGCTTGTCCAACATCCAATCCTGGATGAGCCACAATTTCCTTCTAATAAATATTGGAAAGACTGAAGCCATCATCTTCAGTCCCCGCCACAACTCCTTTCCCTCATCAATGATTCCATCCCTCTCCCTGGCCACTGTCTAAGACTGAACCAGACTATTCATAACCTTGGCGTCCTATTTGACCCTTAGCTGAGCTTCCGACCCCATATCCTCTCCATCACCAAGAATGCCTACTTTCACCTCTGTAACATCGCCCGTCTCTGCCCCTGCCTCAGCTCATCTGCTGCTGAAACCCTCATCCATGCCTTTGTTACCTCTATTCCCATGCTCTCCTGGCCGGCCTCCCATCTTCTACTCTCCATAAACTTGAGCTCATCCAAAACTCTGCTGCTCCTTTCCTAACTCACACCAAGTCCCGTTCACCTATCACCCCTGTGGTTGCTGACCTACATTGGCTCCTGGTCCACTAACGTCTCAATTTTTAAATTCTCATCCTCGTGTTCAAATCTCTCCATGGCCTCACCCCTTCCTATCTCTGTGACCTACAACTGTCCAAGAACTCTGTGTTCCTCCAACTCTGGACTCTTGTGCACCCCCACTCTCTCCGCCCCACCATTGATAGCCATGCCTTCAACCGTCTAAGCCCTAGGCTCTGGAATTCCCTCCCTAAACCCCTCTGTCTCTCCACTTCTCTCTCCTCTTTTAAGACTCCTTAAAATGTAACTATTTGACCAAGCTTTTAATCATCTGTCTAATGTCTCCTTCTTTGGCTCAGTGTCAGTTTTTGTCTGATTATACGCCTGTGAAACGCCTTGGGACTGTTTCCTATGTTAAAGGCGCTAAATAAATGCAAGTTGTTGTTCAAGTATGGTCAACTGAGGCTCCAGTAATCACTCTCAGGTTCTGTCTTTATTTCCAGATCTTGTACTTTAAATAATATATTTTCCCTTCAAAGTCTTCGAAGTATTGTTTTAGCAGGTAACCTTGATGAGAGTACAGATCCTACACAATTGACCAGGTAGACAGATAATGAGAAGACACAAGGCCACAGTAATACCAGGAAATTATAAGCTATGGGCTACATTCTGGGAAGCCAGATTTGCGGGTCACAAAGGTCATAAACCACAATTCCAGCTGTGGAACTATGCTACACGCCACTGTGTACATAAGTTAGCATTTTAAACCCCTGAGGAACCTTAGTTGAAGGAAATCTCTGATGCAGAATCCAACAGCCTGGCACATTTTGAGGCAATGGCAGCCATCTTGTTATTGGAAACGCATTATGGCATCCATTTTGACTTATTGCATAAAAAGATACAGAACCATGATGGGGTCAAATTTCTGTTCATGACTGCATACTCATCTACAATACTTTGCATAAAAGATAGTGATTTCTTATTGTTTTCACTTTCTGTTCCCACCCCCGAGCTGTAGAGTTGTGATGGGTCAGTCAAGGGTGACAACTACTTGCGGTCAAGCCATTTCATTTCAAGCCATTAAGATTTATCTAATGAGTAATACATGTAAAGAAGATGATTAACTCTCTTTTGGGGGAAAAAATAAGTATTTGGTTGGGATATGGGTTTAGAAGTTATACGGATAGGCACAGACTGAGATGGTCAGATACTTGATGGGGCACAATGCTTCCTGTGCTGGTGGGGGGGATGGATGTTGTCGGAAGAGTAGCAGGCCAAGGATGAATATTCCAGAGTTTCACTTCATTACCTTTGGGATTAAGGAGCATTTCCTATTAGGAGTTTAAATAGATTGGGTAGAATCCATGATTGGGTGGATTGTAAATAATTTGTGGAAGGAATGGACTTGATGGGTTAATTGCCTTTTCTCATTTCATGTTTTTATGTTCTAAAATGTGTGTATATTACAGTCCAGTACTATATATCAATATAACTGTGAAAAAAGTAAGATCTGATAACATACAATTAATCTGCTGTCTAGTGTTGAACTAAGTCTGTCCACAGTTGATACGTTAAATCTAGGCTTTTGTGCAGTGTACTGAAATACTATGGGCAGATGGCACATAGGCAGAATATCTCTGGGTACAGCAGGTGGCTGTCATTGGTTTTGCTAGTGTCATTTACTTCCCTTGAAAGTAACTATGGTAACGCTGAGGAGTATTTTGCAATCTGTGGGAAGCAAATGACACTCTTGCGCTCCCATCATTAACTCTTTTCTCTCTCGCTCAATCTGCTCATGCATCATTTCTCTTGCAGATCCTACTCAACATTCATGATAATGAAGTAGTGGTTGGTATAGCACTTACAGAGGAAAGTCTACACAGGCGAAACATAACACACTTTGGGCCTACAACTCTTCGATCTACTTTGGCCTATGGGATGTTAAGGTACGTCTCGTTCAGTTTATTAGAACATCCAGAGACGTGGATTTGAAACCATCCATAGGAACAGGAGTAGGCCATTCAGCCCCTCAAGCCTGTTCTGCCATTCAATTAGATCATGGCTGACATGTTTCTCAGCTCCATTTTTTTTTTAGTCGTTCATCGGATGTGGGCGTTGCTGGCGAGGCCAGCATTTATTGTCCATCCCTAATTGCCCTTGAGAAGGGGGTGGTGAGCCACCTTCTTGAACCGCTGCAGTCTGTGTGGTGACGATTCTCCCACAGTGCTGTTAGGGAATTCCAGGATTTTGACCCAGCGACGATGAAGGAACGGCGATGTATTTCCAAGTCGGGATGGTGTGTGACTTGGAGGGGAATGTGCAGGTGGTGTTGTTCCCATATGCCTGCTGCTCTTGTCCTTCTAGGTGGTAGAGGTCACTGGTTTGGGAGGTGCTGTCGAAGAAGCCTTGGTGAGTTGCTGCAGTGCATCCTGTGGATGGTACACACTGCAGCCACTGTGCGCCGGTGGTGAAGGGAGTGAATGTTTAGGATGGTGGATGGGGTGCCAATCAAGTGGGCTGCTTTATCTTGGATGGTGTCGAGCTTCTTGAGTGTTGTTGGAGCTGCACTCATCCAAGCAAGTGGAGAGTATTCCATCACACTCCTGACTTGTGCCTTGTAGATTGTGGAAAGGCTTTGGGGAGTCAGGAGGTGAGTCACTTGCCGCAGAATACCCAGCCTCTGACCTCCTCTCGTAGCCACAGTATTTATATGGCTGGTCCAGTTAAGTTTCTGGTCAATGGTGACCCCCAGGATGTTGATGGTGGGGGATTCGGCGATGGTAATGCCGTTGAATGTCAAGGGGAGGTGGCTAGACTCTCTTGTTGGAGATGGTCATTGCCTGGCACTTATCTGGCGCAGATGTTACTTGCCACTTATGAGCCCAAGCCTGGATGTTGTCCAGGTCTTGCTGCATGCGGGCTCGGACTGCTTCATTATTTGAGGGGTTGTGAATGGAACTGAACACTGTGCAATCATCAGCGAACATCCCCATTTCTGACCTTATGATGGAGGGAAGGTCATTGATGAAGCAGCTGAAGATGGTTGGGCCTAGGACACTGCCCTGAGGAACTCCTGCAGCAATGTCCAGGGGCTGAGATGATTGGCCTCCAACAACCACTACCATCTTCCTTTGTGCTAGGTATGACTCCAGCCACTGGAGAGTTATCCCCCTGATTCCCATTGACTTCAATTTTACTAGGGCTCCTTGGTGCCACACTCGGTCAAATGCTGCCTTGATGTCAAGTGCAGTCACTCTCCCCTCACCTCTGGAATTCAGCTCTTTTATCCATGTTTGGACCAAGGCTGTAATGAGGTCTGGAGCCGAGTGGTCCTGGCGGAACCCAAACTGAGCATCGGTGAGCAGGTTATTGGTGAGTAAGTGCCGCTTGATAGCACTGTCGACGACACCTTCCATCACTTTGTTGATGACTGAGAGTAGACTGATGGGGCGGTAATTGGCCGGATTGGATTTGTCCTGCTTTTTGTGGACAGGACATACCTGGGCAATTTTCCACATTGTCAGGTAGATGCCAGTGTTGTAGCTGTACTGGAACAGCTTGGCTAGAGGCGCAGCTAGTTCTGGAGCACAAGTCTTCAGCACTACAGCTGGGATGTTGTCAGGGCCCATAGCCTTTGCTGTATCCAGTGCACTCAGCCGTTTCTTGATATCACATGGAGTGAATCGAATTGGCTGAAGACTGGCTTCTGTGATGGTGGGGATATCGGGAGGAGGCTGAGATGGATCATTTACCCAGCTTGGTTCTGTAACCCTTAATACCCTTACCTGACAAAAAATCTATCAATCTCAGTTTTGACATTTTCAATTGACCCAGCCTCAACAGCTTTTTGGGGGAAGAGAATTCCAGATTTCAACTACCATTTGTGTGAAGTAGTGCTTCCTGACTTCACCCCTGAGCAGTCTAGCTCTAATTTAAGGTTATACCCCCTTGTTCTGGACTCTCCCACCTGAGGAAATAGTTTCTCTCTGTCTACCCTATCAAATCCTTTAATCATCTTAAACACCTCAATTAGATCACCCTGTAATCTTCTATAATCAAGGGAATACAAGCCTAATCTATGCAACCTGTCCTCATAATTTTAGTTATTTTAGCCCCAGTATCAATCTGGTGCATTTGTGTTGCACCAAGGCCAATATATCCTCACTGAGGTGCAGTGCCCAGAACTGAATACAGTACTCCAAATGGGGTCTAACCAGAGCTTTATACAACGGTAACATAACTTGCACCCCTTTGTATTCCAGCCCCTTGAGATGAAGGCCGACATTTCATTAGTCCAGTCGGGTGGTGAATTTTTTGTGATGCCCTGTTGGCTTAGCTGGTAATGGCAGTGAGTAACTGAATCATACAGACCAGATGGTCCCAGGATTGGTCCCTGGCCTATGCTCAGTTTGCTGATTTCAGCAGGGTGATCGAGACGTAACTACAATTTTACTGGGGAGGGGGAAAAATCAGCCGGGATTTCTGCTCAATCTCTTTCCAGTAACCCCCTTTAATAGCAAGCATGGGATTGGGTGAGGGACATGGTTATGATGCCCCCACTGGCTAGGCTCATGTGAAGAATGATCACCTAAGTGAGGTAGCAGAGGCTCACCATTCCCTGTGGAGCTGTAGCTCAGCACAAGTCAGTGCTATCGAGTGAGATGGGGAGAAAATTGGGGTGAGGGAGCATTGTAAGTAGAAATGGATTTAGGCAGTCTCAAATGTCCCTCAACTTGATAAGTTACAAAATTCACTGAAAGAATTGAAAAGTTCCATATAGGCCCAGGCACAGTGCAAAACTAGCTGCGGTTCTTTCAGTGAACTCAAATTGGTGGTTGGCAGTGGAGCACTCTTTACCATTTGGATCATACTGGGAGGAACTGCTTGAGACATCAGAGTTCGAACTATACAGGTTGCCTGGAGCCAGCTACCAGTGTGGGACAGTTCATAGAGCCTTACCATTCTATATAAACAAACACATTCACCAATCCAGGCAACTGTTGGTGTGTTTTGATAATAAAAACTTGCCACCTATCAGAAAACAAGATTAGTTGATTTGTTCATAGAATCTTACAGCACAGAACTAAGCCATTCGGCCTATTGTGCCTGTGCTGGCTCTTTGAAAGAGCTATCCAATTGTTCCACTCCCCCTGCTCTTTTCCCATAGCCATGCAAGTTTTTTCTTTGTAGAATGTATTTCATTATTATTCTTTAGCTGGTTGGGGCCAATTCTATCTGTACTTTGGCTGCCTCTGTGTTTCTATATTTCTATCTCTACCTATGAGGTAGTTATAGGGAGAAACTTGCATGTTTTTACCAAACATGGTCTTAATCTGACTGTTGAAGTTGACTAGCTTAGTGATGCTGTGCTGGTAATTTGAGTCATTTGTCTCACCTACCGAGCCCAACACCGGCCATTTATCATCAATGAACTGTTCATAGTCACTGATCTTGTGTATATCAATTCTTATTCCCTAACACCGTTATCAATTCCTTCGAAATTTAAATTTAGTAGACAATACTTGTGTAAATTAATGGCATTTTTACCTTTTTGGCCTAGAAGAGCTTTTTGCTTTATATTATATAACCGACATAAGCTCAAGTTCAGTTTACAAAGAATTAATTCCTAGAATTGCAGTAAAAACACTGTAAATGTTGGACAGTAGATGGTTCAAAATATTAATGTGCTATCCTGAGGGGAAATTAGATAGCCATTAACACTGTTAACTTTTACATAATACGTCAGTTTGGGAACAGTGAGAAGCCATTTAGCACATCCCAGAGCATTTCGCACCATATGGTCAGAATAGGTTTTAATTGAATAAGTTAGACTTAGGTAAATGTATTTGCCAAGAGCTCCCACACCAAGGTCTGTCCCTCTTTGAAGAAGTCAACTTAATGCAGCCTGGAACACTAAGAGACAAAGAGAGAGAAATCTTGTTCAGTGAGGGAGGGTGCAAGATGCCAGACTGAGGAATTAATATATGCAGCCTGTACAAGGAAATAATAGTGCGAGTTAGTTCTGGACTGCTAACTTATGAGTTTAGCCTTTAACAGTGACAGTCACATATTTTGTTATTTTATGGTAGGAGCAATGAGAAATTGATAAATGTCACTATGAAAACTCCATTCATATATTTCATGTTAATTCACAATCAGCCATGTCTCATTGGAGTGTGCTTGAGTCTATCTTTGGAAAAGATAGGAGGACACACATGGTGTTGTGTATGAGATCATCATGTCCAGTACAAGAGGTCTTATTGTTATGAACCTGAGGTCACACTATTGTTTAACAGGTGCTCTCCAGATCATAGAGGATGTGTGACCACTTATGGGGAAAAACTGGTGATGCTGAAAATGAGAGAATATCTGCAGTAGCCCCATGACATTTGTAACAGCTCACAACAAAAATGGTCTGTTCTCCACAATTCTAACTACAGTAAACCTGGCACAACAGACAGATCATAGGACCCATTTCAAGTTGCATCTCCTATGACACTAAAGACTTAATTTGAAGTGTCGTCACAGTTCGAGTGATCCACTAGCTTTTATCATCTTTTTGTTTAATTGATGGGTAGACGGGATGGGTGGGGAAACAATCTGGTAATGGGTCTTTGGGGATTTAGGAAAAATGCAAATTTGGTAAAGAAGAAATAAATAAAAGGGAAAATACAATGACTATCTGAAGCAGAGGACGATGCAGGCCTATGGGGAGAGGGTGGGACAGTGGGATTAGTTTTGCATTGTTTTAGCATAAGAGCTGGCACAGACATGGTGGGAACAAATGGCCTCCTTCTTTGCTATAAACTTCTACTGTTCTATTAGAATCATAGAAAGGTTACAGCACGGAAAGAGGCCATTCGGCCCATTGAGTCAGTGCCGACTCTATGCAAGAGCAGTCCAGCTAATCGCACTCTTCCCCACCCTTTCCCCGCAGCCCTGCAAATTTTTTCCTTTCATGTACTTATCCAGTTCCCTTTTGAAGGCCATGATTGAATCTGCCTCCACCTCCACCACCGCCACCCCCCCAGGCAGTGTATTCCAGATCCTAACCACGTGCTGTGTTTAAAAAAAAAGTTTTTCCTTATGTCACCTTTGGTTCTTTTGGCAATCACCTTAAATATATGTCCTCTGGTCCTTGACCTTTCCGCCAATGGGAACAGTTCCTCTCTATCTACTCTGTCCAGACCATTCATGATTTTAAATACCTCTATCAAATCTCCTTGCAACCGTCTCTGTTCCAAGGAGAACAACCCCAGCTTCTCCAGTCTATCAACGTAACTAAAGTCCCTCATCCCTGGAATCTTTCTAGTAAATCTCTTCTACACCCTTTCTAAGGCCTTCACATCTTTCCTGAAGTGCAGTGCCCAGAACTGGACACAGTACTCCAGTTGTGGCCGAACCAGTGTTTTATAAAGGTTCATCATGACTTCCATACTTTTATACTCTATACCTCTATTTATAAAGCCCAAGATCCCGTATGCTTTTTTAACCGCTTTCTCAACCTGCCCTGCCACCTTCAATGACTTGTGCACATATACCCCCAGATCTCTCTGTTCCTGTACCCCTTTTAGAGTTGTGTCCTCTAGTTTATATTGCCTCTCCTTGTTCTTCCTACTGAAATGTATCACTTTGAATTTTTCTGCATTAAATTTCATCTGCCATGTGTCCACCCATGCCACCAGCCTGTCTGTGTCCTCTTGAATTCTATCACTATCCTCACTGTTTACTACCCTTCCAAGTTTTTTGTCATCTTCTCAGACTTGGCCGCAAGTGGACCCAATGCTGCCATTTTTGCCTGATACTGTTTGCAGTGTTAGCCTTGGCTCAGTGGTAGCACTCTCGCCCCTGAGTCAGAGGGTCGTGGGTTCAAGCCCTACCCCAGAGATTTGAGCACATAATCTAGATTGACACTTCAGTGCATTATTGAGGGAGTGCTGCACTGTCAGAGGTGCCATCCATCAGATGAGATGTTAAACTGAGACCCCATCAGCCCTCTCAGGTGGACATAAAAGATTCCACGGCCAATACTTATCCCTCAACCACCATCACCAAAACAGATTATCTGGTCATTTATCTCAGCCAATTTGCACACAAATAGCACTGTTACATTTGCCTACATTACACCAGTCACTATTGACTACACTTCAAAAGTACTTAATTGGCTGTGAAGGGCTTTGGGATGGCCTAAGATCATGAAAGGTGTTGTAGAAATGCAAGTTTTCTCTGCTTCAATCACTCCCTGTGGTATAGTATTTCATGCTTCAAAAGCCCTCTGCATAAAGGAATTTCTGCTTACCCCTCTCCTCACTCTCTTACTGACAGTTTTAAATTGATGACCCCCTTGTCGCTGACTCTCCAACCATAGGAAATAATCCTTCATATTCACCGTATCCAAACCCTACTTTGTCTGCCCATCCCACTAACCTGTCTGTATCTTCCTGAACTCTCTTAGGTGTCCTCGCGGTTTGCCAATCCCCCTACATTTGTGTTGTCTGCACGTTTTGAGATTGTGCTCCATGTGCTCAAATTTAATATACACTCAGAACAAAAGTAGACCCAGCACTGACCCCAGGGGCACACCATTTCCAACTCCCCTCCAATCTGAGCAACACCCATTTACCCTAACTCTTTGTTTCCAGTCCATCAACCAACTCCTGCTGCCACACTGCTCTTAAACACCTGAATTTTTCTAACAAGCCTCTTGTGAGACATCTTATTGAACGCCTTCTGAAAATCCATTTGCACTGCATCTACTGCATTCCCTTTATCTATCCCCTCGGTCACTTCTTCAAAAGAAAACTATCATATTTGTCAAACAAATCTGCCCCAGCTGTTCTTGATTAGCCCGTGCATTTTTAAATGCTCACTTTTAAATTTTATCTTGAATTATGGATGCAGATTGAAGCACTCACTGTTCACTCAACTTCTACAGAATTATGCAGTAAAGCTGGTACCACAGTGTTAGATTTTTTTAAAAAGTGCAAATTGACTTCTATCCACACAGTGTTTTATATTCATTGCACATTTGTGAGAAATCTTATTGCACGGGCACCAAGATACTGCACCATGTGCACCAACATCGCTTTATTCCTGTTGGTTCTCAAATGCCCCAGTCACGACTCAGCTGGAATGTCAGAGAGGCATCGAACGTAATCGTGGATCTTTATAGTTGGGTTAAAAGATGAGCTAGCTGATCTGGCCTTAAGCTGTAGATAAATGCAAGAGCGAGTAAATTATTTGTCTTAATTAATTTCTAAATTCTGCTTTGCAGGCTTTGTAATCCTCAGTCAACCGATATCATCATCGATCCAATGTGTGGAACCGGTGCTATACCGATTGAGGTACGGGCATTAATACCGCTATGTTACAAATTCTGGTCTGTCATAGAAATCTTCTCTGGTTCAGTGGCGTCAGTTATTCTCGTAAGCCGATCCCATATCCCTTATGATTGAGTTGACTTGCACTGCCCAATATTTACTTATACAATAGCGTAACCCGGGGGCTATAACAATGCATTTCCAAACTGGATATTGCGTCCTCCGCATGTACCTTTACATGTGCTTCTCCAATTTTTCAGCAGGTGGACTATTTACACTTTAGTGAGATGAGCCTGGAATGAATCATTGTTGTTATGTTTCTCTGATAGCAAGTGACTATACAGAGCAACAGATTGGACTCACTTAATTCAATCGGTGCAATTTGTCTCTGTGTAATGAACATGCTACACAAAATAATGAACATGCTACACTTCTCCACATCAGTGGGTCGTCTTGATTGACTTAAGCAAAATAACTTCTAATTGCACTCCTGCATCCTAACTTTGAGTGTGGGTGAAAGCCTGGCCCTAATAGCTTTCTGTTTAAAAATCTGACTGTCAGTGTCTGTTTCTGTACTATACTGTATCTCCATGTTCCCAACCAGAGTGAAGGGTCTATGCTAGGCAAGCCCTGCTAAACACTCCAGACCAGGGACTTCCCAATGCAATGGACATGAGCTGTTTTATCAATTACCTAGATCAGCTAATGAATTGCTTATCGTTTTCGGTCTTTGCGGATACAACTTCATTGCCTAGCTCACTTGCATTTTAACCATCTTTTGTCTTCATGCTTTTAAAAAAAAATTTGTGTGAATTCACGTTGCTTTTAAACCCCAACATTTAAATGTCCCTCTTTTCCATATCAAAAAAATCTTAAAACATGACACACAGTGACAGCTGAAGAATGTGTTTGTATTGCCTAGTTTCCTCTGAGAATCACTAAACTTCTCTCAATAGGCTATTCAACCATCATAGTGTTCAGGACTAGAAACCCTGGCTGATCTTTTCCTTTCAGTAGACCAGAGATGCTGAAGCTTATAGTGGCAATCCTGTTGCAACCTAACTGAGATCATTCAACTCCATGGTAGTTACCCACTGAGAAACCAGGGTCCTTTCAATGCTTGTTTAAGGGTTTGTTTGAATAGTTATTGTATAACATTGATAGGATATTGGAGTGTACATATTACAGAGAGGGAGGTGCTGGACGTCTTAACGCGCATCAAGGTAGATAAATCTCCGGGACCTGATGAAATGTATCCCAGGACGTTATGGAAGGTTAGGGAGGAAATTGCGGGTCCCCTAGCAGAGATATTTGAATCATCGACAGCGACAGGTGAGGTGCCTGAAGATTGGAGGGTGGCAAATGTTGTACCTTTGTTTAAGAAGGGCGGCAGGGAAAAGCCTGGGAGCTACAGACCGGTGAGCCTGACATCTGTAGTGGGTAAGTTGTTAGAGGGTATTCTGAGAGACAGGATCTACAGGCATTTGGAGAGGCAGGGACTGATTAGGAACAGTCAGCATGGTTTTGTGAGAGGAAAATCATGTCTCACGAATTTGATTGAGTTTTTTGTTTTTGAAGGGGTAACCAAGAAGATAGATGAGGGCTGTGCAGTAGACGTGGTCTACATGGACTTTAGCAAAGCCTTTGACAAGGTACCGCATGGTAGGTTGTTACATAAGGTGAAATCTCACGGGATCCAAGGTGAGGTAGCCAATTGGATACAAAATTGGCTTGACGACAGAAGACAGAGGGTGGTTGTAGAGGGTTGTTTTTCAAACTGGAGGCCTGTGACCAGCGGTGTGCCTCAGGGATCGGTGCTGGGTCCGCTGTTATTTGTTATTTATATTAATGATTTGGATGAGAATTTAGGAGGCATGGTTAGTAAGTTTGCAGATGACACCAAGATTGGTGGCATTGTGGACAGTGAAGAAGGTTATCTAGGATTGCAACGGGATCTTGATAAATTGGGCCAGTGGGCCGATGAATGGCAGATGGAGTTTAATTTAGATAAATGTGAGGTGATGCATTTTGGTAGATCGAATCAGGCCAGGACCTACTCCGTTAATGGTAGGGCGTTGGGGAGAGTTATAGAACAGAGATCTAGGAGTACAGGTTCATAGCTCCTTGAAAGTGGAGTCACAGGTGGATAGGGTGGTGAAGAAGGCATTCGGCATGCTTGGTTTCATTGGTCAGAACATTGAATACAGGAATTGGGATGTTTTGTTGAAGTTGTACAAGACATTAGTAAGGCCACACTTGGAATACTATGTACAGTTCTGGTCACCCTATTATAGAAAGGATATTATTAAACTAGAAAGAGTGCAGAAAAGATTTACTAGGATGCTACCGGGACTTGATGGTTTGACTTTTAGGGAGAGGTTAGATAGACTGGGACTTTTTTCCCTGGAGAGTAGGAGGTTAAGGGGTGATCTTATAGAAGTCTATAAAATAATGAGGGGCATAGATAAGGTAGATAGTCAAAATATTTTCCCAAAGGTAGGGGAGTCTATAACGAGGGGACATAGATTTAAGGTGAGAGGGGAGAGATACAAAAGGGTCCAGAGGGGCAATTTTTTCACTCAAAGGGTGGTGAATGTCTGGAACGAGCTGCCAGAGGCAGTAGTAGAGGCGGGTACAATTTTGTCTTTTAAAAAGCATTTGGACAGTTACATGGGTAAGATGGGTATAGAGGGATATGGGCCAAGTGCAGGCAATTGGGACCAGCTTAGTGGTATAAACTGGGCGACATGGACATGTTGGGCCGAAGGGCCTGTTTCCATGTTGTAAACTTCTATGACTCTATGACTCTATTTCACTGTGAGCAAGTACATTAGGTGATATGCATGTAAGGATGTGTACATAACACAGTTCTCCCATCTCCAGAGAAAGCAATGAATTTATACAGCTACATAGAGGTAGAGACAGAATGTAGAGAGCACTCCCTAATGGTCTAGTGGCTAAGTATACCATTAGTAAGCTATGGGTACTGTAAGTCTGGAACTTCATTTTTTTTTTTCTCTCTTAATTTTTTCTTGTTTCCCCTCTCCATCTTTCTCTGTTGTTCTCTCCTCTTTTTCTGTCCCCCTCCACTTTTCTCTCTCTCCCCCACTTTTTTCTTTGTCTCTATCTCTCTCCTATCCACTTTGTCTGTGTCTCTCTCTTCTGCTTTCCTTTCTGTCTCTATCCATATTGCTCTCTGTCCCTCTACCTCGAGTTCTCTGCCCCATGCTTCTCACTCTTTCCCCCCGCTTCTCTCTACTTTTCTTCTCTTTCTCCCCCTTCACCTTTTACTTTTCCTCTCAATTTTTACTTTCCCCTTATGCAAACTGCAATAGCACTTCACAGCCAAAGTCAGGCTACAACTGCTTAAGTATAAAAGCTGTGGGTCAGAAGGGGGAAATGTTACCACAACATGCACCTTCATTGTCCATTGTTAAGTGTTTGGAAATGAACATAATTAACTGCTTGCACTGGCCACTGTTGTAGACAAATTGATAGAGGTTGATTGCTATGATTAGTCAACAACTCCATTATCATTGTCTAATGCAATGGTAGAAGGTGAACTTGATGGACCCTTGTCTTTTTGCATCTAGCAATTCCTATGCTTTAGTGAGGACAGGATGGGGCTCAGCTGTGATGACATCTACCATTAACTATCCTGCCGACACTCATTATCTAGGGTCACTTGGAGAATGGCCACTCAGGTGAAGTACTGGAGGGTGCCCAGCACCAGTGGAACTGCTGCCCAGCAGGTGTCAGTACTCTTGCAGTGGGGGGGAGGGGTGCGGGAGTTGGGTAGGAATAAGTAACATTTGGCTATAGTGACAGGGAATTACTTCATCCCTCCTGTTAGATTTGTAATTTGATGTGCTGATGCTCATATTAAATCTCCTTTTTATTTGTTTTGTGAGTCACAAACAAGAAAGTAAAACTTGTCCCAGAAGGTCACATGGCTTTGGGTGGGGAGTGCCTGTATTGGGATACATAAGAAATCACGACTGTATAGGACAGGCTGGATGGACCAGTAGGACTTTTCCTGTCCATCATTTTTTGTATGTTCGTATGTAAGTAAAAAGTGTGCAATGTGGATAGTATCGGAAACCAATTAAAGGTTTAAAGCAAAAGGTTCGTAGTATTCCCAAATTTATAGCAGTTTTGAAAATCCTGACAGTGCAGTTCCCCTGGGGTCCTGGGGGAGGCAAGTCTGAGTTTGTGGCACCCTTCACTTCCAGTGGAGTTTCTTCAGCACACAGCTGCACTCCTTCTATTGGTGATGTCGTAAATTGTCATGGCAGGGAGGGGAGGTCTGTCTACCCTGCAGTCAGAAAGTTGTCAAAAGTTCTTGTAATGAACTTTTCTGTATTAAATGAGACTGTACTTTGAACAAATGGTACTCCCTCTAGACTATTCTTTAAGTCGTGAACCTTAGTATCTCATTTAAATACCCCTCTAGGGAGCTTTAGAATTCCCACAGTGTTACTTTCTTGGTGGAGACAACAATGTACTGGCTGTGAACAGATCCGTCAATAACATGAACTCCCTACAGAAGAAGAGACTGGACAAGGGAAGGTAAGGATTCGCCCTGCTACACACAGTGGACACTGTGTGTTCTAGCTTTCTGTGAGTGAATGAGATGTTAGTTAGAACTGATTGTACAATCAATCAGAATGATAGTATAGCTTTAAATCTCCGTTTGTGTCGAATTTAGATTTTCCAACTTTAATTTCATAAATATAAGATAGTCACTAATAAATCCAATAGGGAATTCAGGAGAAACCTCTTTACCCAAAGCGTGATGAGAATGTGCAACTAGCACCACAAGGAGTAATTGAGGCGAATAGCATAGATGCATTTAAGGAAAAGCTAGATGAGTACACGCGGAAGAAGGGAATAGAAGGATATGTTGATAGGGTTAGATGAAGTATGGTGGGAAGAAGCTCGTGTGGAGCATAAACACCGGCACAGACCAGTTGGGCCGAATGGTCTGTTTCTGTGCTGTAAATTCTATGTGATGTAATTCTATGTAAGTCACAAAAGCATTGGGTGGGGCCAAGCCTGCAGCGCTGTAGTATTGGACAGCCTGAGTGTTTTGACATTGCTGAGTGTGGGACTTGTGCGTACAGTTATAAGAATTGTCCCCGCCCCTTTGTGATGGCTCAGGTGGTAAAGCCAATGTGTAACTGGGCCATGCAGACCAGTTAATTCCCAGGTTCAATCACCAATCTCTGCCGAGTTGGCTGATTTCAGCTGAGATGGTGGTCAGGGCAGTGCACTTGGCCTTAGCACTCTGGGGTCAGGAGGGGAAAATTGACCAGGGTTCCTGCTCCTAATTCCTGTCCGATGGGCTGTGTGGATGTCAGGTCATATCAGGGTCAGATGTGATCCCCCCCCCCCCCCCCCCCCCCCCAAATGACCGGATGTCCTGCCAATACTCGCCGTCTGGGGTCACTCTTCAAGGATGCACCCTTGGGTGAAGTAATGTAGGGCACCTGGCACCTGTGGAAATATCCCCAATATGGGCATCATGTAGGAGACAGGTGTAAGAAAAGCATCCTTGTTGTGATGGAGGCCAACCTGTGACCTTATTTAAGTTCATTCTTCTACTGAATTGTGTTTTCTTGTGCACTGCAGAACTACCTGGGGCATGCCATTGGATGTTGTCCAGTGGGACATCTGTAATCTTCCCCTGAAGACCAATTCTGTAGATGTGGTTATATCAGATATGCCTTTTGGAAAGAGGTAAGACACCGCACTGTGAAATTAATGTCAGTTTCCAAAAACTGATCATTCATCTCATTGCTGTTTACGGGATCTTGCTGAGTGCAAAAATGGCTGCCCCATGTGCTTACATTACAACAGTCAATGCGTTTCAAAGCAATTCATTGCAAAATGCTTTGACACATTTCAGAGATGTGATAATGTGCTGTACTCTTGAGTTATCTAACTCTGGCCTTCTGTGCATTCCTCCCACCGTTGGTGGCAGAGCCTTCAATGCTCCCCCCACCAAAACCACTTCCCGCTCCATCTTCAAAAACATACTCAAAACCCATCTTTTCGACCATGCTTTCGGTCACTCCTCCTAATCTCCCCGTTTCCCTTTATATTTCCATTTGTGAAGCACCTTGAAACCTTTTTTGTACTAACAACAACAACAACAACTCGCATTTATACAACGCCTTTAACATAGTAAAACATCTTAAGGCACTTCACAGGAGCGTTATCAAACAAAATTTGACACCGAGCCACAAAAGGAGATAGTAGTACAGGTAACCAAAAGCTTGGTCAAAGAGGTAGGTTTTAAGGAGCATCTTAAGAGGTAGAGAAACGGAGAGGTTTGGGGAGGGAATTCCAGAGCTTAGGACCTAGGCAGCTGAAGGCATGGCTGCCAGTGATGGAGTGATAAAAATCAGGGATGCGCAAGAGGCCAGAATTGGAGGAGTGCAGAGATCTCGGAGGCTTGTAGGGCCGGAGGAATTTACAGAGACGGGTGGGGGCGAGGCCCTGGACGGATTTGAAAACAAGGATAAGAATTTTAAAATAGAGACATTGCCAGACTGGGAGCCAACGTAGGTCAGCGAAAACAGGGGTGATGGGGGAACAGGGCTTGAGGCGAGTTGGGATATGGTCAGCAGAGTTTTGAATAAGCTCAAGTTTACGGAGGGTGCAAGGTGGGGCGCCGGCCAGTTAAGCATTGGAATAGTCGAGTCTGGAGGTAACAAAGGCATGGATGAGGGTTTCAGGAGCAGAAGAGCTGAGGCAGGGCCGGAAAGGGGCGATGTTACGGAGGTGGAAGTAGGCGGTCTTGGTGATGGAGCTGCTGTGTAAATACAAGTTGTTGATATCTATTCTAAGCTCACTTTTCCCCAATTGCCAGTTATGCCTCGATCTAATTTTCTTAGTGTACTGAGAAGTAACATTCTGGATTAATGTTTTATATATCTCATCCACCTTTAACCACTTCTATCTAGTCTGTAAATCTTAAGGTTCTCTAATCTCAGCTCATCCACCTTACATTAGGCATCACTCTTCATTTTGTAGTTCTAATGCAAGTATATCTGCCAAATCTGAGCACAGTACTCTGTGTGGACTGACCAGTGACTCTCGAGCCCCAGCACACATCTCTAGACTTGCAATTCACTTCCTTGGCTGTTCTTTCACCTGCTAACCTAGGCAACTAACAGTGCATTGTCAGCTTCAGAATGAATTTAGATGCAAATTTGTAGCTGATTTAAATTAATTTCAGGGTCCATTTGTGAATCTGTCACTCCAGGGATACAGTTGAACCCTAGACTGCCAGCAAGTTTAGGGAAAACTCTGTCTGGGTCGACTGGTTTTGTTTTCCCCCGCTCCTGTGCTGTCACACAGAAATAGGCACGAATATTACAGTGATGAAGTCAATGAAACTCTGGATTTGAAAGATTTCTTGTCGTGATAATATATAGGTAGTGCTGATGCCAGGTAGACTAGCCAACAGCCCCAATAGGCCCAGATGAATAAATGTGCTCACGGCACTCAGAAGGCGAAAGCCCAGAACAGCCAAGTGGGGCCATCTCCATTTTATAGTTTTTAAAAAGCACTGATCAGTTGAGAAATCCTCATTTAGGCTGCTGTACTACTGAAAAACCCAAAATCTTGGGGTGGTGGTGAACTGTCATTCTAATTACGATGTCCCTTGAAAGTGGGAACTGAAATTAAGTCGGAGACCTGCTTTTTTAAAAATTCATTCTCTGGATGTGGGTGTCACAATAACAATAACTCGTATTTATATAGCGCCTTTAACGTAGTAAAACGTCCCAAGGTACTTCACAAGAAAGGGGATATTAGGACTGGTGCCCAAAAACTTGGTCAAAGAGGTAGGTTTTAAGGAGCATCTTAAAGAAGGAGAGAGAGGTTTAGGGAGAGAATTCCAGAGCTTAGGACCTAGGCAGCTGAAGGCACAGCCGCCAATGGTGGAGCGAAGGAAATCGGGGATGCGCAAGAGGCCCGAATTCGAGGAGCACGGAGATCTTGTAGGGTTGTAGAGCTGGAGGAGGTTGGAGATAGGGAGAGGCGGGGCCATGGAGGGAGTCGAAAACAAGGATGAGAATTTTAAATTCAAAGCGTGCTAGACCAGGAGCTAGCGTAGGTCAGCGAGCACAGGAATGATGGGTGAACGGGACTTGATGCGAGTTAGGATACAGGCAGCAGAGTTTTGGATGAGCTCAAGTTTATGGAGTCACTGGCAAAGCTGGCATTCATTTCTCATCCCTAGTTGTCCTGAGAAGGTGATGGTGGGCCGCCTTCTTGGACTGCTGTAGTCCGCGTGAAGGTGCTAGCTACGAGCATTGCCAGTTTCTTACTAGTGTCCCCACCTGTCCCTATTGGCTCTCCAATAGAAAAGAGACCTGCGCCTTGCACTGCCTCCCACAACAGCTCTCGGGAGTCACAAAGTTGGGTCCTGGTTTCTGTCTACGGCATGGAGAGCACCTCCTTTATGTAACAGCAGAGTAATACTCATCTGCTGCTGGCACTGAATTCAGTCAGCAAGTACCTAACCTGGCAGAGCGGGCATTGGAATCCTTACCATTCCTAAGTGGTGATCTGGAACTGTTCTCTGATTCACGTGTCACTCCCAGAAAAGTTGTTGGTCCTGTTTCTGTTGTCTATGTTTATTCATGGTTGAAGTCATTTAATTATGGCCAATGGCCTCTACCCAACCTGGTAAGTAGGAGGTGGAAGGCTTTTTAACTGATGGCTCTGCTAGTTACAGACCAGAAAGGTCTCAGGTTTGTTTCTGGTCTGTGCTGAATTTAGCTGATCTGTTAGTACAGTGGAAACCCATGTCTCGGGAGAGGAAAACCAGCCAGGGTCTCCGCTCTTGATCCCTATCCACTGACTCCTGTTGGAAAGTGTGTACATGGACATTGGGTGAGGACAAGTTTGGACTTGATTCTGATACCTCCTCCATAGTCAAATAGGCTGCTAATAATCACTGGGCACAAAGATATGAAAAAGTCGTCATTTTAGATGAAATACTGGAGGTGTCTGCGAAAACATATCCATCCTAACCAGAGTGGTTGTCTCTTGAGGGAGGGTAGAAGAAAAACTTTTAAAAACAAGTCAACGTTTTCTGAACTTTATGTTGAATAAAACCAGGATAGGCTCGAGGAAGAAAAACTGGGACTTGTACCCAGCCTGTCTGAAGGAAATGGGGCGCGTGTGCAGACCAGAGACTGGCAGAGCTGCTCTCCTTACGCAGGACAAGAAATGCTTTGTAAAGGTAAGAAGATGCCTGTATTCCTGGGAAGGACTGAGATTGTCCCGTCAGACTAAGACACGGCGCTCCTAGTAAAATCACGAGACGCTCTTGTGTTACATGTTGCATGGTGAAATTTGGATCTAGCCTGCGAACTTGAGACCTTATATTGGATTAACAACTACTCATTACAGGATGGCTTGACGTCCATTTGCGAATTCCTTAATATAATCCATTGCTTGCATTGGAGATCCTGGGGTCTCTCCAAGTGAAGTTGCCAATTGGTTGCGATATTGGGAGCGGTTTTGTGCTGTGACCCTGGCCCGCCAAGAACTTGATTGACGCGCCCCTTACCCACTTCATGTTAGGGCCCTTACAGCCAGCAGACAGGGACCTTTCATTACATCAATCTGGGCTAGATTTGGTCCTAGCAATGAAGGGGTGGTGTGTCTGAGTGAAAGGTCGCTGAAAACGTTTTGTGCATGTTTATTTGGACTGTATGTGTGATGGTGACGATCAAACACTGAAATCTGTTTAAATCAGTTACCGGCGCTCTGTTTTGTGACTCCATTATCTCATGTCAAGTTTACAGAGCTGTTTGCCCATCTTCCCTGCCCCCATCCAGACTGGTGACACTCTGAGAGGATCCTGGCAAATGCAACTCCTGATGCCATCCCAGATTTTCGAATGCTGATGGCCCTCTTTCCCATTCCCCCCTTTCCCTGTTGGTCCCTGTGCCCCAAAGCAGCTGTGGGGAGGTAACCTCCTTTTGGTGTTCTGGTCATGGGGGCAGTAGCCTGGTGACAAATCTTCTACCAGTTTTTCCTGCCCCCCTCCCCCCCCAGTCATGGCTGCTGCCTCTTGTTTAAGATCGAGAACGATGGGCAACGATTAGGGGGTGTGAACCCATTGTTCTGCCCTGTTGATGCAGCATCACTGCCTGTCGACACCAATGGTAATTATTGCCATGGTAACACTTCAACAGCACAGTGAGTTGGATGGGGGTTATTTTTTTAAATTCGTTCATGGGATGTGGGCGTCGCTGGCAAGGCCAGCATTTATTGCCCATCCCTAATTGCCCTTGAGAAGGTGGTGGTGAGCCGCCTTCTTGATCCACTGCTGTCCGTGTGGTGAACTTTCTCCCACAGTGCTGTTAGGAAGGGAGTTCCAGGATTTTGACCCAGTGACGATGAAGTAGAAGTAATAACTCCTCCAGAGACTCCTAAATGTATGCTACCTATTAAGTAGCTGACTCCTACAGAGCACACATGCCCAAACTCAGCCTAGGCAATGGTAGGGGCCCAACAGTGATTTTGATCACCATAAGCAATCCCTGTTGGAATTGCATGTGTTTGTGAAGCTGGTGATAATAGGGTTGGGCTTGGTTGTGATCAGCCTGCCAGGACTTGCTATCTAGCATCATGTACAAAGAATGAGCATTTGACCGAGCTACCAGAGGGTGACTAGCACCCACTAAACCTTACTCCGGCATGAGTCAGTACCACTCCATGTTGAGTCAGGGTTGGAAGCTGTTCTGTTCTTAACCAAGTTTTCTCTAAGTGAAATATGTTGTGGGTCCAAGACCTGAATATGCAGGGTCTAAAATCCTCCAGAGCTTAAAACTTGTATTCAATTTCTTACTGTAGGCCATGTCGAAAATGGGCCACCTCTGGCGGAAGTCTCACACTGTCTGGGTGAACGTCGGTGGGCTCCATGCTGCTGTCTACCTGCTGAAACGCAGCAGTCTTTCCTTTGACAAGTTATTAAAGACATCCCAAGAATCTGCTCATAGTGAGGAGGTTCCCTGCAAAACAGGGGCAGAAGAATAAGGGAAGCTGGGAGTGTACACTCCCAAGGGAAAATGTTTGTGTGGGATGAATATGAGTCTTGTTGGAAAGAGGGGACAGCCTTTGAACTACATTGCTGTCATTTTGTACATCCAATGGAACATAATGGGGAGGAAATGAAAGTTCCTTTTGTGGCCTCCTTGATATTTATCATTCCGTGTTCCTCTATGGAAGCTGTGCTCTCATCAGTTGACCACAGGTACCATTCACAGACTTCTCGAATCTCACCTTCTTGGCAGAAGGAGGCAGGGTGCCGGGGAACTGCAATACCAGGGCAAACATTTCTCAGAAATCGGGGAGAGGAGATTGAAACCTCAGTAACACTGGATATGAACATTGGCCTCCTGGAAACAAGTGCGATCCCCTCCATCTTCAGTTACATCCATGTCTTGCAATAGGTCCAGTGTTGGACTTTGACCAGCTTTTCCCAAGGTGGATTGTTAGCATTACACAGATGTACAAGACAGGGACACAAACAGTAGGCACATTTTTCCTTCAAATGAACCAGAGCCATCTCCAACACCAACAGATCACAAACATTCTGCACTTCAGTTTAAGAATTCCCTGTTCTCCCTGTGTTTAAAACTGTATTGAGTTGTTGTTTTTTGGGTTGCCATATTGTAATAGGGGCTGGAATGTTTAATCTTCCCTTTGGTAAATGTTCATTCTCCCCCTTTAAAAGAAAAAAGTTTCATTTTTGTAGTGCCTTTCACAACCTCAGAACATCCCAAAGCGCTTTACAGCCAAATAAGTACTTATTGAAGTCTAGCCGCCGTTCTAATGTAGGAAACACAGCAGCCAATTTGTGCACAGCAAGGTCCCACAAACAGCAATGAGATAATGACCAAGTCATCTGTTTTTAGTGATGTTGATTGAGGAGTACACCAGGGAGAACTCTTGGAACTTTGGTAAATGTTCCTTCTCCCCCTTTGGTAAATGTTCCTTCTCCCCCTTTGGTAAATGTTCCTTCTCCCCCTTTGGTAAATGTTCCTTCTCCCCCTTTGGTAAATGTTCCTTCTCCCCCTTTGGTAAATGTTCCTTCTCCCCCTTTGGTAAATGTTCCTTCTCCCCCTTTGGTAAATGTTCCTTCTCCCCCTTTGGTAAATGTTCCTTCTCCCCCTTTGGTAAATGTTCCTTCTCCCCCTTTGGTAAATGTTCCTTCTCCCCCTTTGGTAAATGTTCCTTCTCCCCCTTTGGTAAATGTTCCTTCTCCCCCTTTGGTAAATGTTCCTTCTCCCCCTTTGGTAAATGTTCCTTCTCCCCCTTTGGTAAATGTTCCTTCTCCCCCTTTGACTTTGTTGAATTTTTCACCAAGATTTCTTCCCATCCCCCGTTTTCTCCCTCCCTCCCCACCAAACCGCCATTGCCCATTTAAAAATATTTGGCTGTGTTATCTCAGTTTATAAATGCACCACACAGTACGTTAATGGTGCATACAAACCAGGGATGTTCTAGGTTCAATCCCTGGGTGGTGCTCCTACAGGTGTCCTCAGCGCTCCTGGATTAAAATGGTGGGGGAAGAGAAGAAATGAGTCAGGGTTTCCATTCTTCATCACTATCCAGTAACCCTTGCTGGAAAGGGCAAGTGTGGGAACGTTGGCTGATATTCCCATATGGTTGAATAGCCTGCTGTCATTCACTGGTTGGGTTCATACCGGAAGAATGGTACTGGAAGCAGCTGGCAGTCTGGGCTGGATTTGACCCAGGTCCCAGAGAGATAAATGGCAGCGTCTAACCTACACCACTACCCAGTCCCCAGTATTGAGAGAGTTGGAGAGAGGTGAAGTGGAGAAACTCGTACAAAGTCCTTGGTGTTTCATTCAGATTCTAATACTTGCATTTATATTGTGCATTATCACATGGAAACTTCTGAGTGCTTCACGTAACGAATCACTTTGTACTGCAGTGACCGCTGATATAGGCTTGTGTTCCTCTGCACTCTGCTGTGTCATGTGAGCCAGGACTAAAGGTGTGTGCAGGATGCCTTGTCTTCAGTTTGCAGACTGAAGACTACCTCTAGGCTAATGACTTTTTTTCATACCTGCAACAAGGCTATAATACATTTAACCTGGTTAGATTAAAGTGAGAATTTCCCCAGTATTTTGATGTACTGAGGGGTTGGTGAGAGTGCAGTTGAACTCAAATACATGAATACATTGTCTTATTTGAATATTATTATTTAAATTTTACAATAAAGGTTTAGATCTGATTCAATGTATGTCGATTTTATCCAGCAGTAGTGTCACTGATTATAACCCTCAGAGTTTAACACCAAACTTAGAGGATGACAAATTAGGGGAGAGGGAGGTGAATGTCTTGAATGGACTGCAGATTGAAGAGGGAGTTGGATAAATACCTGTAGACAAATGTGATAGAGAGGATGAGTGGTATGGTAGATTGATATTTCCGACAGTAGGACCAGCCAGGACCACAATGGACCTTTGCAGCCTTGCAGATATCTGGGCTCCTGATCTACATGTATCTGGTTACCAATTCTCAGTCATCTTCTGGAAGTGCAGACTCTTGCTGAGTTACTGCTCCATAGGAGTGGTGACAACCACTAGATGGTAGCCGTGTCTCAGTTGATAGCACTCTTGGCTCTGCATCAGAAGGTTGTGGTTTCAAGCCCCACGCCAGAGCATTGAGCATAAAATCTAAGCTGACACCCCAGTGCTAAGGGAGTGCTGCTCAGTTCGAGGTGCCGCCTTTTCGATGAGACGTTAAAGCAAGGCTCCATCTGCCTTGTGGATCAAAACTCCATTTCCATCCTATAGAATCATAGATTACAACACATTCGGCCCATCGAGTCCACCCCCAAGACCAATTCCCTCATCCCGGACTCGGTGACACGTCATCAACCCACACCCGTCACCGAGCAGGTGGGAGGGACACCGTCAGTTCGATCCAATTAAACACCAGAGATGTGATTGACGTAGATATTGGTCAATCATCACTCAGAAGCAGAACGCTGGAAAAACAATCACCATAGTAACCGTCATCGGCAGGCAGCGCCCGTTGATTGACAGCAGAGTTAGCCAATCATGCTCAGGCACTGGCACATCTCTGGGCGGTGCCAGTCAGCCCAACCAATCCCGATGGGGGCGGGGTTTTGTCAGGTTTGAGTGGCGCAAGGAATAGGCCCGAGTGTTTTTGCACTGAGCAATGCCGGAGAACGTGAACCCAGATGCGGCCGTTGCCCTCGGCCGGCTCCGCTCCTACCACAGCCTGCAGCGTTCCTTCGTCACCTTCTGTAACTGCACGGGCCGCAGCGTTCGGCCCGTCTGGATCAACTACCGCGGGGAGCCCGAGCCTTACGCCAAGATGGCGGCGCAGAGCGGCCGCAGGATGAACACCTTCCTGGGTGAGTGCAGCGGGGGCAGCAGGGGGCTTGTCGCGGCCCTCCCACTGCCCTGGGGTCGGGTCTGCAGCCATGACCGCCCCTCGGCTGGAAACAGCTCCTTACCGCCGAATGCTGGGTGGGGGAGTCGGGGGCGGGGCGGCGGGGGTCGGGGATATTGAGGTAGGTTTGGGGTGGGGGGGTCGGGGATATTGAGGTAGGTTTGGGGTGGGGGGGTCGGGGGTGTCGAGGCTGGTTTGGGGTGGGGGTGTCGAGGTTGGTTTGGGGTGGGGTGGTCGGGGGTGTCGAGGCTGGTTTGAGGTGGGGGAGTCGGGGGTGTCGAGGCTGGTTTGGGGTGGGGGGGTCTGGGGTGTCGAGGCTGGTTTGGGGTGGGGGGGTCGGGGTGTCGAGGCTGGTTTGGGGTGGGGGGGTCGGGGGTGTCGAGGATGGTTTGGGGTGGAGGGGTCGGGGGTGACGAGGTTGGTTTGTGGTGGGGGGGTCGGGGGTGACGAGGTTGGTTTGGGGTGGGGGGGTCGGGGGTGTCGAGGTTGGTGGGGGGTCGGGGGTGTCGAGGTTGGTTTGGGGTGGGGGGGTCGGGGGTGTCGAGGTTGGTTTGGGGTGGGGGGGTCGGGGGTGTCGAGGTTGGTTTGGGGTGGGGGTGTTGAGGCTGGTTTGGGGTGGGGGTGTCGAGGCTGGTTTGGGGTGGGGGTGTCGAGGCTGGTTTGGGGTGGGGGGGTCGGGGATGTCGAGGCTGGTTTGAGGTGGGGGAGTCGGGGGTGTCGAGGCTGGTTTGGGGTGGGGGGGTCGGGGGTGTCGAGGCTGGTTTGGGGTGGGGGGGTCGGGGATGTCGAGGTTGGTTTGGGGTCGGGGGTGTCGAGGCTGGTTTGGGGTGGGGGGGTCGGGGGTGTCGAGGCTGGTTTGGGGTGGGGGTGTCGAGGCTGGTTTGGGGTGGGGGGGTCGGGGATGTCGAGGCTGGTTTGAGGTGGGGGAGTCGGGGGTGTCGAGGCTGGTTTGGGGTGGGGGGGTCGGGGGTGTCGAGGCTGGTTTGGGGTGGGGGGGTCGGGGGTGTCGAGGCTGGTTTGGGGTGGGGGGGTCGGGGATGTCGAGGCTGGTTTGGGGTCGGGGGTGTCGAGGCTGGTTTGGGGTCGGGGGTGTCGAGGCTGGTTTGGGGTGGGGGGGTCGGGGGTGTCGAGGCTGGTTTGGGGTGGGGGGGTCGGGGATGTCGAGGCTGGTTTGAGGTGGGGGAGTCGGGGGTGTCGAGGCTGGTTTGGGGTGGGGGGGTCGGGGGTGTCGAGGATGGTTTGGGGTGGGGGGGTCGGGGGTGTCGAGGATGGTTTGGGGTGGAGGGGTCGAGGGTGACGAGGTTGGTTTGTGGTGGGGGGGTCGGGGGTGACGAGGCTGGTTTGGGGTGGGGGGGGTCGGGGGTGTCGAGGTTGGTGGGGGGTCGGGGGTGTCGAGGTTGGTGGGGGGTCGGGGGTGTCGAGGTTGGTTTGGGGTGGGGGGGTGGGGGTGTCGAGGTTGGTTTGGGGTCGGGGGTGTTGAGGCTGGTTTGGGGTGGGGGTGTCGAGGCTGGTTTGGGGTGGGGGGGTCGGGGATGTCGAGGCTGGTTTGAGGTGGGGGAGTCGGGGGTGTCGAGGCTGGTTTGGGGTGGGGGGGTCGGGGGTGTCGAGGCTGGTTTGGGGTGGGGGGGGTCGGGGATGTCGAGGTTGGTTTGGGGTCGGGGGTGTCGAGGCTGGTTTGGGGTGGGGGGGTCGGGGGTGTCGAGGCTGGTTTGGGGTGGGGGTGTCGAGGCTGGTTTGGGGTGGGGGTGTCGAGGCTGGTTTGGGGTGGGGGGGTCGGGGATGTCGAGGCTGGTTTGAGGTGGGGGAGTCGGGGGTGTCGAGGCTGGTTTGGGGTGGGGGGGTCGGGGGTGTCGAGGCTGGTTTGGGGTGGGGGGGTCGGGGGTGTCGAGGCTGGTTTCGGGTGGGGGGGTCGGGGATGTCGAGGCTGGTTTGGGGTGGGGGTGTCGAGGTTGGTTTGGGGTGGGGTGGTCGGGGGTGTCGAGGCTGGTTTGGGGTGGGGTGGTCGGGGGTGTCGAGGCTGGTTTGGGGTGGGGTGGTCGGGGGTGTCGAGGCTGGTTTGGGGTGGGGGGGTCGGCGGTGTCGAGGCTGGTTTGGGGTGGGGGTGTCGAGGTTGGTTTGGGGTGGGGTGGTCGGGGGTGTCGAGGCTGGTTTGGGGTGGGGTGGTCGGGGGTGTCGAGGCTGGTTTGGGGTGGGGGGGTCGGGGGTGTCGAGGTTGGTTTGGGGTGGGGGGGTCGGGGATGTCGAGGTTGGTTTGGGGTCGGGGGTGTTGAGGCTGGTTTGGGGTGGGGGTGTCGAGGCTGGTTTGGGGTGGGGGGGTCGGGGATGTCGAGGCTGGTTTGAGGTGGGGGAGTCGGGGGTGTCGAGGCTGGTTTGGGGTGGGGGGGTCGGGGGTGTCGAGGCTGGTTTGGGGTGGGGGGGTCGGGGATGTCGAGGTTGGTTTGGGGTCGGGGGTGTCGAGGCTGGTTTGGGGTGGGGGGGTCGGGGGTGTCGAGGCTGGTTTGGGGTGGGGGGGTCGGGGATGTCGAGGCTGGTTTGAGGTGGGGGAGTCGGGGGTGTCGAGGCTGGTTTGGGGTGGGGGGGGTCGGGGGTGTCGAGGCTGGTTTGGGGTGGGGGGGTCGGGGGTGTCGAGGATGGTTTGGGGTGGAGGGGTCGGGGGTGACGAGGTTGGTTTGTGGTGGGGGGGTCGGGGGTGACGAGGCTGGTTTGGGGTGGGGGGGGGTCGGGGGTGTCGAGGTTGGTGGGGGGTCGGGGGTGTCGAGGTTGGTTTGGGGTGGGGGTGTCGAGGTTGGTTTGGGGTGGGGGGGTCGGGGGTGTCGAGGTTGGTTTGGGGTGGGGGGGTCGGGGGTGTCGAGGTTGGTTTGGGGTGGGGGTGTCGGGGGTGTCGAGGTTGGTTTGGGGTGGGGGTGTCGGGGGTGTCGAGGTTGGTTTGGGGTGGGGGTGTCGGGGGTGTCGAGGTTGGTTTGGGGTGGGGGTGTCGGGGGTGTCGAGGTTGGTTTGGGGTGGGGGTGTCGGGGGTGTCGAGGTTGGTTTGTGGTGGGGGTGTCGGGGGTGTCGAGGTTGGTTTGGGGTGGGGGTGTCGGGGGTGTCGAGGTTGGTTTGGGGTGGGGGTGTCGGGGGTGTCGAGGTTGGTTTGGGGTGGGGGTGTCGGGGATGTCGAGGTTGGTTTGGGGTGGGGGTGTCGGGGGTGTCGAGGTTGGTTTGGGGTGGATCGCACCTTTAGCAAGATTCAGTCTGTTTTGTATTCTCAGGTCACCCGTGGATGTTTCGCGATGCAGTTTCTGATGACCGGCTCCTCGTCAACGGGCACGAGGTCTTTGTACCACCCCCTGGGCAGTTTAATGAAATTGGACAGCCTCGTTACATCGTGGTTAACATCACCATTCCAGGTAACCGGCTGCATGCAAAATTAAAAGATGGGCATCAAAGTATTGCTGCACGTTGTCCCCCCCCCCCCACCACCAATGGCTCAACAGCAGAAGTAGTGCCTGCTACGGCGCTGTGCCATGAAGATCATATTCCATTCCTGGTTTGTGCTGAGTTAGCCAGTCTCATTTGGGATGCTGCAGTCGTCTTCATTGCCCTGATTTTGGAAGGGAAATGTAACCAGAGTTCCCACTCGCTGATCAGCTATCCCTACCGGGAAGCGTGTGCATGTTGGGTGAGGGCAACATCGGGCTTGGCTGTGATATTCCTTGCTGTCACATAGCCCCTCCTTTCCCCCCTTACTTCCCCCTCCTTTCCCCCCTTACTTCCCCCTCCTTTCCCCCCTTACTTCCCCCTCCTTTCCCCCCTTACTTCCCCCTCCTTTCCCCCCTTACTTCCCCCTCCTTTCCCCCCTTACTTCCCCCTCCTTTCCCCCCTTACTTCCCCCTCCTTTCCCCCCTTACTTCCCCCTCCTTTCCCCCCTTACTTCCCCCTCCTTTCCCCCCTTACTTCCCCCTCCTTTCCCCCCTTACTTCCCCCTCCTTTCCCCCCTTACTTCCCCCTCCTTTCCCCCCTTACTTCCCCCTCCTTTCCCCCCTTACTTCCCCCTCCTTTCCCCCCTTACTTCCCCCTCCTTTCCCCCCTTACTTCCCCCTCCTTTCCCCCCTTACTTCCCCCTCCTTTCCCCCCTTACTTCCCCCTCCTTTCCCCCCTTACTTCCCCCTCCTTTCCCCCCTTACTTCCCCCTCCTTTCCCCCCTTACTTCCCCCTCCTTTCCCCCCTTACTTCCCCCTCCTTTCCCCCCTTACTTCCCCCTCCTTCCCCCCCAAGACTCCCTGCACATTGAGAATGGTCACTTTGATAAAGCACTGCAGCATAACCACTACTCGCTGAACAGTATCCCAGCAAGAGGCTGCCCAGAGCAACAGACGGAAGGGAGAGATACTTTCTGATACTTCAGCTCTGTGTGTTTTTGTACAGATCTGCAGTACGTGTGAGTTTGCGGGGGGTGGGGAGGCTACTTCATATTCAGAGGGTTTTGAATATATGTGATTTAAAAATTAGCTTCAGCGTTGGAACTATACGTTCAATATTGGGAGCGCCTCACCCTGCTGTGGGTGATAAATTTAGGCTGGCATGGCAATGGTACAGTAATGCTCAGCTGCAGTGGTAATGCAATTTTCTCACGTGCTTTGTCATTGTGCCAAGCAGAAGCGAGGCCCACGAGGATGGAAGAATCAACGTGTGCATTACCCTGTGCTCAGCACGAGAGGGGCATCAGCAACATACATAACTGGCCGTGGCTCGGTGGGTAGCACTCTCGCCTCTGAGTCCCACTCCATGGACTTGACCACAAAATCTAGATTACTACACCGTCGGAGGTGCTGTCTTTAGGGTGAGACGTTAAACCGAGGCCCAGTCTGCCCTCTCAGGTGGATGTAAAAGATCCCACGGCACTCTTTCGAAGAAGAGCAAGGAAGTTCACCCTAGTGTCCTGGCCAATATTCATCCCTCAACCAATACCTAAAACAGATGATCTGGTCATTTATTTAATTGTTGATTGTGTGAGCTTGCTGTGTGCATTTTGGCTGCTGCGTTTCCCTACATTGAAACAATGACTACACTGTAAAATGTACTTAATTGACTGTAAAGTGCTTTAAGATGTCCTGAGGTCATGAAAAGTGCTATATAAATGCAAGCTCTTTCTCTCCTTCTATGAACTTGAAAGGACTATGATATAATGTTGAAATAAAAACAGAAAATGCTGGAAACACTCACCAGGTCAGGCAGCATCTGTGGCTTCCCGACCTGCTGAGTGTTTCCAGCATTTCCTGTTCTTGTTTCAGATTTCCAGTATCCACAATATCTTGCTTTTGTTTTATGATACAATGATGGATCGTCTGGTTTGAGAAGAATTTAATTTAAACTGTAATTTTTTTTTGATTTTGTCAATGAGCAAACCTGGCTGCTACTTTGCATCAAAGCTCAGATGGTATATTTCCTTTTTGTTCAGTTTATACACTAAAGGAGAGGTGCCTGCAAGTGGTCCGGAGCCTTGTGAAGCGAGAGGATTACAGGAACCTGGAGATCGTCGGATCGCTTTATGATGACCTGGAGGATCAGCCGCAGGTCCTGAAGGATCTTCAGCGACTTCAGCAGCAGCTGGCTGAAACGGAGGAGACTTTAGAAGCTGACTAACTTGAAGTGACCCTGAGCTACGTCCATCTTTCCTTTCCCCTCCCCTCGCCCCCCAAACCAAGACATGTATATTGTATATAGCCAAGTTACAAACGTCCTAATCTATATACATGAGTAGAATGGACCGCACCAGTCCGTTAAAATGTGGAGTACCAACTGCGACTGCCAGTATGTCTGTGGCACAGAGCTGTGAACAAAACTATCATCTGATCATCTAATTGCTTAGACCTTTATGGTGCGATAAATTTAGAATTTAACTTCATCTTTCTCTTTCTTGGACCAAATGATTTGCTTTTTCAAATCTCTGCAGTAAAAGTCCCCTTGTACAGAACTACCCTTGACTCCCTGATAGTTCTGCAGATGAATGCAGCACTCGGTGTGTTACTGGCCCGTACGGGCAGGGAGGTCCCAAACTCAGTCCTCCATCTATGGTGAGTTAGCTGATCTCAACGTTGGGCAGCAGTAGGGATGCTACAGATGACCCTAGGACCAGTGAGCTAGAGAGAGAGAGAGCGGCCAGGGATCTAGAGGATGACTAGTAGCTGGGATGACTTAGGCCTCGGGCGGAGGTCTTTGAGAAACCAGCTTGTAGTTTGTTCCATGAGAGGGCAAAATCGGCCAGGAGTCCAGAGGGTGACTAATAGAGAGGTGAGAATGTGGAACTTGCTACTACATGGAGTGGTTGAGGTGAATAACAGATGCAATTAAGGGGAAGCTAGATGAGTACATGAGAGAGAAAGGAATACAAGGATATGCTGATAGGGTTAGATAAACTAAGGTGGGAGAAGGCTTTTGTGGATCATAAATACCAGCATATAGACCAGCTGGGCCAAATGGCCTGTTTCTGTGCTGTAGAATCGATGTAATTCTATATAGTAGCTGGGGGTGGCATAGGCCTCGACGGTGGTCGTTGAGAAGCCAGCTTACTGTTTGTTCCACGACTGAAGATCTTCTACTTTGCCTTGCTACTCTCCGATATATAGGTGTTCAATGGGGAAAGGCTTTTTTGATTAAACTTTAAAACAAAAATCTCAGTGGAAACTGGGTGTGACAGACAGATGCTGGTTACACAGCCACACTTTTGACAGGGCTGTGGTACATGGTGCGACCCTGTGTTGCATAAGGAAAGGCAGAACTGTGCACTTTTACTGGATATAAACTGGCAGGGTGTGCAAGGTGGAATACTGAATATTGGCAACCAATCCGACCTTCAGCTGAAAACTTCTGGATGAAAATTTAGATAATTTTATTTTTGAAGATGAGTGGTTGTAACAATTTGGAGCATAAAAAAATACAGAAAAATAAATCCAAATAGATCTTCCAAAAAAAAAAGCTGAATGAGGAAAATGCTGCACTGCAGTTACATTGATAGCAGAGTGAAGTTGTTTGGCATCCAGTGGTTACAGCTGCTGGGGGGGAGCATTTAATGCAATTCAAGCTTGCTGTTTTCTGGACCTCACTCCCACTCCACATGAAGATTGTTCCAGGTGAGCGGCCTGCCCTGAAAATAATAGGAACAGGGGTAGGCCATTCAACCTCATCTCGAGAATGAATTAAAAAAGAAAAAAGTCTGGCATCGCAAGAACATAGGAACAGGTGTAGGCCATTCAGCCCCTCGAGCCTGTTCCGTCATTCAATTAGATCATGGCTGATCTGTATCCTAACTCCATCTACCTGCCTTTGTTCTGTGACCCTTAATACTATTACCAATCAAAAATCTATCTATCTCAGTTTTGAAATTTTCAATTGACCCCCAGCCTCAACAGCTTTTTGGGGGAAGAGTGTTCCAGATTTCCACTACCCTTTGTGTGAAGAAATGCCTCCTGACATCAACCCTGAACGGCCTAGCTCTAATTTTAAGGTTATGCCCCCTTGTTCTGGACTCCCCCACCAGAGGAAATACTTTCTCTCTATCTACTCTAGCAACTCCTTTAAGCATCTTTAATGTACAAATGTTTGGATTGGCAGCCAAGTTTGTGTTCCATACCTGCAGCTTGCTGTTCACTTTAAATCAGGCCCCGACATGAAAGCAACATCTTTTCCCCTCCCCCCATCAATTTTCTCCTCTCCTGTCCTGAAGGTGCTGTCTTTTCTCCTGAGGCACAGGTACCGGTCATTCCCTCGCCCCACCAGTACTTATGCATCAGTGACTGTTCTTCACGTGCAAGCTGGGACAGCAAGTGTTGGCAAGATATTTGACCATGGAAGCCATCGCGACTGTTCCTGACCTCCCGGGGCGCAGAGACCAGTAGTAACACCCCTACTGATACTGCAGCTGAGATCACCTCTTACTGAGCCTGACTAAAGTAGAACCACAGTCTTCATAACATGAGGCTTGCTGTGAATTTTTGGCACCATTTTATTGTAAACCCTCTGTTTTGAGATACCCTGTGCCTGTTATATCTGTACAGTGAACCTTGTATATATTTTGTATGTATTATCTGAAAATGATGTCATTAAATGTATATTGTACACACAAAGTGGTGCAGTGGTGTGGGTCCTTCTAACAATGACTGTGAGCACTCCACTGCAGAGATACGACTGAATAGTGGAGAGAGTTAGGATTACTCTAATGGACTCTTCCCCCGATGGGCGAGTTGGAAAAAGTGTAAACTAGCACTGAGGCCTACAGAGCAGGAAGGTTTGAGCACTTGGGTGATGCTGAGTGAGCTAATCTTAGGATGGCAGTAGAGAGACTACAGTTGGCCTCAGAGCCCTTGGGGTACAGAGGGGCAACTCGCCCAGGATTACCACTGCTGAACACCATCCAGTGCCCTCAGCTGGAGAGTCCGCACGTGTGGACATGGAGTGAGGACAGGATCAGGCTTGGTCGTGATGCCATCTATTGTTGAATAGCCTGGCAGTGCTAACTATGCAGGTTCACATCTGAACAATGTTTTGGATGAGATAACGGACTATGAACACTCATGTGGAACCATAACCCAGCCTGATTCCATACCTTCAAGCAGGAAGGGGAATGGAGGAGTGAAAACAGAGTTTATCCTCACTATGGTGCATCTGGGGAAAAATGTAATTTGATTATGTGCAATGGAGTAGAGTGTTCAGCTTGGCACGAACCAGCTTTAGCTTAGTAGAGTCTGACAATGATCGTGACCAGTCTCTGGATTAGGAGGGTCTGACACTGACCAGTCTCTAGGTGAGGAGGGGTCGGACACTGACCAGTCTCTGGGTTAGGAGGGGTCGGACACTGACCAGTCTCTGGGTTAGGAGAGTCGGACACTGACCAGTCTCTGGGTTATGAGGGTTTGACACTGACCAGTCTCTGGGTTAGGAGGGGTCTGACACTGACCAGTCTCTGTGTTAGGAGGGGTCTGACACTGACCAGTCTCTGGGTTATGAGGGGTCGGACAACGACCAGTCTCTAGGTTATGAGGGTTTGACACTGACCAGTCTCTGGGTGAGGAGGGGTCTGACACTGACCAGTCTCTGGGTGAGGAGGGGTCTGACACTGACCAGTCTCTGGGTGAGGAGGGGTCGGAATCCGACCAGTCTCTGGGTTAGGGGGGTCTGACACTGACCAGTCTCTGGGTTAGGGGGGTCTGACACTGACCAGTCTGGGTTATGAGGGTTTGACACTGACCAGTCTGGGTTATGAGGGGTTGGACAACGACCAGTCTCTAGGTTATGAGGGGTCTGACACTGACCAGTCTCTGGGTTAGGAGGGTCGGACACTGACCAGTCTCTGGGTTAGGAGGGTCAGACACTGACCAGTCTCTGGGTTAGGAGGGTCGGACACTGACCAGTCTCTGGGTTAGGAGGGGTCTGACACTGACCAGTCTCTGGGTTAGGAGGGTCGGACACTGACCATTCTCTGGGTTAGGAGGGTCGGACACTGACCAGTCTCTGGGTGAGGAGGGTCGGACACTGACCAGTCTCTGGGTGAGGAGGGTCGGACACTGACCAGTCTCTGGGTTAGGAGGGTCGGACACTGACCAGTCTCTGGGTTAGGAGGGGTCTGACACTGACCAGTCTCTGGGTTAGGAGGGGTCTGACACTGACCAGTCTCTGGGTTAGGAGGGTCGGACACTGACCAGTCTCAGGGTTAGGAGGGTCGGACACTGACCAGTCTCTGGGTGAGGAGGGTCTGACACTGACCAGTCTCTGGGTGAGGAGGGTCGGACACTGACCAGTCTCTGGGTTAGGAGGGTCGGACACTGACCAGTCTCAGGGTTAGGAGGGTCGGACACTGACCAGTCTCTGGGTTAGGAGGGTCGGACACTGACCAGTCTCTGGGTTAGGAGGGTCGGACACTGACCAGTCTCTGGGTTAGGAGGGGTCTGACACTGACCAGTCTCTGGGTTAGGAGGGGTCTGACACTGACCAGTCTCTGGGTTAGGAGGGGTCTGACACTGACCAGTCTCTGGGTTAGGAGGGGTCTGACACTGACCAGTCTCTGGGTTAGGAGGGTCGGACACTGACCAATCTCTGAGGAGTCCGGCGCTGACCCTGATGCTGACAGGGTTGCCCCCACCCCCCTGTCACTCACGCGTCACTATGGTTTTGGTCCTGTTTAGTGAGATGTTGCTGAAACTGACCCGCGTGTATCCGGAACTGAGCTGCTGTTGAACATCAAACATGCAGAAGAGGAGGATCCGTGGTCGCACTCCGCCCGTGCGGAAATGGCAAGTGTTGACCATTCCTTTCGTATCCATTGCCTCTCACGGGCTGCTTCATTTCTGCTAATAACGCGGTGTCCTCTTTTAATTCACCTCTAGCATATCCATCTGGGAAAAAAACGATCCCGCTATTTATCCTCACCCCATAACCAATCACTGGACCAAGCTGAAATTCCAGGTACAGTGTCTGTCTACGTTTAACAGTGCAGCAGTAATAGTATCAATTACAATCCAAGTAGCGGGGGCCTGAAATCATTTAGGGCCATTCCATCAAATGCTTGTGGATGGGGGAATTACTCTTTGTTTCATAGTATCATAGCAGGTACAGCACAGGAGGAGGCCATTCGGCCCATCGTGCCTGTGCGGGCACTTTGAAAGAGCAATCCAATTAGTCCCACTCCCCTGCTCCTTCCCTATAGCCGTGTATTTTTTTTTTCCCTTCAAGTATTTATCTAATTCCCTTTTGAAAGTTACTATTGAATCTGCTTCCACCACCCTTTCAGGCAGTGCATTCCAGATCATTACAACTTGCTGTGTAAAAAATGTTTCCTCATGTCGCTCGTTTCCTAAAACAATACATCGTGGAACCAACCAGAGAACAGGCTATTTTAGATCAGGGTAAATTAGTAATCTCATAGTAAAGGATCGTCTGGGGAAGAGTGATCATAATATGATAGAATTTCACATTGAGTTTGAGAGTGACATACTTAAGTCTGAAACTAGAGTCTTAAACTTAAATAAAGCCAATTACATAGGTATGAGGAACGAGTTGGCTAAGGTAGATCGGGAAATTAGATTAAAAGGTATGATGGTAGATAAGCTGTGGCAAACATTTAAAGAAATATTTCAAAATTCTCAATGAATGTATATTCCATTGAGAAATAAAAACTCCACAGGAAAAGTGATCCATCTGTGGCTAACTAAAGAAATTAAGGATAGTATTAGATTAAAAGAAGAGGCCTATAATGTTGTGAAGAATAGTAGTAAGCCTGAGGATTGGGAGAGTTTTAGAAACCTGCAGAGGATGACCAAAAAATTGATAAAAAGGGAGAAAATAGAATATGAGAGTAAACTAGCAAGAAATATAAAAACAGATTGTAAGAGCTTCTACAACTATGTAAAAAGGAAGAAAGTAGCAAAAGTAAACGTGGGTCCCTTACAGACTGTGACAGGAGAGATTATAATGGGGAATAAGGAAATGGCAGTGATGTTAAACAAATATTTTGTATTTGTCTTCACAGTAGACGACACAAAAAGCATACCAAAAATAGTGGGGAACCAAGGGGCTAATGAGAGTGAGGAACTTAAAGTAATTAATATCAGTAGAGAAAACGGACTAGAGAAATTAATGGGACTAAAAGCTGACAAATCTCCTGGACTTGGTGGCCTACATCTTAGGGTTCTAAAAGAGGTGGCCGCAGAGATAGTGGATGCATTGGTTGTGATCTTCCAAAATTCCCCAGATTCTAGAACTGTCCCAGCGGATTGGAAGGTAGCAAATGTAACACCGCTATTCAAGAAAGGAGGGAGAGAGAAAACAGGGAACTACAGGCCAGTTTGCTAGATATCAGTGACGGGAATATGCTGGATTCCATTATTAAGGAAGTGTTAACAGGGCACTTAGAAAATCATAATATGATTAGGCAGAGTTGACATGTTTTTTTTATTCATTCCTGGAATATGGGCATCGCTGGCAAGGCCAGAATTTATTGCCCATCCCTAATTGTCCTTGAGAAGGTGGTGGTGAGCCGCCTTCTTGAACCACTGCAGTCCGTGTGGTGAAGGTTCTCCCACAGTGCTGTTAGGTAGGGAGTTCCAGGTTTTTGACCCAGTGATGATGAAGGAACGGTGATATATTTCCAAGTCGGGATGGTGTGTGACTTGGAGGGGAACGGGCAGGTGATGTTGTTCCCATGCTCCTGCTGCCCTTGTCGTTCTAGGGGTAGAGGTCGCGGGTTTGGGAGGTGCTGTCGAAGGAGCCTTGGTGAGTTGCTGCAGTGCATCTTGTGGTACACACTGCAGCCATGGTGTGCCGGTGGTGGAGAGAGTGAATGTTTAAGGTGGTGGATGGGGTGCCAATCAAGCGGTCTGCTTTGTCCTGGATGGTGTTGAGCTTCTTGAGTGTTGTTGCACTCATCCAGGCAAGTGGAGAATATTCCATCACACTCCTGACTTGTGCCTTGGAGATGGTGGAAAGGCTTTGGGGAGTCAGGAGGTGAGTCACTCGCTGCAGAATACCCAGCCTCTGACCTGCTATTGTAGCCACAGTATTTATGTGGCTGGTCCAGTTTAGTTTCTGGTCAATGGTGACCCCCAGGATGTTGATGGTGGAGGATATGACGATGGTAATGCCATTGAATGTTAAGGGGAGGTGGTTAGACTCTCTCTTGTAGGAGTTAGTCGTTGCCTGGCACTGTGTGGCGCGAATGTTACTTGCCACTTATCAGCCCAAGCCTGATAAGTGGCAAGTGGCATGTTGTCCAGGTCTTGCTTCATGCGGGCAGGGACTGCTTCATTATCTGAGGGGTTGCGAATGGAACTGAACACTATGCAATCATCAGCGAACGTCCCCATTTCTGACCTTATGATGGAGGAAAGGTCATTGATGAAGCAGCTGAAGATGGTTGGGCCTAGGACACTGCCCTGAGGAACTCCTGCAGCAATGTCCTGGGGCTGAGATGATTGGCCTCCAACAACCACAACGTTTTCCTTTGTGCTAGGTATGATGCCAGCCAATGGAGAGTTTCCTCCTGATTCTCATTGACTTCAATTTTAGTAGGGCTCCTTGGTGCCACACTCGGTCAAATGCTGCCTTGATATCAAGGGCAGTCACTCTCACCTCACCTCTGGAATTCAACTCTTTTGTCCACGTTTGGACCAAGGCTGTAATGAGGTCTGGAGCTGAGTGGTCCTGACGGAACCCAAACTGAGCAGGTTATTGGTGAGTAAGTGCCACTTGATAGCACTGTCGACGACACCTTCCATCACTTTGCTGATGATTGAGAGTAGACTGATGAGGTGGTAATTGGCCGGATTGGATTTGTCCTGGTTCTTGTGGACAGGACATACCTGGGCAATTTTCCACATTGCCGGGTAGATGCCAGTGTTGTAGCTGTACTGGAACAGTTTGGCTAGAGGCGAGGCTAGTTCTGGAACACAAGTCTTCAGCACTACAGCCGGGATATTGTCGGGGCCCATAGCCTTTGCTGTATCCAGTGCACTCAGCCGTTTCTTGTTATTGTGGAGTGAATCTAATTGGCTTAAGACTGGCTTCTGTGATGGTGGGGATGTCGGGAGGAGGCCGAGATGGATCATCCACTCGGCACCTCTGGCTGAAGATGATTTCAAACACATCAGCCTTGTCTTTTACACTCACGTATTGGACTCTGCCATCATTGAGGATGGGGATGTTCACAGAGCCTTCTTCTCTCGATAGTTGTTTAATTGTCTACCACCATTCATGACTGGATGTGGCAGGACTGCAGAGCTTTGATCTGATCCGTTGGTTGTGGAATCGCTTATCTCTGTCTATAGCATGTTGCTTCCGCTGTTTAACATGCATGTAGTTCTGTGTTTTAGCTTCACCAGATTGGCACCTCATTTTTAGGGAAGCCTGGTGCTGCTCCTGGCATGTTCTTCTACACTCCTCATTGAACCAGAGTTAATCCCCTGGCTTGTTGGTAATGGTAGAGTGAGGAATATGCCGGGCCATGGGTTACAGATTGTGCTGGAATACAATTCTGCTGCTGCTGATGGCCCACAACGCCTCATGGATGCCCAGTTTTGAGCTAGATCTGTACTGAATCTATCCCATTTGGCACGGTGGTAGTGCCATACAACACGTTGGATGGTGTCCTCAGTGTGAAGACGGGACTTTGTGTCCACAAGGATTGTGCGGTGGTCACTCCTCCCAATACTGTCATGGAAGATGCATGTGCGACAAAGGCAAAGGCACACCAAGCCCAGTCGACCCTGCAAAGTTCTCCTCACTAACATCTGGGGACTTGTGCCAAAATTGGGAGAGCTGTCCCACAGACTAGTCAAGCAACAGCCGGACATAGCCATACTCACAAGTAGGTTTTTCCCTTGTGTTGGTTCGCTCACCACCTGCTGCAGGCCCAGTCTGGCAGCTATGTCCTTCAGGACTCGACCAGCTTGGTCATTACGGTGCTACCGAGCCACTCTTGGTGATGGACATTGAAGTCCCCCACCCAGAATACATTCTGTGCCCTTGCTACCCTCAGTGCTTCCTCCAAGTGGTGCTCAACATGGAGGAGTACTGATTCATCAGCTGAAGGAGGGCGGTAGGTGGTAATCAGCAGGAGGTTTCCTTGTCCATGTTTGACCTAATGCAATGAGATTTCATGGGGTCTGGAGTCAATGTTGAGGACTCCCAGGGCCATTCCCTCCTGACTGTACACCACGGTGCTGCCACCTCTGGTGGATCTGTCCTGCAGGTTGGAGAAGACATACCCAGGGATGGTGATGGAGGAGTCTGGGATGTTGGCTGAAAGGTATGATTCTGTGAGTATGGCTATGTCCGGCTGTTGCTTGACTAGTCTGTGGGACAGCTCTCCCAATTTTGGCACAAGTCCCCAGATGTTAGTGAGGAGGACTTTGCAGGGTTGATTGGGCTTGGTTTGCCTTTGTCGTGTCCGGTGCTTAGTGCTCTGATGCCGGGTGGTCCGTCCGGTTTTATTCTTATGATGACTTTTTGTGGCTTGATTGTACAACTGAGTGGCTTGCTAGGCCATTTCAGAGGGCAGTTAAGAATCAATCACATTGCTGTGGGTCTGGAGTCACATATAGGCCAGGTAAGGATGGCAGGTTTCCTTCCCTAAAGGACATTAGTGAACCAGATGGGTTTTTACAACAATCTGGTAGTTTCATGGTCACCATTACTGATACTAGCTTTTATTGTGAAAGGGAAATCGTGTTTGACAAATTTATTAGAGTTTTTTGAGGATGTAACTGGAAGGGTCGATAAAGGGGAACCAGTGGATGAAGTATATTTGGATTTCCAAAAGGCATTCGATAAGGTGCCCCATAAAAGGTTGTTAAATAGCTGAGGTCCAAGCACTGATCCTTGCGACACCCCAACACTGCCAACCTGAAAATGACCCTTTAATCCCTACTCACTATTTATCAGCTTTTAGTCCCATTAGTTTCTCCAGTACTTTTTCTCTACTAATATTAATTACTTGAAGTTCTTCACAATCTATATTAATGACTTAGATGAAGGGACCAAGTGTAATGTATCCAAGTTTGCTGACGATACAAAGCTAGGTGGGAAAGTAAGCTGTGAGCAGGACACAAAGAGTCTGCAAAGGGATATAGACAAGTTAGTGAGTGGGCAATAAGATGGCAGATGGAGTATAATGTGGGGAAATGTCAGGTTATTCGCTTTGGTAGGAAGAATAGAAAAACAGAATATTTTTTAAATGGTGAGAAACTATTAAATGTTGGTGTTCAGAGAGATTTGGGTGTCCTCGTACAAGAAACACAGAAAGTTAGCATGCAGTTTCAGCAGGCAGTTAGGAAGGCAAACGGTATGTTGGCCTTTATTGCAAGGAGTACAAGAGTAAGGCAGTCCTGCTACATTTGTACAGGGATTTGGCGAGATCACACCCGGAGTACTATGCACAGTTTTGGTCTCCTTACCTAAGGAAGGATATACTTGCCTTAGAGGCGGTGCAACAAAGGTTCACTAGATTTGATTCTTGGGATGAGAGGGTTATCCTATGATATGAGAGATTATCCTATGAGAGATTGAGTAGACTGGGCCTATATTCTCTGGAGTTTAGAAGAATGAGAGATGATCTCATTGAAACATATAAGATTCTGAGGGGGATTGACAGGGTAGATGCTGAGAGGTTATATCCCCTAGCTGGAGAGTCTAGAACCAGAGAGCATAGCCTCAGGATAAGGGGTCGGCCATTTAAGACTGAGATGATGAGAAATTTCTTTACTCAGAGGGTTGCAAATCTTTGGAATTCTCTACTCCAAAGGGCTGTGGATGCTGAGTCGTTGAGTATATTCAAGGCTGAGATAGATAGATTTTTGGACTCCAGGGGAATCAAGGGATATGGGGATTGGGTGGGAAAGTAGAGTTGAGGTAGGAGATCAGCCATGATCTTATTGAATGACAGAGCAGGCTTGAGGGGCCGTATGGCATACTCCTGCTCCTATTTCTTATGTTCTTATGTTATGTTGCCTCTGGCTTTTTTGTCGATCTGTGTCCTCTGGTTACAGACCCTCCTGCCACTGGAAACAGTTTCTCCTTATTTACTCTATCAAAATCGTTCATGATTTTGAACACCTCTATCAAAGCTCCCCTTAACCTTCTCTACTCTAAGGAGAACAACCCTGGCTTCTCCAGTCTCTTCACATAACTGAAGTCCCTCATCCCTGGTACCATTCTAGCAAATCTCTTCTGCACCCTCTCTAAGGCCTTGTCATCCTTCCTAAAGTGTGGTGCCCAGAATTGAACACAATACTCCAGCTGAGGCCTAACCAATGTTTTATAAAGGTTTAGTGCGTCTTCCTTGCTTTTGTACTCTGTGCCTCTATTAATAAAGCCCAGGATCCCATATGCTTTTTTAACAGCCTTCTCAACTTCCCCAGGTCTCTCTATCCTGCACCCCCTTTAAAATTGTACCATTTAGTTTAAATTGCCTCTCCTCATTCTTCCTACCAAAATGTATCACTTCACACTTCTCTGCGTTAAATTTCATCAGCCATGTGCCTGCCATTTCACCAGTCTATGTCCTCCTGAAGTCTGTTACTATCCATTCTCTTGATAAAGAAATGGTTACACAGGGGAGTAACAGTTTCTATACTCTGGGGAGTACTTTTAATTGCTGATCGCAAGGTAATTACAATGAACAGGTTCATTGGACCTATCGAGATTTACCCAACCACTTAAGGCCCTACATTCCCCCCATTGCAGCCTCCAATTATCTCTTAAATGATTCCAGGGTTTTCTTCTCCACTATTGTATCTGGGAGTCCATTCCATGTGTCCATCACTCTGTCAAAAAGAATTTCCTGATATCAGTCCTAAATTTACCTTTTACTAGTTTTTAACCTTTGTCCCCTTGTTCTACTCTTAGAATTTAATTGAAAGCAATATTATAGAATCATAGAATCATAGAAGTTTACAACACGGAAACAGGCCCTTCGGCCCAACATGTCCATGTAGCCCAGTTTATACCACTAAGCTGGTCCCAATTGCCTGCACTTGGCCCATATCCCTCTATACCCATCTTACCCATGTAACTGTCCAAATGCTTTTTAAAAGACAAAATTGTACCCGCCTCCACTACTGCCTCTGGCAGCTCGTTCCAGGAACTCACCACCCTTTGAGTGAAAAAATTGCCCCTCTGGACCCTTTTGTATCTCTCCCCTCTCACCTTAAATCTATACCCCCTCGTTGTAGACTCCCCTACCTTTGGGAAAAGATTTTGACTATCTACCTTATCTATGCCCCTCATTATTTTATAGACTTCTATAAGATCACCCCTTAACCTCCTACTCTCCAGGGAAAAAAGTCTCAGTCTATCCAACCTCTCCCTATAAGTCAAACCATCAAGTCCCGGTAGCATCCTAGTAAATCTTTTCTACACTCTTTCTAGTTTAATAATATACTTTCTATAATAGGGTGACCAGAACTGTACACAGTATTCCAAGTGTGGCCTTACTAATGTCTTGTACAACTTCAACAAAACATCCCAACTCCTGTATTCAATGTTCTGACCAATGAAACCAAGCATGCCGAATGCCTTCTTCACCACCCTATCCACCTGTGACTTCACTTTCAAGGAGCTATGAACCTGTACTCCTAGATCTCTTTGTTCTATAACTCTCCCCAACGCCCTACCATTAACGGAGTAGGTCCTGGCCCGATTCGATCTACCAAAATGCATCACCTCACATTTATCTAAATTAAACTCCATCTGCCATTCATCGGCCCACTGGCCCAATTTATCAAGATCCCGTTGCAATCCTAGATAACCTTCTTCACTGTCCACAGTGCCACCAATCTTGGTATCATCTGCAAACTTACTAACCATGCCTCCTAAATTCTCATCCAAATCATTAATATAAATATTCCATATTTACTTTACCTTTTACCTTTATCAACCGTGCCTGTTTGTTTGTCTTACTGAAATTGAAATCATCTAATATGGGTAATATGGAATGAATGCATTTATCAGTGCTTTCAAACTGTATTTATATTCCTACTGATTTTTACTTGTTTGTTCTCTCTTCCGTATGGTCCTGTTAGGTGTCAGCCATGGCTCAGTGGTAACCCCTAAATCAGTAGGTTGTGGGTTCAAGCCCCACACCAGAGACTTGAGCACAAAATCCAGGCTGCCACTCCTGCTGCAGTACTGAGGGAGTGCTGCCTTTCAGGTGTAGATGTTAAACTGAGACCCTGTCTGCCCTCTCAGGTTGGATGGAAAAAAATCCCATGGCACTGTTTGAAGAAAAGCAGGGGGATTCTCCTTGGTGTCCTAGCCAATAGTTATTCTTCAATCAACATCACTAAAACAGATTATCTGGTTATTATCACATTGCTGTTTGTGGGATCTTGTGCACAAATTGGCTGCTGTGTTTTCCTACATTACAACAGTAACTATACTTCATTGGTTGTAAATGGTTTTGGGACATCCTGAGGTTGTGAAAGGTGCTATAGAAAGGCAAGTTCTTTCTTTCCTTTTCTCCTCGTTTCCCTTGATCTGCAGATGATTCTTTCAATAAACAAATAGCCACCATTCCCCCCGTTGTGTTAGGGTTCCAGTAGACTTAATATTAGATCATAACTGGATAACCCACTGACAGCGAGAATATGAAGGGAAGTAAGGTGGAATAGTTAAAAAATAAGGTACCAGGAAAGGTCATTAAGCGAGACAGCATGAATGGGTTAAAGACATAATTGGATGTGTTTCTGGAACAAGAACGGATTGAGGGATATGGTGAGAGGGTGGGTAGGTGGGGCTCCTCTGTGAAATAGGGATCAACTTGTTGTGCTTAATGGTCTTTTCTCTATTCTAACATGAAATTACTTTGAATAAATGATTAAACTTTTCTTCTTAAACAGACACCTTCATTGACCCTCACCGTGCCTGACGGTTAGTGAGTTTGAATCTAATTACAATATACAGAGATAGGGGGATAGTTATGACATATATTTATATAATAATTTATCAGTACATTGTTAATAGCAGAATTGAGTAGATGGAGCTGGGGACCTAGCCTAGGATAAATGGGTGGGTTGGGATATTAGCACAGATAGACTTGGAGTTAGGGATTTCAGGGGATGGGACTGAGGTTGATGATTACAATAAGTGGGACTGGGGTTAATGATTACAGTAAGTGGGACTGGGGTTGGTGATTACAGTAGGTGGGACAGGACTGGGTGATGACAATACGTGAGACTTGGGTTGGTGATTACAGTAGGTGGGACTGGAGTGGGTGATTAGTTTCGGTAGGACTGGGGTTGGTGATTACAGTACGTGGGACAGGTTGGTGATTACAGTACGTGGGACAGGTTGGTGATTACAGTACGTGGGGCAGGTTGGTGATTAAAGTAGGGGGAGTTGGGTTTGGTGATGACAGTAGGTGGGTCTGGAGTGGGTGATTAGTTTAGGTGGGACTGGGGTTGGTGATTACAGTAGGTGGGACTGAAGTGGGTGATTACAAAAGGTGAGACTAGGGTTGGTGATTGCAGTAGGTGGGACGGAGGTTGATTACAGTAGGTGGGACAGGGGTTGGTGATTATAGTAAGTGGGACTGGAGTGGGTAATGACAATACGTGAGACTGGGGTTTGTGATTACAGTAGGAGGGAATCAGTTGATGATGACAATACATGGGATTGGGTTTGGTGATGACAGTAGGGGGGATCTTGGGTTGGTGATTACAGTAGGTGGGACTGCAGTGGGTGATTACAGTAGGTGGGACTGGGGTTGGTGATTACAGTAGGTGGGACTGGGGGTGGTGATTACAGTAGGTGGGACTGGGGGTGGTGATTACAGTAGGTGGGACTGGGGTTGGTGATTACAGTAGGTGGGACTGGGGTTGTTGATTACAGTAGGTGGGACTGGGGTTGTTGATTACAGTAGGTGGGACTGGGGTTGGTGATTACAGTAGGTGGGACTGGAGTGGGTGATTACAGTAGGTGGGACTGGAGTGGGTGATTACAGTAGGTGGCACTGCAGTGGGTGATTACAGTAGGTGGTACTGGGGTTGGTGATTACAGTAGGTGGGACTGGGGTTGGTGATTACAGTAGGTGGGACTGGGGTTGGTGATTACAGGAGGTGGGACTGGAGTGGGTGATTACAGTAGGTGGGAATGGAGTGGGTGATTACAGTAGGTGGGACTGGAGTGGGTGATTACAGTAGGTGGGACTGGAGTGGGTGATTACAGTAGGTGGGAATGGAGTGGGTGATTACAGTAGGTGGGACTGGAGTGGGTGATTACAGTAGGTGGGACTGGGGGTGGTGATTACAGTAGGTGGGACTGGGTGTGGTGATGGCAGTAGGTGGGACTGAGGGTGGTGATTACAGTAGGTGGGACTGGGTGTGGTGATGGCAGTAGGTGGGACTGGGGGTGGTGATGGCAGTAGGTGGGACTGGGTGTGGTGATTACTGTAGGTGGGACTGGGGGTGGTGATTACTGTAGGTGGGACTGGGGGTGGTGATTACTGTAGGTGGGACTGGGGGTGGTGATGGCAGTAGGTGGGACTGGGTGTGGTGATTACTGTAGGTGGGACTGGGGGTGGTGATTACTGTAGGTGGGACTGGGGGTGGTGATGGCAGTAGGTGGGACTGGGGGTGGTGATTGCAGTAGGTTGGACTGGGGGTGGTGATTACAGTAGGTGGGACTGGGTGTGGTGATGGCAGTAGGTGGGACTGGGGGTGGTGATTACAGTCGGTGGGATTGGGGGTGGTGATGGCAGTCGGTGGGACTGGGGGTGGTGATTACAGTAGGTGGGACTGGGGGTGGTGATTACAGTAGGTGGGACTGGGGTTGGTGATTGCAGTAGGTGGGACTGGGGGTGGTGATTGCAGTAGGTGGGACTGGGGGTGATGATTACTGTTGGTGGGACTGGGGGTGGTGATTGCAGTCGGAGGGACTGGGGGTGGTGATTACAGTAGGTGGGACTGGGGGTGGTGATTACAGTAGGTGGGACTGGGGTTGGTGATTGCAGTAGGTGGGACTGTGGGTGGTGATTACAGTAGGTGGGACTGAGGGTGGTGATGGCAGTAGGCGGGTCTGGGGGTGGTGATTACAGTAGGTGGGACTGGGTGTGGTTATTACAGTAGGTGGGTCTGGGGGTGGTGATTACAGTAGGTGGGATGGGGATGGTGATTACAGTAGGTGGGACTGGGTGTGGTGATTGCAGTCGGTGGGACTGGGGGTGGTTATTACAGTAGGTGGGTCTGGGGGTGGTGATTACAGTAGGTGGGTCTGGGGGTGGTGATTACAGTAGGTGGGACTGGGTGTGGTGATTGCAGTCGGTGGGACTGGGGGTAGTTATTACAGTAGGTGGGTCTGGGGGTGGTGATTACAGTAGGTGGGACTGGGGATGGTGATTACAGTAGGTGGGACTGGGGGTGGTGATTACAGTAGGTGGGACTGGGGTTGGTGATTACAGTAGGTGGGACTGGGGTTGGTGATTACAGTAGGTGGGACTGGGGTTGGTGATTACAGTCGGTGGGACGGGGGTTGGTGATTACTGTAGGCGGGACTGGGGGTGGTGATGGCAGTAGGTGCGACTGGGTGTGGTGATGGCAGTAGGTGGGACTGGGGGTGGTGATTACTGTAGGCGGGACTGAGGGTGGTGATGGCAGTAGGTGCGACTGGGTATGGTGATTACAGTAGTTGGGACTGGGGGTGGTGATGGCAGTCGGTGGGTCTGGGGGTGGTAATGGCAGTAGGTGGGACTGGGTGTGGTGATGGCAGTAGGTGGGTCTGGGGGTGGTGATTGCAGTCGGTGGGTCTGGGGTTGGTGATGGCAGTAGGTGGGACTGGGGTTGTTGATTACACTAGGTGGGACTGGGGTTTGTGATTACAGTAGGAGGGACTCAGTTGATGACGACAATACATGGGATTGGGTTTGGTGATGACAGTAGGTGGGACTGGAGTGGGTGATTACAGTAGGTGGGACTGCAGTGGGTGATTACAGTAGGTGGGACTGGAGTGGGTGATTACAGTAGGTGGGAATGGAATGGGTGATTACAGTAGGTGGGACTGGAGTGGGTGATTACAGTAGGTGGCACTGCAGTGGGTGATTACAGTAGGTGGTACTGGGTTTGGTGATTACAGTAGGTGGGACTGGGGTTGGTGATTACAGTAGGTGGGACTCGAGTGGGTGATTACAGTAGGTGGGACTGGAGTGGGTGATTACAGGAGGTGGGACTGGGAGTGGTGATTACTGTAGGTGGGACTGGAGTGGGTGATTCCAGGAGGTGGGACTGGGAGTGGTGATTACAGTAGGTGGGACTGGAGTGGGTGATTACAGTAGGTGGGACTGGGAGTGGTGATTACAGGAGGTGGGACTGGGAGTGGTGATTACAGTAGGTGGGACTGGAGTGGGTGATTACAGTAGGTGGGACTGGAGTGGGTGATTACAGTAGGTGGGAATGGAATGGGTGATTACAGTAGGTGGGACTGGGAGTGGTGATTACAGGAGGTGGGACTGGGAGTGGTGATTCCTGTAGGTGGGACTGGAGTGGGTGATTACAGGAGGTGGGACTGGGAGTGGTGATTACAGGAGGTGGGACTGGGAGTGGTGATTACTGTAGGTGGGACTGCAGTGGGTGATTACAGTAGGTGGGACTGGAGTGGGTGATTACAGTAGGTGGGAATGGAATGGGTGATTACAGTAGGTGGGACTGGAGTGGGTGATTACAGTAGGTGGCACTGCAGTGGGTGATTACAGTAGGTGGTACTGGGTTTGGTGATTACAGTAGGTGGGACTGGGGTTGGTGATTACAGTAGGTGGGAATGGAATGGGTGATTACAGTAGGTGGGACTGGAGTGGGTGATTACAGTAGGTGGGACTGGGGTTGGTGATGGCAGTTGGTGGGACTGGGGGTGGTGATGGCAGTAGGTGGGACTGGGTGTGGTGATTACTGTAGGTGGGACTGGGGGTGGTGATGGCAGTAGGTGGGACTGGGGGTGGTGATGGCAGTAGGTGGGACTGGGGGTGGTGATTACAGTCGGTGGGATTGGGGGTGGTGATTGCAGTCGGTGGGACTGGGGGTGGTGATTGCAGTAGGTGGGACTGGGGGTGGTGATGACAGTAGGTGGGACTGGGGGTGGTGATGACAGTAGGTGGGACTGGGGGTGGTGATGACAGTCGGTGGGACTGGGGGTGGTGATTACAGTCGGTGGGACTGGCGGTGGTGATTACTGTCGGTGGGACTGGGGGTGGTGATTACTGTCGGTGGGACTGGGGGTGGTGATTACAGTCGGTGGGACTGGGGGTGGTGATTGCAGTCGGAGGGACTGGGGGTGGTGATTGCAGTAGGTGGGACTGGGGGTGGTGATTGCAGTCGGTGGGACTGGGGGTGGTGATTGCAGTCGGAGGGACTGGGGGTGGTGATTGCAGTAGGTGGGACTGGGGGTGGTGATTACAGTAGGTGGGACTGGGGGTGGTGATTACAGTAGGTGGGACTGGGGTTGGTGATTGCAGTAGGTGGGACTGGGGGTGGTGATTACAGTAGGTGGGACTGGGGGTGGTGATTGCAGTCGGTGGGACTGGGGGTGGTTATTACAGTAGGTGGGACTGGGGGTGGTGATTACAGTAGGTGGGACTGGGGATGGTGATTACAGTAGGTGGGACTGAGGATGGTGATGGCAGTTGGTGTGACTGGGTGTGGTGATTACAGTAGGTGGGACTGGGGTTGGTGATTACAGTAGGTGGGACTGGAGTGGGTGATTACAGTAGGTGGGACTGGGGTTGGTGATTACAGTCGGTGGGACTGGGGGTGGTGATTACTGTAGGCGGGACTGGGGGTGGTGATGGCAGTAGGTGCGACTGGGTGTGGTGATGGCAGTCGGTGGGATTGGGGGTGGTGATTACTGTAGGTGGGATTGGGGGTGGTGATTACTGTAGGTGGGATTGGGGGTGGTGATTACTGTAGGCGGGACTGGGTGTGGTGATGGCAGTAGGTGGGATTGGGGGTGGTGATTACAGTAGTTGGGACTGGCGGTGGTGATTACTGTAGGTGGGATTGGGGGTGGTGATGGCAGTAGGTGGGTCTGGGGGTGGTGATGGCAGTCGGTGGGTCTGGGGGTGGTGATGGCAGTAGGTGGGATTGGGGGTGGTGATTACTGTAGGTGGGACTGGGTGTGGTGATGGCAGTAGGTGGGTCTGGGGGTGGTGATTGCAGTCGGTGGGACTGGGGTTGGTGATTGCAGTAGGTGGGACTGTGGGTGGTGATTACAGTAGGTGGGACTGGGGGTGGTGATTGCAGTCGGTGGGACTGGGGGTGGTTATTACAGTAGGTGGGTCTGGGGGTGGTGATTACAGTAGGTGGGACTGGGGATGGTGATTACAGTAGGTGGGACTGAGGGTGGTGATGGCAGTAGGTGGGTCTGGGTGTGGTGATTACAGTAGGTGGGACTGGGTGTGGTGATTACAGTAGGTGGGACTGGGGGTGGTGATTACAGTAGGTGGGACTGAGGGTGGTGATGGCAGAAGGTGGGACTGGGGGTGGTGATTACAGTAGGTGGGACTGGGGTTGGTGATTACAGTAGGTGGGACTGGGGTTGGTGATTACAGTAGGTGGGACTGGGGGTGGTGATTACAGTAGGTGGGACTGGAGTGGGTGATTACAGTAGGTGGAACTGGGGTTGGTGATTACAGTCGGTGGGACTGGGGGTGGTGATTACTGTAGGCGGGACTGGGGGTGGTGATGGCAGTAGGTGCGACTGGGTGTGGTGATGGCAGTAGGTGGGACTGGGGGTGATGATTACAGTCGGTGGGACTCGGGGTGGTGATTGCAGTCGGTGGGACTGGGGGTGGTGATTGCAGTCGGTGGGACTGGGGGTGGTGATTGCAGTCGGTGGGACTGGGGGTGGTGATTACAGTCGGTGGGACTGGGGGTGGTGATTGCAGTCGGTGGGACTGGGGGTGGTGATTACAGTCGGTGGGACTGGGGGTGGTGATTGCAGTCGGTGGGACTGGGGTTGGTGATTACAGTAGGTGGGACTGGGGGTGGTGATTACAGTCGGTGGGACTGGGGTTGGTGATTACAGTAGGTGGGACTGGGGGTGGTGATTACAGTCGGTGGGACTGGGGTTGGTGATTACAGTCGGTGGGACTGGGGGTGGTGATTGCAGTCGGTGGGACTGGGGGTGGTGATTACAGTCGGTGGGACTGGGGGTGGTGATTGCAGTCGGTGGGACTGGGGGTGGTGATTGCAGTCGGTGGGACTGGGGGTGGTGATTGCAGTCGGTGGGACTGGGGGTGGTGATTACAGTCGGTGGGACTGGGGTTGGTGATTACAGTAGGTGGGACTGGGGGTGGTGATTACAGTCGGTGGGACTGGGGTTGGTGATTACAGTACGTGGGACAGGACTGGGTGATGACAATACGTGAGACTGGGGTTGGTGATTACAGTACGTGGGGCAGGTTGGTGATTACAGTAGCGGGAGTTGGGTTTGGTGATGACAGTAGGTGGGTCTGGAGTGGGTGATTAGTTTAGGTGGGACTGGGGTTGGTGATTACAGTAGGTGGGACTGAAGTGGGTGATTACAAAAGGTGAGACTAGGGTTGGTGATTGCAGTAGGTGGGACGGAGGTTGATTACAGTAGGTGGGACAGGGGTTGGTGATTATAGTAAGTGGGACTGGAGTGGGTAATGACAATACGTGAGACTGGGGTTTGTGATTACAGTAGGAGGGAATCAGTTGATGACGACAATACATGGGATTGGGTTTGGTGATGACAGTCGGTGGGACTGGGGGTGGTGATGACAGTAGGTGGGACTGGGGTTGGTGATTACAGTAGGTGGGACTGGGGTTGGTGATAACAGTAGGTGGGACTGGGGTTGTTAATTAGAGTAGGTGGGACTGGAGTAGGTGATTACTGTAGGTGGGACTGGAGTGGGTGATTACAGTAGGTGGGACTGCAGTGGGTGATTACAGTAGGTGGGACTGGGGGTGGTGATTACAGTAGGTGGGACCGGAGTGGGTGATTACAGTAGGTGGGACTGGAATGGGTGATTACAGTCGGTGGGACCAGAGTGGGTGATTACAGTAGGTGGGACTGGAGTACGTGATTGCAGTAGGTGGGACTGGAGTGGGTGATTACAGTGGGGGGGACTGGAGTGGGTGATTACAGTCGGTGGGACTGGAGTGGGTGATTACAGTAGGTGGGACTGGAGTGGGTGATTACAGTCGGTGGGACTGGAGTGGGTGATTACAGTAGGTGGGACTGGAGTGGGTGATTACAGTAGGTGGGACTGGAGTGGGTGATTACAGTCGGTGGGACTGGAGTGGGTGATTACAGTAGGTGGGACTGGAGTGGGTGATTACAGTAGGTGGGACTGGAGTGGGTGATTACAGTAGGTGGTACTGGAGTGGGTGATTACAGTAGGTGGGACTGGAGTCGGTGATTACAGTAGGTGGGACTGGGTTTGATTACAGTAGGTGGGACTGGAATGGGTGATTCCAGTAGGTGGGACTGGGTTTGGTGATTGCAGTAGGTGGGAGTAGAGTGGGAGATTACAGTAGGTGGGACTGGAATGGGTGATTGCAGTAGGTGGGACTGGGTTTGGTGATTGCAGTAAGTGGGACTGGGGGTGGTGATTACAGTCGGAGGGACTGGGGTTGATTACAGTAGGTGGGACTGGAATGGGTGATTGCAGTAGGTGGGACCGGAGTGGGTGATTACAGTAGGTGGGACTGGAGTGGGTGATTACAGTAGGTGGGACCGGAATGGGTGATTGCAGTAGGTGGGACTGGGGTTGATTACAGTATGTGGGACTGGAATGGGTGATTGCAGTAGCTGGGACTGGAATGGGTGATTACAGTAAGTGGGACTGGAATGGGTGATTGCAGTCGGTGGAACTGGGCGTGGTGTTTACATTCGGTGGTACTGGGGGTGGTCATTACAGTAGGAGGGACTGGGGGTGGTGATTACAGTAGGAGGGACTGAGGGTGGTGATTACAGTAAGTGGGACTGGAGGTGGTGATTACAGTAGGTGAGACTGGAATGGGTGATTGCAGTTGGTGGGACTGGAATGGGTGATTCCAGTAGTTGGGACTGGAATGGGTGATTGCAGTAGGTGGGACTGGAATGGGTGATTACAGTAGTTGGGACTGTGGTTGGTGATTCCAGTAGGTGGGACTGGAGTGGGTGATTACAATAGGTGGGACTGGAATGGGTGATTGCAGTCGGTGGGACTGGGGTTGATAACAGTATGTGGGACTGGAATGGGTGATTGCAGTCGGTGGGACTGGGGTTGATTACAGTATGTGGGACTGGAATGGGTGATTACAGTAGGTGGGACTGGAGTGGGTGATTACAGTATGTTGGACTGGGGGTGGTGATTACAGTAGGTGGGACCAGGGTGGGTGATTACAGTAGGTGGGACTGGAGTGGGTGATTACAGTAGTTGGGACTGGAGTGGGTGATTACAGTAGGTGGGACTGGAGTGGGGCATTACAGTAGGTGGGACCGGAGTGGGTGATTACAGTAGGTGGGACTGGAATGGGTGATTGCAGTCGGTGGGACTGGGGTTGATTACAGTATGTGGGACTGGAATGGGTGATTACAGTAGGTGGGACTGGAGTGGGTGATTACAGTATGTTGGACTGGAGTGGGTGATTACAGTAGGTGGGACTGGAGTGGGTGATTACAGTAGGTGGGACTGGGTTTGGTGATTGCAGTTGGTGGGACCGGAGTGGGTGATTACAGTAGGTGGGACTGGGTTTGATTACAGTCGGTGGTACTGGAATGGGTGATTCCAGTAGGTGGGACTGGGTTTGGTGATTGCAGTCGGTGGGACTGGAATGGGTGATTGCAGTAGGTGGGACTGGAATGGGTGATTCCAGTCGGTGGGACTGGGTTTGGTGATTGCAGTAGGTGGGAGCAGAGTGGGTGATTACAGTAGGTGGGACTGTGTTTGGTGATTGCAGTAGGTGGGACCGGAGTGGGTGATTACAGTCGGTGGGACTGGAATGGGTGATTACAGTAGTTGGGACTGGAGTGGGTGATTACAGTAGGTGGGACTGGAGTGGGGCATTACAGTAGGTGGGACCGGAGTGGGTGATTACAGTAGGTGGGACTGGAATGGGTGATTGCAGTCGGTGGGACTGGGGTTGATTACAGTATGTGGGACTGGAATGGGTGATTGCAGTAGGTGGGACTGGAATGGGTGATTCCAGTCGGTGGGACTGGGTTTGGTGATTGCAGTAGGTGGGAGCAGAGTGGGTGATTACAGTAGGTGGGACTGTGTTTGGTGATTGCAGTAGGTGGGACCGGAGTGGGTGATTACAGTCGGTGGGACTGGAATGGGTGATTGCAGTAGGTGGGACTGGGTTTGGTGATTGCAGTAAGTGGGACTGGGGGTGGTGACTACAGTCGGAGGGACTGAGGGTGGTGATTACAGTAGGTGGGACTGGTGTTGATTACAGTAGGTGGGGCTGGAATGGGTGATTGCAGTAGGTGGGACCGGAGTGGGTGATTACAGTCGGTGGGACTGGAGTGGGTGATTACAGTAGGTGGGACTGGAATGGGTGATTGCAGTAGGTGGGACTGGAATGGGTGATTACAGTAAGTGGTACTGGAATGGGTGATTACAGTAGGTGGGACTGGGGTTGGTGATTACAGTAGGTGGGACTGGAGTGGGTGATTACAGTAGGTGGGACTGGAGTGGGTGATTACAGTAGGTGGGACTGGGGTTGATTACAGTAGGTGGGACTGGAATGGGTGATTGCAGTTGGTGGGACTAGAATGGGTGATTGCAGTCGGTGGGACTGGAATGGGTGATTGCAGTCGGTGGGACCGGAGTGGGTGATTACAGTAGGTGGGAACTGAGTAGGTGATTACAGTACGTGGGACTGGAATGGGTGATTCCATTCGGTGGGACTGGGTTTGGTGATTGCAGTAAGTGGGACTGGGGATGGTGATTGCAGTAAGTGGGACTGGGGGTGGTGATTACAGTTGGTGGGACTGTGGGTGGTGATTACAGTAGGTGGGACTGGGGTGGTGATTACAGTAGGTGGGACTGGTGTTGGTGATTACAGTAGGTGGGACTGGAGTGGGGGATTACAGTAGGTGGGACTGGAATGGGTGATTACAGTAGGTGGGACTGGAATGGGTGATTACAGTAGTTGGGACTGGAGTGGGTGATTGCAGTAGGTGGAACCGGAGTGGGTGATTACAGTAGGTGGGACTGGAATGGGTGATTGCAGTAGGTGGGACTGGGGTTGATTACAGTCTGTGGGACTGGGGGTGGTGATTACAGTAGGTCGGACTGGAATGGGTGATTGCAGTCGGTGGGACTGGAGTGGGTGATTACAGTAGGTGGGACTGGAGTGGGTGATTACAGTAGGTGGGACTGGGGTTGATTACAGTAGGTGGGACTGGAATGGGTGATTGCAGTAGGTGGGACTGGAATGGGTGATTGCAGTCGGTGGGACTGGAATGGGTGATTGCAGTCGGTGGGACCGGAGTGGGTGATTACAGTCGGTGGGAACTGAGTAGGTGATTACAGTACGTGGGACTGGAATGGGTGATTCCATTCGGTGGGACTGGGTTTGGTGATTGCAGTAAGTGGGACTGGGGATGGTGATTGCAGTAAGTGGGACTGGGGGTGGTCATTACAGTAGGAGGGACTGGGGGTGGTGATTACAGTAGGAGGGACTGAGGGTGCTGATTACAGTAGTTGGGACTGTGGTTGGTGATTACAGTCGGTGGGACTGGAGTGGGTGATTACAGTAGGTGGGACTGGAATGGGTGATTGCAGTCGGTGGGACTGGGGTTGATAACAGTATGTGGGACTGGAATGGGTGATTGCAGTAGGTGGGACTGGAATGGGTGATTACAGTAAGTGGGACTGGGGGTGGTGATTACAGTCGGTGGGACCAGAGTGGGTGATTACAGTAGGTGGGAGTGGAATGGGTGATTACAGTAGTTGGGACTGGAGTGGGTGATTACAGTAGGTGGGACTGGAGTGGGGGATTACAGTAGGTGGGACTGGAATGGGTGATTACAGTAGGTGGGACTGGGTTTGGTGATTACAGTAGGTGGGACTGCGGTTGGAGATTACAGTAGGAGGGACTGGAGTGGGTGATGACAGTAGGTGGGACTGGAATGGGTGATTGCAGTAGGTGGCAGTGGAATGGGTGATTGTAGTTCGTGGGACTGGAGTGGGTGATTACAGTAGGTGGGACTGGGTTTGGTGATTGCAGTAAGTGGGACTGGGGGTGGTGATTACAGTGGGAGGGACTGAGGGTGGTGATTACATTAGGTGGGACTGGGGTGGTGATTGCAGTCGGTGGGACTGGGGGTTGTGGTTCCAGTAGGAGGGACTAGGGGTGGTGATTACAGTAGGAGGGACTAGGGGTGGTGATTACAGTAGGAGGGACTGGGGGTGGTGATTACTGTAGGTGGGACTGGGGGTGGTGATTACAGTAGGTGGGACGGGGGGTGGTGATTACAGTAGGTGGGACGGGGGGTGGTGATTACAGTAGGAGGGACTAGGGGTGGTGATTACAGTAGGAGGGACTGGGGGTGGTGATTACTGTAGGTGGGACTGGGGGTGGTGATTACTGTAGGTGGGACTGGGGGTGGTGATTACAGTAGGTGGGACGGGGGGTGGTGATTACAGTAAATGGGACTGGGGGTGGTGATTACACTTGGTGGGACTGGAATGGGTGATTGCAGTAGGTGGGACTGGAATGGGTGATTACAGTAGTTGGGACTGGAATGGGTGATTGCAGTAGGTGGAACCGGAGTGGGTGATTACAGTAGGTGGGACTGGAATGGGTGATTGCAGTAGGTGGGACTGGGGTTGATTACAGTCTGTGGGACTGGGGGTGGTGATTACAGTCGGTCGGACTGGAGTGGGTGATTGCAGTCGGTGGGACTGGAATGGGTGATTACAGTAAGTGGGACTGGGGGTGGTGATTACAGTAGGTGGGACTGGAATGGGTGATTACAGTAGGTGGGACTGGGGTTGGTGATTACAGTAGGTGGGACTGGGGTTGGAGATTACAGTAGGTGGGACTGGAGTGGGTGATTACAGTAGGTGAGACTGGAGTAGGTGATTACAGTCGGTGGGAACTGAGTAGGTGATTACAGTAGGTGGGACTGGAATGGGTGATTGCAGTAGGTGGGACTGGAATGGGTGATTACAGTCGGTGGGACTGGGTTTGGTGATTGCAGTAAGTGGGACTGGGGATGGTGATTGCAGTAAGTGGGACTGAGGGTGGTGATTACAGTAGGTGGAACTGGGGTGGTGATTACAATAGGTGGGACTGGGGGTGGTGATTACAGTCGGTGGAACTGGGAGTGGTGTTTACATTCGGTGGAACTGGGGGTGGTCATTACAGTAGGAGGGACTGAGGGTGGTGATTGCAGTCGGTGGGACTGGGGGTGGTGATTACAGTAAGTGGGACTGGAGCTGGTGATTACAGTAGGTGAGACTGCAATGGGTGATTGCAGTCGGTGGGACTGGAATGGGTGATTACAGTAGTTGGGACTGGAATGGGTGATTGCAGTAGGTGGGACTGGAATGGGTGATTACAGCAGTTGGTACTGTGGGTGGTGATTACAGTAGGTGGGACTGGAGTGGGTGATTACAATAGGTGGGACTGGAATTTGTGATTGCAGTAGGTGGGACTGGGGTTGATTACAGTATGTGGGACTGGAATGGGTGATTGCAGTCGGTGGGACTGGGGTTGATTACAGTATGTGGGACTGGAATGGGTGATTGCAGTCGGTGGGACTGGGGTTGATAACAGTATGTGGGACTGGAATGGTTGATTACAGTAGGTGGGACTGGGGTTGGAGATTACAGAAGGTGGGACTGGAGTGGGTGATGACAGTCGGTGGGACTGGAGTGGGTGATTACAGTAGGTGGGACTGGAGTGGGTGATTACAGTAGGTGGGACTGGAGTGGGTGATTACAGTAGGAGGGACTGGGTTTGGTGATTACAGTCGGTGGGACTGGAGTGGGTGATTATAGTTGGTGGGACTGGAATGGGTGATTGCAGTTGGTGGGACTGGGGTTGATTACAGTATGTGGGACTGGAATGGGTGATTGCAGTTGGTGGGACTGGGGTTGATTGCAGTATGTGGGACTGGAATGGGTGATTGCAGTAGGTGGGACTGGAATGGGTGATTACAGTGGTTGGGACTGGAGTGGGTGATTACAGTAGGTGGGACCGGAGTGGGTGATTACAGTAGGTGGGACCGGAGTGGGTGATTACAGTAGGTGGGACTGGAATGGGTGATTGCAGTCAGTGGGACTGGGGTTGATTACAGTATGTGGGACTGGAATGGGTGATTACAGTAGGTGGGACTGGAGTGGGTGATTACAGTAGGTGGGACTGGAATGGGTGATTGCAGTTGGTGGGACTGGGGTTGATTACAGTATGTGGGACTGGAATGGGTGATTGCAGTTGGTGGGACTGGGGTTGATTGCAGTATGTGGGACTGGAATGTGTGATTGCAGTTGGTGGGACTGGAATGGGTGATTACAGTGGTTGGGACTGGAGTGGGTGATTACAGTCGGTGTGACTGGAGTGGGTGATTACAGTAGGTGGGACCGGAGTGGGTGATTACAGTAGGTGGGACTGGAATGGGTGATTGCAGTCAGTGGGACTGGGGTTGATTACAGTATGTGGGACTGGGGTTGGTGATTACAGTAGGTGGGACTGCGGTTGGAGATTACAGTCGGTGGGACTGGAGTGGGTGATTACAGTCGGTGAGACGAGTGGGTGATTTCAGTCAGTGGGACTGGAGTAGGTGATTACAGTAGGTGGGACTGGAGTGGGTGATTACAGTAGGTGGGACTGGAGTGGGTGATTACAGTAGGTGGGACTGGGTTTGGTGATTACAGTAGGTGGGACTGGGGTTGGTGATTACAGTAGGTGGGACTGCAGTTGGAGATTACAGTCGTTGGGACTGGAGTGGGTGATTACAGTCGGTGGGACTGGAGTGGGTGATTACAGTAGGTGGGACTGGAGCAGGTGATTACAGTCGGGGGGACTGGAGTGTGTGATTACAGTAGGTGGGACTGGAGTGGGTGATTACAGTAGGTGGGACTGGGTTTGGTGATTGCAGTAGCTGGGACCGGAGTGGGTGATTACAGTCGGTGGGACTGGAATGGGTGATTGCAGTAGGTGGGAGTGGAATGGGTGATTGCAGTAGGTGGGACTGGAGTGGGTGATTACAGTTGGTGGGACTGGGGTGGTGATTACAGTAGGTGGGACTGGGGGTGGTGATTAAAGTAGGAGGGACTGGGGGTGGTGATTACAATAGGTGGGACTGTGGGTGGTGATTACAGTAGGTGGGACTGGGGGTGGTGATTCCAGTAGGAGGGACTGGGGGTGGTGATTACAGTAGGAGGGACTGGGGGTGGTGATTACAGTAGGTGGGACTGGGGGTGGTGATTACAGTCGGTGGGACTGGGGGTGGTGATTACAGTAAGTGGGACTGGGGGTGGTGATTACACTTGGTGGGACTGGAATGGGTGATTGCAGTTGGTGGGACCGGAGTGGGTGATTACAGTAGGTGGGACTGGAATGGGTGATTGCAGTCAGTGGGACTGAGATTGATTCCAGTATGTGGGACTGGAATGGGTGATTACAGTAGGTGGGACTGGGGTTGGTGATTACAGTAGGTGGGACTCCGGTTGGTGATTACAGTAAGTGGGACTGGGGGTGGTGATTACACTTGGTGGGACTGGAGTAGGTGATTACAGTAGGTGGGACTGGAGTGGGTGATTACAGTAGGAGGGACTGGAATGGGTGATTGCAGTCTGTGGGACTGGGGTTGATTACAGTATGTGGGACTGGAATGGGTGATTACAGTAGGTGGGACTGGAATAGGTGATTACAGTAGGTGGGACTGGAGTGGGTGATTGCAGTAGGTGGGACTGGAATGGGTGATTGCAGTTGGTGGGACCGGAGTGGGTGATTACAGTAGGTGGGACTGGAATGGGTGATTGCAGTCAGTGGGACTGGGGTTGGTGATTACAGTAGGTGGGACTGGGGTTGGTGATTACAGTAGGTGGGACTGGGGTTGGTGATTACAGTCGGTGAGACTGGAGTAGGTGATTACAGTAGGTGGGACTGCGGTTGGAGATTACAGTCGGTGGGACTGGAGTGGGTGATTACAGTCGGTGAGACTGGAGTAGGTGATTACAGTAGGTGGGACTGGAGTGGGTGATTACAGTAGGTGGGACTGGAGTGGGTGATTACAGTAGGTGGGACTGGAGTGGGTGATTTCAGTCGGTGGGACTGGAGTAGGTGATTACAGTAGGTGGGACTGGAGTGGGTGATTACAGTAGGTGGGACTGGAATGGGTGATTACAGTAGGTGGGACTGGAATGGGTGATTACAGTAGTTGGGACTGGAGTGGGTGATTGCAGTAGGTGGAACCGGAGTGGGTGATTACAGTAGGTGGGACTGGAATGGGTGATTGCAGTAGGTGGGACTGGGGTTGATTACAGTCTGTGGGACTGGGGGTGGTGATTACAGTAGGTCGGACTGGAATGGGTGATTGCAGTCGGTGGGACTGGAGTGGGTGATTACAGTAGGTGGGACTGGAGTGGGTGATTACAGTAGGTGGGACTGGGGTTGATTACAGTAGGTGGGACTGGAATGGGTGATTGCAGTAGGTGGGACTGGAATGGGTGATTGCAGTCGGTGGGACTGGAATGGGTGATTGCAGTCGGTGGGACCGGAGTGGGTGATTACAGTCGGTGGGAACTGAGTAGGTGATTACAGTACGTGGGACTGGAATGGGTGATTCCATTCGGTGGGACTGGGTTTGGTGATTGCAGTAAGTGGGACTGGGGATGGTGATTGCAGTAAGTGGGACTGGGGGTGGTCATTACAGTAGGAGGGACTGGGGGTGGTGATTACAGTAGGAGGGACTGAGGGTGCTGATTACAGTAGTTGGGACTGTGGTTGGTGATTACAGTCGGTGGGACTGGAGTGGGTGATTACAGTAGGTGGGACTGGAATGGGTGATTGCAGTCGGTGGGACTGGGGTTGATAACAGTATGTGGGACTGGAATGGGTGATTGCAGTAGGTGGGACTGGAATGGGTGATTACAGTAAGTGGGACTGGGGGTGGTGATTACAGTCGGTGGGACCAGAGTGGGTGATTACAGTAGGTGGGAGTGGAATGGGTGATTACAGTAGTTGGGACTGGAGTGGGTGATTACAGTAGGTGGGACTGGAGTGGGGGATTACAGTAGGTGGGACTGGAATGGGTGATTACAGTAGGTGGGACTGGGTTTGGTGATTACAGTAGGTGGAACTGCGGTTGGAGATTACAGTAGGAGGGACTGGAGTGGGTGATGACAGTAGGTGGGACTGGAATGGGTGATTGCAGTAGGTGGCAGTGGAATGGGTGATTGTAGTTCGTGGGACTGGAGTGGGTGATTACAGTAGGTGGGACTGGGTTTGGTGATTGCAGTAAGTGGGACTGGGGGTGGTGATTACAGTGGGAGGGACTGAGGGTGGTGATTACATTAGGTGGGACTGGGGTGGTGATTGCAGTCGGTGGGACTGGGGGTTGTGGTTCCAGTAGGAGGGACTAGGGGTGGTGATTACAGTAGGAGGGACTAGGGGTGGTGATTACAGTAGGAGGGACTGGGGGTGGTGATTACTGTAGGTGGGACTGGGGGTGGTGATTACAGTAGGTGGGACGGGGGGTGGTGATTACAGTAGGTGGGACGGGGGGTGGTGATTACAGTAGGAGGGACTAGGGGTGGTGATTACAGTAGGAGGGACTGGGGGTGGTGATTACTGTAGGTGGGACTGGGGGTGGTGATTACTGTAGGTGGGACTGGGGGTGGTGATTACAGTAGGTGGGACGGGGGGTGGTGATTACAGTAAATGGGACTGGGGGTGGTGATTACACTTGGTGGGACTGGAATGGGTGATTGCAGTAGGTGGGACTGGAATGGGTGATTACAGTAGTTGGGACTGGAATGGGTGATTGCAGTAGGTGGAACCGGAGTGGGTGATTACAGTAGGTGGGACTGGAATGGGTGATTGCAGTAGGTGGGACTGGGGTTGATTACAGTCTGTGGGACTGGGGGTGGTGATTACAGTCGGTCGGACTGGAGTGGGTGATTGCAGTCGGTGGGACTGGAATGGGTGATTACAGTAAGTGGGACTGGGGGTGGTGATTACAGTAGGTGGGACTGGAATGGGTGATTACAGTAGGTGGGACTGGGGTTGGTGATTACAGTAGGTGGGACTGGGGTTGGAGATTACAGTAGGTGGGACTGGAGTGGGTGATTACAGTAGGTGAGACTGGAGTAGGTGATTACAGTCGGTGGGAACTGAGTAGGTGATTACAGTAGGTGGGACTGGAATGGGTGATTGCAGTAGGTGGGACTGGAATGGGTGATTACAGTCGGTGGGACTGGGTTTGGTGATTGCAGTAAGTGGGACTGGGGATGGTGATTGCAGTAAGTGGGACTGAGGGTGGTGATTACAGTAGGTGGAACTGGGGTGGTGATTACAATAGGTGGGACTGGGGGTGGTGATTACAGTCGGTGGAACTGGGAGTGGTGTTTACATTCGGTGGAACTGGGGGTGGTCATTACAGTAGGAGGGACTGAGGGTGGTGATTGCAGTCGGTGGGACTGGGGGTGGTGATTACAGTAAGTGGGACTGGAGCTGGTGATTACAGTAGGTGAGACTGCAATGGGTGATTGCAGTCGGTGGGACTGGAATGGGTGATTACAGTAGTTGGGACTGGAATGGGTGATTGCAGTAGGTGGGACTGGAATGGGTGATTACAGCAGTTGGTACTGTGGGTGGTGATTACAGTAGGTGGGACTGGAGTGGGTGATTACAATAGGTGGGACTGGAATTTGTGATTGCAGTAGGTGGGACTGGGGTTGATTACAGTATGTGGGACTGGAATGGGTGATTGCAGTCGGTGGGACTGGGGTTGATTACAGTATGTGGGACTGGAATGGGTGATTGCAGTCGGTGGGACTGGGGTTGATAACAGTATGTGGGACTGGAATGGTTGATTACAGTAGGTGGGACTGGGGTTGGAGATTACAGAAGGTGGGACTGGAGTGGGTGATGACAGTCGGTGGGACTGGAGTGGGTGATTACAGTAGGTGGGACTGGAGTGGGTGATTACAGTAGGTGGGACTGGAGTGGGTGATTACAGTAGGAGGGACTGGGTTTGGTGATTACAGTCGGTGGGACTGGAGTGGGTGATTATAGTTGGTGGGACTGGAATGGGTGATTGCAGTTGGTGGGACTGGGGTTGATTACAGTATGTGGGACTGGAATGGGTGATTGCAGTTGGTGGGACTGGGGTTGATTGCAGTATGTGGGACTGGAATGGGTGATTGCAGTAGGTGGGACTGGAATGGGTGATTACAGTGGTTGGGACTGGAGTGGGTGATTACAGTAGGTGGGACCGGAGTGGGTGATTACAGTAGGTGGGACCGGAGTGGGTGATTACAGTAGGTGGGACTGGAATGGGTGATTGCAGTCAGTGGGACTGGGGTTGATTACAGTATGTGGGACTGGAATGGGTGATTACAGTAGGTGGGACTGGAGTGGGTGATTACAGTAGGTGGGACTGGAATGGGTGATTGCAGTTGGTGGGACTGGGGTTGATTACAGTATGTGGGACTGGAATGGGTGATTGCAGTTGGTGGGACTGGGGTTGATTGCAGTATGTGGGACTGGAATGTGTGATTGCAGTTGGTGGGACTGGAATGGGTGATTACAGTGGTTGGGACTGGAGTGGGTGATTACAGTCGGTGTGACTGGAGTGGGTGATTACAGTAGGTGGGACCGGAGTGGGTGATTACAGTAGGTGGGACTGGAATGGGTGATTGCAGTCAGTGGGACTGGGGTTGATTACAGTATGTGGGACTGGGGTTGGTGATTACAGTAGGTGGGACTGCGGTTGGAGATTACAGTCGGTGGGACTGGAGTGGGTGATTACAGTCGGTGAGACGAGTGGGTGATTTCAGTCAGTGGGACTGGAGTAGGTGATTACAGTAGGTGGGACTGGAGTGGGTGATTACAGTAGGTGGGACTGGAGTGGGTGATTACAGTAGGTGGGACTGGGTTTGGTGATTACAGTAGGTGGGACTGGGGTTGGTGATTACAGTAGGTGGGACTGCAGTTGGAGATTACAGTCGTTGGGACTGGAGTGGGTGATTACAGTCGGTGGGACTGGAGTGGGTGATTACAGTAGGTGGGACTGGAGCAGGTGATTACAGTCGGGGGGACTGGAGTGTGTGATTACAGTAGGTGGGACTGGAGTGGGTGATTACAGTAGGTGGGACTGGGTTTGGTGATTGCAGTAGCTGGGACCGGAGTGGGTGATTACAGTCGGTGGGACTGGAATGGGTGATTGCAGTAGGTGGGAGTGGAATGGGTGATTGCAGTAGGTGGGACTGGAGTGGGTGATTACAGTTGGTGGGACTGGGGTGGTGATTACAGTAGGTGGGACTGGGGGTGGTGATTAAAGTAGGAGGGACTGGGGGTGGTGATTACAATAGGTGGGACTGTGGGTGGTGATTACAGTAGGTGGGACTGGGGGTGGTGATTCCAGTAGGAGGGACTGGGGGTGGTGATTACAGTAGGAGGGACTGGGGGTGGTGATTACAGTAGGTGGGACTGGGGGTGGTGATTACAGTCGGTGGGACTGGGGGTGGTGATTACAGTAAGTGGGACTGGGGGTGGTGATTACACTTGGTGGGACTGGAATGGGTGATTGCAGTTGGTGGGACCGGAGTGGGTGATTACAGTAGGTGGGACTGGAATGGGTGATTGCAGTCAGTGGGACTGGGATTGATTCCAGTATGTGGGACTGGAATGGGTGATTACAGTAGGTGGGACTGGGGTTGGTGATTACAGTAGGTGGGACTCCGGTTGGTGATTACAGTAAGTGGGACTGGGGGTGGTGATTACACTTGGTGGGACTGGAGTAGGTGATTACAGTAGGTGGGACTGGAGTGGGTGATTACAGTAGGAGGGACTGGAATGGGTGATTGCAGTCTGTGGGACTGGGGTTGATTACAGTATGTGGGACTGGAATGGGTGATTACAGTAGGTGGGACTGGAATAGGTGATTACAGTAGGTGGGACTGGAGTGGGTGATTGCAGTAGGTGGGACTGGAATGGGTGATTGCAGTTGGTGGGACCGGAGTGGGTGATTACAGTAGGTGGGACTGGAATGGGTGATTGCAGTCAGTGGGACTGGGGTTGGTGATTACAGTAGGTGGGACTGGGGTTGGTGATTACAGTAGGTGGGACTGGGGTTGGTGATTACAGTCGGTGAGACTGGAGTAGGTGATTACAGTAGGTGGGACTGCGGTTGGAGATTACAGTCGGTGGGACTGGAGTGGGTGATTACAGTCGGTGAGACTGGAGTAGGTGATTACAGTAGGTGGGACTGGAGTGGGTGATTACAGTAGGTGGGACTGGAGTGGGTGATTACAGTAGGTGGGACTGGAGTGGGTGATTTCAGTCGGTGGGACTGGAGTAGGTGATTACAGTAGGTGGGACTGGAGTGGGTGATTACAGTAGGGGGGACTGGAGTGGGTGATTACAGTAGGTGGGACTGGGTTTGGTGATTACAGTAGGTGGGACTGGGGTTGGTGATTACAGTAGGTGGGACTGCAGTTGGAGATTACAGTAGGTGGGACTGGAGTGGGTGATTACAGTCGGTGGGACTGGAGTGGGTGATTACAGTAGGTGGGACTGGAGCAGGTGATTACAGTCGGTGGGACTGGAGTGGGTGATTACAGTAGGTGGGACTGGAGTGGGTGATTACAGTAGGTGGGACTGGAGTGGGTGATTGCAGTCGGTGGGACTGGAATGGGTGATTACAGTAGGTGGGACTGGAATGGGTGATTACAGTAGTTGGGACTGGAGTGGGTGATTGCAGTAGGTGGGACTGGAATGGGTGATTACAGTAGTTGGGACTGGAGTGGGTGATTACAGTAGGTGGAACCGGAGTGGGTGATTACAGTAGGTGGGACTGGAATGGGTGATTGCAGTAGGTGGGACTGGGGTTGATTACAGTCTGTGGGACTGGGGGTGGTGATTACAGTAGGTCGGACTGGAATGGGTGATTGCAGTCGGTGGGACTGGAGTGGGTGATTACAGTAGGTGGGACTGGAGTGGGTGATTACAGTAGGTGGGACTGGGGTTGATTACAGTAGGTGGGACTGGAATGGGTGATTGCAGTAGGTGGGACTGGAATGGGTGATTGCAGTCGGTGGGACTGGAATGGGTGATTGCAGTCGGTGGGACCGGAGTGGGTGATTACAGTAGGTGGGAACTGAATAGGTGATTACAGTACGTGGGACTGGAATGGGTGATTCCATTCGGTGGGACTGGGTTTGGTGATTGCAGTAAGTGGGACTGGGGATGGTGATTGCAGTAAGTGGGACTGGGGGTGGTGATTACAGTAGGTGGGACTGGGGTGGTGATTACAGTAGGTGGGACTGGTGTTGGTGATTAAAGTAGGTGGGACTGGGGGTGGTGTTTACATTCGGTGGAACTGGGGGTGGTCATTACAGTGGGAGGGACTGGGGGTGGTGATTACAGTAGGAGGGACTGAGGGTGCTGATTACAGTAGTTGGGACTGTGATTGGTGATTACAGTCGGTGGGACTGGAGTGGGTGATTACAGTAGGTGGGACTGGAATGGGTGATTGCAGTCGGTGGGACTGGGGTTGATAACAGTATGTGGGACTGGAATGGGTGATTGCAGTAGGTGGGACTGGAATGGGTGATTACAGTAAGTGGGACTGGGGGTGGTGATTACAGTCGGTGGGACCAGAGTGGGTGATTACAGTAGGTGGGAGTGGAATGGGTGATTACAGTAGTTGGGACTGGAGTGGGTGATTACAGTAGGTGGGACTGGAGTGGGGGATTACAGTAGGTGGGACTGGAATGGGTGATTACAGTAGGTGGGACTGGGTTTGGTGATTACAGTAGGTGGGACTGCGGTTGGAGATTACAGTAGGAGGGACTGGAGTGGGTGATGACAGTCGGTGGGACTGGAGTAGGTGATTACAGTAGGTGGGACTGGAATGGGTGATTGCAGTAGGTGGCAGTGGAATGGGTGATTGTAGTTCGTGGGACTGGAGTGGGTGATTACAGTAGGTGGGACTGGGTTTGGTGATTGCAGTAAGTGGGACTGGGGGTGGTGATTACAGTGGGAGGGACTGAGGGTGGTGATTACATTAGGTGGGACTGGGGTGGTGATTGCAGTCGGTGGGACTGGGGGTTGTGGTTCCAGTAGGAGGGACTGAGGGTGGTGATTACAGTAGGTGGGACTGGGGTGGTGATTACAGTAGGAGGGACTGGGGGTGGTGATTACAGTAGGAGGGACTGGGGGTGGTGATTACTGTAGGTGGGACTGGGGGTGGTGATTACAGTAGGTGGGACGGGGGGTGGTGATTACAGTAAATGGGACTGGGGGTGGTGATTACACTTGGTGGGACTGGAATGGGTGATTGCAGTCGGTGGGACTGGAATGGGTGATTGCAGTAGGTGGGACTGGGGTTGATTACAGTCTGTGGGACTGGGGGTGGTGATTACAGTAGGTCGGACTGGAATGGGTGATTGCAGTCGGTGGGACTGGAATGGGTGATTACAGTAAGTGGGACTGGGGGTGGTGATTACAGTAGGTGGGACTGGAATGGGTGATTACAGTTGGTGGGACTGGGGTTGGTGATTACAGTCGGTGGGACTGGGGTTGGAGATTACAGTAGGTGGGACTGGAGTGGGTGATTACAGTAGGTGAGACTGGAGTAGGTGATTACAGTCGGTGGGAACTGAGTAGGTGATTACAGTAGGTGGGACTGGAATGGGTGATTGCAGTAGGTGGGACTGGAATGGGTGATTACAGTCGGTGGGACTGGGTTTGGTGATTGCAGTAAGTGGGACTGGGGATGGTGATTGCAGTAAGTGGGACTGAGGGTGGTGATTACAATAGGTGGGACTGGGGGTGGTCATTACAGTAGGAGGGACTGGGGGTGGTGATTACAGTAGGAGGGACTGGGGGTGGTGATTACACTTGGTGGGACTGGAATGGGTGATTGCAGTTGGTGGGACCGGAGTGGGTGATTACAGTAGGTGGGACTGGAATGGGTGATTGCAGTCAGTGGGACTGGGGTTGATTCCAGTATGTGGGACTGGAATGGGTGATTACAGTAGGTGGGACTGGGGTTGGTGATTACAGTAGGTGGGACTCCGGTTGGTGATTACAGTAAGTGGGACTGGGGGTGGTGATTACACTTGGTGGGACTGGAGTAGGTGATTACAGTAGGTGGGACTGGAGTGGGTGATTACAGTAGGAGGGACTGGAATGGGTGATTGCAGTCTGTGGGACTGGGGTTGATTACAGTATGTGGTACTGGAATGGGTGATTACAGTAGGTGGGACTGGAGTAGGTGATTACAGTAGGTGGGACTGGAGTGGGTGATTGCAGTAGGTGGGACTGGAATGGGTGATTGCAGTTGGTGGGACCGGAGTGGGTGATTACAGTAGGTGGGACTGGAATGGGTGATTGCAGTCAGTGGGACTGGGGTTGGTGATTACAGTAGGTGGGACTGGGGTTGGTGATTACAGTAGGTGGGACTGGGGTTGGTGATTACAGTCGGTGAGACTGGAGTAGGTGATTACAGTAGGTGGGACTGCGGTTGGAGATTACAGTAGGTGGGACTGGAGTGGGTGATTACAGTCGGTGAGACTGGAGTAGGTGATTACAGTAGGTGGGACTGGAGTGGGTGATTACAGTAGGTGGGACTGGAGTGGGTGATTACAGTAGGTGGGACTGGAGTGGGTGATTTCAGTCGGTGGGACTGGAGTAGGTGATTACAGTAGGTGGGACTGGGTTTGGTGATTACAGTAGGTGGGACTGGGTTTGGTGATTACAGTAGGTGGGACTGGGGTTGGTGATTACAGTAGGTGGGACTGCAGTTGGAGATTACAGTAGGTGGGACTGGAGTGGGTGATTACAGTCGGTGGGACTGGAGCAGGTGATTACAGTCGGTGGGACTGGAGTGGGTGATTACAGTAGGTGGGACTGGAGTGGGTGATTACAGTAGGTGGGACTGGAGTGGGTGATTGCAGTCGGTGGGACTGGAATGAGTGATTACAGTAGGTGGGACTGGAATGGGTGATTGCAGTTGGTGGGAGTGGAATGGGTGATTGCAGTAGGTGGGACTGGAGTGGGTGATTACAGTTGGTGGGACTGGGGTGGTGATTACAGTAGGTGGGACTGGGGGTGGTGATTACAGTAGGTGGGACTGAGGGTGGTGATTACAATAGGTGGGACTGGGGTGGTGATTACAGTAGGTGTGACTGTGGGTGGTGATTACAGTAGGTGGGACTGGGGGTGGTGATTACAGTAGGAGGGACTGGGGGTGGTGATTACAGTAGGTGGGACTGGGGGTGGTGATTACAGTAGGTGGGACTGGGGGTGGTGATTACACTTGGTGGGACTGGAATGGGTGATTGCAGTCGGTGGAACCGGAGTGGGTGATTACAGTCGGTGGGACTGGAATGGGTGATTGCAGTCGGTGGGACTGGGGTTGATTACAGTATGTGGGACTGGAATGGGTGATTGCAGTAGGTGGGACTGGAATGGGTGATTACAGTCAGTGGGACTGGGGGTGGTGATTACAGTAGGTGGGACTGGAATGGGTGATTGCAGTCGGTGGGACCGGAGTGGGTGATTACAGTCGGTGGGACTGGAGTGGGTGATTGCAGTCGGTGGGACTGGGGTTGATTACAGTATGTGGGACTGGAATGGGTGATTGCAGTAGGTGGGACTGGAATGGGTGATTACAGTAAGTGGGACTGTGGGTGGTGATTACAGTAGGTGGGACTGGAATGGGTGATTACAGTAGGTGGGACTGGAATGGGTGATTGCAGTCTGTGGGACTGGGGTTGATTACAGTATGTGGGACTGGAATGGGTGATTACAATCGGTGGGACTGGAGTCGGTGATTAGAGTAGGTGGGACTGGAGTGGATGATTACAGTAGGTGGGACTGGGGTTGATTCCAGTTGGTGGGACTGGAATGGGTGATTGCAGTAGGTGGGACTGGAATGGGTGATTGCAGTTGGTGGGACCGGAGTGGGTGATTACAGTAGGTGGGAACTGAGTAGGTGATTACAGTAGGTGGGACTGGAATGGGTGATTGCAGTAGGTGGGACTGGAATGGGTGATTACAGTAGGTGGGACTGGGTTTGGTGATTGCAGTAAGTGGGACTGGGGATGGTGATTGCAGTAAGTGGGACTGGAGGTGGTGATTACAGTTGGAGGGACTGACGGTGGTGATTACAGTAGGTGGGACTGGGGGTGGTGATTACAGTCGGTGGGACTGGGGTGGTGATTACAGTAGGTGGGACTGATGTTGGTGATTACAGTAGGTGGGTCTGGTGGTGGTGATTACAGTAAGTGGGACTGGAGGTGGTGATTACAGTAGGTGAGACTGGACTGGGTGATTGCAGTCGGTGGGACTGGAATGGGTGATTACAGTAGTTGGGACTGTGGGTGGTGATTACAGTAGGTGGGACTGGAGTGGGTGATTCCAGTCGGTGGGACTGTGTTTGATTACAGTCGGTGGGACTGGAATGGGTGATTGCAATAGGTGGGACTGGAATGGGTGATGATTGCAGTCGGTAGGACTGGAATGGGTGATTACAGTAGGGTGGTGATTACAGTAGGTGGGACTGGGGGTGGTGATTACAGTAGGTGGGACTGGGGGTGGTGATTACAGTCGGTGGGACTGGGGGTGGTGATTACAGTAGGTGGGACCAGGGTTGGTGATGACAGTAGGTGGGACCAGGGGTGGTGATTACAATAGGTGACTGAGATTGATTGGTCGGTGGGACTGGGGTTGTTGATTTTTTTAAATTATTCGTTCACGGGATGTGGGTGTCGCTGGCAAGGCCGGCATTTATTGCCCATCCCTAATTGCCCTTGAGAAGGTGGTGGTGAGCCGCCTTCTTGAACCGCTGCAGTCCGTGTGGTGACGGTTCTCCCACAGTCGGTGGGACTGGGGTGGTGATTACAGTCGGTGGGACTGGGGGTGGTGATTACAGTCGGTGGGACTGGGGGTGGTGATTGGTTTCGGTGCCGCTGCGGTGGCTGATTTGAAAAAGCATAGCGTCGGCTGGTCATTTCGTTCTCCCAGAGTAATGCCACCTTTTAAAACTGTCTCGGCATTATTGACTTGAAATGGAATCTGTGACCATAGATTGAGGGCTCTGTGATTCTTCCTGCAAACTTTGTCTCCTAATAACCCAGCTCATTTTTTGTATTGCCAATGTTTAGGCTCTCCGCCTGTTTATAAAGCGTTGTGCTCACGTTTTCGCTATGATGGCTGTTTGAGCAGTGTCCCGATGTCGAAGATTAGTGACTACCTGGAGGACGAGTATACTGAGCTGAAGCCAGGTTTGCCTCAGTTACAAATAGTTTTGGTTGTTTCTATGTGAAGACAACCTGTATATGAAAAATAATTTGATCATATTTTCTACTTTTCCAAATGGGTAGGTGCCTATCCAACCAGTAAACCTAGGATCCCTGCTCAGTTTGATAATCCATACCAAGAGCTGAATATGAATGCCTTAAGATACTGGATGGAGGAAGATGTCTGTGGCAACCTTTGTAAGTAATTGCATCCTTAACAATGGGTAGTTGTCCAATCGGCAATGTGTTGTGTCCCTGGACCGGAGTTGAGGCAGGGTCTGTTATGGCAAGGCCGTATAGACAATGAAGTCCCCACCTCAATCCCCGATCTCATCCTGCTGCTCGAACTGGCCCGAGCTCCTCTCGGCTGGGCAGGGGGAATCTCCGCCAGCATTCCCACTCCTGAGTGATCACCGGGGGAAAAGGCAGGTTCTGTGGATTTTGATTGAGGATGGGTTTGAGCTGTCGAGCCTGACTGGCTCGCCTTGAACGTGACGAATGTCCACTTGACGAAAAAAAATCATACGGATTTACGATTAAGAGGAATTTTGATTGACTGCAAATAGTCTGAAGAAGTTACTATCTTTTATTGAATCCTAATGTAACTGGTTACCAACTTTTATCCCTACAGGTCCAATGGTCCGGAAGAAAATTAGCGTATGGTGAGCTGTAGCGGCCTCTGACATGAGAGCAGTTCCCCAACGGGCCCCTTCTCCTCTTTCTGCAGTTGTTTTCTGAATGTTTTTGTCAGTTTGCTTAAATTCGGCACAACTTTTCCATCAACTGTTTTCTTGTGGATTCATTTTTATTAAACCACGTAACCGAAGAGAATGCAAATTGCCATTTAGAAAGGACACAGGGCTGACCACGTATTTACTGAGCCGCTCGCCCCCTCTCTGATGTGTCAAGTTTAAATATATTATCTAGCCCCCGATTTCGTATGCTACAATTAGCAGGAACCTGTTAAAAGTAAGAACTTGCATTTATATAGCACCTCATTACATCCTCGTGACATCCCAATGAATTACTTTTGCAGTCAATGCAGCAGATAGGTCGCGGACAGCAAGCTTCCACAAACGGCAAGTGAAACGAATGACCGGTTATTATCATTTTAGTGGCATTGGTTAAGAGAGAAATGTTAGCTCGAACATCAGGACTCCTTGCCCTTCTTCAAATAATGTCATGGGTTCTCTTACATCCACCCGAACGGGCTGACGGAGCCTTTGTTTGATAATTCATTTGAAAGACGGCACCTCCAACAATTGCAGCACTCCACTGAAAATTATGCAACAGACTGGTCCTGAACCCACAATATTCTGAAAAGATTGCAGTCAACTGAGCCAGACTGACACGTAGTGAGAAATGAATTCACCACCCAACAGGACCCTGGAGTAGAGGCTGTGTAAATTCCCAACCAGTAGGACTTTGGGGTATCACATAGTATTACAAGTGTTTACAGCACAGAAACAGGCCGTTCGGCGCAACAGGTTTATGGTCCACCCACTTTACTTCATCTAACCCAATCAGCATAACCTTCTATTCCTTTCTCCCTCGTGTGTTTATCTTGCTTCCCCTTAAATGCATCTATGCTATTTGCCTCAACTACTGCATGTGGTAGCAAGTTCCACATTCTTACCACTCTGAGTAAAGAAGTTAAACTTCTTTATGATTAACCATCAGATATCACAATCAATGAATTCAGACACATTTTTTCTAACACTAGAGTACTAAATTATACAGCCAAGTACCAGGGTATAATAGCCATTTCTTCACAGATATAAATGGTATTTGAACTGGTTGTTAGTAGCTTCCTGACGGGTTATCACTTATACAAATGATCAGGGGACACTTTTATTGCGAGTGTCCGTCGTTTCAGAGTGCCTCTTGTATCTTTTATAATGACAGTCCCAAATATTTGACGTGACCTGTCCGTATTTTCCACTGTTTGCGAGTGTCTGTAGGACCAGGTTTTATTTCTTTACTCTTGTTCTCTATGTCCCTACTCATAAAGCCCAAGCTGCGATTGGCCTTTTTTGTAGCTTTATCTATCTTACTTTCATGGAATTATGTATTTTCACTCTTGGGTATTGCCCTCATCCACATTCTTCACGGTCTTTCCATTGAATCTATATTACCATTCCTCGTCTTTCTTCCCAAAACGCTTCTCCACATTGAATTGTACCAGCCACTTGTCTGCCCACTCTATTTATATCCTCAAGTCTTTCACAGTCCTCCTCGCTGTTTGCCAACCTCCCTGCTTTTGTGTTGTCAGTAGATTTTGCCACTGTGCTCCCAATGCCCAAGTACAAATTATCGATATATACACAGAGAACTAGTTTCATGCTACCCGTGTTGCTTTCGGCTCGTTGTAGACAGATGGGTCACAAAGACGACTGGAGTCGGGCAGGGACCACAGTTCGGTACTTTAAGATGTAACTGATCCCCTCCTACTCCACAGTGGACCCAGGTCTGACCCCTGGGATACACCACTTTCAACTCTTCTCCAATACAGGCAACACCATGTGCTGGAAAAAAATATTTTCTTCAGGTTTTAATCCATTAAATTAAAAATTCTGAGCTGACTGAGTTCTTTGGGATGAGGTTTTTTTTTGTTTATATCACTGAGGGGAACTGATGTTTGCGCCTAGATCTGAGGGGACCGTTTAAGAGGCACTTTGGCACTGATCTTAGTTATTGCAGCTGGAGTTACTCAGTTGTGTACACCTGGACCACGGAAATGATAACTGTTCAAAATAAAGTACATCCATCTCAAGGAAATACTGCAAATCCACCGTCGGAAGTAGAGCAAAATATATTTTTATAATGTAAATAACTGGGAATATGAGGTTTTGGGGGGAGAAAAACAAGGTTACTTGTATCTTAACTTTTGTAAAGTGGTTGGTAAATGGTATTACAGATATTATACCTCTGAGGCCTGTCTCTTTCAGTGTCAGTAAGAGGTGTAATATTTTTACCTTGTGTGGATTATGTTATGTATTGCTTCAGTAAATTTGCTATATTACAGTGATAGGGAGACTGCAGTCAGCAGAACCAATGCAAACATCAGAAAGTGCATTCCTGACTACTTGTGAGTAACACCACAGGAGATCTAGCTTCTGGTTAATAGTAGTCACCGTGTGTTCAAACTGGAGCTGAATCAGACATCAACACAATACAATTGCACTAAATGACCATTTCTTTTTAACCACAGCAATAATCTATTTTATAATCCAGATTTGTTTCAATTGATCACTGACTCCACCCAACTTACAAAAAAGTGCTCTTTAATTTGAACTGGCATTTAATTCAAGATCGGAATCAGTACCCTCTGAACAAACGGGCTTTATTCCACAGTCCTCGCTTATTCTCACGTTTGCTTGTCGTACGTCCAGCAACCTAGTCCCTTCAAGCACTCAGTCGGTCAGCGGCCAGGTGTGTAACAGTCATCCTTTAAACAGTCCCCAATATAAAAGCACTCCCAAAGACGGCAGGGAATTTAGAGGAAAGCTTGAATTTAGATGATACAGGACGGAGAAAAAAAATAAATGGAGCTAATTCAGACAGTTCATACACAGTAGAGGATCAGACCAAGGTTGTAATCCCCATGTACTTTGGTACTGTCCTGCTTGCAAGCATTGAACAGTGCTGGGAAGAGCAAACAGATTCTGTACAAGCAGCTGCTTCATATCACTGGCCCCACTCATTGACTGATCCCATGCTTAGTTTCGCTGGACTGTGACGGCTTCATTTTCCAAACCAGATCCAAAGTTAGTGTAATCATCCTGTGTTCCTGTCAAGAGTCTGTGATGGGAGCAAGCAGCTCCACCAGCTGAATCCTGCACTCCTTGGTAACCAGAGCTGCTAGTCAGTCTTGCAGGGACGGGTCCGATGCTGAAGGCATGGGTGCCTGGGCTTTCGCCGGTCGCAAGTGTCACTGCCGCTTAGCTTTGTACGGCCGGGAACGTTTCCGCCGGTCCGGCTTGCGCTGTTTGTGGAGGCGCCCGATGCTCACGCCCTGTCTCCTCCGCACGGAGATGTTCTGTTCCACGAGGCTGGCCAGCATTCCTATTGGGCGAATTAGATAGCAGTGATCAATAACTCTCAAATCCGTCAGTCGGTTAGATTGGAATTCATCCTGAGCAGTGATGATATTGGTCCAGTAACCCTTCCACGTCACGATAAGGGGCACGCCCCCTCTAGCCAGCAGCATTGCTAATCCCTGGGTTAACTACCATCCAACCTACCCAAAATACAATCAACGCAATTTTGAACAACACTGACATCAAATTACATACAAAACGTTCAGACTGGAAGGGACGGGCAGGAATTAGTTGGGCAGGTGCATGAGAAGGGCGATTTCCATTCAAAGAATTAGATGTGAAATCTCTTCTTTATTTGCACCCTCCATATAAGCTTGTATCCTAACGTTGCATTTTCTGTGTAGCAGGGTGGACCATTTGAGCGACTTCTAATATCTGCTTTAAGGACTCGTCTACAGGTTCTCTCACTCCAACATTTCATTTCCAACAGCACCCATGCTCAAGGGCTCTCGGAGTAAGATTGCCACTGCCTTTCCCAATTAGAGTTTCCTTCTGTGAATTTTGTGCTAATTAAGAGAGATTTCAGCACTGGGGAATGGATTTCTAGCATCAATACGCTCAGGTTGGACACAGAGTAACGCTTCATTTACTCAGCACCCGTTGTCAAAGCAGCAGCCCATACACCATTTTTCCAATTCCCAAACCAGTAACTGGTGGCCCTTCTGAGTGAGGCTGCCAATTTGTTCCAAAATGAGGGCCCAAGCCCACTTTCTGTACAGCCAGCAAAAAGAGGAAACGTTCATGCCATCTGTCAGGGCTGGATTTGAACTCAGGGTGGAAGGCCTGTGCCATACCCACTGCATCACGCAGTTCTTTGGTACGATAACCCAATTAAACGTCAGTCAATACTTGCTGTTAGTGCTAGGCCACCTGGAGAATAGTTTCTAGTGAGTACGGGCTGGGTCAGGAATGGGAGAAAGTTGCACTTGCACAACGAGGTCACAACTACTTTAATGGTGCAGAAAAATGACTCAATACATTTGCTAACTTATAAGCACAGCATTCACTGATCCCCACTAAGTTAGGGATTAGGTTCATAAAGCATCACTTGAAGGATGCAATAAGGCAGAGATACTTGCGTACGGAAGATATTACACAAACTTACCTGCAGCAGGTCAGGATGGAACTAACCCCCTGTGATATAATGTAATGGTGCCTTTCCCAATTGAAAAGGGAACCAAAGAGCCTCAAAGGCTTCAGCAAACAGTCCCTTACCTTCTTGAGACAGCATCGAGATGAAGGTACAGATGAACTCATCATAATTGTGGGTCCTTCGCTGATCATCAATCTGATCAGAAATAACACAAAACTCACTGGCTAAACTTCGCAAAGATTTGTAAAACAAATAAACCGGTTACAATTTAACAAACGAAGCCTAGCAGTAATGTACCTAATGTTTGTTAGTCTTTACATCTCAGAGCAGCTTCACTACACACTTAGCACTTCAAAAAAAAATCCCTTCCCACTGTTACTTCAGTTTTTCTCCCTTTTGCTCCTCTCCTGGAGTTAAGGAGGGTGAAAAAGATCAGCAGCCTGGTTTAACACCCTGCCCAGTTTTCTTTTCCACAGACTTCAAAGGAAAACAAAATCGGACAGGTTGTAAAATGGGCGGCTGATTCGCTATCGTCCATTCTGCGTTGCCAGGCTGGGTTATAGTTCCTTGAACACATCTTTCCCAGTCGTCACTGAAGAATGTGTGAGGTTTGACAGTGTGTGACCGTGGAGATCCAACACAGTTGGGACGAATCCTGTCCTCACTTGCTGCCCGCCTCCACCCACCCACACATTTTCGCAGGGGTCACTGGACAGCGATTAGGAGCAGGAACCTGATGTGATTTTTCCCTACCCTAGCCAAGAACACTTGATCCTATTATAATACCCCTACTGACACCTAACTGAGATCAGCTAATACCACACACCATGGGGGACTCGGGGAACTTTCTAGTATAAATGGCTTAGTAGTAGGCGGTGCATTTATCCACTGAGAGACAGAGTCAGAGAGACCAGTTATCATTTCTATTCACCTTGTACTTCTTGCGCTTCTCCACCTCCTCCTTAAGGCATACCTCGCAGTTAGAGATCTCAGCCTCCACACACTTCAATAAGGCCAGCAGCTCCTGCAAACAACGCAAGAATTGGTAAAGGGGGAGGGGTCTCCGTTTCCATGCAGCAGAAACTCAGTTCTCTAACAATAATCATTCCCCCAACTCCCCGCCTCAGTGTTCCTCACTTAAGAACATAAGAAATAGGAGCAGGAGTGGGCCATACAGCCCCTCAAGCCTGCTCCGTCATTCAATTATGGCTGATCTTCGACCTCAACTCCACTTTCCTGCCCGATCTCCATATCCCTTGATTCCCCTAGAGTCCAAAAATCTATCTATCTCAGCCTTGAATATACCCAATGACTCAGCAAACACAGCCCTCTGGGATAAAGAATTCCAAAGATTCACAACCCTGAGTGAAGAAATTCCTCCTCATCTCAGTCTTAAATGGCCAACCCCTTATCCTGCGACTATGCCCTCTGGTTCTAGACTCTCCAGCCGGGGAAACAACCTTTCAGCATCTACCCTGCCAAGCCCCCTCAGAATCTTATATGTTTCAATGAGATCACCTCTCATTCTTCTAAACTCCAGAGAGTATCTACTCTCTGCTCTCTACTCCAGAGTATTTTACTCGACCATTTCTCATAGGACAACCCTCATCCCAGGAATCAATCTAGTGAACCTCCGTTGCACCACCTCTAAGGCAAGTATATCCTTCCTTAGATAAGGAGACCAAAACTGTATACAATACTCCAAGTGAGGTCTCACCAAAGCCCTGTACAATTGTAGTAAGACTTACGTACTCTTGCACTCCAACCCCCTTGCAATAAAGGCCAACATGCCATTTGCTTTCCTAATTGCCTGCTGTACCTGCATGCTAACTTTTGTGTTTCTTGTTCCCAAGTCTCTCTGGACACCGACATTTGATTGTTTCTTACCATTTAAAAAAATATTCTGTTTTTCTATTCTTCCTACCAAAATGAGTAACCTCACATTTCCCCTTATTATACTCCACCTGCCACCTTCTTGCCCACTCACTTAACCTGTCTATATCCCTTTGCAGAGTCTTTGTGTCCTCCTCACTGCTTACTTTCCCACCTAGCTTTGTATCATCAGCAAACTTGGATACATTACACTCGGTCCCTTCATCTAAGTCATTAATATAGATTGTAAATGGCCGAGGCCCAAGCACCGATCCTTGCGGTACCCCACTAGTTACAGCCTGCCAACCTGAAAATGACCCGTTTATCCCTACTCTCTGTTTTCTGTCCATTAACCAATCCTCTATTCATGTTACCCCCAACCCCATGAGCCCTTATCTTGTGTAACCACCTTTTATGTGGCACCTTATCGAGTGCCTTTTGAAAATCCAAATATACTACATCCACTGGTTCCCCTTTATCTACCCTGCTAGTTACATCCTCAAAAAAGTCTAATAAATTTGTCAAACATGATTTCCCTTTCATAAAACCATGTTGACTCTGCCTAATCATATTATAATGTCTAAGTGCCCTGTTACCACTTCCTTAATAATGGATTCCAGCATTTTCCCAACGACTGATGCCAGGCCAACTGGCCTGTAGTTCCCTGTTTTCTCTCTCCCTCCTTTCTTGAATAGCTGGGTTACATTTGCTACACTTGCTAACAATCTGCTGGGACTGTTCTAGAATCTAGGGAATTTTGGAAGATTGTACCCAATGCATCCACTATCTCTGCAGCCACCTCTTTTAGAACCCTCAGATGTAGGCCATCAGGTCCAGTAGATTTATCGGCTTTTGGACCCATTAGTTTCTCAAGTACTTTTTCTCTACTGATAATAATTGTTTTAAGTTCCTCACTCTCATTAGCCCCTTGGTTCCCCACTATTTTTGGTATGCTTTTCGTGTCTTCTACTGTGAAGATAGATACAAAATATTTGTTTAACGTCTCTGCCATTTCCTGATTCCCCATTATAATTTCTCCTGTCTCAGCCTCTAAGGGGCCAATGTTTACCTTTGCTACTCTTTTTTTACATATTCGTAGAAGCTCTTACAATCCATTTTTATATTTCTTGCTAGTTTACTTTCATATTCTATTTTCTCCCTTTATATCAATTTTTTGGTTGTCCTTTGCTGGTTTCTAAAACTCTCCCAATCCTCAGGCTTACTATTCTTCTTGGCAGGATAATAGGCCTCTTCTTTTAATCTAATACTATCCTTAACTTCTTTAGTTAGCCACGGTGGGGGGGGGGGGGGGGGTCACTTTTCCTGTGGAGTTTTTATTTCTCAATGGAATGTATATTTGTTCAGAATATTGAAATATTTCTTTAAATGTTTGCCATTGTTTTTCAACCATCATACTCTTTAATTTCCCAATCTACCTTAGCCAACTCACCCCTCACACTTATGTAATTAGCTTTATTTAAATTTAAGTCTCTAGTTTCGGACTTAAGTATGTCACTCTTAAACTCAATGTGAAATTCTATCATATTATGATCACTCTTCCCCAGAGGATCCTTTACTGTGAGATTATTAATTAACCCTGTCTCATTACACAATACAAGATCTAAAATAGTCTGTTCCCTGGTTGGTTCCATGACATATTGCTCTAGGAAACCATCTCGAAATCATTCCATGAACTCATCCTCCAAACTCCCTTTGCCAATTTGATTTGCCCAGTCTATATGAAGATTAAATTCCCCCATGATGACTGTACCTTTGTTACAAGCTCCGATTATTTTATGATTAATACTCTGTCCAACTGTTTAGCTATTAGGGGGCCGATAAACTACTCCCACCAGTGTTTCCTGCCCTTTTTTATTTCTTATTTCCACCCATACTGATTCTACTTCCTGATCTTCCGAGCCAAGATCCTTTCTCACCACTATCCTTATGTCATCCTTTATTATTAGGGCTACACTCCCCTCCTTTTCCATTCTACCTGTCTTTTCTAAACGTCATGTATCCTGGAATATTTAGTTCCCAATCTTGGTCACTTTGCAACCATATCTCTGTAATGACTATTAGATTAAACCCATTTATCTCTATTTGTGCAACGAATTCATCTATCTTATTACAAATGCTCCATGCATTCAGATAAAGCGCCTTTAATTTTGACTTTCTACCATTTTTTCCTGCTTTGACCTTACTTGTTAATGCTCTATTATTGATAAACTCTGTCCCTTCCTGCCACACTCTGCTTATCTTTACCCAAATCACTACACTGCTCTGTTGCCTTGACTTTTCTCATTAGATTTCTAAATTTCCCCTTACTTGACCACCCCCCTCCCCCAACTTTTTAGTTTAAAGTCCTGTCTAAAGCCTTAGTAATTAGATTCGCCAAGACGCTGGTCCCAGCCCGGTTTTAAGTGGAGCCCGTCCCAATGTAACAGCTCCCTCTTTCCCCAGTACTGCTGCCAGTACCCCATGAATCGAAACTCCCGTCTCCCTCACCACTCTTTGAGCCAAGCATTTAACTCTCTGATCTGTTTGTCCCTATGCCAATTTGCACGTGGCTCAGCACAACTGCTGCGATGAGTGAAAGCATGCAAAATTAGAAATAACTGTTGAATCTTTTGTTTTTCACTAAACATGCCTTTTCTCAGCTCCCGACAATAACAGTGATTTAATCCTGCTCACTCATTGGTTTGTCTCCTTATTCACCCTCTACGTACAAATATGAACTGCCATCATCCCACAGGGCAAATTTACCTGGGTTACTGCCCCTTTAAAAAAATTCACACTGGATAGTCAGGTGAGCTCTCTTCCCCTTCTCCACCCTGACTGTTGAGAACTGTGTGTGGAGGGGACAGCAACAAGCGCTGAGGGATCAATGTAATCAGTAACTAGAAAATTAATACAGTAACACAGGGTCCCAGCCATCCCAGGTGAGGAGAATGGCAGGCAATCAGAAGGGAGCTTTGAAAGAAGGTCACCTACGTATTCTAAGAATGAGAAGAACCATAAGTATGAATAAAGACAGGGAAACAGAAGTGAGGCGTAGTTCAGGATGGTGCTTCGTGCAGCGGGTTACACCTTGGTGGATACTGAAGCAGCAAAAGAGAATAAAAACTTAAAAACAAAGCAATGCATGACGCTCACACTCACTGATGATCTGAGGTCAAACCACCAGGAGAAAACCCCACCCTCAAATGACTCTCTGGTTTAGACTGGTGCGTGGTATATTGTATAAAAGCAGTCACTACAATTACTGAAGTACAGCGCAATCCTTGGCATTATACTAGTTTTCCCTTCTCTCCTTTCTTGAAAGTGATATCTCTTTTGATGGGGTATAGTTCATGGGTGCCAGCAATGCTCCATTACCTAGGCAAAGGGGTCATTATTCAAACGTAAGCCTAGACAGTGAACAGTGGCAGGCTATTTGACTGTGGGGGCATTGCATGTTGCCCTTACCCATGTCCACTATCCAGCAGGGCTTACTGATAGCATCAGGAGCAAGAATCCTGCTTAACTTTTCCTCTCCCTAACCTGGGGCAGTTAAACTAAATAACTGGTCACTCTAAGTAGTCCCCACATCTTACATTTAGGGATGTGCCCATACTGCCCGTACCACTGCCCCAGCACCTAATTCAACATTGACTGAAGATGAAACCTGGGATGACCTGTGGTTCAGAACCACACCGGGTGGTGCAATTACCTTCTGATCCATCTGAATCCTTCATTTATTACAGCAATCATCACTCAGCCAGTCAACAGACAGGAAGCCTACCTTAGGGGAATACTTTTCTGCAACATTTTGTTCAATGCTTCCACTCCCTGGAAATTTCTCCTTCCTGTCACAGGATGCCGGGGACTCTTTTCCATCCTCCATTTTGACTTCCGTAGGCCTGTCCACACTGTGAGGCAGTGGTGAGCTTTTAATGGACTCTGTTTTCTGCTGGTCTACAACCAAAGAGGTGACAGTTAAAAAAAAAATGATGTCCCAGTAGCGGTTAACAAACTCTTCCTAAATGTCTGACATCGATCGCCAAGGCAGATCAACTTGTCTGGAATGAATTATAGGACGTTATAAATTTGAGGTCTGCCCCAGATATTCTCATAGATTCAGCAGCGCTGGTCACTCCCGTAAGCGGTCTCTGCACCTTACGTTCATGAGTGTGCCCATACTGCCCAGTATCTAATCATACAATAGCATAACCCAGGGGTCTAACAATAGGATATGAACTGGATATTTGTGTCTTTCTTACATGCCCTCACGTGCACTTGGCCAGTCTTTCAGTAGGCGAGCTGGAAATATTTTATTGAGACCAGGTCACATATGACTCGTCAGGCTGCTTTGTTTTACAGACAAGTGAACATAGAGGGTGACAGTTATAATTAAAGCTCACTTAATTTCAAACCGTTCCTTGTCAAGAAAAGGAGATGATTAGAGAGGTAGCTTTAAACGTACAAAATTATCTGTGTTCAAGAATGTAAAATGATATCTCGGGGAAGGGAAAAAGTGAAATGATCTAAAAAAAAAGGCAGAGAACCGAGTTTACAACTGGGGTATGATACACTCTCCTGTCAGGTAATGGAAGACCGCAGCATCGCATATGATGAGATTAGAAGGGCATGCACAATGAATGATGTGTGACTTCAACCAATCAAATATAACTGGGAATGCCTAAAGGAAAGTGTGGAGACCGAATCTGAACTGGTTATTGTGGCATTAGACTGCTTCTTGACACAATATATAATGGATGCACAAAGTGGGGGATGGGGTCGATGAAATGGACATCTAGCCTTGGAGCCTGCAAACAATCAGGATGGTATATCCACAATGCAGAAGTGAAGGGAATCTCTGGGGATCAGTGACCAAAATATGATCTCTGGGGATCAGCGACCAGAATATGATCAAAGCTAGCGCCAGCAAGGACCAGAACTGAAGTATAGAAAGAAAACCTCTCTGGAACAAGGGGGAAACTAAAAGAGGTTAAGTGGCCGCACGGCTAAGGGAGGGAACCAGTTAAGTATTAAATATGAAAGACAAGTGTATACCAAAAGGAAATAAATGTGCACTGAACGAGTTGTCTCCAAAATGGATGAACAGAGAATGTAAAATGGAGATAAGAATAAAAACGCATTACATAAAGCTATAGTGAAAAGGGAAGGGTACGTACACAATGTCAGAAGGAGATTGGGTGCTAACAGAACACCAGAGAGATATACAGTAAATAGTAAGATCTTTAAAAGAAAAGGTGGTTGAATTACTTAATGGTCATATTTAGAAGAGTTCACCAGGGAGGAAAATCCTAGTTTGCTATCTATTGTGAGACGACGATTATCATAGAATATTTTGAGATCAGTGTGAAGGAGTGACTTGAAAAACAAGAGACTTAAAAAATAAAAGGGACTGAAGACTAACAAATCTCTTGGGTTGATGGCATATGTCCCAGGGAGACCCTCAGTTACCATAGAATCTGTCCTCACACTAATTTGCATAGGGATCATGAAATATGAGACCAAAGAGGTGCTGTAAAATGAGAGGGATCCCTGGCTCAATTTCTACGCTCCCTAGACTGGGGGCACGGAGGCTAATTATCGTGGCCCTATTACTGCTCAGCTAACTCAGCACAAACCGAAGATTGGGATTTTCCTGGTCTGTCTGAGGCAGCTGCTCACTGTATCATTAGTGCAGCCTCATTACTGCCTCTTTCCTACATTACAACAGTGACTACACTTTAAAAAGTACTTAATTGGTTGTAAAGCCCTTTGGGACGACCTGGGGTCGTTAAAGGTGTTATATAAATGCAAGTCTTTCTTTCTTTACATCTTTCCTATTGCAGGGCTTCACATGCCCCCTCAACCTCTCATCACCTGGCTCCTACCTGTGATTCTGAGGGTCTGCAGCATTCCTTCATCTCCCAGGTGCAACAGGTTTGTGCTAACAACCGGCCCAAGGTCGCGCACTGCTCGGTTGTAACGCATGCAATCCACTCGGGACAGACTTTCCTCCTCCCCAAACAACACTTTGGAGATGTGAGAGGTGACTGGGCTTGAGGGGCGGGTGGGGTTGGCCGAACGGATGGGGGAGCGGAGCGGAGAGTTGAACGCGCTCCCAATCTCCGAGGCGGTATCTGTGCTCTCGTTACTGGGGGTCGGAGATGGCTGTGGATGGGCGGGAACGCCACCGCTACCGGTCTTTATGCAAAGGGGAATAGACAAGTCCTTTTGGGATTCCTTTAGCTTCTCAGTCAGTACGTTGATAGTGCTGGGCTGCAGAAGGGAAAGCTGCTCACTGGGTCGCTGCTCCTCCAACAGATGGCTCTTCTTTTTATACCTGCACATAAAGAATGAAAAGTAAACAAACTTGTTTGATGCTGAGGCAACGTAGGAAATATTTTTTCATATTACTCTTATATACATGCACAATAGCTGATTAGATTGTAACTACACCAACAATGAAAAGAGGGGTGTGAGTGTGACCATGTAACCATGCCGAGGGTCTCCTAACAGTTCAGTGAATAAATTATTGTGGTACTGAGCCTTACAGTTGAGAAGGTCCCATGTGCCCAGTTAGTTAATAACACCTGGCTGACTTTCCCTTCCTAGCCTCAGGATTCGATAGTTGGCCTCAGTGCCCATAGGCCAGGAAGGCAGTCAGGTTTCTCACTCCCAATGACTATCCTGTGACCTTCTGCTGCAGGTATGGTAAACCTTTATAACTCACGGGTTAGGCCTCAGCTGGAGTATTGTGGCCAATTCTGCGCAACATCCTTTAGGAAGGATATCAAGGCCTTGGAGGGGGTGCAGAGGAGCTTTACTAGAATGGTGCCAGGGATGAGGGACTTCAGTTATGTGGAGAGACTGGAGAAGCCAAGATTGTCCTACTTAGAGCAGAGAAGGTTAATGGGGTTTTGATGGAGGTGTTCAAAATTACGAGGGGTTTTGACAGAGTAGATAGGGAGAAACTGTTCACAGTGGCGGGAGGGTTGTTAACCAGAGGACACAGATTTATGTTAATTGGCAAAAAATCTAGGGGGAAATAAGAATTTTTTTTATGCAGCGAGTTGCTGTGATCTGGAATGCATTGCCTGAAAGGGTGGTTGATGCAGATTCAATAGTAACTTTCAGAAAGGGAATTGGATATATATTTGAAAAGGAGAAATTTGCAAGGCTATGGGAAAAGAATGGGGGAGTGGAACTAATTGGATAGCTCTTCCAAAGAGCTGGGACAGGCACGATGGGCTGAATGGCCTCCTTCTGTGCTGTACGATTCTATGATGTGTGGGCATTGGCTGTGGACAGATTTGGGCTTGGCTGCCAACATTCACTATCCAGGCTTGCACATTAATATTAGACTCGTTCTTAAAGGGTGGGGGACACTTTGTGCATTTGTATTCCAGCAACAGTCAGTGCCTTCAGGAGTGGAGGGGAGAAAATTGACATGGCCCTACGTATTGGAACTAGGTGAGATTTTGTTGGCTCACTAAATATAGTCACCATAGGTGCATGCGAAAACATTGCTGATGAGTGTCAGCAGGCAATTCAACTAAGAGCACCATGCCCATCCTTTTGTTAACCTGGCATCATGTGTGGATTTTCCAGCTGGGGTCACTGAATAGCAATTAGGAGTTGGAACCCTGGCTGATGTTTCTTATCCCGAGCCCAGACCAACTGCAGCACTCGTCTCCGTGGCTCAGATCAGCTAACTCCATACAGACCTAGGATTAAACCTGGGATCTCCTTGCTATACACAGTTCAGTTCCACCCTAAGCTGGTGTACTTACCAACTGAGTTAATGGGGGGAACCTTGTGGGTACTTTAGATAATGATAGTACTATCAATGACCAGACTACGAGAGGGGAAAGGATATATCAGCTAATTCCTAGCACAGAATAGTGCATAGAACCACCGATTAGTTCCCCTGCTTTCTCCTCTCCTGAAGGTGTTGACTCCTTGCTGCGATATGGTACCAACAGATCGTGACTACATTTTGGAAGCTGAATCCCTGGGAGCTGCACGTGCACTGGACTGACCTGATAGCTGTGTTGGTATTCTGACCATCTTCCTCCTCTTCCTCATCGTACTCGTCATCATCGTCTGAGTAACGGTGGTGCTGGGGGATGGGCAGTCGGCCATGACCAACACCAGAAGCAAGGTCTTCCTCTTCCTGTGGGAAGGTGAGAACAACAAGTGATAACACACTGACCTGGCTACCAAACTGAATCCCCCCAGCCTCATTCACACTGGATTTAGACAGCTAATCTGGCAAAACAAGGGCTCATTTAAAAATGACTTGGTCAGTCCACGTGCTAGAAGCCAATGATATCAATGCCTCATATCTAACAACTTAACCAAAAAGCAGAACCTTTTTTGAAAAAGATGTGTTGTTGAGCACAGTAACTTCTACCAAATAGTTCTCTCAATGATCATATTGCCTCCCCACCCCACGTTTTACCTCTCCTCTCCTGAAGGTACTGACGTGTACTGACATACAGTTCGACAGGCAGCTCTTTGGTACCTTACTCTGGCTGATTCTGCCTTTACCTCACCCAAGGGTGCTGGGGTCAATTGTACTGCCGCAACTGTCACCCTGGCTGAGATCAGCATGGACTGGGGTCTGAACCTGGGACCATTTGCTCTACTGGGCCTTGTGCTACACCAAATGCTGCATCACTTTTTATATAAACAAACATTCCAAACTGATCTCCCAAAAGGTTAAGGTGTTGCACTATTTACAGCTTTCCTCATTCTCTGACACAAGTTTCACCTCCACATCCAAAAAGGGACTTGCGAGCAACCCACAAGGAAACATTATCTAGGCGTATTCCTTTAAGAAATTTATGCTGTAGGCATTGAGGTGATCTCCATTGCCCTCACCTATTGCAGATTCAATTGGAGGAAGGCATTCAATTCTCTGCCTGGAGGAAGCATCATGAGGACGAAAGGAACCAGCGAGAGCAGTGAATAAACACCCAACATCAAAACTAGTGGAAGTTAAAACAGCGAAACAGGAACACAGGTCCCAGCCACGCCAGGGTAGAAAGAGAACGAGGGGTAGAAATGGAGGCAGCTCTCCACGGGGAGGCAAAACTCTAAGAATGAGGAAGACTAAGGTAAGTTATAGAACACTGTTCCAGGCAGTGCTTGCAGTTTACCAAATGTACCATGGCTTTACAAAGTTGGGGGTGAACCTTGCAAACTATCGTTTACTCTCCTGTCAACGAGCATGGGGAAGAAATAAGAATCCCAATCATTTCAGTCACTGAAGCGTTTGCGATCATTCCTCAGTTTTCTCCTCTGCCGACGTAGCTGACTCTAGCTATGGAACAGTTCTGCGGTACTGGACGCCCTGCAATATTTCACCCAAGTGGTTATTCTTCCTGTATAAACACAGCATCAGCAGGCTATGTGACCACTGGGACATCGCACCAATTCCTGATCCTGCCCTCAGTCACACATTCTTTGCAGGATTTCACCGGAGCGGCGGGAACCAGTGAGAGCGGAGCGAGGTTAAAAACAACGCACAGCGAGAGCGGGAGTGGAACGACCGCGTTCCGATAAAAATCTAAGAGTGACGTCACAGGTGAAGCGGGTTGGTGATTGGTGAGACCGGAGCTGATTGGTGAGTAGGTTCAGGTGAGAATTTCTACCATTTTACTGGAAGTAAAGTAATAAGAAAGGGAAGGTCTGCAGGTTTTATAGCAGGTAGTGTTTTTTTTAAGTGAACCTAGGTCCCAAGTATAGTTAACATTTTCTAATTTCAACGTAATTTAAAAGGGGTAACTAAGCTAAGGCAAGTCATGGCAGCAGACCTCGCACCCGTGATATGCCCCTCCTGCAAGATGTGGGAAGTCATGGACACTACCAGTGTCCCTGCCGACCATGTGTGCAGGAAGTGTGTCCACCTGCAGCTAATGACCGATCGTATCTCGGAGCTGGAGCTGAGGGTGGATTCACTGTGGAGCATCCGCGATGCAGAGAAACTCGTGGATAGCACGTTTAGCGAGTTGGTAAAGGGAGTACAGGCAGGAAGTGAATGGGTGACCACCAGGCAGAGTAAGAGGTGCAGGCAGGGATCCCCTGTGGCCATCCCCCTCTCAAACAGGTATACCGTTTTGGATGCTGTTGGGGGAGATGGCTCACCAGGGGAAGGTGACAGCGGCCAGGTTCATGGCACCGTGGCTGGCTCTGCTGCACAGGAGGGCAGGAAAAAGAGTGGCAGAGCTATAGTTATAGGGGACTCGATTGTTAGGGGAATAGACAGGCATTTCTGCGGACGCAACCGAGACTCCAGGATGGTATGTTGCCTCCCTGGTGCAAGGGTCAGGGATGTCTCGGAGCGGCTGCAGGACATTCTGGAGGGGGAGGGTGAACAGCCAGTTGTCGTGGTGCATATAGGTACCAACGATATAGGTAAAAAACGGGATGAGGTCCTACAAGCTGAATTTAGGGAGTTAGGAGTTAAACTAAAAAGTAGGACCTCAAAGGTAGTAATCTCAGGATTGCTACCAGTGCCACGGGCTAGTCAGAGTAGGAATGACAGGATAGCTAGGATGAATACGTGGCTTGAGAGATGGTGCAAGAGGGAGGGATTCAAATTCCTGGGCCATTGGAACCGGTTCTGGGGGAGGTGGGACCAGTACAAATTGGATGGTCTGCACCTGGGCAGGACTGGAACCAATGTCCTAGGGGGAGTGTTTGCTAGTGCTGTTGGGGAGGGTTTAAACTAATGTGGCAGGGGGATGGGAACTGATGCAGGAAGTCAGTGGGAAGTAAAGTGGTGACAGAAACAAAAGGCAGTAAGGGAGAGTGTACAAAACATGACCGGACAGATGGTCTGAGAAAGCAGGGCAAAGACCAAGGGAAGTCTAAATTAAACTGCATTTATTTCAATGCAAGAAGTCTGATGGGCAAGGCAGATGAACTCAGGGCATGGATGGGTACATGGGACTGGGATGTTATAGCTAGAGAAATCAGGAGGGCAAAAAGGGGACATGAGATTGCTTTGGCAGATAAGGCAAAGGAGAATCCAAAGAACTTCTACAAATACATAAAGGGCAAAAGAGTAACTAGGGAGAGAGTAGGGCCTCTTAAGGATCAACAAGGTCATCTATGTGCGGAACCACAAAAGATGGGTGAGATCCTGAATGAATATTTCACATCGGTATTTACGGTTGAGAAAGGCATGGATGTTAGGGAACTTGGGGAAATAAATAGTGATGTCTTGAGGAGTGTACATATTACAGAGAGGGAGGTGCTGGAAGTCTTAACGCGCATCAAGGTAGATAAATCTCCGGGACCTGATGAAATGTATCCCAAGACGTTATGGGAGGTTAGGGAGGAAATTGCGGGTCCCCTAGCAGAGATATTTGAATCATCGACAGCGACAGGTGAGGTGCCTGAAGATTGGAGGGTAGCAAATGTTGTGCTTTGTTTAAGAAGGGCGGGAGGGAAAAGCCTGGGAACTACAGACCAGTGAGCCTGACATCTGTAGTGGGTAAGTTGTTAGAGGGTATTCTGAGAGACAGGATCTACAGGCATTTGGAGAGGCAGGGACGAATTAGGAACAGTCAGCATGGTTTTGTGAGAGGAAAATCATGTCTCATGAATTTGATTGAGTTTTTTGAAGGGGTAACCAAGAAGATAGATGAGGGCTGTGCAGTAGACGTGGTCTACATGGACTTCAGCAAAGCCTTTGACAAGGTACCACATGGTAGGTTGTTACATAAGGTTAAATCTCACGGGATCCAAGGTGAGGTAGCCAATTGGATACAAAATTGGCTTGACGACAGAAGACAGAGGGTGGTTGTAGAGGGTTGTTTTTCAAACTGGAGGCCTGTGACCAGCGGTGTGCCTCGGGGATCGGTGCTGGGACCGCTGTTATTTGTTATTTATATTAATGATTTGGATGAGAATTTAGGAGGCCTGGTTAGTAAGTTTGCAGATGACACCAAGATTGGTGGCATTGTGGACAGTGAAGAAGGTTATCTAGAATTGCAACGGGATCTTGATAAATTGGGCCAGTGGGCCGATGAATGGCAGATGGAGTTTAATTTAGATAAATGTGAGGTGATGCATTTTGGTAGATCGAATCGGGCCAGGACCTACTCCTTTTATGGTAGGGCTTTGGGGAGAGTTATAGAACAAAGAGATCTAGGAGTACAGGTTCATAGCTCCTTGAAAGTGGAGTCACAGGTGGATAGGGTGGTGAAGAAGGCATTCGGCATGCTTGGTTTCATTGGTCAGAACATTGAATACAGGAGTTGGGATGTCTTGTTGAAGTTGTACAAGACATTAATAAGGCCACACTTGGAATACTGTGTACAGTTCTGGTCACCCTATTATAGAAAGGATATTATTAAACTAGAAAGAGTGCAGAAAAGATTTACTAGGATGCTACCGGGACTTGATGGTTTGACTTATAGGGAGAGGTTAGATAGACTGGGACTTTTTTCCCCTGGAGAGTAGGAGGTTAAGGGGTGATCTTATAGAAGTCTATAAAATAATGAGGGGCATAAATAAGGTAGATAGTCAAAATCTTTTCCCAAAGGTAGGGGAGTCTATAACGAGGGGACATAGATTTAAGGTGAGAGGGGAGAGATACTAAAGGGTCCAGAGGGGCAATTTTTTCACTCAAAGGGTGGTGAGTGTCTGGAACGAGCTGCCAGAGACAGTAGTAGAGGCGGGTACAATTTTGTCTTATAAAAGCATTTGGACAGTTACATGGGTAAGATGGGTATAGAGCGATATGGGCCAAGTGCAGGCAATTGGGACTAGCTTAGTGGTATAAACTGTGCGACATGGACATGTTGGGCCGAAGGGCCTGTTTCCTTGTTGTAAACTTCTATGATTCTATAGCAATCCTAATCGATTCTTGCTCCCCTCTACCGGTGACACTGAGACCAATTGCAGCACCTCAAACTGCTGTCCTGTTTGAAACCAGCCAACTTAGCCCAGACGTGGGAAGCAGCTCGGGACCTACTGGACTGCATGGCTCAGTTTCACCCTGGGTGGTGTGGTTACCCACTGAATCCATTAAGGGAGATGCCACCTTCAAAGTTACTACAGCAAATGATACCACTCAAAAGTAAAGGTTCTTCAGGTCTGTCTGAACATTTCAAGAACACAGATTGCACTAATAGGACTGTGGAGACCAAATGATGCTTCAATAACTGAATGAGTAGTGGGACAAATTCAATCGCTCTTTTAAAGCCGGCACAGGTATGGTGGGCTGAATGGCCTTCTTCTGTGCTGTATGATTCTATGATTCTCCTGATTACATGTGCTCACAAAATCATGTGAGGAAGAAAGGAGGTTAGCGGCTTGCTTAGATTAGTATGGGACACATAGAATCATAGAAATTTACGGCACAGAAGGAGGCCATTTGGACCATCGAGTCTGTGCCAGCGGAAAAAGAGCTACCCAGCCTAATCCCACTTTCCAGCACTTGGTCCATCGTCCTGTAGGTTACGGTACTTCAAGTGCATATCCAAGTAAATGCTGCGATGGGAGTTTCTGCCTCTACCACTCTTTCAGGCAGTGAGTTCCTGAACCCCATCACCCTCTGGGTGAAAAAAATTCTCCTCAGCTCCCCTCTAATCCTTCTACCAATTATTTTAAATCGGTGTCCCCTGGTTATTGACCCCTCTGATAAAGGAAATAGGTCCATCCTATCCACTCTATCTAGGCCCCTCGTAATTTTATACACCTCAATTAAATCTCCCCTCAGCCTCCTTTGTTCCAAAGAAAACAACCCTCCAATCTTTCGTCATAGCTAAAATTCTCCAGTTCTGGCAACATCCTTGTAAATCTCCTCTATACCCTCTCAAGTGCTTTCACATCTTTCCTGTAATGTGGTGACCAGAACTGTACGCAGTACTCAAGCTGTGGCCTAACCAATGTTTTATACAGTTCTAGCATAACCTCCCTGCTCTTATATTCTGTGCCTCAGCTAATAAAAGAAAGTATCCCGTATGCCTTCTTAACCATCTTATCTGCCTGTCCTGCTACCTTCAGGGATCTGTGGACATGCACTCCAAGGTCCCTCTGTTCCTCTACACCTCTCAGTATCCTCCCATTTATTTTGTACTCCCTTGCCTTGTTTGCCCTCCCCAAATGCATTACCTCACACTTCTCCGGATTGGATTCCATTTGACACTTTTCTGCCCACCTGACCAGTCCATTGATATCTTCCTGCAGTCTACAGCTTACCTCCTCACTATCAACCACACGGCCAATTTTTGTATCATCTGCAAACTTCTTAATTATGCCCCCTACATTTAAGTCCATGTCATTTATATATACCACAAAAAGCAAGGGACCTAGTATTGAGCCCTGTGAAACTCTACTGGAAACAGCCTTCCAGTCACAAAAATACCAGTCGACCATTACCCTTTGCTTCCTGCCAGTGAGCCAATTTTGAATCCAAATTGCCACTTTCCCTTGGATCCCATGGCCTTTTACTTTTCTGACCAGTCTGCCACGTGGGACCTTGTCAAAAGCCTTGCTAAAATCCATGTAGACTACATCAAACATGCTACCCTCATTAACCCTCCTTGTTACCTCCTCAAAAAATTCGATCAAGTTAGTCAGACATGACCTTCCCTTAACAAATCCACGCTGACTGTCCTTGATTAACCCGTACCTTTCTAAATGATGATTGATACTGTCCCTCAGAATTGTTTCCAATAATTTGCCCACCACCGAGATTAGGCTGACCGGCCTGTAATTACTCGGTCTATCCTTTTCTCTCTTTTTAAACAATGGTACATTAGCAGTCCTCCAATCTTGCGGCACCACGCCTGTAGCCAGAGAGGATTGGAAAATGATGGTCAGAGCCTCTGTTGTTTCGCCCTTGCTTCTCTTAACAGCCTGGGGTCCATTTCATCTGGGCCTGGTGATTTATCTACTTTCAAAGATGCTAATCCCCTTAATATTTCCTCCCTCACTATATTTATCCCATCCAATATTTCACACTCCTAATCTACAATGCTTGCATCATCCTCCCCTTTTGTGAAGACAGACACATAGTATTCATTAAGAACCATACCTACATCTTCTGCCACCACATATAGGTTACCTTTTTGGTCTCAAATAGGCCCTACTCTTTCCTTAGTTATTCTCTTGCTCTTTATGTATTTATAAAACATCTTTGGGTTTTCCTTGATTTTACTTGCCAGTATTCTTTCATGCCCTCTCTGCTTTTCTAATTTCCTTTTTAATTTCACCCCTGCACTTTCTATACTCCTCTAGGCTTTCTGCAGTATTGAGCTCCTGGTATCTGACATAAACTTCCCTTTTTTGCCTTATCTTACCCTGTATGCTCCTTGACATCCAGGGGGCTCTTGATTTGGCAGTCCCACCCTTTTTCTTTGTGGGAACATATTTGCTCTGAACCCTCACTATCTCCCCCTTGAATGCTTCCCACTGCTTTACCTACAAGTAGCTGTTTCTAGTCCACTTTTGCTAAATTACTTCTCAGCATAGTAAAATTTGCCTTTTCCCAATTTAGAACTTTTATTACAGTAAATATGATCCCTTAATTTCCATGAAGGACATTATGGAAAATATGTCCTTTTCCATAACTTTGCTAAATCTAACTAAATCACTACCACCAAAATGCTCTCCCCACAGATACTCCTTCCACCTGTCCAGCTTCAATCCATAAAACTAAGTCCCCCAAGATCTGTCCCATCACTTGCTGGGCTTGCTATGTACTGGCTAAAAAATATCTCCTGAATGCATTTTAAGAATTCTGCGCCCTCTCTACCTTTTACACTGATTCAGGTAATATTAGGGTGGTTGAAATCCCCGACCATTACTGCCCTATTGTTCTTGCACTTCTCAGAAATTTGCCTACATATATGCTCTTCTATCTATCTCCCTCTGACAGTTTGGGGGTCTATAGTACACTCCCAGCAATGTGACTGCCCCTTTTTTGTCCTTTAGCTCAACCCATATGGCCTCATTTGATGATCCTTCTAACATATCATCCTTCCTCACAGCTGTAATTGTTTCTTTAACCAATATTGTCAACCCCCCTCCTTTTTTATCCCCCTCTCTATCTTGTCTGAAAACCCTGTAACCAGAAATGTTGAGCTGCCATTCCTGCCCTTCTTTAAGCCATGTGTCAGTCATAGCTATGATATCATACTTCCACTTGTCTATCTGTGCCCTCAACTCATCTGCCTTATTCACTATACTCCTTGCATTGAAGTATGTATCATTGACCACTGCCATACCTCTTTGTCGTCTATTTTCTAACATTTGTTTCCTCTGCCTTCCAAACTCACTCACTAATTTTCTGCCTTCCATTTCCAGCTCTGCTACTCTCCTTTCTGAATCTATGCTCAGGTTCCCACGCCTCTGCCAAGCTAGTTTAAACCTTCCCCAAGAGCACTCGCAAACCTCCCCAGGATATTGGTCCCCGCCCTGTTGAGGTGCAACCTTTCTGGCTTGTACAGGTCCCACCTCCCCCAGAACCGCTTCCAATGCCCCAGGAATCTAAAGCCCTCCCTCCTGCACCATCTCTCCAGCCACGCATTCATCTTCACTATCCTCCTATTTCTATACTCACTAGTGCATGGCACTGGGAGTAATCAGGAGATTACTACCTTTGAGGTCCTGCTTATTATTCTCTTTCCTAGTTCCTTAAAATCTGCCTGCAGGACCTCATCACTTTTTCTACCAATATGGACCATCCTTGACCCTGGCACCAGGGAGGCAACATACCATCCTGGCAGGACACCCTGCTGTTAAAAATATGGCAATGCAATAGGGAATTCAGGAGAAACATCTTTACCCAAAGAGTGGTAAGAATGTGGAACTCGCTACCATAAGGTGTAGTTGAGGCAAATAGCATAGATGCATTTAAGGGGAAGCTAGATAAGCACGCAATGCAGAAAGGAATAGATGGGCATGCTGATAGGCTTAGATGAAGTAGGGAGTGAGGAGGTTCGTGTGAAGCATAAATGCTGGGAAAGACCAGTTGGGCCGAATGGCCTGTTTCTGTGCTGTTTACTCGATGAAACATTCACCAAAACATCTCAAACGTCCCAATAGAGAATTCAGGAGAAACTTCTTTACTCAGAAAGTGGAGTAGTTGAGGCGAATAGCATAGATATACATTTAAGGGGAAGCTAGATATGTACATGAGAGAGAAAGGAATAGAAGTTTATGCTGATAGGGTTAGATGAAGTTGGGTGGGAGGAGACTCGTGTGGAGCACAAACACCGGCATAGACCAGTTGAGCCAAATTGCCTATTTCTGTGCTATAAATTCTATGAAAATGACTATAATGGTGATACGGACACCCTGCTGATCACACTTGAGGTAATAGTCCTGAATATGGGTGAACATGGTCTCAAAGACAAGTTGGCTTCATGCAATACAGAGATTGTTGTGCACAGATTGGGTTAAGTGATGGATTTAATAATGGTTCTCTTTTTGAACACTGAAAAAGCTCGCAGCAGGGTAGAGTGGGAAAACCTATGGCAGTTTGGGTTGGCCTTGTCTTCTCAAGTCAAGTGGCAATAGCCTGAAATTTTCATTAACATAATCTTATTAACAACTGAGAGATTCATTATCTCCAGGGAAAAGAAAGGTGGAAAGAAAAAACTTGCATTTATATAGTGTCTTTCACAATCTCAGGATGTCCTAAAGCGCTTTACTGCCAATTAATTTCTTTTGAAGTGTAGTCACTGTTGTAATGTAGGAAACACGGCAGCCAATTTGCGCACAGCAAAGACCCACAAACAGCAATTAAATAAATGACCAGATCATGTTTTAGGTGTTGGTTGAGGGATAAAAATTGGCCAGGACACCAGGGAGAACTCGTCTGCTCTTCTTCGAATAGTGCCGCGGGATCTTTTACGTCCTCCCAAGAGGGCAGATGGGGCCTCGGTTTAATGACTCATCCGAAAGACGGCACCTCCGACAGTGCAGCACTCCCTTAGTACTGCACTGGAGTGCCAGCCTGGATTGTGTGCTCAAGCCTCTGGAGTGGGGCTTGAACCCACAACCTGCTGACTCAGAGGCGAGAGTGCTACCAGCTGAGCCACAGTTTGAGTCAGAAGAGCAGTGTCTGCATTGCTGGATCATTCTGCATCACCCCCAAGTGCCAGGGAGTGCTCTGATAATCAGCAAGTGTAAACACACATGACAGCTGGTGGGAAAATAACATTTTAGTTCAAAAGGCAGGGAAGTGTAAACTTACAGAAAAAAGGGGGAAGTGTGCGATTAAACTAACCGAAGGGAGTACCAAGTGTAAGCTCACGGTCCTGACAAGGTGGGAAGAATTTTTGGAAATTAAGATTACATTTTTTTTGGCTTCACCTAGTGACTTGGTCAAGGAGAGAAAAACCGTGCCTCAGCCTGGACAGGTGATTGCAAGATCTGTAACTATTCAGCTATCGTGGCATTCATCAAAGAGTCTGCGTCAAAATTTGGGTGCTAGCCAGTGAGAACGCTGTCCTTTCACTATGTGACCTGGCTTGAATCCAGAGCACACTGGTGAGATGAATGTGATATGAGCTTAGGCTGTATCAACCTACTTCTGAATGAGCATGACCCTATAGCACAAAGCTGATCGTCTTAGTTACAAAAGATATTGGGTGTAGAACCCTCAAATGTTGCACTGATGTGGTAGAAATGGCCTGCTGAGCTTGGGGTTATGGTACACTGCTTGGGCACTGTAGATGTATCTTTACTCTGCATCTGACCCATGCTGTAACACTCATGGGAGCATTCAATCCTGACAGTGGGTGAAAACAGTTCCCAAGCACAGATATCTCTCAGGTTGAACAACACAAAATTCACTTCTTAGGACATTTTTGCAAGTCTTTAAATGAAGCAATTCACTTACAAGCTCTGGTTTGCTCAGTATTGTTAGCTCAAACTGTTCATTGACAGGAGAGGAAGGGAAGCGACTACCTGCATTGGTGGCTTGGCATAGTTGTGGTTATCAAGGAAAGCTGGCAAGCGTTGGGCGATGGGGCTTGGGGCAGACGTAGGTCCATTCGTACTGGGCTCTACAAGTTTGGTTGGAAGTTTTGGTTTGCTTGATGGGCTGGATGTATAAACTGGCTGAGTTTGTGGCACAAAGTCTTCACTGGATCCTGAAACAAAGAGAAGCTGGTTATGTATTAGTGCTATGCAAACCTCCCTGTGCCCATATGGGAAATTTTTTGATATGCCGATTATTTCAAGAATTACAGTACATAAGACGGGCTGCCAATGAGGTGTCAGTAGATATCGGCTTGGAGAACCCTGTCGCCGGCACCACGCCCAAGGACCGCGGGCGCCGGCACCACGCCCAAGGACCGCGGGCGCCGGCACCACGCCCAAGGACCGCGGGCGCCGGCACGGTGTGCAAGGAGTCCAATGATTAACAATGAACCATTTAGATATTCTACTCTTTCACAGTCAACTGTTGGCCTAAAGCCTGTCAAACACCGCTTAACTATTCCACGGAAGGAGGAGGAGAACCCTGTGGCCCGCCCAAGGACTGTGGGCGCCGGCACCCCGCACAGTCCTTGCGCGGGCCACGGGGTTCTCCAAGCCGATGTCTACTCGTGCAAAACTCAAAAGAAGGAAACTTGTGAGCTATTTAAAGGAGAAACTCAATGCTTGGATCTCGGCCAGGGTCAATGGAGGTGTCAAATGGCTGGACGGTGGAGTTAAGAATAAGATTAGAGACGGTAGAGCGGGCAAATAAAATAATCTATATTGGTGTTATTGGTTGAGGGAGGAATGTTGGCCCGGACACTAGGAAGAATCAATGCTATTCTCTGAATAGTGCCACGGGAACTTTCTCATCCACCTGAACAGGCAAAAAGGGACTTCGGTTTAACGTCTCATTCAAAAGGTGGCACTTCCAACAATACCATACTCCCTCAGTACTGCACTGGAGTGTCAATGTAGATTCTGTGCTCAGGTCTATGGGATGGGGCTTTAACCCAAGAGCCTTTTGACACTGCTAAAAAACTGAGTCAGGCCGAGATGCAAGGACGATACAAATGTTTCAGATCCGAGCAGAAAGGGCAGCAAGGTGGGGAGAGAAACTGATGGCAACACCACGGGCATACGCGCAAATAGTGCCATATGCTTTACATGTCTCACAGGGCAAATGTTAATCACCATGACCAACCCAGAAAATCCGAAATGGTCCATTAGAAAAGTGCAGGGGATGAGTTAGTGACTAAGTGAATATAACGTCATTGGCATGCCCTGTATAGTGATTTAACGCTTACCGCTTTGCAGGGTATCCTGTACAGGGTGTACCTTGTTGCCCTCCGGTTCAGGAGCAGGCTTGTTCAAAGCTTGCTTTGCCTCCTCCATGGCTTGAGCTTCCTGGGGTTTCTGCGTCTGGATCAACTCCGGCTGGGTGACACGAATCAGCTAAAACAAGAAATTAGTAACTCTTTGAACCGGACCTTCTGAGATAGAATACATCCTTTAGTGTACGAAACGAACAGCCTGTGGAGTAGGTAGAAGGGCCACTTGACGCTACTTATGAGTTCAATTGAAAATGAATCTGGAATATATGAAGGAATGAAAGTCTAGAAATAGTTCATATTCATGCAGTAAGGAGGTATCCTTTAAAGCAGGGGTATTCATTACACCATCCTAGGGCCAACTGCAGCACACGCAAGCCTCCTCTGCAGCCCTTAGCCTAGTCTGGATGAGGACTACTGAACAAGTATTCTTGTTGGGAGCCCTGTAGCTTGAGTGAGGAAACTAAGTTAATGATGGTATTTGGAGGATTAAAGTAGCATGAGAATTACAAGAGCAGTGCCCAGTAACAGTGTTATTGGGTGAGGCGATTTATATCTTCCTGGCACAAAGTTGTGTAAATCAGGAAGAATTTTAAAAATGCAATTCAATTTCCTGAGTCTTATGATGGTATACCATTACATTGAATTTACAATTCAGAAACAGGCCATTTGGCCCAACAGGTCCATGCCGGTGTTTATGTTCTACACAAGCCTCCTCCCTCATGTGTTTATCTAGCTTCCCCTTAAATACCATGTTTCTAAAGACGTAACAATCCAATAATAATGAGCTTGCTCAGTGTCTTATCATGTCTTCCTTATCAGGATATTCCAAAGCACTTTACAGCCAATTAATTTTGAAGTAGTCATTGTTGTTATGAGAGCAAACGCAGCAGCCAATTTGTGCACGGCAAGGTCCCACAAACAGCAAATGAAGGAATAACGCTGGTTGAAAGAGGAATGCTGGCCAGGACACCGGGAGAAGTCCCGGCTCTTTTATGTCCACCTGAGCAGGCAGATGGTTCCTCAGTTTAACATCTCAACTGAAATGCAGCACTTCCTCCACATGGTGATGAAGTAGTATATACTGCCCAGTGTGGTACTGAGAGCACTAAAGACCATATGTTACTAGGTCTACAGTGGAGAGTGAATGGCAAATTCCCACTGTACTAAAGGAGAAGCAGGAATTTTTCCCAGCATATCTGTACTTCTCATTGCGCCCAGAATCCAAAGAAGGAAAGGCACTTGGTGAGAGTTTGTTGAAAGGCTGAAATGACATATTTTCAGATTTACTGAGGGACTAGGTTGGTGTTCCTGGGCGGATGACTGCAGTACCTAAAATCACACTTCCATTTCAGCGTTCTTGATCTGATTCTCTCAGACAAATACCTGCTGTAGGGCCTCCAGCACGGTCTGCCGGTTCATTTTCAGAAGGCTCAATTTCGTTTCGTACTTCATCCTACGATCTGGCACCACTGCCATCAGGTTGAAACGGATATCGTGGTATGGTTCTCTGGGACAAAAAATTACATTGATTGGCAACGCAAAAAAAAAGACAAAACAGTGCACTCCACTTAACGGCATGCACATAAAACTTTTGAACTCAAAACTCTCACGTGGCCACAAAGCTGTGACTGCTGCCTGGCAAATGCCACTGTCAGCTGAAGAGTAGCAGCTGCCGTCAATAACATGTTAAAAAATTAACAGCTCAGTTGGGTAGCTGCCCAGTGTGGTACTGAGAGCACTAAAGACCAGGAAGATTAGAGGTTTGCATCCTTGGTCTGTGTTGAGTTAGTTGATTGATTTCAGATGGAATGGTGGCAAGGGCACCATAACTGGCCTTAACACACTGAGCTAGGAAAGGGGGCAACGACAAAACAAAAATCAGCCAGGATTCCCGCTCCTAATCTTCATCAGTAAAAAGGGTACGGTAGTGTAGTGGTTATGTTACTGGACTAATAATCATGAGTTCAAATCCCATGGTGGCATTTTCAGAATTTGAATATAGTTTAAAAAAAAGCTGATATCAGTAAGTGACCACGAAGCTGTGGGATTGTTGTAATAACCCAATTGGTTCATTAATGTCCTTTAGGGAAGGAAACCTGTAGTCTAGAATATTTCTTTAATACAGACTCACCTGGTGAGTTACAAGTTGTATGGATTACAGTAACCAACCTCATTAACCAGATGCCAACAATAAAGAAGTGACAACAAATGAGTTAGGGGGATTTTTAAAATTTCCTGAATAAAAGTATGTATGTTAGTATAGATCATTACCCAGCTGTAGCCAGTCCTATTCGCTCCATTATAACTCTTCGTGCTTTGTCAGTCCACTCTTCATCCTCACCCCAAGGCCCTGGAAACAGAAGAGAGTTTCATCCTTCAGTACAACACCAGCAGACTACATCAGAAACTACATAAAAGCCACATCACAGAGGCTGAAACACTACAGATTCAAATCTTGTTACAACAAAATACACCTTTTGCTTAAAGAAACCTTGGGGAAGAGCAATGGTTCATGGTGCAGGATGAGATAACTCGAGATGTAGTGATTAGGTGACGCTAAGCTTGGGTTTTAAAAATTTGCAGATTGTAGGAGGAAGGGGAACTGCAGGAGATAAGGAGTTCCTAAGTTTTGAGATCCTGGGAAAGAATGAGTTGAAGTCGACGATGATGCAATGAGCCTTGTTATCAACACAGTAAGGATAAAGGAAGGGGCATCCCTGTTTGGGGAAATGTACTTGGAGCTTAGGAGGAATAAAAAAGGAATGCAGAAAGTATTGATGAAATAAAGAGAAAAGGAGGGTGTGAGGAAGAGAGGTTAAATGTTACAGGTGAAAAAGGATCTTCTAGCACGAGGCGTAAAATTTAATTTGCCAAATGCCAAAACAAAAATTAAAACTAGTGTGACTGAAAGAGGCAGCTAGCAGACTTCCTGCTACAAGATGCTACCAGGATATTTGCTAAAGTTAACGCAGGGATTCCGACACTGCTGAAAATTCATGACAATTTGGAAAAGCCCTCATTAAATGTTACTGGAGGTGACAGACTGAATTTCAGTGGCACTTCATCTCAGCTTCCAGTTATCGAACGCCAACATGCGGCAGAAAGCAGGCATCATAACAGTTCAAGCCAGTGTATGGGAAAATATAACTGTCCATGTCACCCCACCTTAAATATACACGGTATTATATTTTTAAAATGAGCTGCCTTACCAATGGATTATATATTTACACCTATAATAAACTTTGAATGAATATTGTGCACACACAACTTTCAGTTCCACCATAGCCCCTCACTACTCATTTTTAAAAGAGGGGTGATTATGCTGAATGAGGTACACCTTCCCCTCCATTAGTCCTCCGATAGGAGTTTATACAATTACAGGGCTCTGAGCATTCATTTAAGTGTACTGGGATGATGGATATTAAGGGCATTCTCTGGCAGCGTGTGCTCCATGGCACCGAAAGTTTGCAGGTGACATTAAGTTAGGAGGAACAGTAAGTTGTGTAGATGTGAGCAGGATGTTACAAAGGGACATGGACAGATTAAGTGAGTGGGTAAAACACTGGCAGATGGAGTTCAATGGGAAGTGTGAGGTCATCCACTTTGGATACAAGAAAGAATATTTTTTAATGGTGAGAAGCCAGAAACTGTGGAGGAGCAAAAAGATTTGGGCGACCAGGTACACAAATCACTAAAAGCTATTGCATGGGTGCAAAAAGTAATGAAAAAGGCTAATGAAATGTTGGCCTTTATCTCAAGGGGGTTGGAATATAAAGGGGAGGAAGTTATACTTCAGTTGTATAGAGCCTTGGTCAGTCCCCATCTGGAGTATTGCGCCCAGTTTTGGGCACCATGCCTCAGGAAGGATATATTGATTGGAAGGGAATCAGCGCAGATTTAACAGTATGATACCAGGGCTTAAAGGGTTAAATTATGAGAGCCGGTTGCATAAACCTAGGTTGTAATACCTCGAATTTAGAAGGTTGTGGGGTGATCTAATTGAGGTGTTTAAAATGATAAAGGGATTTGATAGGGTAGATACAGGGGAACTATCCTCTCGGATGTGGGAAATCCAGAACAAGGGGGCATAATCTTAAAATTACAGCTAGGCCAAATAGGAGTGAAATCAGGAAATGCGTTTTCCACACAAAGGGTAGTGAAAATCTAGAACTCGCTTTCCCAAAAGGCTGTGTCTGCAGGGTCAATGACATTTTTAAGACTGAGATTGATAGATTTTTGATGGGTAAGGGTATTAAGGGATATGGATCAAAGGCTGGAAAATAGAGTTGAGGTACAGATCAGCCTTGATCTAACTGAATGGCGGAACAGGCATGACGGTGGATAGGCAATGGCTAACATTTAAGGAATGAATGCATGAATTGCAAGTTATACATTCCTTTCTGCTGCAAAAACACAAAAGGAAAAGCGGCCCATGGTTAACAAAAGAAATTAAGGATAGCATTAGATCTAAAGAGGAGTCATATAAAGTTACCAGAAAAAGTAGCAAGCCTGAGGATTGGGAGCAGTTTAGAATTCAGCAAAAAATGACCAAGAGATTGATTAAGAGGGGAAAAAATAGAGTATGAGAGTAAACTTGCAAGGAACATAAAAGCAGACTGTAAAAGCTTCTACAAGCAAGTAAAAAGAAAAAGATTAGTGAAGACAAATGTAGGTCCCTTACAGTCAGAAATGGGAGAATTTATAATGGGGAACAAGGAAATGGCAGAGCAATTAAACAAATACTTCAGTTCTATCTTCACGGAAGAGGACACAAATAACTTCCCAGAAATGGTAGGGAACCAAGGGTCTAGTGAGAAGGAGGAATTAAAGGAAATTAGTGTAAGAAAAAAAAGTGCTGGAGAAATTAATGGGACTGAAAGCCGATAAATCCCCAGGGCCTGATAATCTGCATCCCAGAGTACTAAAAGAGGTAGCCATGGAAATAGTGGATGCATTGGTTGTCATCTTCCAAAATTCTATAGATTATGGAACAGTTCCTGCATATTGGAGGGTGGCAAATGTAACCCCACTATTTAAAAAAAGGAGGGAAGAGAGAAAACAGGGAACTACAGACCATTTAGCTTAACATCAGTAGTAGGAAAAATGCTAGGGTTTATAATAAAGGGTGTGATAACAAGACACTTATCAATGGGATTAGACAAAGTCAACATGGATTTATGAAAGGGAAATCATGTTTGACAAACCTACTGAAGTTTTTTGAGGATGTAACTGGTAGAATAGATAAGGGAGAACCATTGGATGCGGTGTACTTGGATTTTTAGAAGGCCTTTGATAAAGTCCCACATGAGAGGTTAGTGTGCAAAATTAAAGCACATGGGATTGAGGGTAATATACTGGCATGGACTGAAAATTAGTTAACAGACAGGAAACAGAGAGTAGGAATAAATGGGTCTTTTTCAGGATGGCAAGCAGTGACTAGTGAGGTACTGCAGGGATCAGTGCTTGGGCCCCAGCTATTCACAATATATGTCAATGATTTGGATGAGGGAACCAAATGTAATATTTCCAAGTTTGCTGATGACACAAAACTCGGTGGGATTGCGAGTTGTGAGGAGGATGCAAAGAGGCTTCAAGGGGATATAGACAAGCTAAGTGAGTGGGCAAATATATGGCAGATGCAGTATAACATGGATAAATGTGAAGTTATCCACTTTGGAAGGAAAAACAGAAAGGCAGAGTATTATTTAAATGGTGATATTGGGAAATGTTGATGTACAAAGGGACCTGGGTGTCCTTGTACACCAGTCACTGAAAGCAAACATGCAGGTGCAGCAAGCAGTTAGGAAGGCAAATGGTATGCTGACCTTCATTGCAAGAGGATTTGAGTATAGGAGCAAGGATGTCTTACTGCAGTTATACAGGGCCTTGGTGAAACCACACCTGGAGTATTGTGTGCAGTTCTGGTCTCCTTACCTAAGGAAGGATATACTTGCCATAGAGGGAGTGCAGCGAAGGTTCACCAGACTGATTCCTGGGATGGCAGGACTGTCATATGAGGAGAGATTGGGTCGGTTCGGCCTGTCTTCACTCGAGTTTAGAAGAATGAGAGGGGATCTCATTGAAACATATAAAATTCTGACAGGGCTAGACAGACTGGATGCAGGGAGGATGTTTCCCCTGGCTGGGGGTTCTAGAACGAGGGGGTCACAGTCTCAGGATACGGGGTAAGACATTTAGGACTGAGATGAGGAGAAATTTCTTCACTCAGAGGGTGGTGAACCTGTGGAATTCTCTACCACAGAAGGCTGTGGAGGCCAAGTCACTGAATATATTTAAGAAGGAGCTAGATAGATTTCTAGACACAAAAGGCATCAAGGGGAATGGGGAAAGAGCGGGAAAGAGCAGGCTCGAAGGGCCGAATAGCCTACTCCTGCTCCTATTTTCTACGTTAACAAACTTGAGGGGCAAAATGGCCTACTCCTGTTCCTATACTGCTGGTTTGCATGCAGACTTCATTCAGGATGTTTTCCTTGGTCTCTGCTCCCACAAGTATGTGTCATATTTTTTCCTCCTCAATGTTCTCTTCGCCTCTCATAAAAGTGATGCCTCTTGCTCCACTGGCTGCTTTCCGGTTGCTCATCTAAATGCTATTCTTCATGTGAGCCTAGACAGCGAGTGTTGATGGACTATTCAACCATGGGGTTGAGGCTCAGTTCTATAGCGAGTGGTACACTCACCAACTAATCTACTGTGGGGAACTGGTGTAGCAAACACTCAGTGGAGATGGCATGAGGTGGTTAATAATAGGCCCTACTACTGTTAGTGTGGACAGGAATTCCAGGATGCCTCTGACCTCTAGCAATTACAGTGAATATCAAGTACTCACACAGAACAGCACTAGTGTTAAAGGAGAGGAAAGTCCACAATCCAGTCATAGGACATGGAGGAAAAAAAATACCTGGAAGCAGGAGGTATTAAACGATGGAAGAGGATAAATGTAACTTAACCCATAACGTGTGACGCAACTTGAAAGGGGGAATGCAACCTAATCCTGTGGGATGTCCAATTAAACTATCAGGACCACAAATCCAACATACTTTGAATATAAGAAAGGCCTGCCACCAACTGAAGAAGCTGCAGATTGTGTGCCTGATGTAAATGTAAACTGAAGTGCTTTGGTGAGTAGCCTGTCTTTTGTTGATGTGCAACACCATGCAGTGGTTCATACCGTGATCAATGGGATAGGCTTTCAAACCATCCAGTTCAAAAAGGCGACCTTTAATGGGAACGTAACTGACAAAATGAAAGGCCTCCATGGTCCGCACAGCACTGATGCCATTCTGTTTCTCCGGAAGGTGCCGTGGCTCTGGCCTAGAGAGAAAGAAAAAGGAGATAATAAGCGCAGCTAAGGAGCGTCACATCATTCTCAAAGTACTTATTCAGCAGGGAACACTGTTAAACTATTCGACTCAAGGGAAGGAGAAATATAAGCAACAGTGGCGCTGCACACATGCAGAACTTCATGGAGTGGTGGGGACTCGGGCAGGATTCCATCCCCTCCCCTGTTAAATTCCCAAATCCAAATTGGATTTGCGCTTGGAGACATTGTGCTAAGGCCAAGCAATTACCTACACATTAGAGGCAATAATGGAAGGAAGGAGAGTGAGAGAGAGATGTTCACTCACCACTCTCATGCACTGACTCGCAACCAAAAGAGACCAACATTGGGTACTGAGAGCATGATAGCTACCTACCCTTGGCCACAGTTGGTGCACCACATGGACGAATAAGGGCATAGAGGGGAAAATCAAAGGGTTTCATATCCTACAAAAATATTTGAGAGAGAATTAGAGATGGAACATGCATTTTGTTACCTCTACAACCAAAGATAGAAGGGGCGGGGAGGGAGGTTGAAGGTGGTGCTTAGTAACACAAAGGAGGAATTCTTAAAATGTGTACAGGTGATCTTTCTTAATTAGTATGTTTCCAGCTAAACAAGGAAGGAAGAAGTGCTCGATCTAGTTCTAGGGAATGAAGTGGGGCAAGTGGAGTGTGTTTCAGTGGGAGAACATCTGGGTAATAGCGATCGTAATATAATTAGGTTTAAAGTAGTTACGGAAAGGGACAAAGAAAAATCAAAGGTGAAAATACTCAACTGGAAGGGAGCCAATTTCAGTGATTTGAGAAGGTATTTAGCACAGGTGGACTGGAAACAAAGATTGGCCAAGGAAACAGTAAATGAGCAAAGGCAGGCCTTCAAGGCTGAGATAGTTCGGGTACAAACCAAGCATATTCCCATAAGGAAGAAAGATAGGGCATCCAAAGCTAGAGTTCCCTGGATGACAAACGAAATAGAGGTTAAAATAAAACAGAAAAATGAGGTTTATGACAAATGTCAGGTACAGAATACAGTAGAAAACCAGATATAACACAGAGAGTGCAGGGAGAAATTGAAAAAGGATATAAGAAGGGCAAAGAGAGAATATGAGAAAAGATTGGCAGGTAACATAAAAAGGTACCCAAAAATCTTTTATAAACATATATAAAAAGTAAACAGATAGTTAAAAGAATGGTGGGTCGATTAGGGACAAAGAAGGAAATCTTCTTGTGGAGGCAGAGGGCATGACTGAGGTACTGAATGAGTACTTCGCATCTGTCTTCACAAAATAAGATGAAGTTAATGTCACAGTAGAGGAGGAGGGAGTAGAGATATTGAATAGGATAAAAATAGATAGAAAGGAGGTACTAAAAAGGTTGGCATCACTCGAAGTTAACAAGTCACCTGGTCCAGATGGGATGCATCCTAGGTTACTGAGGGAAGTAAGGGTGGAAATAGCAGAAGCTCTGACCACAATCTTTCAATCCTCCTTGGATATGGGAATGCTGCCAGAGGACTGCAAATGTTACAGCCCTGTTCAAAAAAGGGGAGAGATAAACCTAGTAACTACAGGCCAATCAGTCTATCATCAGTGGTGGGAAATCAGTGACAAGGACAAAATTAATTCTCACCTGGAGAAGCAGGGGTTAACAAGGGACAGCCAGCATGGATTTGTTAAAGGCAAATCGTGTTTGACTAGCCTGATTGAGTTCTTTAATGAAGTAACAGCAAGGGTTGATGGAGTGCAGTAGATGTTGTATATATGGATTTTCAAAAGGCATTTGATAACAGACTTATTCGGAAAATAGAAGCACATGGGATTAAAGGGACAGCACTAACTGGGGTACGTAATTGGTTAAAGAATAGGAAGCAGAGAGTAGTGGTGAACGGATGTTTTTCAGACTGGAGAGAAGTATGCAGTGGGGTCCCCCAGAGGTCAGGATTAGGACCATTGCTTTTCTTGATATATATAAATGACCTGGACTGGGGTATAGGGAGTACAATTTCAAAGTTTGCCGATTTTACAAAACTTGGCAACATAGTAAATAGTTAGCAAGATAGTAGAAGACTTCAGGAAGACATAGACAGACTGGTGAAATGGGCACACATGGCAGATGCAATTTAATGTGGATAAGTGTGAAGTGATGCACTTTGGGAGGAACAACATAGAGGCAGTATAATCTAATCGGTACTATTTTGAGGGGGGTGGAGGAGCAGAGGGACCGGGGGGTGCATATTCACAAATCTTTGAAGGTGGCAGGGCAAGTTGATAAGATGGTTAAGAAAGCATATGTGATACTTGGCTTTGTAAAAAGAGGCAGAGTACAAAAACAAAGAAATCATGCTAAAACTTGACAAATCACTGGTTAGGCCTCAGCTGGAGTATTGTGTACAATTCTGGGCTCCACACTTTAGGAAGGATGTCAAGGTCGTGGAGAGGGTACAGAGGAGGTTTACCAGGATGATACCAGGAATGAGGTTCTTCAGTTATGTGGAGAGATTGGAGAAGCTGGGATTGTTCTCCTTACAGCAGAGAAGGTTAAGGGGAGATCTAATAGAGGCATTTGAAATAATGAGGGGTTTTGATAGAGCAAGTAGGGAGAAACTGTTTCCTCTGGCAAGTGGGTCAGTAACCAGAGGTCACAGATTTAAAATAATTGGCAAAAGAGCTAGAGGGGAAATGAGGAGAAATGTTTTCACACAAAGGGTTGTCAATGTCTGGAATGCACTGCCTGATAGGTTGGTGGAAGCAGATTCCATAGGAACTTTCAAAAGGCAATTGGATATGTACTTGAAGATGATTAATTTGCAGGGTTATGGGGAAAAAGCTGGGGTGTGGGACTAAGTTGGACAGCTCTTTCAAAGAGCTGGCACAGACACGATGGGCCGAATGGCTTCCTTCTGTGCTGTTAGATTCTATGATTGGGGTTTGGCTGTAAAGAGAGAGAGAGATGACTGTTTCAGTTGGTCGGGCCACATCTAGCAATGGATTACGCAACCAGTTGTGTGCCATGTACACTTGAGGCTGCGGCTTCTGGATTTGAGGACAAGAAAAGTAGGCTTTGTGCCTGGAGAACTGGTGGGTAGAGTGTGTCAAAAGCAAGCCAGCTGTTAAGTAGTTTGTCAGAGGCAGTGGTGGTGTGACAGGTGGAGGGCCAGGAAAGGGAGTTGGAGAGGGCAATGGGGAGGGATAAGTTGGGGGCAGTTTTTCTCTGAAATAAAAATTCTGGTACCAGAGAGAGGTGTGGGCCATGAGGGAAACAATGTAGACTATTCCAATGCTCTCCTGGCCGGCCTCCCATCTTCCACCATCCATAAACTTGTGCTCATCTAAAACTCTGCTGCTCGTATCCTAACTCGCACCAAGTCCTGTTCACACATCATTTCTGTGCTCGCTGACCTACAATGGCTCCCAGTCCACTAATGCCTCAAATTTAAAATTCTCATCCTCGTGTTTATATCCCTTCATGGCTTCAGCCGTCCCTACCTCTGTAACCTTCTCCAGCCCTACAACCCTCCGAGATCACTGCATTCCTCCAACTCTGGTCTCTTGTGCATCCTCCACTTTCTTCACCTCACCATCAGCAGCTGCGCCTTCAGCCATCTAGGCCCTAAGCTCTGGAATTCCCTCCCAACACCTCCCTCTCCCTCTCCCTCCCCCTCTCCCTCCCCCTCTCCCTCCCCCTCTCCCTCCCCCTCCTTTGTCACTCCTTAAAACCTAGCTCTTTGACCAAGCTTTTAGTCACCCGTCCAAATACTTCCTTCTTTGGCTCAGTGTCAGTTTTTGTCTGATAACACCCCTGTGAAGCGCTTTGAGACTTTTTACTACATTAAAGGCGCGATATAAATGCAAGTAGTTGTTGTAGTGATTAGAAACGGTTTTGTCAGTGACACAGACCTTAGCGATGACAAAACGTTGCATAACAGAGAGGATGAAGGTGTCGTTTCGGGTATGGCAGAGAGCTGATGTGCAGTTGGAGGACAGGAGGGTAGAAATGTCAAAGGAAAGAACGCAGGGAGAATTCAGGCATAGGCTGAAGTCACTGAGGGTGAAGAGTCACTTGGTATAGAGTACACACCTCTTAATTCAAAGGCACTTAATTCAGATCATTAGATAATTTTAACTTTTTTAAAAGCACTAAACACCCACTTTGTTGCGTAATTTATGCATTTAATGGTTGGATAATTCAGTTCTTTTTGGCACAGAAAACAACTTTGAATGAGTATGCCGTAAAGGCTGAATGAGGAAAATTGAGAGATTTCAGTGAGGAAGTTGCTACGGTGCTTCGGGGTGGTGAAAGACAATAAAGACTCTGAAGAGGGAACATGGGCAGTGGTAACGGCTGAGGTCAGCTAAAATCACTAGTTACTCCTTTGTAACCTCTACCTAATCTCCTTTCTCTTTGTTTTGGTCAGTCCTACAAAAGGAGGCTCCCCAGCTTGACTGTGCCAGTTCTGACAGAGTGTCCCAGTGACACTGATATGTTTTGGGATTTTTTTGACCATTTCTCCACAAAAAAGGGTTTGGGGAAAAAAGTTATATGTAAGGGTTGTGCTTTAAAGCAAAGTATATGCACACAATTTTGTTTTAAAAAGGCACTGAGACAAAATGCAAATGAACTAAGCTTTGAAGTTTTATCCCCAAAGATTGTAAACAATAAGCAACTCGTTAGTCTGTCTTGGTAATTAATAAACACCTCACACCTATTGTGTTAGGGGGTCCCTGGTCCTAGGTGTGCAGCAGGGATTTGTCTGGCGTATGCCTTCCCTTTGGGTTTAGATCACAGGCAGATAAACAACAGAGACATAGACAGTCAATCAGATTTTTAAACAGAAAGCTGCAATAGCAAACTTTCCCCAGGCTCAGAAGAGTAGGATGCAGAATGGTATAAGTTATTTTAAGTCAAACAAGACAACCCACTGCTGTAAGGAAATGTAGCGTGCTCATTATTTTGTATCACTAAGCAAAGATGGGTTGTACTGATTGAATTAATAATCAGAGCGTAACTGCTGCTCTGTATGTTGACTTGCTGTTTGAGAAATAAGAGAGCTTAACAATTTGTTTCTGGTCTCATCTTACAAAGTTTCTCAGTCTGCCTTCAAAAAGATTGAAGAAGAATATGCATTGACATGTACGAAAGACATTATATTCAGTTCATGTCAAGGAGTACACATTGTTACATCCCTTGGGTTATGGCATCTTAAGTAGATAATGAGCAATGTGGATCAACTCCGGCAAGTACAGGGCACGACATCTGCTTACGTGAGCGACTGACACAACTGGACCCGAGAAGGCATCTAAGGCAAGACCCTAACCTTGTAACAGAAACCTTAACCTGTCTTTTGCTTGCAGATGTTGACCTGTGTTTCCAGCAGAAGCGTTGGTTCTAGTCAAACTGGAATGTATCAACCAACACGTACAACAATACTTGCCATAGAATCACTGACTGCTTGGCATGGCATATAAGATCGTTTCCACCTGGCCCGAGAAGATTTGCTGCTCGAATCTATAGAATGCACCAGGAACTTTTCATAGCTTCCTCCCCTTCTGAAGGTGCTGACTTCTGCTGGGTACAACTATCATGCACCCATCCCCCCCCACCCAAACCTCCCAGTAATCAAGAGAGCGAAGCTAGCAGACATTTCTACCATGGGGGGGCATCATAATCAAACCTGTGCTGTCCTCAACCATTTCCGGTGCATGGTCATTATGGCCACTTGTAGTACCTTTGACCTGCTCCAGCTAAGATCAGGTAACTCAGCACAGACTGAAGATGAACTGGGACCATCTGCACTGTAGGGCCCAGTGCCATGCTGGGCGCTACCTTTACAATCAGGGCCATTACATACCTACGCTCTCGAACTTCTTTCCTAAACCCCACTGCCACGCAACCTCCCTCCGTGCTTTCAAAAGACTCCTGAAAACCCATCTTTTCGGCCACGTTTTCCTTTCCTGTTCCTTTCCTGATTTTTCCGTCACTCTGTAAAGTTCGAGACATTTTACTAAAAGCAAGGAGTGTGTTTAGAAATTGAGCCACTGGGAAGCTAACTGTTCATAGCTTCTCACAGATTTACAGAATTTGGACACTTGACCAAAGTGGCTGACTTTATTTCATTATCACGGCCTTTATTTTACAGTAAAAAGGTTATGATGTTCCTCAGATCGCTCTTTTTAAATAGAATTCTTGCATCGGTGCACATTCTTCATACTCCAGGCTTTGTTACAAATAGAATTATAGAATGGTTACAGCACAGGAGGCCATTTGGCCCATCGAGCCCGTGCTAGCTCTTTGTAAGAGCAATCCAGTTAGTCCCATTAGTCACTGTTTCCCCATAGCCCTGCAGATTTTTCAACTACTTATCCAATTCATTTTTGAAAGTGATGATTGAATCTGCTTGCTCTACCCTTTCAGGCTGCTCATTCCAGATCGTAACTACTGATAGAATCATACAATCGTAGAAAGTTACGGCACTGAAGGAGGTCATTCGGCTCATCGTGACTGTGCTGGCTGAAAAAGAGCTATCCAGCTTTTTCAGCACTTGGTCCGTAGCCCTGTAGGTTACAGTACTTCAAGTGCACATCCAAGTACTTTTTAAATGAGTTGAACATTTCTGCCTCTACCACCCTTTCAGGCAGTGAGTTCCAGACCCCTACCACCCTCTGGGTAAAAACATTTCTCCTCAGCTCCCCTCTAATCCTTCTACTAATTACTTTAAATCTATGCCCCCTAGTCACTGACCCCTCTGCCAAAGAAAATAGGTCCTTCCAATCCACACTATCTAGGCCCCTCATAATTTTATACACCTCAATTAAATCTCCCCTCAACCTCCTCCACTCCAATGAAAACAACCCCAGCCTATCCAACCTTTCCTCATAGCTAATATTCTCCAGTCCTGGCAATGTCCTCGTAAATCTCCTCTATACCCTCTCTAGTGCAATCACATCTTTCCTGTAATGTGGTGACCAGAACTGTACGCAGTACTCAAGCTGTGGCCTAACCAATGTTTTATACAGTTCTAGCATAACCTCCCTGCTCTTATATTCTATGCCTCAGCTAATAAAGGAAAGTATCCCATATGCCTTTTTAACCATCTTATCTACCTGTCCTGTTACCTTCAGGGATCTGTAGACATGCACTCCAAGGTCTCTCTGTTCCACTACACCTCTCAGTATCCTCCCATTTATCGTGTACTCCCTTGTCTTGTTTGGTCTCCTCAAATGCATTACCTCACACTTCTCCGGATTGAATTCCATATGACACTTTTCTGCCCACCTGACCAGTCCATTGATATCTTCCTGCAGTCTACAGCTTTCCTCCTCACTAACAACCACATGGTCAAATTTTGTATCATCTGCAAACTTTTTAATCATGCCCCTTATATTTAGGTCTAAATCATTAATATATAGCACAAAAGCAAGGGCTCTGGTACTGAACCCTGTGGAACCCCACTGGAAACAGCCTTCCAGTCACAAGAACACCCGTCAACCATTACCCTTTGCTTCCTGCTACTGTGCCAATTTTGGATCCAACTTGTCACTTTCCCTTGGATCCCACGGGCTTTTACTTTTCTGACCAGTCTGCCACATGAGACCTTATCAAAAGCCCTGCTAAAATCCATGCAGGCTGCATCAAATGCGCTACCCTCATCGATCCTCCTGGTTACCTCCTCAAGAAATTCAATCAAGTTAGTCAGACACGACCTTCCCTTTAACAAATCCATGCTGACTGTCCTTGATTAATCCGTACCTTTCTAAATGATGATTGAAACAGTCCCTCAGAATTGTTTCCAATTGCCCACCACCGAGTTAAGGCTGACTGGCCTGTAACTACTCAGTCTATTCTTTTCTGCCCTTTTAAAGGACGGTACAAGATTAGCAGTCCTCCAATCCTCCTCCAGTTATTCGCTGTGTAAAGAAGATTTTCCTCATGTCACGTTTGGTTCTTTTGCCAATCACCTCAAGTGTCCTCTAGTTCTCGACCCTTCCGCCAATGGGAACAGTTTCTCTCTGTTTCTGCACCCCCTTTAGAATTTTTTTAATATATATGTTCAGGGGATGTGGGCGTCGCTGACGAGGCTAGCATTTATTGCTCATCCCTAGTTGCCCTTGAGAAGGTGGTGGTGAGCCGCCTTCTTGAACTGCTGCAGTCCATGTGGTGAAGATTCTCCCACAGTGCTGTTAGGAAGGGAGTTCCAGGATTTAGACCCAGCGACGATGAAGGAACAGCGATATATTTCCAAGTCAGGATGATGCGTGACTTGGAGGGGAACGTGCAGGTGGTGTTGTTCCCATGCGCCTGCTGCCCTTGTCCTTCAGATGATAGAGGTCGCGGGTTTGGGAGGTGCTGTCGAAGAAGCCTTGGCGAGTTGCTGCATCCTGTGGATGGCACACACTGCAGCCACTGTGCGCCGGTGGTGAAGGGAGTGAATGTTTAGGGTGGTGGACGGGGTGCCAATCAAGCGGTCTGCTTTGTCCTGGATGGTATCGAGCTTCTTGAGTGTTGTTGGAGCTGCACTCATCCCGGCAAGTGGAGAATATTCCATCACACTCCTGACTTGTGCCTTGTAGATGGTGGAAATGCTTTGGGGAGTCAGGAGGTGAGTCACTCGCCGCAGAATACCCAGCCTCTGACCTGCTCTTGTAGCCACAGTATTTATGTGGCTAGTCCAGTTAAGTTTCTGGTCAATGGTGACCCCCAGCATGTTGATGATGGGAGATCCGGCGATGGTAATGCCGTTGAATATCAAGGGGAGTGGTTAGACTCTCTCTTGTTGGAGATGGTCATTGTCTGCCAGGAATATTACTTGCCACTTATCAGCCCAAGCCTGGATGTTGTCCAGGTCTTGCTGCATGCGGGCAGGGACTGCTTCATTATCTGAGGGGTTGCGAATGGAACTGAACACTGTGCAATCATCAGCGAACATCCCCATTTCTGACCTTATGATGGAGGGAAGGTCATTGATGAAGCAGCTGAAGATGGTTGGGCCGAGGACACTGCCCTGAGGAACTCTTGCAGCAATGTCCTGGGGCTGAGACGATTGGCCCCGAACAACCACTGCCACCTTCCTTTGTGCTAGGTATGACTCCAGCCACTGGAGAGTTATCCCCAATTCCCACTGACTTCAATTTTACTCGGGCTCCTTGGTGCCACACTTGGTCAAATGCTGCCTTGATGTCAAGGGCAGTCACTCTCACCTCACCTCTGGGATTCAGCTCCTTTGTCCATGTTTGGACCAAGGCTTTAATGAGGTCTGGAGCCGAGTGGTCCTGGCGGAACCCAAACTGAGCATCGGTGAGCAGGTTATTGGTGAGTAAGTGCCGCTTGATAGCACTGTCGACGACACCTTCCATCACTTTGCTGATGATTGAGAGTAGACTGATGGGGTGGTAATTGGCCAGATTGAATTTGTCCTGCTTTTTGTGGACAGAACATATCTGGGCAATTTTCCACATTGTTGGGTAGATGCCAGTGTTGTAGCTGTACTGGAACAGTTTGGCTAGAGGTGCGGCTAGTTCTGGAGCACAAGTCTTCAGCACTATAGCCGGGATGTTGTTGGGGTTCATAGCCTTTGCTGTATCCAGTGCACTCAGCCGTTTCTTGATATCAGGTGGAGTGAATCGAATTGGCTTAAGACTGGCTTCTGTGATGGTGGGGATGTCGGGAGGAGGCCGAGATGGATCATCCACTCGGCACTTCTGGCTGAAGATGGTTGCAAACGCTTCAGCCTTGTCTTTTGCACTCACGTGCTGGACTCTGCCATCATTGAGGCTCCTCCTCCTGTTAGTTGTTTAATTGTCCACCACCATTCACGACTGGATGTGGCAGGACTGCAGAGCTTTGATCTGATCCGTTGGATGTGGAATCGCTTAGCTCTGTCTATAGCATGTTGCTTCCACTGTTTAGCATGCATGTAGTCCTGAGTTGTAGCTTCACCAGGTTGGCACCTCATTTTTAAGTATGCCTGGTGCTGCTCCTGGCATGCTCTTCTACACTCCTCATTGAACCAGGGATGATGCCCTGGCTTGTTGGTAATGGTAGAGTGAGGAATATGCCGGGCCATGAGGTTACAGATTGTGCTGGAATACAATTCTGCTGCTGCTAATGGCCCACAGCGCCTCATGGATGCCCAGTTTTGAGCTGCTGGATCGGTTTAGAATCTATCCCATTTAGCATGGTGGTAGTGCCACACAACACTTTGGATGGTGTCCTCAGAGCGAAGAGGGGACTTCGTCTCCACGAGGACTGTGCGGTGGTCACTCCTACCAATACTGTCATGGACAGATGCATCTGTGACAGGTAGATTTGGTGAGGACGAGGTCAAGTAGATTTTTCCCTCGTGTTGGTTCGCTCACCACCTGCTGCAGGCCCAGTCTGGCAGCTGTGTCCTTCAGGACTCAGCCAGCTCGGTCAGTAGTGGTGCTACCGAGCCACTCTTGGTGACGGACATTGAAGTCCCCTACCCAGTGTACATTATGTGCCCTTGCTATCTTCTGTGCTTCCTCCAAGTGGTGCTCAACATGGAGGAGGACTGATTCATCAGCTGAGGGAGGGCAGTAGGTGGTAATCAGCAGGAGGTTTCCTTGCCCATGTATGACCTGATGCCATGAGATTTCATGGGATCCGGAGTCAATGTTGAGGACTCCTAGGGCCGGTCCCTCCTGACTGTATATCACTGTACCTTTAGTTTATATTGCCTCTCCTCGTTCTTCCTGCCAAAATGTATCATCTTGCACTTCTCTGCGTTAAATTTCATCTGCCATGTGTCCGCCCATTCCACCAGCCTGTCTATGTCCTCCTCACTGTTTACTACACTTCCAAGTTTTTATCATCTGCAAATTTTGAAATTGTGCCCTGTACACCCACGTCCACGTCATTAATATATATCAATAAAAGCAGTGGTCCTAGTACCGACCCCTGGGGAACACGACTGTATGCCTTCCTCCAGTCCGAAAAACAACCGTTCACCACTACTCTCTGTTTCCTGTCACTTAGCCAATTTCATATCCATGGTACCACTGCCCCTTTTATTCCATGGGCTTCAACTTTGATGACAAGCCTATTATGTGGCACTTTATCAAATGCCTTTTGGAAGTCCACATATACCACATCAACCCTCTCTGTTACCTCATCAAAAAATTCAATCAAGTTAGTTAAACACGATTTGCCTTTAACAAATCCGTGCTGGATTTCCTTTATTAATCTACACTTGTCCAAGTGACTATTAATTTTGTCACAATTATCGTTTCTAAAAGCTTCCCCACCACCGAGGTTAAACTGACTGGCCTGTAGTTGCTGGGTTTATCCTTACACCCTTTTTTGAACAAGGGTGTAACATTTGCAATTCTCTAGTCCTCTGGCACCACCCCCGTATCTAAGGAGGATTGGAAGATTATGGCCAGCACCTCTGCAATTTCCACCCTTACTTCCCTCAGCAACTGAGGATGCATCCCACCTGGATCGGGTGACTTATCTACTTTAAGTACAGCTGACCTTTCTAATACCTCCTCTTTACCAATTTTTAGCCCATCCAGTATCTCAACTACCTCCTCTTTTACTGTGACTTTGGCAGCATCTTCTTCCTTGGTAAAAACAGATGCAAAGAAGATAGAAAACAACTTTAAAAAATCCTAGAAATTTACAGGCAGCTACATACACTTGGATTTGCCTATTCAGACTACTTCCCCACAGGGAGTACTTGAGAAATGGTTTTAAAGGGACAGGCCAGGTTAAACATAGCTGACATTGGCAGCTAAGTATCCAAGTTGTGCCCCAGACCATCCACGAGCAACGCCACGGGTGATCCGCCAGAATTTAAAAACTGTATTTGAACCCTTGATTGTGTCGCATTCCACTGAAGTCTATAAAATAAATCACACTCCTACCTGGCGTGGCTGTTGTGTGCCTTTGCTAGCTCTGGAGCGTTGCCGATTGCATAGCCTTTACTCTGTGGAGCCAAAATGAATAGATCTGGTCACTTGTGGATTAATAATGCAGCAGTAGTAACAGCATCCAGCCCAGCCCAATGGTGACCAAACCCACTTCATTCACACAAAGTCACATTTTGTGGGTCCCGTGTTGAATGAATTCCAACTTGTTCAAGCTTTTTGGCCCCTCCTCTAATTTTCCCCTTCTGCTGAAGGCACTGACTCTTGCTGGGTAACAGTACCAATGGGTACCTCACTCAAGTAACCATTCTGCATTCGTGAGCCTAGACAGGGAGCGTCAGTAAGCTCTTTGACAATGGAGCTCGTCGTAGCCTTACTTGATGTCCATGTGCATGTGCATCTTCCAGCAGACGAGGACAAGGGCAGCAGGCGCATGGGAACAACACCACCTGCACGTTCCCCTCCAAGTCACACACCATCCCGACTTGGAAATATATCGCCGTTCCTTCATTGTCGCTGGGTCAAAATCCTGTAACTCCCTTCCTAACAGCACAGTGGGAGAACCGTCACCACACAGACTGCAGCGGTTCAAGAAGGCGGTTCACCACCACCTTCTCGAGGGCAATTAGGGATGGGCAATAAATGCCGGCCTTGCCAGCGACGCCCACATCCCGTGAACGAATAAAAAAAAAAGACGGCACTGGATAGCCATCAGGAACAACATGAAGCCTGGCTGATTTTTCCCCCCCCTCCCTAGTCCATGGTGCTGAGGACAACTGTTGCACCTCTAGTGTCACCATGGTTGAGATCAGCTAACTCAGATGGACCAGTGACTGAAGCTGGTCTGAATGGCTCAGTACCACACCAAGCATAAAGAGCTGATCAATCAGGGAGCTATTGTTGACACTGATAAAACAAGTCGTTTTTAAATAAAATAAATACATTTTAAAAATTGTTTTAAATGGTCCCCCGTTCACGGTAGTGGAAATCTGGAACTCTCTCCCCCAAAAAGCTGTTGAGGCTAGGTAAGTTGAAAATGTCAAAACTGAGATTGACAGATATTTGTTAGGCAAGGGTATTAAGGGATATGGATCCAAGGCGGGTATATGGAGTTAAGGTATAGACTAGCCATGATTTAACTGAATGGCGGAACAGGCTCGAGGGGCAGAATGACCTACTCCTGTTCCCATGTTCCTAGGACACATAGTGTCTAGTGGGACTCGCAGACTACAGGAGAGTTGGAATTGAGCAGGAGCATGCCTCCTAATGCCTGAAACCAACTTTATTTTTTTTCAGAATTGAAAACAGTCCTATAATCTGCAAACGGTTATGTAAATATAGACAGAGTAGAACATTGCACATTTATCCCTAGGCCAGTCTTTCATACAGTTTAGAACAGCTGAGGCAGATGCTGCAGCTGATGCAGGGTCTGTGGAGACAGAGGAATAGGGAGAAAGAAAGAATACATTTCATGAAAAAAATTGTACCCGTGCTGAATCTTTTTGCAACGAACTCATTATTTGATGAGCGGATTCAAAGGTTACTCAGTTCTACATTTTGACTGTGACTTCCAAAATCACGACTAACCACTTAAGAAAACAAAGCACTTTCAGCCAGTGTGGGATATTCTCCTGGTGAACCCATACCTCTGGGCTGAATCCTTTGGTAAAGTCCTTCATCCGGCTGAGGGTGGGACCCAACTCCACATTGTCGCAGTTCAAGAGGACGCTGAGCAAAGCATGCGTCGCACACGAGTTCGGGATCAACTTTGAGACAAGAGTGAACAAATGCAATTAGATTACTGAGCAATTGGAGAAACATGAGTTAATCAGGGCCAGTCAGCAAGGGCTCCTAAAAGACGGACTGGCGAAACTTATAAAATTCTGTGCGGAATTAACAAAGAGGACAGATAAAGAAAATACAGCGGATGTGGTTTACACGGATTTGCAAAAAGCATTGAATATGGTACTTCATTATGGCACACGGAAACATAGGGAACGTGGCAACATGGAGAGAGAGATGGTTGAAGGGCAAAAAGCAAAGGATAGGGGTAAAAAGAGGTATCTTGGACTAGAAAGATGTGGTGAATTGTCTTCCAGGGAGTCTAAGTTAGGGCTGTTCTTATTTACCAGATATATAAATGAACTGGACTTAGAAATCGGGGAAAACAGTATCAAAATTTGATTGTGACAATTGAGGGGGGCATGACAAATTAAGACAAGAACCGTGAAAGAGCTTACCTGGTGAGCAAAGAACATGTCATTAACAATTTCCTCATCGATCACCGATGTCTCGTCCACCAGAGGTGTCACCTTGCGCCGTGACCGCCGCTCTTCAATCCATTTGAACAGAAAGATGAATCCATACACTGGGCTGGAGACAAGAGGGCAAGAACAGTGTGAGGAAGCACATTCAATATCACACAGGGCCCTTGATCACATCAATAACAACTTGCATTTATATAGCGCCTTTAACATAGAAAAACATTCCAAGGTGCTTTACAGAGGCGTAGTCAGACAAAATATTGGCCACCGGGCCACATAAGGAGATATTCAGAAGAGTGACCAAAAGCTTGGTCAAAGTGGTGGGTTTTAAGGAAGCTCTTAAAGGAGGAGGGAGAGGCAGAGGGGTTTAATGAGGGAATTCCAAAGTTTAGGGCCTAGGCCTGAACGCACGGCTGCCAATTTGGGACAACGGGAGGGGGTTGCACAAGAGCCCAGACTCGGAGGAATGGAAAATTCTAGAGGGGGGTTTGAAGAGCAATCTGAAGTTACAAAGATAGGGAGTGGCAAGGCTATGAAGAGATTTAAATACAATGATGAGAATTTTAAATTGGAGGCATTGGGGGACTGGGAGCAAATGTGGGTCGGCAAGGATAGGAATGATAGATGAACGAGACTTGGTGCAGGATAGGATGCAGGCAGCAGAGTTTTGGATGAGCTGAAGTTTACAGATAATGGAGGATGGGAAGCTAGGAGAGCATCAGAATAGTTGAGTCTGAATCAGTACATAAGTAACACAGGATCACAAAGTGTTTTGTTACAAAGTCATCTGCTTGGAAAACCCCTCACATACTCTATGCAACAAAACATACAGCAGAACCATCACATGTATTGATACCTGCCATTTATATTCAGAGTTGTTTCCATTGTAAGGTGTTCTGTAATGCAGGTTCCCTTGCTGTTTAATCTACCCTGTTTATTGTTGTGCAGTCTGAATGTGCAAAACTCATTAATGTATAGTTGCTCCAAAAATCATGGATGCTATTTCAAAGTAATTTTGCCAGGCCAGAGACGGTGGAAAAGCACCAGGGGGATTGAGAGGTCTGCCTGACTGTGACCAGATGGTAGAGCCTAGTGCCTCCATTGCCGGAAAATTCCCTCCAATGGGAATCTTATTGCCTCCAGTTGTGCTCTCACCATTGGAGGCAGCAAACGGAACATAAATAAGCGGATATAAAAACAGAAAATGCTGGAGCAGCTCAGCAAGTCAAGCAGCATCGGTGGAGAAAGAAAAAGAGTTAACGTTTCAGGTCGAAAACCTTTCGTCAGAACTGACGCACGTTCGCCAGTTCTGACGAAAGGTCTTCGATCTGAAATGTTAACTATTTCTTTCTCCACAGATGCTGCCTGACTTGCTCAGCTTCTCCAGCATTTTCTGTTTTTATTTCTGATTTCCAGCATCCGCAGTATTTTGCTTTTGATAAATAAGCAGATGTCAAGCTCATCTCTGACCTGAATGAAAACAACGGGGAATTTGAAGACCTCTACACTGTGCTGTCCAATGTTGTCACTTGCTTTATTAAGTGTATCGGTACCAATATGTTTCAGGAAAAAACAAATCACACTTGTGCCAATACAGTTTAATATTGTGTACTACATGGGTACTATGGGTACAGTAGAGTAGTGATTGTGTTACTGGGCTAGTAATCTAGATGCCTGAACGAATAATCCAGAGAATGCAAGTTCAAATCCCACCATGGCAGTTGGAGAATTTGAATAGTTTTTAAAAAATCTGGAATAAAAAAAGCTAGTATCAGTAAAAGTGACCATGAAGCTGTCAGATTGTTCTGAAACCTAACAAGTCCACGAATGTCCTTTAGGGGAGGAAACCTGCCGTCCTTACCCAGTCTGGCCTATATGTGACTCCAGTCCCACACCAACATGATTGATTCTTAGCTGTCTCTGAAGTGGCCCAGCAAATCACTCAGTTGTATCAAACTGCTACAAAGAATATACGGATTGCAGCGGTTCAAAGAGAAGGCCCACTACCACCTTCTCAGGGCAACTAAGGATGGGCAATAAATGCCGGCCTTTGATCAGGGCTCAACAGATACCAGTCTGCAATGGGATTCCTAGCCCATGTACATGGAGACTGACTGTAGTGCCTGCCTGCCTCAACACACACCAAAGATTGAACCTAGGACCTTCTCGGTCTATATGGCTCAGCAACAAACAACGCAGCATACCTACCCACCAAGCCTCGAGAAACTCCCAGCATTTCATTCCTGGTCTGAACACTCACAATAACAAGTGTTCTGCTGCAGAGCCTCATTTTTTTCCCCAACTATTGGCATAATTCATTTGAATGTGGAGGTTGAGGAAGAACACTGCTTTCTGCTACATGCAGTGCAAGTCTTAGAACAACCCCATCCCCAGCAATCTCCTGTTTTGAGTGCCAGATTAAAAGCCAATGTATCAGAGGTATCCAACCAATCTCAAGAAGGAAAGTGGATTATGATTCATCCTTGTTCCCCCTGTTGGCTCAGCCGTAAAGACAATGTGGAACTGAGTTATAGATATCAGAAGGTGCCAGGTTTGATTCCCAAGGCTATGCTAAATGAGTTGGTATGATTAAATAATACACTACAATTGGCCTTAGCCAGGCAAGGTAAAAAAGAAATCAGCCAGTGGTCCTGTTCCTCTCCATCATCCACTAACTCCTGCTGGACAATATGTGTGCTTGGATGCCAGGCAAGCAGAGCATCAGCTTGGTTGAGACACCCCAACCCAGTTGAATGGTCTGTGGTCACTCAATGACCCAGTGCACTCAAGATGAATGGGCACTTAGACATTTAGGCAAAAGGCACTTTTGGAACTGTACCTCAGCACGTGTCATCACCTTGGGGGTGGGGGGTGGGGAGGAGGGAAGAAACTAGCAAAAAAAATCAGAAGGACTTACCCCTGAACTTTACAGTGCAAGTCATAGATCTCCTCCACTTGAACACCTTTTACACCTGGGAGCAAGGGAATAGAATCACAGAATTGTTACAGCACAGGAGGTGGTCATTCGGTCCATCGAGCCTGTGCCGGTTCTTTGTAAGAGCAATCCAGCTAGTCCATTCCCCCGCCCTTTCCCCGTAGCCCTGCAAATTTTTTCCCTTCAAGTATTTATCCAATTCCTTTTTGAATGCCACGATTGAATCTGCTCCCACCATCCTTTCAGGCAATACATTCCAGATCATAACTACTCGCTGCATAAAAAAGTTTTTCTTCATGTCGCCTTTGATTCTTTTGCCAATCACCTTAAATCCGTGTCCTCTGGTTCTCAACCCTTCTGCCAATGGGAACAGTTTCTCTTTCTTTACTTTATCTAAATCTGTCATGATTTTGAACACTTCCATCAAATCTCCTCTCAACCTTCTCTGCTCTAAAGAGAACAACCCAGCTTCTCCAGTCTATCCACGTAAATGAAGTCCCTCATGCCTGGAACCATTCTAGTAAATCTTTTCTGCACCTTCTCTAAGGCCTTCACATCCTTCTGAAAGTGTGGTGCCCAGAATTGGACACAATACTCCAGTTGTGGCTGTACCAGTGTTTTATAAAGGTTCAACATAATTTCCTTGCTTTTGCACTCTATGTCTCCATTTATAAAGCCCAGGATCCCAGATGCTTTTTTTTAAAATCGCTTTCTCAACCGATCCTGCCACCTTCAAAGATTTGTGCACATATACCCCGAGGTCTCTCTGTTCCTGTACCCCCTTTAAAATTGTACCATTTAGTTTATATTGCCTATCCTCGTTCTTCCTGCCAAAATATATCACTTCGCACTTCTCTGCGTTAAATTTCATCTGCCATGTGTCCGCCCATTCCACCAGCCTGTCTATGTCCTCTTGAAGTCTATTACTATCCTTCTCACTTACTACACTCCCAAGTTTTGTGTCATCTGCAAATTTTGAAATTGTGCCCTGCACATCCAAGTCCAAGTCATTAATATTGATCAAAAAAAGCAGCGGTACTGGTACCGACCCCTGGGGAACACCACTGTATACCTTCCTCCAGTCCAAAAAACAACTGTTCACCACTACTCTCTGTTTCCTGTCACCTAGCCAAGTTTGTATCTGTGCTGCCACTACCACTTTTATTCCATGGGCTTCAATTTTGCTGACAAGCCTATTATGTGGCACTTTATCAAACGCCTTTTGAAAGTCCAGAAATAAAAAAGCTAAACACAATTAGTTTGGATCGAAAGACGTGATGAATGTCACAGTGCAGCAAAGTAATTTTAACACAGATATTAGGAAATCTCCAACAACCTAGTTGGCCAAGGTCCTGTATTTTATTGAAGCATGTTGCAATGTGAAAAGATACTTACCAAAATCCTCTACCAGCAGGGTGAAGAGCCCTGAAATGGAGAACAGAGATATACCATGAATGTAAACATCTCTGGCATCCAGCACTGTAATGATGTTGGGTATTATCAAGATTTAGACAATTTGTTATTGAACACATCTGTACAGCAGATTTTTAGTAAAACCTGGGTAACATTTATGTACTTCAGAAGGTTGTGGGTTCAAGCCCCATTTCGAAGACTTGAGCACATAATCTAGGCTGACACTTCAGTGCACTATTGACAGAGTGCTGCTCAGTTGGAGGTGCCATCTTTCAGATTAGACGTTAAACCGAAGTCCTGTCTGCCCTCTCAGGTAGACATTAAAGATCCATGGCACTATGTTGAAGAAGAGCAGGGGAATTCTTCGCGGTGTCCTGGCCAATATTTATCCCTCAATCAGCGTCACTGATTATCAGATCATTACCACAACGTTATCTGTGGCATCTTGCTGCTGTGGTTCCTACATTACAACAGTGACTACACCTCAAAAGTACTCCAGTGGCTGTAAAACGCTTTGGGACATCCTGAGGCCGTCAAAGGTGCTACATAAAAGCAAGTTCTTTTTCTCTTTACTGTGGTCCACTTCAACTGTGAGAAACACCCAGTATTATAATTCCAGATTCGACCCTTCCAAACTTGACTCGAGTATGAAGTACATCTCGGGCCTAACAACACCGAACACTTTCCAAACCAGTAATTGGAACAGTGGACAACGCCTTCCAAACCAACAATTGGTACAGTGGACCGACACTTTCCAAACCAACAATTGGTACAGTGGACCGACACCTTCCAAACCAACAATCTGTACAGTGGACCGACGCCTTCCAAACCAACAATCTGTACAGTGGACCAACACCTTCCAAACCAACAATTGGTACAGTGGACCGACACCGTCCAAACCAACAATTGGTACAGTGGACCGACACCGTCCAAACCAACAATCTGTACAGTGGACCGACGCCTTCCAAACCAACAATTGGTACAGTGGACTGACGCCTTCCAAATCAACAATTGGTACAGTGGACCGACGCCTTCCAAACCAACAATCTGTACAGTGGACCGACGCCTTCCAAACCAACAATTGGTACAGTGGACCGACGCCTTCCAAACCAACAATCTGTACAGTGGACCGACGCCTTCCAAACCAACAATTGGTACAGTGGACTGACGCCTTCCAAATCAACAATTGGTACAGTGGACTGACGCCTTCCAAACCAACAATTGGTACAGTGGACTGACGCCTTCCAAATCAACAATTGGTACAGTGGACTGACGCCTTCCAAATCAACAATTGGTACAGTGGACTGACGCCTTCCAAACCAACAATTGGTACAGTGGACTGACGCCTTCCAAACCAACAATTGGTACAGTGGACTGACGCCTTCCAAACCAACAATCTGTACAGTGGACTGACGCCTTCCAAATCAACAATTGGTACAGTGGACTGACGCCTTCCAAACCAACAATCTGTACAGTGGGCAGACACCTTCCAAATCAATAACTGGTATAATGGACAACACCTTCCAAACCAATAATTAGTACAGTGGACCAACACCGACCAAACCAATAATTGGTACAGTGGACCAACAGCTTTCAAACCAATAATTGGTAAAGTGGACCACCAGCTTTCAAACCTGTAATTGGTACAGTGGAAAACATCTTCCAAACCGATATTTGGTCGTGCACCAACATCTTATTGGATAGGGGAATATCTATGGATGTTGTTAAAAGGACTTCCAGAAGGGATTCGATGAAATCCCTCATAACAGACTGTTAGCTCAAGTTGAAACTCATGGAATTGAGGACAAATTACTTACCTGGTTAGGAAATTGGCTGAGCAGCAGGAGACAGAGTGTAGGGATAATGGGCAGGTACTCAAATTGGTGTCCCACAGGGATCTGTGTTGGGGCCTCAACTATTCACTGTATTTATTAACAACTTAGATGATGGGATAGAGAGCCACATATCCAAGTTTGCCGATGACACAAAGATAGGCAGCATTGTAAGCAGCGTAGATGGAAGCATAAAATTGCAGTGAGATAGTAATAGATAAAGTGAATGGGCAAAACTGTGGCAAATGGATTTCAATCAAGGCAAATGTGAGGTCATTCACTTAGGACCTAAAAAGGATAGTTCAGAGTAATTTCTAAATGGTGAAAAGCTCAAAACAGCAGAGGTCCAAAGAGACTTATGGTCCATGGAACTTGGAACTTGATCATTAAAATGTGCTAGGTATGACTCCAGCCACTGGAGAGTTTTCCCCCTGATTCCCATTGACTTCAATTTTACTAGGGCTCCTTGGCCACACTCGGTCAAATGCTGCTTTGATGTCAAGTGCAGTTACTCTCACCTCACCTCTGGAATTCAGCTATTTTGTCTATGTTTGGACCAAGACTGTAATGAGGTCTGGAGCTGACTGGTCCTGGCAGAACCCAAACTGAGCATCGGTGAGCAGGTTATTGATCAGTAAGTGCCACTTCGTAGCACTATTGTCGATACCTTCCATCACTTTGCTGATGACTGAGAGTAGACTGATGGGGCAGTAATTGGCCGGATTGGATTTGTCCTGCATTTTGTGGACAGGACATAGCTGGGCAATTTTCCACATAGTTGGGTAGATGCCAGTGTTGTAGCTGTACTCAAACAGTTTGGCTAGAGACACGGCTAGTTCTGGAGCACAAGTCTTCAGCACTACAGCCTGGATATTGTCGGGGCCCATAGCCTTTGTTGTATCCAAAGCTATACAAAGCCCTGCTTAGACCACACCTGGAATATTGTGTTCAGTTCTGGGCACCACACCCGAGGAAGGATATATGGGCCTTGGATTGAGTGCAGCATAAATTTACTGGAATGATACCTGGTTTAAATTACAAGGAGAGATTACACAAACTAGGGTTGTATACCCTGGAATTCAGAAGATAAAGGGGTGATATGATCGAAGTTTTCAAGACATTCAGGGGAAAAGATAGGGTCGAGTGAAACTATTTCCGCCGGTTGGAGAGTCTAAGACCAGGGGACATCGCCTAAAAATTAGAGCCAGGACTTTCAGGAGTGAAGTTAGGAAATACTTCTACACGCAAAGGGTGGTAGAAGTTTGGAACTCTCTTCTGCAAACGGCAGTTGATGTCAGTTCAATTGTTAATTTTAAATCTGAGATTGAAAGATTTTTGTTAACCAAAGGTATTAAGGGATATACCCAAGGCGAGTATATGGAGTTAGCTCACAGATCAGCCATGATCGCATTGAATGGCGGAACAAGCTCGAGGGACGAAATGCAATACTCCTGTTCCTATCATCCAAACCAGTAATTGGTACAGTAGACCAACACGGTGCAAACCAATAATTGGTACGGTGGACAACAACTTCCAAACCAATAATTGGTACAGTGGACCAACACCTTCCAAACCAATAATTGGTACAGTGGACCAACACCTTCCAAACCAATAATTGGCAAAGTGGGACCAACACCTTCCAAATCAATAATTGGTACAGTGGACCAACACCTTCCAAACCAATAATTGGTACAGTGGACCAACACCTTCCAAACCAATAATTAGTTGCAGTGAAAAGAAAAAGACATAGATTTATCGAATGCCTTACACGACCGTGGGATTTTGCAAAGCACTTTACAACCAATGTAATACTTTTGAACTGTAGTCACTCTTATAATGTAGAAAACACGGCAGCCAATTTGCACACAGTAAGGTCGCACAAACAGCAATGAGGGATTGTTGGTTGAGGGATAAATATTGGCCAGGACAACAGGGAGAACGCCTCAGCTTTTCTTCGAATAGCGTCTTGGGATCTTTTACGTCCACCTGAGAGGGCAGGCCTCAGTTAAACGTCTCATCTGAAAGACGGCACCTCTGACAATGCAGCACTCCGCCAATACTGTACTGAGGTGTCAGCCTAGCTCAAGTCTCAGGAGTGGGACTTGAACCCACAACCTTCTGACTCAGAAACGAGAGTTCGAATTTGAAGACAGTTACACTTACTGGGACCTTGCCCTGCAGTCTGAATACCCTCACATCCATTCAATCTTAATACCAGAGAACCTGAGCTATTGTTTTACATTTATTGCAGGTATTCCCAGAACAGGTCACATCAGCAGGGAATGTATTGGAGATTGCAGGATCTGTACAGATAAACCCACCCTCAGCAGTTTTGTCTTTTTAATCAGCAGTGGTGAAATATGACCAGGTTTGAGAAGTGGCATAAGAACACCACAAACTGGAGCCAAAAACAGTCTTGTACTTTTAGCTTGGAGGACAGAGGCACAAGCATTCAAAACTTTATGCCATGGACTAGGCAGCTTTGAGTCTGAAGTCAAACAGGAGATAGGGGTGGGATCATGGCTTGACTTGCAATGTTGTTCCACTCTTGTTGAAAATGTATTATGAAGCACAATAACCAATGTTCCCCCCTTTTCTGCATCACCAGAGTAATGGGGAAAAACACACAAGTTCCATTTTGAAAAATCAACTTTTACCATCTGAATCTCCCCTTTTTTCTCACCTCCCTTGATGTGGTCAAAACTGTAGAATTATAGAAGTTCACAGCACAGAAAGAGGCCATTCAGCCCAACGTGTCTGTGCTGTCTCTTTGCTAGACCAATCCAAAACTAATCCCACTGCCTGCACTCTGCTTCAAATATTTATCCAACTTTCCCTTAAAGGAAGCAATGTCTCTGCCTCAGTTGCTGTTTGGATATGGCTCTATTCTTGCACACGTAAGGTTAGGCAATGTTTGTGTGCGGGCTGCTGGAATGTGGGGATATCACAGCCAAGCCCAATGCGCATACACACACACACACAGACTTTTTAGTGGGAGTCACTGAATAGCAGGAGCAGGAACCCCAGCTGATTTCCCCCTCCCTAGCCCTGGGTGCTGAAGCCAATTATAGTGCCCTGGCACAGAGCAGCATCAAACTTGGGACCATCCTGGTCTGTAGGCATCAGCACAGCCTAGTTTATACACACATTCCATAATATTCCTGGACAGGTGGCAATCTTCAGCAATGGCTCAGTCGCCAAGGCAACCCCAGCAGCGAGGCACTGACTGCAAGTGGCTGATAAATAACAGACTGGTCCATTCAGTAAATATCACACTGAGCTGAGCACTGCAGGTCACAGGGCTGAGGGTCCACGGGCCTTATCCTACCCCTGCAGCCCTCTAATATTACCTCCTAAGCTCACTTACCCGGGTCGCTCTCCAGCTCCAGCCAGCCTTTATTCATGTTCTCGCCCGGCTCTCCATCACTCCGACAGCCCGGGCTCCACAGCACACTCGGCGCAGGAACAGGCCGCAAACGTCATCAGTCCACGACCACGCCTGCGCAACAGCTGCGCCACTGCCCCTCTCGCTGCCATGTTTGTGCGGGGCGGACTAATTGAAATTGATGTTTTTCTTTTGACCTGGTAACTTCCATTCATTTGGAGGGGCAGTCAATCTCATTTTGGTTTAAGATTGTCACCCACTTAGACGTGTATCCCGTTTAATAATAAAAATGATTATATTTTTAATTGTAAATTGTGTAATTCCTGACAGTCACCTAGTGCTCACAGCTCTGTGCTAAACTTGTCTTTAACAAAGTTAGCAAGGTATCTCGACTATGTGTGTCTGTTATATGCTAAGTTTTAACTCAAACAACTCTAAGATACTAATTGCAAAACTACAGATGAAGTGATACAGAAAAACCTACCCCGCTCTCATTTTAATGGGTTTATTTATTGATTGCGATTTATTTTCTTAGACCCTTCACCAGCGTTTTGAAGGCCCAGTCAGCATGTCAAAGTTTGTTTATAAAAAGTCAGCGCTGGGCTCCTCTGCCAAATCCTCCCATTCCACTCTTCCTCAATTGCTGGACAAGTGCTCTTCCTCTCAGCACACTCCCAGTGCTACCAGCCAGATTTGCTGCCGCAGTATAGAAGAAATCTTGATGGCCATTAGCACTGGGAAAAGAGGAGTAGGACATGTCCAGTGTGCTAGCCACTGCATTTAGGGAGAAGTGGACAGGAAGGGGAGAAATGGATGGCAAAGGAAGTCACAATAGATGGCAAGGAGAGGTGAGAAAGAAAGAACTAGCATTTATACAGCACCTTTTGCGACCTCAGGACCTCCCAAAGTGCTTTACTGTCAATTAAGTACTTTTGAAATGTAGTCACTGTTGTAATGTAGGAAACGTGACAGCCACTTTGCACACTGCAAGCTCCCACAAACAGCTACATGATAATGACCAGAAGATCTATTTTAGTGATGTTGATTGAGGGATAAATATTGGTCAGGACATCAGAGAGAACTCCCTTGCTATTCTTTGAAATATTGCCAAGGGACCTGAGAGGTTTAACATCTCATCCGAATGGTGGCACCTCCAACAGTGCAGCACTCCCTCAGTACTGCACTGGAGTGTCAGTCTAGATTTTTGTGCTCAAGTCTCTGGAGTGGGACTTGAACCTACAACCTTCTGACTCAGAGGAGAGAATGCTACCTACTGAGCCACAGGAGGTGTAAATGGATGGCAATGGGAGGTTGCAGAATGGATTGCAGTGAGGGGGAGTGGATGGCAGTGAAAGAGGGTGTGGAGTGAAGGAGGAACAGACTGGATGGTAATGAAAGTGGGAAATAGTTGGCAACAAAGGGGGAGTTAGAAAGCCAGCGTTAATTGAGAGAAAGTGGGGAAGGAGAGTGCTGCATGAATGGGGAGAGGGGGGCAAAGAGTGCCAGCATGACCTGTGGGGAGTGGAAGGAAACAGTATTAGTTTGAATGGTGGGAGTGGAAGAAGACCTACCGGCCTAATTGGGTTAGAGAGGCAGGAGATTGGCAGGTTGAAGTGACGAGGGAGTGAGGAGCACCAAAATGTACTTGGAGAGTTGAAGAAGAGAAAGTCCTTGTGAAAGAGTGGGGAGTTTGATGGAAACCTGTGTCTCTGTGAACTGGTTCCAGAGGGGATTGTGTGCCTTTGTGAACTGGGGTGGTGCTGGAGGGGGAGGGGAAGGTGAGGGGGGGGGGAAGAGAGTGACCGTTGAGGTAACATTTGAGTAAATGATGATTTGTTCAAAATCCAAATGTCACTTTGTTTATCCTCTTTTTTTGGATTAATTGTGAAGTATAAAAATCCTTAAAATGAACAAATATACATAAATTTTAATATAAAAATTCAACACTTTCCAGGGGAGCAAGACCTCAGACCCGCTTAAAAATCAATTTTGTGCCTTCAACACTTGGATTTTCTCCTTCAGCCTTTCATGTACTTATGTTTTTTCCATCCAATACAGGCAGGGGCGGATTAACGCATGGGCCTTTTGGGCCTGTGCCCAGGGGTCCCAGCCAAATATGGGGCTCCTGGTAAAACTCACCACAATGCAGAAAAACTGCATACATAGAATCATACAACCCATTGCGCCTGTGCCGGCTCTTTGAATGATCTATCCAATTAGTCCCACTCCCCCTGCTCTTTCATCATAGCCCTGCAAACTTTTCCTTTTCAAATATATGTTCCATGTTCCTATATATTCAATTCCCTTTTGAAAGTTACTATTGAATCTGCTTCCACCACCCTTTGAGACAGTGAATTCCACTTCATAACTCACTTTTAAACGTAATTTAAGCATGGTATATTGTGATATGATTTGCTTCATCATTAATGCAGTGTGTAAATAATGCACAGGCCTACTTCTTTATGCATTTTACTACACATTTGTGCTATAATGGATCAGGGGCAGGGGCGGTTTGTGTGAGGGGTGTGGAGGGACCCCAAGAATTCTGAATCCGGCTCTGATACAAGTGAAGGAGTGTTGTGTACAACGACTGGTTAAAGTACACAGCCTCTGTACTCGACAGGCCCATTCTTGCATTGTCAGCATTTTTAAAGTTGTTGGTCAGCTTTCACTAATATGCTTCGGCCACAGCACTAAAATGGCCCTTATCAAAGTCACAAAAGACATCCTATGTGACTGTGACTGTGGTAAACTATCTCTCCTCATCCCTCTCTACTTGTCTGCAGCCTTTGACGTCGTTGACCACACCATCCTCCTCCAACGCCTCTCCTCCGTCGTCCAGCTGGGCGCGACTGCGCTCGCCTGGTTCAATTCTTATCTATCCAGTTGTAGCTAGAGCATCACCTGCAATGGCTTCTCTTCCCACTCCCGCACCGTTACTTCTGGAGTCCTCCAAGGATCTATCCTTGGCCCCCTCCTATTTCTCATCTATATGCTGCCCCTTGGCGACATATCATCCGAAAACAAAAAGTCAGGTTCCACATGTATGCTGATGACAACCAGCTCTACCTCACCACCATCTCCTTCGACCCCTCCACTGTCTCTGATTGGTAACACTGCTTGTCCAACATCCAGGACTGGATGAGCAAAAATTTCCCCCGACTAAATATTGGGAAGACTGAGACCATTGTCTTCAGTTGCCGCCACAAACTCCGTTCCCTAGCTACCAACTCCATTCCTCTCTCTGGCCACTGTCTGAGGCTGAACCAGACCATTCGCAACTATTTGACCCTGAGATGAGCTTCTGACCACATATCTGCTCCATCACCAAGACCATCTTTTTTTCTTCATTCCTGGGATGTGGGCAATGCCAGCACGGCCAGCATATATTGCCCATCCCTAATTGCCCTTGAAAAGATTGTGATGAGCCGTCTTCTTGAACCGCTGCAGTCCGTGTGGTGAAGGTTCTCCCACAGTGCTGGTAGGTAGGGAGTTCCAGGATTTTGACCCAGTGACGATGAAGGAACGGCGATATATTTCCAAGTCGGGATGGTGTGTGACTTCGAGGGGCCTGTGCAGGTGGTGGTGTTCCCATGTGTCTGCTGCCCTTATCCTTCCAGGTAGTAGACCTTGCGGGTTTGGGAGGTGCTGTTGAAGAAGCCTTGGCAAGTTGCTGCGATGCATCTTGTAGATGGTACTCACTGCAGCCACGGTGCGCTGGTGGTGGAGGGAGTGAATGTTTAAGGTAGTGGATGGGATGCCAATCAAGATGGCTGCTTTGTCTTGGATGGTGTTGAGCTTCTTGAGTGTTGTTGGAGCTGCACTCATCCAGGCAAGTGGAGAGTATTCCGTCACACTCCTGACTTGTGCCTTCTAGATGGTGGAAAGGCTTTGGGGAGTCAGGAGGTGAGTCACTTGCCGCAGAATACCCATCCTCTGACCTGCTGTTGTAGCCACAGTATTTATGTGGCTGGTCCAGTTAAGTTTCTGGTCAATGGTGACCCCAGGATGTTGATGGTGGGGGATTCAGCGATGGTAATGCCGTTGAATGTCAAGGGGAGGTGGTCAGACTCTCTCTTGTTGGAGATGGTCATTGCCTGGCACTTGTCTGGCGAGGATGTTACTTGCCACTTATCAGCCCAAGCCTGGATGTTGTCTAGGTCTTGCTGCAAACGGGCACGGACTGCTTCATTATCTGAGGGGTTGCAAATGGAACTGAACACTGTGCAATCATCAGCGAACATCCCCATTTCTGACCTTATGATGGAGGGAAGGTCATTGATGAAGCAGCTGAAGATGGTTGGGCCTAGGACATTGCCCTGAGGAACTTCTGCAGCAATGTCCTGGGGCTGAGATGATTGGCCTCCAATAACCACTACCATCTTCCTTTGTGCTAGGTATGACTCCAGCCACTGGAGATTTATCCCCCTGATTCCCGTCAACTTCAATTTTACTAACGTAAGGAATCTTACAACACCAGGTTATAGTCCAACAGTTTTATTTGAAAATCACAAGCTTTCGGAGGCTTTCTCCTTCGTCACGTGAGTGTCGAAGGAGTGACGAAGGAGAAAGCCTCCGAAAGCTTGTGATTTTCAAATAAAACTGTTGGACTATAACCTGGTGTTGTAAGATTCCTTACATTTGTACACCCTAGTCCATCACCGGCATCTCCACATCAATTTTACTAGGGCTACTTGATGCCATACTCGGTCAAATGCTGTCTTGATGTCAAGGGCAGTTGCACTCATCTCATCTCTGGAATTCAGTTCTTTTGTTTTGGACCAAGGCTGGAGCTGAGTGGTCCTGGTGGAACCCAAACTGAGCATCGGTAAATGCTGCTTGATAGCACTGTTGACAACACCTTCCATCACTTTGCTGACAATTGAGAGTAAACTTATGGGATGGTAATTGGCCGGATTGGATTTGTCCTGCCTTTTGTGGACAAGACATACCTGGGCAATTTTCCACTTTGTCGGGTAGATGCCAGTGTTGTAGCTGTACTGGAACAGCTTGGCTAGAGGCGCAGCTAGTTCTGGAGCACAAGCCTTCACCGCTACAGCCGGGATGTTGTTGGGTCCCATAGCCTTTGTGGTGTCCAGTGCACTCAGCCGTTTCTTGATATCACGTGGAGTGAATCGAATTGGCTGAAGACTGGCTTCTGTGATGGTGGGGATCTCGGGAGGAGGCCGAGATTGATCATCCATTCAGCACTTCTGTCTGAAGATGGTTGCGAATGCGTCAGCCTTTTTTTTTTGCACTCACCTGCAGGGCTCAGCCATCATCATTGAGGATGGCAATGTTCACAGAGCCTTCTCCTCCCGTTAGTTGTTTAATTGTCCACCACCATTCATGACTGGATGTGGCAGGACTGCAAAGCTTTGATCTGATCCGTTGGTTGTGGGATCACTTAGCTCTGACTATAGCATGCTGCTTCCACTGTTTAGCATGCATGTAGCTTCACCAGGTTGGCACCTCATTATTAGGTACGCCTGGTGTTGCTCCTGGCATGCTATTCTATACTCCTCATTGAACTAGGGTTGATCCTCTGGCTTGATAATAATGGTAGAGTGAGGGATATGCCAGACTACGAGGTTACAAATTGTGGTGGAATACAATTCTGCTGCTGCTGATGGCCCACAGCGTCTCATGGATGCTCAGTTTTGAGCTGCTGCAGTTTTGTTCTGAATCTATCCCATTTAGCACGGTGGTAGTGCCACACAACACATTGGACATTCGTCTCCAGAAGGACTGTGCGGTGGTCACTCCTACCAATACTGTTATGGACAGATGCATCTGCGACACGTAGATTAGTGAAGACGAGGTCAAGTAGATTTTTCCCTCGTGTTGGTTCTCTCGCCACCTACCACAGGCCCAGTCAGGCAGCTATGTCCTTCAGGACTTGGCCAGCTTGGTCAGTAGTGGTGCTACCGAGCCAAGCTTGGTGATGGACATTGAAGTTTCCCACCCAGAGTACATTCTGTGCCCTTGCTACCCTTAGTGCTTCCTCCAAGTGGTGCTCAACATGGAGGAGTACTGATTCATCAGCTCACCTACTTCCTACTTCCACCTGCGTAACATCGCTCGTCTCTGCCCCTGCCTCAGCTCATTCACTGCTGAAGCCCTCATCCATGCCTTTGTTACCTCTAGACTGGACTACTCCCATGCTCTCCTGGCCGGCCCCCCATCTTCCACTCTCCATAAACTTGAGCTCATCCAAAACTTTGCTGCCTGTATTCTAACTCGCACCAAGTCCCGTTCACCCATCACCTCTGTGCTCGCTAACCTCCATTAGCTCCCAGTCCGGGAACACCTCGATTTTTAAAATTGTCATCCTTGTTTTCAAATCCCTCCATGGCCTCGCCCCTCCCTATCTCTGTAACCTCCTTCAGGCCTACAACCCTCCAGGTTCTCTGCGCTCCTCCAATTCTTGCCTCTTGCGCATCCCCGATTTTAATCGCCCCACCATTGGTGGCCGTGCCTTCAGCTGCCTAGGCCCTAAGCTCTGGAATTCCCTTCCTAAGCCTCTCCACCTTTACGATGCTCCTTAAAACCTACCTCTTTGACTAAGCTTTTGGTGACCTGTCCTAATCTCACCTTAAGTGGCTCGGTGTCAAATTTTGTTTGATAATCGCTCCTGTGAGGCACCTTGGAACGTTTTACGTTAAAGGCACTATATAAATGCAAGCTGTTGTTCTTGTCAGCATTTTTGAAGCTGTTGGTCAGCTTTCACTAATATGCTTCATTTTCCTCTCAAGTCCTCCTGGGACACACACTCTGCCACAGCCAAACAGCTGGGGTGCAAAAAGCCATCAACACGGGGAGATATAAGGAATGAGATTTATGACCAGCAAACCCATTTAATCACATTCACAGAATCAGGGAAAATGGCACCACAGAAATTCTATTTCCCTGCTCTTTCCTCAAACCCTTTTAATTATTTTTTTTCCCTTCAAGCCATCTCTTAAATGTCATGGTTGAGTCAGCTTCAATAGCCAAAGAAATGAGAACTTACATTTTACATTGTACTTCAGGACATCCCAAAGCACTTCACATCTAGTCAATATCTTTATGTTGGCAAACACAGCAGCCAACTTATGCATAGTGAGAACTCACAAACTGAAGAATGACCAGTTAATTTTTTTTGGTAGTATTGGTTGAGGGAGGAATGTTGCCTAAGACATCATCAGAACCGCCAGGAGATACCCTACTTTTCTTCAAATAGTTGCATGGGACCAGAATGGGTTTAACACCTCATCTGAAAAGATGTCAGCTCTCCGGCCTCTGACCCTCTACCCTCAGTAAACCTCAGCTCATCCAAAACTCTGCTGTCAGTATTCTAACCCGTATCAAGTCCTGTTCACCCATCACTCCTGTCCTCACAGACCAACCTTGGCTGGTTTCCTAACACTTCCAATTTAAAATTCTCATCCTCATCTTTAAATCCCTTTGTAGCCTTGCCCTACCCTGTCTCTGCAATCTCCTCCAGCTCCACAGCCCCCTACCAAGCTCTCCAACTCTCTGTCTTGGGCCTCTTAAGCATGGTGACTATGCCTTCAGCCATCTAAACCCCTCCACCTCCCTCTGCTCCTGTAAGACCCTCCTTAAAACCCACCTCTTTGACCAAGTCTTTAGTCACCCGTCCTACTATCTCCTTTTGCTCAGTGTCCATTTTTTGATTACATCCTTGTGAAGCACCTTGGAACATTTTTCTACATTAAAAATGCTACATAATGCAAGTTGTTGCAGCAACAATGCAGCACTGCCACAGTAATAGATTATGCCTTCAAATCCTGGAATGGGGCTCAAACCACAATCTTCAGAAGTGAAAGTTCTACCAGTGAGCCAAGTGTTGATGTTTTCCATGTTCTAACAACCCGTTTGTGTGTAAAAAAATCTTCTAACCTCCTCTTTTTGCTTTTACTACTAATCCTAAACTTATACTCCCATGTTACTAGTTCACCAATCAGTGGAAATGATCTTTTACTATTTAGTCTCTTAACCCTTTTGAAACTTTGAACACTTCCATTAGATCCCATCACCATCTCTGCTGTAGTGAATAGAACCAGTTTTTGAAGTTTCACTACGAAGAAAGAACTTGCATTTATATAGCACCTTTCATGTCTTTAGGACGTCTCAAAACGTTTCACAGCCAATGAGGTATTTTCGAACTTTAGTCACTGTTGTTATGGAGACAAATGTGACAGCTAATTTGTGCACATTGAAGTCCCACATACAGCAAACAATATAAGTGACCAGTTAATCTGCTTTAGGGATGTTATAAGAACATAAGAAATAGGAGCAGGAGTAGGCCAATCGGCCCCTCGAGCCTGCTCCGCCATTCAATAAGATCATGGCTGATCTGATCCTAACCTCAAATCTGAAGAACACAAGAAGTAGGAGCAGGACCCGGCCACTCAGCCCCTCGGCCCGCTCCGCCACCCACAGGGCCTTGACCGATCCGAACTCAGCTTCATGTCCAATTTCCTGCCCGCTCCCCGTAACCCCTAATTCCCTTTACTTCTAGGAAACTGTCTATTTCTGTTTTAAATTTATTTAATGATGTAGCTTCCACAGCTTCCTGGGGCAGAAAATTCCACAGACCTACTACCCTCTGAGTGAAGAAGTTTCTCCTCATCTCAGTTTTGAAAGAGCAGCCCCTTATTCTAAGATTATGCCCCCTCGTTCTAGTTTCACCCATCCTTGGGAACATCCTTACCGCATCCACCCGATCAAGCCCCTTCACAATCTTATATGTTTCAATAAGATCGCCTCTCATTCTTCTCAACTCCAATGTTGGTTGAGGGATAAATGTTGATTAAGACACGGGAGAACTCCCCTGCTCTTCTTCATATGATGCCACCTGAACAGGCAGGTGGATTCTCAGTTTAACAACTCATCTGAAAGATGGCACCTCCGACCGTACAACACGCCGTCAAGTACTGCTCTGCGGTGTCAACCTGGATTATTTGCTCAAGTCTCTGGAGTGCGGCTTGAACCCACAAGCTTCTGAATCAGAGGTGAGAGTGCTACCACTCAGCCAAGGTTGATGTCTAAAACGTACAAGCAAAAGCAGACCCATGTCCATAGATGATGTTGTCAAGGGACAGCAAGTGATGAGAAAGGCTATGAACGTATCCTTGGTGGACTCCTGAGGTGACGATGTTGGGGTGGAAAGAGAAGTCAGCCTGGATTTTGTGCTCAAGTCTACGGAGTGGAGCTCGGACCCACGACCATCTGACGGAGAGGCGAGAGTGCTACCAACTGAGCCACGGCTGACCCCTGTGGTTCTGAAATCCAGTGTTCTCAAGGAGTGCATCTTGAGAACTCATGGATGGAAAATCATGGGCTGCGCAGCTGCAAATTCCCACTATGTAGATAAAATGTTTCCAGTTGTAGGGGAGACCAAAATTGGAGATCATAAATATAAGATTGTCCCTAATAAATTCAATAGGAAATTCAGGAGAAATTTCTTTACTCAAAGAGTGGTAAGAACGTAGAACATGCTACCACAAGGAGTAGTTGAGGCAAATAGCATATATGCATTTAAGGAGAAACTAAATAAGCACGAGGGAGAAAGGAATAGAAGGATGTGCTGATAGGGTCAGATGAAGAGGGGTGGGAGGAGGCTCGTGTGGAGCATAAGCGCCTGCTTAGAGCAGTTGGGCCAAATGGCCCGTTTCTGTGCTGTAGACTGGATGTAACGAAGCACTTGCTGCAAGTGATTCTCCCCATAGGAAGCGTTAGATCGCAGAATCACCCCTTACCCTGCGAGCATCGTAGTGAATTTACGATGTACCTTTTCCAACTATCCCTTCTACAATGGATTCCGCAGAACTGCAGTGCTCCAATATCTTGCATGCTTTGTCATCTCAATTTTGTATTCAGTGCCTCTATACAAACACCCAGAGGTTCATTAGCCCTTTTTATGGCCTTTCCATGTATATTCTTACTTTAAATATCCATCCATTTGTACCTCTAGCTTCTTCTGGGGAGGTTCTCATCTACGGCTATCGGTAGATTAAGCAATGCAGCGATAAGCGGCTGCTCAACACTAAGTTCGAAGTGGAAGAAGATGATCGAGTATGTGAGGAGATTATTGAATGAATGGGTTGGTGAACCAGATAAGAACTGAACTTGCAGCAGGATGAGAAGCTGTTTGAACGGATGGTCAGACTCAAACCAAAAATAAAAAACGAAAAAATAACTTCCGCATGCTCTGCTACTGGAGGAGACCAATACACAATGACAGGTAAGCAGCATTTAACTTATTAATATTTAATTAAAATGGATCAGATGCTTGACCCCATCCCAATAAAATGGTTATCAAACATCACCTGTTAAACCCAGTGCTTCAGAGAATTTTTTTTTTAAATGGGGGAAGCGTGGGCCTAAAGTGCACAAGATCACCTTGATCGAAAGGAGCAGGGAGCGGAGATAAGGTGATTCAGGAAGTTGTGCCCAGGTGATGTTGTGCTTGGGTTTTAAAAGCCTTCAGATTGTAGGAGGAAAGGAGGCCGAGGGAAGCGAGGAGTTTGGAGGAAAGGAGGCCGAGGGAAGCAAGGAGTTTGGAGGAAAGGAGGCCGAGGGAAGCAAGGAGTTTGGAGGAAAGGAGGCCGAGGGAAGCAAGGAGTTTGGAGGAAAGGAGGCCGAGGGAAGCAAGGAGTTTGGAGGAAAGGAGGCCGAGGGAAGCAAGGAGTTTGGAGGAAAGGAGGCCGAGGGAAGCAAGGAGTTTGGAGGAAAGGAGGCCGAGGGAAGCAAGGAGTTTGGAGGAAAGGAGGCCGAGGGAAGCAAGGAGTTTGGAGGAAAGGAGGCCGAGGGAAGCAAGGAGTTTGGAGGAAAGGAGGCCGAGGGAAGCAAGGAGTTTGGAGGAAAGGAGGCCGAGGGAAGCAAGGAGTTTGGAGGAAAGGAGGCCGAGGGAAGCAAGGAGTTTGGAGGAAAGGAGGCCGAGGGAAGCAAGGAGTTTGGAGGAAAGGAGGCCGAGGGAAGCAAGGAGTTTGAGGTTCTGGGAAAGATTGAGGTAGAGTAGGAGACAAGGCTGGTTTTCAATAAAGATGCTGGGCAGGGTAACCTTTTCACCCAAGTTTGACCCAGTCCCCCTCCCCTCAATGCTGTATTTTATTGTTTCACAGATACATTTCATTAAAAAATAAACATACAAAAATCAACAAATAGACCCTCAAGGAGGCATTGCCTCTTCTACAGAGGTCAGGCAAGCCCCATCTACTGTCTGTAAACACAAGGCACTATTCATATCAAAATTACTACATTTGCTGCAGGTACCAAAGTGACCATCTCCTCACATATCAATTCATTCTCACTAATTAAATTAGTATTCATGTCATTATTCAGATATTGCAGCAATCATTCAGCAGAATTGGCAGTTGGCTGAGTGTCTAATTAACATCCTCATTAGTAAACACTATGTCTTCATTTATAGCTGCTGTATCTAAGATTAGTCCACAAAGGCTAGTTTTCAGAAATGGGACTGAAGCAAGGTCATCGTTCCCCCCCTCCCACCCCGCTACAGGACAGAGCTGACAGTAGTGGCTTCTGATTGTGATGGGAGACTGCTGTTTATTACATTTACAAGGCACGCAGGCTAAAAGCCACCTCACTTTCACTGTTAAACCCCAATGAGAAGCAGCTGCTGCAGGGAATGGCGAGATTCCCAACAAATGTGGGGCCTGCTCACCTTTTCCAATGACTTGATTTGTAAAAGCACCAGGTGATGTCTTGCTGAGCCCCACAGACCCCTAGTTTGTGCTGAGTTATTTTTTTTTACAGCAGGGCTGTTACTGTGAGAGGAATGAGAGTGAGCGAGAAAAGGGCAAGGAGTTGGACGCCTGCCGGCGATCCATCAACCCCTGCCACAAAGGACTGGGCGGAGCCGCGACGCCTCCAATGGTCAAATATCCTGTGAACACTCACAGTCCAGGCTCGTGCAAAGAATAGCCAGGCGGGCGAGGTGCTGGTACAGCAGCAAGAAGTCAGCATCCGCAGGAAAATAGGGAAAAAATAGGCAGCCCAAAAAAGTTCTGATAAAGAATCCCACCTAGAACATGAACTGTTTTGCTCGGATGCTGACTGATCGGCTGTGCATTCCCAGCTCTGCTTTTATTCTGTAAACCAAAAAAAAATCTGGTTCGTTGTCAGTCGCACAGGACTCTGCTGCAACAACTCAGCAGCTGAGCTGCTCGCTGGATTGTTCAGTTATTTTTGTTGGTTAATTTATTTTTCATTTGATGGATGTTGATCCATTACTTAATAGCGACATTCGTTAAAATGTCAGACCACCCCTGATCTCAAGTTCAGCTGCAGGTTTTGCACAGGAGAGCAGTTCTAATCAGGAGGACTTAAAGCACAGACAGCCCCAGCTCTGATACTACGATTAACAGCGATTCCACTATGTTTCTTTAAAAAAAAGGGAATTTCTTCCACCCCTCTGAAAAGACTCACTGTACCTTACGCACCAGTGTAGGAGATTAGAACAGGTTGACAGCCAGCCTTTGTAAACCAATCAAAGGCAGATACCACACCAAATCAAACCTTCACCCACAATCGTATAAAAATATGAAATTAAGTCTGGCCGTCTTCTTAAAAGCATTCATTCCTCTCGCTCATTCAGCAAAGGAGAGAGTCACTTCACAGTATAGTATTTAGTTGGTACAAAAGGCATCTTAGCAACGACTGCATCTACGAGCTTCTTCCTAACTTCCACCTTTATTGGCGTGCCCGGCTTGCTGTACTCAGTCTCCACGTATCCCATGGCAACGTTCTGTTTCAGACAGGGGGAGGGGCAGCCACTGGTCACTTCCCCTGTGCGTCAATGGAAAACAGGGTTACGAGGTTAGCACAAATCCCTAAGACTTGTTTATTAATTCATTTCTTTTTAAAAAAAATCCTATTTATTTATTTTTAAGTTGAGAATAATCCTGAAATTCAGCAGGTATTTTATGTATAAGAAGTATTTTTATCCCCAGCTTTCCCCCCAAACCTTGACTGTCCATATCCCCTTGCAGAGGTGCAGGCTTGCACTGGGCCACATGCGACTCCGAACGTCCTGCAAGGTGTGGGGGGGGGGGGGGAGGGAGGTGCTGTACCCATGCCACGAGCTCCATCTCCCCTTCCGTCAATCAATGGGTCTTTTTTAGCCCAGGAAAAAGAAAAAAGAGGCTTGTATTTATATAGCACCTTTCACGACCTCAGGACATTTAAAGTGCTTTCTGCCAAAGAAGTACTTTTGAAGTGTAGTCACTGTTGTAATGTAAGAAACACAGCAGCCAATTTGCACACAGCAAGGTCCCACAAACAGCAATGTGATAATGACCAGGTAATCTGTTTTTTTTTTAAAAAGTGATGTTGGTTGAGGGATAAATATTGTCCAGGGCACCAGGGAAAACTCCTCTGCTCTTCTTCAAAATAGTGCCATGGGATCTTTTACATCCACCTGAGAGGGTAGACTGGGCCTCAGTTAAACGTCTCATCTAAAAGACAGCACCTCCGACAGTGCAGCACTCCCTCAGTACTGCACTGGAATGTCAGCCTAGATTTTGTGCTTAAATCTCGAGTGCGATTCGAATCCACAACCTTCTGACTCCGAGGCAAGAGTGCTACCCACTGAGCCACGGCTGACAGGAGACACAATACCCAGCAATAACCTTTTGCCACGTGAGGGGGTTCCAGGTCTCTCTTTAGCACTTACCTCACAACAACAAGCTGGAGCTGGCTTCCCCAACTCTGAAGGGAGGGTGCACAATATAAAGGTTAATCATATGGCACAGAAAGAGGCCATTCGACCCATCGCGCCTGTGCTGTCTCTTTGAAAGAGCTATCCAATTAGTCCCAATCCCCTGCTTTTTCCCCACAGTCCCTTTTGAAAGTTACTATTGAATCTGCTTCCACCGTCCTTTCAGGCAGTGCAGTCCAGATTTTCTACCATCGCCACTACAGGGCGCCCGTACATCTCTCGGGTTACCTTTCCGGAACTTACCGATGACTTTTCCATTGGGGTTTAAAATAGGTGTGTGCTGCCTGACCGGGGGCCCAGCAGACGTCAGACCCACTCGCTTCCGTTTAGTTTTTTCTTTAATCTGCCGCAGGATGATCGCAGCTCCGGGGAAGTCTGCATCTGCTCGCCGACGTTTTCCTGCACAGAGAGGGGTGGAGGGAGAGTTATTTAAACAACTCTTTCGAGACGCGGTGACTGGCAAAAACATCTCGCTCGGTAACGGATAGAAAAGGGGTCAACCGCGCAAAGAATAAGTTTCCCCCAATCGTCGAGCGGGTAAAATACACACACCAGCCGCTGACCAGGGAAATGGGAGATCACCCGAGTGAGGAGGGAGTTCGGGTACGGTGTGTGTTGACGGTATGTTGGTGTAGTGGTTATGTCACTGGACTAATAATCCAGAGAACGTGAGTTCAAATCCCACTGTGGCAGTTTGAGAATTTGAATTCAGTTTAAAAATCGTGAAGTGAAAAGCTGGCGCCAGTAAAAGTGAGCTCATCGTAAAGTCCCAACTGGTTCACTAATGTCCGTTAGGGAAGGAAACTTGCCGCTCTTACCTGGCCTGACCCGTATGTGACTCCAGTCCCACACCAACGCGGTTGACTCTTAATCACCCTGAAGTGGCCTAGCAAACCTCAAGTGTACTAGGGCAATAAATATTGGCTTTGCCAGCAACACCCACAAGAATGAACAAAGAAGTTTGGTCAGAGCGCGAGTTCAGTGCAAAGAGAGTTGGGCTGATCCATCAGACGATATCAGGTAAGAGTCGATCGTCAATTAGTGACTGTATTAGCCAGGCAGGTGAGGCAAGTGTTGTGCAGACATTTCGCTATGTGGGAGTTCCAAGAAACCAAATGTATCCAGGAAATATAGAAAATAGGAGTAGGAGTAGGCCATTCAGCCCTTCAAGCCTGCTCCGCCATTCAATATGATCATGGCTGATCCTCTATCTCAATACCATATTCCCGCTCTCTCCCCATACCCCTTGATGCCTTCTGTGTCTAGAAATCTATCTAGCTCCTTCTTAAATATATTCAGTGACTTGGCCTCCACAGCCTTCTGTGGTGGAGAATTCCACAGGTTCACCACCCTCAGTGAAGAAATTTCTCCTCATCTCAGTCCTAAATGTCCTACCCCGTATCCTGAGACCGTGACCCCTCATTCTAGACCCCCCCAGCCAGGGGAAACACCCAGTCTGTCTAGCCCTGTCAGAATTTTATATGTTTCAGTGAGATCCCCTCTCATTCTTCTAAACTCGAGTGAATACAGGCCTAGTCGACCCAATCTCTCCTCATAGGACAGTTCTGCCATCCCAGGAATCAGTCTGGTGAACCATCGCTGCACCCCCTCTATGGCAAGTATATCCTTTCTTAGGTAAGGAGACCAAAACTGCACACAATACTCTAGGTGTGGTCTCACCAAGGCTCTGTATAACTGCAGTAGGACATCCTTGCTCCTATACTCAAATCCTCTTGCAATGAAGGCCAACATACTATTTGCCTTCCTAACTGCTTGCTGCACCTGCATATTTGCTTTCAGTGACTGGTGCAACTGCAACTGCAAAAAATGCCTCCAGTTGGACTCGCTCCAGCTCAAAATCAGTGGGAGACATTCCTGAGCGTATGTGAGGAGGAAGGCAGCGGGTGACAAAGGAAGAGGAGACAGGGAGAGCAGCTACAGGGTTCCTGAGAGTCTGAAACCGTCCAACAGGTACGCAATGCTGGGTGCCTGATGAGGACAAGGTTGGTGAAACCTAGCGTTCGTGGGCAACAGCTTGGTGCCATGATGCCAAGTGCCACGATGGGGAAAGATATAGGTACCTGGAAGAACAGGATTGTGGGTGATTCTATACTGGAAGAATAGGCAGCCTTTTTTGCAGCTGTGATCGGGAGACCCAAATGCTGTGGTGCTTCCCAGATGCCCGAGTAAAGGCCATATCAGAGTGGAGCAGAGGGAAAAAACCTCTGGAAAGCAAAGGACATCAGATAGAAGGTTTTTAGTGTGGGAGGATACAGGCAGAGGAACAAATCAACATTTTAAATTAGATAGCAAGGTTGGGGAGGGGTGGGGTGGGGTGGGGGGAAACAGAGAAGGAGGGAAAAAGTTGGGGGAATGGAGATGAAAAGTTCTATAGAAGTTAGGCAAGGGGGATGAAAGTTGGGGAATTGGTCAATGTGTCCTTATACCAAGGCTGGGAGGCACTAGTTACATGAATCCAAGTGGGAATGTGAAGATGAAAGAGACTGGGCTGAAGTCTGGGCCAGACTGGGAGCTAAATATACTAATTCAAAGCATCAAGCAGCCAGAGCTGGTTTTTGACCCTCTGGTTATGAAGCTAGGTTATCACATCCTATATAGACACAGCAGGAAGGGGATAAGTGGAGTACCTATGGTCCATAGAAGGGTTGCTTCCACTGGAGTGGTCGTCTCATCAATGTCATTTCCATAAAGACAAAGCCCAGCCTCCAGGCGTAAACTATCCCTCGATCCAAGGCCGGCTAGTCTCACCTCGCTGTTCTTCAACAGGGACTCTGCCAGCTCCACAGTGTGCTGAATTGGAACCGAGATCTGAAATTAAACAGTGAGAATGTTAGAATCCTAGAAGTTTCCAGCCTAGGAGGAGCCCTTTGGTCCACCTGTCTCTGCAGCTCTTTGCTAGAGCAATCCAAACCTATTCCCACTGCTCCACTCTCTCCCCATAGCCCTGTCTCAATGCAAACCTAATCCCACTGCTCCACCCTCTCCCCATAGCCCTGTCTCAATCCAAACCTAATCCCACTGCCCCACCCTCTCTTCATAATCCTGTCTCAATCCAAACCTAATCCCACTGCTCCACCCTCTCCTCATAATCCTGTCTCAATCCAAACCTAACCCCACTGCTCCACCCTCTCCTCATAATCCTGTCTCAATCCAAACCTAATCCCACTGCCCCACCCTCTCCTCATAGCCCTGTCTCAATCCAAACCTAATCCCACTGCCTCACTCTCCGCATAGCCCTGTATTATTCTTATCCTAATCCCAACGCCCCACTCTCTCCCCATTGCCCTGTATCAATCCAAAACTAATTCCACTGCCCCACTCTCTCCTCACACTCAGTGCTAATTTTAAATTGATGAGCCCTCGTCACTGACTCCCTAGAATAAAGAGTCTTTCCCTATTCACACTATTAAAATCATTCATTATCTTAAAAACCTCCATCAAATCTCCTCAGCCTTCAATGCCCCAGTGGAAATAGTGTCCCAAGTTTCTGTTTTTAACTATAATTTCTCATCCCTGGCATCACCCTGATGAATCTACGCTGTAATCTCTCAATGGTTAATAGGGTGCCCAGAACTGTACACAGTACTCTAACTGTGGCCTTACCACTGCCCTGTACAAATTTATCACCTCTTTGCCCCCATTTTTAAAACCCTAAAACACTGATCTACTTTATGGCTTCATCTACCTACACTCGCACTAGGTCTTTTTGTTCATCCATATCTTTCAGTATATTCCGCAGAGTGTATACTCCCTTTTCCTTGTTTCCCCCCCTCCCCCCGCCAGAAAATGAATTTCCCCACACCTCTCCGTATTGTCTTGCTTTTGTCATTAGTTTGCCCATTCCGCTCACCTGGCAAAGTTCTCTAAGTCTTTTATAGTCCATCTCGCTCTTTGCCAAAACCCTTTTGTCCCCTCAGCAAATTTACTCATCATGCTCCCTATATCCAAGTCTATAAAAACGATATATTGCGACTAACAGTGGATCCAGCACTAACCCCAGACCACTTCCAACCCGTCTCCAATCTGAGTAACACCCATTAACCCTAACCCTTCATTTCCAGTCTGTCAACCAATTTTCAACCCATGCTGCTACATTTCCTCATTATATTCGCCTGAATTATTTTTAAACAAGCCATTGAGACACTTAATTGAAGTGTTTCTGGAATCCATAAACATTACAACTACTGCATTCCCTTCATTTATCCAGTTCTTCAGAAAAAAACTATTAAATCTGTCAAACACGAGTTGCCTTTAACAAATGGCGCTGACTGTCCCTCAACTGTCTTGCCCAACTCTAAATGCTCACAAATTAGATCATGAAATACGGATTGTAAGAGTTGGCCCACAACGGATGTTTAAATAGTTGGTCTATAGTTATCTGGATTATCATCACCTTCTTTCTTGAACAGATGTGTTACATCATTTAGTCTTCGGTCCCATGACACAATTTACATATTTGAGGATTGAAAAATTGTGACCAGAGTCTCTGCTATCTCCTCTCTGACTTCCCTTCAACAGCCGATGGTCCATACCCAGTGATTTATCCACCCTTGAGTTCTGCTATTTTAATCCGAACCAATTCCTTACCCAGAATTATCTCTAATAATTGTTCCACATCTTCCTCTAGTACATCTACATTCTCATTTCCACTATCATTTGTAAAAAGCACGCAAAATATTTATTTCTTATCTCCACCATTCCATCCCGCCAACCCTGAGCCATCCTAACCCCTCGAGCTATTCTTTTACTTTTTATATGCTTATAAAATGTAACAGTAAAGGTTTGAATATTATCTGTTAGCCTTTTCTCATATTCCCTTCTCATCTCCCTTTTCACCTCCCCACTACTTTCTATATTCTTTTCGATTTTCTTTTGTTTGTTAGCACTAGTTTTATCACATGCTTCCCTTTTAAGTTTCAGTTTAATTTTAATCTCTCTATTTACCCCTGGAATTCTATCCTTTGATGCATCCCCTATTTCCCTTACAAAAATATATTTTGTACGCTATCCATCTTTCAAGATTTCCCATTGCTGCCAATCTGTTTGCTAATCTTTCTGTCCAGTTATTTTGGGACATAGGATCAGGAATCGGCCATTCAGCCCCTTGAGCCTCTTTTATTCGTTCATGGGATGTGGGCGTCGCTGGCGAGGCTGGCATATATTGCCCATTCCTAATTGTCCTTGAGAAGGTGGTGGTGAGCCGCCTTCTTGAACCGCTGCAGTCCGTGTGGTGAAGGTTCTCCCACAGTGCTGTTAGGTAGGGATATCCAAGATTTTGACCCAGCGACAATGAAGTAACAGCGATATAAGTCGGGATGGTGTGTGACTTGGAGGAGAATGTGCAAGTGGTGGTGTTCCCATGTGCCTGCTGCCCTTGTCCTTCTAGGTGGTAGAGGTCGTGAGTTTGGGAGGTGCTGTCGAAGAAGCCTTGGCGAGTTGCTGCAGTGCATCTTGTTGATGGTACACACTGCAGCCATGGTGCACTGGTGGTGAAGGGAGTGAATGTTTAGGGTGGTGGATGGGGTGCCAATCAAGCGGGCTGCTTTGACCTGGATGGTGTCGAGCTTCTTGAGTTGTAGCTGCACTCATCCAGGCAAGTGGAGAGTATTCCATCACACTCCTGACTTGTGCCTTGTAGATGGTGGAAAGTCTTTGCGAGTCAGGTGGTGAGTCACTCGCTGCAGAATACCCAGCCTCTGACCTGCTCTTGTAGCCACAGTATTTATGTGGCTGGTCCAGTTAAGTTTCTGGTCAATGGAGACCCCAGGATGTTGATGGTGGTGGATTCGGCGATGGTAATGCCATTGAATGTCAAGGGGAGGTGGTTCGACTCTCTCTTGTTGGAGCTGATCGTGGCCTGGCATTTGTCTGGCACGAATGTTACTTGCCACTTATCAGCCCAAGCCTGGATGTTGTCCAGGTCTTGCTGCAAGTAGGCACGAACTGCTTCATTATCTGACGGGTTGCGAATGGAACTGAACACTCTGCAGTGAACATCCCCATTTCTGACCTTATAATGGAGGGATGGTCATTGATGAAGCAACTGAAGATGGTTGGGCCTAGAACATTGCCCTGAGGAACTCCTGCAGCGTTGTCCTGGTGCTGAGATGATTGGCCCCCAACAACCACTACCATCTTCCTTTGTGCTAGGTATGACTCCAGCCACTGGAGAGTTTTCCCCCTGATTCCCATTGACTTCAATTTTACTAGGGCTCCTTGGTGCCACACTCGGTCAAATGCTGCCTTGATGTCAAGGGCAGTCACTCTCACCTCACCTCTGGAATTCAGCTCTTTTGTCCATGTTTGGACCAAAGCTATAACGAGGTCTGGAGCCGAGTGGTCCTGGCGAAACCCAAACTGAGCATCGGTGAGCAGGTTATTGGTGAGTAAGTGCCGCTTGATAGTACTGTCGACGACACCTTCCATCACTTTGCTGATGATTGAGACTAGACTGATGAGGCGGTAATTGGCCCGATTGGATTTGTCCTGCTTTTTGTGGACAGGACATACCTGGGCAATTTTCCACATTGTCGGGTAGATGCCAGTGCTGTAGCTGTACTAGAACGTCTTGGCTAGAGTTGGGGCTAGTTCTGGAGCACAAGTCTTCAATACTACAGACGGGATGTTGTTGGGGCCATTGCCTTTGTTATATCCAGTGCACTCAGCCATTTCTTGATATCACGTGGAGTGAATCGAATTGGCTGAAGACTGGCGTCTGAGATGGTGGGATTCTTGGGAGGAGGCCGAGATGGATCATCCACTCGGCCCTTCTGGGTAAAGATGGTTGCAAACGCTTCAGTCTTGTCTTTTGCACTCACATGCTGGACTCCGCCATTACTGGAGGATGGGGATGTTCACAGAGCCTCCTCCTCCCGTTAGTTGTTTAATTGTCCACCACCATTCACGACTGGATGTGGCAGGACTGCAGAGCTTTGATCTGATCCGTTGGTTGTGGAATCGCTTAGCTCTGTCCATAGCATGTTGCTTCCGCTGTATAGCATGCATGTAGTCCTGTGTTGTAGCTTCACCAGGTTGGCACCTCATTTTTCGGTACACCTGGTGCTGCTCCTGGCATGCTCTTCTACACTCCTCATTGTAAGGAGTCTTACAACACCAGGTTATAGTCCAACAGATTTATTTAAAATAACAAGCTTTCGGAGGCTTCCTCCTTCGTCAGGTGAGTGTGGGATTCCATGAAAGGTACCGCATATATAGTCAGAACAATGCCTGGTGACTAAGATAATCTTTCCAACTGCCTGTTATCAAGGCAATCAAAGGAGTTGAATAGTGTTCAGACAGAGAGACATTACATACAAGACTACTGAATATACAAACGGTCAGAACCCAAAGACAGAGAGAGAGAGAGAGAGAGAGAAAATAACATCCGAAAGGTAGAGAAAGAGAGAGAATGACCAGTTGTATCAAAAACAGATAACCCCCCTTCGCTGGTGGGGTCACGTGCAGCGCGACACGAACCCAAGATCCCGGCCGAGGCCATCCTCATGGGTGCGGAACCCGGCCACCAACCTCCATTGAGCGGAGGTTGGTGGCCGGGTTCCGCACCCATGAGGACGGCCTCGGACGGGATCTTGGGTTCGTGTCGCGCTGCACGTGACCCCACCAGCGAAGGGGGGTTATCTGTTTTTGATACAACTGGTCATTCTCTCTCTTTCTCTACCTTTCGGATGTTTTTGTTTCTCTCTCTCTCTCTCTGTCTGTCTGTCTTTGGGTTCTGACCGTCTGTATGTTCAGTAGTCTTGTATGTAATGTCTCTCTGTCTGAACACTATTCAACTCCTTTGATTGCCTTGATAACAGGCAGTTGGAAAGATTATCTGTAGTCACCAGGCATTGTTCTCTGACTATATATGCGGTACCTTTCATGGAATCCCACACTCACCTGACGAAGGAGGAAGCCTCCGAAAGCTTGTGATTTTAAATAAATCTGTTGGACTATAACCTGGTGTTGTAAGACTCCTTACATTTGTCCACCCCAGTACATCACCGGCATCTCCACATCACACTCCTCATTGAACCAGGGTTGATCCCCTGGCTTGTTGGTAACGGTAGAGTGAGGAATATGCCGGGCCATGAGGTTACAGATTGTGCTGGAATACAATTTTGCTGCTGCTGATGGCCCACAGCGCCTCATGGATGCCCAGTTTTGAGCTACTAGATCTGTTCTGAATCTATCCCATTTAGCACGGTGATAGTGCCACACAACACGATGGATGGTGTCCTCAGTGTGAAGACAGGACTTCATCTCCACAAGGACTGTGCGGTGGTCACCCCTACCAATACTGTCATGGACAGATGCATCTGTGACAGGTAGATTGGTGAGTACGAGGTCAAGTAGGTTTCTCCCTCGTGTTGGTTCGCTCATCACCTGCCGCAGGCCCAGTCTGGCAGCTATGTCCTTCAGGACTGGGTCAGCTCGGTCAGTAGTGGTGCTACCGAGCCACTCTTGGTGATGAACATTGAAGTCCCCCACCCAGAGTACATTCTGGGCCCTTGCTACCCTCAGCACTTCCTCCAAGTGGTGCTCAACATGGAGGAGGACTGATTCATCAGCTGAGGGAGGGCGGTAGGTGGTAATCAGCAGGAGGTTTCCTTGCCCATGTTTGACCTGATGCCATGAGATTTCATGGGGTCAGGAGTCAATGTTGAGGACTCCCAGGGCCACTCCCTCCTGACTGTATACCAATATACTGCCAACTCTGACGGGTCTGTCCTGCCGGTAGGACAGGATATACCCAGGGATGGTGATGGAAGAGTCTGGGACGTTGGCTGAAAGGTATGATTCTGTGAGTATGGCTACGTCAGGCTGTTGCTCGACTAGTCTGTGGGACAGCTCTCCCAATTTTGGCACAAGTCCCCAGATGTTAGCGAGGAGGACTTTGCAGGGTCAACTGGGCTTGGTTTGCTTTTGTCGTGTCCGTTGCCTAGTGGTCCGATGCCGGGTGGTCCTTCCAGTTTTATTCTTATTGTGACTTTCTGTAGCAAAATTGTACAACTGAGTGGCTTGCTAGGCCATTTCAGAGGGCGATTAAGAATCAACCACATTGCTGTGTGTCTGGAGTCACGTATAGGCCAGACCGGGGAAGGACGGCAGGTTTCCTTCCCTAAAGGACATTAGTGAACCAGATGGGTTTTCCGACAATCAAGTAGCTTCATGGCCACCATTACTGATACTAGGTTTTTTTCATTCCAGATTTTAGCCTGTTCCGCTATTTAATTAGATCATGGCTTATCTGTATCTTAATTCAGTCTACCCACCTTGGTTCTATAACCCTTAATACCCTTTCTTAACAAAAATCTATCAATCTCAGATTTGAAATTTTCTATTGACCCAGCCTGAACAGCTTTTTGGGGGAAAAGAGTTCCAGATTTCCACTTCCCTTTGTGTGAGGAAGTGCTTCCTGACATCACCTGAATGGCCTAGCTCTAATTTTAAGGTTATGCTCCTTATTATGGACTCTCCCACCGGAAGAAATAGTTTCTCTTTATCTACCCTATCAAATGTTTTAATCATCTCAAACACCTCAATTAGATCACCCGTCAATCTTCTAAACTCAGGGGAATACGAGCCTAGCCTATGCAACCTAGCCTCATAATTTAACCCTTTAAGCCCAGAATCATTCTGGTGAATCTGCACTGCACCCCCTCCAAGGCCAATATATCCTTCCTGAGGTGTGGTGGCCAGAACTGCCCAAATCCTCTTTTTCCAGTCCAGCACCCTTATCTTTGATTCTTCATTGTCCTGTTCTACCTTCACATTGAACCTATGTTGTGCTCGCTATTTCCCAATTGAACGTGTCAGCTGTGGCTCAGTGGTAGCACTCTCGCCTCAGCTCTGTCAGAAGGTTGTGGGTTCAAGTCCCACTCCAGGGGCTCGAGTACAAAATCCAGGCTGACACTCCAGTGCAGTACTGAGGGAGTGCTGCACTGTTGGAGGTGCCGTCTTTCAGGTGAGATGTTAAGCCGAGGCCCCCTCTGCCCTCTCAGGTGGACGTAAAAGATCCCCCGGCACTATTTTGAAGAAGAGCAGGGAGCTCTCCCTGGTGTCCTGGCCAATATTTATCCCTCAATGAACACCTCAAAACAGATTATTTGGTCACCACAACATGTGCGCAAATTGGCTGCCGCGTTTCCTACATTACAACAACATCTACACTTCAGAAGTTCTTCATTGGCTGTGAAGCGCTTTGAGACAGCCTGAGGCCGTGAAAGGCATTATATAAATGCAAGTCTTTCTTTATTATTCTACTCGCACAGCAGTTATTTGCCCACTTCATTTCTCGGGAGTAAATCGAGCGATGCTTCTTTTGTTGTCCTGCCCACAACACTGCCCCCTGGTGAGATCAGCTAACTTTGCACACATAGTCAATGGAGCCTGGGATCCTCAGGTCTGCGCAGCAGACTTTGGTGGATATTGGTCACTGGGAAAGATATATGACAGTGATTCTGGCTGAAGTGGGAAGTGGAAAAGTCATTGTGGTATTGTGGAAGGTGCACTGTTGGATTAAAGCAGATGGAGTTTCTTGAGGAGGGAGGTAAGAGTTTTGTGCGAAGCAGGGGCAGTGCCAGTTGATGAGAGACAAGTTGATGATGCCAAGCATGGAAATCAGAAAGGGAAGTTAGATGGACCATGTGCTGGGACAGGAGGGCGATCAAGGGAGCAGGTCATAGGCTTCATGGATGAGAGGAGTTTAATGAAAACTGGGCAGGGAGTGAAGGCGAAGGCAGGAGCACGAGGGAGGGGTAAGGACATGATGAGGAAGAGGGCAAGGGTTGGCCGGAGCAAAAGTAGGTGAGTGGACGCCCTCGGTTTTGAGCACAAAGAAATCCACGAGCTCCCTGTCTTTAGTGTCCAAGGTGGGAGTGAGGGCTGTATAGGGGGAGGTCGGAGGAGAGGGTTTGTGATGCAAATGTTCCTGCTCCTCGAGAAACGTTCCAATTGCCTTCCCTTCTTCCTTCTAACTTCCTAATTTTACCCTGTGGCCTAGGTATTTAAATCCTTCACCAGGGTGAACAATTTGCCTGGATCAATTCCTTCATAATTTTGAAAACTTCCATTAGGTAAATTCAGAGCCTTTCTTCCCCAAGGAAAAGATTGTCCAATTTATTTTATATTCGGGTCAGAAAGGTTTAGTTGAAGAGGTCGAGTCAGTCGCTGGGGCCGTCATCTATGCACTCGAGATGAAGGGGTGATTCAGGGGGTATTTACACTTCTTCCTCACTGGAACTCCCGATACCCAGAATACTCTCGGTATCTTCTCAAGGCACCTACTGGAAATAAGCAGTGATCACGTCTGGGTTCAGCCCCTCTCCTGGTATTACAGCTCCCATACTGTTCTATCCCTTACAGATGATCTGGTCATTATCTCATTGCTGTTTGTGGGACCTTGCTGTGTGCAAATTGGCTGCCGTGTTTCCTACATTACAACAGTGACTACACTTCAAAAGTACTTAATTGGTTGTAAAGTGCTTTGGGACTTCCCAAGGTCGTGAAAGGTGCTAATATAAATGCACGTCTGCCTTTCTTTATCACCAGACGGCAGCATCGCTCACTGGAGGCACACTGGGTGGTTCCATACCGTGGAGGGTTAGTGGGCTTGGTACCTGCTCCACACTAGTCAGCCACATTGATAGAGTGAGTCACTCTCCTACTAGCCACAGAGACTTAGGAATAGGTCAACTACCTGCAAATGCAGCCAAGTGAGTCTTTAGCAATGGGAGGAAGAAATTAAATTGAATTCTCACACACAAAAGCAGCTCTCTACCACCATCTAGTGGAGCTGATCACTCAGTGCAGCTTCTGCTTTTGTATGGAATTAAAATTCACTTAACAGGAGGGGGATGACAAATGTCCTTAAGACAATGGCCTTTCACCACTTGGGCCTGGGTTCAAATCCAGCCCAGACAGATGCAGTGAAGGTCTCCTCGGTCCGCTGGCTGTAAGGATCCTATGTGGAATTGGTCTGGGTGGTTTCAATCCAGTTCCTAGTGGGGACGGGCCAAGAGCACAAAATTACCTCTAATTTGGCAATTTCAAAGGCCATACAATGGCTTGAACTGTAGGGGGCGCTCGGAGGCATATTGTTGGTGCATAATAGAGGGAGTTGTATGCTGCATCTAACCCATGGTATAAATTGGTAGAGAATGCTGATATACGACCCTCCAAGAACTCTGCGTTCCCCCTACTCTGGCTTGTGCAACCCCACCAGGGCCTAAGCTCTGGAATTCCCTTCCTAAATTTCTCTCTCCTCCTTTAAGGCCCTGCTTAAAACCTGCCTCTCTGACCAAGCATTTGGTCACCTGTCCTAATGTCTCCTTCTTTGGCTCGGTGTCAACTTTTTGTCCAATTGCGCTCCTGTGAAATGCCCTGGGAAGTTTTCCTACGTTAAAGGCTCTATATAAACGCAAGTTGTTGTTGATACAGGAAAGTGCTGAAACAAAAATTGCTCCTTTCTCCGGTACTGACACACCGGTTAACTCAATGAGCACAAAATAAAACAAAACCCATTTAGCAGGCGTTTATCAGCACTCTCCTCAGTGGGTCTCACTGTATCAGTTAACCAGAGATAACTTACCTCAACCCCATCCTCTCCCGTGTAGCCACAACGAGTCACTCTGCAGCCTGGTACCCCAAACACAGTCATCGTGGCACTTGACATGAATGGCAGCTTGCTGAGGTCATCGGACACGCCGTCCTGCAGCACCCGCGGTGTAGACGGCCCTGGGCGATATAAACAAGAGGTCCACATTATCTAGAATTTTCCAGCACCCCCTGGAAGGGAAGAAAAATGACTGCAGTTGTGTCACACAAAGCAACATCCCCAAGGACAGAACAGTGCGGAGGTGGTGGGGTGCAGAACATGGGACTACGCTGGGGTCCTCAAGATGCCAGTCTCTCTCGGTTCGGTCGATTAGGTTGCTGGGAGAGGCGACTTCTAGTTATAGAGGGTCAGATGCTGGCTGGTCAGGATTAGAAGGACTTGTGTTAGCCGTGGCGCAGTGGTAGCACTCTCGTCTCAGAGTCAGGAGGTTGTGGGTTCAAGCCCCACTCCAGACACTTGAGTATATAATCCAGGCTGACACTCCCAGTGCAATACTGAGGGAGTGCTGCACTGTCAGAGGTGACGGCTTTTGGATGAGACGTTAAACCGAGGCCCCGTTTGCCCTTTCAGGTGGGCCGTAAAAGATCCCACGGCATTTTTGAAGAGCAGGGGAGTTCTCCCCGGTGTCCTGGCCAATATTTATCCCTCAACCATCATCACTGAAACAGATTATCTGATCACATTGCTGTTTCTGGGATCTTGCTCTGCACAAATTGGCTGTCACGTTTCCTACATTACAACAGTGACTACACTTCAAAAGTACTTCACTGGCTGTACAAATGCAAATTCTTTCTTTTTAGATGGTTCCGCGGTGGTAGAGAGATGCGGTCACCTTGCAGCGCAATCAGTCCCGCCTCCAGAAACTCCAGGTCGGCATCATTCCCGGCGGCTTTGAACTCGGCCAATTTCTCCTAGGAAACAAAAGAAAGACAATGAGCACAGGGCCGCATCTCAGCACGAGAAGGGCTGCTCACCAACAGCTGGCCCAGCACCACCCTCGTCAACTGACCGTAGGCTGGTGTCAGGAGTACGACAAGAGCTGCTCACCAACTGGTCCAGCACCATCCTCGTAAATCGACCATAAGAACGTAAGAAATAGGAGCAGGAGTAGGACATACGGCCCCTTGAGCCTGCTCCGCCAATCAATAAGATCACGGCTCATCTTAGACCTCAACTCCACTTTCCCGCCCGATCCCCATATCCCTTGATTCCCCTTATCCAAAAATCTATCTATCTCAGCCTTGAACATATTCAATGACTCAGCATCCACAGCCCTCTGGGGTAGAGAATTCCAAAGATTCACAACCCTCAGTGAAGAAATTCCTCCTCATCTCAGTCTTAAATGGCTGACCCCGTATCCTGAGACTATGCCCCCTAGTTCTAGACTCTCCAGCCAGGGGAATCAACCTCTCAATATCTACCCTGGTCAAGCCCCCTCAGAATCTTACATGTTTCAATGAGATCTCCTCTCATTCTTCTAAACTCCAGAGAGTATAGGCCGATTCTACTCTATCCCTTCTCATAGGACAACCGTCTCATCCCATGAATCAATCTAGTGAACCTTCTTTGCACCCCCTCTAAGGCAAGTATATCCTTAGATAATGAGACCAAAACTGTATACAATACTCCAGGTGATGTATCACCAAAGCCCTGTACAATTGTAGTAAGACTTTCTTACTCTTGTACTCCAACCCCCTTGCAATAAAGCCCAACATGCCATTTGCTTTCCTAATTGCTTGCTGTACCTGCATGCTAACTTTTTGTGTTTCTTGTATGACGACACCCAAATCCCTCTGAACACCAACATTTAATAGTGTCTCATCATTTAAAAAGTATTCTGTTTTTCTATTCTTCCTAGCAAAGTGAATAACCTCACATTTCCCATTATACTCCATCTGCCACCTTCTTGCCCACTCACTTAATCTGTCTATGTCCCTTTTCAGCCTCTTTGCGTCCTCCTCACTGCTTACTTTCCCACCTAACTTTGTATTGTCACCAAACTTGGATACATTACACTTGGTCCCTTCACCTGAGTCATTAATATAGATCGTAAACAGCTGAGGCCCAAGCACTGATCCTCGCAGCACCCCACTATTTACAGCTTGCCAACCTGAAAATGACCAGTTTATCCATACTATCTGTTTCCTGTCTGTTAACCAATCCTCTATCCATGCTAATATATTACCCCCAACCCCATGAGCCCTTATCTTGTGTAACAACCTTTGTTGGCTGGAGTCAGGGGCATGACGAGGGCTGCTCACGAACTGGCCCAGCACCACCCTCGTAAACCAACCGTACGCTGACGCCATGAGTATGAACAAGGGCCTAGGGTTGGCTTCAGGCCGGGGCAAGTCTTAGGAGCGTCAATCTGCAGGTTGTTTAGAAGTCCCATACCCATCCAAACCACCCCAACTGCTAAACAGCCTGAGCAGCAATTTGTAAAACCGCCACCACACATACTCCTAATACTCAAAAAAAATTGTCTTTTCCTTACCTTTAACTCTGCCCTGCAGAGCTATTCAACAATTTTATTTACTATTTGTTTTTTTTAAAAAAGAAGTCCCACCAAAGCGCATCCCAACTCAACAAAAAAAATCTCCTCATTTTATTTTTTGACTGATATTAGATCAGGATGTCCAGCCCAAGCTGGGATAATTCAGGAGTTTTTGAAGCGTTAAATTCAACGCTCCATTGATTCCACATTTGCACTGGTACTGCTCAGCTTGCGATAGCTGAGCCGTACAGCGTGGGTTATGTAGTGTCTGCCTGTGCTTCACGCAAAGAAATAATTTAAATGCAGTCGGTCTCTGCGAGCACAGAGGGTGGGGAGCAACATTGGCAGGGGCACTGAGCACTTTCACGGGGTCACTCTGCACTGACCACAGCAAGACTTGGAGAATACAGATTTCAAATTAGGTGTTTTTTTTATAATGCATTCTTGGGATGTGGGCATCGCTGGCAAGGCCGGCATTCATTGCCCATCGCATTGATGGAGGTTTTTTGGCCACCTTCTTGAATCTGTGATAGCAGTTTGATACAACTGAGTGGCTTGCTAGGCCCACTTCAGAAGGCAGTTAAAAGCCAATCATGGTGGTGTGGGACTGGAGTCACATTTAGGCCAGACTGGGTAAGGATGGCAGGTTTCCTTGCTTAAAGGACAGTGGTGAACCAGTTGGGCTTATATGACAATCTGACAACTTCATGCTCACTTTTTACCAATACTAGATTTTTAAAACTGAATTCTACTTCTCAAACTGCCATGGTGGGATTTGAACTCACGTTCTCTGGATTATTAGTCAAGGCCTCTGGAATATATAATCACTGCACTACCGCACCCATAAATTGGTTTGAATTCAAATGGGGACTTGTGGTGGGATTGCCATTGTTTTGCCAGGTGATTCTAAATACCCCAAGATGATTTTATACTGGAACAAAAATACCACAAAGTGCACGTAATCCACCTTAGTGCCAACGCTCGGGAGAATGGGGTGGTAAGACTTCAGTTCAAACACAGGATTCCTCACTTGGTATCTTGCAATGAGGAGAACTCCTCTTCTGTTCCTCCACCCCAGAAACAAAGTACAACAAGGTGCACTCCCATAACAGAGATACAGAGCAGTGGTAGGGCATGTGTGAAGTGAGGGCACACCTGACCAGAAATACAAAGACGAAGGGCAGGAAAAGACAACTGGTCCGTCGAGCCTGTCCCATATGGTCATGCTGCAATTTATACAAGCCATGACCCCTATTTCCCCCCCGTCCCCCTACCCACACAGCCCCCTAGGAGAGGCAAAAAAAAGGGAAGAACTTTAGGCCAATTTAAGGGACAAAAAACTCAGGAAATTCTCTCGGAAAATAGAGATGTCAGAGAGTCCCTGGTTTGACACTAGTGTGCAAACCCAATCCCAAACCTGATGGACTCTGGCTGATTCCTACGGCTTATGTCATGAGTTTACCTGCTGAGGCATCCAGACACTTTATGCCCTTATGCTTCCGTATTCATGACATCTACAATGAAACTAACGCACCTTCATGTGGGCGGAGTCCTTGTCAGCGCAGCCAGCGTTCGACACGATGTACAGGTATCCGTCTGATGTCTGGGTCACTATCAGGTCATCCATAATCCCTCCCTTCTCATTGGTGAAGAGTGACAGCATGCCCTGAACAACAAGCAGCAAAAGGTTAGGAGAAAGGGATACAGGACTCACTATCCCCGAAACACTGCGATCTCAGAAACACAATCAGTCAGGAGGAACACTCCACACACAGAATGGGGCTCCGCAGTGGGTATGGGTGGTGCTCACTAGCGCCAAACCCGCTACCAACTCTCCGACCCCTCGATATGTCTGGGGTCGGAAAGCAATTTCTGAGACTTTTTTCCTAAATTGGCCCACGGTTTCCCCCTTTTTCCCCCCAGGCCACTGGATGGCTGGTGCATGTGGGTGGGGGTGGAAAGAGATGGGGGTCAGGACATGCATAAAGTGAACCATGACCATTATGAAAATCAATTTGGCAAAAATTGTTCTACAGTTCCTGCGGGAAATGTTCTACTAACGAGTACTGCAAGTGCCAACTTTCTTCCCTCTTCCTGTTGGCGTGCAATTCACGGGTGTTGGGTTGTGGCCAGCTCCTCACCCAAGCAGCCCTTCTACACTTGTGAGCCTAGACGGTGAGTGTTACCAGGATATTTGACTGTGGAGGCATCACATTAAAGCCCAATCCGACATCCACGCACGGACTTTCCAGCAGGGGTCACTGGATGGTGATCAGGAACGGGAGCCCAGGCCGATTCCTCCACCCTACGAGGCCATCAAGGCCAACTGTACGCCCAACCCTCGTCCTGACTGAGATCAGCTAACAACAGAGGCTGGGAACTGCGACCTGGTCTGCATCACTCGAGTTGGTAAAGTGATCATGCAAAAATGAGCATTGATATTATACACTACATCACTGGCCCTTGTTCACCAGTAATCCAGCCAGATTTATAACTGAAATAATCGCCATCAGCTGGCCCACACACACTTCAAAATGAAACGACTCAACAAAGTTCTTCATAAATGTTAGTACTTTTAGGGCATGTGTAGAAAATACATTCAACTGGTTACTGAGCTGGCCTCATTGTTTGATGAACTAATTTACCCTCAGTTAATCACACACACACACACACACACACACACACACACGGCTCTGGGGCTATGCTTGAGCAACTAATGCCTTTCTTGCAACTGAACTGCAAACCAGACAGTTAGAATTTCATTGCACACGTTCCCAATTTTTCCCCTTCTCTCCTGATTGCCTGACTCATAGCGAACTACAATTCCATGGGCACCAACCACCATCCGGTGTTTCACTGGACTAATAATCCAGAGTCATGAGTTCAAATCCCGCCATGGCAGCTGGGGAATTTAAATTCAATTAATTAAATAAAATCTGGAATTTAAAAAAAACTAGTATCAGTAATGGTAGCCATGAAACTACCGGATTGTCGTAAAAACCCAAATGGTTCACTGATGTCCATTAGGGAAGGAAACCTGCCGTCCTTACCCAGTCTGGCCTATATGTGACTTCAGACGCACAGCAATGTGGTTGATTCTTAATTGCCCTCTGAAATCGCCTAGCAAGCCACTCAGTTGTAAAATCTCGCAAAAAAAAGTCATAATAAGAATAAAACCGGACGGACCACCCGGCATCGGACCGCTAGGCACTGCACATGACAAAGGCAAACCAAGCCCAGTCGACCTTGCAAAGTCCTCCTCACTAACGTCTGGGGACTTGTGCCAAAATTGGGAGAGCTGTCCCACAGACTAGTCAAGCAACAGCCTGACATAGCCATACTCACAGAATCATACCTTTCAGCCAACGTCCCAGACTCTTCCATCACCATCCCTGGGTACGTCCTGTCCCACCGGCAGGACAGACCCACCAGAGGTGGTGGTACAGTGATATACAGTCAGGAGGGAGTGGCCCTGGGAGTCCTCAACATTGACTCCGGACCCCATGAAATCTCATGGCAACAGGTCAAACATGGGCAAGGAAACTTCCTGCTGATTACCACCTACCATCCTTCCTCAGCTGATGAATCAGTCCTCCTCCATGTTGAGCACCACTTGGAGGAAGCACTGAGGGTAGCAAGAGCACAGAATATACTCTGGGTGGGGGACTTCAATGTCCATCACCAAGAGTGGCTCGGTAGCACCACTACTGACCGAGCCCTGAAGGACACAGCTGCCAGACTGGGCCTGCGGCAGGTGGTGAGTGAACCAACACGAGGGAAAAATCTACCTATCGCAGATTCATCTGTCCATGACAGTATTGGTAGGAGTCCTCATGGAGATGAAGTCCCGTCTTCGCACTGAGGACACCATCCAACGTGTTGTGTGGCACTATCGCTGTGCTAAATGGGATAGATTGAGAACAGATCTAGCAGCTCAAAACTGGACATCCATGAGGTGTTTTGGGCCATCAGCAGCAGCAGAATTGTATTCCACCACAATCTGTAACCTCATGGCCCGACATATTCCTCACTCTACCATTACCAACAAGCCAGGGGATCAACCCTGGTTCAATAAGGAGTGTAGAAAAGCATGCCTGGAGCAGCACCAGGCGTACCTAAAAATGAGGTGCCAACCTGGTGAAGCTACAACTCAGGACTACAGGCATGCTAAACAGCGGAAGCAACATGCTATAGACAGAGCTAAGCGATTCCACAACCAACGGGTCAGATCAAAGCTCTGCAGTCCTGCCACATCCAGTCATGAATGGTGATGGACAATTAAACAACTAACGGGAGGAGGAGGCTCTGTAAACATCCCCATCCTCAATGATGGCAGAGTCCAGCACATGAGTGCAAAAGACAAGGCTGAAGTGTTTGCAACCATCTTCAGCCAGAAGTGCCGAGTGGATGATCCATCTCGGCCTCCTCCCGATATCCCCACCATCACAGAAGCCAGTCTTCGGCCAATTCGATTCACTCCACGTGATATCAAGAAACGGCTGAGTGCACTGGATACAACAAAGGCTATGGGCCCCGACAACATCCCAGCTGTAGTGCTGAAGACTTGTGCTCCAGAACTAGCTGCGCCTCTAGCCAAACTGTTCCAGTATAGCTACAACACTGGTGTCTACCTGACAATGTGTAAAATCGTCCTGTCCACAAAAAGCAGGACAAATCCAATCCGGCCAATTACTGCCCCATCAGTCTACACTCAATCATCAGCAAAGTGATGGAAGGTGTCGTCGACAGTGCTATCAAGTGGCACGTACTCGGCAATAACCTGCTCACTGATGCTCAGTTTGGGTTCCGCCAGGACCACTCGGCTCCAGACCTCATTACAGCCTTGGTCCAAACATGGACAAAAGAGCTGAATTCCAGAGGTGAGGTGAGAGTGACTGCCCTTGACATCAAGGTAGCATTTGTCCGAGTGTCGCACCAAGGAGCCCTAGTAAAATTGAAGTCAATGGGAATCAGGGGGAAAACTCTCCAGTGGCTGGAGTTATACCTAGCACAAAGGAAGATGGTAGTGGTTGTTGGAGGCCAACCATCTCAGCCCCAGGACATTGCTGCAGGAGTTCCTCAAGGCAATGTCCTAGGCCCAACCATCTTCAGCTGCTTCATCAATGACCTTCCCTCCATCATAAGGTCAGAAATGGGGACGTTCGCTGATGATTGCATAGTGTTCAGTTCCATTTGCAACCCCTCAGATAATGAAGCAGTCCGTGCCCGCATGCAGCAAGACCTGGACAACATTCAGGCTTTGGCTGATAAGTGGCAAGTAACATTCGCGCCAGACAAGTGCCAGGCAATGACCATCTCCAACAAGAGAGAGTCTAACCACCTCCCCTTGACATTCAACTGCATTACCATCGTCGAATCCCCCACCATCAACATCCTGGGGGTTTCCATTGACCAGAAAATTAACTGGACCAGCCACATAAATACTGTGGCTACAAGAGCAGGTCAGAGGCTGGGTATTCTGCGGCGAGTGACTCACCACCTGACACCACAAAGACTTTCCACCATCTACAAGGCACAAGTCAGGAGTGTGATGAAATACTCTCCACTTGCCTGGATGAGTGCAGCTCCAACAACACTCAAGAAACTCGAAACCATCCAGGACAAAGCAGCCCGCTTGATTGGCACCCCATCCACCACCCTAAACATTCACTCCCTTCACCACCGGCGCACTGTGGCTGCAGTGTGTACCATCCACAGGATGTACTGCAGCAACTCGCCAAGGCTTCTTCAACAGCACCTCCCAAACCCGCGACCTCTACCACCTAGAAGGACAAAAGCAGCAGGTACATGGGAACAACACCACCTGCACGTTCCCCTCCAGGTCATGCACCATCCAGAACTCCCTTCCTAAAAGCACTGCGGGAGAACCTTCACCACACGGACTGCAGCGGTTCAAGAAGGCGACTCACCACCACCTTCTCAAGGGCAATTAGGGATGGGCAATAAATGCTGGCCTCGCCAGCGACGCCCACATCCCTTGAACGAATAAAAAAAACACTCATTCAGTTTAGATGGTGGGAGATGGCACGCTATTCGGTCACAGGCAGCATCACAGCCAACCACATGTTTCTCTTCACTTGACAGCTACATACAAGTGCTTTCTGGCAGGGGTCATTAAACAATAAACAGGAGCACGAATCCAGACTGATCTTACCCCTCCCTCGCCCAGGAGGGCTGGGGCTAACTGCAGCACCTAACTGCAGCCCTTGCTGAGATCAGGTGACAGCACAGACCAGGAATCAAACTCTGTGTTTGGTTTGGATGGTTTCATGCTATGCCAGGCAGTATTTTTTTTACCATAGGTGAAACCGTAAGTGAGCAATGGGAGGCCTTCGAAGATAGTTCAGCTACAGACTAGGCACTTTCCCGGCAACTACAGGCCAGTCAGCCTAATGTCAGTGGTAGGGAACTTTTAGAGACAATAATCCGGGAAAAATATGGGTTGACAAACGAAAGCCAGCATGGTTTTGTTAAAGGTAGACTGTGTTTGATTAATTTGATTGAGTTCTTTAATGAAGTAACAGTGAGGGTAGTGCGGATGTTGTGTATATGAACTTTCAAAAGGCTTTTGATAAAGTACCACATAGTAAACTTGTTAGCAAAATTGAAGCCCGTGGGATTGAAGGGGAAGTGGCTGCGTGGATACGAAATTGGCTAAAGAACAGAAAGCAGAGAGCAGTGGTGTACAGTTGTTTCTCAGACTGGAGGGAAGTATACAGTGGTGTCCCCCAGGGGTTGGTATTAGGACCACTGCTCTTTTTGATATACATTAATGACCTGCACTTCAGTATACAGGGTATAATTTCATAGTTTGCAGATGACACGAAACTCAAATGTAGAAAACAGTGAGGAGGAGAGCAACACACTTCAGGAAGGCACAGACTGGTGAAATGGGCAGACACATGGCAAATGAAATTTATCGCAGGGAAGTGTGAAGTGATTCACTTTGGTAGGAAGAATGAAGAGAGGCAATATAAAATAAATGGTAAAGGAGGTACAGGAACAGAGAAACCTGGGGGTGTACATACACAAATCTTTGAAGGTGGCCGGATAAGTTGAGAAGGCTGTTAAAAAGACATATGGGATCGTTGGCTTTATAAATAGAGAAATGTAAGGAATCTTACAACACCAGGTTATAGTCCAACTGTTTTATTTGAAAATCACAAGCTTTCGGATTCCCACACTCACCTGACGAAGGAGAAAGCCTCCGAAAGCTTGTGATTTTCAAATAAAACAGTTGGACTATAACCTGGTGTTGTAAGATTCCTTACATTTGTCAACCCCAGTCCATCACCGGCATCTCCACATCATTTATAAATAGAGATATAGAGCACAAAAGCAAGGAAGTTATGCTAAACCTTTATAAAACACTGGTTAATACTCCAGCTGGAGTATTGAGGCCAATTCTTGGCAACACATTTTAGGAAGGATGTCAAGGCCTTGGAGAGGGCGTGGAGGAGATTTACCAGAATGGTACCAGGGATGAGGGACTTCAGTTATGTGGAGAGACTGGAGAAGGTGAGGTTGTTCTCCTTAGAACAGAGAAGGTTAAGAGATGTGATAGAGGTGTTCAAAATCATGAAGGTTTTTGTTAGAGTAAATAAGGAGAAACTGTTTCCAGTGGCAGAAGGTCATTAACCAGAGGACACAGATTTAAGGTAATTGGCAAAAGAACCAGAGATGACATGAGGAACATTTATTTTTTTAAAAAAAAAACACGAGTTGTTACGATCTGGAATGCACTGCCTGAAAGTGTGATGGAAGCAGATTCAACAGTAGCTTTCAAAAGGGAATTGGATAAATATTTGAAGGGGAAATATTTGCAGAGCCGGCACAAGCACGGTGGGCCGGATGGTCTCTTCTGTGCTATCTCATTCTATGATTCTGCGTGTCAGCCGTGGCTCAGTGGGTAGCAATCTCATCTCTGAGTTAGAAGATGGTGGGTTTAAGTTCCACTCCAGAGACTTGAACATAAAATCTAGGCCAACACCCCAGTGCAATACTGAGGCAGTGCTGCACTGTCAGAGGTGATGTCTTTCAGATGAGACGTTAAACCGAGGCCCCGTCTACCCTCTCAGATGGAAGTAAAAGATCCCACGACACTATTCGAAGAAGAGCAGGGAGGTTCTCCCCGGTGTCCTGGCCAACATTTATCTCTCAACCAACAGATGATCTCATTGCTGTTTGTGGGACCTTGCTGTACATAAATTGGCTGCTGCGTTTCCTACATTACAACAGTGACTACACTTCAAAAGTACTTCATTGGCGGTAAAGCGATTTGGGACGTCCTGAGGTTGTGAAAGGCGCTATGTAAATGCAATCTTTTTCTCACTGGCCTAGACTTTCCCAATTGGAGTTAATCCATTTATTTTAAAACTAGTTAACACTGGCGTTAAAATAATGCCGATTGGAAAACCTAGTCAACTTCAAGTTGGCAGATCAGTGGTCTGAAACAGAGTAGCAGACCATCAGAATTGCGATGTGTGGGGTTTTGTTTTGAGAGAAAGTGGTCCTCACCTGGTTGTCTTTGAGCTCAGCAACATCCCCGACTATCAAGCTCTCCATGAACTTCACTCGATCCTTCCCCATCACTTTACTCTGAAACACAGCACACACTCAGTGTAGACACCATCCCTTGCACAAGCCTCCCAAGCACTTCAGAGCTGAATTAAAGAATTAAGTTATGTTCTCACGGCACACAGAAGGGGTTGGCGGATGAAAGTGGTAACTATCTTTTTAGAACATGCAGTGACCCTACATCTTCTGCTCTTTCCCTGGGATTGAGGAAATGGATCTAAGATTTTAAAGTGCCCTACATGAAACATACTAGGGTGAGATCATTTATTTTAATTACATAAATAAGAATGCAGGTTTAACCTCACAAAGGAATGTCGCTGATTAGTACCCCCTAATCCCCAAAAGTGATCATGCAAAACTCCATATCATTCATCCGTCCTCAGGTCTCCAATGGTCGGCCATGGTCTGCTGCCCTCCAGACAAGTGTTAGACCCCAGTGCAATGTCCCAAGGAGTACTTGGTCATGTCAGTCTAAACCTACCCCTAGAACCTCCTTGGTCATTTCAACCTATTCCTATAACCTCCAACCTGAATACTTGGTCAACAAAGCATCAAATGCTTTTGCTGGGAGTTTGTTCCATATTCACCACTCCAGAGGGAAAGTTTTCTAATTCCTTAGTCTCACTCAAGTTTATTTTAAACCCAAGTCCTCTAGTTCTGTGTTCCTAGTCTAAACCAGATAACCTGTTGAGATGTACATCATCTCTTCCTCTTCCCCTTCTCGATCTTCCTTGCTCCAGTGAAAATGTGTTCAGCTCAGTCTCATCAGTTAGAGCCCAAAATCTCAATGACCCTTGTTGCTCTTCTCTGAATCCTCTCCAATATCCCTTTGAAGGTAGAGTGTTCAAAGTTATACACAGTATTCCAGAGGCAGCCCTGCCTTAGTGATCTGTACAGGGTCAACAGAACTTCTTTCCACTCTAGAGTCAAACAGCCCCAAGATGAATCCTGGTATCTGTTTGACTTCAGTGATGGCAGTTTCACATTGATTAGGAATGGTCATACTCAGATTCCCTTTCCTGCTCCACCTTTGCTGAACAGGATTCATTATTACATGTTTCAATATGTAGAACCCACCTTAAATCCTTCGACACTAAAACCTATCCACTATTTCTTTGCTCATTTGTTCAACAGGTCCAAAACGTTTTCACTGCCTTATATTTGTCACCTGTCCATATCATTAGCAAATCTTACATTATAATAAGTACTCTCCACCTAGTCAGTGCCACATGTAGTTGGGATTTCCTTGATGCACCCGGTATGATGTCCAGATTCTGGTCTTACCTGCAGCATGTGAGATACATCAAAGAACGAGCAGTGTTGGCGCGTGTGCAAGTGCGAGCTGATGTGGCTGTCCTTGTACTGAACAGGCATACTCCACCCTGCAAACTCCACCATCCGAGCTCCTCGACTCCGATGGAACTCATACAGTATCGTTTTCTTGAGAGATTCCTGAACGGAAAAACACAAGCGGATTCACACAGGGAAGCTCAAAGACATCATGGCATTGTTAGGGCTGAATATGGGTTGCACTTTTTCCAGGATCGACTCCACACACAGAAAGCAGGAGTGTCTCGCCTCTCATCAAACTGCTCGGTGAGTTTTCCTCTTTCTTCCTCCTTTCTTCCCCCAACAGAAATAAATCCGTCCTTTTTTTTTAATATAGCTGGGGCGGGGGGGGAGGCAAGAGAGGAAAAAAACTAGATATAATGATCTTGCCTGTGCTCCTTTAAAATTCTTCTTAACCTAGCTTTTGGTTACCCCTCCCAAGTATTAGCCTTGGCTTAGTCGGGAGCACTCCTGTTGAAGGTCATGGATTCAAGTCCCACTCCAGAGACCCAAGCCCCATAATCGAGACTGACACTTCCAGCGCAGTACTGAGGGCGTGCTGCACTGTCAGAGGTGCCGTCTTTCGGTGAGACATTAAACCAAGGCCCCGTCTGCCCTCTCAGGTGGATGCAAAAGATCCCAGGGCACTACTTGAAGAAAAGCAGGGGAGTTTTCCTGGTATCCTGGCCAATATTCATCCCTCGACCAACACCACTAAATAAAACAGATTATCTGGTCAATTAGCTCACAGCTGTCTGTGGGACTTTGCTCTGTTCAAATTGGCTGCTGCATTTCCCTAAATTTCAACCGTGACTACACATCAAAGTAATTCAATGGCTGTGAAGTGCTCTGGGACATCCTGAGGACGTGAAAGGGGTTATGTAAATGCAAGCACATTCTTTCTTTCTAATATCTTTGGTTTGGTGTCCATGTTTTCCTTACGCCTCTGTAAAGCACCTTAGGATGTTTTTCCTATGTTAGAAGCCCTATATCAATGCAAGTTGCTATTATAGAGGCCATCTTATCTTGATACTACTGGGCTGAGTGCTTGAGTCTGCCAATACACCAAAGGGATGGAGTTTTCTCCTCACTGGCCTCTGGGTATTGTCCTTAACTATGGGGGAAGGCAGAACAGCCAGAAGCAAAGTGATGAACCATGCCCAAGCACGACTGCAGTGCTCCCTGTTGTTCTGGTAACCACAATATCAAGGCAGCAGTCACCCAGACCTTTAAGCAGTATTGCAACTCCAGCCACTAATTTCATTTTGCCTCAACATCACCATAAGCTGTGAGGAAGACAGCAAACAGCCCATTCCTAGAATGAGCCCAACTAACAGTGATAGCTCAGTGGGTAATGTCTCCCAATAGCATGGTACTGATCCCAACAGACCAGCTAGGGCCCAGGTTTGATCTCTGACCTATGCTGTTAGTTGATTGGAGGCGGGGTGGGGGATGGAAGGGAGAAAAAGTCACTACATTTCATCGGAACCCCTCACCTGAGTGTCCTGCCTTGATGCGCCTAGACAGTGAGTGTCACTGGGGCTGTCATACCATGAGGGGCGTCACAGCTGCATCTGATCCAGTCTCCACCCAACACCTACTCACATTTATGTAGCATCTTTAGTGTAGAAAAACATCCCAAAGTGCTTCACAGAGGCATCATAAAGGTTTAAACTAGAGTGGCAGGTGGATGGGAACCTGAGCGGGGAGTCAGAAGGGAATAAAATTGAGAGCAGCAAGAGAGGGGAAGACCCAGGGGAAATCTACAATACAAATAGTACGAACAGTTGTTCAAGAACAAGTGAAAGGAAAAAGCGCAGAGCAGCAGAAAGAAAGTGTACTTTAGGCATGACAGATAAAATAAAAACTAGAAGGCGCAAGGCGATTAACCCAGCATCAAAGCTGTGGCAGGGGGTTGGGAACCTGAGCAGGGAGACAGAGGAAAGCGTGTCAGGAAGGGACAGAAGGTATGGAGTAAAAGGTAAAGTGTTAAAAAAGGAAAAAGCAGGAACTAAGTGTCACAAAACATATTTGAAAGTTCTTTATCTGAATGCACGTAGCATTCGTAACAAAATGGACGAGTTAACGGCACAAATAACGACGTATGGGTATGATCTTGTGGCCATTACAGAAACATGGCTGCAGGGTGACAACGACTGGGAATTAAATATGCCAGGGTATTTAACAATCAGGAAGGACAGGCAGGAAGGAAGGGGAGGTGGGGTGGCTATGTTAATAAACGAAGGAATCACTGTAATACAGAGAAATTATATTGGGACAAAAGATCAGGACAATGAAACAGTTTGGATAGAGATAAGGAATAATAAGGGGAAAAAAACACTCGTGGGCGTAGTATATAGGCCGCCTAATAGTTGCAACTCTGCTGGAAGAAGTATTAATCAGGAAATAGTCGGGGCATGTAATAAGGGAACAACTATAATTATGGGGGATTTTAACCATCATATTAACTGGACAAATCAAATTGGGCAGGGCAGCCTTGAGGAAGAGTTTATTGAGTGTATTAGGGATGGATTTCTTGAGCAGTATGTAACTGATCCTACAAGGGGGCAAGCAACCTTGGACCTGGTCCTGTGTAATGAGCCAGGATTAATTAATAATGTCCTAGTTAAGGATCCCCTTGGAATGAGTGACCATAACATGGTTACATTCCATATCCAATTAGAGGGTGAGAAGGTTGGTTCTCAAACAAGCGTACTGAGCTTGAATAAAGGAGACTATGATGGTATGAGAGCGGAATTGATTAAAGTGGATAGAAGATTGGGAAGTCTTCAAAAGACAGCAAAAAGTAACTAAAGGATTGATTAAGAAAGGGAAGATAGATTATGAAAATAAATTAGCAAAAAATATAAAAACAGATAGCAAGAGTTTCTATAGTTATATAAAAAGAAAAAGGGTGGCTAAGGCAAACATAGGTCCCTTAGAGGATGAGACCGGGAAATTAATGGTGGGAAACATGGAGATGGCAAAAATGCTGAACAAATATTTTCTTTCTGTCTTTATGGTAGAGGACACTAAGAATATCCCAACACTGGACAAACAGGGGGCTCTAGGGGAGGAGGAGCTAAATACGATTAAAATCACTAAGGAATTGGTACTCAGTAAATTAATGGGACTCAAGGTGGATAAATCCCCTGGACCTGATGGCTTACATCCTAGGGTCTTGAGGGAAGTGGCAGTAGGGATTGTGGATGCTTTGGTAATAATTTTCCAAAATTCTCTGGACTCCGCAAAGGTCCCGGCAGATTGGAAAACTGCTAATGTAACACCCTTATTTAAAAAGGGTAGTAGACAGAAGGCTGGAAATTATAGACCAGTTAGCCTAACGTCTGTGGTGGGTAAAATTTTGGAGTCTATTATTAAGGAGACAGTAGCGGAACATTTGGATAAACATAATTTAATAGGACAAAGTCAGCATGGCTTTATGAAGGGGAAGTCATGTCTGACAAATTTGCTTGAGTTCTTTGAGGACATAACGTACAGGGTGGATAAAGGGGAACCAGTGGACGTAGTGTATTTGGACTTCCAGAAGGCATTCGACAAGGTGCCACATAAAAGATTATTGCTCAAGATAAAGAATCACTGGATTGGGGGTAATATTCTGGCATGGGTGGAGGATTGGTTATCTAACAGGAAGCAGAGAGTTGGGATAAATGGTTCATTCTCGGACTGGCAACCAGTAGCTAGTGGTGTTCCGCAGGGGTCGGTGCTGGGTCCCCAACTCTTTACAATCTATATTAACGATTTGGAGGAGGGGACCGGGTGTAACATATCAAAGTTTGCAGATGATACGAAGATGGGAGGGAAAGTAGAGAGTGAGGAGGACATTAAAAACCTACAAGGGGATATAGACAGGCTGGGTGAGTGGGTGGAGATTTGGCAGATGCAATACAATATTGGAAAATGTGAGGTTATGCACTTTGGCAGGAAAAATCAGAGAGCAAGTTATTATCTTAATGGCAAGAAACTGGAAAGTACTGCAGTACAAAGGGATCTGGGGGTCCTAGTGCAAGAAAATCAAAAAGTTAGTATGCAGGTGCAGCAGGTGATCAAGAAGGCCAACGGAATGTTGGCGTTTATTGCTAGGGGGATAGAATATAAAAACAGGGAGGTATTGCTGCAGTTATATAAGGTATTGGTGAGACCGCACCTGGAATACTGCATACAGTTTTGGTCTCCGTACTTAAGAAGACATACTTGCTCTCGAGGCAGTACAAAGAAGGTTCACTCGGTTAATCCCGGGGATGAGGGGGTGGACATATGAGGAGAGGTTGAGTAGATTGGGACTCTACTCATTGGAGTTCAGAAGAATGAGAGGCGATCTTATTGAAACATATAAGATTGTGAAGGGGCTTAATCGGGTGGATGCGGTAAGGATGTTCCCAAGGATGGGTGAAACTGGAACTAGGGGGCATAATCTTAGAATAAGGGGCTGCTCTTTCAAAACTGAGATGAGGAGAAACTTCTTCACTCAGAGGGTAGTAGGTCTGTGGAATTTGCTGCCCCAGGAAGCTGTGGAAGCTACATCATTAAATAAATTAAAAACAGAAATAGACAGTTTCCTAGAAGTAAAGGGAATTAGGGGTTACGGGGAGCGGGCAGGAAATTGGACATGAATTTAAATTTGGGGTCAGGATCAGATCAGCCATGATCTTATTGAATGGCGGAGCAGGCTCGAGGGGCCGATTGGCCTACTCCTGCTCCTGCTCCTATTCCTTATGTTCTTATATAAAAAAATGCACTACGCGCAAACATTTTCCATTTGGTTCTACAAGCTCCATAAGTAGATGTCCTGCGTGAACCAATCAAGCTATCCATTACCAAGGGCTGGGAGACCCCAATCTACCAGTCGCTATGTTTCAATAACTTGACTTCGCCCCAGAATGTCTCTGGGTTCAGATGCAGCAGATTTGAAAGGCAATCCCCAAGAAAGGCGATGGGGTCTAGGCTGACACTTCAGTACAGTATTGAGGGAGTGTTGCACTGTTGGAGGTGCCGTCTTTCGGATGAGTCGTTAAACCGAGGCCCCGTCTGCCCTCTCAGGTGGATGCAAAAGATCCCATGGCACTATTTGAAGAAGAGCAGGGGAGTTCTCCCAAGTGTCCTGGCCAATATTTATCCCATAACCAACATCACGAAAAACAGATTATCTGGTCATCACATTGCCCCTTGGGGGAGCTTGCTGTGTGCAAATTGGCTTTTCCTACATTACTACACTTCAAATGCACTTCATTGGCTGTGAGGCGTTTTGGGATGTCCTGAGGATGTGAAAAGGTGCTATATAAATACAAGTCTTTCTTTACTTCTGCTTATTGCTACATTCCCTGTTTGCAACACCAAACTTCTCCTGTCTCCTTGCACCTTGGAACTATCAATGGAATCGGGGGGAGGGGACGAAGGAGGAAATGGATGCACAAGTGCTGGTGTACCGGAGAAGCAACTCAGACAGATACAACAAACCTTCACGTGCAGTCTTCAGGCCGACTCAGCCTCTATCCTTGATCAACAACTCCAGAGCTGATAATTTCGCACAGAAAGAGATTTATCTTTGAATAACCTAACTTCTGGTGAATCTCCCACTTGTTCGGGTGAACTGTGAAGGTATGAGAGTGCCTGCCATTTTGCTTATCCCGGCTAAATACTAAGCTGAGACAGTAATCCCAGGAACCAGACACCAGTGGACTAGTCGGATCACATCTCAACAAGAGAGCAGGAATGAGTGTCCCTGCTTGTTAATGCAACACACCACTGTAATATCATGCAACCGCACATAACCTACGATCTGGACGTTTCCCAGTGCTAGTTTTATTGTTCCTTAGTTCCAACCTATTGATGCATCAATTCCTGCAGAATCTCCTCCAACCTAGGTCCAGTGGGAGGGGAATATCCATCCAGTAATTGGAGCATTCTGAATCCATGGAAGGGTTCCGAGTGAGACTCTGAACGTAGATCTTATCAAAATCAAAGGGACGCTCAAGGGTATAAGCTCAAGTATCCTCAGATGAATCTGGCTGTGCTGTAGTCTGTCACTACAGCAAGGGAATTCTTAAAAGGCAACCAGCTTTTCATAGCCATCTCTCCTGTAGCACACACAATTGCAATGGCTCTTTTTCCTGTCAAAAATACCTTTCCCTTCAAGGCCAGGTGCAAGTGCTGTTGCCTTGTCCATGAGGTACAACATACGAAAATGATGGGCAGGGAAAGACCAGCTGGTCCACCAAGGCCTGCTCCACTCATGATAGCTCAGGCATGACTAGACTTCCCCCCCCCCAACCATCTCCTCGAAGTAGCAAAAAATCAGAGAAAAACCCATGGCCAATAAGTGAAAAATACTCTGGAAAATTCCTCTCCGACCCTCTCAGGGGATTGAAATCAGTTCAGGAGCTCACATGGGCCATAAACGCCATGCAAGTCTGGGAAGCAATACACCAAGAGTCATGGATTGCCTTGTGGAGTCCAGGGCATGAATTGCTGCTTTCAGCTGTACTGACCGACAAGAAACATGAGAATCCAGACAGGCCAGATTAACAGAATGTCTGATACTCTGTCTAATTGTACCTACTCCTGTAGAGAAACTTTGCCCCAGACTATCGGCGGTGAGAATTCTGACATGAAGAGAAGACAACCTTTCAATGGAGGAAAAGAACTGGGAGATAGTGTCGGTCCTAGTGTTTCATGCAATGCCCTTAGAGAGGGTGCAGAGGAGATTGACTAGAATGATACCAGGGACGTGGGACTTCAGTTAAGCAGAGAGACTAGAGAAACTGGGGTTGTTCTCCTTAGAACAGAGAAGGTTATGGGGAGATTTAATAGAGGTGCTCAAAATTATGAAGGATTTTGATAGAGTAAATAGGGAGAAACTGTTTCCACTGGCAGTAGGGTCAGTAACCAGAGGACACAGGTTTAAGGTAACTGGCAAAAGAGCCAGAGAGGAAATGAGAATTTTTTTTTTTAAACGCAGCGAGTTGCTATAATGTGGAACGCACTGTCTGAAAGGGTAGTGGAAGCAGATTCAATAGTAACTGTGAAAAGGGAATTGGATTTATACTCGAAAAGGAAAAATTTGGAGAGCTATGGGGAGAGGGCAGGGTGAGTGGGACTAATTGGATAGTTCTTTCAAAGAGCACAATGAGACCTCCTTCTATGCTGTCAGATTCTATGAATTTAACGCAAGAGTAGGAAACTTGTGTATGGCACTGCCCTGCCCCGCCGCATTGCCACCTCTATGTGCATGCTCAGCGCTTGGGCTTCCCAGAACTCATCAGGCCGCGCTTACAGTCGGAGGACAGAGGACAAAGGAATGTCTCGCTCAAGAATATCCGGTGCAATTATTTTATCAATGACTGTAAACTCACACCATCAACATAATGATGAAGAGAGAATGGAATGTCGAGGCCTTCAACCCCTTGCTCTGAATTCCTGATCCTAAAAGGAGCTCCCCATTTCTTTCTGGTTAATCCTAAAAACGCCTGCTGTGAAGTGTGTGGTTAGATTCAACAGCTTCCTCTACAGAGGGCAAGAATAAACTGGCACAATCACTAGTTTTATACAGTGACATGAATAACCAATCATAGCACTAATCTGGTCCTCTAATTGTTGAGATTTTTTTTAAAAAGTGCTGAGCTTGGTAATTAAGCACCCTCATAAACAGAGTGTTATTAATTTGGTTCAGCTCTCCAGTGCCTGATAACTGGGCCTCTTTACTGCACAGTGTTAGCTGAAGGGTACGAACTGCAACCATTTCAGCCTCAGCTCATTGGTAGCACTCATGCATCCCAGTCAAAAGGTTGTGGGTTCAAGCCCCACTCCAGAGACTTGAACACAATATCTAGGCTGAAACTTTAGTGTAGTACTGAGAGTGCTGCAATGTCAGGGGGTGCCATCTTTCGCATGAGACGTTAAACTGAGGCCCCGTCTGTCCTCTCAGATGGATATAAAAGATCCCATGGCACTATTTTGAAGAAAAGCAGGGGAGTTCTCCTTGGTGTCCTCAACCAATACCTAAAACACATCTCATTGCTGTTTGTTGGACATTGCTGTGCGCAAATTGGCTGCCACGTTTCCTAGATTACAACAGCTACTACACTTCAAAAGCACTTTATTGGCTATGAAGCGCTTTGGGATGTCCTGAGCTCGTGAAAGATTCTATAGAATTTCAAGTCTTTCTTTTGATTTCTGACATGCAAGGAAACTGAAATGTCACATGATGCAATTCATGGAAATTCATCAAAGAAAATAAACCTAACACAGGATGAAAATCCTCCCGAAAGCTTCAGCAATGCACGGTCGACCAACAATCTGTCTCAAGCTCGGCTCATTTATCCCCTCCCCTTTTACTGAAGGCGCTGACTCTTGTCTGGGGTAAGGTGCCGTTAGGGTGAGGCATTGGAGGCCCTCACCCCAAGTGCCCTGTCTTGATGAGTCTAGACAGCGAGCGTCACGAGGGGCTGTTGTACCACGAGGGCGTTATAGCTGTATACGATCTGGTCCCCACCCAACACCCATTCTCCAGCAGGAGTCCCCAGGATAACTGTTAGGAGTATGGGCCCTGGTTGATTTCCCTGTCCCTTGTCCAGATCAGCTAACTCAGCACACAGCATAGATTGAACCTGATAACTTCCTATAGAATCATAGAAAGGTTATAACATGGAAGGAAGCCATTCGGCCCATTGATTTCATGCTGGCTCTATGCAAGAACAATCCAGCTAGTCCCACTCCCCTGCCCTATCCCTGTAGCCCTTCAAATATCTTCCTTTCAAGTACTTATCCAGTTCCCCTTTGAAGGCTATGATTGAATCTGCCTCCACCACCCGCCCTGGCAGTGCATTCCAGATCCTAACCACTCACTGCGTAAAAAGGATTTTCCTCATGTCACCTTTAGTTCTTTTGCCAATCACCTTAAATCTATATCCTCTGGTTCTTGACCCTTCCGCCAATGGGAACAGCTTCTCTCAATCTATTCTGTCTAGACCCTTCATGATTTTAAATACCTCTATCAAAACTCCTTTCAACCTTCTCTGTTCCAAGAAGAACAACCCCAGCTTCCCTAGTCTATACACGTAACTAAAGTCTCTCATCCCTGGAATCATTCTAGTAAATCTTTTCTGTGCCCTCTCGAAGGCCTTCATATCTTTCCCAAAGTGCGCTGCCTAGAACTGGACACAATACTCCAGTTGTGGTCAAACCAGTGTTTTACAAAAGTTCATCATGACTTCCTCACTTTTGTACTCTATGCCTCTATTTATAAAGCCCAGGATCCTGTATGCTTTTTTTAAACTGCTTTCTCAACCTGCCCTGCCACTTTCAACGATTTGTGTACATATACCCCCAGATCTCTGTTCCTGTACATCTTTTAGAATTGTGCCCTCTAGTTTACATTGCCTCTCCTCGATCTTCCTACCGAAATGTACCACTTCGCATTTTTCTGCGTTAAATTTCATCTGCCACGTGTCCGCCCATTCCACCGGCCTGTCTATATCCTCTTGAAGTCTATCACTATCCTCCTCACTGTTCACTACACTCCTCACTGTTCACTACACTTCCAAGTTTTGTGTCATCTGCAAACTTGGAAATTGCGCCCTGTACACTCAAGTCCAAGTCATTAATATATCAAGAAAAGCAGTGGTCCTACCACCAATCCCTGGGGAACACCACTCTACACCTCCCTCCAATCCAAAAAACAACCGTTCACCACTGCTCTTTGCTTCCTGTTACTTAGCCAATTTTGTATCCATACTGCTACTGCCCCCTTTATTCCATGGGCTTCAATCTTGATGACAAGCCTATTATGCGGCACTTTATCAAACGTCTTGTGAAAGTCTATATACACAACAAGCGCATTGCCCTCATCGACCCTCTCTGTTACCTCATCAAAAAACTTTATCAAGTTAGTTAAACATGATTTGCCTTTAACAAATCCGTGCTGGCTTTCCCTAAATCAATCCACACTTGTCCAAGTGACTGCTAATTCTGTCCTGGGTTATCATTTCTAAAAGTTTCCCCACCACCAAGGTTAAACTGACTGCCCTGTAGTTGCTGGGTTTATCCTTACACCTTTTTTGAACAAGGGTGTAACATTTGCAATTCTCCAGTCCTCTGGCATCACCCCTGTATCTAAGGATGTTTGGTAGTTTATGGCCAGTACCACAGCAATTTTCACCCTTACTTCCCTCAGCATCCTAGGGTGCACCCCACCTGGACCAGGTGACTTATCTACTTTAAGTACAGCTAGCCTTTCTAGTACCTCATCTTTATCAATTAATAGCCCATCCAGTATCTCAACTACATCTTCCTTTACTGAGACAGCATCTTCTTCCTTGGTAAAGACAGATGCAAAGTACTCATTTAGTACCTCAGCCATGCCCTCTGTCTCCATGAGTAGATCTCCTTCATGGTCCCTGATCTGCCCCACCCCTCCTCTTACTACCCATTTACTGTTTACATGACTATAGAAGACTTTTGGATTCCCTTTTATGTTGGCCGCCAGTCTATTCTCATATTCTCTCTTTGCCCCTCTTATTTCCTTTTTCACTTCCCCTCTGAACGTTTTATATTCAGCCTGGTTCTCACTTGTGTTATCAACCTGATCTGTCATAGGCCACTTCTTTCTGCTTCATCCGACTCTCCATCTCTTTTGTCATCCAGGGAACTCTGGCTTTAGTTGCCCTACCTTTCTTCCCCATGCGAGTGTACCTAGACTGTACTCGAACCATCCCATTGTTCAATTACAGTTTTGCCTGCCAACCTTTGATTCCAATTTACCCGGGCCAGATCAGTTCTCATCCCACTGAAATTGGCCCTCCTCCAATTGAGTATTTTTACTTTAGAGTAGTCCACGTCCTTTTCCATAGCTATTCTAAACCTTATGATACAATGATCGCTGTTCCCTAAACGTTTCCCCACAGACATTTGCTCCACTTGGCCCGCCTCATTCCCCAGAACCAAGTCAAGCAATGCCTCTCCTTCCTTGTTGGGCCGGAAACGTACTGGTCAAGAAAGTAAGCTGTATAACCCAGCAATGTACCAAGTAGTGCATTTAGCTACCGAGGCATCAGGGTAACTTTTTTAAAAAAAAAATCAAATTAAAAAATAATATAGGGACACAGACAGGCACTTACCTATACTTCCTGCAGGGCCTCTACTCCCTGAAAATTAAAAATCTTTGTGTCCTCCAACAGGGGCGCTGTAAAAGATGTGTTTTATGAAAGGGGTTACTGGATTTTAAACATTTTCAGAGGTGAGGGAGCAACTCACAGGATGGGTTTCTACCAGCAGTACCTCTTACCCGTAGAGTTTACAGGCCGAGTAACAGTGCTTGGGTCGCCATTCAGCCCTGGCAGTCAGAGGGGGCTGTGGTTACGAACAGATCTCCTGTGACATTGCTCGTGGTCAGTTGGATGATGCCCTGTTGTTTTCTTTTTGGGGGGGGGGGGCGGGCGGGAAAGAGGGCATTACACCACGTAATGCACATGTTCTAAAGTGCGGCTGTGTTTAAGATGGCCTGTCCTTTTGAGGCCAAAGTATAGCGCCTATAACATAATAAAACATCCCAATGCACTTCAAAGAAGCGATTAGCAGACACAATTTGATACCGAGCCACATAAGGAGATATTAGGACAGGGACCAAAAGCTTGGTCAAAGAAGCAGGTGTCAAGAAGCATCTTAAAGGAGGAGAGAAAGGCAGAGGGATGGAGAGGTTTAGGGAGGGGAATTCATTAATACAGGTCTGTGAAGTTGCACACTGATCAGGGCTGCCGGTTACACTAAAATAAACATGGGGACACCAAGGCCACCTGTTGAAGCCCTGCAACTTTGCTCGTGTCTATTTCCAAAAATTCAAAATTTAGATCAAAGTACCAACAACACACGACTGGGTAAAGATTGCACTCCAGTGCTGGGCAAGTGTGAACACATTTCCACAACTTTCTGGGTAGTTCAATATCTACCTTTTTCAAAAAAAGGTTCCAGTATAAATAATCTGACCACACGCAGCTTCAAAAGAGTGAAAGAAAAAAAGACTTGCATTTATATAGCGCCTTTCACGACCTCAGGACATCCCAAAGCACTTTATAGCCAATGATGTACTTTTGAAGTGTAGTCACTGTTGTAACATAGGAAACTTGGCAACCAATTTGCGCACAGCAAGGTTCCACAAACAGCAATATGATAATGACCAGATAATTTGTTTTTAACGATGTTGGTCAAGGAATAAATATAGGCCAGCACACCAGGGAGAACTTCTTCAAAATAGTGCCATGGCATCTTTTATGTCCACCTGGGAGGGTAGACTGGGCCTCGGTTTAACGTCTCATCCAAAAGACGGCACCTCCAACCGTGCAGCACTCCCTCAAGTACTGTGATGGAGTGTCAGCCAGACTTGAGCACAAAATCTAGAAGTGGGGCTTGAACCCACAATCTTTTGTCTCCGTGGCAAGAGAGCTACCACTGGCCGAGTAACCAGACTATGCACTAATTGGCTACAATTGGGTCTTTCCACAGCCAACTCACAGAAACCAGCAACAGGTGCTACAAATGTAAAAGGGTGGGGGGTGGAAATGGCACACAGAGGTCACTGTCCAGGGACAGGAATAAAAAGGGCCTGAAGCCTGCTGAAACAGACAATCTGACACCTTGGCCAACACCACCCACGGTCATTAGCAGGTGTTAAAGAAAAACCCTGATTAAAATCCACCATGGCAAGAAGCCCTAGATCATTCAGAACATCCCCCACCCCCCAAAAAAAATCCTCAGCATTGTCACTGGGTGCATTTAGTGTAAGGTATGTGGGAAAAGCATTTCAATTCAGTGTTGCACCAATCTGCTTATGTAATGCTCATCTTGTGAAATTACTCCCAACATTACCAGTGTGCTATTACTGCTCAAAATGCTCTTTTCAGGCACACCCAAAGTTTGGAATGACAAGATCACATTATTAGAACAAGGGCTCTGCCTGAGTGTTTTTCAGTTCAGTACATATAATATGGAAATTTCACACCCAGCATTACATTTTACTGAAAGTTGGCAATATTATTATTTAGATATTAAACTACCCCAGATACCAAAATCTAATCCTATCTATTTTATAACATGAATAATGCATACCTAGCAGTTTACAAGGCAAGGCAATAATCAGATCAATGGGTTCAGGCATCATAAATCAGAAGAGCAAAGCTCAAGCAGATTACCGTTTATCTTGAAATATTATTGCCACTCCAGGTTTGCTACATTTAGAGAACATAAACTGAGAATGTAAGATATTTTTTCTCTCCTAAGGCACTGACCACACTGAGGTACAGTTCCACATAGGCTATCAGCCCTCCATCACATTCCTAAAGGACCACTCTTCATTAATGAGGCTATACAGTTCCAGGATATTCAACCGTGGGGGACAACCCAAAACTGTCCTCACGCAAATCCGCACAAACGCCTTTTCCAGCACGAGTCACTGGGTAGCCCAGTGCACTAAAACCAATTTTAGTGTTCCCAACTGCCAGCTTGGCTGAGATCAGGTAAAAATGGAGAGGGATTGAATCTGGGAATAACTAGTACATATGGCTCAGCCAATCATCGCCTTTACCAACATTAGGGGAACTTGATGGGGTAGTTTTAAGGATTAGTTCAAAATCTAGGACATCTCAGAACACCCACATGACAATGCTGTAGCTCACCTCTTCCATGTCTAAGAATATTCGTGGCCTGGTAATGTAATACTATCCCTTAATCTGGGAATACCCGTAGCCAGGGATTGCAATACAGTCCCTCCAATCTGGGAACCCTCCTAGCCAGGTAATGCAATACTATCCCCCACCACCCCAATCCTGTTAATACAATGCATGTCCCTTCCAGCCCGGCGACCCCAGCCTGCTGAGCCCCGCTGCCCAGTACTTACCGTTCCGCCATGGCTGTAATGGCGATGCAGACGGACCCCGAGTCCCAGCCGTGCGCCGACTCCCAGTCCCGACATGATCCGCTCCGAGTTCAGCGACGATGCCGCTGAGCGGTCTCACCTCTCACTGCCCGGGTCTCCTGAGCAGCGAGCATGCGCTCACCCAGTCAGCAGCTCATTCTGGGAATTGTAGTCCGCTCCCTTGGGGAGAGCCGCTATCTGGAACTACATCTCCAAGGGTGCACTTTGACAACCAGCCCCATCAATGGATCATGTTTATTCAACTCTGTGTGGGTTAATTGGAATGTGACCTGTTTTGATGTCATTCTACAACTGTTTAAACACTTATACAATCTGCCTTATTCTCTTTTTATGGATACTAGCCCATCTCCCATGATGTTGCTCACTGTGAGTTGGAGGATACACGTTCTTGCCTCGGAGTCGAAAGGTCGTGGGTTCAAGTCTCAGTCCAGAGACTTGAGCACAAAATCTAGGCTCACACTCCCAGTACAGTACTGACGGAGTGCTGCACTGTCGGAGGTGCTGTCTTCCTGGTGAGAAGTTAAACCGAGGCCCAGTCTGCCCTCCTGGTGAATGTAAAAGACCCATGACACTATTTGGAAAAGAGCAGGGGAACTTTCCCTGGCCAGCATTTATTCCTCAACCAACATCACTAAAACAGTTTATCTGGTTATTATCATCGCTGGGAGCTTGCTGTGCGCAGATTGGCTGATGCGTTTCCTACATTACAACAGTGACTACATTTCAAAAAATACTTAATTGGCTGTAAAGCGCTTTGGGATGTCATGATGTCGTGAAAAATGCTATATAAATGCAAGTCCTTTCTAATGATAGGCGGGATGGTAAACCTGATGTTGACCATCTGTTTGGTGGACAAAATATTTCGACTGCAGAGAGGAATGGGGGAGGGTTAAGGCAGAGAGAGCCGTGGCAAACAAAAATACAGTTTGGGGGGGGGGGGGGGGGGGAAGAGAGCAGCAGCATAATACTGTATGCAAGACTTTTAATATATTATTAGCAGATCTCTTGTGGCACTGCTCCTGGCTGAGTTGGGGGTTACATTGGTTTATAACGTAATGTATTATCAGGGCCACTGATTCAGTGACTAATGATGCCAAATTGCTTTTTTTTATTAAATGGTACTCTGGGAGTTCTACTCATACTGTTGAAATCAAATTTGTCCATTTTTGCATGAAAACAATTTATAAATGAGCAGCCTTGAGTTTTACATTTTTTTGCCTTTTTATCTCTTTTTTAAAGCCCAGGGTACACAGAACGATGCAAGGTAACATACATCAGATTGGAGGTAGGTACGTGTGGCTTAAGAGCAGATGGGACAGGGTTTTGTGATTTTGAAGCAGTTATAGGGGGTGGGTATTGGTTTGAATACATTGGGGGTTTCTGCTAGGCCATGGAAGTATCGTGGATTGCGAAACAGCGGTTTGATAGTACTGGGGAAAGGATGGGATGTAGGGTTTGATTTAGTATTGGGAGTTCTGGGATAAAACTACTGTGGAGGAGGATCCCAGAGCATTTTGGTTGGAGGTACTCAGGGTCTGTCAGCACTGGTTGCAGTCAAGGAGGGCGAGTTGCAGAAGATGGATGTACTGCGGAGTGTCCAAGGGTGTGTCGAAACTAGTGTCAGATAGCACTGGGGCACGTAGAACTATGGTTGGTTACACTGAAGGAGAGGGTGGGGACTGAAAACCCAAGGGGAGGGGTGTCCCAGGATATGGGAACATCAACGAGGGGGTTCCTGGGTCTGGCTCAGCATTGAGGGAGTTAGGTTTTAGAGTACTGGGAATTTTTAAAAAATCGATTTACTGGGGGAAAAGGGAGATAATGTAGGTCGGCAAGGATTGGAGTAATGAACAACCAGGACTCAGTGCAGTACGCAATGCAGGTGGGGGAATTTAGGACAAATTGGGAGCTTATAGAGGGAGGAATTTGGGAAGCTGGCGAGAAGAATTTTGGAAGAATTTAGTCTGGAAATGACAAAAAACATGGATTAGGGTTTCAGCTGCAAAGGGAGCAAGGAGGTAGCAGTGGAAGTAAGCAGTCACGGTGGTGACCAGGATATGGGGTTTGAAATTCAGTTGCAGGTCACGCAGAACATCAAGGTTACAGACCGTCTGGTGCAGCCGAGTGAGCAGTCAGAGAAAGAAATGGAGTCCGTGGTAAGGTTCCAATGCATTGGGGACAGGTAGCAGTGGAACCAAGCATGGACAGTCCCATAGAAAACCACAGATTACAGAATGTTGTTGGTGCCTATCACCATGGAGGTCAAGGAAGGATAATGCACCATAACCATTTGTAAAGTGGTCCTAAATGGAAGAGCAGCAAGAAGCTTATTTGGGACTCTGTGCAGTTTTAGGTTGTTAAACAGTTGCATACACTTGGAGGTTCCTTAAGCCTTAACTCTTGCCAACCTGGGCCTAAGGTTTTTGGACTTGGGCAAGTGGAGTGTGTCACCTATGAGGAGATTCTGCACTCTATTGTATGCATTAAAAAATTACCTGGGTGAATTTCTCAGTATTAGAAACTGGGTTGTAGACTTAAGCATGCAGAAGGTTTTTGCTCATATTAGATATCCACTGACCAAAAGAAATTAGGATTGAATTTCATTTACTGCAATGTGTCAGCAGCCATTGGGATGTACTTTATGTTACAATGTGTCTGGAGTGGTATAAAGCACTGTTTTCTACTACTGAATAAATATGATGAGGCGACTGATGTTGTCAAGGCACCTGCATTTCATTGGGTTTGGGGTGGGAATAGCCTCACAGCACATGGAACCCAGAGGATACTTATTCTCGGGGATAGATCTTATTTTAAAAACAAATCATAGCAATTTTTTTTAAAAACCCAGTGTGCCATAGCTTTTACCCCACTGAGGAACACTATACATTATGGCATTCCACAACTTAAAATTAAAACTATTCCACCACCTCCATCACAGTGAACCACAAATGAAAAGAATCGGGAAACGTGCAAGGGAGCAGACTATCACACACACTTGGGCAACATTAAAGTGTTTTGCATTACAAACATGGAGCAAACAAATTTTGTTTCAGTGAAACAGAGAATTTAACCCTTTGGACAAAAAAACCTTTTTACATTTTGCATTCAAGGCAAGAGTGGTGGCAGCATTATGCATCCCTCCAAAGTCAAATACAAAGATTAGATACAATGTTAGGGTTACTCATGCATTGGTACAGGGGCTTCTCTTTCATTTCACCTTTTTGGTCATTCTTCTCCAGTTTTTCTGTTCTTTTTGGTTATTTTTCCTTCCATTTTTTGAAGGTGGTTAGATGGCAGATAAAAAGCAATGTTTATTTTGTACACTACCAACTATGCAGCTAGTAAGAGCTCAAGTCTTCTAGGATTGTAGAGCACCAGTGCAACTATTAAAGAAGTGAATTTTTACCCTTCCTCACAATTAAATTTGTAATTCTGCAAAACAGGAGGCCTGGTTCTAGCTATTGGATCCAACTACTCTGAAAAACGTGCAAAGCTTAATAGTGACTTCCTGCTACAACATGCATTTACAATAACAGTACATTACATTTATTAACTTTGTACATATAAAACACAGGTGGAGTTAATATAGCAAAGTTCGAAATGAGCATAGTCCCACTCAGGCAAATAGCAGAAAACTAGCTGCTGTTTCACTTCAATTTTCAGTCGGGGCATCAAGTACTTTTCACGTAGTCCTGCAGGGCTGCATGCAGTCACAAACAAGGTGCTCTGAATCCTCCAAGCAGGAACAGTACTGTAAGATGGGCCAGTCAGGTGTAGGATAGCAAGTTGACATCATAGGAGCCATCCACCTGTGGACAGGACATAATGTGGTGAGAATGACTCCTTCAAATTCTGAATGCATTTCAATTGTATTTTTTCTCTTCCAATAATCTCTCCTCCTCTCCTGAACTGCAATTGCTAATCACCTTTCAGTACTTAACCCAAATGGCCATTCTTCTTGTATGAGTGAAAACAGTGAGCATTGGCAAGCTGGTGGACTGCAGAGGCCATCATAGCATTGCCCAATCCTGTCTTCACCTGACATCCACACAGAAGGACTTTCCAGTAGGGGCCATTGTATAGTGATCGATTGGGAACTCCAGCTGATTTTCCCCCTTAGTAACCCAAGAATGCTGAGATCAACTGTAGTCCCCCCCACAACTGACATACTGAGATCAGTTAACTCAGCACAGACTGGGGATTGAACCTGTAACCTTCTGGTCTGAAGGGATCATCGCCACACAGAATCATAGAAAGGTTACAGCACGAAAGGAGGCCATTTGGCCCATCGATTCCGTGCTGGCTCTATGCAAGAGCAATCCAGTTAATCCCACTCCCCCACCCTATCCCCGTAGCCCTGCAAATTTTTTCCTTTCAAGTACTTATCCAGTTCCCTTTTGAAAGCCATGATCGAATCTGCCTCCATCACCCCTTCAGGCAGTGCATTCCAGTTCACAACCACTCACTGCGTAAAAAAGTTTTTCCTCTTTGGCAAAAGAACCAAAGGTGACCAATCACCTTAAATCTACGTCCTCTGGTTCTTGACCCTTCCGACAATGGGAACAGTTTCTCTCAATCTATTCTGTCTAGACTCTTCCTGATTTTAAATACCTCTATCAAATCTCCTCGCAATCTTCTCTGTTCCAAGGAGAACAACCCCAGCTTCTCCAGTCTATCCACATAACTAAAGTCCCTCATCCCTGGAATCATTCTAGTAGATCTTTTCTGCAACCTCTCTAAGGCCTTCACATCTTTCCTAAAGTGCGGTGCCCAGAACTGGACACAATGCTCCAGTTGTGGCCGAACCAATGTTTTATAAAGGTTCATCATGACTTCCTTGCTTTTGTACTCCACGCCTCTATTTATAAAGCCCAGGATCCCATGTGCTTTTTAAAATCGCTTTCTCAACCTGCCCTACCACTTCCAACGATTTGTGCACAGAAACCCCCAGATCTCTCTGTTCCTGCACCCCTTTTAGAATTGTGCCCTCATCAGGTAGTCACTTTGCCCACTGAGCCACTGGGGCTGCCACAATTTAATTTGTAAACAATGTAGCAATGTTGAGACTGTCTCTTTACAATTAAAAATGTTAAAACTGATTATTTTGATTAAATTTACCCATATTTTACTGTGGTCTGTTTTGGTCCAATTATCAACCTGCCCGTTTGTAAGCTACACTAAGAGGCAGATAACGATACTTACATCAAACCGTCCTACACGGGTGGTTGTCGGATTGTTCCGGACCATTTCAGTTAACACCCACATCTGCTGAACACTGGAAGCCACAAGCTCTGGATCCGGGAGTCCCTGTTAAAGGACGTCTATAGATGAAGAAAATGAACAAAGCGCAGTGACTGCACCTTATCCTCCACATTCATGCTTGTACTCTTGTAACCCCTCAATCTCCAATTTCATGCTGGCACTCTTCTTTACCATGGCCCCATAATTCACAACAGCACTCTTCTCACTTCCTCAGTGCTGCCGCTAATTCCTCTTGCTTCCTCCCCTAACCCTTCCTGCTATGCCCTCTCCTTCCCAACACTCTCGTTCTTATTGCATCAGTGACTTCTTTCCTTTTGCATTACCACCCCATGCCCAGATTGCCCCTTTTCTCTCACTTCCCTCCCAGTCACCCTTTTAATTTCCCCCTTTGCTGCTTATCCTCTTACCCCAGATCAGCTATGATCTGATAGAATGGGAGGGGCTGAATAGCCTTCTCCTATTCCTATGTCTCCTACTATGGTGCTATAATCTACAGCAATAACAGTTTTAGAAAGTAGTGAAGTGAAGGGAAGCTGGGAAAGTGGTGAAGAACAAGTAGTGGGAACAGGGATGTGGGGTAGCCTAAGGGCAGGTGGGTGATATGATGCATGGAGAAGGGCGAATGGGGCAGATGGGTTAAATCATTTCTTTCTTAAAAGATTAACATAAAATAATGAAGTTAAATTTTTTTTAAATGTTACCTGGCCCAGAAAATAACATTTTACCAAGAGTGAAATAAAACTTACCTGCAGCGCCACCTACAAAAACAGAGCTGGGAGACAGGCTGCAGGAGCAGTAGCACCTCCTACCTAAAGATAAATGTAAGGAATCTTACAACACCAGGTTATAGTCCAACTGTTTTATTTTAAAATCACAAGCTTTCGGAGGCTTTCTCCTTCGTCAGGTGAGTGTGGGATTCGGATTCCATGGAAGGTTACCGCATTTATAGTCAGAGAACAATACCTGGTGATTACAGATAATCTTTCCAACTGCCCGTTGTCAGGGCAATCAAAGTGTTCAGACAGAGAGATGTTACCTACAGGACCACCGAATACACAAACGGCCAGAACAAAAGAGAGAGAAACATCCGAAAGGAAGAGAAAGACAGAGAATGACCCGTTGTATTAAAAAGATAACTTTTTTTCGCTGGTGGGGTTACGTGTAGCGTGACATGAACCCAAGATCCCGGTTGAGGCCGTCCTCATGGAAATTGATAGCCAAGTTCCGCACCCATGAGGACGGCCTCAACCGGGATCTTGGGTTCATGTCACGCTACACGTAACCCCACCAGCGAAAAAAAGTTATCTTTTTAATACAACGGGTCATTCTCTGTCTTTCTCTTCCTTTCAGATGTTTCTCTCTCTCTCTGTCTTTTGTTCTGGCCGTTTGTGTATTCGGTGGTCCTGTAGGTAACATCTCTCTGTCTGAACACTTTGATTGCCCTGACAACAGGCAGTTGGAAAGATTATCTGTAATCACCAGGTATTGTTCTCTGACTATAAATGCGGTAACCTTCCATGGAATCCGAATCCCACACTCACCTGACGAAGGAGAAAGCCTCCGAAAGCTTGTGATTTTAAAATAAAACAGTTGGACTATAACCTGGTGTTGTAAGATTCCTTACATTTGTCAACCCCAGTCCATCACCGGCATCTCCACATCATACCTAAAGATAGGTAGAATGGCAAGTATAAAATATCTAACCGTTAAAATAACCAGGCATTACATCCAGGCATGATACAGGAAGCAAGTGTGAGAAACAAGTGTGTGCTCGGCACAAGGCATTTGTGCTGGACATGTGGCATTTAATATATTACTAACTGACCTCCCTTGGCTCAATGGTAGACAGGTATGGAACACAGTTGTGATGTTTAGCTGCTAACCTAGCCTTGTCCATTTAAGACCAGTGCTCAGCTAGTCACTCTGCGGAAGTAGTCTAAACAAGTACAGTCGTCAATTAGAACTTAATGATTGTTTGTTGTTGGAAGTTTCTCTAGATTAACAACTCTTGCCTCCTCGTCTTGTCTCAAGGTTTAAAAAAAAGCAAAGTAACTGGCTGCCTTTATTTTTTTCTTACAATTGTTCATTTGTGACATTGGGACTGTGGCCAATACTCTCACAATTTTTTTTATATATATATAGACATACAGTCTACTCCTTATATATTCCAAGTCCAGTGATTTGAATTAACCAATTTAAATAAACCACAAAACCATGAGTTCAATTCAAATGAACAGATAATTTGAGATAAGCAATCAAATTAAGAGTAGGCTGTAGATAGACATTGAGAGAGTGAGTCAAATAGAAAGCACTTCTCTTGACTGTCTGCTTTATTGATAGGAATTCAGCAGATTGTTTGTTTTTTTCCCTCCCTCACTAATTTTCACCACTGCTCTGCTGAAGTTATTGCCTCTTTGCCGTGGTTTGGTTCCATTGTCGTTGGTCAGTCTCCAGTCCCCTTTCAGAGTGGTCATGATTCATATGTGTGCTTTCACAGTGGCAGGCTAATTGACCACGTACAGCATCATAGCAGAGTTTGACTTCTGTAAGCACAGTTCCCACTGGACAGCAATCAAAAGCCGGGAACTTTGGTTCATTTTCCACTCCTAGCCCATGGTTATTGAGACCAATTGTAGTGTCCCATCTGCTGGCCCGGCTTGAGATCAATTAACTCAGCATAGACCAGGAATCAAACCCGGGACCTTCTGGTTTGTATGGGTAAGTTATGTCCTGCCTTTCCAAATTGACCGATTGAGGGCACTCACCAGGTGGCTGACCATGGACTGGACAAGCAAGATAAATCTCTAATGGCTACACTGAGCTATAGATAACGGTGTGTGGTAATGAAACGCAGTCGGAGTTCCGGCACAGTCACTGCATTGGTGGTACTGCAAGGATTTGGGACAACGGACACCTACCAAGTAAGTGGAGGACAATAAGGTAAACCGAGTAACTTCACCTTCAACTGACTGATACCTGGCACGTTAATTTGGAGATAACAGAGAAACAGGATAAATACATTTGGGGAACGCGGGAAATTAACAATAATACAAAAAATCTGACATAAAAACAAAAACTGCAAGTGCAGGAATTAAACAGCAGGGATTCACGGACATCTGAAGAGAGGAGAAGCCGGTTAGCGTTTTGGGTGGAGAGCCTTCTTTTCTCTTTCTGAAGCTGATGGGCCCGTTGTATTCCAGCTGAAAAATTTGCATCATACTCACCTCACTTAAGTTCAAAGGTCGTTCTAGGGGCGTGAGCTGAGAAAGCCATGGTCCCTGTACCTTCTGTAAAATAGAAATAGTTACATGCAACCTGTCAATAAAGAAATATTGAATCAATTTAGTAGGGTGGCCCAATTTTAATCCTTAACTTCTGACAGATCCAAGAAAATCCCCATGCCTATTGCTGTTTTTGGTTTATGCATGTATCACTGAAATAAACAATATTATAGTCATGGTTACTCAAACTGATTATATTACTAGAATATTACCCAATAGAATCAAAGTATACGTAAAACAATTATAACCAAAAGTAAAAAGTTAAAAACATTTCAATTCTGTATGTTGGTCATCTCCATTTCTCTCATTGTTTTTACATAAGAAATAAGAACATAAGAAATAGGAGCAGGAGTAGGCCAATCGGCCCCTCGAGCCTGCTCCGCCATTCAATAAGATCATGGCTGATCTGATCCTAACCTCAAATCTAAATTCATGTCCAATTTCCTGCCCGCTCCCCGTAACCCCTAATTCCCTTTACTTCGAGGAAACTGTCTATTTCTGTTTTAAATTTATTTAATGATGTAGCTTCCACAACTTCCTGGGGCAGCAAATTCCACAGACCTACTACCCTCTGAGTGAAGAAGTTTCTCCTCATCTCAGTTTTGAAAGAGCAGCCCCTTATTCTAAGATTATGCCCCCTAGTTCTAGTTACACCCATCCTTGGGAACATCCTTACCACATCCACCCGATCAAGCCCCTTCACAATCTTATATGTTTCAATAAGATCGCCTCTCATTCTTCTGAACTCCAATGAGTAGAGTCCCAGTCTACTCAACCTCTCCTCATATGTCCGCCCCCTCATCCCCGGGATTAACCGAGTGAACCTTCTTTGTACTGCCTCGAGAGCAAGTATGTCTTTTCTTAAGTATGGACACCAAAACTGTATGCAGTATTCCAGGTGCGGTATCACCAATACCTTACATAACTGCAGCAATACCTCCCTGTTTTTATATTCTATCCCCCTAGCAATAAAAGCCAACATTCCGTTGGCCGCCTTGATCACCTGCTGCACCTGCATACTAACTTTTTGATTTTCTTGCACTAGGACCCCCAGATCCCTTTGTACTGCAGTACTTTCCAGTTTCTCGCCATTAAGATAATAACTTTTTCTGTCCTCCTCCCAGTCTTTTCTTGTTTCTCCCAAAGGCATTGATTCTTACAGATGGAGCACAACTCCTTAGGATACAGTTCCACAAGCTCAGGTTGCCCTCTGGTCATTTTCAAATCTCACGGATGAAGAATGGCCACCAGTCAGCAGCCTGTAAGACCGTGGCAGGCATCATAGCCGAGCCTAATCTGTTCCCATCCGACATCCAAACATAGGTACTGCTAGCAAGGGTCACTGATAGTAATCAGGAGTAGGAATCTTGGCTGCTTTTTCCCTCCCCCCACTTTCACTAGCCCAAAAGCACTAAGCCCAAATGTAGTTGAGATCAGCTGACTCAGCATAGACAAGGAGTTTGAACATGGAACCTTCTGGTCTGTATGGCCCAGTATCTGAGGCATTCAGCCTATTTGTTTTTTTTAAAACTTTACTTTTATATTTTTCTACCTTATTTATTCTATCTTTACCACCTAAAAAAGTTTAAAACCCTTTATCTACCTTGTTTCTTCTTTCTCATGACTCACGCTACTTAAGGGCTGTTTTTCAGCTAACCAACTGCCCAATTTAAGATCACATCACAGATGAGACCAGGTCAATCTTTGACATGTTTCTACATGTCAATCCAATACACTCGTCAGCAGACCCCCAGAGCCCAGCTGCAGCAGGATGGGTAAATTCCTCCTTGGCTCTCCTATTTCTTAAGGTTGGCTTGTGTCTTCTGAGGAGTTGACAGGAGAGAGAAAAGATGGCAGCAGCCAGCATGCCTGACATAATTTTGTGAAAATGCAAGATGTGTTTCATTTAAGCTATAATTATTTAATTTTTGACATTTATAGTCACAAAACCAGTGATGAATCAGCCATTTTCTTTTGCTGAAGTTCCTGTCTGCCATTATAAATATGGTATTATCGGTGAGATTTTCCAAGAACTCGCATTCAACTATCAAGGATTTGAACATTGTGGGCAGCTAGTCAGATTTACCAATCTGCGTTGGCTGCATGCAAGGCCTCCGTGGCAAAAATTTACATCTATACTTAACGAATTGCTGTATAAAGTATCATGAACTACACAGCTTTGCCACAAATAATACCCCAATTTGTTACTGTGCTGCAAGTACTGCATAGAGTCAGCTACCGTATATTGGGGAGACCAAAAGCATCTCCATTCTGTCTGCAAGCCCCCGTCCCATTCTCACTCCAACCTTTTTGGTCTGGCCTCTGACTCTGCTCCAGCCAACCACAACTCAAGCTTCAGGAGCAGCAGCCTAGGTTTTCCCACTGTAATGCGGACAGTAACCTCGGTGGTGCTACAATCAGAAAATTTAGGCCACTGTCTTAGCATCTTTCTCCTTGTAAAGTCTAACCTTCAGCAACATCAGACCGTAGCTATTTCCCCCACTTTTACGCATTCACAATTGATTTTATTCTCTTCCACTTTGGAGCTGTTTAACTCATCTTTTGCCTTTCTGTCTTTTCATATTTTGGCCAAGATGACTTTTGAATGTCATTTGGTACTTTTCACCTCTTTTCAGCTTTGTAAAATGTCTAATTAGACTATCAAACCCACTATTTGCCTCTTTATAATAGTATTTAGCATATCTGAGTCTCGACCTTTATTTGATGTACTCCACTCCCTCTCAATTTTTCTCAGTCCTAAAAAGGGGCTCTCGTATTTTTTCCAGTTCTGAAGGAGAGTCTCCACCCAAAATCTTAACCAGTCTTTTTATTTCTTTTCAGATGTTGGCAGACTGGTTTTGCATTTCCAATATTTTCTGATTTCAAGGCAGTGTGACTGCCGGTTGGTTCAATTTCTCAGCTGCACACCCAAGATGGAACATGCAACTATCTGTATGACATTATTAAGTTGTTGGTTGATGCATTATGAAGTAACTCACAAAACGTCCTAAAACTTTTTCTTCTAGTGGGGCGGTATAACTGGTTCTGACCTTGGTGAAGGAGTCCATGGCAGGAACTGGTGTGTGCTAGTTCTCTCGAGTCTGTGAATGTTCTCCCCTTAGCATGCAAGAACGTGTCAGAGTATCAGAAAGCATCTCCTGGGATCAAACTACAGAAATTCTATTTATCTTCTGCCACTTACATTGTCGTGAGTCACCATTTCATGTGATGTGTTGTCTCAAAGACATGTTTTAAACATTTCCAGGGTGGCTGTCTTGAAAGAGATGCTCAGTACTGATACTTACATCCTTGTCGTGATCACACTCATACATTTTGATGTCTTCCACTGTAAAGTTCAGCCAAACTGGAGACGGCTGCCGCAGGATAAGGCGCACTGTCATTACATCATCTGGTTCAAATAGCATCTGCGGTTAAGGCCCAATAAATAGGTTGTGAGTGAATTTACAACTTGCGCACAAACACCTGACAAAATCCCATTGTCTTACTGTAGAAGAGTAATTCTAATGACATGCTTGAAACACTAGCAGTGCACTTGTATTGCCCATTTGCTGCCAACAACAGCTCCAAAGTTGGCTGCAAACTTCGAATGCTGGGCACACCATCCATCAACAAAGAAGTGTTTTCAGCCTATGCCTCTGACAGCAACAAAAACACAAAGCAGCCCGTCACTAGAGGAATCATACCTTTTGGCCATTGACAGGCTGAGCAGTTGAGGTGCTCACATCTTCTCCCTTACAGAACAGGAAAGCAATTGCAGGGGAGTGCGGGGACGGTGGTTTGGGGCTGATGGTGTGTTTAAGTTACACCATGCTGGGTTGGGACAATCTCGATGGAGCAGTTGACCTTTTCTTGTCTTTCTTTGTATGTATGTACTTTACTATCATTGGCCTGTACTGATTTTGTCAGCTGTTGGGGAAGTTACCAACCTCAGCAAAATAGTTGTTGTGACTTCAAAACAAACTGAGTGTGTACTAATTCACACATGCACTGTTTTAAAATGGATCCAGGCAGTATAGAAATCATCCCACAATAGAAAGAGGGCTGTTTCTACAGCAGTGTGATAGAAGGCACTTCAGGAAGTGATTCTTCAATATACATACAGCACAGAACTCTGGGTTTGACCAGGTTAAAGTACAAATCCAAATTAAATGCTCAATTCTTCAAGTCGTGAATTCCATTTGCTGCTGTCAAAGCACACCAATGATTGCCAGCACATACACACAAAAAGGTAATCCTTGCCACAGTTTGGTATTAAACTGGCAATCTTACTCAAAGACCACAAGACTGGCTGGTGTGGTAAAAGTAAATGTTACATTGGTGTTTTGAAACTGAGGTTATAGCATATTGTTGAGCCAATGGAGAGGGAGCTTTAGTTTACATCTGCCCCATGTTATGACTGAGCTCTAAGTGCTTAAAATAACACTGGATGAGTTAAGTGTTCCATCGTGCACCTTGATGGGTTTAAAAATTTGCAAAAAAGTAATTAAAAAAATTAGAGATTACGCCCTTTAATTCAAATGTAACATATGGTTTCACATTTTTTCCAGCTCGTCAGGTTTAATCACACTAAGTATTTGAATGAAGTTATCTCCAGAATCTTTATGGTAATGAGAACAAATCAAACTCTGAACTTCTCTTCTAAACTCTAGGATCTAATTCTTGTAACATTGTAGATAGTCTCTCAATTCCCTTATATCTTTTTGTAGGTAGTGACCAATACTAGATACCATATTCCAAGTGTGATCTCAATGACTATACCAGTGTTAATTCTCTAATGTTTTGTCACGGGCCATGATACCAAACAACATCTTTCTCGAGGACTGCTTTTGGAAACGCTGTACTGATAGGACAGGGGTCTACACTTGCAGTTTCATATAGTGAGCTCTTTATTTCAATCATGTTGCTGTGGACACTTGCCAGCACAGACCAAACATCCAACAATGGAAGTGATCCAGTTAGGTTAAAATGATATCAGTTGTGTAATTTTAATAGAACACTTTTATTTGTTCAGTGGATGCTGATTGTCACACTGCTTCTACATGAATGGGGTGATCAAGGGTCCAAAAACAAGTTGTTCAATCCAAATGTGGACAGTTGGTAAACGTGAATATAATATAAAAACAGAAAATGCTGGAAAAGCTCTGCAAGTGAGGCAGCATCTGCGGAGAAAAAAAGTTAACGTTTCAGGTCGAAGATCTTTCATCAGAACGGGTTGTCTGAAAAATTTCAACTTCAGAAGAATTAGTAAATTAAGAAATAAATTTGTTTCAGTTAAATAGTTCTTCCCTAGTTAAGGGATAGGGCATTGTACAACATATTGGTACAGAAAGTTTAATAAGGCTGAACAGATTGAATTCACTATACCAGTAAGTGGGACTTTATCTTTAGAAGTTAGAGATTTTTTTTCTTTAATGGTTTAACGGGAGTTTTTAGAAAGGATAATTGACCTATTACAGACTTTTTGCAATGTAAACGTGTTTATATATTGTACTTATAGTACTTAATGAAATTTTCTACTTCTGATCTCTATTGAATTGTATATAAATATTAGTTGTAGACCCTAAAAGCTGGTCTCAGTTTAATATCCGCTATTCCAAAACGGGCGTGGTGTTGCAATGCGAGATTGTGTCTGTAAATAGGATAATTGTCAGTCTGAGTCACATAACCCTGTAAGAGCAGATTACTGAAAAGGTACAGCTGCTTGAACGTAGAGGACAAGAGATTAAGAGAATCACTTTTTAACAGTTGGGAGAGAAAATAGTTCCAGAAAATTCCCAGTAAAACTGTAACAACAAAGATCACCTGCCTTGTAGAAAATACCTTTGCTTTTTTTGTTCCATGGGACTTAGCATTTTAGATGTCCTTACACCTGGTTACCCAGTGGGGCTGTTCTGATTATATAGGTTGTAAACATGTCCTGCAGTGATTCCACAGGTTACGTTTGCTTTGGACCAGCTTGCAAACCCATCCAAAGGCATCAAAAGTGGGAAAGTTTGTATTGCTGGGTGCTGACTTCTGGTTTATTCTATGCAGCTCCTCAGGATCTGTCACTAATCTACTTCATTATCTAACTGTGAGAGTCTTAAGTGAAATGTGTTCAGGTAGCCTCAATCTAATGCCTAGTGGATGTGGGGTCACTGTACAATAACGCCCATAATTTGACACAAAATTGGCAAAATCATTCAGCGATGCTACAAAGAAAGCCAGTCTGGGAAATTGAAAAATATCACATTGGTGTAGTAGGAGATAATGACTGAAGATTAAGGTTGCAACATAGACTAAACTGCACTGGCAACCAAAATTTGGATTTATCCAACCTCTGATATGCAGTAGCTTGAGTATTAAAGAGTTAAGATGAAACAATGAACATTCAGACTATTAAAACAAACATATCTAGAGTCGAACCTGACCTGATGTCTATATATGGAAAAGTAATCCTGTGATCCTTTCTCAGTGTGGGGGTTGGGCATCAGGCACATATTCCGCAGGCAGGTCTTCCACTTCAACATCCTCCTGTCAGACTCCGTGATCACTCGTCGTTGAAGACGTACAGTTAAGAAAGCAGTGTAATAATTCTTAAATGTGATTGTCTGAAGCTGGTCAGTGAATAGTAAGTGAATAGGGTTAAGGGTCAGCTGAATGGGTGAAATGACAAGTTTTTCAAATGAAGGAGGTAAAAGTTCAAAAAATGGAATCAAAACAAATGACTGGCCATTTCGATAGAAGATAAACATGATCAATTTGGAATGGTTTAAAAATATTTTTTTTAAATGAGAAAAGGAGCGAATCAAAGTTAACTGGTCAAACAATGGATTCAATCTGCCTGCAGCAACAGATTAGATGTTACTCAAGCATATTAACTAAAATATACAGTTTATAGTTCACATTAATAGATAGCGTTTTCCCAACAACAGTTATACTGGGCGAGGATGTTACCCCTAATGGCAGATTTATTGGGTAGGGGTCAGCCTTTTGTTTCATTGTGTTCTTAGTCTAACATTACTTTGTCCTCTTTTTAAAATTTACTGTTCCTCACCCTCAATTCCCAGTTGAGAGGACTGACATGTTAACAAGCTCCAAGAATTTCACTAATACACTTTGAGACAATTGGTGTGTAACAGTAGTTTAGAGTTAGCACCAAAATAATCCCAACCAAAGTCACGAATGACATTCTCTGTGAACTGTGATCATGGTGCATTAACCCCCCTTGTTCTATTCGACCACTCTGCAGCCTTTGACACGGTCGACTGCACCATCCTCCTCCAATGACTCTCCTCCAACGGCCAGCTTGGTGGGACTGCTCGCTCTTGGTTCTTCTTTGACTTATCCGAATATAGTTGGAGCATCTCCAGCAAAGCCATCCTGTCCCCCTACCATTACCTCCGGAGTCCCCCACAGATATATCCTTCACCCCTCCTCTTCCTCATCTACATGCTGCCCCTTGGCGACATCATCTGCAGTCATGTGGTTAGCTTCCACATATACACTGATGATATCCAGCTCTATTTCTCCACTATCTCACTCAACGCCTCCACTAACTCTATGTTGTCAGACTGCTTGTCTGACGTCTATTCCTGGATGAGCTGCAATTTGTTTCAGTTAAACATTGGGAAGACTGAAGCCATTGTCTTCAATCCCCGCCACAAACTCAGTACCCTTGTCACTGATTCCATCTCCCCACCCCCAGCCACTGTCCCAGGTTGAAACAGGTTGTTCGCAACTTGGATGTCCTATTTCACCCCAAGCTGAGCTTCTAGACCCCATATCCTCTCCATCACAAAAGACTACATACTTCCATTGCCTGCCTCCACCCCACCGTAGCCAGTCTGCTACTGAAACCCTCAACCATGATTTGTCACCTCCAAACTCGAACATTCTATTACTCTCCTGGCCAACCTCATATCCTCCATCCTTCCTAAACTTCAGCTGATCCAAAACTTTGCTCTTCCTATCCTATTTTGCACTAAGCCCTGCTCACCCATCACCCCTATCCTCATTACATGGACTCAAATTTAAAATTCTCATCCTCATGTTTAATTCCCTTCCCATCTCTGTAACCTCCTCCAGCCCCATCATCTCCCATCCCCTGAACTCTCTGCTCCTCTGACTCTGGTCCTTTGTTCACCTCCCCTTACCTACACCCCCCCATTGGCAGCTGTGCCTTCAGATGCCTAGACCCCATGCTCTGGAATTTCACCCCATAACTCCTCAGTGTCTCTCTCCTCAAGAGTCTCTTTAAAACAAACCTCTTTTACCAAGCTTTTGGTTACCTCTTTCATTTGGCCAGCTATCCAGATAACTATTGAGATCCTAACTTAAGACATTTGGATACAATATACTGATTACATACTTTAATATGCTTTAGAAAACAAGTAATATATCCATTTTCAGCTTTGTCCTTTAATAATTATGATTGAAAGGCATAAGACTCACATACGTTAACAATTCTCTCCCGTGGAAAAGTCACCTCAATTACAAACACCCCGGGTTTTGCTGTGTCTGTTCTCACATCCCCAGCCTGTAGCGCAATCGGACTTTTGATTAAACATGCAATACAGTCGTCTGCCATTTCAGCTGTGTGTGTAGAACAGGAAATTGGTGTTAGAAGTAAGCATATGGTCAGTGAAATCATAGAAGACTGACATTGCAATTGGATAGTGCCTAAAGATTTCAAACTACTTGAGTTGGAAGAACTTCATTATGTGAATTCTAAGCCTCCAGCATTTTAGGAAACTCCATCCAATATTGTATTTACAAAGCATGCTAGAGATAGTGGAGCAGGAAAATAGAGGCTATAAAAAGCTTGGCTCAGTTATAACTTAAATTGAAATTTTGATAAGGAAGTTCATATTTCTGTTGTCAATATAAATTTGTTAGGGTATTCTAATCAGGCCCAAAACTAAACAGTAAAAATCCCTGCATTAAAACCAACAGTCTCTATAAAAAAAATGCCTCTGCGGCAGTGATGTTTCATTTTACTGCTAATAAATTAGAGGTGTTGGAATGATAGCATTGGGAAGCAGTTCTATTCTTCGTCTCCTGCTCACATTTTAAAAGCTATTTTTCTCTTCCTCTTTAGGTCACTTCAAATTGCCATATGTTAATGCACTTTAGGCAGGTCTTAGCTAGCGCAGCAATGGGGTACTATGCAATTGGTCTCAATATGAGCAGACTAAGGGGGAACTGGGAAATCAAGGGACGTAACCCTAATAATCACGCAGGGACCATCTTGTGTATGGGCATTGGGTGCAGAAATCATCATGCTCAGCTTGATGCCTCACATTTGAATGCTACTACACTGGAGTGTCAAACTAGATTATAGGCTTAAGTCATAAAGTGGGGCTTGAACCCGAAACCTATCAAATGAGCCAAGTTGGCACCTGCAATTATTACATCCAGAACAGCTTGTAACATGTATTTGAAATCTAGTGTTTTTTAAAAAAGATCGTTTACATTACTACACGGGATCGAGGAAAATAAGAAAGGGAGACTTTGTTTTGCTGGGAAGTGGCATGGGATGTGGATATTGGAGCTTTAGCACCCAATGGAACAATCCTTTCATGCAGTAACATGTATATAACTGGCTGGGCGGGAATGTTATAAACGTTTAATATCTTAGATATTGAAATACTGTAGCTTTAATGGTGAAACCTTCGGATAATAATACCTCATCTAAAATTATACAACAAAATAGGTTGAAAATAATCACTTTGAGCTGAAAAAATTGGGCCTAAAACTCACACAATTCCACCACAGTTTATATATTAAAAAAATACAGGACATAGTAAAAACATATCTTACCGTCGGATTACTAATTTTAAAATAAATTGTGATCATTGCTTTCTAATTGTAACTGAAGAAAACGCTGATTCATTTCTAAAACAAGCCAGTAAGTTGAAAGCGAAGCGCGACCATAGCGACAGATCACGTGGGGAGAAGGAAGCGGTCACGTGATATATCCTTTGGGTTGAGAGGCGAGTCTAGGTCACGTGTGGTGGGGACGCTTGTTCGAAAATGCGAGGCACAGCACGAGGTGGTAGTCACGTGGGATTCTGGCTATATATAGATCGTCATCGGAGCTTCGCGCTCATAGAGAAGCGGTTAGGGGGAGATGTTTTGTGGATGGGAGGTGGAGAATGTTAATTTGATCAGCTCTGGCGTGTAATATAAATTTATATCTAGCGTAAAAGAAAACGCTAACACATAAAGTTAGTGCTTCTGTGGCACAAATTCAAGTGATACCAATGAATAGATTTGTTGCAAGTGACGAGCGCGTGGCGAGGATAAACAGGCTTCAACGGTTTTTTTAAAGCGCGCGCAGTCTATTGTAAACGGACAAACCTGCCTGAAGTCTCCTCAGTAATAGAAAATGTAACCAGCTCTCCAACAAATCGTGTGAAAACTATCAATCATTCTTAATCTTTTACCTGAAAAACGGAGAGATTTTTGAGATCAAGAATGTACAAACATTTTTTAAGAATGGTTGAGGAACAGGTTTAGCCAAAATGTTATACCTATTTTATAAGGTATATTTATATCCAGAAATATATTTGTAAGAGAAACTGAGTATTTCTCATACTTTTCATGGCAATGAGATGTAACTGGTGTCCAAAATAGAACTATTACAACCTGAGGAGGAGGGGGGGGGGTTGCAAATGGTATCAAGGCACTTGAGTGAAAACAAATATTACAAGATGGACTAATAGTTTTCTTCAAAAAAAATAATCTGCTCAGGAAGCAAGCTTTTACTGGGCTGCAGTTCAATAGGCAATAGCTGCTCTCTGGTACTTACCCAAGTTGATTGGCCTTAATCTGTGAACCTAGAAAGCAAAGTGTAGGGGTGTTTAAGGCTTGATCTTGCCTTCACCCAATGTCTGCACACACACCTACAGCTGGGGATAGTGGATAGTCAAGCTGATCTTTCTCTTCCCTAAGGTTCTGAAGCCAACTGTAGTGCCCTTCTGTTTCTGGGTTCAAAATACTCAGTTCAACACACTGGCAACCTGTTTTTTTTAAAAATGAGAACCATGATGGGTGGAGGATATTGGGAATGGTGCAAAGGCATCCTTTGGCGAGGGGTAATGGGGAGGCTGTAAATTTTGAATTCAAATGTTTAGTAGCCAAACCCCTCTGGTTTTGGAAATCAATTATAATGACCAATTAATGATTTTAAGGATGTTTACTGCATTTGTAGAACATTGGCAATGCAGCTAATTTCTTTAAAGGAAGAAAGTAAATGTTTTTGCTTTTCTCAGTACTGAGACTATTATTAATGTTGAATTTCTCAGCACATGTTCAAAGAGTCTCTACCCAATTCTAGTGCAAGTTTAGGAAGAGGTCAAAGCAGTTTCCAACACAGAAGGAATCTATTAGGTATTGGTCAATCATGTGTGCTGGCTCTTACTAGAGTACTCAAACTAATTTTACTGCCCTAGTCTCTTCCTGTATCTTTCTCTGCTTCAAATGTTTATCTACCCATAACAAATCCAATGGCTCAACTGAAATATTCAATCCTAACAATTGTGAAGCAAAAAGAAATTCCTCCAAGTGACAATTTTAAATTGATGACTCTTTGCCACAGATGTCCCCTAATCACCCTATCAAAATCCTTTTAATTTTGAAAATCATTCAAATATCTTGGTGCCTCTGCTCCAGTATAAATAGTATCTTGAGTCTTCATAACTAGTGTCTTATCCCTGCAGTCTCAGACTAGTGTCTAATTGGCTCAAATATAGTCATGTAATAGTAACAAATTACAACTACATAGCAAACCTATCCATAGACAAGCATCCTAAAGCAATCTTCAAAAAAAGAAGCAAATAGCCTTCAATTTACCCCACAGTGTTCCTGTCACTAAAATTAGATTGCCTTGAAAGGGTATGGTTAAACACTGCTCCACAGTAGCAGAATATTTTTTGATAATTGTCCTATGCCTACAAAACAGTATCCTTCAACTTCGTATGAGCAGTGGGTAATCCAATGGAATGCACTCACATGCAAATTGATGTTACTTTTGGAGGGGAAAAAAGTATTAAGAAAACAGGCAGACATTTTCTGGTAGCTTCTTTGGAAAGACACTGCCAGTCTGTAGGGAAACAAGTACTCTAATTGGATATGCCTGTATAGCAGTTAGACCAAGTTATGACCTTAAAGGACACACCAGTTACATACAGATCTATATTAGCCACAGAATTATTCATTACATGATCTAATACTCCTATTATATGTAGTGTATTCTCTGTTACCATGAACAATGCCCCAGGAGATCTATATATTTAAATTCTAATAGTTAATGAATTATGAGCTAAATTGCAGAAATTTGTACTTGACTATAATATGGAAAAGTTACTTGTTTTCAATTCAAAAGGTAATATATTTTGTAAAAATATAATTATGTGAGGATGATTTGAAGTTTTCTGACTGTTACAAATTATTTTACCTTTTTTTCACCATTGCTGGAACTTTTCCCATGTTCTTCAGTTAAGAAAATTAAAAGAATTTGTACTCATATAGTGCCTTTAACGTCCTCAGGACATTCACAGTCAGCTTCACTTTTGATGTGTAGTTACTGTTGTAAGGTTGGACTAAAAGTGGGTGAAGTGGCTGCGCATCCAAATCTGTTTGTTTACTTACATTATCCCCCACAGTAGCTTAGATTGCTGTCAAATCTTGCTAATGTAGGACTGTCGTACTACAGTTCAGCCCAAAAGAAATTAATTTATCTCTTAAGTGTTAAGCCATTTTGAAATGGAAACATTTCTGCCCATCCGTATAAATGATTAGTAAAGTCTGTGGCAGAATTTGTTTTGCAAGTTTGAAGTGAACTAAAAGTAATCCAATGTGATATATTGCTAAGAGATGGCTTGATTGATTAAAAATGGAAAGTGTTTAAAATTACTTAATATAATTATGCAAGTCAAATATGCTGAAGAAATCAGTCCTCAATGAATGAAAGAAATCAATTTGGAACTAAGGAAGGAACAATTTATAAATGGGTGTAAAAAAGGTATTAAGGTGGAAAGAATACTTCAAAGGATGTTGATTGCAAATTTTTTTCTCATTGTAATAGTGAAAGCGGTTATGGAGGAAGTTAGATTTTGTTTTTAAAAGCATAAAGGTAACGGAATAACTGAAGATTAAGGAAAATACAGTTAGTTTTCAGAAGTATTCATAGGGTAGTAAATACTGGTTTGCAATCCAATTAATGTAGTTGAATTGGGAGACAGTACTTGTCAAGTGGACTGAAGACTGGCAATTGCCCTGGGCCAGATGGCATATAACCTAGATTGCTGAAGGAGGCTAGGGAGTTGACTTGCAGAGTATTGGCTAGTAATGGAATTCATAGATTCCTGCAGAGATTTTGTAGGAAGGGAAGCGAGTAAATGTGCTTAATTAAAATTGGAACAAATCTGAGGCTGCAGGCCCATTAGTCTCACATCAATACTCGGTAAAACAATGGAAGCTATACTAAGGAGTAGGTTAGATGCTTAAAAGCCAATGTGGATTTTAAAACTGGAGTGGCTTGCTTGACAAACCTCATCCCTTTTAAGAATTACAAAAAATAAACAGCGGAACTTTCTATGATACAGTTCATTTGGACTAACGAGGTCTTTGAGAGTCCTACACAAGGCTATTAACTATCTGGACTCCTATGGATTTTAGTTCAGATTGTTGGAATATATTAAATACTGTTCTTTTAAAAACTACTCATGAGCAGCATAGTGTCAAGTGATGGAAAGTGCAGAGTTGAATTGCAGTGCTTTGATGCCTGTTAATTACATCAATGCTCTGAATGTATAATTCAAGTGATTGTAGGCTTCCTAAATTTGCAGATTACCAAAATAGAGCCTGTAGTAGGGATGGAGTATGCAGTTCATCTTTCGAAGAAGGAATTAGATCAGTGTGCAGATAAGCAGATAAAATTTAATAATGGAAAGTATGGTATCTATTGGGTTAAAGAATAAATGCACAGCAAAGGGAGTAGAATTTGCAAAGGGAAGCTTTGAAGGATCAGAAAGGAACAACAAATTTGGTTCAAATGTGGAGACAATGAGGAGAAGCAACTAAAAAAGCAAATACTTCAATACATAGCCAGAACAGTGGAGTAGAAGTCTACAGAGGTTAAGTTTTGGCTTAAAAGTGCACTAATGAGGCCACTTTTGAAGAACTTCATGCATTTCTGGTTGTCACATTTTAAGAGAGAAATGTATGCATTGGGGTGCAAAGAAAAGCAGTAAGAATGAACTCAAAGTGTAAAAGGGAACTATGAGGAAAATTCAGGATTAAACTGCAGTCCAGAAGGAAGGTTAAGGGGGGAGAGCTCACTAATCCAGAAAATACTGAGATTGCATAAAGTGAAACCAGAATATTCAGTTAAGATAGCAGGACTAGCAAAATATGTGAATGAACAGTAAATTTTTAAACATGTTTTTGGAAAACTGAAATGGTAACATTTGGAATCTATTGGGTTAAGAAAGTGGGGACAACGACATTAGGGGAGTTGAAAATGCATTTGAATGCTAGTCTGGATATGTTGAAATATCAGGATGGATGTACTTGATTCATTTGATCTTGCGTCAAGCCTCTTGATTCTAGAAGTGATGAACGTGGTAATCTTGTTTAGGGATGGACTCTGCATGTTACTCGAAGTTGTGTACAAATAGGGTCAATAATTAACATGAAGAAAACTAAAATTGGAAGTTTTCAGGCATTCTAGATGTCCAATTATGTAACCACGTTTGTCAGTTGTCATTCATTGTGGCCAAATAAACCCTGCAGCCGAAGAAATTGTGTGATAAAAGCTTTTCCATTCCATCACCCATACCATTTATTTAATGCTATCAGCTTTCTTCACTCAACTTTAACCCCAATGCCATGTGCTTGATTCACTTAATTGTATAACCGTGTAGTTGAACTGACATGAAAGTATCGTGCAGTTTGCTGCTGTTTGGGTGCAAATAGTCATCCCTTCTGAGAGACAACTGTTCGGAAGCAGTTGATGTATTTTGCCTCTCCCCAGAATTTTTGCTCTATGGAGAAGCAAAGAAATAGGAAGTTATACATAACCACTTAACGAATGTGATAGTCTTCTATGTTAACGAATACTTGTAGTAAGCAGAATACGGTAGGCTTCAACTAAAAGAAAGTATCCTTTATTAAAAGCATGATGTGGAGATGCCGGTGATGGACTGGGGCTGACAATTGTAAACAATTTTACAACACCAAGTTATAGTCCAACAATTTTATTTGAAATTCACAAGCTTTTGGAGGCTTCCTCCTTCCTCAGGTGAATGTTGCCACAACATTCTTGGTGTTGTAAAATTGTTTACAATTATTAAAAGCAGTTTCAACAAACGGTACAATCAAACATAGATGTGTTCTTTAATTCCAGCCTGCCTCTGGATACAGTAAAGTAGAGACAACAGCTTCAGTATTGTACACCACTGGTAGCCAAAGCATGGTTCCATTTATGCTACCCCTTCCACTCACTCTGGACACACCCACTGTAACCCACCTAATACACATAGGCTGAGTGTTTCTGTCTGACATTCAAATGCCACTTAAAGACAACTGACTTTGATGTGGCCATTTCTCACAAAGATTATTGTGTCTTTGTCTACACAAACCATGTGTGACATTTCTCCCATCAAAGGTTGATCTCCCAAAGATTATTGTGTCCTGGTCTAGAGTGAAGTGTGACTTCCCTGTACTTGATTCATCTTTGTTGTCTCTTGTTCACCAAGTAGCAAGTTCAAAGCTAATTATTTTATGTATATTTTTCCAGGACTTGATCTTACGCAGATCACTGTGTCTTTGTCCACTTCCCTTTGACTGATGGCTCTGATTGTCTTTAACCAAGTACAAGTAGTAAGTTCAAAGGCACCCAAGGTATTTTAATAGTTAACGAGATTACATGTGGTTTCAAGTCACACCATTTGCATCTACACAATAGGAAGTCAATTGCTAGTTGACTTGTCTGACATTGGGTGGCTATTTGGCCCTACCAGTCTTCAGTTTTTTCCCCTAATCCATGTCTCAACATACCGTACTCATTACTGCACTGTCTTAAATACTTAATATAAGGCAAAAACAAAATAACTAAAACAATTCAAAAATTTATTTTAAAATTCAAGAAAAAGTGTGGAATTAGATGGGTGAAATCCATAACTGTTTATAAGGCTTCTTTCTGTCTGAGGGTTTTTTTGTAACATTATCCTCAATTTTGGTCATCCCCAGTTAGTGTGAGGCAATCTGTCATGTTGATTGACAAATCAGATATATGGAATAATGCATTACCTTCCTCTCTTTGAATATGCTGTCAGTTCTCTGAGTTCCATCAATTGACCTGTAGAAAGCAGTTAGGGGATTCTTCATCTAGGGTGAAGCTACCTGCTAGCGATGAGCTCTACAGCACATCACATCCCAAAGGCCATTCTGGAACAGCAAAAGGTATCTGGTGCTTTCCAGGCTCACTCATTCTCACTAACCAATGTCCTTGTTTAGTTCACAAACTTGTAACAGGTATATCCTCTTCCAAAAGTCTATCAAATCCATTTCAAATATTTTCATCAACAGAAAGCAATAGCATTGCCACTGTTACAGGAATCATCCTTGAAATAGTCATTCTGCTTGTGTCTTCCTGGCATAACACATCAATTGGCGTCTTCACACCTTACACCAAACCATATTCCTATCTAATTTCGAGATTTATTTAAATAAAGTTTGGGATCCAATTGTTTACCAATACCATTTAACCCCTTTTTGAATCGGATTTAAGTAAACAAAACCTTCATATACAATTGCCTTTGAGAGCAGTTGTTACTTTCTAAAAACTGTCTAACCATTACGGACAGCATCATTTGGTAAAACAAAACCATTGAGTAAAAGATCAAGAATAGAATCATTATACGATATAGTGTCTGACTTAATGACTTCCAGTCTATTTTTATTCTCTATTCCTGGGCAGCCAGTCTCCATATCCCAGTCAGTCACATTCTGTTCAGTCTCATCTTTTTCCTCAATCGGAATTTTGAGATGTTGCACCGATGCAGCACTTTTGCTGTTGTCTGACAGCCTATTCCTTTCTCGTTATGGTCCATGTTGTGTTGCCAAGATGAGGATGACAACCGCCTCCACGGTGTACATGTAACAAAGAAAGGCCAAATGTTGCTCCAAGGATCACTGCAAATTCTGGAGGAATTGATCGTGGATGTGGCGGGTAGTGATAGGAATGAGAGATGTGGAGTGAGATCTGCATTTGGCATCCAGTCATGAGTTCAAACGTACCAGTGTGTCCCTGATAGCCATGAGAACAGTGTGGTGTCGGATCATATAATCCATCCCTTTTTAAGCACGGCTGTTTTGAGTGCTGCTTTGAGGATGCAATTAAATTGTTAATACTATTCCACTAGTTTCGGGGTGATGGGGATGTGAAAATGCTGCTGTACTCCCACCAGACGACACAATTGTTTAACGACGTCTGCTGTAAAATGTGATTCATTGTCACTCTCTGCGGGTAGGGAAGCCCCATCATGTGAAAATTTGTTCCCATTAGATCCTGGCGGTTGTAACCGCATCATTCTTTCGTGCTGGGAATCTGTCGGGTAAACATATAGATTACAAAAATATACTGATATCCACCCTTAGCAGTGGGCAGAGGGCGTTTTGGCTGCGCATGTACGTCTCGAGCTTGACATGCGCCAAACGCCATCTTGGCCGCATAGCACCGAAACAACGGGTGCTAGACGGCCCAATTTCTAGCCCTTTGTCTTATAGCCGTCATTAGTTGATATTTCTTGTAGCTGTTCTTTTCCTTTTAAGAATGCTCTGCCTTTCCTTTTCACGTTTTCCCTGGAATTCAGCCTGTATCACTTTCTGGATTTTCTGTGTTTTCCCCTTTTATTTAAATAAAATCCATTTTCCTTCAACTATTCGATTTTAGTTTCTTTAATCATAAGGAAATGTCCAGCAAAGGCAAAGGGGTCATTCATAAGTAAAATAGAAAGAGAAGTCACAGGTGCAAGCGTGAATGGTGTGAAGATAAGATGGAACATAACAAGTGAGAAATTGGAGTGAAAGGATGGGTATAAATCAAAAGTGGCAGCATATAAAGAGACAAGAGAAAGAAGCTGAAATAGCAGAAAGAAGATGATTTATTATGTCATCTCTGCCACTATGGGTACAATTTCCTTAAACATAACAAGTGATGTATTAGACATCAAACGCAATAACAATGCTACAAAATGGTAGAAATAATGGTGTGCCCTCCACCTGAACACCACAGAACTTAGATTTTCTCAAAAGATGTTTTGGAGGATTAATATGGGCCAGGGGTGTTCTGAAATCATATCAGTGAAGTGACGTTTCTACTACATATGTGAGCCGACACCATGAAGTAGTTGTGTAGTCCTGGCATGATAAGCAGGGTTTTGTTAAGGACTGCCCTTCCTTTGCTCACAAAGGCAGCGTGATCATGGCGGGTGGGGCACTTGGCCACGTGGGGAAGCGCAGGCCCTCTTGTTGCTTCACCTGACATCTGATTGAGCCGGCACACTGGGGAGGGGGTAGACTCGGAGAGCACAATAGCACTGTGCTCACAGCTCACACCACCCCCTCCTAATCGAACATGAATATACAAATTATAATTTGAAAAGTTGTGGGAGACTGATTTCATAGTCTCCTGCAGCCCTAGACATGCAAAACAATTTTGAACAACTTTGTTTCTCTTCCACCCCCCCCCCCCCCCACCCCCTGCTGGGAGAGATTTGGAGTCGACTGTCATTGGGTCATTCCAAACCGGAGTTGGGGGGGGCGACCCAGTGATGAATGTTGCGACCTGTAGTTTGAAAACCACTGCCCTAATCCATTTCTCAACATTATTGGCAGTGAAGAAGAAAAGTTTACTTTGTGTGCAAAAGTGTGTGTAGGATAGGGTAAACGGGGGTTTATTGAGATTACAGCATATGTTAGAGATATCTCTGCAGAAGACAGCCTGAGCAAGATATAGGAATGTATAAGTTTAAAATAGTTGTGGGGGGGAGGGATTGCCTTGGATACAAAGGTATAATGGACAAGTACTGAGAAGACGAGGTGAAGTAACCTCAGACATTTCTAACAGTTTTGCGCCAGACTAGTCAAGTGATATACTGCAAAACTGGTCAAATTTGGTATGGCTCTGTTTTCAGACAAGGGAATAGAAAATGGTATCAGGGTCACATCATATTTTATCACCAAAAGCAGGTGTTTTATAGAAAAGATATCTTCAGTGAAACACTTATGATCACGAATGGCTTGGGTTGGTTATGCACCTGGTTCCTGATGGATGTTCTACTTGAGTATAATAGACATATTTGCTTGTTTGTAGTCTCGTATATGTTCAATAAATCTTGAAACTTGTCTCAAGTCTGAGCCTTCGGACTGGACTTCCACTAGTCTATGGTCGCAGTCACAATTAGTTAGGATCCATTAGATGTGACAGAACCTTGGGACATGTAAAATCAACAATATCCCTACTGTTATAACCCAGATTTGATCCCCTTTGACCTAAGTGTACAGTGAAATTTGTGAATTACGGACACCTAGCGGACTTGGTACCAGGTGTCCGTATTTTCCAAATGATCATTGTGCTGTACGTAGATTTAGCCAGCATGTACGAAGATAGTCATCAGTTGATGAATTTTACCTACTAATTACTCATATTCCTGCAAACAAATCTCATTAAATAGTATTTTATATCCATGAAATCGGCAATTATACCATTAATATAAATAAGACATTCATTCACATTTGTCTAGATCCACTTGAGATAGTCAGTGATTAATACCTGGACTGCATTCTCACATATGGGTAGACATCAAGAAACTCCAATTTACTGCACACAGGTTTTTGCCAGCTGCCTCGCTGATACCGATTTCAATGGGCACAATTTTAGTATGCTGAGGTGGTGATTTGTGGGCGCCAAACCTGGAAGGGAAGTAGGTGGATTGCGCAAAGCCTCTTCTGGATTCGCGCCCGGCGGTCAGCCTGATCAACAGGCTGGCTGCCAACAGAAGCTGCACATCTGGTGGGGGGGGGGGAAGGAAAGAGAAGAGGGAGAGAGACCTCATCGACAGTTAGGATAGAGATGGGTGGGGGGTAGACAAAGATTAGAGTGAAGACGTCTGACATCTGGATCAGAGTTGGGGGTGGGGTGGTGGTGTTTAGGTAACATTGTTTTTTAAGGTACATTTATTTAATTTGTTTGCAATGGGAAATGTTTTATTTCATTTTGTTTAATTTTCACTGATCCAGCCCTTCGCACCTGGTTTCACCAGGCGTGAATTGGAAGTCTTGGGAAAGCTGCCTAGGCAATGTTAAAAAATTTTTAACTATCCAACACACAAAAAATAAACTATCTTAAGAACCTCAATGAGGTACATTTCCTCCTTTAATTATGAGCCCGCCAGATTTAAGTGGGGGCGGGACTTTTTGGTGACTGCTGTACACGCGCACACATTTGCCTGAGTCTCATTCGAAAATGTGTGGGTTCCAGCTGGGATGACTGCCCACTCCCAAAAACAGCGATTTTGATTGCCCCCCAGCCCACAACCCACCCGTTTTTCCCTTTTAAAGTCATGCCCAATGAGTGATTTTTTTTGGTCCAGTGATAACTCATTACGCTTGTGTTTAGCAGCCGTTTTCTCAAATCTTTCCTGAAATTGACTTAAAACAGGCCATACATTTTATGGTCGTTAGACACGGAAACCTAATGGCAATCAGCCCCTTGTAATTAGGCACCAGCGACATCACTCATGAAACACTTCACAGGATCTGTTTTAAGCTGTAAAATACACTAAGTGAATAGGGCTTGTTACATAGAACGCTGTCTGTAATTTGTGATTGTCATTTCAGAGTGCCTCTTGGATCTTTTATAATGTCATATATTTAGCATTGTAATGAAGTAGTCCATTTGCGAGTATCTGCAGAACCAGGTTTCACTGTTAAATTGGGTAGTTCAGACTTGTTATTACAGTAAAACTGCACACTACTTTTATGAAATCTTCAGTCTAACTGGGTGGAAAATTATGCCAGACTAGATTTATTCAGACTGCATGTAAAAATTCGAGAGTTAAGCAGAATATTACATTGCAAGACAGTTTAAAATACGTATAGATACAGTTGAAGTCCACATCAAGAAGCAAAGGCTGTCAGGATTTTTTTTTAGTAGACAAAAACGTTCCTCCAGGTGTCATGTCAGCTTACGATTATGGAATTCTTCCTTCTAATGGCTTGGGTAGAGAATGAACTGAAAATAAGCATTCACTATCCAGCTTTAATTTCAATTTTTCCTTTTGAAATGGACTTGGAAGGAAATTTTAATGACATTATTATCCATAATGTAGACAGTGGTCTACATTCAAGGATAACTCATCTATTGGAATAAATTAAAATAAAAACTGTGAATGCTGGAAATTTGAAAGAGTTCTGGAAGTACACATCAGACCTACCAGCCTCTCTGAAGACAGGTTGAACATTTACGCAAAACAAGAATTAAGATGTCGCATCTGAGGTCCATTTTAAAAATTGATTTTCAACTATAATAATGAACTGCCCTTACCAGTAATATCCAATACCAAGGTCCACCACAAATGTGAAGGAAACAAATTTCACTTTAACAATCCATTAAAGGGCCAATTTGACTATCATCCTAACATCGCAACTTAAATGCTCTTAATTCAGCTTTGGTTAGAGGATGATTTAATTTGAAGGGTGTCAAACTCCTTTTTGTGTGGTGGACCTGATCTGACATCCTGACACTTGGCCTCATTCAGCAAAAGGTTTAAATAGAAATAGATAAACATAAACCATATTGGTACTTACATTTAGATTGTATTTACTGCTACTGCTACTCCCTCAAACCTGCCACCTTTTGGCTTGAACCATTGCATCAACATATGGAGCAAATGAATGGTTTGTATCAAAGTTGAGGTACTTTAGACTTGTTGATATTCATGACGGTGAATACTTGTTCACATATGTACATGCTCCCAAATGTGGAAAGAATTCTTGGTGCAAAGGACCTCAGTTGGTGCTAGCTATTGCTAAAACCTGAAAAAATTGCCCTTCAGTGTGTTGTACTGCAGTTCCATAACTTCCATTTGGAGCTCTTCTGGTACATCCTATGTGTTGGTAGAAAATGGTGTGCTGAAAAGTGCAAACTTGCCTTCGTGGTTCCCAAAGTCAGAGAATTGTTCTTGAAATTCCTTTCTCAGTTCAGCAACTCTGTCCGTGTACCGTTCTGTGTTGCCATCACATTAAGTCCCAACAATATCACATAGTGAACTTAAAGGCTGGAAAATGTACCAAATTACTCTAGCAAAGTTGCTTCTCTCGCAGGTGAAGCTTCATCTCGAAGGTTCAAATGTCATAGTATTCTGTCACCACTTGGTTGTTGCGCCCCTGAATTCTTCTGTTGAGCGAGTTCAGGTGCGCTGTAATATCCACCTTAAAAGTAAGGTCTTGAAACCATTCATTGTCCTGTGATGCAGTAAAGTCTTTCCCTTTCTGATTGAAGAACAATAGATCTCACTCAATTTTTAAAAAAATACTCCCTGACTGCAGTGTGAGATGGTAGTCCATGGTGAATCTCATATTCTTCCAACAGCCAACTAAACTTGAAACCTGTGCTTCGAATAAAATTTACAATTTTAAATAATGATTCATTCTCAAAAGTTTTACTGCACAGCTTTGATGTAAAATGCAGTGAAAACTACTAAACTGCTGGTTTGGGTTAATACTTTGCAATTTGGCCTTCAATTTTGTCATAGCTCTTGTATCCAGTATCCAGTCTACATCCAATTTGTCCGGAGCTCCAACCAAGCTGTCAAAAGTGGCCATTTGCTGTGGCTGTGTGTCTCATAGTTACTATTCTACAAGCTCCTGTTATGCACATGTTCTTATCAACACCAACTCCATGAATGAAGACTGCCAGCTGAGCCACATCGGTTGCATTAGTGCATTCATCTATTGCAATTGAAACATATGCGCGGGCACCGTGAGATTCGTGGTTCCTCTTCACTTACCTGATTGTAGTGCAGCCGTCAGGCCTAGCTGTGATGTTCTCACCAGCTTCGCACTTCTCATCAGCAAGAGGGCCCAGATACCACGTGAGTTGCTCACACCTCTTAAAGGCAGCCTGCACCTCTTATGTGCAAAATATAAGATACGGTTCCGCATGGAGTCTGAACGGAGATCAGACATCTCACACGTAAAACACAGACTCAGCTCCCATCTCTGTTTACAAACTGTTATGTTAAAATATTGAATAAACATTGCACACTACTAAATTCCACATCCTCCAATCTGCCGATCTGAGTTTGTACTAGGCCTGTGAGACAGCATGCACCAAGGTTCTCTGATGTACTACAGGCCTTGATGCAAGAGCTGGACAGCAGGAGGGGCATTCTGTATCTGCAGGGGGTCAAGAGATCTTCCAGACATATGCTCGAGGCAGTAGGGGACGAAGTCAATGCCAGGCACATAGCACCACGAACATGAATACACAATGCTTTGACACGAGTGGTCAAGGTGAGTGAGGTCAAGTGGCATCTCCTGCCAACTGCACCACTAGCCGCATCCACTGCTCCGTGCACTACGCCTCATCCCCCACATACCAACAAACTCTTTCAATCAGTACTCAACTCTTCCAATCAGATGCTTCCTCTCACCCTCACACATTACCACTGTTGCAAGCCTCACACCCGCAACTCACAGCACTGGCAGCTATTCAACTATGACAGCCACATCACCCAGATATTCTGCAGGACACTCACCAACACACGTCCCATTTTCTTGCAAGAGAAGGTGGCGCATTACAGGACGCAGCAAGTGGCAGTAGCATTCAGCCTCTCGAGCCTGTTCCGCCATTCAATGAGATCATAGTTCATCTGTGACCTAACTCCATATACTCGCCTTACCCACATTTCTCAATATCCTTGGTTCGCAGAAATCTATCAATCTCAGATTTAAAATGAACAATTCGGCTATCAACTGCCATTTGCAGAAGAACGTTCCAAACTTCTACCACCTTCCGCGCATAAAGCATTTCCTAACTTAACTCCTGTCGTTAAATGTTAGTTTATGTCCCCTTGTCCAAGTATTCAAGTCTAAACAAATGTATCAGCAGCCACAAGCAATAATCCAGCAACCAACCTGTACATCCTGCATGGTCTCTTTAAATAGCACTGGTGGCAGCGTCCTCCAGCTGCTATAAGACATTTTCAGCTGGTCACTGTTAACGTGCGTTGGCTGGAGTATTGAATGCCAAAATGGTATCTATCCCTTTAAATCAGCATTGCACACTGATCTAATGCATGTTGTCCCTATTTTACATGGTACCGGCGTGCGTTTTCTGCATCTTTGCAAACTCCTTTACCAAGATGGCATCCGCCGCATGTCACGCTATTCTGGAAACCATTTTGGGAGCTCCAAAACAGGTGCTACATGGTCAAGTTTCTAGCCCTAATTTACTCGGCGATTGTTTCTTGAGAGGCTGATTTAAAATGTTAAAACTTGTGCACACACAGCTGATCAGCACCCTCCAGGTGCAGCGTGAGAACACGCAGGTCATTGAATCTCTTGACACTGCTCCGCTATCAGTGGAACAGTGGAAGTCATGGTGAGAGCTTCTGCCACATCCTTCCATGTCACCATGCTGACTTTGCGTGGTACTCTGGACGTCTCGTTCCCGGAACAGCCGCTAACACCTCAACCCCACCTCGTCCTAGAGTCCGTCCACGCAGTTGAAGTGCACGTGCAAAACACTAAATTATTTTCTCCTGCTTTGAAAGTGTTCCTTTTACATTTTAGAAACTTTTAAAGTTTTGGGTCATTTCAAATGATACAGGTCGCTCACCTTTCATTGCCATACCTTAACTGAGTTGATTGCGTCTGTTTTCATCTATTTACAGTGCCATGTGGTCAGACTTTTCCATAGACTGCTCATTCTGTCGGTCAGATGTCCTGTTCTAGGTTTGCACTTCCATCAATTTGCAGTGCAAAAATAACTCCACCTGCAGGCTGAGGGGAAAAAAATCAACTTGGCCTTGCTCTAGCAAATGCTGGGCCACTGATGCCTGAACTCATTTCACTAATTAGTTAAGAATCCAGAATATATTAATACCACTGGGAGCACTGATAGTAATGGGTAACCCATATAGGTGTGCCTAGGATTCAAGGCTGCTCTCAAGTTGAGCCTTTTTTGAGGGAAAATACTTCAAAAAAATTATGTATAACCCATAGCGAATAGCAGCTTTTAAGGCTTTAATTCTTGCTGAGCAGCAGCACATCCAATACTTTGGCCACGAACAAGTGAAAAGCACCATTGAGCAGTCAAGTGTGTGATTTGAAATTACTCCGGGCAAGATGGAGCAAATAAAAATTGAACGTATTTGAAGTTGCCCAATAAAAACAAGAATTAAGACTGATATTAATAGTTGAGTAGGATACAGTACAATATTTGGATTTTACCAATGAGATCCTGAACTGTGTTGTGTGACCTACCGTCTGCATTGGGCTGTGAGGTTGGAGTCCAGGATAGTGCTGCCTCCCATGGAGCTGAGAGCATCAACCACATGCATCCTCCGAGCCAACCCACCATTGATGGGTGGAATGCGATGACCCGCAGGTCTCGTTGACAGATCCCCAGTCTGTGTCCTTAGGCCTCAGGCACAGAACCCTGAACGTCCGAGTTGGGGGCCTGGCTTCTACTTAATTGTCCCCTTACATGGGACCTACTGGATTTCCCAAGTCAGCATACTGCTGCATGGGCTCCTGGACTTCAGATGCTGCTTATCCAATCTTGTCGCACATCTGCACAGTGGATTGAGATCAGGCCAGCAAGATAGTCCAATTTGTCCTCGAGTGCTCCAACAGGTGCATCTTCATGTTTGCAGTTGAATGACCCACCGCTCTATGTCCACCTTCTGTCCGGTCTCACTGGGGAGGCAGTTTCACCGCTACAGTGCTGCTGGAGTCAGACACCTGGGCTCTATTGTGGGACAGAATCACTCTCCAAGCACAGCCATGTGTTGTTTATTAACTCTGACCGTGCTTAGGGGCGGCCTGAGGGGGTTCAGAGCTCACTCCCACAAAGAGGCGCCTGGCTTTCTGTCATTCACTCTTCATACGTCTCCAGCTGCTGTCTGAAGCCAGCACCCCCTCCATCTCCCGCTTCGGCTGCTCTGCCTCACTTTCCCATACACTCGCCCCCCTGCTCCACCTCCGAGTCATCCCCCTTTGACTGTTCAGCGTGAAATGGCTGCATGTACACCTTCCTCCAGGGAGCAAACCAGATGATTGGAATGTTTATATTGCCGGGGGCGGGGGTGCCACTGTCCTGTACTGTTGTGCTGAATTACTTCAGCGCAGGCACTCACCGGTTGTTGTACTCTACCAACCCGCCTTGGCCTACGCCATAGCCACGATGGCACGTCTCCCCAGCGCCGCCCCCCACACCCCCTCTCCTGGGCATTGTGCACATGCTTGGTCTGCAAAGTCAACATAAAATTTGAGACAAGCAATTCCAGCGAGGTACTGCTCTGCATATATCGGCATAGGAGCGTTCAATCCTCTCCCATCAGATTGCTGGTCTGCTTGCTTCACCCAAGTTCTACAGATTGGGCATCGCAGAAAGTATTGGAAATAAATGTCTTACCTTCCCTCCAGGCAGGCCTCCTCACTGCCTGAGAACTGGGCCCCAGACAAGGCAACCAGGCTCCCGGCGTACCTTGATCTCATCGGGGAGGCCTGCAGGCCACCGTGAGCAACGTTGTAGGTCACCTGCGACCATCAAGCAATTTCTCATCAGACATCTGTAGGGAGGCATAAATTACACAGTACTTCTCAGATTTCAAACTCAATGCTTTTCAAACTTCACATTAAATTTACATCAAACAATCAGATCAATGCAGTTCCTTTTAAAGATACTCAGAATGAAATCACACACCTTGCTATGCATTTATGCATTACAGCAATCAATCAAAAATTAAGATAAGCCGTGCCACATGGCGTTTTTGCAGAAAGAGGAATGTTATCTTATCTTTGTTACACGACACTACCATCTCGGAGCCCTCTTTGTTCTCAACAGTAATCCTAGAACCATCTGTCCTTAAAACGCTTCTTATAGTTTACAAAACACAAAACAAAACAATCCAGCTCATTGTTTTTTTTGGAAAAAATATACTTTATTCATAAAATTTGCAGCAAAACATTCAATACAGTTGTCATATCACATTCCAAACATACACAATACAGATTATACAATTTGCCAATGAACATATTGTACATAATTACAGTTCATGACACTCTGGGGTGTCTCATTGCGTTATACTCAATACACATTGATTACACATTCATTACAGGTACATTACAGCAATTTGAATTTTACATTCTGCCCGGGGGGGGGGTTTCCCTGATTGCAGCCCCTCGGTGTACAATGGCGGCAAGGCTCTAAATGGTTGCCTTTCCCGGAGCCTTTGCGGCGGCCGCACCCAGCTTCAGTGCGTCCCTGAGCACATAGTCCTGGACCTTGCAATGTGCCAGTCTGCATCACTCGGTCGAGGACAGCTCCGTGCACGCAGGTTTCGGGCAGACCAAAGGGCGTCTTTCAACCGAGTTGATGGTCTTCCAGCAGCAGTTGATGTCCGTCTCAGTGTGCGTCCTCGGGAACAGCCCGTAGAGCACAGTCCTGTATTATGGAACTGCTCGGGATGAACCTGGACAGATATCACTGCATCTCTCTCCAGACCTTCTTTGCAAAAGCACATTCCAGAAGGAGATGGGTGATGGTCTCGTCTCCACTGCAGGCTCCTCGGGGACAGCGCACGGTGGCGCTGAGAGTCCGGGAGTGCATGAAGGATTACCTCTTTAAGGCGTGATTCTTATAAGGGACAATTCAGGGCCTTCATCAGCCTATGGCTGACAGACCAGCCCTCAATCACCTTTTAGTCTTTAGCCTCGCTCTGAAGCAACAATTTTCAGTAACTTTTGTACAGCCTCTCCCCAGATACTTGAGGCCCGATTGGTCACTTGTCGGTCACACCCGTTTATGTTGCTCCCTTGCACTGATTCATGGGAAATTATATGTTTGGTATTATGCAAATAAATTAGGGCAGGAATTTGAGTAATAACTTCTATTGGGGTAGAAAAGCAATTTCAATCATAATTTGTGCCAACTTCGTAATTACGCTCAAAGCTGAAACACTACCCTCTTTATTATAAAAACCTTGAGGTGAACTTCCATTTCTGCCACTGTCATTTTACAGCTGAATGGCTCTCTAGGTGGTGATGGAATGGTGGCCATTTGGGGTAAAATGTGTAGCAGATCATATCTGAGATGATGAGACTATGGAAATATCAAAATGGAAGAGGGACAATAGAAAGACAGCTGCAGGGAGTGGGTAGAAGGGATGGTGCAATGGTGAGATCTTAATGCGTTGTGATCATCTTGGTTATGGGATTACTACAGTTTGGATTACCTCATCACTTGTGTTCATAGCAATAAGATGGATTTCATACATAGGCACGGGATAGATCTAAGTTAATAATTACCCTCAGTTTTACTATTGAACCCTAGGATGACATGCAATGTCCACCATACACTCCTGATTCTCTTGAAAGGTGAAAAATAGCACACAAATAGACCAATGTGTACTGGCAGAAATGAATAATGTGGCAAAACGCCATTTAGATTTGAATAGCCCCATAAGGAGTTAAAGTACTTGTTAGGCGTTCAAAAATGCCATGATGCACTATTCTACGTCAACAACGCAAGTTTCACTTCATCAAGCCAGAATTAAAGCTGACCAACCACGAGTTTGATTTATGCTAATTGAAGTCTCAAGTTCAAACCATTTCCTTTCAACAGTAAACTATATCAGTAAATGTTCTACCATTGCCATCTAATAAATTGTAAATTTTTAGATAACTGAAAATAAAACTATTCACAGTATAACAGGTTTCATATGTGAAAGCTTCCACATTTTTGTTGTAATACAGTGCCAGTTAATGAAGAAAGTGATGATTCCAATTCCACTCCAAGATTTGTCTGGGATGGCTCAAGATTCCTTTATCTGTTTCTAGTGTGGTTGAATATAGACGTGAGCTCCTTTGTTTGCAGGCAGAATATCTAGTGGTCAAGTCCAGCAAGTGGAGAACCCCAGAGAGTGCCCCCATACCACGAAGTGTTGCTTGACCTTCGATTAGGGCAAACAGCAAGTGCCTGTGCTAGTCAGGTTCATCGTGATGCTCCATTATGATGGGTTCCACAGCATTGCTGATGGGAGTTGACCTATGCTCTGTGCAAAGCCTTGTGCCAAGTTGGAGGAAGACTCCTTGTGCTCCTTGACATTGTACACAAGCTTTCTGGAAGACTGCCCATTAGCCGCCTTCGGTAGCCTGGTCCATGCAAGTCAGCATCTGAACCCTCTACTGCAGAACTAGTATGTGACCTCGCCCTCCGACATCCTTTCACTCTGTCAGAGCTCCCTGCACACTTGTGCCGGTGAGTTATCATGTGCAGATCCCTCATCTAATCTCTAAGGGTGTCAGTATCTGAGTTGGTGGCTGCAAGAGTTGGTTCAAATGATGTACATCTTCATCACGCTGCTCCTCTTCCTTCACTGGCTGTAGGAAAGAGACATGAGTTAGGTTGTTCTGTGAGGGGGAGCAGGGAGGAAGAATTGTGTGTTGGAAGCATCTGCGAGAAGTCAGAAGAGACGAGGCGGTTTAGGCATAAATAGTTCAGCCACTGGCCACGGCCTTCGCTCTGCCTCTTCCTACCAGTCGCAGACTCACCACTCGCAATCTGCTGCCTGGTGTTATGTGCTACTGTTGTAGGAAAACCTCCCAGGCAGAGACAAGGACGGCTGGTACAAAAGCTTCTTTATTCACACATGCAGGGAAAAACCCTTGCACAACGAGGGTCTCTCCCGGATTTAGACAATTACATCAAGCTTTATACACAACTGGTCCGTTGGCCTTACGCATGTGACTGATTTGGTCTTACCTACACCTTGTCCATAGCCATTGTAGAGTCTCTCGTGCTCAGGAGCAGAAGTTTTCCTGTTACCTTAATTGATTTAGGTTCTTACTTCCTGCTCTCCTATGGAATACACCCTCCCCCCACCCCTTACCTGGCCTCAAGTCTCCATTTATCCAATTATCATTATCTTAATTCATTGTTCTTGTTCCATTACGATTAAACAATTACTATGGTTAGACTGCTGTCACTATGCTTCAGTCTGTTTTTGGTCGAGCTTCCCATTATTCCTTGCGGTTCCACTGCCGAGGCTTTATACATTAAAAAATTATATAGCCTTACTCATTGAGCTACTCTACCCTATCTACGCACTATAAACCTCCCACTTCAGCCACCGCCTACAGGAAACGGAAGCATGTTAGTGAGAGTCTAGTGAGGTGATTGGGGAATGTGGTTGCAATGGTTGAATAGCTAACTGCCTGTGTGTGAGATGTGAGTTGTGGGTGTGAAGCTTGTAATAGTGGTGAGCATGAGGTAAACAATATTGCCAAGTGTACTGTGCTAATTGGACCAGAGTGCATGCGTTGGTGTGATTGCTACAACTAGCTGTGATGAGAAGCCATTTGAACAGTGCTCTTACCGTGATAATTCAAGTCGAATCATTAAACTCCACAACCTGGGACCAGTGCTCCTGGCATTGGCCTCAAGGGCAATTCCCTCCCACTGCCGCCTCCGTCTTCAGCCTCGTGGGTTTCCTCCCCTGCGGATGAAGGATGTCCCTTCTCTCCACGTCCTGCACCAAGGCCTCCACTTGGAGCTGGCTATCCCAGCTTCAGCCATTTCATTCAGGACTTCTTCTCAGCACTTCTTGCAGCCACGATCCACCTCCCCTTTTAGAGGTGCTATCTGCCTTTAAATAGCGTGGCTTCCAATGCAGCGTTTGCTGCATGCACAGCTCATCAAAATGAGCAGAATTCCAGCACACCAATGGCACAACATACATTTTACCAAACTATTGAACCAAGGTGCTGACCCCAATGGTTTTGTTTGCTTTTATGGCCTTATCAACTAGTGTTGCTACTTCTTGCGTATGTGTTCTCCGATCTCTTTGCTCTTCTACTTCATTTAGTTTCTTAGCTTCCAAAGGAATAAGTGGCCTACCAAAATTAATCTCATTAGCCATTTATCCACCCATTCTGCAGCCTGTTTGTCTCCCAGTATTATGGTGCAGTTCTCCACAAGTTTATTTGTGTATATGGTGAACAACACTTAACACAGCTTCATCCACGACATCGCTTAGTGCATTCATTGTTTGGTCTTACAGATTAATAAGTTATTGTGCAATATTTTTCCAGGGCTTTTAATTTGTTGTAATAAATCCCTTGAATTTGAACAGATAAATGTCAGTCTTCTGCTCGCCGCCACCGGGAGAGGGGAGGCGCGAAGGAACGCACTTTCAGGCCTGTCCCTGTCAGCCGTTTTCCACCTTGTACGAGTACCCTGCCCCTCTGCTGCGTCTCCGTGCTCAACACATCATTCAGCCTCTCCATTCCTGGTGAAGCCTAGTATCCCAGTGCCTGCTACACCATTAGGTTGAGGGTTGGAAGGGAGGCCTCCCTTGTGTTGTGCAACGTCTTGTTAGGCAGAAAGATGGAGAATGAGTTAGTGTTTGGCTGCTGTGAAGGATTGTGTAGAGGTGTGAGGCCACTGCAACAATCAAGTTGAGGAGCTGGCCATGTGCAATGAAGTGGCTGCAGTGTGATGTGCAAGTGGTTGGAAGAGTGAAAAGATTTCCAGTCCTTAACAAGTGAAAGCAGAATACTGCATCTGCCTTTTGAGAGCAGCAACTGTTTAATGTGATGAAGGGGGTTGCTGCAGCGGTGACTGGACAAGCATGTGGACCTGGGGAGGGGAGGAATGGCTGTGGCAAGATCTGAAGCATAGAATAAAACTGAGCAAGAAGCAAATCACACCTCGGTTGAACTTTTTTTCTGCACTGCAATGCTGTTTCAACAGCTCCCTCCAGGCCTGCCTGGGGAATCATCACACTTGAGAGGTACAGACCTCCACCTCCACATCAGAGATTGTGTGCCGTGGGAAACACATTCTTCTACAAAAACCACCAAGTCTCTGTACTGAAGAGCGCAATTACAACAACTTGCATTCATACAGTGCCTTTAATGTAGAAAACACCTTTTTAATATAGAAAATGTCCCAAGGTGCTTCACAGAAGTGTAATCAAAAATGGATACTGAGCCAAAGGTGGAGATATTAGGGGTGACAAAGCTTGGTCAAAGAGGTAGGTTTTAAACAGCATTTTAAAGAAGAGGAGAGCATTAAGGAGGGAATTTCACAGCTCCATGCCTAGATGGCTGGAGGGCTGAAGAAAGCAACGGATGCACAAAAGGTCATAACTGGAAGAATGCAGAGCGTTGTAACTCTTGCTTTACGGCACTACCGTCTTGGAGTCTCCTTTGTACTTCACAGTACTCCTAGAACGATCAGTACTTTAAAGCAACGGATGCACAAAAGGTCATAACTGGAAGAATGCAGAGCGTTGTAACTCTTGCTTTACGGCACTACCGTCTTGGAGTCTCCTTTGTACTTCACAGTACTCCTAGAACGATCAGTACTTTAAAAACTTCTTATAATTTACAGAACACAAAACAAAACTGCATATTACATTCGATTCAGCAGGACCAAGAAACCGCTCCAGTTCAACTTCACCGTTTATATATTCACTTGGCTGGGGGACGTCTCCACCTACTCCAATAGCAATTACTTCTCAAAGGAGCAATACCCGTACTCCAGCATCAGGGCCCTCATCAGCCTGCCACTAACACCTTGTTACAGGCTGGAGAAGGTTAGAGATAGGGAGGGATTTGAAGAGGATAAGAATTTTAAATTTGAGGCACTAGTGGACTAGGAACCAATGTTGATCAGCGAGCGAGATTGCGGGAAAGGATATGTGTAGCAAAGTTTTGGATGAGTTGAATTTTATGGAGGTGTCCGGATGTGATAAAAGCATAGATGAGAGTTTTGGCAGCTGATGGGCTGAGGCAGGGGGAGAGACAGGTAATGTTACTAAAATAGGCGCTATTAGTGACAGAGAAGACATGGGGTTGGAAACTCATATTGGAGTCTAATTGGATGGTAAGGTTACGAACAGTCTGGCTCAGCGAGGGGCAAAGAATCGATGGTGAGAGTACAGAGTTTTTTTGTAGCAACCAAAACAATGGTTTTAATCTTAATCTTCAACTACAGGCAATTGCGGCTCATTGATGACTGGCTGTCAGACAAGCGATATGGTGAAAAGGCAGTGCTGGGTGTCATCAGCGTACATGTGGAAGCTGACCCCGTGTCTGGGGATGATATCGGGGTCTATAGAATCGTTGGGGACTCCAGAGGTAACGGTGCAGGGATGGGAAGAGAAGCCATTGCAGGAGATGCTTTGGCTATGATTGGATAGGTAAGAGTGGAACTAAGTGAGGGTAATCCCACTGAGCTGGACAGTGGAGGAGGAGGATGGTGTGGTCAACCGAGTCAAAGGCTGCAGAGGTCAAGAAGGATGAGGAAGGTATAGTTTGCCACGGTCATAGAGGATATCGTTTTGTTACGTTATTAGGGGTGTTTGTGCTGTGGAATGGGTGGAAACCTGATTGGAGAGATTCAAACCTCACTTACAGAGGTGCAACCCTACCCCTTAACGAGGTGCTGGGCCTGTCGGAAATCCTGCCCACGTAATCAGTGCTGGATAATGTGTGGGCAGCTCACCCATCATATTCTAATTAGCCTCACCATCAAAATGGTTTGGGCCTCGCTGATTCAGTTGCGCGACCAGCCTGTTTGTCCCACTCACCAGGCACCGAAACAATGCCACAAGTATGACTGAAGCTTCAAAGCTGCACCCTTGTCCTCCTTCCCGGACGTGGTTATTAACGGTGGTGATTATCAGAGCAGATGAGTCTAAACATACTTAATCGGAGTCCTATCTACCGCAGTACTGAGTTTGCGCACATCAGCAAGGATGCAAATTAATCAATATGATGAGATGAGGATTGGCAGCAGTGGAAGGAGGAAGCAGGAGGTGAACATGTGAAGGGAGTGAGGATGAGAGGCGGTGCATTGAGAACTGCTTTGATTGCTGAGAAGGTGATGGGGTGAGAAGTGCTGTGAACGACAGTGCGAGGGGGTGCATTGCAGGCGTTGGGTAAATATTGCCGTTCATCATCACACTCCTGCAATTAAGTTCTTATGCCACCTCTACCCATACCGCCTTCGTTGTGTTGCTTTTTCTCATCATTTGTAAGCACATCCGGCACGGAAGGAGCCTCCTTCCCCCTCTCCAGCCATTTCACCGATCCTCAGTTCTTCCTTCTAAATATGCCAGGTCTCTGCCTCCCTTCCAGAGCTGCACTGGGTCTTTAAGTAAGCGCCAGGAAATTGTGTCATTCAGATGGACATCACACCTGCTCATGCGCAATGACTACACAAAACCTGGAGGTGTTAATTCAAATGACGCCTGGTCGGGCTCACAGTCAGTGACCCAGCCCCCACGCTCCGTCCCGTCTCCGGGTTAACAACGGGGCCTAGACGTCAGTGTTAAAAAAAAACAATTTTTAGCTAACAAATCATGAGGTAAGATATTTTTATTCACGTTTCAAGGTGGACTAGTGATATTTGGATATAGATATATGACACCCCACCTATATATTACCCATGTTTCTCCATTTTTGTTGCTATTCAGAAGAGAGAAATCCCAAAGTTCCAACTTAAGATGATTTTGAAGATCTCTTTCCATAACTACTACTACTTGGAATTTTGTTCGGGGCCCTCAATACTATTTTGTTTCATAAATATTTGGATGTTCTCCAACTTTTGAAGATCAATCTTTCCATAACTCCTCCTCCTCTGGAATTCTGTTCTGGGCCCTGGAATAATATTTTCTCTTAAGCAAATGAACATCAGTTTTTCCATAACTCCTCCTCCTCTGGAATTCTGTTCTGAGCCCTGGAAAAATCTTTTCTCTTAAGCAAATGAACATCAGTTTTTCCATAACTCCTCCTCCTCTGGAATTCTGCTCTGGGCCCTGGAAAAGTTTTTTTCTCTTCAACAAATGAACATCAGTTTTTCCATAACTCCTCCTCCTCTGGAATTCTGCTCTGGGCCCTGGAAAAGTTTTTTTCTCTTCAACAAATGAACATCAGTTTTTCCATAACTCCTCCTCTGGAATTCTGTTCTGGCTCCTAAGAAAAAAAAGTCTCATTCCTAAAAGACTCTCTTCCTTTCTCTATTTTGAAAGTTTTTTTCCATAACTCCTCCTCCCCTGGATCCTGGAAGGCTACATTCTGCAAGAACAATACGTCAAAACTACCGTTCGAGCATCGAGCCGTATGACTCACTATTCCACTGAATAGTCCAGTTTTAAGTGTTGATATAATCTACTTTGTGCATCAAAATGTACTTCACGAGCAGCCAGAATGTATGCTCGACAAAATGGAATTTGCTTTTAAACTTTAAAGTACTGCAGGGGGAAAATTCAATAGCACCTATTATTGGACACAGGTAGCGTGATGGGTTGTTAATCCGCTCCCTATCTGCTCTGCTTAGGCAAGATGAGAACTTTGTCCGGCCTCAATACTCACCGTCAATCTGCGTTGAAATCCAGGCCTTGCATGTCGATTCAATGCAATTCGCACTTCCACCAGCAGGGCAGCTCCTTGTCTCTTAAAATCTCTTAAAAGGTAGCAGATACTTGATTTTTGCCTAAAAGTAACAGTTGTCTGAACACAGATTAGACATCGCACACGTAAAACACAGATGCAGATGTTAAAACATCGAATAAAGTTGGGCATTACTAAATCCCACATCCTCCAATCTGCATGCCAGACCTCACCAATCTGAGTTGGTGCCAGGCCTGCGAGTGTGTGCCCCAAGGTTTTCTGCTGATGCACTAGAGGCTTTGGTGCAAAAGGTGGACAGAAGAGGGGACAACCTATATCTGTGGGTGGTGGGGGGCCAAGAGGCCCTCCAGACATATGGCCAAAAGACAGTGGGAGACTAAGTCAATGCCAGGTGCATAGCGCCAAGAACAGGCATGCAGTGCAGGAAGAAATTCAAAGCAGGCTAGTGAGGTCAAGTGGCATCTCCTACCGACTGCACCACGAGCCGCATCCACTGCTCCATGCACTACGCCCCCATCACCTACAAACCAATCAACTCTTTCAATCAGTACTCAACTCTGCCAATCAGATGCTTCCTCTCACCCTTACACATTACCACTGTTGCAAGCCGCCCACTCAGGCCACACACACACTGGCAGCTATTCAACCACGACAGGCACATCACCCAGACACGCGTCCCGCTTTCCTGCAGAAGAACTTGGCGTGTAACAGGACGCAGCAGATGGCGTGGCATTTAGCCCCTTGAGCCTGTTCTGCCATTCAATGAGATCATGGTTCATCATTGACCTAACTCCGTATATCTGCCTTAGCCCCGTAGCCCTTGGTTCACAGAAATCTATCAAACTCAGATTTAGAATTCACAATTGAGCTAGCATCAACTGCCATTTGCAAAAGATCGTTCCAAACTTCTACTCTTTGCATGTAGAAGTGTTTCCTAACTTCACTACTGCACGTCCTGGCTCTAAATGTTAGGCTATATCCCTGCGTCCTAGCATTCAAATATAGGAGAGCTCCAGAAACAGTTACAAATATCTCGGCAGCCAGAAGCAATAATTCAGCCACTAACCTGTAAACCCTGCATAGTCTCTTTAAATAGCGCTATTGGGGGTCCTCCAGGCACATTCCTTAAGACACGTTTAGAAGCTCGTGATTAAGACTGCGTTGAGTTGAGCCGTAAGTGCCAAATGGTTACACGCTGTTTGCAACCATTTTCTCCTTACTTTACACACTTCTGGCATTCGGTATTTGCACATGCACTAACTCCTATATCAAGATGATGTCCTGCACACATCATGCTGGAAACATGTGTGCGTAACCAAGATGCCATTTTAAATGTTCACGAGGCAGCGTAGCACCGTAACAAGAAGGCTGCATTGTTGGGCAATATATTGTGCATGAAGCTGGCGATGAGGACAAAGCAACGGCAAGAAGTCACCATTGTTGTCGTAGAACAATCAGACAGCAGATCCCACGTCATGCATGAAATGTGGAATTCTCAACCATTGCAATTCGAAAACACAGGACGCTGACACTTGGAATCAGCACAAGTATGTTACAGCCATAATCGTCTATTGTTAAGGAATGTATTAAACATTTTATACATCAGAATGGTTGAATGTTGAGCCACTAGTGTACATATAAATTATACAATCCCAGTTACTTGTTACAGGTTCTGTAAAAATTCATTTCTTTGAATTCCTTTATACTTGGTGCACATGTTCTGAACAGGACATTTCAATAGAAAAGAAATTTCCTATGGACCTGGAGACTAACAACCTATTTTTCCATGACTCCTCCTCCTATGGATTTCTGTTCCCTTTCCTGTAAAGTATCTCCCTAAAAGAAACGCTCACCAAATGACCAGCTTCTAGTAATTATAACTGAGTAATCTATGTAAGCACGGTTTCTAGAACAAAGGGCCTGATTTTAGCACCATCGGGGGTGTTCTCAGCGGGGGGACCCCGAAAATCCGGAAATCCAGGTGCGGGACCGGATCGCGCCCACTTCTGCGTTCCACGCCGGCGTGCGCGCGCAGACCCCGCAGGTGGGAATCCCGCAGGCAATTAAAGCCAGCGGGGTTCCGCTTGAGAGTATTTATGTAGCTATTTCAGGTCATTAATTGACTTGATTGAGCTGTTTTTTTAACAAGTGTGGGATTTTACGGTGAAATGAGACTGTTTCCCAGACTGGGGGAAACACTCTCACTCCCAACGGACGTGTTGCAGCCAGCAGCCCGTGGCAGCTGCCAAGGTGCATTCCACAGGTGGGGGGGGTGGAGAGCCTTCACCAACTCAGGAGGACACTCCGTAACATTGGGCAACGCCTGCCCTCCACCACCCTCCTCCAAGCAAGAAGATTCACCGGCGTGGAACTGCCCTGTGCGAGGACACACTTTTCTACCGTGCACAACCCTGCAGACCTACACCTGCCAGATGGGTGCCTCATTGACATCCTCGGAGAACAAACAGCATGACCAGCCTCGCAGTCCACGCTGTCCTCCTCAGAGACGTGCATCCCCACAACACGGTGCTGTGGCACATCCACCTGCACAACAGGAGGGAGGGCAACCGCAGAGAGAGATGCGTCGCAGGAGGCACTACCCTCCGCATGGACCTCTCTGAGCAGCAGTGCATACGTAGGCTCAGAGTCACTCGCCAGGTAGTCGCCGACATCTGCAGCCTCCTTAATGACGAGCTGCTCCCGGATGGACCAAGCAGCATCATCTTACCCGTCGCCGTCAAAGTCACCACTGCCCTCAACTTCTTCGCCTCCGGATCCTTCCAGGGTGCCACGGGGGACATCACCGGGGTCTCTCAGTCGTCTGCACACAAGTGCATAAGGCAGGTCACCGATGGGTTGTTCCGCAGGGCCTCGACCAACATCAACTTCGCCATGGATGAGCGCAGCCAGACGGAGAGGGCGGTTGGATTCCATGATGTGGCTGGCTTCCCACGGGTGCAGGGTGTAATTGATTGCACCCACATAGCAATACAGGCACCTCCACATGAGCCAGGGCTGTTCATCAACAGGAAGGGGTATCACTCCATGAACGCCCAGCTCATTTGTGACCACCGCCAGAGATTCCTACACCTGTGCGCCAGATACCCTGGCAGCTGCCACGATGCCTTCGTCCTCAGGGAGTCCACCGTCCCGCCCCTCTTCCACGCACCCAACACCGGCAACGGCTGGCTCCTCGGCGACAAGGGATATCCCCTGCACACGTGGCTTATGACACCTCTGAGGAACCCCATCACCGAGCCGCAGCGTCGATATAATGACAGCCACATTGCTACCATATCTACAATTGAGCAAGCTATAGGGCTGCTCAAGATGCGCTTCAGGTGCCTTGATCATTCCGGGGGAGCACTCCAAGTGGGACGAATTATAGTTGTCTGCTGTGCCCTGCATAGCATGGCACTACGGACAGGGGTGCCGCTGGAGGAGGCCCCATGCACACCTGCCACCCACATTGAGAACGTCAATGAGGAGGAGGAAGAGGAGGAGTACGAGCGAGAGGAGGAGGAACGACACATGGCCCGAACACCGGCTCACCTGCGTGCTCGTCAGGCCAGGGACGCACTCATATGCCAACGGTTCTCCGAACATCACACTGTGTGAGGCGTTCACATGTCATAACGTGCACAGACGAGGGTCCATACAGGCTCCCTCCACAGAAGAGTGGTGCCTGTACACCTGCACCCACTGTATTATGCCCAATGGGTGGGACGGGGTGGTCGTCGTCATGATGAGGCGCACAGAACGGACATATTGCACAAGCCACAGAATTATGGACAAGTGGTGGCAGCATTGGTGAGAAAAAGTGAGTTTATTTTGTGTTCCCATTCAAAGACTGGAAATAAAAAGATAACAAATAGACAAACACCCTGGTGCAATCCCTGTGGGCTCACGGAACTTTGGTTTTTCGTTTCCTGGTTACCCCTACGTGGTGCTACCCCCCCTGACCTGGTAGATGCTTTGGGCCGACGCCCCCTGGGTTTCGGTGCCCGTGAGGGTACCTCCACAGACTGCTCCTCCTGCACCTGTGCAGGGGCAGACTCGGCCACCTGGAGAGGATGGACTATTGCGGGCACTGGTTGAGAGGGGGGCAACGGGTGAGACGTGGGGGTGCCTTGAGTAGCGTCCACACTTCCATTTCCCCGTTCACCATCTTCCCTCTCATAGCCAAGGCCCACATCACCACTTCCACCCTGCTGGACGGCAGTTTGGATGACGTGGGTGAGACCTTGCAAGACCACCTCCAATGTATCTGTCAACCTCTTCATAGCAGCAGAATGTTCCTCACCCTGAATCCTAACAGCCGTTGTGAGGGCCTGGATGGACTCATTGGTGAGCTGTGCGTGACGCTCGAGCGAGGCCAGCCTGCCCTCCGCCGCAGACGTTCCCACACCTACCCGCGACACTATCTCAGAGATGCCTTCACGTCCCTGCGACACGATCTCGGCGATACCCTCCTGCACCTGTGCCACCATTCCCCTCATGCAGGAGTTGGACTGTGGAGAGTGCGCGTGGCACCTCTCCCAGTACCTCGGCAATGTGCTGGTGCCCCTCGACTACTCTCCTTTTGACTGGTGGCCCCCTGGGTTCAGCATCTGGGTCCGGCTGAGCAGAGCCTGGAGAAGAGTGCTCCCACCGACGCGGACCTTCCGCGGCTGACCCTGCCACCAGGGTCTGCTCATGCTCACGTGTGCGCGGTGACTCACCATGTGCAATCCCAACTAATTGAGGGGGGGGACCCACCGAGGTGTGTGTATCTGCACTGGTGGATGCAAGGCTCATGTGTGACGATGCACCCTCAGAGACGCGCATGTCCTCTGAGGAATCGCCCTCAACGGAAACGTCGATCGCAGACGGCCCTGCAAGACAACAGAGGGCAATATCAGGCATGTGACCAAATGTGGCGGTGCGGCATATGCCATGTGATGCTAAGATCATTCGCGCTCATGAGTGCTGAGTGCCAGCTTTCCCTTACTGGCCGTTTCGCCAGAACCAGCCTCGCCATCCGCCACGGACAGGCAATATAGCGTGTGGCTGATCTCCAACGCCTCGACCTCTGCATCTGTCAGAACCACCTCGTGTGGCGGGCCCCCTCCAGTGCATGCCCTTTCGCGTGCGTTCATGCACCTCTTCTCCTGTGAGGGCAAAACACAAAAACGTTATTGAGTGATGATTGCAATCAGGCACGCTTCAAGCATTGGTGTGAGTGGGTTGAGCGTGTGGCAGATGGATGGGAGGATGCGTGTGCCACATGGCCATCCCATTGTATGGGGATTGGGGTGTGTGGTAGTGGTCGAGTGGGGACAGGGACGGTGGGTACGTACAGACACTGTGAGGATGATAGTTGGGTGGCTGTGAGGATTGGTGCGGGAGCGCTGTGCTGTCAGTGGAGATGGGGTTGTGAGGTGTTTGAGGTGATGTGGAAGACAGTCATTCCATCTCTTCCGGCACTGAATCCAAGTCCGGGTGGTGTTGCCCCTGCTTGTGACCTCCGACGCCACCTCCTCCCATGCCCTCTTGGTGGCACTGCCAGGACACCTCCTTCCATCGGTCGTCTCCCTCATACGGACCCCGTCCAGCAGCACCTGGAGGGCGTGGTCCGTGAATCGGGGAGCAGCCTTACCCCTGCGCTCCTCCATCCTGCGTGGACTCTAGGTTGTGGCTGGAGGGGCTTTGGTGGACTGCCCCTTTAAATAGAGCTCCACCATTGCTCAAACGTCAATGCGCATGCGCAGGCCGCCGGCACGCAGCTGAGAAGCGGGGAACCCGTACCTACCGGCTAATTGCCTCAATTATGCCGCGATCGCGCGCGCAACGCACTCAATTCGGACGGCGCGTTTTTCACGAGCCCGACTGAGAACCCGCACCCCTGGTAAAATCGGGCCCAAAGACTCAAGTTTTTTGTTCCAAAGTATAAAACTTTTATGGGGCCTGAAATTACTCAACTGAGGACATCGCCCCATAATGGCGTCCTCGCCAAACACCGGCGAATCGATTATGCAAGTTCATGAATGCGCACGTGCAGTAAAACCCTGAAATTGTGAATTTGCTCCCATTGGTTCGCCGGCGGTTTGACAGGTACGAATTAAAGGGCCACCTACGCTGCAATCAAAATCAAGGAACATTTGTAAACTTACTAATCTGCCCAGCTGGAATGTAGATCTGCTGCCACCAAAAGGAATGCTGGAAAATACCAGCCCTACACTACTTTTTCAAAGGCGCGGTGACTGTTAATGACTCCAAAACAAATAAAAAATTAAATTTTAAAAATGTGGAATGTGAAATTAACTTCTGCAAGTTCCATTAAATCATTTGTATGGCCTTTTATAAGGTATGTTAATTTTTATTTACACAAACATACACAAATGTACTTTAAATGAATGAGTTACTTGCTTGTTTGTGGGTGTGACTTCTCCAACAGATTCTGTGGGCATGGCTTTCATTCCTACAGAGTCTTATCAGTACGAAGAAAGGTGCATTGATACCACAGTGTTGAACTGAGGAAAAATTTAAAACGGAGCAAGTGGACGTTAAGGACCACAGCGTAAATATTTTCGCAGTCTTTGTCCACAGGATGTGCGAACAGCCTTGCCATGTCAATCGGAGCAAGTTCCGGCGCTGAAGTTACAGTACAAGTACAACTATAACATACTAGATAAGACTTGGAGATACAACCTAGCAAGGCTGAACACTGACGAGGTTCCGAGGTGATTGCTCTCGAAACTCCTTGATACCACTTGAGCTGTCCGGTCTTGTTCCGAGAATGTTCTAACGCACACTCTATGTCCTCACTAGTTTACGTGCAACAACATTACTTCTGATGGACCTTGATTTTCTGACTCGGCTACTCCGTTATCAGCTTACTACTGCACGTTCCAGACAATGCGAAAACAGACAGTTGACTGTCTCTTCAATCGTTCTTCAAACATGCTGATCAGGATGGGAGACTGGGGGGTAATTTTCCACCGGTGGGTTGGGGATGGGTGGGAAGGTAAAAATGTCAAGTCCGCCCACTTCTGGTTTAACAAGGGCGGGCAACCAACCTGCTCTCAGGTGGCGGGTCGGTCAGTAAAATATTTTAAGGAGGCTGCGGGCCTCATAAGAGGCGAAAAGGCCCAAATCAACAGTTAAGTGCCTTTTATTGCACTGTTTATGGGCCAAGAGGAGCAGGTGTGTGTCCTCCAGGCCCAACAAGCTTACCTGCTGCGATCCAACAAACACGATCGGCTGACCCGACCCTTTCCGATGACTGAATTGATGTCCGGCCCCAAGCCCCCGATATAAGAACATAAGAAATAGGAGCAGCAGTAAGCCAATCGACCCCTCAAGCCTGCTCCGCCATTAACTAAGATCATGGCTGATCTGATCCTAACCTCAAATCTAAATTTGTGTCCAATTTCCTGCCTGCTCCCCGTAACCCCTAATTCCCTTTACTTCTAGGAAACTCTATTTCTCTTTTAAATTTATTCAATGATGTAGCTTCCACAACTTCCTGGGGCAGCAAATTCCACAGACCTACTACCCTCTGAGTGAAGAAGTTTCTCCTCATCTCAGTTTTGACAGAGCAGCCCCTTATTCTAAGATTATGCCCCCTAGTTCTAGTTTCACCCATCCTTGGGAACATCCGTACCGCATCCACCCGATCAAGCCCCTTCACAATCATATGTTTCAATAAGATCGCCTCTCATTCTTCTGAACTCCAATGAGTAGAGTCCCAATCTACTCAACCTCTCCTCATATGTCCACCCCCTCATCCCCGGGATTAACCGAGTGAACCTTCTTTGTACTGCCTCGAGAGCAAGTATGTCTTTTCTTAAGTATGGAGACCAAAACTGTATGCAGTATTCCAGGTGTGGTCTCACCAATACCTTATATAACTGCAGCAATACCTCCCTGTTTTTATATTCTATCCCCCTAGCAATAAACGCCAACATTCCGTTGGCCTTCTTGATCACCTGCTGTACCTGCATACTAACTTTTTGATTTTCTTGCACTAGGACCCCCAGATCCCTTTGTACTGCAGTACTTTCCAGTTTCTTGCCATTAAGATAATAACTTGCTCTCTGATTTTTCCTGCCAAAGTGCATAACCTCACATTTTCCAATATTGTGTTGCATCTGCCAAATCTCCGCACACTCACCCAGCCTGTCTATATACCCTTGTAGGTTTTTTATGTCCTCACTCTACTTTCCCTCCCATCTTTGTATCATCTACAAACTTTGATATGTTACACCCGGTCCCCTCCTCCAAATCGTTAATATAGATTGCAAAGAGTTGGGGACCCAGCACCGACCCCTGCGGAACACCACTGGCTACTGGTTGCCAGTCCGAGAATGAACCATTTATCCCAACTCTCTGCTTCCTGTTGGATAACCAATCCTCCACCCATGCCAGAATATTACCCCCAATCCAGTGATTCTTTATCTTGAGCAATATCAAATATAGCTTCTGGCATCCGCTCCCCAGCTGTCTTCCCGTTATACGCCCTTGCGTCAAAATGGTAAGGATATCCAGGAAACCCATACTTCAGGGTTTCCCGTCTGTAAATCCCTCCCCCCATCCCCCAGCTTGGAGTGAGAATACAAGCCAGTGTATCTCATTACTTGCTATTCCATCAAGGACGTGCTGTCTCAACTAGTCTAAATCAATTACCAGCTTACACGCCTGCTAATGCTTTTCTTCTAATGACCGTTCGATTCTACAGACAAGGGATTGTCCAGTGACCATTTTCTTCCCGATATTGAGCATCTATTTATACATCACTTCCGTGAAATTTTATCCTGTATTCTGTTCAAGATCTGAGTTACCAGTCATAAACAACTGCTCCTTTTTATATCCTTTTATTTCCTGGGGGAGAAAAGGTTGGATAAGGCCTATTATTGGGTGCGGATTGTGTGATCTGGTTTAACCCGCGCCCAATGGCCCCTGCGTAGGCAAGTCAAGAACTTTGGCTTCGGTACTTACCTTCAAGCAGCGTTGAAATGTAGGCCTTGCACAACGATTCAAGTAAATGCGCACCAGCAGGGGGCGCCCCAATCTCTGGAGAATGCCTCTTAAAATTTCAAAGGTAGCTCGCGCCTCTTGCTAAAAATAACAGTCTGCGAGACATCACACATGTAAAACACAGATGCACGTCCCGAGCCTGTGTTTACAAACTGATGAGTTACATTAAAACATTAAATAAAGGTTGTGCACTACTAAATCCCACATCCTCCAATCTGCATGCCAGACCTCACCAATCTGTGTTTGTACCAGGCCCGCGAGGGTGCATGCACCAAGATTTTCTCATGCACTAGAGTCCTTGGTGCAAGAGGTGGACAGAAGGAGGGAAATCTTACATCGGGGTGAAGGGGGGGGGGTGGTGGGTGGTGGGTGGGTGGAGGGAAGAGGAGAGGAAAGAGAAAAGGCACTGGAAGGCAGCAGGGGATGCTTTCAATGCCAGGTGCATAGCACCACGAACATGGATGCAGTGCAGGAAGAAGTTAAATGCTTTGACACAAGTGGTCAAGGTGAATGAGCTCAACTCTCAAGTGGCATCTCCTACCAACTGCACCACTAGCCACATCCACTACTCTACGCACTACACCCCCAACACCCACATACCAACAAACTCTTTCCATCAGCACTCAACTGCCAATCAGATGCTTCTCATCCTTACAGATTACCACTATTGCAAGCTAGTCACACACTGGCAGCTATTCAATTATGACATGCATATCACCCAGACGCATTTTCTGCTTTCTTGCAGCAGAATGTGGCGCATAACATGAGACAGCAAGTGCCAGTGGCATTTAGCCCCTCAAGCCTGTTCCCCCATTCAGTGAGATCATGGTTCACCTGTGACCTAACTCCATATACTTGCCTTAGCCCCATATCACTTAGATTTCTGTGAACCAAGGGAAATCTATCAATCTCAGATTTAACATTCACAGTTGAGCTAGTATCAACTTCCATTTACAGAAGATGGTTCCAAACTTCTACAGCTCTTCGTGTGCAGAAGTGTTTCCTAACTTCACTCCTGCACATCCTGGCTCTAAATTTTAGGCTATGACCCCACGTCCTAGTTTTCATGTCTAAATGCATCAGCAGCCAAAAGCAATAAAAATCCTGCATGGTCCCTTTAAATAGCGATGGTAGGGGGCGTCCTCCAGGCACTCTTAAGACGAGTCCAGAGGGTCGAGGTTAAGACTGCGTTGAGTATAGTGCTAAGTCCTACAACGGTGGCTTACCACTTTAAATCAGCATTGCACACTGTATGCATTTTCAAATTTATTTACATGCTGCTGGCGTTTGTTATTTGTGCGTGCACTACTACCTTTACTAAAGTGGCGTCCAGCGCATGTCACACTAAACATGCGTGTCCAGCCAAAACCGAAGGCCAAGTAGCGACAAAACAACGGGCGCTACACAGCCCAATTTCTAGCCCATAGTATTAACGCTTGAACATGCTAATAGAACTGTGGTGAATGAAGAACTTTAGCTGCTATGGTTAATATTCACTCACTCAAATATAAGGTTTGTAGATGAGATTTGAAGGGAAATGGCGTTGTAAATAAATATGAGAAAGTACTGCACTCACTTGTTTACGTATACTACTTTGATAAACTCCAACGTGACTTCGCTAGTAGTACACGTTGGAATTAAGTCCGCAAAGTGTACAGTGCACGACTGCCGTGTGGATGAATGTCCAAAAAGCTAAATTAGGCACTCAGTCAGCCCAAACTGCAAGATTTGTGAACCTTGTTCAAAAGTCCCCACAAATACAACAGATTCGCGATAAAATGTTGGAAGTACAAAAACCACGTGGTGTGCACCAAAATAACGATTAGCTGGAAACATGGGCGTCTGCTAAGAAAATCCAGCTACCAGTGGGGAAACAAAAAAATGTTCGGGGTTGCCCGATTTCGTTACAAGGGCTAGTATTAACGCGGATTGGCTTAGTGTCGTGGTGAGCTCCTCACAGTCATTGCAATAACGGTGTGTGTGAAGGTACATTTCATACATACACAAAACAATCAGTCACTACATTCAGCTCCCTCCTAGATCGATGATCGAATAGTGAACATCGACAACGAAGCATTCATTAGTGTAGTTCAAAAAAAACTTTTGCAAAAATGTTGCCAGGTATATAAAAGGTCACAAAAGTATATAAAGATAGGGCTTCAACCTTTGTCCAATACCTGTAGAAACCTTTTGAACCAATGTACATGTCTTCCCCACTTCTGGTGCATGTGTTAGTGGTGAAGATGTTGGTGGACAAGTGGACAGAGTTGAAAATTGCTGGCTAGGAGTAGTAGAGGTTGATGCAGGCTGCCGCTGCGCTGCGCTAGCCTGAGCAGATTGCGATGCCTCTGCTTCACTGTCCATATTGGCAACCTTCAGTCTATCTAAGCTGACGGTGTCAGTCTTCCTGTTGATGTCAAGAATAAAATCCTCGTCCTTCCTGCTAGTCACTCAAAGGACCACGATAAGGAGATTGAAGTGGAGTTGTCTCAGCATTGTCACATTCGAAAACGTGATTGCAGGACGAGAGGTCCTTGTGGAGGGTACGGTAGCATAGTGGTTATGTTACTGGACTAGTAATCCAGAGCCTGGACTAAATCCAGAGTCATGAGTTCAAATCGCGCCACGGCAAATTAAATAAAATCTGGAATTAAAATACTAGTATCAGTAATGATGGCCATGAAACTACCGGATTGTCGTAAAAACACATCTGGTTCACTAATGTCCTTTAGGGAAGGAAACCTGCCGTCCTTACCCGGTCTGGCCTATATGTGACTCCAGACCCACAGCAATGTGGTTGATTCTTAATTGCCCTCTGAAATGGCCTAGCAAGCCACTCAGTTGTAAAATCTCGCTACGAAAAGTCATAAGAATAAAACCGGACGGACCACCCGGCATCGGACCACTAGGCAACGGACACGACAACGGCAAAACACCAAGCAAAGTCCTCCTTACGAACATCTGGGGACTTGTGCCAAAATTGGGAGAGCAGCAACAGCCTGACATAGCCATACTCACAGAATCATACCTTTCAGCCAATGTCCCACACTCTTCCATCACCATCCCTGGGTATGTCCTGTCCCACTGGCAGGACAGACCCACCAGAGGTGGCGGTACAGTGATATACAGTCAGGAGGGAGTAGCCCTGGGAGTCCTCAACATTGACTCTGGACCCCATGAAACCTCATGGCATCAGGTCAAACATGGGCAAGGAAACCTCCTGCTGATTACCACCTATCGTCCTCCCTCAGCTGATGAATCAGTCCTCCTCCATGTTGAGCACCACTTGGAGGAAGCACTGAGGGTAGCAAGGGCACAAAATGTACTCTGGGTGGGGGACTTCAATGTCCATCACCAAGAGTGGCTCGGTAGCACCACTACTGACCGAGCTGGCCGAGTCCTGAAGGACATAGCTGCTAGACTGGGCCTGCGGCAGGTGGTGAGCGAACCAACACGAGGGAAAAACTTACTTGACCTCGTCCTCACCAATCTACCTGTCGCAAATGCATCTGTCCGTGACAGTATTGGACCGCACAGTCCTCGTGGAGATGAAGTCCCGTCTTCGCACCATCCAACGTGTTGTGTGGCGCTACCACCGTGCTAAATGGGATAGATTCAGAACAGATCTAGCAGCTCAAAACTGGGCATCCATGAGGCGCTGTGGGCCATCAGCAGCAGCAGAATTGTATTCCACCACAATCTGTAACCTCATGGCCCGGCATATTCCTCACTCTACCATTACCAACAAGCCAGGGGATCAACCCTGGTTCAGTGAGGAGTGTAGAAGAGCATGCCAGGAGCAGCACCAGGCATACCTAAAAACTACAGCTCAGGACTACATGCATGCTAAACAGCGGAAGCAACATGCTATAGACAGAGCTAAGCGATTCCACAACCAACGGATCAGATCAAAGCTCTGCAGTCCTGCCACATCCAGTCGTGAATGGTGCTGGACAATTAAACAACTAACGGGAGGAGGAGGCTCTGCAAACATCCCCATCCTCAATGATGGCGGAGTCCAGCACGTGAGTGCAAAAGACAAGGCTGAAGCGTTTGCAACCATCTTCAGCCAGAAGTGCCGAGTGGATGATGCATCTCGGCCTCCTCCCGATATCCCCACCATCACAGAAGCCAGTCTTCGGCCAATTCGATTCACTCCACGTGATATCAAGAAACGGCTGAGTGCACTGGATACAGCAAAGGCTATGGGGCCAGACAACATCCCAGCTGTACTGCTGAAGACTTGTGCTCCAGAACTAGCTGCGCCTCTAGCCAAGCTGTTCCAGTACAGCTACAACACTGGCATCTACCCGACAATGTGGAAAATTGCCCAGGTATGTCCTGTCCACAAAAAGTAGGACAAATCCAATCCGGCCAATTACCGCCCCATCAGTCTACTCTCAATCATCAGCAAAGTGATGGAAGGTGTCGTCGACAGTGCTATCAAGCGGCACTTACTCACCAATAACCTGCTCACTGATGCTCAGTTTGGGTTCCGCCAGGACCACTCGGCTCCAGACCTCATTACAGCCTTGGTCCAAACATGGACAAAAGAGCTGAATTCCAGAGGTGAGGTGAGAGTAACTGCCCTTGACATCAAGGCAGCATTTGACCAAGGTTGGCACCAAGGAGCCCTAGTAAAATTGAAGTCAATGGGAATTAGGGGGAAAACTCTCCAGTGGCTGGAGTCATACCTAGCACAAAGGAAAATGGTAGTGGTTGTTGGAGGCCAATCGTCTCAGCCCCAGGGCATTGCTGCAGGAGTTCCTCAGGGTAGTGTCCTAGGCCCAACCATCTTCAGCTGCTTCATCAATGACCTTCCCTCCATCATAAGGTCAGAAATGGGGATGTTCGCTGATGACTGCAGTGTTCAGTTCCATTCGCAACCCCTCAAATAATGAAGCAGTCCAAGCCCGCATGCAGCAAGACCTGGACAACATCCAGGCTTGGGCTCATAAGTGGCAAGTAACATTCGCGCCAGATAAGTGCCAGGCAATGACCATCTCCAACAAGAGACAGTCTAACCACCTCCCCCTGACATTCAACGGCATTACCATCGCCGAATCCCCCACCATCAACATCCTGGGGTTCACCATTGACCAGAAACATAACTGGACCATCCACAGAGGCCGGGTATTCTGCAGCGAGTGACTCACCTCCTGACTCCCCAAAGCCTTTCCACTATCTACAAGGCACAAGGCAGGAGTGTGATGAAATACTCTCCACTTGCCTGGATGAGTGCAGCTCCAACAACACTCGAAGCTCAACACCATCCAGGACAAAGCAGGCCGCTTGACTGGCACCCCGTCCACTACCCTAAACATTCACTTCCTTCACCAGTGGCGCACAGTGGCTGCACTGTGTACCATCCACAGCATGCACTGCAGCAACTCACCAAGGCTTCTTTGACAGCATCTCCCAAACCCATGACCTCTACCACCCAGAAGCACGAGGGCGGCAGGCACATGGCACCAACGCCACCTGCACGTTCCCCTCCAAGTCATACACCATCCCGATTTGGAAATATATCGCCGTTCCTTCATCGTCGCTGCGTCAAAATCCTGGAACTCCCTTCCTAACAGCACTGTGGGAGAACCTTCACCACGCGGACTGCAGCGGTTCAAGAAGGCGGCTCACCACCTTCTCGAAGGCAATTAGGAATGTGCAATAAATGTTGACGTTCCCACGACGCCCACATCCCATGAACGAATTTTTAAAAAATGTTATGTACATCAGCGGGCTCTACAGGCAGCAGATGATAGAGAAAACTCGCTTCCGTTGTAAACCAGAAGCAAAGTCCTGAAGATGCAGTATGGGATAACGATTCGGTATTGTATTCCGATTCGAGGCGCAGTGGTCACCGCACGGCCATCATGTTCACTAAATGCCTTAGGAAATCAGCTCCGATGGGTGTCTGGATCTCTGCAACAATAAAAACCCAATGGCACACTCGGTGTAAACCAGCGTTCAGTTACGGACCTCTCTCTAAACGTGGCGAAAGATGACTTGTTAACTGCTTATGGTCACAAAACGCTCAAAGTCCTTGAGTTCGCAAAAAATGTTTGTCAGAGTACTTGTCTGTAACGAAAAATAGTCGACTTTCATTGTCATGACCAGCTACGCTCATCGCTTTCAGGTGCTGACCTGGTTGTTTCCCTGACTCTGTCTCGGTTACTCTACATATGTGCAAGGAGGTGTATGCTTATAGCCATCTCTCCCAAAGGCGATGTATTTGTACTTGGTTGCCTGAGCTGTTATACCTCTGGTCATGAACTGCGCCACCACCTGGGTGAACCAGATTGGGTTCTTAGACCAGACGGGTAGCAGTTTAAGGCTGACTGCTGCCACAGGAGCCTGTTGAGTGTGGGATGTCTCTGCATCCGTCGTCATGATGAAAAAGTCAAAAATGACTCAAGCTAGACTAATATGTAATTTTATCTAAAATTTGTAAATACAAAAAAAATGTCCAAGCCTAGTAAACTTGAGGTAGGGTCCAGATCTAAAAATCGAATAAAGAAGTTAAGCTAAAGTTAATATTCACTGACTCAAACAGAAGGTCCGTAGATGAGATTTGAACGGAGGTGGTGTCGTAAACAAAGATGGCCCTGGAGAAAACACTGCACTCGCGTGTTTACAAAAAGTCCAACATCGCTTCGCTAGTACTACACGTTCGAATTAAGTCCGTGAAGTGTGCAGTGCACAACTGCCATATATGGATGAATGTCCAAAAAGCTCAATTAGGCTCTCAGTAGCCCAAACTGTAAGATTTGTGAACCTTGTTCAAAAGTCCTTGCAAATAGAACGGATTCGCGATAAAATGTTGAAGTACAAAAATCACATGGTGCGCACCAAAATGACGAGTAGCTGAAAACAGCCGTCCGCTAAAAGTCCAGCTACCAATGGGGAAACAAAAGAAAACGCTTGGCGTTGCCCGAATTCGTTGCAAGAGCTACTATTCACGCAGATTCGCTTAGCGGCGTCGTCATGTGAGCTGCTCACAGTCATTGCAATTACGGTGTGGTTGAAGGTACATTTCATCTGTATGTGTGTGTGTATATATTTTTTAAAAAGTCACTGCAGGACTAATTATCAACTCAGACATTTTATAATTGGTGTTCGTTAATATTGGCTTGCTTTATGTTACTATATGTCAAAATTTGAGATATGGTCACTTAAAAATAAAGAATAACAGATGAATTTATAAGCCAGAAATAGCACAGAGCGACATGGCAAGGCTCTTCGCAGCTCCTGCGACTAATAAGAACAAATGTATTTATTGCAGGCTCTGCGACGTCCACTTGCTAGATCTTGAAGTTTTGTGAAGTTGTGCGCTGTCAATTCAACGTAAGCTGATTCGCATGGCACAGTCTGTGAGAATGGAAGACAACGTTCTCCACAAAATCTCTCAGGAAGAGAAGTCACGTCCACAAGCAGGCAAGCAGACTTCATTCATTTAAAGTTAGAATCTTGGATGTCATTGTAAGTAAAAATTTAACTTATTAAATTAGACAAAAGCGTAATTTTTATGACATTCCACATTCTTAAAATTTAATTTTTTGTTGTTTGGCAGTCATTAGAAAGTAGTGTGAAGCTGGTATTTTTCATTGTACCTTTTGGTGGCATAAGTAGTTACGTTCCAGATGGGCAAGTTTACCATTTTTTTCCATTGATTTCAATGATTGTAGCGTGCGATGCCCCTTTAATTCGCAGCTGTCAAATCGCCAGCAAACCAATAGGAACAAGTTCACGATTTACGGGTTTTAATGCGCATGTGCAAATGCGTGAACTTGCTCCTTTGATTCGCCATCGGAAACAGAGGACATCATTGAGGAATGCCGTTGTCAGGAGAGTAATTTTTGCCCCAAAGTTTTTGGTTCGTACTGCTGATCTGATCTTCAACACTACGAGCATGAAAGCACATAAACTGTTCTGTTTTCCCCTGCGCTCCCCCCCTCCCCCGACCGAGGTGGTGCCCAGGTCCCCCAACGACTCCGTATCAGCATGAAAGGTGAAAAAGAATTCCTTTTTTATATTTCAAAATATTCTTTATTCATAAAATTTGTAAAGGTACATACAATACAATTTCAAGTCACACTTCAAACAAAACAATACAGGTCGTACAATTTGCACAATTCAACTGTCCCGGTACAGTCACTATAGTTATGCACCATACGTTGTACATACAGTTCATGGCACCCTAGGGTGCCTCATTTCATGTCATTACAGGTTACATATACAGTACATTGAGTTACATTCATTTTGAATTTTGCCCGAGGAGGTTTTCACCTGATTCCAACCCCTCTGTATACAATGGTGGGAGGGCTCTAAATGGTTGCCTTTCCCCATAGAGCCTTTGTGAAGATCACACCTCGCCTCAGTGCGTCCCACAGCACATACTCCTGCACCTTTGGGTGTGCCAGTTGGCAACACTAGATCGTGGACAGCTCCTTCAGCTGGAAGACTAGCATGTTTCGGGCGGACCATAGGGCCGCCTTCACAGAGTTGATGGTCTTCCAGCCGCAGGCGATATCTGTCTCGGTGTGCATCCCGGGGAACAGTTCGTAGAGCACAGCGTCCTGTGTTACCAAACTGTTCAGGATTAACCGGGACAGATACCCCATTTCTCTCCACACACTGCGCAAAGGGGCAGCCCATCAGGAGGTGGGAGATGGTGGTCTCCCCGCCACAGCATCGAGGGCAGCTCGTGGTGGTGCTGAGGTTCCATGTATGTAGGAAGGACTGCACAGGGGAGGGCCTTTCTTTTCACCATCCAGGCTTCATCCTGGCCACCTGCTGGTTGGTTCTGGCGATGAGACGTTTTGCCAAATGGCTTTGAAGGTCTGGTCAGGCAAGAAACCGATAGAGTCCACCCTCTCAGTTCCATTCACGACTCTTGAGAACGTTTTGTGTCGACCACTGTCTAACGGCTTTGTGGTCGGAACTTCTCCACCCGAGACAGGTGGGGGGGACGGTCCAGCTGGTCAGCACATCCTGCATCTCTAGGGGGCCAATTTCGGGGCACGTAAAATGGCAGAAATCCGAAGCGGGTTCGGAGCCCGGCTCCAACCCGCTGACTTCCAGGTTCCCTAGTAACGTGTTCAGGTGTGTGCGCACCTCCCGAATGCGGGACTTCCACCGGCAATTAAAGCCGTGATTTACATAGTTAGATAGTTTAAGTACTTGAGAGACCTCATTGAGTGGACATTTTGGCAGGGGTGCAATTTTGAAGGATCCTCAGCGTGCTGTGAGAAACACTCCACTGTGGGAGATGGAAACGATCATTTGACAGGTGGGGAGAAAACCTCATTTATTGCAGTAGGGCACTCTGTCACTTCAGACAAAGTTTTGGCTGCAAGACCTTTATCTTTTCGCTCAAAATTCTTACTTTTCACCCAAAACTCTGCTGTGCAAACACACTTACGTACTTTGCAGACCCCCTCAAACTCACACCATTAGGATGGGGGTCATCAGGTCTGCATTCATCACTTCATCCGAGGACGAGCAACATCACCGGCCTCGCCAGGCACGCTGTCCATCTCTGCCACATGGAGCTGCACAACACAGTGCTGCACCACAGGCACCTGCACAAGAGCACAGAGGGCAACAAGAGAGAGCGACGTTGCAGGAGGCACTACCTTCGCAACAGGGTCTACAGACCGACGCTCAGCTTCCTGGACGTCTCTGAGGAGCAGTGCATACGGAGGCTCAGGGTCAGTCGTCGGGTAGTTGCAAACATCTGCAGCCTCCTTCATGCCGAGCTGCTCCCGGCTGGGCCGAGCAGCATCTCCTTACTGTCACAGTCACCACTGCCCTCAACTTCTTCACCTCTGGATCGTTCCAGGGTGCCATCGCGGACATCGCCGGCCTCTCTGTTGTCTGCACACAAGTGCATGTGCCAGGTTACCGACGGCATGTTTCGCAGGGCCTCGCACTATATCAACTTCCCCATGGACGACCTCAGCCACACGGAGAGGGCAGTCGGATTCCATGCTGTGGCTAGCTTCCCACGGGTGCAGGGTGTAATCAGTTGTACCCATATAGCAATATGAGCACCTCCACACGAGCTAGGACTGTTCATCAACAGCTCCATGAACACTCAGCTCATCTGTGACCACCGCAAGAGATTCCTTTACGTGTGCGCCAGATACCCTGGCAGCTTCCACGATTCCTTCATCCTCCGGGAGTCCAATATCCCGCCCCTCTTCCACGGACTGAACACCTGCAAGGGCTGGCTCCTCGGGAACAGGGGATACCCCCTGCACATGTGGCTCATGGCACCTCTGAGTAACCCCACCACCGAGCAACAGCGTAGATAGAACGACAGCCACGTCGCTACCAGGTCTATAATTGAGCATGCTTATAGGGCTGGCCAAGATGCGCTTCAGGTTCCTTGATCATTCTGGGGGAGCGCTTCGATACGCACCAGACAGATTAGGACGCATTATAGTCGTGTGCTGTGCACGGCACAACACAGAGGAGTGCCGCTTGAGGCCACCCACATTGAGGACGAACAGGATGAGCACAAGGCAGAGGAGGAGGATCAATGCATGGGATGAACAGCAGCTCTGGCCAGGGAGTCACTGATATGTGAATGCTTCTCCTAACATTGGACACTGTGAAGAGTCCAGTCCTCACCACCTGGACAGAGCAGCGGCCATACCAGCCCCCTCCCCCCGTCCACTGCACAAAACAGTCCGGCAACTGCACATACACCCACTGTAGAGTCACCCCATGCGTGGCATCAAATGTGTTCATGGTGAACCTCATGAAAGGGCCTTATTACACAAGCCAGTCAACAATGGCCAAGACATGGCAGTAGTGGCGACAACAATAATATTGTCTGCTTAACAAAAAGCAAATATAAATAAAAAAACATGACCAACTGCATCCCCTTTGTGCTTACAAAACCTTCGCCTTTCGCTTCTGACTACTTCTACATGTTACATCCCCTGTGGCTCCAGCAGAGGTAGTGCCAGGTTGCTCTTGTTCATGCCCTGACCGATTAGATGGTTTGGGCCTACGCTCTCTGGGTTTCGGTGCCCGTGAGAGCCTCTCCAGAGACTGCTCCACCTGCACCTGTGCAGGGCAGACTCAGCTACCTGGAGTGGAGGCAGCATTGCGGGTACTGGTTGATAGGGGTGCAACGGGTGAGACGTGGGGGTGCTTTGAGTGGCATCCCCACTTCCATGTACCCTTTCGCCATTTTCCCTCCCCTGGGCCAGGCCCACACCACTCCTACCACTCTGCTGGACGACATGTTTGGAGGACGTGAGTGAAGCCTTATAAGGCCAGTGCCAGATCATCTGCGCAGAATGTTGTTCATCCTGAGTCCGAAGGGCCGTTGTCAGGGCCTGAATGGACTCATTTGTGAGCCTTGCTTGAACATCCATGAAGGCTAGCCTTCCCTCCATCGCAGACATTCCCGCACTTACCCTCAACACTATCTCAGAGATTCCCTCCTGTACCTGTGCCACCATTCCACTCATGCAGGAGTTGGACTCCTCCATCCTCTGTGCGATTGTGGAGAGTGTGCGTGGCATCTGTTCCAGCAGCTCGCAAATGTGCTGCTGCCCCTCGATCATTCTCCTTTTCATGGATGACCCCCAGGGTTCAGCATCTGTGTCCAGCTGAACAGAGCCTGGACAAGAATGCTCCCACCTACGCAGACTCTCCACAGCTGCCCCTGCCACGAGTGTCTGCTCGTGCTCACGTGTGTGCTAACTCATCATGTCCGACACCAATTAACTGAGGACGGGGACCCTCCAAGGTGTGTTTATCTGCACTAGTGGATGGCTAGCTCAAATGTGACTATGCCCCCTCAGAGGCCAGCAAACCCTCTGAGGAGTCACCCTCCGCCTCCACAGCGGTCGCTGAAGGCCCTGTAAGATAATAAAAGGCAATATTAAGCATGCTGACAGATGTTGAGCTCTTGAACATGATAAGGCATGTATGTGTGTGCTCAGTGTTAAAGTTCTGTCACCAGCCGTTTGTCAGGTGCCAGTCTCGGCATCCCCGACGGTCAGGCATTCGAGGGTGCAGCTCAGTTCCAGTGCCGCCTCCTCCACGTCTAAGAGGACGACTAGATGTTGCGGCCCCCCCCCCCCCCCCCTCCGGTCCTCATCCTCTCCCGTGCATTCTGGGCTCACTTCTCCTTTCAGGGGAGAAAGTAGAAAGGCGTGAGTGAGTGATAGTGACGTGGCCAAACGCTGAATGCATTGGTTTGGGTGAGGCTAACAGTGAAACAGATACATCAGAGATTGAGTATGAGACAGAGCCATGACATTGTATGAGGATTGGGTTGAGTGGTAGTGGTGGGATGAGTGCTGGGGAGTTGAGGAAGTCGTGATTAAGTGCAAATAAGTTGAGAATGAGCTTTCTTCCGCCGCCCCCCCCCCCCTTTGTCTGGGTTCTTGTACATAGTGCTCCCGCGGATGCGTTCTACCTTAGACCTCCACACAAAGTGGAAGATAGCTCGGGTGACTGATGGCGGAGTTGTGGGGAATGAGCCAGACCCTGGCCACGTAGAGCAACATCGCGAGTACCTCACACCTTATCTCCAGGCTCCTGCCAGTTACGCTTCTGATTGACCTTGGCAATCCATTCCTCCCAGTTCTTTGTGCACACCAGGGACCCCCAAACCAGGTAGTCGAACCCGACGGTCAAGGGAACAAACGACTGGGTCTCCCACCTGCCAAACAACATGGCTTCGCTTTTATTTCTGTTCACTCTGGCCCCCAAGGCCCGCTCGAAATGGTCACAGATGCCTATCAGTGTGTGGACTGATTGCTGGTCGGAGCTCAAGACGGTGACGTCATCCATGTACAGGGAGGCCCTAACCTGAGAGCCTCCACTGCCTGGGATCGTCACCCTTCTGATACCTGCGTCCTTCTTCATGGCTCAATACAACATACGAACAAGACCATGGAGAGAGGATAGCCCTGCCTAACTCCAGATCTGATCATGAAGCTCTCTGACTCCCACCCGTTGATTAGGACTGCGCTATGGATGTCTGCGTACAGCAGTCAGATCCAATCGCGGATTCTCTCCCCAAAACCCATTTTGGAGAGCACGTCCATCATGTACTTGTGGGATATTATGTCTAAGCCCTTCTGGTCCGGCCTCGTGAGGCTCACCACCCTGTCCTGCACGTACGCAATCGTATCCCTGAGCACCGTAAGACCAGTACAGGTCTGGTCTGGGTGCATCACCCGCTCCAGAGCAGACTTCAGCCTGTTGGCGATGGCCTTACATAGAATCTTGTAGTCCACATTTAGCAAGGAAATGGATAGCCAATTTCTAATTTCTTCCCTCTCCCCCTCCTGTTTGTAGATGAGGGTGATGTTGCCTTTACTCATGGACCCTCACATGCTACCTGCCAGAAGCATACCCCCGTACACTTCCAGCAATCTGGACCCACAGAGCCGAATACAACTCGACCGGTAAGGCGTCGCTCCTGGGAGCTCTAATCTTCTCGAAGAACTGGATGTCCTTTGTCAGCTCGTCCAAGGTCAGTGGCCAATCCATGCTCTCCTGCTCGCTGTTCTCTAAGACCTCCGTGATAGAGGACAGGAAGCACTGAGAGGCTGTGCTGTCTGTCAGCTTCGTGTAGCCAAGTATGCCTTGAACGCTTTAATCCACCGCGTCCATCTCTGGCCAACCATGTGGGGCAGTCCCCTTTTAAAATAAAACATCGGTGAATACCCAATTCAACTCACTGAATGGGCTCTGTTAACCCCCTCACGACAGGTGGGTTGAAACAGTCAAATGCGCGAAATGTGACCCTAACCCGCCTTGCCTGTTAGCGTGAGTCCATCATTAACATATTTAAATCACGCTCCTATAACGCGATTGCAAGCTTGATTTGGAATTAATGGCTGCTGCACGGGATTCATGGCATTTGGGGAAACTCGAATCGAGGCAAGTTTGAGCAGCACTTTATGAGAATGGTTAAAGGTCAGGAGTCCTGATAATGAATAAAGGCTCATTGCTCAGTATTTTTTCAGTTCCTCCTCGGAAACGGTTTGCTGAGAGTTCTTGTTGTGAAACACTTGTACAGTTTGGAGATCTTCAAATAGAGGTGGCCATGGCTGCTTTTGATTGTCTTCCACATTCGAAGTCCAATTAGCATCGTCAGCAGCAAAGACGTGTTGTGGACTGAGCTGCATGTGGGCAAGAGGAGAGCAACAGAGGGGTCGCAGGAGGCACTACCCACCTAACAGGGTCTACAGGCAGGCTCAGTGTGCTTCCGAGCGCCGTGAGGCAGTCGCACACATATGCCTGCTGGACCTCATGGCCATGTGTTACCAATCGCTGTGGAAGTCGTCATCTGGCTTCCTCCCGTGCACTGATGGAGACATATCGAGGGTCTCTCGGCTCCGTGTACTGATGGAGACATATCGAGGGTCCCTCGGCTCCGTGTAAATGCAATAAGGCAGGTGACGGATGGGTTGTTTGTTAGGGCGTCCACTTATGTCAGCTCCACCAGTGATGACAATAGCAGAATGAGCGGGCACTCTGATTCGCATCTCTGGGTCACTTCCCACAGATGCAAGATGCCATCGATTGCAATCCGAGTATCATGAGATCAACCAGGAGCATTCATCAACCGCAAGGGATTTCATTCCATCAGTGTTCAACTGGACTGCAACCACAAATAAAGCTTCATGCAGGTCCTGGGAGCTGCCATGATGCTTTCATACTGTGACAGTCCAACATCCCCAACCTCTTCGTACTTGGAACCAGTTGTAAGGGGTGACTGCTAGGCAACAAACCCTTCAAAACCTGGCTGATACTGAGGAACTTCACCGATGAGCGCTACAATGCGAGCCTTGTGACAATCAGTGTCATCAAGCAAGTCACTCATCTCCTGCGGAGTGCGGGACTCACAATAACCCCGCACACCCCAGCAGAGCGACAGTGTCACTCACATTGCGTCAGGCCCAAGGCAGTACCTGTTGTACGAACAATGCTAATACCATGCTCACCCTATCATCAGATGTTAGGTGTGCAGGAATGACTTTCCCTCTGACTCTCCGTTCCGCAGCTCTCATTCTCGACGGAACTGTGGAAGTCACACATTGGCTTCGGTGAGTGACGGTTAACTCTGCTAATGCGGCAGAGCTCAAGCACCGAGTGAGAGCTCCACACGTAACAAGCAGAGCATGGACCTGGCACCGTGTGAAAAGGGTTTGGGTTGATGCAGAACATCCACGCGGGTCCGTGCCCATTCCTAGTTGCCCTGTTACTGGTTTGATCGAACTCTGTGGCTTGCAAGGCTACTTCAGAGGGCAGTTATGCGTCAACCAGGTTGGTGTGGCACTTCCTTCCTAAAGGACATTAGTGAACCAGTTGGGTTTTTATGACAATACGACAGCTTCATGGTCACTTTAACTGATATCAGATTTAAAAAAATTAAATTCAAGTGTTTTGAACACTTTCACTGGACTATTGGTCCAGGACTCTAGATTACAAGTCCAGTAACTCAGGCTGGAAAGTGCATGTGTAGACACCAGGTGAGGACCAGATGCGCCTTCTCCACAGTCGAACATCCTGTCCACACTGTCGAGGCTTCCCCGTGAAGAACGGCTGGTTTGAAGATTTGCCTGAGCTGTGACCCTGGCACTTGGTGCTCTGTTCAGTAATGGGAATTTTCGCCCTCTGTTTTCGCGGCGTTGAGCTGATGCATCAGTGGTAGTTGGTTTGTATAACTGTTTAAATTTCTTTTCTGTGCAGTGAAAGATTTGATAGACCACATGCTGAAGACGCACCCCACAGAATGAATGACGATAACTGGGTTTATGAACCACAGCTGGATTAATATAGATCTCGCCAAACTCCAGCCTTTTATTTTTTGATGTCATGCGCCAGTACAACTGCATGGGATGGATACCATGTTCCACAGTTTGCAGGAGAATATTTGAACACTAGTTGTACTGAAGTGTGGGGGAGCCAATAGTCATCAAATCTGAAAGGGGTGTGTGTGTGTGTGTGTTAGTAATGAGGACTGCATAATGCTAGCAATTACAACGTGAGTATAAATAATAGCAAAACACCACGAGCTGCCCCAGTATGCAAATACCAAGTGTCACTACGTGCTGAGTTTCTACCTGTCCAACACACTGAGAGGGCTGGATGGTTCCCCCCGCCCCCCCACCACCTGTCCCAGGTGGAGAAGTTCCTGAAGAGGGGAACCCCTTCGACCACAAGGCCGTCAAGACTGGTCGACACAAAACGTTCCAAGAGTCCTGCAAGGAATGCAGAGGATGGACTCGATTGGTTTCTTCCCCGACCAGACATTTGGCAGAACATCTCGTCGCATGAACTGACAAACAGGCACCAGGATGTAGCCTGCCTGGTGGTGAAACAGGCCCTCCCAGTGCTCTCCTACACACACAGAACCTCAGCGCCACCTGTGAGCTACCCTCGAAGCTGTGGTGGAGAGGACACTGTTCTCCACCTCTTCATGGGCTGCCCCTTTGCACAGAGGGTGTGGAGAGAGATTAGTTGGTATCATCCCAAACACTTCGGTAGCACTGCATGCTGTTCCGCGCAACAGATACACCGAGACATATCAATTTGGTGAAGGAAGCCTTTTGGTCCGCCCGAAACATGCTGGTCTTCCAGCTGAAGGACCTGTCCCCGACCGAGTGTTGCTGACTGGCACATTTCAAGGTCCAGGAGTATGTGCTGGGGGACGCACTGAGGCGAAAAGCCACGGCACCTTGTATTGTACACCATGACTCATAAGAAATAGCGTGTTTGAATTGTAACAATGAGATTGCTTTGTCTACGATCTGTAGTGTTTTTGGATTGAATTGTACTGGTTTGCACTTGTGATATTTTCATTGAACTGTGTGTATCTTCAAATTCTATGAAATAAAGTATACTTTGAAATTAAAAAAAAAACTGCCCAAGGTGTGACTACATTATTCACAGACAGACATACCACAACAGAAGAGAGACTGTAACCTCCTGTAACACAACACCTGTATCAAATGTTAAGTGTGGAAAAAACATTCCCACCCCCGGTTTCCTCCCCTCTTAAGTTTCTAGTCCTGTTAGGTTCAATTGTCCTCTGCTATCTCGCCCAGGCTTTCAAGTGTCAGTTTACTCTGTGAATATCAGCAGACTATTAGACCGGGAAAGGGGGAGGGGCTGGGCCATCAATGCCGAGTCTGATCCTCTCCCTACCTGACGTCCTTTCTAACATGTCACTGGATAGCATCAGGAGCGGGTGTCCAGGCTCTGATTTTCCCACTTCCCAAAGTAGGTCAATTGTAACACCCTTCCTGAATTAATGGAGTCATTTGAGGAGTGTTTTATACAAAAAAAATAGTATGTTATGGAGCGGCTTGTGGAAAGGGCGAGTTGACTGACCAACTCATTCAAATGCCCTTTGTGCTTCCAGCAATCGATGGTGGTTCCTCAGACTCCATTCCACACAACCCGAGTCCTCCGACATAGATATGTGGGAGGAGGTGAAGGTCAGTGTGCTCTCACTCAATATCAAACACAGCAATTCAGAATAAAAGGAACCAAACATCTAAACAGTGTGGTTGGAAAGAGAAAGAAAGACTTGCATTTCTATAGCGCCTTTCATGACCTCAGGATGTCCCAATTAAGTACTTCTTTGAAGTGTAGTCACTGTTGTAATGTAAGAAACATGGCAGCCAATTTGTGCACAGCAAAGTCCCACAAACAGCAATGGGATAAATGACCAGATAATCTGTTTTTACTGGTATTGGTTGAGGGATAAATATTCGCTGTGAATAGTGCTACCGTGTCTCTTTCACACTGCACATGCGCATTTTGTGGAGTGAGCCTGCGACCAGAGATTTCGGACCGCATTTGCGAGGTTCGTGTTAGACCCCGTTGAACCTAATCATCCGGCATGGTAGCCGCCATTAGTCAGCTGTGCCTGGAGGGAGACCAAGCCTGCTAAGGGAACTTTCAATTGAGCCTATTGAACCGTTAACTCCTTTGCTACCTTGCTGGACTGATTAGTTGCAGTAGGCATATGGGAACAACATCACCTGCATGTTCCCCTCCAAGTCACAAACCATTCCGACTTGGAAATATATCGCCGTTCCTGGCCCAGGATAGGGATGATGGCAAAAGGGGACATGGAAGTGGGGGCGCCACTCCCACGTCTCACTCGTTGCCCCCCCCCCCCCCCCCCCCAAAACCAGTACTCGCAATGCTGCCTCTCCAAGTGGCCGAGTCTGCCCCAGTACGGGGCCCTGACTGGCTCCAAAACCCAGAGGGCGTAGGCCCAAAGCATCTCAACAGTCAGGAGGGGAAAAGGAACTTGTCAGATTACTCGATATTGTCAGCTGCAGTGTTGTAGTAACGGGCTGAGAGAAAACAACAGCGCAGTAGATCTGTGAAACCGGTAAAGTAACTAGAGCAACGTTGAGGCTGCTGTATAGAGCCGGCAGACGGGCACTACTAGAGAGGTGCCAGAGAAAAGGTAACAAAGTTACGGATGTTTAGAGTAAATTCATATTTGGAACTGAGTCAAATTGTAATTTGAACAAGTCTGTAGTGGCTACAAACGCAGACTGGTGTTAATATCGCGTAGAGTTAAAGTATACAAGAATCTTGTGTGAGTCAGCTGATCCAACCAATTGCAGACGTTTCTCTCACACACCTAGCCTGCGCTGGTTATTAAGAGGGTTTTAACCCCAAGTGAAGGCCAGGACCCTAAAGTAGGTGTAGAGAACACATGACGTCTTGTCCGACCAGCTGAATTATCACGTATAGAATTGAAATAGAGTTAAGATAGGCCTTGATTGTTGTGTAATTACAGTGTGAAGGATTGTATAAACTATAAGCCATGGGCGCCAGCGCAAGCGAAATCCCTCCAAAGGGAACACCTGCTGCTTACATGTACAGAAACTTTGGGAAAAAAACAACGGACGAGTTGATAGTTTGGTCAAAATGGACCAAGATTAGGAAATATCCCTTTCCCGAAGACGGTACATTTAATATGAATAGAATTAAGTGTTTAGAAGAATGTTTAGAGGACAGAGACCCGAGAAAGAAAGGTGACAAAGGAGAAGTGCGTGGCATTCTCGGATTGCAAAAAGGAAGCCGAATCAAGACACGAACAAAGTAAGGCAGCCAGTAAAGCCAATACTAAACAAGATATAAAAATTAAACAAATGTTAGTGAAGAAACAGCCGCCATTAACTGTGCCACTATATCTGGCCACACCCACTGCCCCAGACGAAGATGACGATGACGATTGTTTCATAGGACAGATGTGAGCCCCACGAAACCCTCTGGCATATCAGGAGGATGCACCCGCAATGCCAGGACCAGGTCCAGTTCATCCTGTCCCAACCGGTGCCGCTGGCCAACCAGCTGCCCAAACACCCTTCCAGGCTGCGGGCCCTTACACATGGGTACCCAGGAAAGAGTCCGTAGGGAGGCGGATGTAGTTGAACCTAAGCCCACCTCAGCTGTAATACAAATGCCCTTAAGACGTTTCCCCAATGTCCATAATCCAAACGGACAACCAGTTCCCGTCCACCGTCCAGGGACAGCCACCGAATTGAAAGGAATCATTCAGGACTTACCAGACCCCTCCAAAGACTTAGAAAAGTCTATTGACCAATTGAAAACAATAGTCATTTGTCACCAACCAACCATAGTAGATATACATCAGTTATTACGCGCATGGTTGAAAGGTAATAAATATAAAAGACTGTGTGAGGGCGATGAAAGTTTTACCCTTATCCGAGACCATAGGGCAGCTAACAGACCGGATGAGACAGAGGCAGATGATGTATTCTGCCAAACTTTGTATGGTGTAATGCACTTAAAAAAATTGGACTAAGATTACAGAAACCAGTCAAAAGAAAGATGAGGATGTTGAGGACTATATAGAAAGAATGGAAAATATTTTTGACCAGTGTTCTGGTATGTCCAAAGACGCATACCAAGTGCCACTTGTTAACGCCCTCGTTAATGCACTCAAACCAGAATTAAAAGACCCACTGACTTTGATATGCCTACATTGGAGACACAAAACTATGCCCAATTGATGTCCATTCTAAAGAATGTCCAGGATCGTAGTAGAGAAAGCAAAGAAAATAAAATAAAACTTCAATGTACGCAGAAACAAAAATGACTCCAAGTGACCCGCTCATCTTGTATTATAAGGGACATAATAGACGCGGATTAGGCCCACCTCAGAAAGGAGGTTTTGGGCATCCTGGTGTTGGAAATCCTAAAAAAACCTTTTTACGGTCTATGTTTTAATTGTGGAAAAAGTGGACATTGGCGATCGAATTGTCCTCAGCCCAACAGAAGATCTGCCAATAGTCCACCGCAAAATCATGCTGATCAACCCACCACTTGACTCCAAGCCCAATTTTCAACTGGGAATCCATGGGGTAACTCAAAACGTAATGATCCCGGAAATTATCCCTCATGACGCCCTCGAACCCCCCTGTGTCAGAAACCTGATTGTCGAATGCCGATAGTCTCTGTGAACGCTGGTCGAGAACCATACCTCTATCTACACATGGGCGGAAAACATGTGCCCTTCCTTGTCGATACGAGTGCTACTAACTCTTTATTGTCCAAGCAAATGGCAAAAGAAGCCCCCAAAATGGATAAAAGTGTACAATGTGTTGGCCTATCAGGAGTTACACAAACCATGCAATGGTCAGAACCATTAGACATAAAATCAGAAGTATCCCACGGACAACATGCATTCCTACTATCAGACGACGCACCCGCAAAATGAGAGCCACCATCATATGTACGCATAGGGGATTAGAAGTGTCTATCCCCGAAGAAACGTATGGAATGTACTCCCTTCGAGAATTTGAGTCACCCGTCATTTATAAATGGTTAATGAACTACAGTGGCTTTCTGGCCACAAAATTTCGAAGATTGGTGGGGTCCCTGCAGTACGTATCTAGGACGACATCTGATTACTTAGCATTCCTTAATTTAACCTTCTGGAAATACGATTTACACTGTACAGCCTACTTTGATAAAACTGGATGGGATATTTGTTAAAAATGTTTTCATCAAACATTTGAAGGACGCGAATTTGATCTCTCATGCGATACGATCCTGATTGACACAGCTATACCAGCTGGACCTATCATACTACCCAGCAACGTAAAACCCTTGTTTAAGGTATCCGATGGTGCGCCCCACTGCACTTTCGCAGTTGCAGAAGGCCATAATCAAAAGGACCTTCGGCCCATGGTCAAGCGCTTAAACCGTTTAACATGGACCAAAGTCGCAAATATCGGAGGTACCGTAATACGGCTGGATGAAGGGGCTGGCTTTGCCATTTTCTTATATCCATCTATAAGCAATCATGCAACCTTTGAACGGAAAATGTTACACAGAGACTTGCTCTCAAACCGCAGTGAATATGTATGTACTACGGAAGCAGCGAATCTGTTAGAGGGGGTCCTGGAGCAACTCTGGTCCCAACATGTGAATGAAGTGGGAAAAATGCTGACTGCTCAGCCATACAGGGTTACTATGAAACCTGGAGTCCCCTTCCCTAGAGTGTCTCAATACCCCATGTCAGCAGAGATGGTGGTCTCGGACTTGTTAAATCAGAAAATCATCATACCAACTAAAAGTCCTTGCAACACTCCTATTTTGCCTGTCCTGAAGAGGCAAACAGGCAAATGGCGGCTCGTACAAGATTAGCGGGAAGTGAATGCCTCTGTTATCCCTGTTTACCCTGTTGTACCCAACCCTGCTGTAATTCTCACCAGTATACCATGCGGCTCCACCCATTACACAGTGATTGACTTATGTTCAGCATTTTTCAGTATCCCTATTCATCACAACTCCCAATTTCTTTTCGCTTTCACGTTTAAGGGGAGACAATATACATGGACACGATTGCCTCAAGGCTACACTGAAAGCCCAACCATATTTGCACAATGTTTAAAGGCAGATTTACAGGACATCGTCTTAGAAGCAGGTTCCACTCTGATCCAGTATGTAGACGATTTCTTAATAGCCTCGCCTAATTCTTCAGCCTGTCAGGCTGACTCTATTACCATGTTATGTGCCCTCGCAGATCTCCAGGTCTAAACTCCAGTTTGCTTTGGAAACTGTAGAGTATTTGGGACACGAATTATATAAAGACACTCGACGATTATCGAAGAAAACAGTCACAGCCATTTGTGAGGCTTCCGTCCCACAGACCCAACAACAATTAAAACATTTTCTTGGAATGACAGGATACTGTAGGCAATGGATAATAGGTTATTCTGAAATGACAAGACCCTTACTGGACAGTCTATCTTATATGGAGCAATAGAACACAAGACCACTTCGAGCATATGAAACAAGCTTGGACTCCCCAATTATGAACTACCATTCCACCTGTATGTCCATCATAAAGCTGGGTTTGCACAAGCAGTCCTCACCCAATCTCACGGTGACCACAAGAGACCGTTAGCATACTATAGTGTCCAGTTGGACCCAGTCGCTAGGGGACTACCTGGCTGCCTTCCGGCATTGCCTGCTGCCTCATATGCCGTGCAAAAAGCACAAACCATTACACTCAACCATCGGACCACCTTGTATGTACCCCATTCGGTGGAAATCCTGTTAACACAATGTGCTACCCAACACATCACTACTGCCAGAAGCAGCAGGTACGAAGTGGAACTGCTGTCAAATGCTAAGCTTACCATACAACGCTGTACTACCCTGAAACCAGCTACTCTGCTGCCTACTGAAGAAGACGGCTCACCACACTGCTGAGGCAGTGACTCAGCTAGTAACCAAGCCACGAATAGACCTTTCCGAACAACCTATTTCGAACTGCGAATTAAGCATTTATGTCTTGCGGAACGAAGAAAGATCCCCACGTGCAGGCTACGCGATTGTTGATGACCATTCTGCTATAGAAGCCTATTCACTACCACCCACCTTTTCAGCACAACAGGCAGAACTATTCGCCCTCACACTGTTGCTACTGGAAAAACAGCCACCATTTACACAGACTCACAATATGCATTCGGCGTTGCGCATGATTATGGACAGATTTGGAAATTGCATGGATTCCTGACATCAAATGGAACAACTATTAAAAATGCTGAACAGATCAACCATCTCTTCCTAGCACTAATGGAACCTGTTTTGGTGGCTGTGGTAAAATGTAAAGCCCATACCGGAGGACGAGACCAAGTCTCTCTGGGCAATGAAAGAGCTGATCTAGCAGCAAAACAAGCAGCACTTTCTGACACAGGACCTCTGGTCTCCCTTATGGTTTCCAGAAAAGAAGATGCAGAATCGGTACCCCCATCATTATAAGATGTTATTGAACATCAGTCCAGGGCGGGAGAAAATGAAGTGGTGGAATGGGTTAATCATAATTGTACAAGGAACCAGGAGGGTTTATGGGTCCACCATGACGGCCGTGTGGTGGCCCCTCGCCAACTCTTACCCTGGCTCGCTAGATGTGTTCACACCTTTACGCATGCTGGTAAGACCGGAATGACCGACTATGGTTTGCGCCAGGTCTAACCAAGGCTCCCGCACAAGTTAGCGACCAATGTACCATCTGTCACCGAAGGAATCCTGGTAAAACTGAAAAGACAGTACGTTCTGTGCATCCGGGTCCTGAAGGACCCTTTACACACTTGCAAATGGATTTTATTGAATTATCCCCATGTATGGGATATAAATATGTGTTAGTAATAATTGACATGTTTTCTAGATGGATTGAAGCTTTTCCTTGTAGAAGGAATAACACTACTGCTATTGCTAAATGTCTGCTTAGGCAAGTTATACCCCATAAGTTGTCAAGCGACAACAGGCATTGTTGTAAACAAACTGTATAAAGCACTACAGATTGATCAACACTTTCACTGTAGTTATCACCCACAGTCATCAGGTACGGTTGAGCAATACAACGGCATGTTCAAGAACAAATTGTCTAAACTTCGTGAGGAAACGGTGCTTAAGTGGGTAGATGCATTACCTTTAGCCCTCATGGTCATGAGGTCCTCAACCAGCAGGGTGACAGGACTGTCACCACATGGGATTGTGATGGGACGGCCACAACACCTGCCATTCTCAGCACCCCTGTCTGTAAAACAGATGGATATACACACAGTGGAGGAGGACATGCTACAGTATTGTGTCACGTTAACTAACTATTTCTAGTTTTCACCAACAGGTCAAACAAGCACAGCTTGAACCCACAGGACAGAAGTCTCACAGTATCGAGCCAGGAGATACTGTCTACGTAAAGATCTTTAAGCGAAACAACGGACTCCAGCCCCGGTTTGAAGGACCCTATCAAGTACTCCTCACAACGAACACCGCCGAGAACGACCTACGTGGATACACGCGTCCCACTGTAAGAAGTCCCCATACAAGGACCCCGGCGGCGGCAAACCAACCGAACCGAAGGAAAAGACTGAATAATTAACCCGTCATAAGAGACTGTTGCACCATGGCATGTCCTAAACTGTTAAATCATTTGCGAATCATTGGCTCAGCATGCCTGATCCTATGGGTGGCAACTAACATAGGACCTGCTACAACCCCTGCTGCAAGTAGAACCAATCGCGTTTCAAGGGAACTGCACGTAAATGCTTTCTTATACGTGTCCTATATTTATGCAAAACGCCAAAGTATCTCTAGTTGCTGGGTGTGCTCCCATATCCCCATCCATTCCAAGGGAGGCATTCCCCTCAGACCAGTCCCCTTAACTTCCCCAGAAATGGCAGAATGGGTAATGAATCAAAATGGAACTGACGGGAACGGAAACAGACGGGGCGAGCACCACCGGAGGGTCATATCAGGTAATAGGTGTGGGTTAACTATGGAAGGAGTATACAAACAAAACAACAGCGGTGCTACCAACCCAATTATGATCGGACCCATAAACCCCTGTTTTTAGCCCTCACCAGTACATCAAACCTAAGGGAACAATATGTGAGTAAGAATTCAACACAAGGAGATACGGTAGGATGGAGTAATTGCACTCAGTGTATAAATCTGACCAAAGATAGCGACGGTAATCACATGGGATCATTGCACAGGTGGCCAAGATTTCACGAACACTGATCATGTAGAAAGTTTTCCTGCATTGACTGCGTACAATGGAACTAACTTTATTTATGGCCACAAGGCATACCCATTGTTGCCCCAAAATTGAACAGGATCATGTTATTTGGGATATGTAGTACCGACACTCATCGTCCCCATCCCAACGACCCGCTTGGCAACGAGTAAAAAGGGTAATTACTGAGACCGACCGGTTCTGGGCCATTGCTTTCCCTTGGGGATTCGGTAAGACCACCAGAGAAATCATTAATATGGCCAAAATCTTGGAAGAAGTTGCTAATGATACGGCAGAAGCCTTAAAGAAAATAAGCGCAGAGATGGTAGCCATTCATACGGTCACTTTACAGAACCGTATGGCCCTTCATTACCTATTGGCAGACAAAGGGGGAACATGTGCACTAACTGGATCTGAATGTTGTACCTACATACCTGATAGTTCAGTGGAGATTACTAATTTCACCGAACACATCCAAAAGGAAATTGAGAAACTCAAGCAGCCCCCTTCGTCCACTCTTTGGTGCTGGGCAACAGGATGGCTGGGTTCTATTGGGACTTCTCTAGTTCAAGGTTTAGTCGTATTCGTTGTTATAATTCTTATAGCTTATTGCTAACTTAAATGTTGCTGTGCCATGATGTCTAATTTGGGTACAATTATGGCGCCCACAAACTTAATGGTGCAAGTAGAGACGGGAGGAGACGAAGTGCAGGAAGAATTTGAATGCCTAGCTAAGGTAATGCTCTACTAGGACATTGTCCTTTATGAAGGACAAAAGGGGGGAATGTGGAAGTGCATGAAGGGATACTTGACCATATTAACTCTTAGTTAATTTACATAATAGGTTTAGCCACAAGCACACATCGAAGCACAATTGTGTAATTACTTTTGAGCCTTGGCATGTTGATAATTAATTTAGTTGAACAAGTTGCCTAGCACAGCCTGTCCTCCCCCGAGATAGGGATGTAGCTAACTGCAGGATATGATAAGAGTAGAATTAATGAATGGCCATGTAACCTTGAGACTAGCTACAGCCCTACTGATAACAGGAGACAGGAATGTAAGGAGGAAGGAGATGACTAACATCTGCTCAGGCCTATGTGCAAAGTAATAAGATGGTATGGGTGTTCGGGAGCGGGCTCACTACCTGAGCCAATAAGGAATGTATGTCTAACAGATGGCCGTTGTTTACTGAATTGTATAAACGTGAGCTGTTTCATTGACTCGGAGGAGTTGTACCCTCAACCATTGTTTGAGGTGCTCTCCCACTTGTATACAAGTTGGGGTTCAATAAAGTTTCTCTTTGTACTACTTTGTTTGGGTGTTAATGCATTTGTATAGTGTTAAGTTTCGACACGTGAACTCCCTGCATCCAGTCTGTCTAGCCCTGTCAGAATTTTATATGTTTCAATGAGATCCCCTCTCATTCTTCTAAACTCGAGTGAATACAGGCCTAATCGACCCAATCTCTCCTCATACGACAGTCCTGCCATCCCAGGAATCAGTCTGGTGAACCTTCGCTGCACTCCCTCTATGGCAAGTATATCCTTTCTTAGGTAAGGAGGCCAAAACTGGACACACTACTCCAGATGTGGACTCACCAAGGCCCTGTATAATTGCAGTAAGACATTCTTGCTCCTGTACTCAAATCCTCTTGCAATGAAGGCCAACATACCATTTGCCTTCCTAACTGCTTGCTGCACCTGCATGTTTGCTTTCAGTGACGTGTACAAAGACACCCAGGTCCTTTGTACATCAACATTTCCCAATCTGTCACCATTTAAATAATACTCTGCCTTCCTGTTTTTCCTTCCGAAGTCGATAACTTCACATTTATCCACGTTATACTGCATCTGCTATGTATTTGCCCACTCACTCAACTTGTCTAAATCACCTTGAAGCCTCTGCATCCTCCTCACAACTCACAATCCCACCTAGTTTTGTGTCATCAGCAAACTTGGAAAAATTACATTTGGTTCCCTCATATATATTGTGAATAGCTGGGGCCCAAGCATTGATCCCTGCGGTACCCCACTAGTCAATGCCTGCCACCCCGAAAAAAAAAATTATTCCAAGTGTCCTGTTCTCACATCCTTTATTATGGACTCTGGCATTTTCCCTACTGATGTTATGCGAGGCTGATTTTATCCCCATCTGTCAAACAGGGATTTAAATGGCTGCCGGCTGCAACCTGTCTAGTTTCCCATAGCATGCTTCACACAGCATGGGAAACACGTTGAGGCAGCGTTGAAGTCGTTTCCCCGCATCAATAACAAGATTAAAGATAATTCCAATGACTTTAACTACTTTAATTCCTGCTTTAAATATTGTCCCGTTGGCTTTAATTGCTGGCGGGACTTCCGGCTTCCTGAAGCACGTGTGCGCACCCAGATGGGTCTGGGTCGTGCGCGTTTTTCGGTGGATTGGAGCCGGGATTCCTTAACGCTCTCGAAATCCCTGATTTTGTTTGCCCGCCCCCAAAGCACCCGGACTTCAAAGATAAAATCGTGGCCATTATGTGGGACGTGTAGGGCAAATACAGAAAAGGCAAAGAAATAAAAATGCAACATAGAATTGTGTAGAATCTACAGTGCAGAAACACGCCATTCGACCCCACTGGTCTATGCTGGTGTTTATATTCCACACGATCTCTCTATTCCCTTCTACCTCATGTATGCATCAAAGTAAGTGTGAGGAAATCATTCTGTGCAGCACTCTTTTTGGCATACAGGGTAACGAGCATTTGCTTAGCACTGGACTTAATATATGCAACTGTGAATTACTGCTAAGTGGGTTACAGAATCCAGAAGGGAATGTTGATGCCAGCATTGTAGCAGTAATTTTCATTAAAAAATTCAACCTTCCCTGAATTGAGACTGTGGAGGTAATTTATTTGGTAAATGAGTTTGTCCCGTTGAAAAGATGACCACAGAATGTAGCTAGAACGAAGTCCTTTCAACTCTTAGAGCACAGACTGCACAGGCACATACTCTTTCACAGGACAGAGAGCAGGGCCACACTTCCAGAGCCAGCAAATGTCCACATCCACACACTGCCCAAATTCACCTCCCAACCATCCTCCTTTATTACAATACGCAGGTTATTTGAAATCATCACGTAAAAGCAGATTGGCCTGACCGGAGGAGTGGGGTGTATGTTGTACAGCCGGAATAGAGGACATTGGTTTTGTGTAGTCAGAGAATGGACACATGCCAAACAATAATAAATAATAAGGCATGATTTGATACACAAATTATGAAGCTAATCCAATTCTGGCTCAGCTTTGCACAATATTCAGATGAATTGCAGGATTTGTCCTTCATGCAAAATCCATTCTCAGAGGACTTTGTACAAAGGCCAAGATTGCCGTGAGTCTAAAAGAGAATTTGAGCGGTGTAGTGACTGTTTTGAGAGAGAATTTTAAAGTCACCTCTTGATCAGTTCCAGCTCAGTTAGAAAAGAGTTCCCGAGTTGTCCCAAAAAGCCACTGAAGTACTTGTCCACTTTACTTCAATGATTTTGTGTAGAAGCCAATTGAATTTAGAGACTGATTTGCGGTTATTCCACAAAATGTACACTAGCAAACAGGCTCATCTTACTTCGAGACAAGGGTGCGGCGAGGAAGGGGCGTGGAGGCACAGTCTATATTAACAGTAAACAGAAGTATGGTGGGGGTCTGGCTGGTATTGGGAAGAGTTGGTGGATGGGGGGGGGCAGCCCGGCACAAGGGAGCTTCAAGGCTTCTTTGTGAAGTTCAGAGGAGCACTTCTGCCCCAGAAGGAAACCTGAAATATAACTTCAAAATAAAACTTTAAAACTTACTTTCTGCGCCATATGCCCAGTTTTCGCGCCAAAATCAATCTCCCCAGTAGAGCTGGCTGTGTGATTAAAATGATCAGTCAGTACAAATTTGGCCCAGAAATTGCTGGAAAGATAATGGTGAGTTCACGGTGCCTGCCCATTATTCGTGCGTTTAAAAAAAACTCAGCAATTTGTGGTGAAGAGATGGGGTAGAGGAAGGCATGCTGCAGGAGGCAGGGCGGTTCGTGAGCAGCTGGTGGCTGTCGTTTACACTGAAGATAGCCGCAATATATCCTTGACACAACTCCTGATAGTGACCGTTGAGTGATTCCCCTTCATTACACAAAACGAAGGATGGCCAAGATTCAGAGTCAAACAGTGGAGTTTAAGGTAAAACATTCAACACTAGTTCTCAAGAAGAATTGACAATGAAGTAGTGCAAATCCTTAGGACTTTTAATCAGTGCAAAGTGTACACTCAACAGCAATGCAATGACTGCTTTGATGTAGTCAATTTAAAAGTAGTGCTAGAGAGGGGCAACCTATTCCCTCCTATGCCTTGCCTCTTGTGCCAAGCTGAATCTATTCTTCATTAAATTTATCTGCCATCAACACTCCTGCAACTGCTTAAAAGGTGATCTCAAGGAGCTCGTTTGAGAGAGAAAAATAGCTTGCCCACTAGGAATCCCACAACTCTGGTTTTTAACAGGCCCACAGGGTGAGGCGCCTTACCCACCCCCCCAAACCTCCACCGGACATTCTACAGGGAAGAGGGAGGGATTCGATGTGGGTGGGAGGTAAAAAAAATTAAATTTCTCCAACCCGCCCACTTCCAGTTTTAACTCAGGCGGGCAACCAATCCGCTCTTCGGGCGGGTCAATCAGTGAAATCTTTTAAGGAGGTTGTGTGTCTCCATATTACCTAAAGTTTTTATTTTTAACCCACTGAGGCCAGGGTTCCCAACAGGTGAGATGGGCCGGTCCCATGAGGTAAGTGCATTTACAACACTGCTTGTGGGCTAGGAGGAGGTCCCCAAGCTAACCTCTTCACTGCGCCCCCAGCCCCCCAAGTTGTTTTCCCGCCCAACAGGCATCCAGCGTGCCAATCAAGCTGGCTATTGGGCGGGAAACTGTTCAAAAGATTTTAAAACAGGTCCTACCGTTCAATTTCCAACCGCCCCCCACCCCCCAAAGCTGGGCTCTTTTACTGGCTCCAAGCTAATAACAGGGCCAATGTCTTTCGAGACTGGAGCAGGAGCTGTGTGTAAAGAAACTGCTCCAGCGACAACACGGTGTACAGCATCCGACTCCATCAGCCATGACGTCCCCAGCACAGCTGAGAGGGCAGGGGGCCATCAATGGATCCTACGTGGCACTGAGGCATCTGTGACACTATTTGTTACTCCACCTTCCTGGCATGATGTGTAATTTTTTTTCCAAAAAATATACTTTATTCATAAAATTTGCAGCAATACATACAATACAGTTGTCATATCACATTCCAAACGTACACAATACAGTTTATACAATTTGCAGGTTACATCAAGTACAGTTCAATGAACACATTGGACATAATTACAGTTCAAGACACTCTAGGGTGCCTCATTGCAATACACTCAATACAGATTTTTGATAACAGGTACGTTACAGATTCTTTACAGGTTCATTACAGATTCATTACAAGTACATTACATCAGTTAGAATTTTACATTGTGCCCGAGAGAGTTTTTCCCTGATTGCAGCCTCTCTGTATACAATGGCAGGAAGGCTCTAAACGGTTGCCTTTCCCCACAGAGCCACAAAGTGTCACTACATGCTGAGGTTCTACCTGTCCCCGGTGTTGAGAAGGATGGGCCTGGCCACGCTGCCACGGAACGCTCCATCCAGGTGGACCGTTCCGCCCCCCCTGTCCTTCGTGGAAAAGTTTGTGCAGAAAAACACCTTTGACCACAAGGCGATCAGCAAGTGGTCCGCACGTAACGTCCTCGAGACCCTGAGGGAAAAGGAGATGGTGGATCCTGTCGGTTGGTTCCCCGAGCAGACTGTCAATGTCATTTGGCAGAATGCCTCATCGCCAGAGCTTTCAAACAAGCACCAAGACCTAGCTTGGCTGGTGGTGGGAAGGGCCCTTCCCGTCAGATCCTTCATGTACCCGGTCTTGTCTCCACCGCGCGCTGTCCCCGAGGAGGCTGCGGTGGAGACAAGACCGTCACCCATCTCCTTCTGGAATGTGCCTTTGCAAAGAAGGTCTGGAGAGAGATGCAGTGGTATCTGTCCAGGTTCGTCCCGAGCAGTTCCGTAACACAGGATTCTGTGCTCTACGGGCTGTTCCCGGGGACGCACACTGAGACGGACATCAGCTGCTGCTGGAAGACCATCAACTCGGTGAAAGACGCCCTTTGGTCTGCCCGAAACTTGCTGGTCTTCCAGTACAAGGAGCTGTCCTCGACCCCCAAGGTCCAGGACTACGTGCTGAGGAACGCACTGAGGATGGGTGCGGCCTGGCATGATGTGTAATGGTAAGACCTCTGATTGACAGCAGTAGAAGGCCTTTGGGACGGTCCCTGGCAATCGGCAAAGATTTGTTGGGCAGGGGTTTGGCTGATTGTGGCAGCGAAGAAAGGTCGCGATTGGCAGAAGGTTTGCTTGAGCGGCCAGGAGGGGAATGCATTCTTGTTCCTCCTGGCTCATAATGAATGCTGTAAAAGGCAGGTATCCATTTTGCTGCTGGGTTTCCTGAGTCCTGGGAATCTTGAATCACTGCACTGTGGGAGCTTGATTTAAATATAATGAAGTGTCCCGCCTCTCGAGCAGGACACAGGCAGGGCATGTAAAGTTGGCGGATTGCTGCTGCGTTTCGCGATTTTACATTCTTAACCCCCCTGACCCCTCCCACCTGTTGGACGCAAAACTGTCGGGAGGAGGCAGAGGCCCTTCAGCAATGGTCCACATCCCACGGGCTCTTGACAGTGGCCATGAAGGTAACGACAGTGCTCGATGTTTATGCATGCGGTTCATTTCATGCAGGCACTTGTCACGTATGAGGCCTGCATTCAGCCTGTGGTTGTCTGCTGTGCATTGCCAAACTTTGCATCACTTAGTAGACTAGATGCCGGTAGATCTGGAGGATCCTGCCCCAGATGTTGCTGGGTATAGCAGTCATCAGCTGCAGTAGGCAAGGTGGATAGGGGACTGCTGGTGGCTGAGTCATTTGGACAATGATTGGATAGCTGCAATACACCCCCACCCCCCGGACACCTTGAATGATTCCCTTTTGTAGCACGAACAAAAGGAAGTATGGGCAAGATTGAAATTCAAACAGTGGAAATTTTATTCAGTGCAACAGTTTAAACAACAATCAAGTCAATGCACACCTCCAAGAATTGACAAAGTAGTGCAAATCGGTAGCACTTTATTAACAGTGCCAAGTCCACTTTGTACAGTGAACGTTTATACACGTTCCCTTGCACTAAACAGCAGTGCGAAGACTGGTTTGAGGTGGTCAATTTAAAAGTAGTACCCAATAAATGCAGATTTGTTCATAACTAGTAAATTAGTAAAGATAATGAACATTTGTAGATGTAAAGAAGATTGGCCCGGATTTTGCGCTGAGCTTTGAACAAATGTTGCCCTCTGCTCATTAGATTTAAACTTACCCACAAACTATCCATGGACTTTTGGGCACCAACTTGATGCAATGGGCAGCTGAAAAGAGTGCAGCATCTCCTCCCGGGCAACTGTGAGCTGTAAGTGGTTATGGGGATACAGTTCCTTTCCCCAATCTGATTGAAGCATTGAGGAAGTGTTAGAATAGTAAATTCAATGTAAAATCAGTTACAGGAAGTGAACTGGAGAGGGAAACAAATATCGAATTAAAAGACAGATAATAGACAAAGGAGAATTAACTTTTGACAGAATGACACTCCACACTAGTAAAAGTAAATTTCCAGTGCGGAGAGGTTGTTTGGCAGTCATTAAGAGTTACCACACCGTTAAAATTTTGGTTAAGAGTTTTTAAAAAAACACAAAATGTACCCTTTTCTGGCGAAAATAATTAGTTTGCAGCTAGGCAGGAGAGCAACTTCACACTGGGGCAGAAATCGCTCGCAAAATGACTGAGCTCAACAGCGCATTCCGTTGTTAGTGGAGAAATGGAGGAGCAAGTTCTAGTGTTCACACATACAGTGAAACGCACAAATCCGGAGCTTTTCCCTAGTGGTTCGCCGGCGATATGACAGCTTTGAATTAAAGTGACATTGCACGCTGCAATCAGAGAAATCATTGGAAAAAGTGCAAACTTGCTTATCTGCAAAGAACCGGCCAAGAAATTCCAGGTACGTGCAATGCTCCGCATCACATTCCTTCTCATTTCTGCACCCCTGTAGTCTGGACCTGGGGAGAGGAAGAACAAAATGTTAAAATGGTGAAAGCCACATCACAAGTTTTATCTACACATTCAATGCGGAAAAAGTCGATTCACCACAAGCAATCCCCCCCACTCTAATTTGCTTCTCCCACCTTGCAGCCAAGAAAGGTTTTAAATATGCAACACATGGAAACACGTGCAATTCACAAACCTCAGATGTCCCTCTCTTAGACTCAACTTTCTTTGTCTCCTGGCCAAAGCAAGAGATTGTGACACTCATCTTCCTTGAACTCAATGTCTGATTGGGTCTCAGACAGTACATCCTTGTAATCCTGCATAAAAAGATGTGAAATACATCACATTGAGAAGGCTGGCTCCCATGGCAACTGAACCTTACGACTCACTTCACTTTGGATTGAACCCTCCCAATAATTTTTTTCAAAAACTCGCTGCTAACATGACTTTTAAAAAAAAATCTGAACACACCTTCCCTGCTGTGGTCAAGTTTTTTTTCCTACACTGCTCCTGGGTCAGTAAATGTTGCGGTGAGCCAATTTTTTTCTTATTATTCGTTCACGGGATGTGGGCGTCGCTGGCGAGGCCAGCATTTATTGCCAATTTCTAATTGCCCTTGAGAACATGGTGAGCCGCCGCCTTGAACCGCTGCAGTCCATGTGGTGAAGGCTCTCCAAAGGGGGTTCCAGGATTTTGACCCAGCGACTATAAAGGAACGGCAATATATTTCCAAGTCGGGATGGTGTATGACTTGGAGGGGAACGTGCAGGTGGTTTTGTTCCCATGTGCCTGCTGCTCGTCCTAGGTGGTAGAGGTCGCGGGTTTGGGAGGTGCTGTCGAAGAAGCCTTGGCAAGTTGCTGCAGTGCATCCTCTGGATGGTACACACCGCAGCCACTGTACGCCGGTGGTGAAGGGAGTGAATGATTAGGGTGGTGGATGGGGTGCCAATCAAGTGGGCTGCTTTGTCCTGGATGGTGTCAAGCTTCTCGAGTGTTGTTGAAACTGCACTCATCCAGGCAAGTGGAGAGTATTCCGTCACACTCCTGACATGTGCCTTGTAGATGGTGGAAAGGCTTTGGGGAGTCAGTAGGTGAGTCACTCACTGCAGAATACCCAGCCTCTGACCTGCTCTTGTAGCCACAGTATTTATATGGCTGGTCCAGTTCAGTTTCTGGTCAATGGTGACCCCAGGATGTTGATGGTGGGGGATTCGGCGATGGTAATGCCTTTGAATGTCATGGGGAGATGGTTAGACTCTCTCTTGTTGGAGATGGTCATTGCCTGGCACTTGTCTGGCGCGAATGTTACTTGCCACTTATCAGCCCAAGCCTGGATGTTGTCCAGGTCTTGCTGCATGTGGCCTCGGACTGCTTCATTATTTGAGAGGTTGCGAATGGAACTGAACACTGTGCAATCATCAGCGAACATCCCCATTTCTGACCTTATGATGGAGGGAAGGTCATTGATGAGGGACCTGAAGATGGTTGGGCCTAGGACACTGCCCTGAGGAACCCCTGCAGCAATGTCCTGGGGCTGAGATGATTGGCTTCCCAACAACCACTACCATCTTCCTTTGTGCTGGGTATGACTCCAGCCACTGGAGAGTTTTCCTTCTGATTCCCATTGACTTCAATTTTACTAGGGCTCCTTGGTGCCACACTTGGTCAAATGCTGCCTTGATGTCAAGGGCAGTCACTCTCACCTCACCTCTGGAATTCAGCTCTTTTGTCCATGTTTGGACCAAGGCTGTAATGAGGTCTGGAGCTGAGTGGTCCTGGCGGAACCCAAACTGAGCATCGGTGAGCAGGTTATTGGTAAGTGCCGCTTAATAGCACTGTCGACGACACCTTCCATCACTTTTGCTGATGATTGAGAGTAGACTGATGGGGCGGTAATTGGCCGGATTGGATTTGTCCTGCTTTTTGTGGACAGGACATAGCTGGACAATTTTCCACATTGTCGAGTAGATGCCAGTGTTCTAGCTGTACTGGAACAGCTTGGCTAGAGGTGCGGCTAGTTCTGGAGCACAAGTCTTCAGCGCTACAGCCGGGATGTTGTCGTGGCGCATAGCCTTTGCTATATCCAGTGCACTCAGCCGTTTCTTGAGTGAATCGAATTGGCTGAAGATTGGTTTCTGTGAAGGTGGGGATATCGGGAGGAGGACGAGATGGATCATCCACTCGGCACTTCTGGCTGAAGATGGTTGCAAACGCTTCAGCCTTGTCTTTTGCACTCACATGCCAGACTCTGCCATCATTGAGGATGGGGATATTTACAGAGCCTCCTTCCTCCCGTTAGTTATTTAATTGTTCACCACCATTCACGACTGGATGTGGCAGGACTGCAGAGCTTTGATCTGATCCATTGGTTGTGGAATCGCTTAGCTCTAGCATGTTGCTTCCGCTGTTTAGCATGCATGTAGTCCTGAGTTGTAGCTTCACCAGGTTGGCACCTCATTTTTAGGTACGCCTGGTGCTGCTCCTGGCATGCTCTTCTACATCCCTCATTGAACCAGGGTTGATCCCCTGGCTTATTAGTAATGGTAGAGTGAGGAATATGCCAGGCCATGAGGTTACAGATTGTGCTGGAATACAATTCTGCTGCAGCTAATGGCCCACAGCGCCTCATGGCTGCCCAGTTTTGAGCTGCTGGATCTGTTCTGAATCTATCCCATTTAGCACGGTGACAGTGCCACACAACACGTTGGATGGTGTCCTCCGTGCAAAAACGGGACTTCATCTCCACGAGGACTGTGCGGTGGTCACTCCTACCAATACTGTCATGGACAGATGCATCTGCGACAGGTAGATTGGCGACGATGAGGTCAGTCGGTTTTTCCCTCGTGTTGGTTCGCTCACCTCTTGCCGCAGGCCCAGTCTGGCAGCTGTGTCCTTCAGGACTCGGCCAGCAGTGGTGCTACCGAGCCACTCTTGGTGATGGACATTGAAGTCCCCCACCCAGAGTACATTCTGTGCCCTTGCTATACTCTCAGTGCTTCCTCCAAGTGGTGTTCAACATGGAGGAGGACTGATTCATCTGCTGAGGGAGGGCGGTAGGTGGTAAACAGCAGGAGATTTCCTTGCCCATCTTTGTCTAGGATCCAGAGTCAATGTTGAGGTCTCCCAGGGCCACTCCCTCCTGACTGTATATCACTGTACCGCCACCTCTAATCAGTCTGTCCTGCTGGTGGGACAGGATATACCCAGGGATGGTAATGGAAGAGTCTGGGACGTTGGCTGAAAGGTATGATTCTGTGAGTATGGCTATGTCAGGCTATTGCTTGACTAGTCTGTGGGACAGCTGTCCCAATTTTGGCACAAGTCCCCAGATGTTAGCGAGGAGGACTTTGCAGGGTCGACCAGGTTTGCTTTACCTTTGTCGTGTCTGGTGCCTAGTGGTCCGTCCGGTTTTATTCTTATGACTTTTTTTTAAAGCGAGATTGTACAACTGAGTGGCTTGCTGGGCCATTTCAGAGGGCGATTAAGAATCAACCACATTGCTGTGGGCCTGGAGTCACATATAGGCCAGACCAGGGAAGGATAGCAGGTTTCCTTCTCTAAAGGGCATTAGTGAACCAGATGGGTTTTTACGACAATCCAGTAGTTTCATGGCCACCATTATTTATACTAGTATTTTAATTCCAGATTTTATTTAATTGAATTTAAATTCCCCAGCTGCTATGGCGGGATTTGAACTCATGACTCCAGATTATTAGTCCAGGCCACTGGATTACTAATCCAGTAACATAACCTCGATGCTACCGTACCCGTGGTGCCCCTATCGTTCCCCGATGCCTCATCTCGACCTGGTTCCAACAGTGCCTGCAGGTCTTCATCGGCAATGTTGTGCAACCTCTTCTGCTTTTTCTTGCGACCTGTTTTTCTGTGAAGTATATACACAAAACACTTAATTACTTTCTACTGCTTTGTAAAAATGTTTTAAAAGTTTTCATACATTTTAGTAACTTTTTAAAGTTCGTTTTAGCTCATTTCAGAAGTTACAGGTCACACCTCACAACGCCACACCTTAAATAGCTTGATGGCATCTCTTTTCATCTATTTATAATGCCATTTGGTTGGTCTCTTTGACGGACCAGTGTTTCCCAAACTAGGCGAGCACTCTCGCTTGCGTCCCCTATAAATGTAAACGTTAGATATTTGATAACTTACGAAACATAAAACAAAGTTCAATAAATCACAAGTATAAAAATAAAACATACAGTTTTCCTCAGTGACTTGGATGGGCCTGCTGCTCTGCAAAATTTTTCTCTACGAGGCTGCAGTTTGGAAATCGCTACTCTTAGTTCTGGTTCGATGTTCAGTTGTGACCTGTACAGTTGTGACCTGTACTTTGTTTTGATGCAGGCGACTGCAGAGAAACCAATTTCGCACGAATAAGAAGTTGCAAATGGAAGAAGTATGCGCATAGCCTTTTTGCTTAGAAGTGGATAATCTTCTATAATTGACCAAAATCCAGGCAGGGTCTCAGTTGGAAACTGCAGTTTTAAAGTCGAATCTGAAGTCATATATATACTGTTCTTCAAAGAGTATTAAAATAATCATCGGGAGTCCTTGTGCTGAATGGGTTTCCAATATTATATTCCAGTATCAGTGTCCAAAAAGTATTTCTGAAAGTGAGTTCTCGATGAAAGGTGTTTTCATATGCATTGCAGTACTTCTCCAATATTTTACAACTTGTTATTTTGAACAAATATTTTAAGATTCTGGAACATGACCACGTTATCTTTTTGTAATCTAGTGTTCCACATTTCTAGTTTCCTAACAAACAGATTTATCTTATCTGCAAACTGAAGAGTGTGAGTGCCTTAAACTGAATGTTTTGAACATAGTTACATCAAAAATATCACTTGCATCTAATTACAAAGTCTCCATCATGGAATTTCTCTGCATGTGTGTGCTTCTTCCAGAAAGACACCTAATTCGTCTGAGCTCAAATACATGTCAAAACATTTCTGCGTGATAGCCATCGAGAGTCACAATAAAACAACAGCGCTTTGTGATCGGCTTCCATTTCTTCACAGATAGCAAAATGTCTGCCTTTTAAAGGTCTTGTTTTTATGTAGTTCACATTATAAGCACCCAGTGTAACTCAGAACTTAAATCACTTGAAGCCAGTGCCTCTCGATGGGTCATACAATGTGTCCAAATAGCATCTGGCGCTTCCCTTCTTATCAAAGCCTTTTACATTTACCAGCCGTAGCCTTTGCCCCATCTGTACCAACACAATCCTGCCGTTTCAAATCGGCCTCTTGCATAAAAGTGTTGATAATTTTGAAAAACTGTTCGCCTATTGCTCTGTTTGATACTGTTTTATTCAAATATCCACGTAGGTAATCAGCTGACAGTCTTTGTTGCTGTCAGTGGCTTCATCCATTTAAATAGCAAAGTGATTGTTACGAACCTTTTCAATTAGTTGCTCTTCTAAGTCTTCTGACATCACTTACATGTCGAGCTACTGTGTTGTTAGATAAAGGAACACTTAGGATTTGTTCAGCACTTACATCGTCAAGCATAGTTGACAGTGGGGCAGAAATTGCTCACCTGACAACGGTGTTCCTCAACGGTGTCCTCTGTCTCCAATGGCGAATCAAAGCAGCAAGTTCACACATTTGCACATGCGCATTAAAACTTGGAAATCATGGACTTGCTCCTAATGGTTCACTGGCGATTTGACAGCTCCGAATTAAAGGGGCATCGCACGCTGTAATCATGGAAATCACTGAACCAGCGCCAACTTGCTGCAGGAAACAGGTAAGTATGAACTAATATACTAACAGCCAGGCATGCACCAAGAACTGGGAGGAGCGTATTGCTTGTGAGATCAATGATCCCTCTCGATCATGGGCAAGAACCTGGTCATCAGGTGCGAGGTGCTCTCAGAGTTGCTGTACGTGGTGCAGATCTGGCCGATACATCGCTCCTGCGCCGCGACAGTCACCCAAGCCGTTTTCCACTTTATCTGGAGATGAAAAATGGACCATAGGGACACAGTGTACAAATCTCCAAAGAAAGGGGGAAAAACCGTGCCGGTCCTAATGGCCACCTTTGTGCGCGGCTACATCAAGCTGTGCGTAGACCCTCGGTACACAAACACAACGTACTCAGGTTCTATTTGTCCCCGGTGTTGTGAAGGATGGGCCTGGCCACGTTTCCACAGAGCGTTCCATCCAGCTGGACCATTCCACCCCACCTGTCCTTTGTAGAAAAGTTTGTGCAGAAAAACACTTTTGACCACAAGTGGTCCGCACGTAATGTCCCCGAGACCCTGTGGGAAAAGGATATGGTGGATCCTGTCGGTTGGTACCCCGAGCAGACTGTCAAAGTTGGCAGAACGCCTCATCGCCAGAACTGTTAAACAAGCACCAAGACATAGCTTGGCTGGTGGTGAGGAGGGCCCTTCCCATCAGATCCTTCATGCACTCCAGGATTCTCAGTGCCACTGTGCGCTGTCCCCGTGGAGGCTGTGGTGGGGACGACACAGTCACCCACCTCCTTCTGGAATGTGCCTTTGCAAAGATGATCTGGAGAGAGATGCAGTGGTATCTGTCCAGGTTCGTCCCGATCAGTTCACTAACACAGGACTCTGTGCTCTACGGGCTGTTCCCAGGGATGCACACCGAGACAGACATCAACTGCTGCTGGAAGACGTCCTTTGGTCTGCCTGAAACTTGCTGGTCTTCCAGTGCAAGGAGCTGTCCTCGACCGAGTGTTGCAAACTGTCACATTCCAAGGTCCAGAACTACGACTGAGGAACGCACTGAAGCTGGGTGCATCAGCCGCAAAGGCTCTGTGGGGAAACGCTACTGTCAAGAACCTTCCCGCCATTTTATACCGAGGGGTTGCAATCAGAAAACCCCCCTCGGGCAGAATGTAAAATTCAAATTTATGTAATGTACCTGTAATGAATCTGTAATCAATCATCTGTATTGATTGTCATGCAATGAGGCACCCTAGAGTGTCATGAACTGTAATTATGTATGATGTGTATCTGTATTGTTGAAATCATATTTGAATTGTAACTTATGTATCTTGCAAATTGTATAATCTGTATTGTGTACGTTTGAAATGTGAGATGACAACTGTATTGTATGTATTGAAAATTTTATGAATAAACTATATCTTTTGGGAAAAAAAAGTCATTATCCACTTTTTCTGGAGATCAAAATGGGAATGTGTCCACAGGGACACGATGTACAAATCTCCAGAGAAAGGGGGGAAAACGTACCCAAGATCGCCACCTTTGTGTGCGGCTGTATCAAGCCGTGCATAAGCCTTCTGTACACAAACACCAAGGGCTCGATATTAGGAGGGAGGCGGGTTGGCAGCAGGGGGGGAGCGGTGGGGAAGCCACTTGGCTTCTGGGTTTCGCACTGTAAAGCTGCGCAGTGGGCGGACTGCTGCGGGAGCCCTATTTAAAGGGGCAGTCCTCCACTGATTGATGCTGCAGAAAGGAGCCAAACATGGAGCAGGTTTAATGATGCGTCACTCCATGTCCTACTGGATGGGGTGAGGAGGAGGGGGAGGATAGAGATCTTCTCCCCGGCAGAAGGGAGGAAGTGGCCTGGCTCTGCCACCACAAAGGCCTGGCTCGAGGTGGCAGGAGGTCACCAGCACCACCAATATATCACACCTGCATACAGTATAGGAGGCGCTTCAATGACCTAAGTAGGTCAGCCTAAGTGAGTACACTTACTCATGCCACATCTCCTTCTGCACTGCCAACACTGCTCTATCACATCACTCCTCACACCCACTCAAACCTCATCCTCATCTTATCTGCACTTGCTCACCTCGCCAGTACTCAACCCAATCCTCATACAATCTCATGGCTCTATCTCATACTCACCCTCTCATGCATCTCTTTCACGGTCAGCCTCACTCCACCTGCCACTACCTGTGCTGCAGCCACAGGGCATGCATCACGTATGTGTAGTAGGAAGCGTAAGGCAAACGTGTCGTGAGCATGAAGGGGAGATGCACAAGGGTGTTTGAGGGTTTGTCATGGTTTTTACTTGTATTTGATTTTTGATCAACTCACATTACATATTATATTGGCACCACTACTGCCACGTCTTTGCAAATCTTGTCTGGTTTGTGTAATAATGCCCTTTCCTGAGGATCACCATGAAGACCCACAACTGATGCCACCCATTGTGTCACTGCAGAGTGGATGTAGGTATATTTGCAGGACTCTTTTGTGCAGATGACTGAGAGACACCGGCGATGTCCCTGGTGGCGCACTGCAATAAAAGAATATTGTCCGACATGCTTCTTCCACCACTGAGGCCACCATAGCTGAACGTACCCTTGCCTTCGGTGGCGAGGGGGCCGTGAGCTGATTCCTCAATCTGTTCCCAAGCCCCATTGTCTTGATTTTTTTTCCCCAAAAATTTCCATACATTTGGGCCTTCCTTGAACCTTTTCCCGCATTTGAGGCATATACCGTATCCTTCCTTTACCTCCCATGTGTAAACTTTCCCTTGTAAAGCACCACAACTTGTTGTATATGTTGTCATCACCATATCCCTTGTGCTATTTCTTATCCAAACTCCAAGCTCCCCATTATATGTTTCGCAGGAATCATTGTACATCCCTGCTTTCCTGTGCCTGCCCAAAATTTGTGATTCAGCTCCGTAAATCGGGAGGGAGGCATACCTTCCTCCCTTATCCATGGTACATCGAGTAATAGCAGTTTTTACTGTTTTCCCTGCACCTGTTGTTCCCACAGTGTGTCCAAGTATCAACCATAACATGCAGATCCACATCTTGGCGACCTGTGGGTAAACCAAATGCAATATCTTTAGTCCTTAACAGTTTTCATCTGATTAATGTGGAACCACTTTAATGTGGAGATGCCGGTGATGGACTGGGGTTGACAATTGTAAACAATTTTACAACACCAAGTTATAGTCCAGCAATTTTATTTTAAATTCACAAGCTTTCGGTTCCTCCTTCCTTCCATTTCCACAACATTCACCTGAGGAAGGAGGAAGCCTCCGAAAGCTTGTGAATTTAAAATAAAATTGCTGGATTATAACTTGATGTTGTAGAACCACTTTAACTTAGGGTCCCTCTTTGCGCTGTAGGGGACACTCTAGGTAAATGGCTGGATTCAGTTTGTCAGTTACTGTGTGGCACCCGGTCTACTTTATACCGAAGGAATGTCGTTTAGGGGAGAAATTTTGTAGCAGTGCCCGATCTCCCACCGCATACTCAAATGGCTTAACCTTTTTGTCGAAGTACCTTTCGACATATTGGCGCGACTTCCCATATTCCTTGCTACCAACCTATTTACTTTATCCACATAATCTATCGTTTCTGACTGCAAGGTTGTAGTTTCAAGGTGCCCTGATATCCGCATTTGTCTCCCTGTCAGCCTCATATGGAGTCACCCCTGTTCAGTGCGGGGTGGAACGTTTCGCCATTAGGCAAAAGGGCATCATCTCCGCCCATTGAGTGGGGTGTTCTGTACACAATTTATGCAACATGGTTTTCAAAGTCCGATTACCACTTTTCACAATCCCTGACAATTGTGCGTGGTATGCAATGTGCAATTTATGCCTGATCTGAAGCATGTCCTGTAGGGCACTAAAAATCTCTCCTGTGAAGTGTGAACCCCGGTCACGATCCACCTGTATCGGTATTCCCCATCTACAGAACACCTCACTCAATTAGGTTTGTGCTGCTGTACGAGCTTTATTACTCCTGGTTGGAAAGACCTCTATCCATTTGCTCAACCACCAACAGAGCATATTCATAATTGCCCTGTGATTTTGTGAACAAGCCAATAAAATCAATCTATAATTGGGTCCATGGACCCTTGGGGAGGATGTGACCTAAGGAGGACGCGATTGGAACAGGCTGGGGGGTTGGTTTGGAGGCAAGGCAGGCACCTGTTGATATACTGCTCGACATGCCGTGCCATTTCTGGCTGCCAGCAAACATTCGTTAGTTTATCCAACGGTTGGGTGGGAATGAAAAAAGGCCAACGTTTCTTTAAGATCAGGTGGAAGACGAGCAGTTAAAATGCCTTCTTGGTTTTTGTACATCAATAGGGGTCGAACACCATACAATCTGTCCAAGGGAGTGGTTTGTGGAAGTGGACCCCCTTGTTTATACCATTCAATGACCTGAGCGTATGGGGTATATTCTGTTTGTATCTCGGACAAATCGATAGTCGTTACTCTGGTAGCAGCAGAGCGTTCGTGACTTACTCATCACCCAATCGGGTACCGACAACCCGTTCTCAGCACATTCCTTAGCAAGCCCATCAGCTGCATTATTACCTTGGGTGTGGGGTGAGGAATCTTTTTGATGGGCTGCTACCTTTCCCACATGACGTGGGACGATTCGTTCCTGGAGCACTTCCCATAGCCCATGTTGATGGTACTTGGGCAAGGCCATAACTGCATTGCAGACATAACCGCTCTCCGACCAAATGTTGGTTGCCTCTGCGCCAGTATAATGAGCAGCTAGAATAATAGCTATTAGTTCTGCCTGTTGAGACGAATGGGCGGGTACTCAGAATCCCATTGCCCAATAGGGAGCATCCATTTCAACCATGGCACACCCGGTTTTCTGGTGACCATCGACGTAGTAACAAGAACCGTCCATGTCCACGTTTTTTTTCAAAAAATATACTTTATTCATAAAATTTGACAATACAGTTGTCATCACATTCCAAACGTACACAATACAGATTATACAATTTGCAGGTTACATCAAGTACAGTTCAATGAACACATAATTATGGTTCATGACAGTCTAGCGTGTCTCATTGCATTACACTCAATACAGATTATTGATTACAGATTCATTACAGGTACATTACATCAATTTGAATTTTACATTCTGCCCGAGGGGATTTTCCCTGATTGCAGCCCCTCGGTGTACAATGGCGGGAAGGCTCTAAATGGTTGCCTTTCCCCACAGAGCCTTTGCGGCGGCCGCACCCAGCCTCAGTGGGTCCCTGAGCACGTAGTCCTGGACCTTGGAATGTGCCAGTCTGCAACACTCGGTCGAGGACAGCTCCTCGCACTGGAAGACCAGCAAGTTTCGGCAGGCCAAAGTGAGTCTTTCACCGAGTTGATGGTCTTTCATCAGCAGTTGATATCCGTCTTGGTGTGCGTCCCCAGAAACAGCCTGTAGAGCACAGAGTCCTGTGTTACGGAACTGCTTGGAACGAACCTGGACAGATACCATTGCACCTCTCTCCAGACTTTCTTCGTAAAGGCACATTCCAGAAGGAGGTGGGTGACGGTCTTGTCTCCAACACAGCCTCCTCGGGGACAGCGCACGGTGGCGCTGAGACTCCGTGAGTGCATGAAGGATCTGACGGAAGGGCCCTTCTCACCACCAGCCAAGCTAGGTCTTGGTGCTTGTTTGAAAGCTCTGGCGATGAGGCGTTCTGCCAAATGTCATAGACAGTCTGCTCAGGGAAACAACCGATAGGATCCACCATCTCCTTTACGTGGGTGAGAATCCCTACGTGGTCAGTTTTCAGTAAAATATTAAAATGCCTACGTGGCAAAGAAGCAGAATGCAAAATGGTTAGAAAGGGTTAATTAGTTAGTAACTGAGATTGATACAAGTGGCCTGGCCCTCCTGCTGGGCCATATGTTTGCGTAGTCAGCAGGGTTGCATGGTCTTAGCAATGTAGAGGCTTTGATGTGAGTCAAGGACTGGTCTGAATGTCTCCATGTTTATGGCAGATCAATATAGGTAACGAGCTTAGCCAAAGTTGAAAGACATTCCAGGTTGGGAGATAAGGAACAGAAGGAACAGGGAAGAACATTCCAAGTTGGAAAGTGAGGAAGTTATCCCCTTTGATGTCTAACAGCAGCATGATCAGCACATGGACGATTTATGATTGGTCGGAAATAATGTAACCTCGCATGGCAACCTATGCCCGGCTTATGATTGGTGTTGACCCTCGTTAAGTATGTTCCAACCCTATTCATCTGTATAAAAACGTGTGGATTTCTGTATGTTTTTGTTCTTGCTCTGCCAGCATAGAGGGACTCTATCAGGAGTCCAAATCAATGCTGCAGACTAAGAACCCTGCTATTAAAGATGTGTTGAACTTTAAAATGTATTCGACTTCAGTTATTACTGAACCAGACTGAGGGGAAAGAATCCGGATCGTCATTTGGTGGCAGCGGTGGGATCTTAACGGTCGTTCACCGAGTGTTCGCGGAGTAAGAGGCGGATTGTCTCAGACACGGAGGAAGGAAATGGCGCCCCGATGTAAGTAGTCTTAATTTACTATGTCGGTTTTCCTCCAATCCGTCAGTCTGACGACGAATCGTCCAATCGCTAACACTCGTGTGGTGTCCTTACAAGATTCAGGTCAGTCTGGCGAATACACAGACATAGCAGGAAGAGGTCAGTGGTCGAATATCACTGAGGGAATAACTTGTCAGCGGTAGGTCAGTGGTTAATATCACTGAGGGTAGTCAGGGTTTAAGTTCCTGGTGATTGGATATAAACAGGAACTATTGATAAAACTTAGATGCCGAAAAAAGGCTCAGGAATTAATTTGGAAAAATACAGAGGTACCACAGCCAAAGAACTAATTGCTTTATGGAGACAGTACTGTAAAAAAACGGATAGAATTAAGTGACTAGACAAATGTTTAAAAGACAGAGACCCGAAAAAGAAAGGTTTTGTTGTTTAAGTGTACTGTCCCTTTAAAAAGCCTGTCTTGATCAGTGTTTTTTTTTGTCGGTGTTGTGGGCCACGCCCCCTTCTTACTGTGTCTTACGTGTTTTCTTCCTTTGTGTAATGTATCTGTCTTGTCGTGTGTTTAATTCTGATACTGCCGAATTAAAATTGGAGTTATTGAGGTTAAGTGACCTATTAAATTCTGGTTCTTATAAAGTGTGGGCATGTTAAATTCCAGACATGGGATCTTCAAAAAATTGGCATTTTGATTGTTTATTTTGTGATTGGCTGTGGTTTGAAAAGAGGTTAAAAATTAACGGGATAGATTAAAAAAACTATCTGGATCATTGTGATAGGAGAAGTCGGAAAGCTGGAACAGCTCGGAGCGTTGATTATAATCACATCCACTAAAAGTATGTGAGAAAATAGTGTGCAAAAATATAGTACAAAGCAATCCACAAATGTGAGAAGTAAACAAATCAGTCAAACCTGTGTGAAGTGAAATTTTGAAGGTGGGAACTTAATCTCAAAAGGGAGAAGGATCAAGTTACTCCTACCACAAGAGCAAGTTAATATTAACCCCTTCCATCCCAAGAAGCCAGACTGTCATGCCAAGAGCAGTTCAAACTGATAGAAATGACCCAGTCGGTTGAGAACTGTCTGAGGCTAACCATTACACAGGTGAACATGAGGTAACAATTGGTATAGGTTATATTAGTAAAATTGTCCCAATCACTCGGAAATGCCAAAGGCTACAATTGACTGAGATATAAGTTTTCACGCTACAGTGAAAAATTGATAAGAAAGGAATGTAAAACAAATCATATGAAAAGGAAGCATAGGTTAGACAATTGGAAGTCCATTACTTGAGCTATGTACTGACACAGGGTACTAAACGCCTATCAGTTTTACCCTGCCACAGTATGATAAGGAAGTTTTGACGAGTTCTGGGGCTATTCAATTTTATTTGAAATTAATAGTAGAATACAAGATCTGACCAAAGAGGGGAGACCTTCCCTGACAAATTATATAACTCGCATTGAGACTGCTAAGAAAACTCAACAATTAGATCAACACTCCTAACTCAAGTGTTAAAACAAAGAGCGACATGGAATGGAGGTGGACATCGTAAAAAGAGATAGGCAAATATGGAGACGTAAAGATCTGTGATAAGTGATATAGCAACTGCCTTTGCCTCAGTTGTTAACACCATTGATTTGACAACATTAGATCAAAAGGTCAGAGATTTAGGGTCTCGCATTAAAGATATATTAAAAGATAAATGAAAATACAGATAAGGAATTGTCTGAGGATCAAATGCTGACCATATATTTGCAAAGGATAGCTACAGTGCTAGAAACACATGCCCAAACCATTAATAAATTAATAAAAGAGGAATATAACGTATCTTAGCAGGCGGCTGCTAATGATATCTGCTTAATGTGGTTACATCTTGAAAACACAGAGATTAGGACTTGGAGTTAGAAATTCCAGTCTGCAGCCCTGCGTACATCTATATGTGGGAGAGACAGTGTTTATTTCAGACAGGCTGCGGGCTTCAGAGAGAGGGAGAGAGTGGAACTAGGCAAATTCTCTCTCCTGTTTTGTTTTCTAAATTTGTTTTGGGTATAGGGATTATTCCTTTGGATAAATAAATAATAAATGAAGATTTGACAAATTAATCACTTGGGCTCTCAAGAAGAGCCGCAATGGATTTTCTGTGTTTCTTTTAAAACAGGTGACCCTGGGTTTTTTTTGGGACCACGTGAGTGTTGATGGTGCAGGATTACCAAGAGTAGTTACAAAGTTACGGTGCAACCTTTGCTGGAGAAATTTGGTGCAGGAAACGATCCAGTGGTGTTAAAGATTTAAGACTTTAGCTGCAGACATCAGCGGATACCAAATGTCACAGCGTGGTGATATCAACCTGATTCTCTTCTTTTGAAAACATTTTGATTTGTTTTGTTTTAACCTATTTGTTGTCTTCCGAGACAGAGTGCTCGAGGTGGGGAGATATGGGAATTTCTCTAAAGTCATTGAATTGGGCATGATAAAAAATCAATCTGGCATAAATATACAATCTAGTGGAAGTCAGGAAAGTGTAGTTGAGAATAGTAAATTGATAGCTTTCTCGTGGAGATATTTGTGTCCTTGCCTATAATGAATAATGAGAAAACTACACTCAATAGCCTGGCCACTACCCTGACATCGGGACCATTCAGGGGGAGATAAGCACTCTAGACACCCCTGATCTTTTTGATAAGATAACCTGAAAACCTAAGAGTGGCTACAGTGGACATAAAAGATACAAATGTATGTTGCCATCATCTGAAACGGAGATCAGGATGAAGAACATGATTACAAAGGCCTATGGCCTGGTGAGCTATTGCAACCACTCTTTAAACAAACCAGTTGCTTTTACAGGACTGAATCCTACAGGACATATGATGTGTGCCATGGAAAATGTTCGGAAATACCATGAGGAAGAAGAGACTGGCCAGCAGAAAGTTAATATCCAAGAACACTAAGCTCATTCCTATGAGATGCTGCTAGTATGCGGAGATACATGAAGAAGATACATTGAAGAATGAGTCTCAGACAGGCTCAGTTACTTGACAACAGCACAACAGGAAAATGGTTAATGTGGTCCAGGCAAGTGAGAAATCCTTTTAAACAAGGCACTGACACATGGTCCATAGAGAAACCAACTAATTAATGAAACAGTCAGGAAACACTGGTATCAATCAAAAGGACTGAAATTAAAGTAAAGAGGGACACAGTAATTTGGATTTCCAAAATTCAGGGTTAGGTTCCCATCAGTTAACAATAAAAATTGGGAGAAACAATATTTAGAAGATATCCGCACGATGGATACAAAATTACAAGATTATGAGGGGCCCAGATAAAGTAGACAGGAAGTACCTGTTTCCCCTAGCAGAGGGTTCAAGAACTAGAGGACGTAGATTTAAGCTGATTGGCTGGAACAAAATTAAAGGGATGTGTTACTAGACATGCTGTCACTGTGTGTCCACATAGTGTTGGACACAGCCTAGAAGCACAGTGTGGGTTTAATAATACCGGTACCAATCGGGATATTAACTGTACCATGGAGGCCCTAGAGGCGGATCTAAAACCCACTTAAGTGGTATATGCCGGAGAGGGCGAATACTGTGTTACAACTAATTTGAAAACGTTTAAATATGCCAATCTAACTTGTGATATTTTAAGTCCAGAATTCTACTCCATTTCTGAAGTCCTGGTTCGGATTGGACCCGAGGAACTGGTAGAGATACACCGGCATAACCTCACCACCTTACAAGTTTCTGAGAATGTCAGAAAGGACTTAAAAGAATATCAGGACACATTTGGGTATCTGACACCCCTGTTGCCTAAATACTTGAAAGCATTGCGAATGGAGATACGCCTCTCCCAGAAGGTTTATTATAACCTACAACAGGACAATAACAACATTAAGCATGACATTGACCAAATTAAAGTCACCACCTGGTGAAATGACCCATGGAATTTGGGACTGAATATACAGATCCATCCTTAGTCGTAGTGCAGTTTGTTGTAATGTGCTTCTTGATTTTCATTGCATGTAATAAATGTAAGTAGAGGATGAAGGGTTTGGCAAAGATAGTAAAACAGAGCCTGGGTGAGAATGTCCCCATTGTCTCTGTGGTTTCAACTAAGAAGACATCTTAATGGTACTGGGAGTAGCACCCGCTGGGGTAAGGTGCATGTAAAAGGGAAAACAATTATAGTTTGATAGGATTATCAGATGCTCTGCCTCTCTTCCACCCGGACTGGTGGCCAACACGAAGGGAACCTGGTTAAGATGAGGTACAGCATCTAACGGGATATTGTAGGGAGAATTTGGATTAAGGGATATAATGGGGAGGGCACCAATTCACAGGTGTAAAATGGTCTGAAAGGTACCATTCAGTCTAGTTAGGCTGGAAACAAAATATAAAGCACCATAGGATATTTGACTATGTTAGCCTTTTCAAACTAACATGAATAGGTTTAGCTGACCAAGGACATTCGCAACTTACTTGAGAGATGTTTAGAAGGAGTCTGTTCCTGAGAACAGATAAGAGTACAAAGGCGTATTGATGAAACATGTCTGTGTTCTATTGGGACTTCTCTAGTTCAAGGGCTAGTCATATTCATTGTTATAATTCTTATAGTTTATTGCTTACTTAAATGTTGCTGCACTGCAGAACCAGTGAGCACCGTAATAATTGGTTATCATAAAATGATAAAAGGGGGGAATGAGAATCCCTACGTGGTCAGTTTTCAGTAAAATATTAAAATGCCTACGTGGCAAAGAAGCAGAATGCAAAATGGTTAGAAAGGGTTAATTAGTTAGTAACTGAGATTGATACAAGTGGCCTGGCCCTCCTGCTGGGCCATATGTTTGCGTAGTCAGCAGGGTTGCATGGTCTTAGCAATGTAGAGGCTTTGATGTGAGTCAAGGACTGGTCTGAATGTCTCCATGTTTATGGCAGATCAATATAGGTAACGAGCTTAGCCAAAGTTGAAAGACATTCCAGGTTGGGAGATAAGGAACAGAAGGAACAGGGAAGAACATTCCAAGTTGGAAAGTGAGGAAGTTATCCCCTTTGATGTCTAACACCAGCATGATCAGCACATGGACGATTTATGATTGGTCGGAAATAATGTAACCTCGCATGGCAACCTATGCCCGGCTTATGATTGGTGTTGACCCTCGTTAAGTATGTTCCAACCCCTATTCATCTGTATAAAAACGTGTGGATTTCTGTATGTTTTTGTTCTTGCTCTGCCAGCATAGAGGGACTCTATCAGGAGTCCAAATCAATGCTGCAGACTAAGAACCCTGCTATTAAAGATGTGTTGAACTTTAAAATGTATTCGACTTCAGTTATTACTGAACCACACTGAGGGGAAAGAATCCGGATCGTCATTGGGACCACTTGCTGATCGCCTTGAGGTCAAAGGTGTTTTTTTGCATAAACTTTTCGACGAAGGACAGGTGGGGCGGAACGGTCTGTAAGATTCTCAAAATTCATAGATCCCTCAAAACTTGGAGGAAAACCCTAAAGAATTCTAACTATTTCAGGGTGATGAAATATTGGGCCGAGTCACACACGCACACCAGGAAGCATCGACCAACTTTTCAAGGAACCACGAACTTTAAGGGACTCGCTTCCTCGTAGGGGTGACAAGAATTCTGGGAATTCACCTTTTCTCTGAGTATGGAAAACTTTGGCCATTGACTAAAATCCTAAGATGGAAGGTTAGGTGAGAGGTCACCAGACGAATCAACAACACACACAGTGGAATGTGGGAGAATTACTGCTTCGGACATGTCTCTGTTTCAATGCAAAACCTACAACACTCAGTACCAATTCGAAAGGCAGTAGGCCATTGAAAGAGGCAACTGCTGCAGACTGGTGGGGCCATGTCTTTGTTTTAAAGCAAAACCGATCAACACCTAGGACGTTGGATACAAAAGGAAGCCTGTATACCAGGTGATCAGAAAATCTGAATTAAAACAATCACCCATCGGGAGAAGCAATTGCAACATGATGGATTCTTAAGGACTTTGTAAGAACTGTTTAAACAGACATGAAGTGCCTTTTTTTTAATTGACGAAGACCATTGTAACAGAGGGATATAGAAGTGGAAACTCGAAACCTCTCTCTCTTTGGCTCTTGCTGGCTTCTTGTGTTCTGCTTCTCTTGTTCTGCAAGTTTCTGAAAGGACAGCAGCTTCCAGCGAAACCAACGAACCCTATGTGAGAGAACCGGTCAGCCAGACGTGCAAGTGCAAAGGATTGTTCAACAGCTCGGGAGGCGACAGTTCAACAAGGCGAGGGGGCAACAGAGAGGGGGTCAGCAGCTCTAGAAGCAAGCCGACACACGAGAAGAAACCAGAGCAACAGCCCCAGTGACCATCAGACACCTCACGGAACAACCAACGGAATATTGGGCCACCGCGACCAAAGAAAACCAACTTGGGAGAAAACCGAAGATCTGCAAAGTTTCCACTCTACGATCTATTCCTGACTTACCTCTGGGTGAATTACTGTCAAGGATTCGTTTGGTGAGCATTATCTCTGGTCCTTTAGAGTTCAACTTAGCTAGTATAGTGGGATTGGGAGGGGTGAGGTATCTTTCTACTGTAATTTCCCTCGTGTATACTGAAGTGTTCCCCATTTTATTAGAGTGTTAAGATTGTTGTGTTGTATTTTCTCTCTTGAATAAAGATCGAAGTTTCTTGCACCAAAACCGGTTGTCTGCTGCACTTTATCACAACCCCCAAATAAGTCCAAGGTCTAGAACCCAGGGAGTGGGAGCGATTCGAACCGCTCAGAAGTCAGAGGTGAAGCTAACACACACCACCACCCCCTACAGGTCCAACTGGACGGAGCGTTCCGTGGCAGCGTGGTCAGGCCGATCCTTCTCAACACCGGGGTCAGATAGAACCTCAGCACGTAGCGACACTTCTTGTGTTTGTGTACCGAGGGTCTATGCGCAGCTGGATGCAGCCGCACACAAAGGTGGCCACAGGTTGAGGGCCACGTTGGGCATGCCTTTCCCCCCTTTCTCTGGAGATTTGTACATCGTGTCTCTGCGGACACTGTCCATTTTTGATCTCCAGATAAAGTGGAAAACGGCTCGGGTGACTGTTGCGGCCACGTACAACAACACCGAGAGCATCTCGCACATGATGACCAAGTTCTTGCCCACGATCGAGAGGGATCGTTGATCCCACAGTCCCAGTTTCTGCTTGACCTTGGCAATCCACTCCTCCCAGTTTTTGGTTAACGCCCTGTCCCCCCCGAACCAGATCCCTGGCACCTTCAGGTAATCCGTAAAGGATCGGTCGGTCCAGTTCCCAAAGAACGTGGCCTCGCTCTTGGTACGATTTACCCTGGCCCCCAAGGCCAGTTCAAACTGGTCGCAGATCCTCATCAATCAGCAGACCAGCAGCTGATCCGAACGAAAGACGGCGACGTCATCCATGTACAGGGAGGCCTTGACCTGAGTGCCTCCGCTGCCTGGGATCGTCACCCCTCCTTTGCCCGCATCCCTCCTAATGGACATGGCAAAGGGTTCGATGCAGCACACGAACAAGACGGAGCAGAGAGGACAGCCCTGCCTGACTCCAGATTTGATCGGAAAGCTTTCTGATTCCCACCTGTTGATTGAAACTGCGCTACTCATGTCTGTGTAGAGCAGTTGGATACAATTGCCGATTCTCTCCCCAAACCCCATTTTGGAGAGCACGTCCATCATGTACGTGTGGGATATTCTGTCAAAGGCCTTCTCCTCTTCCAGGCTGATCAGGCATGCGTTCACCCCCCTTTATGTAGGCGATCATATTCCTGAGAACCGCCAGGCTATCACATCTTCTTGCCGGGTACAGCGCAGGTCTGATCGGGGTTGATCACCACCTTCAGGGCTGACTTGACCCGATTGGCGATGACCTTGGACAGAATTTTATAGTCCACATTAAGTAGTGAGATAGGTCGCCAATTTTTGATTTCTTCCCTCTCCCCCTTCCGCTTGTAGATGAGGGTGATGATGCCTTTTCTCATGGAGTCTGAGAAGCATATCCCCATACAATTCCAGCAGGCCTGGGCCTATCCAGTCACCAGTAGAACTCCACCGGTAAGCTGTCGCTTCTTGGAGTCTTACTCTTCTCAAAGGAATGGACGGCCTTTGTCAGTTCGTCCAGAGTTAGAGGGTGATCCAGACTCTCCCGCTTGCTGTCATCTAGAACCTCCGTGATAGACGACAAGAAGAACTGGGAGGCCCCGCTGTCTGTGGGCTTTGTGTTGTACAGTCCGGCATAAAAGGATTTGCAGATTCTCAGTATGTCAGGCTGCGAGGACGTGACCGAGCCGTCCTCTTCCTTCAGACTGCTGATCACAGCTCTCTCTCTGCACCTTTTGGAAGAAGAAACATGAGCAAGTCTCGTCCTGCTCCACGGAGCGGACTCTGGACCGGAAAATGCGGGCCTTGGGCATCACGTTGGCTTTTACTGGGTTTGCCTCCATTCCTAACATAGGCAACAGACACTGATGTGGGCTCCCACCATAGGCAAGCATAAGCAGGAAAATCGTCGTCCATTTGGGGGTGATCACTAAGTGCCATTGTAATGATTCAAGTGTCCATTTAGTAATCCGCTGGGACGACACTCTGGTATCACTTGGTTTCAGCAGAAGGTTAAGGGGCGTGTGCGGTGAATGCAGAATTACCTTCTGTAAGCCGGTTATAAATGTAAAGTGCTTGACCGCCCAAAAGGTGGCCAGCAAGTGGCGTTCACATGCGGAGTACGTGTCCTCTACTCCCCTTAAAATGTGGGAGGCATATGCGATGAGGCCCAACTTCCTATCGATCCGTTGTTCCTGACTCAGCACTGCGGTCAAACTCGAAAGAGTAGAACCGACTTCTAGGTGAAATGGTACGTTAGGGTCTGAAGAGATTAGGGCAGTAGCCTGCTTCAAAGCACTTACTGATTGCGTATGACCATCGCTCCATGCTGGCCGAATGTATTCTGCCTCATCACAGTTTGAGATCATATAGGGGCTTGGCCATTTCTGCAAAGTTTGGAATAAAGTTTCTCTGATATCCGACCAGTTCCAAAAAGGATTGTAACGCCGTCTTTGATAACGGTAGTGGGAGTTGCTGGATGATCTCGACCTTGTGTTGATCTGGGCTGAGTCCCGTTGCTGAAATCCTGATCCCCGGAAAGGCAACCCCATTTTGCACTAATTGAGCCTTCTTTGGATTTACCTTCAATCCCGCTTTCTGTAACAGATCTGACAGTTCATTTAAAAGTAATAAATATTCCAGAACATCCTCCATAGGCAGGAGGAGGTAATCCACATATTGAAGGAGAGTCGATGGTTTTGAAAAGGCGTGTACAACTTGCACCATGTATTAGTGAAATACAGACGCTGAGTTATGGAAGCCTTGTGGCAAACATGTAAATATGTACCCCGCCCCTCAAAGTTAAAAGTGAATTTGTACTGGTCCTCCTGAGCAACTGGGATACACCAAGAATCATTCGCTATGTCAAGGATGGAGAAATTAGTAGCATTGTGGGGGACTGAGGTCAACAGGAAAGGGACCTGACTGACAGTCAGGCTCTGCCGGGGGGTGGCTTGATTCAAAGCTCGATCGTCAATAGTAAGTCCCCATAAGTCATCTGGCTTCCTAACTGACCATACGGGAGAGTTAGTGGTGAAGGACCCCTTTCGTAACACCCCCTGATTTTCCAATGAGGCAGTGACAGTTCGCAAATATAGAATAGTCTCGGAATAGGGTATTGTTTACAAGCACTATGGGGCGGGCCATTAATTTGCACTTCACCAGCCATTCTCCCACAATCGTGTTTAGTTTCAGTGAAAGTGGCTGCATGGTCAGTAATTAAAGTGTTAGCAGCTGGCAGTGAATGAGTCAGCAAATCGAACTGCTCAAGTTTCTTTACAGCAAATACCTGCACGTTCCCCTCCAAGTCACACACCATCCCGACTTGGAAATATATCGCCATTCCTTCATCGTCGCTGGGTCAAAATCCTGGAATTCCCTTCCTAACAGCACTGTGGGAGAAACTTCACCACACGGACTGCAGTGGTTCAAGAAGACGGCTCACCACCACCTTCAAGAGCAATTAGGGATGGGCAATAAACGCTGGCCTCGTCAGCGACGCCCACATCCCATGAACGAATAAAAAAAAGAATGGGTGTCTACAACTTGTACGGGATCCCCAAACCCGATCCAATCCATATATAATTGTCATTATAATCTACGAAAGCTGTTAACGCACAAAGGTTATCGTTGCCCAATATCCCCTTTGCGTTAGTCATGCACATGCATATGGGCTTGACTATCTGCACCGGTATTGTGCCCAAGTTGATACTAATACTATATCACCTGGGTAAGCCGAAACTTGTGCACCAGTGATTCCTGTAACGATGAAGCAGCTTTCCCCCACAGTGAGCTGGTTTACAGGAAAGGGACTGTGCAAAATTGTAATTGACGAATCAGCGTCTATCAGCATTATTTGTTGATGGCCATAGCGAGGTGTTCGTCGTCATTGATGACGTTGAAGGCTGTGGAGAACATGACGACGAACACCTCGCTATGGCCATCCCCACACCTCCACTACTCGCCTTTAAACAGCCACCCAACCTCAAACAGACTATCGTTCGCAGCAAATTACCCAGCTTTCAGGAGAACAGCGTCCACGACACCACACAACCCTGCCATGGTAACTTCTGCAAGACATGCCAGATCATCGACACAGATACCACCATCACACGAGAGGACACCACCCACCAGGTGCATGGTTCATATTCCTGTGACTCGGCCAACGTTGTCTACCTCATACGCTGCAGGAAAGGATGCCCCGGAGCATGGTACATTGGCGAGACCATGCAGACACTGCGACAACGGATGAACGGACACCGCGCAACAATCGCCAAACAGGAGGGTTCCCTCCCAGTCGGGGAACACTTCAGCAGTCAGGGACATTCAGCCACCGATCTTCGGGTAAGCGTTCTCCAAGGCGGCCTTCGAGACACACAACAACGCAAAATCGTCGAGCAGAAATTGATAGCCAAGTTCCGCACCCATGAGGACGGGATCTTGGGTTCATGTCACGCTACACGTTACCCCACCAGCGAACAAAAGCTATCTGTTTTTAATATAATGGGTCATTTGCTGGCTTTCTCTGCCTTCCGGATGTTTCTGCCTCTCTCTCTCTCTCTCTCTCTTTTTTTTCCTGTTTGTTTTTTTGTTGAATGTGTATTCCGGGGGTTCTGTAGGTGACACCTCTCTGTCTGAACACGGTGATTGCCTTGGCAACGTGCAGTTGCCAGGGGCACTCTGTAAACACCATGTATTGTTCTGTGATGTATAAATGCGTAGGCTTCAAGGAGCTCCTGACATTTACCTGAGGAAGGAGGAAGCCTCCGAAAGCTTGTAGATTTCAAATAAAAATCGTTGGACTATAACTTCGTGTTGTAAAATTGTTTACAGTCCATCACCGGCATCTCCACATCCTTGAACTGCTGCAGTCCATGTAGTGAAGGTTCTCCCACAGTGCTGTTAGGTAGGGAGTTCCAGGATTTTGACCCAGCGACGATGAAGGAACAGCGAAATGTTTCCAAGACGGGATGGTGTGTGACTTGGAGGGGAACGTGCAGGTGGTGGTGTTCCCATGTGCCTGCTGCCCTTGTCCTTCTAGGTGGTAGAGATCGCGGGTTTGGGAGGGGCTGTCGAAGAAGCCTTGGTGAGTTGCTGCAGTGCATCCTGTGGATGGTACACACTGCAGCCACTGTGCGCTGGTGGTGCATGGGGTGCCAATCAAGCGGGCTGCTTTGTCCTGGATGGTGTCGAGCTTCTTCAGTGTTGTTGGAGCTGCACTCATCCAAGCAAGTGGAGAGTATTCCCTCACACTCCTGACTTGTGCCTAGTAGATGGTGGAAAGGCTTTGGGGAGTCAGGAGATGAGTCACTCGCGGCAGAATACCCAGCCTCTGACCTGCTCTTGTAGCCACAGTATTTATGTGGCTTGTCCAGTTACTTTTCTGGTCAATGGTGACCCCCAGGATGTTGATGGTGGGCGATGGAAATGCCGTTGAATGTCAAGGGGAGGTGATTAGATTCTCTCTTGTTGGAGATGTTCATTGCCTGTCACTTGTCTGGTGCGAATGTTACTTGCCACTTATCCTAAGCCTGCATGTTGTCCAGGTCTTGCTGCATGCGGGCTCGGACTGCTTCATTATCTGAGGGGTTGCGAATGGAACCGAACACTGTGCAATCATCAGCAAACATCCCCATTTCTGACCTTATGATGGAGGGAAGGTCATTCAAAATGCAACTGAAGATGGTTGGGCCTAGGACACTGCCCATGAGACGCAGGGAACAACAAAGAGTAGTCAGGTGCCATCGCTGTAGGCTCATCAGCAAGAACTATTATCCACCCGAGAGAGTGTACTTAGAGATATTCTATCGGAGGAGATATGCGTGAGGAGACTTCGTTTCAGCAAGGAGACAATCGGCCGGCCCTGAGATGTTGTAAGAGGACCTTTGGCCCCGTTCAACCTCCTGCAGGGCCTTGTCGGTGGCCATGGAGGTAACGGCCCTCGAATTCTATGCCTCCGGGTCATTTCAGGCAGGCTCTGGTGATGTGCAACGTTACCCCGAATGCTGCGAGGGTCTGCATTCATCAGGTCACAGATACCATTTTCTGCAGGGTTTTTGACTTCATCAACCTTGATATGTCCCAAGCACGGCAAAGGGAGGTCTATCGCATTCTACAGGATTGCCAGCTTCCCCAAAGTGCAGGGGGCTGTCAACGGAACCCAGTGGCATTTAAGGTACCCAAAGTTGTACCTGTCACTTGCATCAAGAGGAAAGGGTTTCATCCCTTAAATGTGGTGATCCTTTGCAATGCCGGCCTGCGGATCATGATTGTGAATGCAGATCACAAGGGAAGTGCTCATGATGCCTTTGCCCTTCAACACTTAGACTTGCATTATACCAGAATGCGTCATGGATCTGGATGGATGTTAGGTGACAAGCTACCCGCTGAAGTCGTGGCTGATGACTCCCTACCGCAGGACCAACAGTGCAGCACAGGAGAGGTACAACTTGGCAAGCGCCAAGTAGTGGAAAAGACAATAGAGGTGCTGAAATCACTCTTTCATTGCTTAGACAGGTCGGGGGGAACTTTGCAGTACTCACCTGTCAGTGTGGAAGATTGTGGTGGCCTGCTGCACGTTGCATAACTTTGCCCTGCAGGAAAGATAACCTTTGACCATGCAGACAGGATGCCGCTGGAAATGGATGAGGTGGAGGATGACAACCCGCTTATCGCTGGGGCCGTGCTTGGTTTCCCCCCCCACCGAGGAAACTGTGGGTGCAGTGGACAGGGCGACGAGAGAACAGCAAGTGGCTGTTGCTTTTAGACATTGATGAAAGTGGCTAATTCACTCCCCTCTCCCTCCCCAGGAAAGCAGACAACAGGACAAGCAGGATTGAAAGTGAAACAGTGAACTTCTGTAGGAGCATCAAAAAAAGTGCAAAAGTTTACCTTAATATTTTGAGGTAGTTAATTATTGCAAAACTTCATTGTAAACTTTGAAGCGTGTCGTGCAAAACTTCAAAAATTGGGTTCATTTTCTAGTTTGAAAACATTTGTGATAACAAGGTTTACATTAATAAAATCTTTGAAACAATTACAAACGACTTCTCACTAAATTTTGAGCAGTAGCAGCAACATCAATAGCAACAAAGATTAGCACATAAACATTCAAGAGATTCATTACATAACAAAACACCAACAAGCGAATAAGAACGAACAGCCAAAAAATCAATGGAACAAACAGAAAAAAGATTTAGACTTGCCCCCTTACGACGTGCCTGAGGGTCGTTGTGACAAACTGAACAAAAGGAGGTAAGCTCTGTACGAGAGGGGCACCCTAGAACCTCCTGGCTCTCATCCCTCCCTGTGATCGGGCTCCTCTTGAGCCACAGGCATTGCCTCTGTGCCTTGTAAAATGGCTGTAATCAGGCACTTGGGAGTTGGGGTGCTGCTGCGCCAAGGGACATGAGTCACAGTGGCGACAGGTGCAGGATCGGTTCCTGGCTCCTAGGCCTGCACTGTATCTGTGGTGGCAGGCGGCACGGGGGTGTCAGGTGCAGCCCAGCCGTACTCATTCAACTCAATGAAAAGCACGAGAGCCTGTTCAATTTTTGTCAGATGGGCAACAATGTTCTGGCCAACATCCTTGATCTCCTGTCTCATGGAGGCGAAACAATCAAGGTTGCTCTCATCAGTCATCAATTGTTTCACTTGTTGAACGTTGATGATCATCCACATTGAGGGGGACCGCTGACTTCTACGTGGTCTTACAGGGCACTGGGGCGCATCTACCCCAACTCCCATCGGTTCCACATCTCCTGGCAGATTGGACTCAGCTTGGTGGCTGACTGTGAGAGGAGGGGGATTACGTGTGTCTCGTGCAGAGCCAGAGGGGCCGGGAGTTGGAGAGGCGGTGAGGTGAGGGTCATCATGGTTAAACCCCACCCCCAACATCAGCATCCTGAGAGTGACGTTGGGGTCATTTCTCCTCTCCTCTCCCCCTCATTCTAGCTCCTCCCATTCACTTAGCATGTCACGACCTCTGCCCAAGCATCATCACATTTTGCAGCCAGAGCGTCGACAGACAGCTGCGCACCTGTGGGAAGGAAGAGAAAAATGTTAAAATGGTGAACCCTCTTCAACGGCCACATCAGATGTTCATATGCGGCACGAGCATGGTCATACTCTAATCTCATTTACCCACCCTGCAGCCAACAAACAGATTTTAAACATGCAGCTGGCTAATACAAAACTGTAAAACTTACCTTTCCTCGCTCCAATGTCTGATCGGGCACCAGGCACTAAACTGGAAACGTTGCCCTGCAACTGAGTGCCCCTTTCTTCGTGCTCAGTCAATTCACATAAAGCATGGACCGCCACTGGTCTTTTACCTCACGGATATTGTGAGCCATTTTACACTGCACAGACATTTAAAAATAAAGACCAGTTCGTGCTTGTTTGTGTTAGAGATGCAAGTTGGGGCTCCGGAGACATGGACTCATTCACTAATTGCAGTATAACACCTCTAATCTCTGGAGTAGAAATGAATGATCGCTAAAAGCACTTAGTGAGGCCCGTCTACAATGGGAACTTAGTTTTATGACCAGTTGATAGTAGATTCAACCTTGACCAAACCACCCATGAAGAAACAACTCACAATTCTTTGCATTAGTAACATTATTGACATTTGAATCTTAACCTTCTAAAATTTAAAGAAATCTGTACAAACCCTAGCCACCCACGTTAAGCCGTTAAATTTTTTGCGGCACTGTTCAGCTGTCCGTGACGGTGCTGTTGGCGCTCAGGGCCATTCCAACCTCCTTCCACACCAACATGCTAAATTTCCGTGGCGTCCTAGACACCCCATTCCCCCGAAGCCGCCGACGCCTTGCCTCCGCTTCATTAAGGAGTGTGGACAGGTCTACGTCACAAAATGACGTAGACCTCATCTCTTCTCATTAATCTTCTGCTGTTCCATTTTTATTTCTGTGAGTAATTGCAAAAACAATTCAAATGCCTTTTCAAGAACAGTTCATTTTTTTTGTACTCATTTTTAAAGACTGGTCATATAAGTTTTCTCCGCTTCTTAAACTGCTTTTCATAAAAAAGAATTAAACTACATAAAACTTACCTTTCAATGAGTGAAGTCTGCTTGCCTCTTTCAGCAAAGCAAGTTGAATCTGTGAGTGTAACTTCTCGATAGATTTTGTGGGCATGTCTTCAATTCTCACACACTCTCCCATAGGAATCAGCTTACGTTGAATTGACAACACAAAACTTCAAGATCAAGAAAGTGGACATCGCGAAGCCAGCAATAAGTACATTCGTTCTTTTTAATCGCGGGAGCTGCAGAGAACCTTGCTGCACCGCTCTGCGCGATTTATGGCTCGCTGGGGTCTTCACCACTTACCATGGGGCTTGTAAATCCAAATGAAACATGCTTCATAGAATTTCCTGGATTTTGGTTTGGAAGTCATTTCTTCCATCCTGCTTGTTGATATTTCTGAATCCGTTTCTCTTTTCATTCTCGTTAAAACCTTATTCATTGTTAGGAATATATTTATGAAAAAAATAAAGAAACATAGTCTACAGGAATTGCAGAAACTTGGCACTCACTTCGCATGAAATAAACGTATACAAGTGCCTTCCACACGCAGCCCATTAGTCATTTGCTGGAGTGACATCATTGCCATTTCATGGGACTTCCCCGCTCATGTGAGTGGATTATTGCAATCTAAGGCAATGTCCCAAACTGCTGCACATGTAGCATGGCAAAAGTGTTCACTTTGGGAAACCCTTCAACATTGTTTTATCTGACAATATTTTATTTTTCCAACCCCTTCGAACCCCCCTTTGGAATCTTCTGCGTTCCCGAAGGGAGTTGTGCCAGTTTGGGAAACGCTGTGATGGACCATTGGACCCGTCGTTCACAAACCTCACCGTTTCCAAGGAACTACCTCACATGAAACGTGGACTCATATAAAAGTTTACACATTTATGCTAGAACAAATGTCGGTTATGACCGAGCACGGCCTCACGAATGTTAAATCCCCACCTTCATGAAAACCAGACTACTCCAGTCCTGTGCTTATCGAGGATGATTGCTGTGTGCTGCACAACATAGCGCAGCAACGAGGACTAGAGGTCCAGGTGGAAGAAGCTGCTCAGGACCCATCTGAGCAACATGGGGGTGCCCAATGCAAGTCCAGCTGTTTACATTACTGCTCGAGATGCCAGGGATGCCCTGATAGCTTGAGGGTTCAGTTAGTCACTCACACTGGGCCAATATCATGATACCATCCCCCCCCCCTTGCACAAGCAGTCTTGTAACCATTCATCCACTGGTTCCACATCCACCAATTGGTGTCAGTATATTCATCTTTCCATCTTCAGCACCAAACAAAATGGCGTATAGTGTGAATTTATAAATCTAATGTTAGCTGAGGTGTCACCTTGTGATTGGCACGGCACAACTGAGCATGAGCAGGGAGTGGTAGCGGGGACGCCTCAGAGGGCGCTTTCCTCTCAAGCTCTGCTCGGAGATGCAGAACTCGGGGCCATCAATTAAAAGGAGAATACTAGAGCAAGGTACAGGCAGGCCTGCCAGGCACACTCCCCACCATAGCACAGAGGATGGAGGAGTCCACCTCAAACATTTGTGGAGTGATCCCTGGCATCTCGAGCAGTAATGTAAACAGCTGGACTTGCATTGGGCACCCCCATCTTCCTCTTCACCAATGGAATCTTCATCAGATGGGTCCTGAGCAGCAGCTTCCACCTGGTCCTCGAGTCCTCGCTGCTGCGCTATGTTGAGCAGCACACAGCAATTATCCTCAATATGCACAGGACTGGAGTAGTCTGGTTTTCAAGAACTAAATATCAATAAGAAATATAAAAACACACCCATGTACTTATTTCTTTTCCTATCTCTGCCACTCCTACGTGGTGCAACCCCTCTGTTCCGTGCTCGGATTTTTGAGGTGCTTGCGGCCCCGACCTCTGGGTGTTGCAGTCCGTGAGTATCCCACAAATGACTACTCCACCAGCACTTGTGCAGGGGTAGACTGGGCCATTGGGAGAGGAGGCAGCATCTCTGGTACTGGATGAGGGGTAATGGGTGAGATATGCAGACGCTTTGCAAAGCGTGCGCACTTTCCTCCCCCTGGCACCATCCTCCCTCTCCTGGACCACGCATGCCTTACAGTGGGAGAGCAGCTTGGAGGAGATCAGCGATGTGTTGGAAGCCCACGTTTCATCTATCTGCCAGTAGAGATATTGCCGGCCACATATGCAAGGCTGCCATCTGGGCCTGCACAGACTCACTTGTGCGTCCTGATACAACTTCCATAGAGGAAGTCACACTCTCAATAAAAGATTGTATGGTGGAAAAGCCCTGCAACATCACTCCACAAATGTTTGAGGTGGACTCCTCCATCCTCAGTGTTATGGTGGGGAGTGTGCCTGGCAGGCCTGCCTGTACCTTGCACACAGTTGCTACCGAGCCTCTAGTATTCTCCTTTTAATTGATGGCCCCGAGTTCTGCATCTCCGAGCAGAGCTTGGAGAGGAAAGTGCCCTCTAATGTGTCCCCGCTACCACTCCCTGCTCATGCTCACTTGTGCCGTGCCAATCACCAGGTGACACCTCAGCTAACAGGCCCTACTGATGTAGATACCAACTCAGATACAAGAACAACGCATGTCTCCTGTGATGGGCCCACAGCTCTGAGGAGTCTTTGTCCTCTCCGGGCAGGGCTGCATGTTCTTCGTGTTATGACCCTGGAGGAGAGAAGCGATGGATAAAATTTACAAATATCACAGTGCACGTGATTAAAGTGATAATATTGGACAAAGTACTGAAGTCAACTCAAGATGACTTTTCTATGGCTTCAATGCAACTACCCATCTCGCCATCTCTGATGCTGAGGGAGGCAGAGATGCTGCTTATTTCCAATGACTCCTGCTCTGCTGGATAAAGTTCAACGATTTAAGGGGGTCCGCCTCTGGTCTATGCCCTCTCCCTGGCATTCTACGCTCTTCTGCAACGGTGCCACGAAACACCAGTGCATTCGGTGAGGGTGACAATCAATGTGCATTTGAGGACGTATGCTGAGAATCAGGGGAGTGGCCTGAGGTGGTATCAGATTACATTAATGGCAGTATTGGTTGGAGGAAGAGGAAGGTGAGTGTGCATTGAAACGGAACGATTGGTGATAAAAGTGAAGTGGGTGTGAGGAGTGCTCTGAATGGAGTACGATTGACAAGACAATGAGGGGGGTGCACTACAGAATATAGTTCAACACTTTTCCTCATCTGGTTTGCTCATTGAAACGACACTGGATCCACAACCTCCTGGTGACGCTCCTGCTCACCTCCAGCCACGCGCCTTTCTGGTGGTAGCAGGTTACTTTTTTTTCCATTGTTGGCCCTTACTATGCTCAGTGAACATAAGAAATAGGAGCAGGAATTGGCCTACAGGCCCCTTGAGCCTGCTCCGCCATTCAATAAGATCAAGGCTGATCTTCTACCTCTTGGGTCAAACTTACTAGTCTGTAAAGCATCCTTGAAAATCTGATTCGCCTCCACATTACCTAACGTAGCCACATTGGCTGCCGTAGCTGTATTGATAACGATTTGCGCCTCCACCTTGGCCAGCGACCTGAGCACCTCGGCTGCAGATGCAGATTTTACAGTGTGTTTTGTTGCGATCAACTACCTTGAACAAACAAACTATAATCTCAACTCCACCCCCATCTCTTTACCTACAACAGCATTGCTACTAATTTTATTTTCTCCTGGGCGCAGCCTTTGCTCTCCTGCCAGCCACCCCGTCTTGTCCTTGCAATCCACAATCTTCCAAGCTCCAAACCTCCTCCATTTCATCTCTGAATGGGACCTTTAAATACTCAAGGGGAAATCGAGTCATGTGGGTCCGCATCACACCCGCTCACGAACAGAGGAGACACGAAAGCTGGAAGTAAAATGATCGGGCATCTCGTTAAAATCGTCCATTCCTACCTGTTGCACGTTTGTCGCCCGCTATCGGCCCTTTTCAGTTCTGTCTCCGGGTTAGTATCAGGCCAAGCACGTCCCTCCATATGTGCTGTTTGGGGTAGATTGCTGACGAGGAGAGAGACAGGGACTTTCACCTCACCTTAGTGTCTTGGCAACGCTGGCCTTTGTGCTCGTTACAGGCAACACACACAATACAGTACCTGGAGGACCCTCCTCCCTGTGTACCCTCAATGCCTTAAGGAAGGAGTCTCCCCCCCCCCCCCCCCCCCCCACCGGTTGCCTTGCACATTTTATGCGAATTTACCTCTGAGACAAGCGAATGTAGGTGAGGCGCACAGTGCGTTGACTTGGCGACAGAGGGTCAGTTTGTGTGGAGGGTGGTGCTGTTGCTCAAGTTACTGCTTTCTCAGCAGGCTCTGCAGGCATAGAAATATGCCCTTGAGCCGCCTTACTTAATTTATGGTGTCGCACTTTTCAAAACTGGTCCCCCGACTGAGATTAAAGGAATTTGTCAACAGTTAGCTGCTGGGTGTCTTCTGGAGTAAACGGACATGTCGTGGCGTTTATAGTCTCTAATCTGCAGCTTTTCTCTACAGAGCCTGTCCTGAAAGGTTAACATCTAATGGGCAGCTACTGCTGAGACACCATTTTAACACTGCTTATAAACATGTCCGTAATGTGGAGTTTGTTATTTTGCCTACCTTGGTCTGTTTAGAGTCATAGAGTCATACAGCACGGATAGAGGCCCTTCGGCCCATCGTGTCCGCGCCGGCCATCAGCCCTGTCTACTCTAATCCCATATTCCAGCATTTGGTCCGTAGCCTTGTATGCTATGGCATTTCAAGTGCTCATCCAAATGCTTCTTGAATGTTGTGAGGGTTCCTGCCTCCACAACCCTTTCAGGCAGTGAGTTCCAGACTCCAACCACCCTCTGGGTGAAAAAGTTCTTTCTCAAATCCCCTCTAAACCTCCCGCCTTTTACCTTGAATCTATGTCCCCTTGTTATAGAACCCTCAACGAAGGGAAAAAGCTCCTTAGTATCCATCCTATCTGTGCCCCTCATAATTTTGTACACCTCAATCATGTCCCCCCTCAGCCTCCTCTGCTCCAAGGAAAACAAACCCAATCTTCCCAGTCTCTCTTCATAGCTGAAGCGCTCCAGCCCTGGTAACATCTTGGTGAATCTCCTCTGCACCCTCTTCCTGCAGTGGTCCTCAAAAACATAGTGACCTCAAAAAATTCAACTAGATTAGTCAGTTATGACCTGCCCTTCCATGCTGACTCTTACCAGCTGATACTTGTCCAAGTGCCCAGTCTATCTGTCTCTGATGGATTCCAGTAACTTCCCCACAACTGGTGGTAAACTGACAGATCTGTAGTTAACAGATTAAATTTTAACTCCAAAGAACGGGGTGGGTGGAGGGGGCAGTGAACATTTTAAAAGCTGGGAGCAGGAGCAAATCCCATTTCCAACTTGCTGACTTATGCGTTTTGACCCAGACGTGCATCCCCTCCCCACCCCCACCAGGTTGCACCAAACTTTCCTTCAGCTACACAATCCATTGTAAACGCACCCAATGGGTAGCATCAAGTCTTGCCGTTCATGATGAAGCACATGAAAGAGCACTTTCAAAAAAGGGACTCAAGAATGGGCAAGACATGGCAGTGGTGATTAGAAGCACGGGGTTAAATTGGTGAACCCCAGGATCCAGGTGCTGATATTGCAATGCGTGATTAGCCTGTGCCCAATGGTACCTACGTAGCCAGCACGTTAGATTGGTGCTGCAATTTAATTTAGCTGATAGATGCGCAGCGTGGAGCCCTAGCTGCATATGTCTCTCCAATTCTTGTCAGCAGGGGGGGGCCCAAATCTTGGGTGAGTTGATTGCACCTCTTAAAGGCAGGCTGCACCTCTTATTTGCAAAAAAAATAAGATGCGGAGTCTGAACGGAGATCAGACATCGCACATGTAAAACACAGATGCAGGTCCCATCTCTCTGTTTACAAACTGTTGAGTTATGTTAAGACATTGAATAAAGGTTGCGCAAGACTAAATCCCACATCCTCCAATCTGCCAATCTGAGTTTGTACCAGTCCTGCGAGAGAGTGTGCACCAAGACTCTCTGATGCACTAGCAGCCTTGGTACAACAGGTGGACAGCAGGATGGGTATGCTATATCCACAGGCGGGCAAGAGGCCATCCAGACATATGCTACTGAGACAATAGGAGACAAAGTCAATGCCAGGCGCATAGCAACACGAACGTGGATGCAGTGTAGGAAGAAGTTCAATGCTTTGACACGAGTTGTCAAGGTGAGTGAGGTCAACTGTCACGTGGCACCTCCTACCAACTATACCACTAGCCGCATCCAATGCTTCATGCACTACACCCCCTAACACCCACATACCAACAAACTCTTTCAATCAGCACTTAGCTCTTCCAAACAGATGCTATCTCTCACCTTCACACATTACCACTGTTGCAAGCCGTACACCCACAAGTCACAGGAATCACACATACTGGCAGCTATTCAACCATGGCAAGCAAATCACCCAGACATCCTGCAGGACACTCACCGACACACGCCCCGCTTTCTTGCAGGAGAAGGTGTCGTATAACAGGATATAGCGAGTGGGCCCTCGAGCGTGTTCTGTCATTCATTGAGATCATAGCTGATCTGTGACCTAACTCCATGTACCCACCATAGCCCCATATCCCTTGGTTAACAAACATCTATCAATCTCAGAATTGAGCTAGCATTACCTAAAGTTTGAGGAAGAACGTTCCAAATTTCTCCCACCCTTTGCGTATAGAAGCATTTCGTAACTTCACTCCTGCAAGTCCTGGCTCTAAATGCTAGGCTATGTCCCCTTACCCTAGTATTCAACTATTGGAGGCTTCCAAAAACAGATACAAATGCAGCTGCAGCCAGAACCAATAATCCGGCAACTAGCCTGTAAATCCTGCATGGTTCCTTTAAATAATGCTGGTTGGGTGTTCCTCCAGACCGTCTAGGACATGTTTAACTGGTTGTGGTTAAGACATTGCATTGGCTGCAGCGTTGATTGCCATCAGCATTGCACACTGATCTAATGCACTACATGCTGCCAGCGTTCGTTACCTGCGCAAACCCCTTTACCAAAATGGCGTCTGCTGCACGTCACGTCAGAAGCAAACGTGTGCATGCCATTTTGGAACTTGGGGAGGCCGGCTGAATTTCTAGCCCATAACATTTAATGTGCATTTAACCAAAAACAAATATAAATGAAAAATAATGATTTCTCTCAGGCACCCTTGTGCTTACCCTTGGTGATTACAAAACTTAGATTTCCTCTTCCTAGTTCATCTACGTGGTGCATCCCCTGTGGCTGCAGCGGAGGTAGTGGCAAATTGCTCAGATTCATGCCCTGACCGATTATATGTTTTCGGCCTATGACCTCTGGGATTTGGAGCTTGTGAGGGCCCCGCCAAAGGCTACTCCACCTGCATCTGTGTAGCGACTGACTCGGCCAACTGGAGAGGAGTCAGTATTGCGGGTACCGGTTGAGGGGGGGCAACGGGTGAGATGCAGTAGCACTTTGAGTGGAGTCCCCACTTCCATGTCACCTTTCATCATCATCCCTCTCCTGGGCCAGGGCCACATCAGCCCTACCACTCTGCTGAACAACAGCTTGGAGGGCATGTGTGATGTCTCAGCTGAACAACAGCTTGGAGGGCATGTGTAAGGCCAGTGCTAATGTATCTGTCCGCCTGTTTAAGGCAGCAGTATATTGTTCCTCCCCACAGCCGTGCATGAAGCGCAATGGAGGCTGGTGAATCAGTAACTACTCACTTTTCCTGACCTGTTTGGGTCATTAAATCGCTTCCAGCACTGTGCTCTGCTACGCACCTTGAGAAATCGAAACCTGGAAATTGAGTTAATTGACTACACTTGAGTCGCAATCGTTGTTCCTGGCTTCCCACCTGCTTATTGACTACCCAATCCCCCCGCTGAGATTCTGCCTCATTGTTATAATTTACCTTCTGATTTCTCTCTCCCACCCTTAAATAATGGAGTGACAATTGCAATTTTCCAATCCAAAGACATAATTTGCAAATCGTTTCCTCACCTGTTTCTTTTAGTACACGGGTGGAAACCATGAGGTCCTGGAGATTTGTCTATCTTAAGTCCCATAATTTTCTCCCTATACCTTTTTAAAAAAAAACTTGAGTCCACTAAGTTTGACCTGTTAGGTTTCTTTGTACCGCAGGTATTTTGTCCTCTTTCTCCACTGAGAACTTAGAAAGGCCCCGATATTTGTGGGTGAGGTTGAAAATGGCCTAAGAACCAGCATGGCTGGGGACTCGTTCTTCACACGGCAGGATCTCGTTAACATTTTGTAGGTCTGCTTCCTGCTCAGCAGCCGGCCAAATGGGACAATCTGGCAGGTGGGAAGAAATGGCAGAGACAGGAGGTTGCAGCCTCGGTCCCTGGGGCCAAATGCTTCCTTGAGAGGCCTCCTGGTCCACAAGGAGTGTTGAAAGACCCACTTACCTTGTGGAGCTGACAGCTCCTGCCTCCTTTCACTGCCTGGCCTCTCGAACACCCCCCACCCCCGCCGCTGGGAAACCAGGCTCCGCAGCAATGAATTTTAAATCTGGCTCCCAATTGCACTATGGGAGTCTGATTTAAATGTTACTTAAGCGTCATGCTTCTCCACGACGGGGCACTAGGACACCCTGATATCCGTCATGAGAAAGGCACCGCGCACGTTACGCATATTTCACTTTTTAACCCCTCTCCCACCTGTTGGGCTAATAGCGACGCTAAAATATTCATTTAACAAGTCTGCCATATCCTTATTATCCATTATAGTCTCGCCTGCATGTGTCTTTAATATTAACCAATAGCCCTGGAGTGTTTTAGGATTATGCTTGCTCCCATCAGGAGGCTCTCTGGTATTCAAGTAATGATATTCAAGTCCAATATATATGCTCTGTCGGTCACACTAAGCTAGAGGCTTCAGTCTGGGACATTATTTGTCCAGAGTCACTTAAGTAGTTAGTCAGTGATTGATGACAGTATGGGCTTTTGACTCTGTGTAGTGGTCACTTGCATCGATTCAGTTGCGCTAATGTGGGAAAATAAAAAGAAGTAAGCACACTTCATTGAAAGTTAAGTCTCATAGTATGTAATTATAAATGAAAGTTTTAATTTTTTTTATGAAAAGCCAAAGTTAAATGAACAGTTTATAAGAAGTGGAGAAGACTCAAATGACCGGTCTTTAAAAATGAGTTTTTTAAAAATGAACTGTGCTTGAAAAAGGCATTTGAATTGATTTTGCAATTACTCACAGTTTTTTTAAAAAAAAAGGAACAGCAAGATTATTGAGAAAAGGTGCAGATGACTGGTGACTACACACTTCTCAATGAAGTGGAGGCAAGGCGTCGGCGGCTTCTGGGGAACGAGAAGTCTCGGGTGTCACGGAAATTTAGCATGTTGGAGTAGAAGGTGGTTGCAATGGCCCTGAGCGCCAACAGCACCGTGCCACGGACAGCTGAACAGTGCCGCAAAAAATGTAACGATTTAACGCGGCGGCTAGGGTTTGTACAGATTTCTTGAAATTTTAAACGTTAAGATTTAGGCTTCCCCTCGTAGAGTTTACCTCCTTTTTCTCAAATTGCCATAGTGACCCTCAGGCATGCCGTAAGGGGGCAAGTCTGTAAATCTCTTCTGTTAGCTCCATTGATTTTTTGGCTGGCTGTTCTTATTTGCTTGTTGGTGCTTTATGTAATGAATCTCTTAAAACTGTCATAATCTTAATTGTTGATGATGCTGCTGTTCTTAAATGTTAGTCACTAGTCATCTGTAATTGTTTCAAAGATTTTATTAATGTTAACATCACATTTTTAAAATTAGATAACGCGATTTTTATTTAAAGCTATGCACTACACACCTCAAAGTTCACAATGAAGTTTTGCAACAAATAACTACCTCAGCGTTTACAATAAAGTTTAACTACCTCAAAGTGTTACTGTAAATTTTTGCATTGATTTTTTTTTGATGCTGTAATAAAAGTTCACTGTTCCACCTTCAGTCTTGTCCTGTTTTCTGCTTTCCTGGGGATGGGGAGGGGAATGAATTAGCCACTTTCATCAATGTCTGAAAGCATCAGCCACTAACTGCTCTCTTGCCGCCCTGCCCGCTGCACCCACGGTCTCCTCGGTGGGGCCACCAACCATGGTCCCAGCAAGATGAGTGTTGTCATCCTCCACCTCATCCATTTCCAGTGGCATCTTGTCTGCGTGGTCAAAGGTTATCCTTCCTGCAGGGCAAAGTTGTGCAATGTGCAGCAGGCCTCCACAATCTTTGACACTTACAGGTGAATACTGCAAAGTTCCCCCCGACCTGTCCAAGCAATGAAAGCGTGATTTCAGCACCTTTATTGTCCTCTCCACTACTTGGTGCGTGCACATGTGCACGCTTGTACCTTTCCTGCGCTGCACTGTTGGTCCTGCGGTAGGGAGTCATAACCACGGTTTCAGCGGGTAGCCCTTGTCACCTAATATCCATCCAGATCCTTGACTCATTCCGGTGGAGCCATCGTGTAAGTCTTGTGTCGAAGGACAAAGGCATCATGAGCATTTCCCTTGTGATTTGCATTAACCGTCATCATCCGCAGCCCGGCATCGCAAAGGATCATCATATTTAAGGAATGAAACCCTTTCTTGTTGATGTAAGTGATAGGTGCATCAATGCCACATGGATTCCATCGACAGCACCCTGCACTTTGGGGAAGCCGGTAATCCTGTAGAATGCGATGGACCTCTGTTTGCCGTGAGGGGACATGTCAAGATTGATGAAGTCAGAAGCCCTGCCGAATATGGCATCCGTGATGTTGCACATGTCAACAGTGCCTGCCTGAAATGACCTGAAGACATAGAATTTGAGGCCTGTTGTTAACTTCATGGCCACTGACAAGGTCCTGCAGGAAGTTGAACATGGCCGAAGGTCCTCGTGTAACATCTCTGAGCTGTCCGATTGCCTCCTTGCTGAAACAAAGTCTTCACACACATCTCCTCCCATAACATCTCAAAGGACAGCCTCTCCCTGTACACTCTCTTGGGTGGATAATAGTTCTTTCTGATGAGCCTACAGCGATGGCACCTGACTTGTTAGAATCATGGAAGATTTATGGCACAGGAGGCCATTTGGCCCATCGTGCCAACACAGCCTAATCCTACTTTCCAGCACTTAGTCCGGAGCCTTGTAGATCACGGCATTTCAGGTGCACATCCAGGTATTTTAAAAATGAGTTGAGGGTTTCTGCCTCTACCACCCTTTCAGGCAGTAAGTTCCAGACCCCCACCACCCTGTGGGTGAAAAAAAAATTCCTCATTTCAGCTCTAATCCTTCTACCAATCACTTTAAATCTATGCCCTCTGGCTATTGACCTCTCTGCTAAGGGAAATAGGTCCTTCCTATCCACCCTATCTAGGCCCCTCAATTTTGTACACCTCAATTAAATCACCCCTCAGCTTCCCCTGTTCCAAGGAAAACAACCCCAGCCTATCCAATCTTTTCTCATAGCTAAAATTCTTCAGCCCTGGCAACATCCTCGTAAATCTCCTCTGCACCCTCTCTAGTACAATTACATCTTTCCTGTAATGTCATGACCAGAACTGGACACAGTACTCAAACTGGCCATACCAGTGTTTTATACAGTTCCAGCATAACCTTCCTGCTCTTATATTTTATGGTATTCCATATGCCTTCTTAACCACCTTATCTACCTGTCCTACTACCTTCAAGGATCTGTGGACATGCACTCCAAGGTCCCTCACTTCCTCTACACCTTCCAGTATTCCATTTATTGTGTATTTCCTTGCCTTGTTTGCCCTCCCCAAATGCATTACCTCACACTTCTCTGGATTGAATTCCATTTGCCATTTTTCTCCCCACCTGACCAGTCCATTGATATCTTCCTGCAGTCTACAGCTTTCCTTCTCACTATCAACCACACAGCCAATTTTTGTATCATCTAAAAACTTCTTAATCAAGCGTCCTACATTTAAGTCCAAATCATTAATATATACCACAAAAAGCAAGGGACCTAGTACTGAGCCCTGCAGAACCCCACTGGAAACAGCCTTCCAGTCACAAAAATACCCGTCGACCATTACCCTTTGCTTCCTGCCACTGAGTCAATTTTGGATCCAACTTGCTACTCTCCCTTGGATCCCATGGGCTTTTACTTTTTTGACCAGTCTGCATGTGGGACCTTGTCAAAAGCCTTGCTAAAATCCATGTAGACTACATCAAATGCACTGCCCTCATCAACCCTCCTTGTTACCTCAAAAAATTCAATCAAGTTAGTCAGACACGACCTTCCCGTAACAAATGCATGCTGACTGCCCTTGATTACCCCGTGCCTTTCTAAGTGACGGTTTATCCTGTACCTCAGAATTGATTCCAATAATTTGCCCACCACTGAGGTTAGACCGACTGGCCGGTAATTACTCGGTCTATCCCTTACTCCCTTTTTAAACAATGGTACAACATTAGCAGTCCTCCAATCCTCCGGCACCATGCCTGTATCCAGTGAGGATTGGAAAATGATTGTTAAAGCCGCCGCTATTTCCTGCCTTGCATCTTTTAACAGCCTGGGATACATTTCATCCGGCCCTGGTGATTTATCTACTTTCAAAGATGCTAATTCCCTTAATACTTCTGCTCTCACTAAGTTTATCCCATCCAATATTTCACACTCCATCGTCCCTCTCTTTTGTGAAGACAGACGCAAACTATTCATTAAGAACCATACCCACATCTTCCGCCTCCACACATAGTTTACCTTTTTGGTCTCTAATAGGCCCTATTCTTTCCTCAGTTATCCTCTTGCTCTTAATGGATTTATAAAACATCTTTGGGTTTTCCTTGGTTTTACTTGCCAATATTTTTTCATGCCCTCTCTTTGCTTTCCTAATTTCCTTTTTACTTTCATCCCTGCACTTTTTATACTCCCCAGGCTTTCTGTAGTATTGAGCTCTCGGTGTCTGACATAAGCTTTCCTTTTCTGCCTTCTCTTACCCAGTGTGCTCCTTGACATCTAGGGGGCTCTAGATTTGGCAGTCCCACCCTTTTTCATTGTGGGAACATGTTTATTCTGCACCCCTAATATCTTCCCCTTGAATGCCTTGTTGTTTCCTGCGCCTCATGTACCTTCTACGCAGAATTCAGCAGGTAAGTGCTTTTCCAGCACTGCTTGTGGACCAGGAGCAGCAGGAGTGCTTCCCTCGGGCCCACCAAGCAAATCTGTTACTCTTCTCACAATCGCACCCCCCCCCCCCCCAGGCCCCGACCTGCCCAACACCTCCAATCTCTCTTTCTCTCCCTCCCTCCACTCCCCGGCTGCAGCCTTATGCACAGGAATATAAGGAGCACTGGGATCCAGAGTGATGGAAGCACAATTGTTTCACCTACTCTTCTTTCTTCTCCCAGGCCTCCTTAAACACTCTCACACTCTTAAATCTTCAAATAAATTGAAATCTCTTACACACAACTCTATCTCACCTTTTAAATAAGTCCACACCTGAAAAAGGAATGAGGCTCCTGATACCACTTCAGAGCAACCCTAACTTTTACAGTGTACTTTAGTTCATACTTACCTGTTTCCTGCAGCAAGTTGGCGCTACTTCAGTGATTTCCATGATTGCAGTGTGTGATTTCCCCTTTAATTCGTACCTGTCAAACCGCTGGCGAACCAAACAGAGCAAGTTCACGATTTTGGGGTTTTAGTGTGTGTGTGGGCATTCGCGAACTTGCACAATCGGTTCACCAGCGTTTGGACAGGACGCCATTACGGGACGGCATCCTCATGTGAGTGGGCCAGAAATTAATGTGTTGCCCATGTGGGAGAGAAATAAGTGAATCTTGGACATTATGGAGAAGACGTCCTGGAAGGTGGGAACTTGTACAGATATGGGGCTGGCAGTTTGCCCATCGTCTGGGTCCTGTGGCACTTGGGTGCGTGTCAGCGCCAATGGCCCCAATATTTGTGCGGGGTGGCGAATCGTAGCGGCTGGGAAAGCGGGAAATACGGACAACCGGAGGTCCTGCAGGACCGTGCTAAAATTTTTTGTCTCCATTTCCTGGCCGGCAGCCAGCCAGATTGACAGTTTGTGGCACAAGGCTGCAGCCGGGGAATGGAGGGAGAGAGAAATCAGAACAGGAGGGGGTGTGGGGAGAGAAAGAGAGATTGGAGGTGTTGGGCAGGTTTGGGGGCTTTGGGGTGGGGAGGAGGCCAATCATGAGAAGGGGAATAGGTTTGCTTGTTGGGCCGGGGGGAAGCAATGCTGGAAAAGCACGTACCTGCTGGATCTCGCCGCTCTCACAGCTGGGGAAACCTAATTGCTAAAATTTGAGACACAGCCTCATTAAAATATTTAAATGATGGATCTGCATCTACAGTGGGGGAGGGGGGTTTTAATAGCGAGAGGGATGCTGTCTCCTACAGTGGTGCCTCACACTCTCTAGGCCTCCTGCCTCTGCTGTTCCTCTTCCATGATGAAGGCCATTGCAGCTACTTGATCCTACTAGAAAGTGGGGGGTCTTCAGAAATATCTGGTGCACAGATAGACAGCACTTTGGTTAAGTTTAGTGCAAGTCTGTGATGAAAAATCACTGTCAAACTTGTACAATTCACCTCCAAACAGCTGGCGTGCATGCCGGAAATCCTTACCCTCCAATTAGCCCGGCTGCCTGTCACAGCTGGAATCAGGTATCAGGCCCCGACTATCGCTGGCTCACGCCTCTTGCTGACCTTGGGCAGGGGACTCCCTCACCTCTTTTGTTCATAAAATATACTTTATTCCTAAAATTTGCAGCAAAACATACAACACAGTTGTCATATCACATTCCATACAATGTGTAGGTTACATCAAGTACAGTTCAATGAACACATTGTACATAATTACAGTTCATGACACTCTGGGGTGTCTCATTGCATTATACTCAATACAGATTATTGATTACAGATTCATTTCAGATACATTACATCAATTTGAATTTTACATTCTGCCTGGGGGGGTTTTCCCTGATTGTAGCCCCTCGGTATACAATAGCGGGAAGGCTCTAAATAGTTGCCTTTCCCCGCAGAGCCTTTGTGACGGCCGCACCCAGTCTCAGTGCGTCCCTGAGCACGTAGTCCTGGACCTTCGAATGTGCCAGTTTGCAACACTCGGTCGAGGACAGCTCCGTGCACTGGAAGATCAGCAAGTTTCGGGCAGACCAAAGGGCGTCTTTCACTGAGTTGATGGTCTTCCAGGAGCAGTTGATGTCTGTCTCGGTGTCCGTCCCCAGGAACAGCCCGTAGGGCACACAGTCCTGTGTTACGGAACTGCTTGGGACAAACCTGGACAGATACCACTGCATCTCTCTCCAGACCTTCTTTGCAAAGGCACATTCCAGAAGCAGATTTCGTCTGCACCGCAGCCTCTTCGGGGACAGCGCGCGGTGGCGCTGAGAGTCCGGGAGTGCATGAAGGATCTGATGGGAAGGGCCCTTCTCACCACCAGCCAAGGTAGGTCTTGGTGCTTGTTTGAAAGTTTTGGCGATGAGGCGTTCTGCCAAATGACATTGACAGTCTGCTCGGGGAACCAACCGACGGGATCCATCGTCTCCTTTTCCCGCAGGGTCTCGAGGACGTTACGTACGGACCACTTACTGATCGCCTTGTGGTCGAAGGTGTTTTTCTGCATAAACTTCGACGAAGGGCAAGTGGGGCGGAACGGTCCAACTGGACGGAGTGTTCCGTGGCGGCGTCGCCAGGCCCATCCTTCACAACACCGGGGATAGGTAGAACCTCAGCATGTAGTGACACTTTGTGTTTGCGTACCAAGGGTCCACGCAAAGCTTGATACAGCTGCACACGAAAGTGGCCATCAGGATGAGGGCCACATTGGGCATGCCTTTCCCCCCTTTCTCCAGAGATTTGTACATCATGTCCCTGCGGACACGGTCCATTTTTGATCTCCAGATAAAATGGAAGATGGCTTGGGTGACTGTCACAGCGTAGGAGCGAGGTATGGGCCAGACCTGTGCCAAGTACAGCAACACCGAGAGCACCTCGCACCTGATGACCAGGTTTTTGCCCACGATCGACAGGGATCGTCGATCCCACAGTCCCAGTTTCTGCTTCACCTTAGAAATACCCTCCTTCCAGTTTTTGGTTCATGCCCAGGCCCCCCCAAACCAGATCCCCAGCACCTTCAGGTAATCCGACCTGACTGTGAAGGGGATAAAGCATCGGTTGGTCCAATTCCCAAAGAACGTGGCCTCGCTCTTGGTACGATTTACCCTGGCCCCTGAGGCCAGTTCGAACTGGTCGCAGATGCTCATCAATCTGCGTACCAACAGCTGATCCGAGCAAAAGACGGTGACGTCGTCCATGTACACGGAGGCCTTCACCTGAGTGCCTCCGCTGCCTAGGATCGTCCCCTCCATCGGCTGCCCGAAGTCGGCTGGGTCCTCATACGCAGCACAGCAGCAGTACAATCGTGCGTTATCTGTAAGACAGAACCTCCTTTTCCAGAGACTGACAGCTCTTTGGTTAAGTTTAGTGCAGGTCTCGGTGATGAAAAATCACGAGAAAAATAGCTATGAAATTGCAGAAATTGGGACCTGTTCAGTGGAAACTACTGAATTGCACCGATATCCAGTAATTACCAGTCCTGCTGCGCCTCTAGTTTTGGGTACAAATCTGCGTTATTTGCTTAAATGCTGCTCTTGAGCTGGGGGGAGAGAACTATGTAAATGAGCGGCAGAGGGTTTCAGAGGATGTATCTTGGAAGTGTCACAAATGATGGATGATTATACGTAGTGATGCTTTGGATTACAAGCCGACCTAAATTGGTTGCGCGGGAATCTCTGGGGGAATAAAACGGCTCAATGGCGCTCTTAACGCCGCGCTTTTGCAGGAAATTTCGGGCCGACGTATCGTTCCTGTGGACGTCTGACCCTATTCCAAGCCCTCCATACCCACCATGGGAGAGGATCAAAACTGGTCGGTGTATTCTAGATGTGCCTCTAAGGCCTTATTTGATAGAAGTGTATTTGTGGTGTCAGTATTAAATCGTCCCAGCTATGCACCCTGTATTTGCTCCTCTAGGGCCTCCACATTGGACAATGACCATCATTGTTTCTTGAATTGTGACCTTCTCTTCCACAGCCGTAAGCAGGTAACCCTGCATAGTAAACACATGTCTGGAATTACCCTGGTCTAAATACATCACCCTGCACTTATCCTCATTGAAGGACATCTGTCACACGTGGGGTTTAAAAACGTTAACTATGCCCCTTTTAAACAAAGACATTTGAAAACCTGCAAGTGTCCTCGCAAATCCTGTTTTCCTAAATGACACTGATTGCATTGGATGTATCAGTTTCGGGATCGAAGACATCATACTGTGGCTAGATTACTAAATAAATAAGCTACGTGTGTCAGGCTTTTAAAACACTGGGGAGGCGGGGTTAAGTTCAATAACCCCTGAAACCAGGTGTGGGCATCACAATCCGTGATTAACCCACACCCAGTGCTTCCATGCAGGCCGCACGTGAGCTGCTTGCTGTCAGATCATTAACACTATTTCTCCGTGCAACCAGCGCTACGCGCGGAGCTGAGAGGCTGCATGCATGAGCTGGAGGCCTGAAATGGGGCGTGGCCAGCACTTGTCACAGGCAGCCTACATCTCTTAAAGGGGAGGTGCACGGTCTACTGAGAGCAGTGCAGGATGGTAGGAAGGATTGCTGGACCGGCAAGAGAGTGCACCCCACGCTTCTGACGACGCACTGGAGGCCCTGGTGGAGGGAGTGGACGAAAGGAGGGCCATCCTGTACCCGCAGGGTGGTAGGAGACCCTCCAGATATTAGGGGGGGTTTAAATTGGTTGACCCCCAAAACCAGGCGTGGGTATTGTGATCCGCGATTAACCCGCACCCGGTGCTTCATGCGCAGACAGGACGAGATATTCATCCGGCCTGAACACTTACCTGACAGCAGCGTTTAAAAACCAGGCCTGACACGAGGACTCAAGGAAATGTGCACTTCCCACCAGCAGGGGGGGCCCCAATCTCTTAAAGGGAATTTGTCTCCAAGGTAACTGGTACTTTTAGCAAATAAGAAGTAACAGTCTGCTGTCTGAACAGAGATCAGACATCGCACACATACAACACAGGTGCAGGTCCCATCCCTATGTTTACAAACTGATGAGTTATTTTAAAACATTGAACAAAGGTTGTGCACTACTAAATTTGACATCCTCCAATCTGCATGCCAGACCTCACCAATCTGCCGGTCCGAGTTGTTTCCAGGCCTGCGAGAGACCGTGCACCAAGGTTCTCTGCTGATGTACTAGAGAACACAGAGTAGTCAAGGTGAGTGAGTTCAACTGTCAAGTGGCATCTCCTACCAACTGCACCACTAGCCGCATCCACTACTCCACGCACTGCACCCCTCATCACGCACATACCAACAATCTCTCTCCATCAATACTGAACTCTTCCAACCAGATGCTTCCTCTCACTTTTACATATTACCACTGTTTCAAGCTGCCCACCCACAACTCACAGGCCACACTATTCAACCATGACAGGCACATCACCCAGACACACACCCTGCTTTTTTGCAGGTGAAGGTAGTGCGTAATAGGACGTGGCAGTGGCATTTAGCCCCTTGAGCTTGTTCCGTCATTCAATGAGATCATGGTCGACCTGTGACCTAACTCCATATACCCACCTTGGCCCCATATCCCTTAATACCCTTGGGTCACAGAAATCTATCAATCTCCAATTTAGAATTCACAGCTGAGCTAGCATCAGCTGCCGTTTGCAGAAGAGCGTTCCAAACTTCTCCCACCCTATGTGTGTAGAAGCATTTCCTAACTTCGCTCCTGCACGTCCTGGCTCCAAATGTTAGGCTATGTCCCCAAGTCCTAGTATTCAAAAATATAGGAGACCTCCAAGAACAGTTACAAATGCATTAGCAGCTAAAAGCAATAATCCAGCAACTCACCTGTAAATCCTGCATGGTCCCTTTAAATAGTGCTGTTGGGATGTCCTCCAGCTACTCAGACATGTTCAGATGGTTGTGGTTAAGATCATTCGTTGAGTTGAACGTTAGACACCATTTTAGAACTTATCACTTCAAATCAAAATTGCGCGCTGGACGCATTTTCTCCCTACTTTACATGTTGCCGGCGTTAATGCTCTGTGCATACGCTAATAGCTATACCACGATGGCGTCCGGCGCACGTCACGCTAGAAAAAATGCTGTCTTGGCACTTAGAGGCCACGTAGTGCTGAAACAATGGGCGCTACACGGCCCAATTTCTAGCCCCAGCTTTGCAGGCAGTGGGAGGCTGCGGCTTGGGTGATGTCGTTCACGTTATTGATAATCACTTACGGATCAAATGAGCATGCGGAGCCCTTGCACACAAGGCCTGTGTTCCTTGTTGCCTTTTTGCATTTTCCTACACTTCCTCCTCCTCCTCCGCCTCTTCCTCCTTGTCATCCTCTTGCTCAGGGTCTTGCCGGATAATCGGTGGCAAGGGCTGGTCCCTCATAACAGCAAGGTTGTGCAGCATGCAACATACCGTGACGAATCTTGACACCCACTCAGCAGAGTACTGCAGGGCTCCTCCAGAACGTTCCAGGCAGCAAAAGCATTGCTTTACGACGCCTACAGTATGCCTGACGACGTTGTGTGTGGCAGCATGACTATCGTAGGCCAGCGCTGCATTTGTCGGGATAGCCCTTCACACCCAGTAGCCAGCCTTTCACTTGCTGAGCCGGTTCAAAGATAGCTGGCACATTGGACTGCCACATCGTGAAGGCATCGTGACTGCTGCCAGGGTAGCGGGCATTGACCTGCATGATCCGCTGCATGTGGTCGCACCCCAGCTGCCCGTTGAAGGAGTGGAACCCCTTTCTGTTCATACAGATGGTCGAGTTGAGATGTTGAGCATGCATGGCTATGTGCGTTCAGTCAATGGTACCCTGCTCCATGGGGAAGCCTGCAATGCAAGCAAACCCTCGTGCTCGCTCGTTCTGCTTCTCTCTATCAAAAGGAAACGTGATGAACCTATTGCGCATCTCATATAGTGCCTCAGTGACCTCCCTTAGGCAGCAGTGCGCCGCAAACTGCGATATTTTGCACAGATCGCCAGCAGAGGCCTGAAAGTATCCAGAGCCGTAGAAGTTCAGTGCCATCGTTATCTTGACAGCCGCGCATAATGCTGTCCTTGCCCTACTCTGAGGCTGTAGTTGTCGCTGCAGCAGGTGACAGATCTCCGTCACGATCTCTTTCATGAACTCCAGCCGTCTGATGCACTGGTCTTCGCTCATGTTGAGCTAAGAGTATTGTTCTCTGAAGGCCCTCATGGGATATGGTCTCCTGCTCAGTGCCCTGCGCTGCCACAGACTCCTCCCTCTCCTTGCAGCTTGACCTGCTCTGCGTGGCCTCTCTGCATGCTTCCAATCGTGTTCTATGCCCAACGGGAGCCCTAGCAGACATGATTGCCAGGAATATTCTTTAAACACTGGTGTAAAGTACGCCAACCGTAAGACAGTACCTGCCAAACCACTCTCCAATAGGAAGCTTCAACAAACACGTCTTAGTCTACCAGCAGCCAGAAACAATAATCCAGCAACTGACCTGCAACACCTGCATGATCCCTTTAAATAGGTTTGGTGGGGGTTCCTCCAGGCACTCTAAGATATGTTCAGGTGTTCGTGGTCAAGACAATGCATTGAGTGGAGTGTTAAGTGCCAAAATGGTGTCTATCACTTTAAATCAGTGTTGCACACCGATCTAACATATTCTCCCTACTTTATATGATGCAGGCATTCACTATCCGCGCATGCACGAAACCCTTTACCAAAGTGGCATCCGACGCAAGTCATGCTAGAAGCGCCGAAACAGGGCGCTACGTGGCCCCATCGGCTTTTGGAAGCACAAGCTTTCCAACACAGCAGAGAGTAACGTAAGGGAAGGTAACAATGGCGTACATCAAAGGCTTTGGATCGTGTGAAGAGGCATGGGCCCCTCATTCCTATCTGGTAATCTGTTCAAGAACTGCGATTTTTAGAACATCAAATAGTATTCCATCCAGCATATGGTCAAATGGTATAAGGAATGGATTTGAAACCACTGAAGCAATCAAAATTGGACAGGTCAGGTATATAGAAATGAAAGGAGCTATCTCTACATGAAAAGCCGTGAACAAATAGTAATGGGTCCTTTTACATTCCATGGTCTTTTCTACATCAAAGGGTCTCCAGTCACATGATCATATCCTATACTGTCAATCATTGACGCATAGCAACAGGGAGCGATTGGACGAAAAGAATGACACTCCCCAATCCTACTCCTATTCGTAAAAACTGCTGCTCCAAGTGGACATTGGGAGAAATGGCTTCTGGTGGAGGGTGAGCTGCTGGTTCTTGGGGCTGGACTGTGTGCAGTGGAGGCAGCACCTGGGGTGTCGGGCTGCACAGCCTTACTCGCTGCATTCACAAGAACCTGGCAGAGGTTGCCAGTTCTGGCCAACGTCCTTGATCTCCTCCTGTCTAATGGAGACGAGAGAGTCCAGGTGCTCGTCGTTCTCAGCAACCATCGTTTGCCTCACTTGTCGAGTAATGAAGTCCTCTCCCTAGGCTGACTTGTACCGAAACAGGTCGGATGCATCAGTTGTGTGTCTCGCGTAGAGCCAGAGGGGCCAGGAGTTGGAATTGGAGTGAGGTGAGGCTCGCCGTGATCAAGCATCGCCCCCGCACCAGCACCCTGAAGGTGCCACATGGGGGCCCATTTCGCTCGTCCCCCCCCCAAGTTCTTCCTCCTCTCGCTTCACTTACCGTGTCACCGCCCTCTGCAGCCCGTGCGTCCTTGGTGTTGCCTACGGCAATCCAGGGAGCTCTTCACGGTGCGATCACTCTAAGTTCGAGTGTTGTGCTTCAGTGTCAAAGTAACTTCAAGCAGAAGCAATTTATTTTGTCTAATCTGGGCAACTGGCACTACATAGGTATATGTTAACAACGAGCGATAATACAAAGAACCAATGACACTTGTTTCTCGGCAGTCAGCAGCTCGATGAGATAGCACGACGGCGAACGGTAGTATGGCAGAAGTCTTACAAGGAGCCTCTCCGATCTAATTGAAGACTGTCGTCCTGCTCTGGAGCTAGTCTTGAGAGCAAATGTTTTCAAGTCACAATGTTCTTTGACCACACGGCTGGAATCAGAACTAACAATCACCTGAGTGTGAGTAATGCATATTCTTCCATATGATGGTCAGCTATTGTCACGTTTGTGGTTCCTTGACCATACATACCTGGATTTTGTAGCCAAGTCTTCAGCTGATTGTCATCAATGCAGTTTATGCTTACATGCACAAGTAAGATTTGAGTTCCAGAACAATGGGAAATCAAAAGGACCAGGGTTACATATATTAATCATTACCTTCTCGATGGTTACCACTGCCTGACCTAATCAATGCCGTTGCCCTTTTGTGAGTGATAACCCATTCGGGGGCATCAGGACCCTCCATGAGGAAACAATTATCAGCAGTATATGTTGTTAATCTGTAGTTGGTTAGCTGAGAAGGGGTAGGGCCGTCGCATCAGACAGCTGTGCCCCTGTGGGAGGGAAGAACAAAAAATGTTACCCTGGTGAAGCATGTTCACCTGCCAAATGCTGCATTAACATTCAGTGGCTTTTTAAAAACAGTGCATTTCTTCGCCCTGCTTTTTAACAACTTCATTTTACTTTCCCTTTTTATTTACAATTACATGGCGTTACATTAATCTAACTTTCATTAGTTAATAGTTGATTTTAAAGTCTGTTTATCTCTAAGAATTCAGGCTGAATTGGTGGTCATGTCTTCTTTCTCAGACTTTTTCTTCCGTATTAACAAACACTGCTTAGATGCCCATTAGAGGACATTGCACTTTTTTCAGCTTCCCATTGCAGGAAGTTCCTGCAGTAAAGAGCACGGATACAATGCGCGCAATACGTTACATATGTCTGTATTTCAATATCATCTACCTTGGCTGTAACAGTCGACTTTTTTCTTAGAGTGCCCGCTGAACTAAGCTGAAAACTGATCCTGTATTTAAAGCCCATGTGACTGGTTACATTTGTCAATCAAATCATTAAGTTGAAAAACAGTTACCAAATAAAACGTTTGAAGGGTGAAATTAATGAACGGACAAAGAGCCTCATAACTCAGTGTTATCTCTAGTCAAACACTCAAATTCTCTTACCATAAATTTTTGTTTTTTATTCGTTCATGGGATGTGGGCGTCGCTGGCGAGGCCGGCATTTATTGCCCATCCCTAATTGCCCTTGAGAAGGTGGTGGTGAGCCGCCGCCTTGAACCGCTGCAGTCTGTGTGGTGAAGGTTCTCCCACAGTGCTGTTAGGAAGGGAGTTCCAGGATTTTGACCCAGCGATGATAAAGGAACGGCGATATATTTCCAAGTCGGGATGGTGTGTGACTTGGAGGGGAACGTGCAGGTGGTGTTGTTCCCATGTACCTGCTGCCCTTGTCCTTCTAGGTGGTAGAGGTCGCGGGTTTGGGAGTTGTTGTCGAAGAAGCCTTGGCGAGTTGCTGCAGTGCATCCTGTGGATGGTACACACTGCAGCCACAAATTGCTGTATTTGTGCTCCTCGGGTCTCCCACGATGCTCTCCTGGCCTGTAACTCACCGACTCTTAGGGGCCATCTGCTCCTGTAGCAGAGATGCTCCTGCCTGTATCCAGTGAGCTGCTTTGTGTGGCCTGCTGCTATAAGGCTGATATCCAGGGTAGTGCTGCTTGACGCTCCGAGCCACCCCACCAGTGTGGAGTTCACCGATAAGGTCACCCACCACTGATGGGTGGAATGATGCGATGATGGATTGTAAGCCGTCTCTCATGACGATCTCCAGTCTGTCTCCGAAGCCTGAACCTCCATCGAGTTGGGGGGCCCTGGCCTTAATTGTCCCCTTGCAGGGGACCTGCCAGATGATGGACTCCTGGACCACAGCCGCTGCCTGCCGATCTTGTTGCAGATCTCCACAGTGGATTCTGAGATCAGGCCAGTAAGGTTGTCCAATTTGTCGACGTAAAACGCATCCTCCTCTGGTGCTCCATCACCAGGTGCCTCCTCATGCCTGCATTCGACATGTCAGGCTCTGCTGACCCATCGCTACGTGTCCGCCTTCTGGCCGGTCTCACCGGAGAGGTAGATACGTCCTCCACCTCCTCCCAAGTTTTCCACCACCACAGTGCTGCTGGAGTCAGACGTCTGGGAGTTATTGTGGGACAGAATCACTCTCTGAGCACAGTCATGTGTTGCTCATTGACAGTCTCTGTCTCTGCTTGGGGGTGGCCTGAGAGGGTTCAGGGTTCACTCCCAGGAAGGATTGTTGGTGAGGAGACCTAGCTTTCTGTCAGTCTCTCATCAAAGGCTTGGGATTCCTCCCCACCCATTCTTTACCCTCTTCTGCGGATTGTGTGCATGCTTGGCCTGCAAAGACAAAAGTAAACTGTCAAAATGCGTGACGAGCAATTCCAATGAGCTACTGCTGTACATATATCAGGAGAGGAGCGCTCAGTCCCCTCCGACAAATTGCTGGTCCAGTTACTTTGCCTGTGTCATACCGATTGGGCATGGCAGAAGGAATGGAAATTAATTTCCCATCTTTCCTGACCTTGTCAGGTCATTAAATTTCTTGTGGCACTGATCCGCCGTCCTGGGGTTCAGCCGCCACCTCCCTCCAGGCACAGCTTATTCACTGCCTGAGAGGCTACTCCATCTCATCGAGGAAGGCCTGCAGGTCACCTTGAGCGAATTTGAATTTTTTTCCTAAATTTCCCAGTTAGCATCCGGCCAGATTGAGGCGCTGGCTGTTGGGTGGGAAGGTCTGCGGCGGGCACTCCCTGGCAACGATAAAGTCAGTGGGGGGGGGGGTCCGAGCAAGGAGGGCGGGGGTGTCGGAAGATGCGGCAGGTTTGCTTGGGGGGCCGGGGGAAAGCACTCCTGCTTTTCTTGGCTTACAAGCAGTGCTGGAAAAGCGTTTACCTGCTGGATCCAGCAGCTCCCCACCTCCCTTCAGCTGCTGGGTTTCCTGGGTCCTGGAAAACCCAGCCCGCAGCCATAATGGCTTCCAAAATCTGAGGAACGCAGCCTCGTTAACATATTATAACAACGGATCCGCCTCTTCAGAGCAGGTCACTCGGCCACCCCCCAAAAGCAGCGTTCAAGGCGGGATGGGGTCAAGTTCTAACCCACCCCGCAGCCCTGCCACTGTCCCACCTGTTAATTGTATTTGTACTTTATATCAATCAGTGTTCATTTTATTCAGGTGGTGCGTATAAATTGAGAACTCTTGTATCCATTTATGAGAGCTGATCTAGGGTGTGGTGTGGGTGTAATGAGCTCTCCAAGTAAAGGCTTGGAAGCAACTGAAGACTAGGCTCTAGTATTCTATTGTTCACCACCTGGCTATCCAATTTGTAACACCACCTGTCCGGGGGGGTGGGGGGGCATAGGCTGGGGCTCAGCAGCTTTGAGGGCCTCATGATAGGTCTGGCACTAGAGTTTCTTAAGCAGCCAGCATCCTCATAGTGTCTTTTTTTGTGCATTAAGAGGCATCTTTAGTAATGTTCACATTCTGACTTGTTCATCCAATTAATACGGTCCCAGTAGAATTGAATTGGAAAGAAAAGGGCACAATAGCAAGAGTGAACTTGATGTATGGATAGGAGTTTTTATGGGAATCGGGGTGGGTGGGTGGTGGGGAGTGTTTAGCTTCTATCGCATTTTAGAGAAAAGTCGTTCGGTTCTCACTCTTCAGCTCCCCAATCTAAAACACCTTGTTCTTGCTGATCCATATTTGTTCATCTCACTCATGTAAGACCGTTATTTCTTAAGGTAGAGTTGAAGTTAGGCGACGGTGCAGTGAATTACTTCATGTGGTAGGACGCAAGGGACCTGAAATACTTCTCTTCAGTCATGTTGCTGCAGGTACAGGACTTTGATCCATTGCCTGCTGTGGTGCCCTGATACTGCATGGTCAACCATGATACCTGCTTTGTTGGCTTATTGGTTTGGGTGGTGTCTGCTGCAACTTAACGTAGGCCTAGATGATAGAACAGCACTGCTGCTGACGTGAATGCGAACCAGCAGCTACTCAATTCCTGCCACTGCTGGAGGGTTTCTGAGCATAGCGCAGTGAGCTTTGTGTGAGCTCTCTGCTTCCTAGAAGATTGCTTGTATCTTCTGAGAGTTGAAGGTATTGGATTTTGGCCCTCAGTGCTTCTATAGCAGTAGTTGGAGCATTCATGATGGGTGCTAATGCACTATCTAACTGTGGCTGCCTGCTTACTGGTGGACTGCTCTACAAACAACTGTTCTCCCAATACGTCTCCTGTGGGAGACGGCAGTGCCTCCTCCAACCCACCTAGACTGTCTCCTAGTTGTGTGCAAAGGGCCAGGTGACTGCTCTGTTACTGTTCCAAGTGGCCCCAAGATGTGTAAGGTGTTCCATTCCCTTCTGCCTTACACCGGTTCTTGAACCTCAGAATTACAAGAACAGAATTGCACGTGACACACAGGCATTGGCTCAACCCAAACTTGTTGTTTATTAGACCAACAAAACCCCAGTACAAATACTTCTACGAATTGACTGAAACCTACAGTCACCCATGCGGCTAGTCATAGGAACGTAGTCGTTACCGATGCTGATCGTAGGCCTGAACCTGGAAATGACCGGTTTCCGTCCTTCTTCCCTTGACTGCAGAGTTCGCAGTGCAAACCCCTTAGTGGTTTGCCCGGAACTTATAATCACCCACGTGGCTGGTCGTTACCGGTGTTGATTGTAGGCCTGGATCTAGAGGTGACTGGTCTCCGTCTGTCTTCACCCGACTGCAGCCTCCACGTGCTGCTGTTGAACCTTCTTATAGTGTTCCAGTCATGCAAACCACAACCTTGGCCTCATCTGTGGCTTCAGCTATCAATCTGTTGGATTGCTTGACATTCACACCTCTTCATCTGGGCATCTCGGTGATTCAAAATTCACTAGTTGTGCAGAGCTGTGAGGTTGAGAGACAACTCCTTATCTCCTCCCTGCTACCTGCACAGCATCAGGACAATGTGGTATTCTTCACTGGGATGGGCCCTTGGCTCACAGCATTGTTTAGGTGTCCAAGACTGAGCATGGCTCAGCGGCTCAGTTTGATTTATACATTGTCTCAATGTTAATGTGTCTTCACCAGCGGATCATTGTTTGATGTAAATGAGTCTCTGAAACTGATCATGAGCTGGAGTCTCTTTGACTGGCACCTGGGGTTAACTGTTTCATATCTCGCAGCCTGTTTCATGTCTTACAGTTTCACAGTGGTTTTACAGTATTTTCCATATTTGTAGTCTTACAGATGTGAATTGGAGAGATGTATGCCTTCACCTGCAATAGCAAGCAAATAATCTGACAGTGAGAAGTTCAGTTATTAGTTTTAACTATGAATATCATCTTAGGTAAAATAGATAGTAACGAACAATTTATCTAATCTAGTACTTGTCAAGATCAATACAAGATTTCTCTAATTTACCTATAACTACACTATTATAAGTTGCTTTTATCAAGCACTCGAGCTAAATGCCAAGTCAGAGAACATATTGTCCCATCAGTGGCTCCCTAGATCCTGGGTTTGATGGACCTGTTTCTCTCTGCTGTGCAGAGGACATATCCTATTCAATGAGATCGGACCCGTGACTTGTTTGATGCAGGACCTCGCAGCTCCTTGGCTGATGTTAACTGAGGTCCCCAGTGGCTGACTGCAAGGAAAGGGAGCTGTAGAAATTGAGGGCCCTTGTCAGCTTGGTGGCCGCCGATGAGGCCTATTCCGGTGGCAGACCTTAGCTTCAACTCCTCTTGGAGCATCTTGCACAGCTGGCCCATGGCCTCCTTGCTGAAACGCAGGCTTTGCACGCTTAGCTCCTCCGATATTGCCTCCAAAGACGTTTGTTCCCTGGACACACTCCGAGGGGGCAGTAGTAGCATCTGCTCAGCCCTGGTGCCTGACTCGACGGGCATACTCCCTCTGATTCTTCTCTGCGTCGTCCAGAATGAGCAGGAACTCTCTCCTCCTCTTCCTTCCCCAGTATCACGAACAGAGCTGGAATTGCTGAGAAATGAGACATTTTGTTTGATAATTTCAAGAAATATATTAGTGGGCCAGAAATTACTCATGTCGGGACGTCGTTCCATAATGGTGTCCTCTCTCTCCACCGGCGAATTGATGGAGTAAGTTCACGAATGCGCACTGAAACCTGGAAATCATGAACTTGCTCCCATTGGTTCAGCAGCGGTTTCAAAGAGAGGGAAGAGAGGTGAGCGCAGTGTAAAAGGAAAGTCCGAGAGGTGAGCGCAGTGTAAAAGGAGAGTCCGAGAGGTGAGCGCAGTGTAAAAGGAGAGTCCGAGAGGTGAGCGCAGTGTAAAAGGAGAGTCCGAGAGGTGAGCGCAGTGTAAAAGGAGAGTCCGAGAGGTGAGCGCAGTGTAAAAGGAGAGTCCGAGAGGTGAGCGCAGTGTAAAAGGAGAGTCCGAGAGGTGAGCGCAGTGTAAAAGGAGAGTCCGAGAGGTGAGCGCAGTGTAAAAGGAGAGTCCGAGAGGTGAGCGCAGTGTAAAAGGAGAGTCCGAGAGGTGAGCGCAGTGTAAAAGGAGAGTCCGAGAGGTGAGCGCAGTGTAAAAGGAGAGTCCGAGAGGTGAGCGCAGTGTAAATCTTAGGCAAGTCATGGTAGCAGAGCTCGCACCTGTGATATGCTCCTCCTGCACTATGTGGGAAGTCATGGACACTACAGGTGTCCCTGGTGACCATGTGCGCAGGAAGTGTATCCAGCTGCAGCTACTGACTAACCGCATTTCAGAACTGGAGCTACAGGTGAATTCACTGGAGCATCCGCGATGCTGAGATTATGGTGGATAGCACGTTCAGTGAGGTGGTCACACCGCAGGTAAAGATTACGCAGGCAGAAAGGAAATGGGTGACCGCCAGGCAGAGTAAAAGGACTAGGCAGGTAGAGCAGGAGTCCCCTGGGGCCATCTCCCTCTCAAACAGATATACCGCTTTGGAATACTGTTGGGGGAGATGGCTTATCAGGGGAAAGCAGCAAGAGCCAAGTTCGTGGCACCAAGTGTGGCTCTGCTGCACAGGAGAGGAGGAATAAGAGTGGCAGGGGGCTACATTGATGGGGGATTCAATTGTAAGGGGAATAGATAAGCATTGTAGGGTGTTTGGCGTTGTTCTCACCCTGTTGATCGGTGCACGTATCTGGTCCCCGGTCTAGCCAAGGAACACTTATACCTCACGGATTGCGGGTTCAGGAAAACGGGACTTACGCTAACGCACCTGGTGATGGATCACACAGTCGAATAGCACAGAGAGCACACAAACTCGATCTTTGAACTGAATTGGAATGTTGGTTTTATTATACTGTCAACACGAAGAAGGTAACGAAACAAACGGTCCTACACAGTACATTGAGTTACACACTCCCACTACAGTACTTTATCCCGCTAAACTAAGAGAGGTTGGTGGGGACCCTGGAGACACTTAACACACACACTTATGGTCGAGGCTCACCAATCCTTAGCACTTGCAGGTCTGGCTGACCGGTTCTCTCACATAGGGTTCGTTAGTTTCGCTGGAAGCTGCTCTCCTCCAAGAGACAGCCAGCACAAGAGGAGCAGAACACAAGAGCAAGCAAGAGCCAGAGAGCGAGAGGGGTTTCGAGTTTCCATTTATATACCCCTCCTCTTACAATGGTCTTCGTCACTTAAATGAGGCACTTCATGTCTGTTTAAACAGTTCTTACAAAGTCCTTAAGAATCGTTGATGGCTTTTGATGGTCTCATTATGTTGCAGTTGCTTTTCTCGTTGGGCCATTGTTCTTCTACGATTCATTCCGATTGTTGATCACCTGGTATACAGGGCTCCTTTTGTATCCAACATCCTAGGTGTTGATCGGTTTTGCTTTAAAACAAAGACATGGCCCCACCATGTCTGGAGCAGTTGCCTCTTTCAATGGCCTACTGCCTTTCTGATCGTCGACTGCCTGCTGTAGGTTTTGCATTAAAACAGATACATGTCTGAAGCAGTAATTCTCCCACATTCCACCGTGTGTGTTGTTGATTCGTCTGGTGACCTCTCACGTATCCTTCCATCTTAGGATTTTAGTCAGTGGCCAAAGTTTTCCATACTCAGGGAAAAGGTGGAATTCCCAGAGTTCTTAAAGCATTTCTGCGGCCGCAAACGCGATTCCCGTCAAGGATGTCACAGAGCGGCCGCAGGGCATTCTGGAGGGGGAGGGTGAACAGCCAGTGGTCGTGGTCCATATCGGTACCAACGACAGATTAAAAAAGGGATGAGGTCCCGCAAGGTGAATTTAAGGACATAGGAGATAAATTAAAAAGCAGGACCTCAAAGGTAGTGATCTCAGGATTACTACCAGTGGCACGTGCTAGTGAGTATAGGAACAGGAGAATAGACCAGATGAATGCGTGGCTGCAGGGATGGTGTAGGAGGGAGGGATTTAGATTCCTGGGACATTGGGAGCGGTTCTGGGGAAGGTGGGACCTGTACAAGCGGGACGGGTTACACTCGAGCAGGACTGGGATCAATGTCCTCGCAGGGGTGTTTGCTAGTGCTGTTGGGGAAAGTTTAAACGAGAATGGCAGGGGGATGGGAACATGAGCAGGGAGACAGAGGAGGGGGAAACAAGGATAGAAACAAAAGACAGAAAGGGAAAAAAGCAATAGTGGAAGGCAGAGAAAACAAGGGCGAAAAACAAATAGGGCCATAGTGCAAAATAAAACTAAGATGACTAGCAATCTTAAGACAAGTCGAAAGGCATTGGGCCCGATTTTAGCACCCGCTCTCGGGTGCGTTCTCGGCGGGGGGGGCCTCGAAAATCGCAAAATGGAGGACCCCGACCGGATCCCGCCTCGATCCCGCCCACTTCCGGGTTCCACGCTGACGCGCCGGCGTGTGCGCGCAGCCCCCGCTGGTGGGAATCCCGCAGGCAATTAAAGCCAGCGGGGTTCCACTTGAGAGTATTTATTTAGCTATTTCAGGTCATTAACTGACCTGATTGAGCTGTTTTATTAGGAAGTGTGGGATTTTACCTTGAACTGAGACTGTTTCCCATACTGGGGGAAACACTCTCACTCCAAACGGACGTGTTGCAACCAGCAGCCTGTGGCAGCTGCCAAGGTGCATTCCACAGGTGGGGGGGGGGGGGGAGAGCCTTCACCAACGCAGGAGGACACTCCGTAACATAGGGCAACGCTTGCCCTCCACCACCCTCCTCCAAGCAAGAAGATTCACCGACGTGGAACCGCAACCCCTGTGCGAGGACACACTTTTCGACCGTGCACAACCCCTCAGACCTACACCTGCCAGATGGGGGCTGCCTTGACATCCTCGGAGGACGAACAGCATGACCAGCCTCGCAGTCCACGCCGTCCGCCTCAGAGACGTGGATCCCCACAACACGGTGCTGTGGCACATCCACCTGCACAGCAGGAGGGAGGGCAACCGCAGAGACAGATGCGTCGCAGGAGGCACTACCCTCCGCACAGGGTCTACAGACCGAGGCTCAGCTTCATGGACCTCTCTGAGCAGCAGTGCATACGGAGGCTCAGAGTCACTCGCCAGGTAGTTGCCGACATCTGCAGCCTCCTTAATGACGAGCTGCTCCCGGATGGACCAAGCAGCAGCTTCTTACCCGTTGCCGTCAAAGTCACCACTGCCCTCAACTTCTTCGCCTCCGGATCCTTCCAGGGTGCCACGGGGGACATCACCGGGGTCTCTCAGTCGTCTGCACACAAGTGCATAAGGCAGGTCACCGATGGGTTGTTCCATAGGGCCTCGCACTACATCAACATCGCCATGGATGAGCGCAGCCAGATGGAGAGGGCGGTTGGATTCCATGCTGTGGCTGGCTTCCCACGGGTGCAGGGTGTAATCGATTGCACCCACATAGCAATACGGGCACCTCCATATGAGCCAGGGCTGTTCATCAACAGGAAGGGGTATCACTGCATGAACGCCCAGCTCATTTGTGACCACCGCCAGAGATTCCTACACGTGTGCACCAGATACCCTGGCAGCTGCCACGATGCCTTCGTCCTCAGGGAGTCCACTGTCCCGCCCCTCTTCCACGCACCCAACACCGGCAACGGCTGGCTCCTCGGCGACAAGGGATATCCCCTGCACACGTGGCTTATGACACCTCTGAGGAACCCCATCACCGAGCCGCAGCGTCGATATAATGACAGCCACACTGCTACCAGGTCTACAATTGAGCAAGCTATAGGGCTGCTCAAGATGTGCTTCAGGTGCCTTGATCGTTCTGGGGGAGCGCTCCAATACACGCCACTCAGAGTGGGACAAATTATAGTTGTCTGCTGTGCCCTGCACAACATGGCACAACAGAGAGGGGTGCCGCTGGAGGAGGCCCCATGCACACCCGCCACCCACATTGAGGACGACGTTGAGGAGGAGGAGGAAGACGAGGAGTACGAGCGAGAGGAGGAGGAACGACCCATGGGCCGAACACTGGCTCACCTGCATGCTCGTCAGGCCAGGGAGGCACTCATATGCCAACGGTTCTCCTAACATCACACTGTGTGAGGCGTTCACATATCATCACGTGCACAGACGAGGGTCCATACAAGCCCCCTCCACAGAAGAGTGGTGCCTGTACTCCTGCACCCACTGTATTATGCCCAATGGGTGGGACCAGGTGTTCGTCGTCATCATGAGGCGCACGGAAGGGACCTATTGCACAAGCCGCAGAAGAATGGACAAGAGGTGGCAGCAGTGGTGAGAATAATTGTGTTTATTGTGTATGTCCATTCAAGGACGAGAAATAAAAAGATAACAATTCGTCAGACACCCTGGTGCATTCCCTGTGTGTTCACAAAACCTTGGCTTTACGTTTTCGGGAACCCCTACGTGGTGCTACCCCTGTGGCTGCAGCAGAGGTAGTGGCAGGTTGCTCCTGTTCGTTCCCTGACCGGGTAGATGCTTTGGGCCGACGCCCCCTGCTCCACAGACTGCTCCTCCTGCACCTGTGCAGGGGCAGACTCGGCCACCTGGAGAGGAGGCACCATTGCGGGCACTGGTTGAGAGGGGGGCAACGGGTGAGACGTGGGGGCACCTTGAGTAGCGTCCCCACTTCCATGTCCCCGTTCACCATCTTCCCTCTCATGGCCTAGGCCCACATCACCCCTTCCACCCTGCTGGACGGCAGTTTGGATGACCTGTGTGAGACCTTGCAAGGCCACCTCCAATGTATCTGTCAACCTGTAATGTTGCTCACCCTGAATCCAAACAGCCGTTGTCAGGGCCTGCATGGATTCAATGTTGAGCTGTGCGTGACGCTCGAGGGAGGCTAGCCTGTTCTCCACCGCAGACATTCCCGCACCTACCCGCGACACTATCTCAGAGATGCCTTCACGTCCCTGCGACACTATCTCGGCGATACCCTCCTGTACCTGTGCCACCATTCCCCTCATGCAGGAGTTGGACTCCTCCATCCTCTGCGCGATTGTGGAGAGTGTGCGTGGCACCTCTCCCAGTACCTCGGCAATGTGCCCCTCGACGACTCTCCTTTTGACTGGTGGCCCCCTGGGTTCAGCATCTGGGTCCGGCTGAGCAGAGCCTGGAGAAGAGTGCTCCCACCGACGTGGACCCTCCGCGGCTGCCCCTGCCACCAGGGTCTGCTCATCCTCACGTGCGCGGTGACTCACCATGTGCAATCCCAACTAATTGAGGGGGGGGACCCACCGAGGTGTGTGTATCTGCGCTGGTGGATGCTTGGCTCATATGTGACGATGTCGTCTGAGGAATCGCCCTCAACGGACACGGCGCTCGCAGACGGCCCTGTAAGACAACAGAGGGCAATATCAGGCATGTGGCCAAATGTTGCGGTGTGGCAGATGCCATGTGATGCTAAGATCATTCGCGATCATGAGTGCTGAGTGTCAGCTTTCCGTTACTGGACGTTTCTGCAGACCCAGCCTCGCCATCCGCCACGGACAGGCAATGTAGCCTGTGGCTAATCTCCAACGCCTCCACCTCGGCGTCCGTCAGAGCCACCTCGTGTGGTGGGCCCCCTCCGGTGCGTGCCCTTTCCCGGGCGTTCTTGCATCTTTTCTCCTGTGATGGCAAAACACAAAAGCGTAATTGAGTGATGATTGCATTGTGAGACGCTTCAAGCATTGGTGTGGGTGGGTTGAGCGTGTGGCAGATGGATGGGAGGATGCGTGTGCCACATGCCCATCCCATTGTATGGGATGGGCATGTGGCACACGCGATCCTAGACTGGGTATTGTGCAATGAGAAAGGATTAATTAACAATCTGCTTGTGTGGGGTCCCTTAGGGAAGAGCGACCATAACATGATAGAATTCCTCATTAAGATGGAGAGTGAAGTAGTTGAATTTGAAACTAGGCTCCTGAATCTAAATAAAGGAAATTACGAAAGTATTAGGTTTGAGTTGGCTATGATAGATTGGGGAACTTTACTAAAAGGGATGACGGTTTCCAGCACAAAAGCCCGTTCCCCCAACACTCTTCCCAGCTCCAGGTAAAAGACATGCCTTTGAAGCATCTCTTCAGGATCCCAATTGCTGTGTCCATGACCTGCCTGGTGGAGACATGAGCCTTGTTAAACTGAATTTAAACTAGTTTTAAACACACAGCTGGCTAAAGCGGAAAGTCCAGGCACTAAATGCAAGTAGTTGTTGTTGTTGCTCTATCCTGTTATACATTGAGGTTATAATGTTCTGATAAAGTATTCGCTGCAGGCTGGTGACAACAACGTTCAATTTTTCTGTATGTGTCTTGTTCCAGCTTAACCGGCTCCTCTGCTGGGATGTCCAGGTCCAGACCCAAGGCGCAGCACAAGATGATCCTGGCCACTGTCTCGGGAATACTGCAGTTCGCCCCCATACCTGTCCAAACACCTGAAGCACCCTAATAGCTCTCTCCACGACTTGCCTGCTGGAAACATGGGCATCGTTGTACTTCATCTCCACCTCTTTGGGGTGCCTGAAATTGTGTCATCAGCCATGGGAGGGGGGGGTGTCCGAATTCCTGATTATAAACTCATCGTGTCATGATCCAGCGTGCATCACAAACTACCTGGACATTATGGGAGTGCAACCCCAACCTGTTGAGATAGCTCTTTGAATCTTCAAGTCACCTTCAGTACCACGTGAGTGCCATCAATTGTTCCAAGTACCTTGGGGAAGCCAACTATCCTGCAAATCTCCAGTCACCTCTGCCGTTGCGCCACGAGTGTTAAATCAAATTTAATGAAGCCATTCACCCTACAGAACAGGGTGCCTCTCACCTACCGGATGCTGGCACTAGCATCTAAGCATAAAAATTTAAGCTGTTGTTTTCATCTCCGCCATCCTGGTTGACAATTGAGGCCTCAGGTCCTTTCTCAGTAAATCGCAGAGCTGGCCGATTGCCGCCTTGGTAAAGCATATACGGCGCACAACCAGATCCTCCAACATCATCTTGTCACTCAAGCGGGGGCTGTAAACCCGAGTGGAGTAACTGCAGATGGGGCAAACTCTCCGCCTGTGTAACCTCACTTGTTGGGCCTCGAGTCTTTAGGCTCCGAGCCTTCTCCGCTCTCCCTTCCCTCTCCTCCTCCTCCGCTCTCTCTCCTCGCTCTCTCCTCTCCCCTCTCTTCTTTCAGCATTATAAAGATCAGAGGGATAGTGAGAAAGTGTGCCATTTTAAATTCAATTATAACTCAGAAAAAATGGTCTCTGCGGAAACTCCTAGCACTATAATGTTATAATGACCTGTAAATTGCACCAAGCAGCGCTCGTTCGATTTAAATTAACATACTAACTTACCGTGGGCTTTCTGGCATCAAGTTACTCCAATACGAAGCTGAAATAAGTCTTATTGCGGATGAAAAAGTCTGCGAGAAGAAGACACAGCGACCAAATCAGCTCCCTGCATTCACTGAAAGTCAGTATTGTAACTCTGCAATTGTAAATAAAATGTTGAAGACTTTTTATAAAAAGGTGTGCAAACTAATGAACTATTTTTACAAAGCCATTCAAAGTAATACAACTGCATTTACAGAAAAACGATGGCAGAGCTAAAGATTGATGAAGAGGAGGTGAAATAGAATCATAGAAAGGTTACAGCACAGAAGGAGGCCATTCAGCCCATCGAGTCCATGTTGGCTCTATGCAAGAGCAATCCAGCTAGTCCCACTGCCCCATCCTATCCCCGTAGCCCTGCAAATTTTTTCCTTTCAAGTACTTATCCAGTTCCCTTTCGAAGCCCATGATTAAATCTGCCTCCACCACCCCCTCGGGCAGTGCATTCCAGATCCTAACCACTCGCTGTGTTTAAAAAAAAAGTTTTTCCTCTTGACACCTTTGGTTCTTTTGCAAATCACCTTGGGGCCGATTTTTGGATGCCCGAGCAGGTGCATTGGGGGCAGGGGCGTTCCTAAAATGGTGGAATCCTGCAATGGGTTCGGAGCCCGGCTCCAACCCGCTGACTTCCAGGTTCCCCAATGATGCGTTCAGGTGCGCGCGCAGCTGCCGCATGTGGGACTTCCACCGGCAATTAGAGCCGGCGGGATGCTACTTTACATTGTTACTTAGGTAGTTGAGGTACTTGACAGACTTCATTGACTGGAGATTTTTGCTGGGGTGCTATTTTGAAGGATCCTCAGCTTGTTTCTCATGCTGTGGGAAACACTCCCTGTTGGAGCAGACGTGTTTCAGCCAGCAGCCAGTGGGAAATGCAAAGGATTATTTGACAGGTGAGGAGAAAACCTCATTTATTGTAGTAGCGCACTGTCACTTCAGACAAAGTTTTGGCTGTAAGACCTTTGTCTTTCCACTCAAAATTAATAATTTGTACCCAAAACTCTGCTGCGCAAACACATTTACCTACTCACGCCGTTAGGATGGGGGGGGCGCCATAGCTGCATTCATCACTTCATCCGAGGACGAGCAACATCACCAGCCTTGCCAGGCATGCCGTCCACCTCCGCCACGTGGAGCTCCATAACACAGTGCTGCACCATAAGCACCTGCATAAAATAGCCGTGCAACCTACTGTAGGGTGACCCAATGGATGCCATCGAGTGTGGGTGTTCATGGTGAACCTCATGAAAGGAACTTATTACACATGCCAGTCAAGAATGGCCAAGACTTGGCAGTAGTGGTGACAATAATATTTAATGTGTCATTAACAAAAATCAAATATAAACAAAAAACATGACAAACCGTCAAACACCCTTGTGCATCCCCTTTGTGCTCACAAAGCCTTTGCCTTACGCTTACGACTACTCCTACGTGGTGCTTCCCCAGTGGCTGCAGCAGAGGTAGTGGCAGGTTGCCCTTGTTCATGCCCTGACCAATTAGATGCTTTGGGCCTATGCCCTCTGGGTTTCGACTGCCCCACCTGCACCTTTGCAGGGGCAGACTCGACCACCTGGAGAGGAGGCAGCATTGCGGGTACTGGTTGAGAGGGGGGCAAGGGGTGAGACGTGGAAGTGCTTTGAGTAGCGTCCCCACTTCCATGTCCCCATTCGCCATCTTCCTTCTGGGCCAGGCCCATATCACTCCTACCACCCTGCTGGAAGACAGTTTGGAGGACATGTGTGAAGCCTTGTAAGGCCAGTGCTAGTGTATCTGCCTGCCTGTTTAAGGCAGCAGAAAGTTGCTCACCCTGAGTCCAAAGGGTCGTTGTCAGGGCCTCAGTGGACTCATTGGTGAGCCGTGCTTGAAGCTCGATGGAGGCTAGCCTTCCCTCCATCGCAGACATTCCTGCACTTACCCGCGACACTATCTCAGAGATGCCCTCACGTCCCTGTGACAGTATCTCACAGATTCCCCACTGTACCTGTGCCAGAATCTCACAGATTCCCCACTGTACCTGTGCCACCATTCCACTCATGCAGGAGTTGGACTCCTCCATCCTCTGCGCGATTGTGGAGAGTGCGCGTGGCACCTGTTCCAGCACCTCGCAAATGTGCTGCTGCCTCTCAATCATTCTCCTTTTAAAGGATGGCCCCCAGGGTTCAGCATCTGTGTCCAGCTGAGCAGAGCCTGGAGAAGAATGTTCCCACCGACGTGGACTCTCCACAGCTGCCCCTGCCACCAGTGTCTGCTCGTGCTCGTGTGGTGACTCTCACCGTGTGCGACCCCAACTAACTAAGGACGGGGACCCACCAAGGTGTGTGTATCTGCGCTGGTGGATGGCTCGCTCAGATATGACGGTGCACCCTCAGAGGTCAGCAGGTCCTCTGAGGAATCTCCACCGTCACAGCGGTCGCTGAAGGCCCTGTTAGAGAACAGAAGGCAATATTAAGCATGATGACAGATGTTGAGGTTAACATCATTTGCTATTGAGTGCTGAATGTTAAAGTTCTGTCACCAGCTGTTTGTCGGGTGGCAGTCTCGGCGTCCCCCACGGACAGGCAGTCGAGGGTGCGGCTCACTTCAAGAGCATCCTGCTCCGTGTCCGTGAGGACAACCTGATGTTGCGGCACCCCCCCCTCCGGTCTTCGCCCTCTCCCGTTCATTCTGGGCTCTCTTCTCCTATAAGGGGAGAAAGTAGAGAGGTGTGAGTGAGGGATGGTGACATGGCCAACCGCTGAATGCATTGGTTTGGGTGAGGCTGACCGTGAAAGAGATGTATCAGAGGGTGAGTATGAGACAGAGCCATGACATTGTATGAGGATTGGGTTGAGTGGTAGTGGTGGGATGAGTGCTGGGGAGGTGAGGAAGTGCGGGTAAGTTGAGGATGAGGTTTGAGTGGGTGTGAGGAGTGATGTGATAGAGTAGTGTTGGCAGTGCAGAAGGAGTTGTGGGGTGGGGGCGGTGATGTGGAAGACGGAGTGTAGGAGAATGAGTAAGTGCACTCACTTTGGCTGACCTAGTTAGGTCATTGAAGCGCTTCCTGCACTGGATCCAGGTGCGGGAGACATTGCTGCTGCTGGTGACCTCCTCTGCCACCTCAAGCCAGGCCTTCTTGGTGGCAGAGGCAGGCCACTTCCGTCTGTTGGATAGAAAATATCCCTCCTCCTCCTCATCCCATCCAGTAGGACCTGGAGTGAGGCATCGTTAAATCTGGGAGCAGCCTTTCCCCTGGTCTGCTCCATGCTGTACTTTTGCTTGGTTGCTGCCTTTTGAAAGCCCATATACACCACGTTTTTTTTTTATTCGTTCATGGGATGTGGGTGTCGATGGCGAGGCCAGCATTTATTGCCCATCTTTAATTGCCCTTCAGAAGGTGGTGGTGAGCCGCCACCTTGAACTGCTGCAGTCCTTGTGGTGAAGGTTTTCCCACAGTGCTGTTAGGAAGGGAGTTCCAGGATTTTGACCCAGCGACGATGAAGGAACGACGATATATTTCCAAGTCGGGATGGTGTGTGACTTGGAGGGGAACGTGCAGGTGGTGTTGTTCCCATGTACCTGCTGCTCTTGTCCTTCTAGGTGGCAGAGGTCGCGGGTTTGGGAGTTGCTGTCGAAGAAGCCTTGGCGAGTTGCTGCAGTGCATCCTGTGGATGGTACACACTGCAGCCACTGTGCGCCGGTGGTGAAGGGAGAGAATGTTTAGGGTGGTGGATGGGGTGCCAATCAAGCGGGCTGCTTTGTCCTGGATGGTGTCGAGCTTCTTGAGTGTTGTTGCAGCTGCACTCATCCAGGCAAGTGGAGAGTATTCCTTGTAGATGGTAGAAAGGCTTTGGGGAGTCAGGAGATGAGTCACTTGCCGCAGAATACCCGGCCTCTGACCTGCTCTTGTAGCCACAGTATTTATATGGCTGGTCCAGTTAAGCTCCTGGTCAATGGTGACCCCCAGGATGTTGATGGTGGGGGATTCGGCGACGGTAATGCCGTTGAATGTCATGGGGAGGTGGTTAGACCCTCTCTTGTTGGAGATGGTCATTGCCTGGCACTTGTCTGGCGCGAATGTTACTTGCCACTTATGAGCCCAGGCCTGAATGTTGTCCAGGTCTCGCTGCATGCTGTCTCGGACTGCTTCATTATTTGATGGATTGCGAATGGAACTGAACACTGTGCAGTCATCAGCGAACATCCCCATTTCTGACCTTATGATGGAGGGAAGGTTATTGATGAAGCAGCTGAAGGTGGTTGGGCCTAGGACACTGCCCTGAGGAACTCCTGCAGCAATGTCCTGGGGCTGAGATGATTGGCCTCCAACAACCACTAGCATCTTCCTTTGTGCTAGGTATGACTCCAGCCACTGGAGAGTTTTCCCCTTGATTCCCATTAACTTCAATTTTACTGGGGCTCCTTTGTGCCACACTCAGTCAAATGCTGCCTTGATGTCAAGGGTAGTCACTACCTTTGAGGTCCTGCTTCTTAATCTCTTTCCTAACTCCTTAATATCTGCCTGCAGGACCTCATCCCTCTCTTTCTACCTTTGTTGTTGGTACCGATATGTACCATGACCTCTGGCAGTTTACCTTTCTCCCCCCACAGAATGTTCTGCAGTCGCTCAGTGACATCCTTGACCCTGGCACCAGGGAGGCAAGATACCATCCTGAAATCACATCTTCGGCCACAGAAACACCTGTCTGCTCCCCTAACTATAGAATTCCCTATCACTACGGCTCTCCTGACCTTTCTCCTCGCCCTGCCCACCCCCCCCAGTACAGCTTAGCTATCCATAGTGCTATGCACTTGGCTCTGGCTGCACTCCCCAGAGGAATCCTCTCCCTCACCAGTATTCAGAACTGGTTAGAGAGTGAGGTGCACTCAGGGGACTCTTGCACTACCTGCCTGTTCCTCCTTATCTGTCTGGCGGTCACCCAGTCCCTCTCTGCCGGCACTGTCAAGCTGTGGGGTGACCACCTCCTGAAACGTGCTATCCACGTACCTCTCAGCCTCGCGGATGCACTGCAGTGACGCCAGCTGTTGCTCAAGCTCCGAAACCCGGAGCTCAAGCTCCTGCAGCTGACGACGGTTCCTGCATCTGTGGTTGTCCAGGAGATGGGAAGCGTCCTGGAGTTACCACATGACACAGGCTGTGCATTCAATGGGTGTGAGCTGCCCTGTCATGCCTTGATTTATTTGATTGTTTATTAAACTTAACAAAAATAAATTAAACCTTAAAAAAAACACAACAGAAAAAGAAACGCTCACCAGCTACCAGCCAATCAACTCCTTCCCCATAGTTTCATTAGTCTATTTAATAAACTAATTTAAGTCGTTAAACTTAATAATCTTAACAGCAGTTTTACGCTCCCAGCTTTTAATTTAATTTTACTAAATTCCCTAACTCAGGGAAAAAAGAAGCTGTAAAATTTACCAGCCCATCACCTACTTGTGACGTCACTCCTTGTTTCTTTTTCTCAATTCCTATAAGATACAACCGCCTCCGCCGCTCCCAGTGAGTTTAGGCCTTCGAGCCTGGACCTTTATTTGTGTCCCTCTGCCACCTCCGGTGCTCTTCTAGGTCCGCTTCATGATGAAGACCTCTGAAAACTCCTCAGTGAGGTGGAGGCGAAGTGTCAGTGGCTTCTGGGGAACAGGAACTGTTGGGCGACACAGAAATTCGGCATGTTGGCGTGGAAGGAGGTGGCACAGGATCTGAGCGCTAACTGCACCGTGCCACGGAAAAGATAAGAGTATGCAAATGCTCGTGCAGCATATGAGCATCTGTGACGTGGCAGATGAACAAGCTTCACCAGTGTAATATTTTATTCCTCCTTCCCGCAGGTGCACAGCTGTCTAATGATGCTTTGGCTGCAGAGGCGATGACGGGGTGGGGGGGAGGGCCTGCAGAGGCTGATGCCGCTTGGGCTGTACCTTTCCTGTTCTGCACCACTGGTCCTGCGGTAGGATGTCATCAGTCACAGCTTCAACGTGTAGTCCTTGTCACCTAAGATCCATCCAGACTCTTGCCGCATTCCAGTGAAGGAATCATGTACGTTTGAGTGTCGAAAGACGAAGGCATCATGAGCACTTCCCTTGTGATCTACACTGACATTCACGAACTGTAGGTCAGCATCGCAAAGGATCATCACGTTTAAAGAATGAAACCCTTTCCTGTTGTATGTGACTGGTGTATCATTGGGTGCCTTCACTGGCACATGCGTTCCGTCCACAGCCCCCTGCTCTCTGGGGAAGCCAGCGATCCTGTGATTGCGATAGACCTCTCCCTTTGCTACACTGGAGTCATGTCACAGCTGATGAACTCAGAAGCTCTGCCGAATATGGTGTCCATGAACTGCTGATCACGTCACCGGTGCCTGTCTGAAATCACCCGCAAGCATAAAATTTGAGGGCTGAGGTTACCTTCGTGGCCCTGTGGGAGTTAGAATGGTGGCTGAAGGTCCTCTTGTAACATTTTACACAGAGGCTGCCGATTGCCTCCTTACTAAAGCATAGCCTCCTTTCACACAGCTCCTCCATGAACACCTCGAAGGACAGCCTCTCCCAGTACGTACTCTGGGGTGGGTAATAGTTCCTCCTGATGAGCCTATGGGCTTGGCACCTAACTCTTCCTTGTTGTTCCCTGCATCTCAAATCCATTCTGTACAGTACATAAAGCAGTGGGATCCCGAGTGGTGGAAAAGGCATTTTTTTTAAAACCTTTTTTCCCCCCTACATAGGCCTCTTTAAACACTTCCAGGACTCTTGAAGTCACATAAATCTGGGGGGAAAAATTGAAAATTCTGACACCCGGCCCGCTCAGAGTTTTTGAACAAGTCTCTGACAGTTAACAAGCTCCTTCTGGCTGAATTCTGGCTTCATTAATTATGCACAAAATTTATATTAGCAGTTCAAAGTAACCCTAATTTTTTAAGTGTATTTTAGTGACCGCTTACCAAGTTCCAGCAGCAAGTTGGCGTTGTTTCAATGATTTCACTGATTGCAGCCCGCGATATCCCTTTAATGCGAAGCTATCATCGCCGGCCAACCAGGAAGACCAAGTTCCGGATTTCTGCCGTAAACTGCGCACGTGTGGTCGCCGGAACTTGCTCTTCGATTTCGCCACTAACAATGTTCTTGAAGCAATTTCTGGGCCATATAATAATCGCCATTCTCACTCACAAACTTACTGCGGTCTTTATTGTGTGAAGTTGCTCTACTTCAGAGCTGAAGAGTCCAGCGTTAACTCCAGCAGATCTAGGACCATGCGAGTGATGAGAGGATCACTGTCTCTTCGACCAATCAGATTGCAGCATTTTTGACAAGCCGTGAGGTCAGTGGGGGTTATAGTGGATCACCTCTGAAAACTGGTGCTGGAATTGCGGTGCGCAATTAATCCTCGCCCGTTCAGGCAGCGCATAATATTAGTACTGACTGATTTCAATGATAGCTTTGTGCAGCCAGCGCTACCTGCGCTGTTGATTGGATGTACGCATTAGCAGGGGGCCCCGATATCGGGAGTGGCTAGCATTACTTAAAGGCAGCATGCACCTTTTAAAGGGGAGGCGCACTGTGGCTGCAGGAAGTGCTTCTCAGGTTCTCGCTTGATGCAGGGTGGCAAGGGCTGTTCCCTCAGAATGGTGAAATTGTGCAGCATGCAGCATACAATGACAAATCTTGATACCTGCTCAGCTGAGTACCGCAGGGCTCCTCCAGAGCTGTCCAGGCAACGGAAGCGTTGCTTGAGGACGTCTGTGGTGTGCTCTGATGTTCCATGTGGCAGCATGGCTCTCGTAAGCCGCTGTGTGCAAACAGTCATGAGCCATTTCACGAAGGGATAACCGTTGTTGCTCAGTAGTCAGCCTTTGACTTGCCGTGCTAGTTGAAATATAGGTGGCATGAAGGAATGCTACAAAATGAAGGAATCACGACTGCTGTCAGGGTAGCAGGCATTAACCTGCATGATGCGCTGCGTGTGGTCGCACGCCAGCTGCACATTGAGGGAGTGGAATCCCTTTCTGTTCATGAATGTGGCCGAGTTCAGATGTGGGGCACGCAAGACAATGGGCTCGATTTAACCACCCGCTATCGGGTGCGTTCTCGGCGGGGGGGCCCCGAAAATCGGGGAAACCCGGCGCGGGACCGGAGCCAGCCTCGATCCTGCCCACTTCCGGGTTCCCCACGGACGCGCCGGCGTGCGCGCGCAGCCCCCGCTGGTGGGAATCCCGCAGGCAATTAAAGCCAGCGGGATGCCACTTGACTTTATTTAGCTATTTCAGGTCATTAACTGGCCTGATTGAGCTGTTTTATTAGGAAGGGTGGGATTTTACCTTGAACTGAGACTGTTTCCCATACTGGGGGAAACACTCTCACTTCAAACGGACGTGTTGCAGCCAGCAGCCTGTGGCAGCTGGCAAGGTGCATTCCACAGGTGGGGGGGGAGACCCTTCACCAACGCAGGAGGCCACTCCGTCACATCGGGCAACGCTTGCCCTCCACTACCCTCCTCCTAGCAAGAAGATTCACCGACATGGAACCGCAACCCTGGTGCGAGGACACACTTACCTACCTTGCAGAACCCCTCAGACCTACACCTTCCAGATGCGGGCCGCCTTGACATCCTCGGAGGATGAACAGCATCACCAGCCTCGCAGGCCACGCCGTCCGCCTCAGACACGTTGAGCCCCACAAAACGGTGCTGTGGCACATCCACCTGCACAGCAGGAGGGAGGGCAACCGCAGAGAGATGCGTCGCAGGAGGCACTACCCTCCGCACAGGGTCTACAGAGCGAGGCTCAGCTTCCTGGACCTCTCTGAGGAGCAGTGCATACGGAGGCTCAGAGTCACTCGCCTGGTAGTCGCCGACATCTGCAGCCTCCTTAATGACGAGCTGCTCCTGGATGGACCAAGCAGTATCTCCTTACCCGTCGCCGTCAAAGTCACCACTGCCCTCAACTTCTTCGCCTCCGGAACCTTCCAGGGTGCCACCGGGGACATCACAGGGGTCTGTCAGTCGTCTGCACACAAGTGCATAAGGCAGGTTACCGATGGGTTGTTCCACAGGGCCTCGCACTACATCAGCTTTGCCATGGATGAACGCAGCCAGATGGAGAGGGCGGTTGGATTCCATGCTGTGGCTGGCTTCCCACGGGTGCAGGGTGTAATCGATTGCACCCACATAGCAATACGGGCACCTCCACGTGAGCCAGGACTGTTCATCAACAGGAAGGGGTATCACTCCATGAACGCCCAGCTCATCTGTGACCACCGCCAGAGATTCCTACACGTGTGCACCAGATACCCTGGCAGCTGCCACGATGCCTTCGTCCTCAGGGAGTCCACCGTCCCGCCCCTCTTCCACTCATCCAACACCGGCAACGGCTGGCTCCTCGGCGACAAGGGATATCCCCTGCACACATGGCTTATGACACCTCTGAGGAACCCCATCACCGAGCTGCAGCGTCGATATAATGACAGCCACATTACTACCAGGTCTACAATTGAGCAGGCTATAAGGCTGCTCAAGATGCGCTTCAGGTGCCTTGATCGTTCTGGGGGAGCGCTCCAATACACGCCACTCAGTGGGACGGATTATAGTTGTCTGCTGTGCCCTGCACAACATGGCACAACAGAGAGGGGTGCCGCTGGAGGAGGCCCCGTGCACATCCGCCACCCATATTGAGGAGGACGATGAGGAGGAGGAGGAACGACCCATGGGCCGAACACCGGCTCACCTGGATGCTCGTCAGGCCAGGGAGGCACTCATATGTCAACGGTTCTCCTAACATCAGACTGTCTGAGGCGTTCACACCTCATCACGTGCACAGATGAGGGGCCATACCAGCCCCCTCCACAGAAGAGTGGTGCCATTACTCCTGCACCCACTGTAGTGTGACCCAATGGGTGGGACCAGGTGTTCGTCGTCATGATGAGCCCCACGAAAGGGACCTATTGCACAAGCCACTCAAGAATGGACAAGAGGTGGCAGTAGTGGTGAGAACAATTGTGTTTATTGTGTATGTGGAGTGAACGACTATAAATAAAAACATAACAAATTGTCATACACCCTGGTGCATTCCATTGGTGTTCATAACACCTTGGCCTTACGTTTGTGGGAACCCCTACGTGGTGCTACCCCTGTGGCTCCAGCAGAGGTAGTGGCAGGTTGCTCTTCTTCGTGCCCTGACCGGGTAGATGCTTTGGGCCGACGCCCCCTGGGTTTCGGTGCCCGTGAGGGCACCTCCACAGACTGCTCCTCCTGCACCTGTGCAGGGGCAGACTCGGCCACCTGGAGAGGAGGCACCGTTGCGGGTACTGGTTGAGAGGGGGGCAACGGGTGAGACGTGGGGGCACTTTGAGTAGCGTCCCCACTTCCATGTCCTCGTTCACCATCTTCCCTCTCGTGGCCTAGGCCCACATCACCCCTTCCACCCTGCTGGACGGCAGTTTGGATGACCTGTGTGAGACCTTGCAAGGCCACCTCTAATGTATCTGACAGCCTGTTTATGGCGGCAGAATGACCGTTGTCAGGGCCTGGATGGACTCAATGTTGAGCTGTGCGTGACGCTCGAGGGAGGCTAGCCTTTCCTCCACCGCAGACATTCCCGCACCTACCCGCGACACTGTGTCACCGATACCCTCCTGTACTTGTGCCACCATTGCCCTCATGCAGGATTTGGACTCCTCCATCACCTGCGCGATTGTGGACAGTGCGCGTGGCACCTCTTCCATTACCTCGGCAATGTGCTGGTGCCCCTCGACGACTCTCCTTTTGACTGGTGGCCCCCTGGGTTCAGCATCTGGGTCCGGCTGAGCAGAGCCTGGAGAAGAGTGCTCCCACCGACGCGGACCCTCCGCGGCTGCCCCTGCCACCAGGGTCTGCTTATGCTCACATGTGCGCGGTGACTCACCGTGTGCAATCCCAACTAATTGAGGAGTGGGACCCACCGAGGTGTGTGTATCTGCGCTGGTGGGTGCTTGGCTCATATGTGACGATGGACCCTCAGAGACCGGCATGTCCTCTGAGGAATCGCCCTCCACAGACACGGCGCTGGCAAACGGCCCTGCAAGAGAACAAAGGGCAATATCAGGCATGTGGACAGATGTTGAGGTGCGGCAGATGCCAAGTGATGCTAAGATCATTCGCGATCATGAGTGCTGAGTGTCAGCTTTCCGTTACCGGACGTTTCTGCAGCCCCAGCCTCGCCATCCGCCACGGACAGGCAATGCAGCATGTGGCTGATCTCCAAGGCGTCCCGCTCTGCGTCCGTTAGAACCACCTGGTGTGGCGGGCTCCCTCCGGTGCGTGCCTTTTCCCGGGCTTTCTTGCATCTCTCCTCCTGTCAAGGCAAAACACAGATGCGTAATTGAGTGATGATTGCATTGTGAGACCTTCAAGCATTGGTGTGGGTGGGTTGAGCGTATGGGAGATGGATGGGAGGATGCATGTGCCACATGCCCATCCCATTGTATGGGGATTGGGGTGTGTGGTAGTGTTTGAATGGGGACAGGGACGGTGGGTACGTGCAGGCACGGTGAGGATGATAGTTGAGTGGCTGTGAGGATTGATGCGGGAGCGCTGTGGTGGCAGTGCAGAAGGGGTTGTGAGGTCTTTGAGGTGATGTGGAAGACGGAGTGTGGGAGAATGCGTTAGTGTACTCACTTTGCCGGACCAAGCGAGATCGTTGAATCTCTTCCGACACTGCATCCAAGTTCTGGTGGTGTTGCCCCTGCTGCTAACCTCCGCGGCCACCTCCGCCCATGCCTTCCTGGTGGCGGAGGCAGGGCACTTCCTTCCATCGCTGGGGAACAACGTCTCCCTCCTCCTCCTTACCCCGTCCAGCAGCAGTTGGAGTGAGTGGTCAGAAAATCGTGGGGCAGCCTTACCCCTGGGGTGCTCCATGGTGTGCTACTTCTTGTTTGCAGCAGGAGGAGCATTGGTGGACTGCCCCTTTAAATAGATCTCCACCATCACTCAGACGTCACTGCGCATGCGCAGGCCGCCGGCGCGCAGCTGAGCAGCGGAAAACCCGTAACCACAGCTTAATGACTTCAATTATCCTGTGATCGCGCGGGGGATGCACTCAATTCACCGGCCGCGTTATCCACGCGCCCGATAGCAACCTCGCCGAGAACCCGCAGGCCTGCTAACATCGGGCCCAATATGTATGCAGTCAATGGCGCCACAGGGAAACTTGAAGTGCGAGCAAACGCAGACATGGGTGGCCTGCTAAGGCTTCCTCTGGGAATTGAACATGACTGGGAGAATGTCAGATTTGTCTCTGGCAAGAGGGAGTGATATCAATCTGTTTGAGTACCTGAGTCTCAGTGACCTCCCTTGTACAGCAGTGTGTTGTTTATATCTCCAAAGCCAGAGCCATAAAAAAAAAACTAAGCGCCACGGTTACCCTGTCAACCACAGGCAATGCTATCCTTGCCTTGCTGTGAGGCTGCAGCAATCTCAGTCACAACCTCTTCAGTGAACCGCAGCCATCTGATGCATTGGTCGTCGCTGAAGTTGAGGTAAGAGAATTGGTTCCTGAAGACCCTCCTTGTATATGGCCTCCTGCTGAATGCCCTCCTCTTTCTCCTCCCTTTTCTAGCAGCATGTCCTGCTCTGCGTGGCCTCTTCATTCTCCCCGTCATGTTCAATTCCCAGAGGAAGCCCTAACAGGCCACCCATGTCTGGAAGCAATCTTTTTCAGCACAATATTTTAAATGCCACAGTACTTTTTATAGAATAGCCAAGTATAGGAAACTATATCCAAAAACACGTACAATTGCACCCCAGCAACTAACATGTAACACCTGCATGATCCCTTTAAATAGTGCTGGTGCGGGGGTCCTTCGTGCCGTTTAAGTCATGTTCAGCTGTGCGAGGTAAAGACTGTCTGGAGCGTGGAGTTCCAAAATGTCACTGGCTGCTTCAAATCAGCATTGCACACTGATTCGTGTCGTCATCTCCATACTCTACACGCTGCCGCTGGTCGTCGAGCGAGCGAGCGCGCAAACCCCTTTACCAAGACGGCATCCTGTGCACTTTGTCGGAAGTGCGCGGGTGCATCTTGGACGCCATTTTTGGTGCTTAGGTGTCCACGTAGCGCCTACAAAACGGGCACAATGCGGCCCAATTTCGTCCCCAGTGAGTCAAAGGCAGGAAGTGAAAGTTAAAAATCTTCTAAGAACAGTTCGAGACAGCGAAATAAAGAGGGGGTAAGAAATATCGAGCCAGAAGGCTCTCCGCAGCTCCTGCGAATAAAAAGAATGAATGTACTTACTGCGGGCTCCGCGATGTCCACTTGCTAGATCTTGAAGTTTTGTGAAGTTGTGCGCTGTCAATTCAATGTAAGCTGATTCGCATGGGACAGTCTGTGGGAATGGAAGACAGGTCCACAAAATCTGTCAGGAAGGTAAGTCACGCCCACAAGCAGGCAAGCAGACTTCATTCATTTAAAGTTAGAATTCTGTATGGTCATTGTAAATAAAAATGTAACTTTTTAAATAAAAAAACAAACAAATAATTGAAATAAATTAGAGACAAAAGTGAAAAGTAAAAAAACTTCAACTTTTTAATTTTTAACAATTTTTTAATGATCAAAAAAATCACAATAAGGTGTAATATGAGATTCCTCATTTTTAAAATTTAATTTTTAGTTATTTGGTAGTCATTAAGAGTCATTGTGCTTTTAAAAAGTAGTTTAGACGTGGTATTTTTCAGCCTATCTTTTTGGTGGCGTAAGTAATTACGTTCCAGATGGGCAGGTTTACACTTTTATCAGTGATTTCCAGCGTGCGATGCCCAAATGGCCGGCAAACCAATAGGAGTAAGTTCACGATTTCCAAGTTTTAGTGCGCGTGTGCAAACGCGTGAACTTGCTCCTTCTATTTGCCATCGGCGTCAGAGGACGCCATTGAGGTACTCCGTTGTCAGTGGGTAATTTCTGCCCCAATGAATTAAGGTACAGATTAGAGACAAGGATAAAGTTTTTTTAAAAAAGAACTTTTTTTAATGTCCAATGACTCTTAAAGTCACAATTAATGAGAGTGCACATTTTTAAAATCTTAATTTTCAGTGCCAGAGAGGTTGTTTGACAGTCATTAAGACTTTCCCCGCTGGTATTTTTGAGTGTATCTTTTTTGTGGCGTTATTACTTGATTGCCTGCCCAGCTGGAAACTGAAGTTGGCGCTGGTCCATTGAATCCAGTGATTCCAGCCAGTGAGGTCCCTATAACCCAAGTCTGTCACATTGCCAGCGAATTAGGAAGAGCTAATTCCAATTTACCCGTTTAACTGCACATGTGTGGGACGCCAATAATGGTGAGCTAATTCCTGGGCCAGTGTAAACAATAACTATATTTCTCTGGATATCGCTCAAGTTAAATAAACTATTTGCTGCAGGCTTGTACTTTGCTAAAATGGTTGCCGGTCACTGCAGGAAGGTTGGAATCACATGATTATTGGTGCCTGTGCGCCAAGAAATAGGAGCACAATTTGTCCCTCCTCAAACGGGTGCAATTGGCAGAAACTCGCTATTTGCATAATTTCGATCTGGGGGCATGGCCAATTTTGTGGGCCTGGCCGGTTTCAGGCGCAATAATTTTTAAACCAGCGTTAAAGATCGCGGAAACTCAACTTACACTTGATGTAACTCACGCTTGAGTTTCCGCAATCTTTTGCCAAATTGCACTGACAAAACTAGCAGAAACTCTAGGCCCTTGTTTCCAATTAGCCAACCATGAGGCCAATCGCCCTCCCTGAATATAGGGGCTGTGTCAGAGTTCGTGACTATGAACGTAGCGTGTCTTGATCCAGTGTATGTGGCATTGACATGCAGGATTCGCAGACGGGTGTCACACACTATCTGAACATTGAGGGAGTGGAATCGCTTCCTGTTAAAGAAACTCTACCAGTTCCATGGAACCTTCAGAGCCTCGCGAATCCCATCAATCGTCCCGACTACCTGGGGAATCCAGCTATACAGTAAAAGTGAAGTAACCTCCAGTGCCATTGCAAATTTAATAAAGACCGTAGCCCTAGAATCATAGAAGTTTACAACATGGAAGCAGGCCCTTCGGCCCAACATGTCCATGTCGCCCAGTTTATACCACTAAGCTAGTCCCAATTGCCTGCACTTGGCCCATATCCCTCCATACCCATCTTACCCATGTAACTGTCCAAATGCTTTTTAAAAGACAAAATTGTACCCGCCTCTACTACTGCCTCTGGCAGCTCGTTCCAGACACTCACCACCCTTTGAGTGAAAAAATTGCCCCTCTGGACCCTTTTGTATCTCTCCCCTCTCACTTTAAATCTATGTCCCCTCGTTATAGACTCCCCTACCTTTGGGAAAATATTTTGACTATCTACCTTATCTATGCCCCTCATTATTTTATAGACTTCTATAAGATCACCCCTTAACCTCCTACTCTCCAGGGAAAAAAGTCTCAGTCTATCCAACCTTTCCCAATAAGTCAAACCATCAAGTCCCGGTAGCATCCTAGTAAATCTTTTCTGCACTCTTTCTAGTTTAATAATATCCTTTCGATAATAGGGTGACCAGAACTGTACACAGTATTCCAAGTGTGGCCTTATTAATGTCTTGTACAACTTCAACAAGACATCCCAACTCCTGTATTCAATGTTCTGACCAATGAAACCAAGCATGCCGAATGCCTTCTCCACCACCTTATCCACCTGTGACTCCACTTTCAAGGAGCTATGAACCTGTACTCCTAGATCTCTTTGTTCTATAACTCTCCCCAACGCCCTACCATTAACGGAGTAGGTCCTGGCCCGATTCGATCTACCAAAATGCATCACCTCACATTTATCTAAATTAAACTCCATCTGCCATTCATCGGCCCACTGGCCCAATTTATCAAGATCCCGTTGCAATCCTAGGTAACATTCTTCACTGTCCACAATGTCACCAATCTTGGTGTCATCTGCAAACTTACTAACCATGCCTCCTAAATTCTCATCCAAATCATTAATATAAATAACAAATAACAGCGGACCCAGCACCGATCCCTGAGGCACACCGCTGGTCACAGGCCTCCAGTTTGAAAAACAATTTGCTACCCTCCAATCTTCAGGCACCTCACCTGTAGCTATCGATGATTCAAATATCTCTGCTAGGGGACCCGCAATTTCCTCCCTAACCTCCCATAACGTCCTGGGATACATTTCATCAGGTCCGGGAGATTTATCTACCTTGATACGCGTTAAGACTTCCAGCACCTCCCTCTCTGTAATATGTACACTCCTCAAGACATCACTATTTATTTCCCCAAGTTCCCTAACATCCATGCCTTTCTCAGCCGTAAATACCGATGTGAAATATTCATTTAGGATCTCACCCATCTCTTGTGGTTCCGCACATAGATGACCTTGTTGATCCTTCAGAGGCCCTACATTCTCCCAAGTTACTTTTTTGCCCTTTATGTATTTGTAGAAGCTCTTTGGATTCTCCTTTGCCTTATCTGCCAAAGCAATCTCATGTCCCCTTTTTGCCCTCCTGATTTCTCTCTTAACTCTACTCCGGCAATCTCTATACTCTTCAAGGGATCCACTTGATCCCAGCTGTCTATGCATGTCATATGCCTCCTTCTTCTTTCTGACTAGGGCCTCAATCTCCCGAGTCATCCAAGGTTCCCTACTTCTACCAGCCTTGCCCTTCACTTTATAAGGAATGTGCTTACCCTGAACCCTGGTTAACACACTTTTGAAAGCCTCCCACTTACCAGACGTCCCTTTGCCTGCCAACAGACTCTCCCAATCAACTTCTGAAAGTTCCTATCTAATACCATCAAAATTGGCCTTTCCCCAGTTTAGAATTTTAACTTTTGGGCCAGACTTATCATTCTCCATACCTATCTTAAAACTAATGGAATTATGATCACTGGTTCCAAAGTGATCCCTCACTAACACTTCTGTCACCTGCCCTTCCTTATTTCCCAAGAGGAGGTCAAGTTTTGCCCCCTCTCTAGTCGGGCCATCCACATACTGAATGAGAAATTCCTCCTGAATACACTCAACAAATTTCTCTCCATCCAAGCCCCTAATGCTATGGCTGTCCCAGTCAATGTTGGGAAAGTTAAAGTCCCCTACTATTACCACCCTATTTTTCTTGCAGCTGTCTGTAATCTCCTTACATATTTGCTCCTCAATTTCCCGTTGACTATTTGGGGGTCTGTAGTACAATCCTATCAAAGTGATCTCTCCCTTATTTTTCAGTTCTACCCGTATAGACTCAGTGGGCGAACCCTCGGATATATCCCCTCTCACTACTGCCGTGATGTTCTCCCTAATCAAGAACGCAACTCCCCTTCCTCTCTTACCTCCTGCTCTATCTTTCCTATAGCATCTGTACCCTGGAACATTGAGCTGCCAGTCCTGCCCCTCCCTTAGCCATGTTTCAGTAATAGCTATAACATCCCAGTCCCATGTACCCATCCATGTCCTGAGTTCATCTGCCTTGCCCATCAGACTTCTTGCATTGAAATAAATGCAGTTTAATCTAGACTTCCCTTGGTCTTTGCCCTGCTTTCTCAGACCATCCGTCCGGTCATGTTTTGTACACTCTCCCTTACTGCCTTTTGTTTCTGTCACCACTTTGCTTCCCACTGACTTCCTGCATCGGTTCCCATCCCCCTGCCACATTAGTTTAAACCCTCCCCAACAGCACTAGCAAACACTCCCCCTAGGACATTGGTTCCAGTCCTGCCCAGATGCAGACCGTCCAATTTGTACTGGTCCCACCTCCCCCAGAACCGGTTCCAATGTCCCAGGAATTTGAATCCCTCCCTCTTGCACCATCTCTCAAGCCACGTATTCATCCTAGCTATCCTGTCATTCCTACTCTGACTAGCCCGTGGCACTGGTAGCAATCCTGAGATTACTACCTTTGAGGTCCTACTTTTTAGTTTAACTCCTAACTCCCTAAATTCAGCTTGTAGGACCTCATCCCGTTTTTTACCTATATCGTTGGTACCTATATGCACCACGACAACTGGCTGTTCACCTTCCCCCTCCAGAATGTCCTGCAGCCGCTCCGAGACATCCCTGACCCTTGCACCAGGGAGGCAACATACCATCCTGGAGTCTCGGTTGCATCCGCAGAAACGCCTGTCTATTCCCCTTACAATCGAGTGCCCTATCACTATAGCTCTGCCACTCTTTATCCTGCCCTCCTGTGCAGCAGAGCCAGCCACGGTGCCATGAACCTGGCCGCTGTCACCTTCCCCTGGTGAGCCATCTCCCCCAACAGTATCCAAAACGGTATACCTGTTTGAGAGGGGGATGGCCACAGGGGACCCCTGCACTACCTGCCTGCACCTCTTACTCTTCCTGGTGGTCACCCATTCAATTCCTGCCTGTACACCCTTTACCTGCGGTGTCACCAACTCGCTAAACGTGCTATCCACAAGTTTCTCTGCATCGCGGATGCCCCACAGTGAATCCACCCGCAGCTCCAGCTCCGAGATACGATCGGTCAATAGCTGCAGGTGGACACACTTCCTGCACACGTGGTCGGCAGGGACACTGGTAGTGTCCATGACTTCCCACATCTTGCAGGAGGGGCATATCACGGGTGCGAGGTCTGCTGCCATGACTTGCCTTAGCTTAGTTACCCCTTTTAAATTACGTTGAAATTAGAAAATGTTATCTATACTAGGGACCTAGGTTCACTTAAAAAAAAACACTACCTGCTATAAAACCTGCAGACCTTCCCTTTCTTATTACTTCACTTACAGTAAAATGGTAGAAATACTCACCTAAACCTACTCACCAATCAGCTTCCTCCCCTGTGCCGCGTCACTTTCTGACTGGTGACGTCACCCGGAACTCTGCTGCTGGTCTCAGAGTGAGCCTCGCCTTTTATACCTCCAATCCGATCCCGCTCCGGCCTCTGGTCTCGGTGATTCTCCCGCTCTCGGGCCTCGCCTTTTATACCTCTGATCCGATCCCGCTCCGGTCTCTGGTCTCGGTGATTCTCCCGCTCTCGGGCCTCGCCTTTTATACCTCCGATCCGATCCCGCTCCGGTCTCTGGTCTCGGTGATTCTCCCGCTCTCGGGCCTCGCCTTTTGTACCTCTTATTATCAATTGACTTACTGTTTAATTACCCCAATTAACCTCCCCCTTTTTAGTTTCCCAGCTCTTAGTTTAAACCAATGCCCTAATTTAGAGAAAAAAAAACAGTAATACTCACCAACCAATCACTTACCTGCTGTCCTGTGACGTCACTCCTTGGTTTTCTGTTGTTGTTTTTGATCCGCTCAGGTCCGCTGCCGCTCAGGTCTCGGGCCTCGGGTCGCTGCTCTTTATATCCCCGCTCTCCGGTCTCTCGCCTCTGGTTCCGCTCAGGTCCGCCGCCACTCAGGTCTCGGGCCTCGAGTCGCTGCTCCTTATATCCCCGCTCTCGGGCCTCTCGCCTCTGGTTCCGCTCAGGTCCGCCGCCACTCAGGTCTCGGGCCTCGGGTCGCTGCTCCTTATATCCCCGCTCTCGGGCCTCTCGCCTCTGGTTCCGCTCAGGTCCGCCGCCGCTCAGGGCGGAACAGGACGTCAGTCACCTGCCAGATGCTGGTCTTCACTGCCCCTTGGCTGTTTCCCGCCGCACCCGTAAAAATTAATGGTCATGATGGTTGTGGATCGAGGCCTCAGGTCCTCCCGCAGTAAATCACAGAGCTGCCCAAGGTGTAGACAGTGTAAAACCAGCTCCTCCGACACCTCCTCGTAAGGTCATGCGGGACTTGTAGCTGCAAGTGGGGTGCACACACTCTTGTGCTACCGCACTCTTTGCACCTCGAGTCTGTGGGCTTCGAGCCTCCGGAATGCACGCTCCTTCAGCACCACACAGAGGACTGGGATTGCCAGAAAGTGCGCTATTTTGAAAAACTGGCTGAAGCAGAAAGTCCAGGCACTAAATGCAAGTAGTTGTTGTTGCTCTATTCTGTGATAATGAGGTTATAAAAACCGAATTTAACTATTTTCTGGAAAAGTATCTGCTACAGGCCGGTAAGTTGCCTGTTCCTCCATCGAGTTGGGGGCCCTGGCTTCTACTTCATTGTCCCCTTGCAGGGGACCTGCCGGATATCACAAGGTAGCAGTCAACTAGTGAGTCAACTGCTGGATGGGCTCCTGGACTTGAGCTTCTGCCTGTCTAATGTTGTCGCAGGTTCTGATACCAGGCCAGCAATGTTCTCCATTGTGTCCTCTGGTGCTCCATCAACAGGTACCTCCTCATACCTGCACTCAACATGTCAGGCTGTGCTGACTCATCGCTCCGTGTCTGTCTTCTGGCCGGACTCACCAGAGAGGCAGTTACATCCTCCACCTTCTCCAAGTTTTCCACTGCTACATTGCTGCCAGAGTCAAACACCTGTGAACTGTTGCGGGACAGAATCACTCTCCGAGCACGATCATGTGTTGTTGGTTGACTCTATCTCTGATTGTGGGTGGCCTGAGGTGGTTCAGGGTTCACTCCCAGGAAGGAGCATTGGTGAGGAATCCTGGCTTTTTGTCAGTCACTCTTCATGGGGCACCAGCTGCCATCTGAAGCCAGGGCCCTCTCCCTCCCTCTCCTGCTGGGGCTGCTCTGCCTCACTTTCCCCACGCATTCGCATCCTCCGAGTCATCCTCCTTTGACTCCTCCAGTAGAAACGCCTTCAATCTTCTCTTTGCTACGGGGAGAAAACCAGATGATTAGAATATTTATATTGCTGGGAGGCTGGGGTGCCACTGTTCTGTACGGATGTGCTGAATGGCCATGGGGTAAGTACTCACCAGTTATTGGACTCTCCCAACTCGCCTCGGCCTGCACCACAACCACAATGGTAACACCCTGAAGCTTGGGATACTCTCTCCCAGGCATTGTGTGCATGCTTGGACAACAAGGTGAAGAATAATTGCAGGAACTACTGTTGTGCATATATTGGGAGAGGAGGAATCGGTCCTCTTCCAACAGATTGCTGGTCTGGTTGCTTCGACTGAGTCTTACAGATTGGGCGTGGCAGAAAGTATTGGAAATAAATGTCTTACCTTCCCTGACCTTGTCAGGTCATTAATTTTCTTGCGGCACTGGTTCGCCATCCTGGGGTTGAGCGTGTCCCCTCTCGAGCACACCTCGCTACCCGTGAGAGCTGGGCCCCAGATGAGGCATCCGGGCTTTCTCGCCGTGCCTCAATCTCATCGAGGAGGGCATGCAGGTCACCGTGAACAAAGTTCTAGGTCCTTGTGATCATCCTTAAATTTCTTTTCTTCGGTCACCTGCAGGGAGGGAAAAATTACACAATACTGGTCAATGCAAGGATCATTAAATCACTTTGCACACTGCCTAGATTGAAATCACTCACTGCTCTTAAAACTTAGGCAATGAATCAATGCTCTTAAGTCAGGCCACATGGCAGCATTTGCAGAGAGAAGTTTCATCTTACCTTTTGGTCTTCAGCTTCACTTATACCACCCCTCCCCAGATACGACCCCGCCCCTCCTTGCCACCAATCGATTACGCTCGTTTACACTGCTTCATTATGCTGATTAATGGGAAGTTTTACGTTTGGCATTATGCAAATGAGTTTGGGCAGCAACTTGAACCGTAACTTCGGATCTGAAAAAGCGGAAACTCTACCCCCCCCCCCCCCCCCCGTGGCTTTCTGCTCGTGGCAGCTGGCTTCTGCCATGAAACTGCAGCTCAGCAAGGAAAATCCCATGCTGCATGGTCTCGTCTGCCTGGTCTCACCTACCATGCTTGGGCTGCATTGTGCTTGAAGGTCAGAGGCCATGGCTGTGTCAGGCACCTGTACTGGTCCTGCCATCCTTCCACTAGGCCCTGGATCTGTATCGCCAGCTGCCAAATCTAACCCATGTGAAAAAGATGCAAGTGTGTGGAGTAATTGAACGAGCTACAGGTCAGCATCTGATGAAGGAGGGGAGTTGGGGTCTTGCCAACAGGTCACTGATCGGCTTGTTCCGTCCGAGTGTGGCAACCGCATTGGGTGTGAGAGAAAGTCATGGCATCGTGCTCTCCTTCCCTGCTCTGGTCAGGTCATTAAACTTCTTTCGGCACTGCTCTACCCTCCTGGATACAATTGACGTGGCACTCAGTGCTTCTACAACCTCTGCCCACACCCACTTCCTCACCACATGAGGGCTGTGCTGTCGAAGAGCTAATGAGCTGCTGGCTTCTCCCTTCCATCATCCAATGGTGTGAAGGTCCTCTTTCAGACAGCCTTGTTTTGTGAATCAGTCATCTGTGAGTAGGGAAAAGTTAGAGACATTTCCGACTCTCTAGATTGCAGTTTCAAGGTATTAATTTAAAAATGTGCAGGACAGATGCTGCTTATCTTCTTAGACTCCCACCGCAGCACCTTGCTCTGTTCCAATTAACATTTCATCCATGCTCTGAGCTTGTGCTGATTCACGGGTTCTTCCATATTCAGCCTTATCAAATTCCGAGAGTACTTGGACGTAATTTGGCAGTAGCAAACTAGGCGCAACCCGACCAAGGTATCGAGCAAATTCATCGACTTCAGTCTTCCCTACTGCTGGTCATTCTCTGACTCGCCAGAATCTCTCAATCCTGCACTCTTGTAGAGGTGTTCCACCGCAGTAATAGAGGAACAGATCTTCACATTCATCATCATCGTAGCTTGTCGCTCCAAGACCATTGATGATGCACTGCATCAGGCAGTGTTCAAGTGTTTGCCTTTGCTCACCACATTCGCATTGATAGGGCAGTTGTACTTTGTACACAAATCAGGATCAAAAGTAACAAGCCAATGCTGAATAGAAGATAAGGAAGGGAGATTTGAAATGGTGGATCTCCTTCAAGCAAGAAATGTGATCAGTAATACAAGTATGCATTTCCTTTTTTAGAAATGAGGATTTGGAACATAAACGCTCCTCCTGAACTCGGTTCTCATTTAAATATTTGTCCAGTTTCCGACGCAGGTATTGTCATTTGTCGTGAAAGGTGGCAGTCACCGTTCGAACTCTTGTTGAGGTAGCGCTGAGTGACTTCAGCGTCCCAGCACATAAATCAACGCCTTTAATCAGACTGCCGCCTCTGTTAAAATAGCAGACAGAGGAATTTCATCTGCCATCTTAATGTACGTTTTTGTGGTGAAGGTTTTCTAATCATTAACCACAAGACTTCCCAACCTATGACATCACAACCACTTGCAGACTTTAAGGTTTAAAACGATGCTAAATTTAAATCCAGGAGCCAGAAATTCACAAAATGGGGAATCGGAAGCAGCTGAAATGCTTTTGGGAGAAAAAATAGACACGCTAAGAATGAGGTGAGATGTAAAAGATTTTACGCTAATAGAATACCCCACCCTACACGTGTTGAAATCAAGGTTGTTCGCACTCTCCTACTCAAAGACATTCCCAGGGTCTCAAAACTGTGATACCCCTCACTCAGTCCTCCCTCCTTTCTACAATCTACAGGCTTTTAGAACCAAAGGTTGATGTCATCTAGCCCACAGCTTGATCCATCCTTTCTCTCCAATTTAATTCTCATCCTCATAATGAAAAAATCCTTAAAAGATAACTTTCAATATTACAGATTGGCAATAGGATGTTATAGACATATCAAGAAAGGATGAAAGCGTAGTGAGGAGAGAGGTGCAGTGTGAATTTGCTGAGATGTTCCTGGCGATCGGCACATAACAGCTGGGAGGAAAGATGTTCTACATTACTGACTCCATGGCCGAGAAATTATTGGCATCGGAAAATAGGCATCGCTAAGGGAACGAGCATCCTAAGATGTCAGACCAAGGCTCCATGCAAATTGGGTCTCCAACTGAGACTGCATATAATCTGAGTGATGCACTCTTTTTTACGGCTTCATCTTCAGGTGTCAATCACCTCAGACACACATCGAGGAGTTATAACGAGCACATTTTAATTGAGACAAAAACCAGACTTGCTTGTATCGAGTAACTTCTGTTATTTTCCCAGGCTTGAATAACAAACCCAGACAAGACTACATAAAGGTGGCACTTGCTCAGGCAGGGTAATCGATATGTCATCTCTGAGCTTTGGGACCTCGATATCCTACGTCTATGAGGAGACCTTCATCCTCGGACTGCTGTGAAGTACCTATGATCCCTAGCATTAACTGTCCATTTTCTGAGCACCATTTCTCCAAATCTTCCCACCTGGTACCTTGCTGTGTCTCATCTAAGCAAGGGGGAACAAAGAAAATGATATTAAAAGAGCAGGCTGTTTACTGCAAATGTCTCAACAGGTGCATTTTGCATAATGCTAATCCTATTTTTCGTACAGATGCTGAGGGGGATAAACATCCGATGCTGGCCCGCTCCCGATGGCCTCTGCGCAGGCAGGACGAGAACTTCGTCTGGCCTGTGGAACTTACTTTCGAGCAGCGTTGAAAAGTAGACCTTACACGACGATTGAAGTAAATGTGCACTTTCCACCAGCAGGGAGAGCCTCAATCTTTTCAAGGCAGGAAGACTCTCAAAATCTCTCAAAGGTATACCTGTTGTTAAAAATAACAATCTGCTGTCTGAACGGAGATCAGGCATCGCACACGTAAAACACAGATGCAGGTCCCATCCTTATGTTTACAAACTGATGAGTCATGTTAAAACATTGAATAAAGATTGCACACTACTAAATCCCACATCCTCCAATCTGCCGATCTGAGTTTCTACCAGGCCTGCGAGAGTGCGTGCACCAAGGCTCTCTGCTGATGCACTACACACCTTGGTGCAACAGGTGGGCAGAAGGAGGGACGGGGGGCGGTGCAAGAGGCCCTCCAGACAAATGCCCAAAAGGCAGTGGGAGGCAGCGGGGGACGAAGTCAATGTTAGACGCACAGCACCACGAACATGGGTGCAGTGCATGAATAGGTTCAATGCTTTGACACAACTAGTCAAGGTGAGTGAGGTCAGCCGTCAAGTGACTACCGACTGCACCACTAGCCGCATCCACTGCTGCACGCACAACACCCCCCATCACCCACATACCAACAAACTCTTTCCATCAGTACACAACTCTTCCAATCAGATGCTTCCCTTACACATTACCACTGTTGCAAGCCGCCCACCCACAACTCACAGGCCACGCACACTGGCAGCTATTCAACCATGACAGGCACATCAACCAGGCATACGTCCCACTTTCTTCTAGGAGAAGGTGGCGCATATCAAGAGGCAGCAAGTGGCAGTGGCATTTAACCCCTCGAGCCTATTCCACCATTCAATGAGAACATGGTGGACTCCATGTACCCGTCTTAGCCCCATATCCCTTAATACCATTGGTTCACAGAAATCTATCAATCTCAAATTTAACATTCACAAGTGATCTAGCATCAACTGCTGTCTGCAGAAGAGCGTTCCAAACGTCTCCCACCCTTTGCGTGTAGAAGCATTTCCTAACTTCACTGCTGCACTTCCTGGCTCTAAATGTTAAGCTATATCCCCGTGTCCTAGTATTGAAGTCTAGGAGACCTCCAAAAACAGTTACAAATGTCTCGGCAGCCAGAGGCAATAATCCAGCCACTAACCTGTAAATCCTGCTTGGTCCCTTTAAATAGCGCCGGTGGGGGGTCCTCCAGGCACTCTAAGACACGTTCAGATGGTAGGTTGAGTTGATGGCCGCCTTGGTGAAGCGTATACGGCGCACAACCAGCTCTTCCGGCATCATCTCGTCACTCAAGCGGGGTCTGTAAACCCAAGTGGAGTAACTGCGGATGGGGCAAACACTCCACCTGTGTAACCTCACTCGATGGACCTCGAGTCTATGGGCTTAAAGTCTTCGCAGTGCTCTCTCTCTCTCCTCCAGCAATATGAAGGCGAGAGGCATGGTGAAAAAGTGGGCCCTTTTGAACACAATTAAAACGATGTGAATCTGGGGGGAAAAAATCTAATAGAAACTTAACTACATTTGACTTGTCAAATTATTTTACCTTTCATTTATACTGATGTACAATTTGACTTTTGATTAGAGTAAACTGCTGCACCCCTGTACATTGGTTAAATGGTTGCTGGTCACTGCAGGAAAGCTGGAATCACAGGACTATTGGTGCCTGCACGCCAAAAAAAGGACGCAATTTGATGACTCTTCTCAAACTGCAATTGTCTAATGGCGTAATTCAAGTTTCCATGATGTTTTGCGCTGTTTCGGCTGGATTGCACTGAAAAAGCCAGCGCAATCTAGCAGGAACTCGACTTAATTTGCATATTTCCTTCACCTAGATATATAATTTGGCTCCAAGCCAATCAGAGCATGTCTGTGCCGCACCCGGCTGATTTTCTCAATACTTGTGGGTTCCAGAACGGGTGGGTTGGGGACGGGTGGGAAGTTAAAATAACAGCTTTTTGGAGCAGGACCGCATTCCGGCTCCAACTCGCTCTCTTCTGGGTGTAAAGCAGGCAGGTTTGTATGCATGTGCACAACAGACATCCGCCCCACTTAAAGCGCAATGTACCTCATGAGGTACTTTGTATTTTGTGCATTACAAAAGTAAAATGAATTTTTCCCATCGCTTCTGATTCATGTTAGGCGACAGCAGGCAGGATGGGCTGGACCCATGAGGCGAGTGCCTTTATTGCATTGCCCAGCCCATCCGATCGCCTCCCCGGCCCATCTGATCTGTTTCCCCGACCCGTGATCGCTTCCTCCCAGCAACCAGCCAGCTTGTCAGCGAAGTTCGGAAGTAAAATTTGTTCACCTCATTAAGATCGCGCCAACTTACCTTACGGGTTTCGCACCCGAAAATATTCCGTCCCCCCCCCACCGCTCCCTTCTCGGCTCGAGGTCAACATTCAGCCCTTAATGTCCATGTGATTCTGATCTTCCCAATTCTTTGGCCCCGATAATAACGAGGAGCTTGGGGGTGGGGGGTGTAGCGGCCGGGAAGCCTGGACAGCAGGACTTGTTAAACTTTTCAAACCAGTTTCACAACCGTAGCCAGACAGGTTAATGATCTGGCTGGCTGTCAGGCGGAGCAAAGGTAAGTCGGACATCGTGGGGGGGGGGGGGGCGGGGGGGGCAGAGTCTCCGGTTGCGAGGGTCCCGTCACGGGAAGGGGGGGTTGGCCGGAGGGAAGCACTCCTACCAATCGGTGCTGTAAAGGCACTTGCCTGAAGGATCTAGCCCTTATAACCTCCCTTCAGCTACCGCATTACCCAAGGCCTGGGAAACCCAGCCCCTAGGAGTTAAAACTAGAAGTTAAGTTAAAATGGAGGCACATAGCCTCCTTGAAATATTTTCGTGACCTGCCTCCTGAGAGCGGTTTGGTCACCCGACCCGCCTCCGTTAAACCGGAAATGGGTGGGTTGGGGTCGTGTTGCCCATTTTTTTTATTTTTAACCCCTCACCTGCCCTGGGGGGTTAAAATTACCCCCTTTGTGTTTGTGTCAACATTGAGGTCATATATCTACATTTGATCTGGCGAGGTCATTAAATTTCTTTTTGCGCTGGACAGGATTCGTGAGTGTCACCAATGAGGCAAGAGTATTACTGTAAATTCCCGCCTTGGACTGTTTTTGTGAAGGTCTCATACTCCTGACTCCAAACGCCCTGTCCCCCTCCTTCTAATCTCGGAGCAGAAGATCCAACTCTTTGAAGTTGAAAGCTCCTCCTCTTCTAATGCTCTCTGCCGTTGTTGCTCCCAGTTGTGTTCCTTCCTCCAATATTGCCATTGTTCCTTTAAGCTCATATGAACCTGCTGCTTAGAGAGAGAAGGGAGATTAGGGCCGGGGTAAAAGAGGAACTTGAAGGGACGGTTAGCTAAGCAGACAAGGGAAGGAGGCAGCTGAACGGTGGTCTTAGAATCATAGAAGTTTACAACATGGAAACAGGCCCTTCGGCCCAACATGTCCATGTTGCCCAGTTTCTACCACTAAGCTAGTCCCAATTACCTGCACTTGGACCATATCCCTCGATACCCATCTTACCCATGTAACTGTCCAAATGCTTTTTAAAAGACAAAATTGTACCCGCCTCTACTACTGCCTCTGGCAGCTCGTTCCGGACACTCACCACCCTTTGAGTGAAAAAATTGCCCCTCTGGACCCTTTTGTATCTCTCCCCTCTCACCTGAAATCTATGCCCCCTCGTTATAGACTCCCCTACCTTTGGGAAAAGATTTTGACTATCTACCTTATCTAGGCCCCTCATTATTTTATAGACTTCTATAAGATCACCCCTTAACCTCCTACTCTCCAGGGAAAAAAGTCTCAGTCTATCCAACCTCTCCCAATAAGTCAAACCATCAAGTTCCGGTAGCATCCTAGTAAATCTTTTCTGCACTCTTTCTAGTTTAATAATATCCTTTCTACAATAGGGTGACCAGAACTGTACACAGTATTCCAAGTGTGGCCTTACTAATGTCTTGTACAACTTCAACAAGACATCCCAACTCCTGTATTCAATGTTCTGACCAATGAAACCAAGCATGCTGAATGCCTTCTTCACCTCCCTATCCATCTGTGACTCCACTTTCAAGGAGCAATGAACCTGTACTCCTAGATCTCTTTGTTCTATAACTCTCCCCAACGCCCTACCATTAACGGAGTAGGTCCTGGCCTGATTCGATCTACCAAAATGCATCACCTCACATTTATCTAAATTAAACTCCATCTGCCATTCATCGGCTCACTGGCCCAATTTATCAAGATCCCGTTGCAATCCTAGATAACCTTCTTCACTGTCCACAGTGCCACCAATCTTGGTGTCATCTGCAAACTTACTAACCATGCCTCCTAAATTCTCATCCAAATCATTAATATAAATAACAAATAACAGCGGACCCAGCACCGATCCCTGAGGCACACCGCTGGTCACAGGCTTCCAGTTTGAAAAACAACCCTCTACAACCACCCTCTGTCTTCTGTCGTCAATCCAATTTTGTATCCAATTGGCTACCTCACCTTGGATCCCGTGAGATTTAACCTTATGTAACAACCTACCATGCAGTACCTTGTCAAAGGCTTTGCTAAAGTCCATGCAGACCACGTCTATTGCACAGCCCTCATCGATCTTCTTGGTTACCCCTTCAAAAAACTCAATCAAATTCGTGAGACATGATTTTCCTCTCACAAAACCATGCTGACTGTTCCTAATCAGTCCCTGCCTCTCCAAATGCCTGTAGATCCTGTCTCTCAGAATACCCTCTAACAACTTACCCACTACAGATGTCAGGCTCACCGGTCTGTAGTTCCCAGGCTTTTCCCTGCCGCCCTTCTTAAACAAAGGCACAACATTTGCTACCCTCCAATCTTCAGGCACCTCACCTGTAGCTGTCGATGATTCAAGTATCTCTGCTAGGGGACCCGCAATTTCCTCCCTAACCTCCCATAACGTCCTGGGATACATTTCATCAGGTCCCGGAGATTTATCTACCTTGATGCGCGTTAAGACTTCCAGCACCTCCCTCTCTGTAATATGTACACTCCTCAAGACATCACTATTTATTTCCCAAGTTCCCTAACATCCATGCCTTTCTCAACCGTAAATACCGATGTGAAATATTCATTTAGGATCTCACCCATCTCTTGTGGTTCCGCACATAGATGACCTTGTTGATCCTTCAGAGGCCCTACTTTCTCCCTAGTTACTTTTTTGCCCTTTATGTATTTGTAGAAGCTCTTTGGATTCTCCTTTGCCTTATCTGCCAAAGCAATCTCATGTCCCCTTTTTGCCCACCTGATTTCTCTCTTAACTCTACTCCGGCAATCTCTATACTCTTCAAGGGATCCACTTGATCCCAGCTGCCTATGCATGTCATATGCCTCCTTTTTGAGGTTCCCTACTTCTACCAGCCTTGCCCTTCACTTTATAAGGAATGTGCTTACCCTGAACCCTGGTTAACACACTTTTGAAAGCCTCCCACTTACCAGACGTCCCTTTGCCTGCCAACAGACTCTCCCAATCAGCTTCTGAAAGTTCCTGTCTAATACCATCAAAATTAGCCTTTCCCCAATTTAGAATTTTAACTTTTGGGCCAGACCTATCATTCTACATAGCTATCTTAAAACTAATGGAATTATGATCGCTGGTCCCAAAGTGATCCCTCACTAACACTTCTGTCACCTGCCCTTCCTTATTTCCCAAGAGGAGGTCAAGTTTTGCCCCCTCTCTAGTCGGGCCATCCACATACTGAATGAGAAATTCCTCCTGAATACACGCAACAAATTTTTCCCCATCCAAGCCCCTAATGCTATGGCTGTCCCAGTCAATGTTGGGAAAGTTAAAGTCCCCTACTATTACCACCCTATTTTTCTTGCAGCTGTCTGTAATCTCCTTACATATTTGCTCCTCAATTTCCCGTTGACTATTTGGGGGTCTGTAGTACAATCCTATCAAAGTGATCTCTCCCCTCTTATTTTTCAGTTCTACCCATATAGACTCAGTGGGCGAACCCTCGGATATATTCCCTCTCACTACTGCCGTGATGTTCTCCCTAATCAAGAACGCAACTCCCCTTCCTCTCTTACCTCCTGCTCTATCTTTCCTATAGCATCTGTACCCTGGAACATTGAGCTGCCAGTCCTGCCCCTCCCTTAGCCATGTTTCAGTAATAACTATAACATCCCAGTCCCATGTACCCATCCATGCCCTGAGTTCATCTGCCTTGCCCATCAGACTTCTTGCATTGAAATAAATGCAGTTTAATCTAGACTTCCCTTGGTCTTTGCCCTGCTTTCTCAGACCATCTGTCCGGTCATGTTTTGTACACTCTCCCTTTACTGCCTTTTGTTTCTGTCACCACTTTACTTCCCACTGACTTCCTGCATCGGTTCCCATCCCCCTGCCACATTAGTTTAAACCCTCCCCAACAGCACTAGCAAACACTCCCCCTAGGACATTGGTTCCAGTCCTGCCCAGATGCAGACCGTCCCATTTGTACTGGTCCCACCTCCCCCAGAACCGGTTCCAATGTCCCAGGAATTTGAATCCCTCCCTCTTGCACCATCTCTCAAGCCACGTATTCATCCTAGCTATCCTGTCATTCCTACTCTGATTAGCCCGTGCCACTGGTAGCAATCCTGAGATTACTACCTTTGAGGTCCTACTTTTTAGTTTAACTCCTAACTCCCTAAATTCAGCTTGTAGGACCTTATCCCGTTTTTTACCTATATCGTTGGTACCTATATGCACCACGACAACTGGCTGTTCACCCTCCCCCTCCAGAATGTCCTGCAGGCGCTCCGAGACATCCCTGACCCTTGCACCAGGGAGGCAACATACCATCCTGGAGTCTCGGTTGCGTCCGCAGAAACGCCTGTCTATTCCCCTTACAATCGAGTGCCCGATCACTATAGCTCTGCCACTCTTTTTCCTGCCCTCCTGTGCAGCAGAGCCAGCCACGGTGCCATGAACCTGGCCGCTGTCACCTTCCCCTGGTGAGCCATCTCCCCCAACAGTATCCAAAACGGTATACCTGTTTGAGAGGGGGATGGCCACAGGGGACCCCTGCACTACCTGCCTGCACCTCTTACTCTTCCTGGTGGTCACCCATTCAATTCCTGCCTGTACACCCTTTACCTGCGGTGTCACCAACTCGCTAAACGTGCTATCCACAAGTTTCTCTGCATCGCGGATGCCCCACAGTGAATCCACCTGCAGCTCCAGCTCCGAGATACGATCGGTCATTAGCTGCAGGTGGACACACTTCCTGCACACGTGGTCGGCAGGGACACTGGTAGTGTCCATGACTTCCCACATCTTGCAGGAGGGGCATATCACGGGTGCAAGGTCTGCTGCCATGACTTGCCTTAGCTTAGTTACTCCTTTTAAATTACGTTGAAATTAGAAAATGTTATCTGTACTAGGGACCTAGGTTCACTAAAAAAAAAACACTACCTGCTATAAAACCTGCAGACCTTCCCTTTCTTATTACTTCACTTACAGTAAAATGGTAGAAATACTCACCTGAACCTACTCACCAATCAGCTGCCTCCCCTGTGCCGCGTCACTTTCTCACTGGTGACGTCACCCCGAACTCTGCCGCTGGTCTCAGAGTCTCGCTCTCTCCCCGCTGTTTATATCCCCGCTCTGGTCTTGCTCTTTCCCGCCGCTCACCGACTGAACTCTCGCTTTTTCCGCGCTGTTTATATCCCCGCTCTGGTCTTATTCTTGGTGACAAAGGTATCCATGAGGTCCTCGCACTTGGTATTAGAGATAAGGGTGGAGGGAACAAGGGGAGGTTGGGGGGGGTTACCTTTGCATCTGGCTAATCCTTGTCAGTTTTGGTGGTGGAGAGCAAGGCCTGTTCAGGCCTGATGTGGTTAAGCCAGCTGTGTAGAAGGCCACAGCCAGGGAGCGGAGGGAGAGGGGGGGACAGATCGCGGTGGGGTCTGGATATCGCGGCAAATTAGCTTGTAAGGGGGAGAGCACTCCTGTAAATCAGGCAGGTCCCTGCTGCAATGTTGGTTTGCCCTGAGGCTGCCAGCCCAGCCCCATCGGGGGCTGCATTTGGAAACCAGCCCTACAGAAAAAAAAGATAAGTTACTTACCGGAATGCCCCCCCCCCCCACCGATCCATCACCCCACCCCGGCCATCATTTACCTGTGGGCTGGGTCCTACAAAGCCTGTGCATCTGGCACCAAGCCTGAAGGTGGAAGAAACTGGCCCCGGGAACTGCTGGTCAGCAGCATGGCCCTGGACTGTTTCTAATGGGTTGGCGTTGCAGTACAGTCGTACTTGTGGCAAACAACTCGGCCGCCCGGACAACAAGCTGGCAAAGGTTGTCCAATTTCTGCCTGATCGTCTGACTGAGGAACGTCATGTTGCAGTCAGTGGAACCAAGAAGTCACACTGCCATGCTCCTCAGTCAACTTCCTTCCCATATCTGGACCCCGAGTTCCTCCTCCCAGTTCTCCTCAGGCTGGGTCCAACGTCTACCCAGTTTTACAGGGGACGGGGACGCATCTTCCCCCACCTCCCAATGGTCCCTCAACCCCCCCCCCCCCCCCCCCACCCCAAACAGCTCGAACTCCGAAATTGCGTCCTGCATCACAGACCCCACAGTGATTGCTCTCAGAGCCAGAGGGCTGGGAGTTGGCCCGGGGGGGTGAGGAGATTTTCATCACGGTCAAGTCCCCCCCACATCAGCATCCTCTTTCTCGTTCAAAACCTCATTGCGTCCCTGTTCTTGATGTAAGTCCCAGTTTTCTCTAAGGTTCGTTTTCATTTTTCAAGGCCTCGGGGCTCAATTTTCAAATGCAAGTTTTGGGGCAGGGGAGCAAAGAAAATGCTAAAATACTGGAGCAGAGACGAATCCCGGCTCCAACCCACCGACCTCTGAGTTTCACACAGACGCATCTGGGTGCGCGCATGCGCCGTTCCGGAACCTGGAAGTCTCACCGTGGTGGGACGATATTTAAACAAGCAAATGTACCTCATTGAGGTACTTAAGCTACTTTATTTCTTACATATTGGCCACTTAAAACGATTTTCAACTTACCTGGGCGGCTTTCCCACAGCTTCCAATTCCGAACGGCCGAACCAGTCAAAAATAAATTCAATAAAATAACATTTCACAATGTAAAAAAAAATAAACCTACCTTTCAAATGATGTCCCCCTGCTCCAATGTCTCTCCGAGGTCTTCCGGCACCCCCCAAACCCCCCCCCCCCCACCCACTCTCTTGCAGTGGCCAACGAGGTCTCTCTCTTTCTTACCCCCGCCACCAGCGTCAATTAGGCTGGCTGCCAGGCGTGAAACCCGGAAGAGGCTTCAATTGGCCTCATTAGGGTTGTGAGAGATCGCGACCTGCCTCCTTTCCTTCCGGGTTTGGCGCCTGCAAATCACCCCTCCCACTACCATTCCGCCACCCTTTGAAAATTGATCCCTTAGTCTTTTTGTAGTCCTTTGGTCATCATTACTCAGACCAGTAGGCGTCGCTATCCTCTCCCCATCAGCAACACATTTCTTTTCTCAGGGCCTCCATCTCATCCAGTAAAGACTCAATGCAAATCAAATATTGCTTCTTAAAATGCCAAGCTGCTTCCAATTCAGCAATTCCTTCTATCTGGGCCTTTTTATCGGAAACAAAGGCCGCAATATTTACGGGGAGGGTGCTAGGAGGCTGAATCGGCCAAAGAGCATTGCAAGGCTGGGGAGGCGGAGGGTCTGCTGATCTTAATGGCTCGGCCTCATTTGCGTCATGTTGGTTTCAGTTTCAATTAAGAACAGTTCAGCTGCCATTTTCAGTCAGATCAGTCAAATTATTTTTTTTAAAAGTCACCGAATGCCTGAAAATTCTAAACCAGCGATGGCCAATCTTTTGCAAAGGAGTGCCACATTGTGAAACTAGAATGTACAGCCATGCCACTTGCAGTATTGTCATGAATAATATTAATTTTTTCAACTTGACAATCTTAGCTGAATAAAACAAATAATAATTCCAACAATTATTATAGGGCCAATATAGACCTAGTTATATAATGGTCACTAGGTTTACAAATTAAACATGGCAATCTTACATACTTAATGTGGCTTCTGAACCTGCTTGTTCTTGATGATATTGTAGATATTTGGATTCAATTTTGAACATGCCAGCTGCAGAAGATTATTGAGGTGGTCATCTGTCAGTCTGGAGCAGTAGTTATTTTTGAAAAAATCTGCTCACAAATGTAGGTTGAGGTGAACCTACATGTATAACACAGACCAAATTCATGCAAACTGTGAAAGTTATTCTATGCTACTGACGTCCAAAACGACTTCAAGTCTTGGTGTAATGGACACCTGAGAGGTGAATGAGTTGGGGAAGAGTATCACTTTTTTTTTATCATCACTGAAATCTTGAAATCGTAATTCAAATGAATCCGTAGCAAAGAAACAGTGTTCTTATAACTCAAAATTAATGCGGAAATCGCCGTCAGTATTCTCGAGTTTAGCTCCAGCAGACATTTGAAATTATCCATATTTTTTCGACCGAGAGCACATACAAACAGTTTTGCCTTGAATGTTGACACTGAATTAAACAGTGTTGGGAAAAGGCAGTCCTTCCCCTGCAGCTTTTGTTGAGGTTGTTATGGTGTTTGGTAATATCACTGAGACAGGCAAGGTCACTGAACCAGTCTTCATCTTCAAGTAAACTGCACTCCTCAACAAGTTCGTCCTTTTCTGTTTAAAAACATTAACACTTTCTCTTTTAGTTCCCAAAATCTCATAAGAGCCTGTCTTGACAACCAACGTGCTTGGCAATAAAGAAGTAATTCCTTGCCATCATGTGAATCATTATCAAACAAGTCGGGGAATTTGCGGCGGTTTAACGCACTTGCACGAATTTTCTTTATACAGCGCGCCACAGGATCAAGAACGTACGAGAAGTTCATGCCTTTGGCACAGAGGGACTCTTGGTGAATGATGCAATGATACTTGAATAACTTGCATTCCAAAAACTTTCCAAGCTGAGCAACTCAACCATTTCTTTTCCCAGTCATGGAGGATGCCCCATCAGTGCAAACACTGTCTAATTTTGACCAGTTCAACTCCTTCTCTTCACATTTCTTCAGTTCTGTAAATATGTCCTCTCCAGTGGTGGAAATGAGAGGATGCAAAGATAGAAGTTCTTTAATCCCATCGAAGTTCGCATTTATACAGCTGACAAAAATACTAAGCTTTGCCGTATCAGTACCATCACAGCTTTCATCCACTGCTAGCGAAAAATATTTACAAGCAGGAACTTGAAATTTAGTTTGTTCTGTGACATAATTAGACATTTTATCAATTCTTCTCATGATGGTGTTCCAGGAAAGTGCAATTTCATTTACCATTGATTTTATTTTGGGAACACCAGCATATGCAGCAAAAATTTGCATACACTCTTCTAACTACCTGTTCTCCTTCAGTGTAATGTCGCTTCTTCCTGCGTAGCAGGAGAGAAATCTCATACGACACTCTCACCATAGACACCAATTTCTTTCTTTCTCTAACAAAGAACCCCTGTCGTGCTGCGAGACATGCTTTTTTCTTGGAAATAAAATCTGCGTGTACATTTGAACCAACTGGATATTTTAAGTTGAATTCCCCATGCTTCTGTTCAAAATGCCTTTCCAAATTAAATTTTTTTGGGACAGCCACAGTAGCATCACAAATCAAACATATTGGCTTTGACATTTTACCTGGAGTAAGTGAGAAAAATTGTTCCCAAGCAGGACTAAACTCTCTCATAGCTATGTCTTCTTCATACTTTCATTTGGATGTGCTCAGTTTACTCAACATTGTTAGGATGGAAATGAAACACAAACTATACGCACCATGAACTAAGAAAACAGTGCAAAACTGACACCACCACTCACTCAGAAAAATCAACTGCCATGGCCGCGTGGCGAGGGCTTTGTGCTATCAAGAAGAGGGAGAGAGGGTGAGGTCACTTCCTCGAGAGGTCATGGGTCGCGCAGCGAATTGAACAAGGAGCACTCACCCACGTGATGGAGCCCGAGCCTCTGTCTCGGCATGGTGTAATGCCCGCACTCAACCAGCCCGACACAAAGGCAGATCGCGCCCGCTCGCGTGGCGTGCCACTCTTTGGAGAGAGGCGTGGCACGTATGCTTGGGGTTGGCCATTATTGTTCTAAACCAAAGTTCCTCAGCCTTAATTGCAAAACAATAGGCTGGAATGCTTGCATTCCCCAGCAAAACCATGTACGGACAAAAGGCGCAATGTGATTTTAATCTTTTGATTTGGGGAAACGCGATTGAAATTTTATTTTTAATTTAATTTTCTCCAAATAAACTCCAGGCATAAGCCATGACTTTGAAAGAAAAGGATAATTTATTACATACTGGAAAAATACAGGCCTACGCATAAACAATGCCTACAACTCAAATCAGAATTACTTCAACTGACTACAACATTCCCTTATTAGGGAAAAGGGCCTATCCCCTTAAAAGAGAGATTTACCTGTACTTAGGGTTGGCTCAGGTTTTGAGGTTTGTTGAGGCCTTGTTGATGTCTCGATGAGCTGGGTAGTCCAGCACATGTTCTCTTAGGATCAGCAGCTGAAGCAGAGCGAGAGCTTCCTCCACACGGTTGGGGTTCTTATAATCCCCTCGATTGGGACCACACCTACAGTCTTCTCCCTATACAGCTCAGGGATACATTAACAAGCCCTTTATCCATTGTCTTTGCTGTGGCTCAGTCTTTGTAACTCAGCAGTCCTTGTTACTCATCACCTCTTTTCCTTATGGAAAATTGAGAGACTTGCCCCACCTCCGTCCTCAGCTGCTGCGATGAACTTGCGATGCCAAAAGGAGCTCATGTTGATTCTGCTTTCAGCTCCTCCCGTCCCGAATGGACCATGTGGATTGGCTGCAGAAGATCCGTCAAATGTGGTACACAGTGTGATATGGAAATAAAATGGGAATTAGAATACTCACTGGATGGGCCAGAAATCGCTCACTTCTGAACGTCGTTCCATAATGGCGTCCTTTCTCCCCGCCGGCAAATCCAGGAAGTAAGTTCACGAATGCGCACTAAAACCTGGAAATTGTGAACTTGCTCCCATTGGTTCGCTGGTGGTTTGACAGCTGCGAATTAAAGGCGCATGGTATGCTATAATCACCAAAATCATTCAAAAATCACAAACTTACCCATCTGTCCAGATGGAACGAAAATACTTACGCCACTAAAAGGTACGCTGAAAAATACCAGCTCTACACTACTTTTTAAAAGTGCGATGACTCCTAATGACTGCGAAAAAACGAAGTATTCAATTTTAAATTTGTGGAATGTCATATTACTCAATATTTTTTGGCCATTTTTCAAAAAATTTAATAAAATTTTCAAAATTTGTTTTTTTACTTCTGCCTGTTTCGTTAAATTAAATAATTTGCTTGGCTTTTTATAAGAAGATATGTTAAATTTTTATTTATACTGTCATACAGAAGTTTATTTTAAATGAATGATTTCTACTTGCCTGCTTGTGGGCATGACTTCCATTCCTACAGACATTTCCCATGCGAATCAACCCACGCTGTTCAGAGGCTGGGCTGATGTTGCGATTTTTTCCAAAGCTTCAAAATCATGCAAGTCTACGCCATGGGACACAGTAAATAAATTCGTAGATTTTATTCACAGGAGCTGCTACGAACGTTGCAATGCCGATGTGAGCAATTTCCAGCCTGATGTTTTTTGGGAAGGTGGGCCTGGAAATTGCATTGCGCACTGCCCAACTGCTAACCCAATATGGTGGGCAGCAAACGTGTACATCGCCATCGGAAGTGCACCCGCCCGCCATATTGAGAGCACAAAGATGGACTCAAAAAAAAATGTTAAATATTAATCTGTAAGGTGTTCCGTTCCCTCCCACCTTACACCGATTCATGGACCTCGGAATTACAAGAACAAAATTGCACGGACAAACAAGCTTTGGCTCAACCCAAACTTCTTAGTTTATTAGACCAACAAAACCCCAGTACAAATACTTCTATGATTTGACTGAAACCTACAATCACCCATGCGGTTAGTCATAGGAACGTAGTCGTTACCGATGCTGATCGTAGGCCTGGACCTGGAAATGACCGGTTTCCGTCCTTCCCTTGACTGCAGAGTTCGCAGTGCAAACTCCTTAGTGGTTTGCCCGGAACTTACAATCACCCACGTGGCTGGTCGTTACCGATGTTGATTGTAGGCCTGGATCTGAAGGTGACTGGTCTCCGTCTGTCTTCACCCGACTGCAGCCTCCACGTGCTGCTGTTGAACCTTCTTATAGTGTTCCAGTCATGCAAACCACAACCTTGGCCTCATCTGTGGCTTCAGCTATCAATCTGTTGGATTGCTTGACATTCACACCTCTTCATCTGGGCATCTCAGTGATTCAAAATTCACTAGTTGTGCAGAGCTGTGAGGTTGAGAGACAACTCCTTATCTCCTCCCCGCTACCTGCACAGCATCAGGACAATGCGGTATTCCTCACTGGGATGGGCCCTTGGCTCACAGCATTGTTTAGGTGTGAAAGGCCTTCCGTTCTTGTCCGAGACTGAGCATGGTTCAGAGGCTCAGTTTGATTGTACATTGTCTCAATGTTAATGTGCCTTTGCCAGGGGTTCATTGTTTGATCTAAATGAGTCTCCGAAACTGATCATGAGCTGGAGTCTCTTTGACTGGCACCTGGGGTTATCTGTTTCATCCTCGCAGCCTGTTCCATGTCTCGCAGCTTTAGTGTTTTTATAGTATTTTCCATATTTATAGTCTTACAGTTACCGTCCCCACAAACCACCAGGTTGAAATCATATAGCACGAACCAATTGTAGTTACCATTATTGTCAAATGCAGTCGCCATGTACAGCGTGTTAACCGGCTATTTTGGGCAGAAACACCGTGGTGTTCACTGAGGAGTTCACTCATTAAGGCACAGTTATCTTGTTTACTTAATCACCTCCAAGTGGTGTCAGCTACAAGTTGAGTTCTTCAACCATTGTGTGAAGAGCATAGTGATTTAGGTACCTAATGAATTTGAGTTCAAATATAAGGGTCTTAAAGGAAAGGACTGACTGCATTTATCCAGTGTTCTGCGATGCCGGCTGTTTGTTTTGATATAGAGGCTAAATAATCTGGAACGATTAATCATCAATGTCTCGTCAAGAGGGTGATCAGATCGGGAGGCAGGTTTCAGTATCTGCTGCTTAACAAAAGATGCAGAGCCACGATCATAAAATTTATGAAGATTCTACCCGTATAGCGGACAGGCCCATTACAAGTGGTGGGGACTGTAGTTGCTATAAGGCTCCACAGTAAGGTAACTAAAAATATTCAAACTTACCTTTTCGGTGGCAACCGAAAGGGACTGCTGGTTTGTCTGCCAAGTGCCTTGACTAACGCAGCACACACGGTGCATGTCGTGATCATGCACAACCCAAATGAGGCCTTAAGCTTACTGAAAGGGTCTAACGCCAGTTTCAGACACCGGCCCTTGACGCCTGTGGAGGAGCCTTTACCAATATGCGAGTTCATGCCTGTGCAATCTAATTTCTGTCCAAGCAAAATAAGTTACATATTTCACAATTATGGACACCGAGGGGACTGACACCAGCTGTCTTTTTTGCAGGTATTCTTATTTTCCAAATGGTCACTGCTGTATATAGATGTAGCCAGCTTGTATGAAGATAGTCATTAGTTGATGAATTTTACCCGGTATATACTCATATTCCTGCAAACAAATCTTTTATTAAATGGTATTTTTATGTTCATCAAACCAGCAATTAATAAGCTCGATCAATTACCCATTAAAACAAATAAAAGACATTCCTTCATTATTTGTCTAGATTCACTTAAGGCGATAGTCAGTGATTGATTGCCTGGGCAGTATGGGCTTTTGACATCCGATTCAGCTGCGCTAATGTGGGAAAACAATGTATTGTAGCCCTTGTGGGAGTCAAATGACTGGATCTTGGATATCATGGAAAGGACTTCTTGGAAGGTGGGAACTTGCACAGGTGTGGAGTCGGTTGTTTACTCATCTTCTGGGTCACCACTTATGTAATGGTCATATGCTGTGGAATTTGGCCGAGTGCTGGAGTCAATGAAATCTTGCTCCCAGGACTCGTTCAGGGATTCCTCAATAGGAAATCCATGGTCAAAGGAGACAAACTCCTCTGCTGCCAGGTGCAAGGCGAGGGAGGAGAGCAGGGGAGACAGAGATTATGTAAGGCAGTATGTTCTCCTGCGTCTTCTACACTGACCGGGAAGCTACAGTTTGGCGAAACACTTGGAGCATGATTTTATGATGCCGGCAGGAGGAGAGTGGCGGGTTGGTGGGGGAATTTTGGGTTCGAAATCCGGAAGGGAAGTAGGCGGCCAATCAATGTCTCTTCCAGTTTTGTGCCTGGCAGCCAGCCTGATTGACAGACTGGCTGCTTGTCGGCAGAGAGGAACTACATATCCAGTGAAGGGGGTGAGGGGGGGGGGTCCAGGCAGCATTGGTTTTAAGGTATGTTAATTTTTTTACAATGGAAAATGTTACTTCATTTAGTGTATTTTTCATTGATCTGGCTCTTCCCACCTGCTTTCACCAGGTGTGAATGGGAAGCGATGGGAAAGCCACCTAAGTACAGTTAAAATCATTTTAAGTATCCAATAGACAAAATATAAAGTACCTGAGGTACATTGCCTCTTTAAGTATCGGCCCACCGGATTTAAGTGGGGGTTGGACTTCCTGGTGACTACTGTATGCACGCACATAGATTTGCTTGAGTCTAATGCAAAAATGGGCGGGTTCCAGCCGTGATGTCTGCCTGCTCATAAAAGCATTGATTTTGTCTGGCCCCCTGCCCCCAACCCACCCAATTTTGGGCTCTAAAATTGAGCCCTTGGTGACAATGGACGGCTTGACCTGAGGCATCGAGCAAGTTGACTTGAGCAATTCCGCTGGTGGGTGATGAGGATTGCGAGGTGGATCCAGACTGTGAATCGGTCCTTGCGTTAGTAGGTTTTGACGCTGTTGATTACGCCATGGTCAAGGAATGAGGAATGGAGGTGGTGTTGGGTGGGAAGAACACGAGCTTGACATTGGAAAGACGGTGATCAGCAAGGTGAGAGAGAGGGTCTTGTCCATGATGACCGTGCGATTTTGGTGGTGCATTTGAAGGTTGAAGTCCTTAATCCAGGATGTGAAGATAGCACTGGTTATCTAGGCCAGGTTCCGGAAACACCTGGGCTTAGTAGCATGTCTGATGACCAGAGGCTTGGTGAACTTACCTGCAATTTTGCAACAGAGGTTGGCTGTGATGTGGTCCTTGGCCTTTTTGCTGCCTTTACACTGAGATGGTGAGAGTCTTGTCGGGCAAGGCCCTGATAAACATGCCGGTCTCATCCGTGTTCTACATGTCCCTTGGTTCATATGACTCGACCTTGGACGCAAGACGCTGTTTCCAGACAACATTGGAGTCAACTCTGGCACTCTGGCCCGAGATGACCTGGAACGGGATGGAGTGATGGTTGCGGAATAAGTCCAGCCACCCATTGGAGCCCTTGAACGTGGTGATACCGAGGAACTGGGTGTACTGGAGGGCTTCTTCTTGAAGGAGTGGGCCGGAGATGGGGTAGATTGTGACCAAGCTCACTGGAACCACTCCCACAGGACAGGTCAGATCTGTAGCAGGGACGCTTTCTGACAGGAGAGCAGTGGGATTTATGTGCATCAAGAAGTATGCAGGTAACTTGAGTTTTACCACAAAGGTTTTTGCCAACTCAAGGAGGTTTTGGTTGCCTCACTCGTGCTGTTTAATGAGTTCGATTTTTTTGGTCCAGTGATAATTCATTACTTTTTGGTTTACCAGTCATTTTCTCAAATCTTTCCTGGTAAAGGTTCTCCAAGTTATCTTGAATAACCAGTTGAGATTATGATCAGCAACTAATCGGCTGCAAAAATGCTAAGAATTTAAGTTTGGAAGCAACAAAACTCACGTGAGTGGAACCTGTTGCTAACGACAATCTCAGACCTACGGCCGAATGTGAGAGCATATCCTGGGACTGCGTGTTTGCACGTCTCCTGGGACTGTGTATGGTTGGGTGTGTGCACATCTCCTTGGTATCTGTCAACAATGCAAGTTTCTTGGGACTATCAATAAGTGTCCGTTTTTTTTTTGCAGGTGTCTGTTTTTGGGAGTGTCCGTTTCTACAGGTTTCACTGTTTAAATTATTGACCACCAGCAGTATTAACGCTGCACTGTGCTTCTGCCAGAGCTGGGAACGCTTCAGACTGAGGTTCAGTGGGCATGATTTTAGCTGGGAAAAACGGGTGGGTTGGGAGTGGGGGGGCAGTAACGATTACAAAAATTTAAAACCCGTCTCCAATTCGCCCATTTCCGGTTTTCACAGGCAGGACGAGGGGCGGGCAACCAACCTGCTCTCAGGAGGCGGGTCGGGCATTAAAAGCTTTTAAGGAGGCTGCGGGCCTTCATTTTTAAAGCTTTTTCGATTTTAGCCCCTGGGGGCCGGGATTCCTGGACCTTCTCCATCACGCCATGTGAGAGGAGGTGAGAAGGCCTGAAACTGCAGGTAAGTGCCTTTGTAGCACAACTTGTGGGTCCGGGGGAGCAGGAGTGCTTCCCCCAGGTCCAACGAGCCTACCTGCAGCGACTCCCCCGCTCCCCATGATCTCCAACCCCGCGATGACCGCCAATCTAACCCTAACATGTTCACGTCAAAATCATAAGGACGTCCGGGAAAGCCGTCCTCCCAGGTTTCCCGTCAGGAATTCCACCCTCCCTATGTCCTATGTGTCTGAACCAGTTGATTCATCACCTGGTCCTTTGATAGAATGATTTCCTCTTGGATGCTGTGCTTCCCCTCGTGAATGCTGCTGTCTGAATGCCTTGGTCGTCTTCTCCTCGACTGGCTGACTGACGAGTGCTCTTTTCCTTATTACCGCTATGCTACAGTCACAACCCTCACACTGTGCTCAAAAGGCATGAGATTAAATACCCTGGTGATGCATATTGCCGCCTGTAGTCTCCGCGTGGGTTTCCTGACAGGAGATCGATGGAACCCCCTAAGTAACGGCTAAAAATAGCCATATACGCCATTTTTCCAAAGTTCTGGTAGATGATTGGGGAGAACCCCGCAGAAATTCTGCTACAGGTTTACTTCTGTAGGTTCATTGTTGGACCCTCTGATCACTTGGGCTGTATCGACCAGCTCTGGCCCTTTCCCTTTGCCTCACAGGCCCAGACTACTGGGAGGAGAGATCTGAATACCCAGCAGTACAGCTCCTTCCTGTCCCAGTACTGATGCTAGTGTCCCATGAAATGGAACCCCTCATTCCCACACCAGTCTTTCATTTTCTTTTTTTTAATTCGTTCATGGGATGTGGGCGTCGCTGACGAGGCCAGCATTTATTGCCCATCCCTAATTGCCCTCGAGAAGGTGGTGGTGAGCCGCCTTCTTGAACCGCTGCAGTCCGTGTGGTGATGGTTCTCCCACAGTGCTGTTAGGAAGGGAGTTCCAGGATTTTGACCCAGCGACGATGAAGGAACGGCGATATATTTCCAAGTCGGGATGGTGTGTGACTTGGAGGGGAACGTGCAGGTGGTGTTGTTCCCATGCGCCTGCTGCTCTTGTCCTTCTAGGTGGTAGAGGTCGCGGGTTTGGGAGGTGCTGTCGAAGAAGCCTTGGCGAGTTGCTGCAGTGCATCCTGTGGATGGTGCACACTGCAGCCACAGTGCGCCGGTGGTGAAGGGAGTGAATGTTTAGGGTGGTGGATGGGGTGCCAATCAAGCGGGCTGCTTTATCTTGGATGGTGTCGAGCTTCTTGAGTGTTGTTGGAGCTGCACTCATCCAGGCAAGTGGAGAGTATTCCATCACACTCCTGACTTGTGCCTTGTCGATGGTGGAAAGGCTTTGGGGAGTCAGGAGGTGAGTCACTCGCCGCAGAATACCCAGCCTCTGACCTGCTCTCGTAGCCACAGTATTTATATGGCTGGTCCAGTTCAGTTTCTGGTCAATGGTGACCCCCAGGATGTTGATGGTGGGGGATTCGGCGATGGTAATGCCGTTGAATGTCAAGGGGAGGTGGTTAGACTCTCTCTTGTTGGAGATGGTCATTGCCTGGCACTTATCTGGCGCGAATGTTACTTGCCACTTATGAGCCCAAGCCTGGATGTTGTCCAGGTCTTGCTGCATGCGGGCTTGGACTGCTTCATTATCTGAGGGGTTGCGAATGGAACTGAACACTGTGCAGTCATCAGCGAACATCCCCATTTCTGACCTTATGATGGAGGGAAGGTCATTGATGAAGCAGCTGAAGATGGTTGTGCCTAGGACACTGCCCTGAGGAACTCCTGCAGCAATGCCCTGGGGCTGAGATGATTGGCCTCCAACAACCACTACCATCTTCCTTTGTGCTAGGTATGACTCCAGCCACTGGAGAGTTTTCCCCCTGATTCCCATGGACTTCAATTTTACTAGGGCTCCTTGGTGCCACACTCGGTCAAATGCTGCCTTGATGTCAAGGGCAGTCACTCTCACCTCACCTCTGGAATTCAGCTCTTTTGTCCATGTTTGGACCAAGGCTGTAATGAGGTCTGGAGCCGAGTGGTCCTGGCGGAACCCAAACTGAGCATCGGTGAGCAGGTTATTGGTGAGTAAGTGCCGCTTGATAGCACTGTCGACAACACCTTCCATCACTTTGCTGATGATTGAGAGTAGACTGATGGGGCGGTAATTGGCCGGATTGGATTTGTCCTGCTTTTTGTGGACAGGACATACCTGGGCAATTTTCCACATTGTCGGGTAGATGCCAGTGTTGTAGCTGTACTGAAACAGCTTGGCTAGAGGCGCAGCTAGTTCTGGAGCACAAGTCTTCAGCACTACAGCTGGGATGTTGTCGGGGCCCATAGCCTTTGCTGTATCCAGTGCACTCAGCCGTTTCTTGATATCACGTGGAGTGAATCGAATTGGCCGAAGACTGGCTTCCGTGATGGTGGGGATATCGGGAGGAGGCTGAGATGGATCATCCACTCGGCACTTCTGGCTGAAGATGGTTGCAAACGCTTCAGCCTTGTCTTTTGCACTCACGTGCTGGACTCCGCCATCATTGAGAATGGGGATGTTTGCAGAGCCTCCTCCTCCCGTTAGTTGTTTAATTGTCCACCACCATTCATGACTGGATGTGGCAGGACTGCAGAGCTTTGATCTGATCCGTTGGTTGTGGAATCGCTTAGCTCTGTCTATAGCATGTTGCTTCCGCTGTTTAGCATGCATGTAGTCCTGAGTTGTAGCTTCACCAGGTTGGTACCTCATTTTTAGGTACGCCTGGTGCTGCTCCTGGCATGCTCTTCTACACTCCTCATTGAACCAGGGTTGATCCCCTGGCTTGTTGGTAATGGTAGAGTGAGGAATATGCCGGGCCATGAGGTTACAGATTGTGGTGGAATACAATTCTGCTGCTGCTGATGGCCCACAGCGCCTCATGGATGCCCAGTTTTGTGCTGCTCGATCTGTTCTGAATCTATCCCATTTAGCACGGTGGTAGTGCCACACAACACGTTGGATGGTGTCCTCAGTGCGAAGACGGGACTTCATCTCCACAAGGACTGTGCAGTGGTCACTCCTACCAATACTGTCATGGACAGATGCATCTGCGACAGGTAGATTGGTGAGGACGAGGTCAAGTAAGTTTTTCCCTCGTGTTGGTTCGCTCACCACCTGCCGCAGGCCCAGTCTAGCAGCTATGTCCTTCAGGACTCGGCCAGCTCGGTCAGTAGTGGTGCTAACGAGCCACTCTTGGTGATGAACATTGAAGTCCCCCACCCAGAGTACATTTTGTGCCCTTGCTACCCTCAGTGCTTCCTCCAAGTGGTGCTCAACATGGAGGAGGACTGATTCATCAGCTGAGGGAGGGCGGTAGGTGGTAATCAGCAGGAGGTTTCCTTGCCCATGTTTGACCTGATGCCATGAGATTTCATGGGGTCCAGAGTCAATGTTGAGGACTCCCAGGGCCACTCCCTCCTGACTGTATATCACTGTACCGCCACCTCTGGTGGGTCTGTCCTGCCGGTGGGACAGGACATACCCAGGGATGGTGATGGAAGAGTCTGGGACGTTGGCTGAAAGGTATGATTCTGTGAGTATGGCTATGTCAGGCTGTTGCTTGACTAGTCTGTGGGACAGCTCTCCCAATTTTGGCACAAGTCCCCAGATGTTAGTAAGGAGGACCTTGCAGGGTCGACTGGACTTGGTGTTTTTTTGCCGTTGTCGTGTCCGGTGCCGAGTGGTCCGATGCCGGGTGGTCCGTCCGGTTTTATTCTTATTCTGACTTTTCGTAGCGAGATTTTACAACTGAGTGGCTTGCTCGGCCATTTCAGAGGGCAATTAAGAATCAACCACATTGCTGTGGGTCTGGAGTCACGTATAGGCCAGACCGGGTAAGGATGGCAGGTTTCCTTCCCTGAAGGACATTAGTGAACCAGATGGGTTTTTACGACAATCCGGTAGTTTCATGGCCACCATTACTGATACTAGTATTTTAATTCCAGATTTTTATTTAATTAATTGAATTTAATTAATTAATTGAATTTTTTAATTCGCCAGCTGCCGTGGCAGGATTTGAACTCATGACTCTGGATTTTAGTCCAGGCCTCTGGATTACTAGTCCAGTAACATAACCACTATGCTACCGTACCCGTTATTCCTGCTCCATTTATTCCTGTGCCAATTTGCATGTAGCTCTGGTAGTAATCTGGATATGACCACCCTCAAGGGCTTGCTTTTTAATTTAGCTCCTGATAATTCCCTCGGGCAGGACCACCTCCCTGTTCCTTCCTTTGTCATTGGTTCTGACATGGACTCGGACAACTGATTCTTCACCCTCCCTTTCCAAGTTACTTTCCAGCTGCTCCTGATACCAGGTAGGAAACACACCCATCTGTATTCTCAATCACTACTGCAGAGTATAGAATCGCCTATAACTACCTTTCTATTCTGCTTCTCCACCCACCCCCTTGAACTGCCTCCTGCTCCATGGTGCGCATTGTGGCTATCTTCCCCGTAGTCTTTCGCCTTATCCTCACAGGTGGCAAGTTCATCGTACCTGTTGGACAGAACCAGATTCTGCAGTACCTTCTACCTGCTTCCAGTAGGTTCCCCTTACCCTGTTGACTCAGTCACACACTCCTCTTCCTGAGCCTTGACTTCTCCACATGGTGTGACTGGGTTCTGGAGTAAATTATCCAGACATTGCTCCCCCTCTCTGATGAGCTAGAGTGCGGGTTAGACACCAACACAACAACTCTGAGCCAGAGTGATTCAAGATAGAGACATTTCCTGCAGATGTGGTCATCCAGGAGAGTCTCACTGTCCACAAATTCCCACATACTGCAGTCCCAAAACACTGACTGTGCCGCTATTATCTACTCTGCAACTGCTATATAATCAATAAATAAATGTTTAATGCTTACTGAATCGCCTTTAATGGTGAATTAGTTTTAGCTACCGCTCAGTTTATTAAATTTATCCTATTGGGTCTATTTACTAAAAGTAAACAGTTTGTTTTTACCGTTGCCTCTTAATTAATATTTTCAAGTTAAGTTGCCCCTTTAATTTTAACTATATAGTCAATTGAGGTTGGATAATAAATTAAACACTTAGCTTAAATTCTCGGGCTCTGCCACTCCTCCCTCTGCGTTGACCCCTTCGTTTGTTTGACCTCACCTGAAATCCTGGAAGAAACAGCTGAAAATGGCCATTTATGCCATTTCTCCAAGGTTTCTGCTAAAGTTATGGCAGGAGATTGGGCCGAACTCCCCACAAGTTTACTTCTGTTGGTTAATTGTTGGACCCTCTGGTCGCTTGGGCTGTTTCAGACAGCCCTTTGTCCCACTGGCCCAGACTACTGGGAGGACAGCAGGCCTCTGCCTTCTGTTGACTGTCCAAGTGCTGACTGACCTAGGGACGGAGAGATGGCCCTTTTATACCTTTTAAATTTCACTGACCAACTTTTTCTAGCTTCAAAGTTCAGTGGCCAGTTGAAAGGTTAACTGGGACATGCTAGTCCCTTCCAAAGGGCTAATCAGTTTTGATGGACGTGTGAGAGAAATTGCTGTCAATTTTCACATGTTCCGATTAGGCTGATGTTTCCTGACCAATGTTCCCTCTAATTTTTTTCAGCCATGTGCGGAATGAATTTGGGTTTGTGCACCGATATAAAGGCTGTGTGCCCCAGTGTAAAAAAATAATCGCAACTTTGAATGGAACATTTTTTTAAGTAAACAATATTCAGGGTTTATAACAAACAGAACAAAGGTACAAAATAATGGATAATTGTAACAAGGCAAGCTGTCAAGGATTTTCAATTAAACAAAATTGGTTTTTAGAAATTTCAGAAGTAAACACTGTAACCAGAGGTATGGGGACATCCGGATTGAGACCCAGGGCTCAACTTTCAAAATAAAAAAATGGGTCGGGGGGGGTCATTAAAAATTTCCACCGTTTCATACCAGTCTCCAACCTGCCCATTTCTGGTTTTCACTGGGGCAAGAAGGGGGGGGGGGTGGGGACGACCAACCCGCTCCCAGGAGGCGGGTCGGGCCTTAAAACTTTTCAAGGATGCTTCTGGCCTCCATTTTTCTCGAATTCCCGATTTCAACCCTGGGGGGGCCGGGACTCCCGAGCCTTCTGTTTTACGCCTCGTGAAAGGAGGCGAGAAGGCCCAAGACTTTCCAGGTAGATGCCTAGAAAGGCACAGCTTGTGGGCCCGGAGGAGCAGGAGTGCATCCCCCAGGCCCAACAAGCCTACCTACACCGACCCCCCCCACCCCCCAAAGTGATTGTGGACCCCCCTCCCCCGATCCTCCCCCCACACTGATCCTCCAACCCTCCCCCTCAACGATTGCAGACCCCTGCAATAACCCCCAATTCCAACCCCCCACCCACCAGTGACTGACCCCCGATCCCTATCCCCCATGACTTACGACCCCCATGCCCACCTGTGGCCCCCCCCCCCCCACCCCAATCTGCACAAACAAAGACTTACCTGAACACGTCCTCTCCCTGGCTGGCCTCCCGTTCGACAGAGACCAGCCTGTCAATCAGGCCAGTCAGTCGGACGGGAAACCGACAAAACAAAATAAAAGACGTCCTTACATTAAAATCGTACGGACATCCGGGAAACCTGTACTAATGGGTTTCCCGACCTCAGTTTGACCCCCCATCCTCTTCCCGGCTCGGTTTTAAAATTGAGCCCCCAGTGTCTGTAGACAGCAGGCCAGATGATGGAGAAGAGGGTGACTGTCTCTGGTTGGGATATTTTTCTCTTCTGTCTTTCCCTGTTGTCCTGGTTTACTTCGAGAACATAAGGAATAGGAGCAGGAGTAGGCCAATCGGCCCCTCGAGCCTGCTCCGCCATTCAATAAGATCATGGCTGATCTGATCCTAACCTCAAATCTAAATTCATGTCCAATTTCCTGCCCGCTCCCCGTAACCCCTAATTCCCTTTACTTCTAGGAAACTGTCTATTTCTGTTTTAAATTTATTCAATGATGTAGCTTCCACAGCTTCCTGGGGCAGCAAATTCCACAGACCTACTACCCTCTGATGAAGAAGTTTCTCCTCATCTCAGTTTTGAAAGAGCAGCCCCTTATTCTAAGATTATGCTCCCTAGTTCGAGTTTCACCCATCCTTGGGAACATCCTCACCGCATCCACCCGATCAAGCCCCTTCACAATCTTATATGTTTCAATAAGATCGCTTCTCATTCCTCTGAACTCCGATGAGTAGAGTCCCAATCTACTCAACCTCTCCTCATATGTCCGCCCCATCATCCCCGGGATTAACCGAGTGAACCTTCTTTGTACTGCCTCGAGAGCAAGTATGTCTTTTCTGAAGTACGGAGACCAAAACTGTATGCAGTATTCCAGGTGCGGTCTCACCAATACCTTATATAACTGCAGCAATACCTCCCTGTTTTTATATTCTATCCCCCTAGCAATAAAAGCCAACATTCCATTGGCCTTCTTGATCACCTGCTGCACCTGCATACTAACTTTGATTTTCTTGCACTAGGATCCCCAGATCCCGTTGCACTGCAGTACTTTCCAGTTTCTCGCCATTAAGATAATAACTTGCTCTCCGATTTTTCCTGCCAAAGTGCATAACCTCACATTTTCCATTTTGTATCTCTCCCCTCTCACCTTAAATCTATGCCCCCTCGTTATAGACTCCCCTACCTTTGTGAAAAGATTTTGACTATCTACCTTATCTATGCCCCTCATTAATTTATAGACTTCTATAAGATCACCCCTAAACCTCCTACTCTCCAGGGAAAAAAGTCTCAGTCTATCCAACCTCTCCCGAAAAGTCAAACCATCAAGTCCCGGTAGCATCCCAGTAAATCTTTTCTGCACTCTTTCTAGTTTAATAATATCCTTTCTATAATAGGGTGACCAGAACTGTACACAGTATTCCAAGTGTGGCCTTACTAATGTCTTGTACAACTTCAACAAGACATCCCAACTCCTGTATTCAATGTTCTGACCAATGAAACCAAGCATGCTGAATGCCTTCTTCACCACCCTATCCACCTGTGACTCCACTTTCAAGGAGCTATGAACCTGTACCCCTAGATCTCCTTGTTCTATAACTTTCCCCCATTAACGGAGTAGGTCCTGGCCCGATTCGATCTACCAAAATGCATCACCTCACGTTTATCTAAATTAAACTCCATCTGCCATTCATCGGCCCACTGGCCCAATTTATCAAGATCCCGTTGCAATCCTAGATAACCTTCTTCACTGTCCACAATGCCACCAATCTTGGTGTCATCTGCAAACTTACTAACCATGCCTCCTAAATTCTCATCCAAATCATTAATATAAATAACAAATAACAGCGGACCCAGCACCGATCCCTGAGGCACACCGCAGGTCACAGGCCTCCAGTTTGAAAAACAACCCACTACAACCACCCTCTGTCTTCTGTTGTCAATCCAATTTTGTATCCAATTGGCTACCTCACCTTCGATCCCGTGAGATTTAACCTTATGTAACAACCTACCATGCGGTACCTTGTCAAAGGCTTTGCTGAAGTCCATGTAGACCACGTCTACTGCACAGCCCTCATCTATCTTCTTGGTTACCCCTTCAAAAAACTCAATCAAATTCGTGAGACATGATTTTCCTCTCACAAAACCATGCTGACTGTTCCTAATCAGTCCCTGCCTCTCCAAATGCCTGTAGATCCTGTCCCTCAGAATACCCTCTAACAACTTACCCACTACAGATGTCAGGCTCACCGGTCTGTAGTTCCCAGGCTTTTCCCTGCCGCCCTTCTTAAACAAAGGCACAACATTTGCTACCCTCCAATCTTCAGGCACCTCACCTGTCGCTGTCGATGATTCAAGTATCTCTGCTAGGGGACCCGCAATTTCCTCCCTAACCTCCCATAACGTCCTGGGATACATTTCATCAGGTCCCGGAGATTTATCTACCTTGATGCGCGTTAAGACTTCCAGCACCTCCCTCTCTGTAATATGTACACTCCTCAAGACATCACTATTTATTTCCCCAAGTTCCCTAACATCCATGCCTTTCTCAACCGTAAATACCGATGTGAAATATTCATTTAGGATCGCACCCATCTCTTGTGGTTCCGCACATAGATGACCTTGTTGATCCTTCAGAGGCCCTACTCTCTCCCTAGTTACTCTTTTGCCCTTTATGTATTTGTAGAAGCTCTTTGGATTCTCCTTTGCCTTATCTGCCAAAGCAATCTCATGTCCCCTTTTTGCCCTCCTGATTTCTCTCTTAACTCTACTCCGGCAATCTCTATACTCTTCAAGGGATCCACTTGATCCCAGCTGTCTATGCATGTCATATGCCTCCTTCTTCTTTCTGACTAGGGCCTCAATCTCCCGAGTCATACAAGGTTCCCTACTTCTACCAGCCTTGCCCTTCACTTTATAAGGAATGTGCTTACCCTGAACCCTGGTTAACACACTTTTGAAAGCCTCCCACTTACCAGACGTCCCTTTGCCTGCCAACAGACTCTCCCAATCAACTTCTGAAAGTTCCTGTCTAATCCCATCAAAATTGGCCTTTCCCCAATTTAGAATTTTAACTTTTGGGCCAGACCTATCATTCTCCATAGCTATCTTAAAACTAATGGAATTATGATCACTGGTCCCAAAGTGATCCCTCACTAACACTTCTGTCACCTGCCCTTCCTTATTTCCCAAGAGGAGGTCAAGTTTTGCCCCCTCTCTAGTCGGGCCATCCACATACTGAATGAAAAATTCCTCCTGAATACACTCAAAAAATTTCTCCCCATCCAAGCCCCTAATGCTATGGCTGTCCGAGTCAATGTTGGGAAAGTTAAAGTCTCCTACTATTACCACTCTATTTTTCTTGCAGCTGTCTGTAATCTCCTTACATATTTGCTCCTCAATTTCCCGTTGACTATTTGGAGGTCTGTAGTACAATCCTATCAGAAGTGATCTCTCCCTTCTTATTTTTCAGTTCTACCCATATAGACTCAGTGGGCGAACCCTCGGATATATCCCCTCTCACTACTGCCGTGATGTTCTCCCTAATCAAGAACGCAACTCCCCTTCCTCTCTTACCTCCTGCTCTATCTTTCCTATAGCATCTGTACCCTGGAACATTGAGCTGCCAGTCCTGCCCCTCCCTTAGCCATGTTTCAGTAATAGCTATAACATCCCAGTCGCATGTACCCATCCATGCCCTGAGTTCATCTGCCTTGCCCATCAGACTTCTTGCATTGAAATAAATGCAGTTTAATCTAGACTTCCCTTGGTCTTTGCCCTGCTTTCTCAGACCATCTGTCCGGTCATGTTTTGTACACTCTCCCTTACTGCCTTTTGTTTCTGTCACCACTTTACTTCCCACTGACTTCCTGCATCGGTTCCCATCCCCCTGCCCATTAGTTTAAACCCTCCCCAACAGCACTAGCAAACACTCCCCCTAGGACATTGGTTCCAGTCCTGCCCAGATGCAGACCGTCCAATTTGTACTGGTCCCACCTCCCCCAGAACCGTTTCCAATGGCCCAGGAATTTGAATCCCTCCCTCTTGCACCATCTCTCAAGCCATGTATTCATCCTAGCTATCCTGTCATTCCTACTCTGACTAGCCCGTGGCACTGGTAGCAATCCTGAGATTACTACCTTTGAGGTCCTACTTTTTAGTTTAACTCCTAACTCCCTAAATTCAGCTTGTAGGACCTCATCCCGTTTTTTACCTATATCGTTGGTACCTAGATGTACCACGACAACTGGCTGTTCACCCTCCCCCTCCAGAATGTCCTGCAGCCGCTCTGAGACATCCCTGACCCTTGCACCAGGGAGGCAACATACCATCCTGGAGTCTCGGTTGCATCCGCAGAAACGCCTGTCTATTCCCCTTACAATCGAGTCCCCTATCACTATAGCTCTGCCACTCTTTTTCCTGCCCTCCTGTGCAGCAGAGCCAGCCACGGTGCCATGAACCTGGCCGCTGCCACCTTCCCCTGGTGAGCCATCTCCCCCAACAGTATCCAAAACGGTATACCTGTTTTGGAGGGAGATGACCGCAGGGGACCCCTGCACTGCCTTCCTACTCTTCCTCTGTCTGTTGGTCACCCATTCACTATCTCCCTCAGTAATTTTTATCTGTGGTGTGACCAACTCACTGAACTTGCTATCCACGACTTTCTCAGCATCGCGGATGCTCCAAAGTGAGTCCATCCGCAGCTCCAGAGCCGTCAAGCGGTCAAACAGTAGCTGCAGCTGGACACACTTCCCGCAGGTGAAGGAACCAGGGACACAGGAAGGATCCCTGAATTCCCACATCCCACAAGAGGAACATGACACGGCTCTGGGATCTCCTGCCATGACTTAACCCTTAAGTTAGCTTAACACAACTACAATGTCAAGAGAAAAAAAAGGAAGGAAGTCACTTACCTGTTGGCTGTGACTTCGTGCCTCCAGCAGCTGCAGTAGCTCGATCCTCCTCCTAAACAATCAGCTACTCACCAATCAGCTCCTTCCCTTCTGCTGACGTCACTTTGGGGGTTTTTTTTCTCTCTCCCTAACCCTCGCGCTCGGCCGCTCCTCTGCTCCGCCTCCTCAGCTGATCCTGTGCTCCTGACTCCCGCCTTTTTATGGGCCGCTCCTCTGCTCCGCCTACTCAGCTCATCCTGTGCTCCTGACTCCCGCCTTTTTATGGGCCGCTCCTCTGCTCCGCCGCCTCAGCTGATCCTGTGCTCCTGACTCCCGCCTTTTTATGGGCCGCTCCTCTGCTCCGCCGCCTCAGCTCATCCTGTGCTCCTGACTCCCGCCTTTTTATGGGCCGCTCCTCTGCTCCGCCTCCTCAGCTCATCCTGTGCTCCTGACTCCCGCCTTTTTATGGGCCGCTCCTCTGCTCCCTCGCCTCAGCTGATCCTGTGCTCCTGACTCCCGCCTTTTTATGGGCCGCTCCTCTGCTCCGCCGCCTCAGCTGATCCTGTGCTCCTGACTCCCGCCTTTTTATGGGTCGCTCCTCTGCTCCCTCGCCTCAGCTGATCCTGTGCTCCTGACTCCCGCCTTTTTATGGGCCGCTCCTCTGCTCCGCCTCCTCAGCTGATCCTGTGCTCCTGACTCCCCCCTTTTTATGGGCCGCTCCTCTGCTCCGCCTCCTCAGCTGATCCTGTGCTCCTGACTCCCGCCTTTTTATGGGCCGCTCCTCTGCTCCGCCGCCTCAGCTGATCCTGTGCTCCTGACTCCCGCCTTTTTATGGGCCGCTCCTCTGCTCCGCCTCCTCAGCTGATCCTGTGCTCCTGACTCCCGCCTTTTTATGGGCCGCTCCTCTGCTCCGCCTCCTCAGCTGATCCTGTGCTCCTGACTCCTGCCTTTTTATGGGCCGTTCCTCTGCTCCGCCTCCTCAGCTGATCCTGTGCTCCTGACTCCCGCCTTTTTATGGGCCGCTCCTCTGCTCCGCCGCCTCAGCTGATCCTGTGCTCCTGACTCCCCCCTTTTTATGGGCCGCTCCACTGCTCCGCCGCCTCAGCTGATCCTGTGCTCCTGACTCCCGCCTTTTTATGGGCCGCTCCTCTGCTCCGCCGCCTCAGCTGACAGGCAATGCAGCGTGTGGCTGATCTCCAAGGCGTCCAGCTCTGCGTGCGTTAGAACCACCTCGTGTGGCGGGCCCCCTCCGGTGCGTGCCCTTTCCCGGGCGTTCTTGCATCTCTTCTCCTGTCAAGGGAAAACACAGATGCGTGATTGAGTGATGATTGCATTGTGAGACGCTTCAAGCATTGGTGTGGGTGGGTTGAGCGTGTGGGAGATGGATGGGAGGATGCGTGTGCCACATGCCCATCCCATTGTATGGGGATTGGGGTGTGTGGTAGTGTTCGAATGGGGACAGGGACGGTGGGTACGTGCAGGCACGGTGAGGATGATAGTTGAGTGGCTGTGAGGATTGATGCGGGAGCGCTGTGGTGGCAGTGCAGAAGGGGTTGTGAGGTGTTTGAGGTGATGTGGAAGACGGAGTGTGGGAGAATGCGTTAGTGTACTCACTTTGCCAGACCTAGTGAGATCATTGAATCTCTTGCGACACTGGATCCATGTTCTTGTGGTGTTGCCCCTGCTGCTAACCTCCGCGGCCACCTCCGCCCATGCCTTCCTGGTGGCGGAGGCAGGGCACTTCCTTCCATCGCTGGGGAACAACGTCTCCCTCCTCCTCCTTTCCCCACCCAGCAGCAGCTGGAGTGAGTGGTCAGAAAATCGTGGGGCAGCCTTACCCCTGGGGTGCTCCATGGTGTGCTACTTCTTGTTTGCAGCAGGAGGAGCATTGGTGGACTGCCCCTTTAAATAGAGCTCCACCATCACTCAGACGTCATTGCGCATGCGCAGGCCGCCGGCGCGCAGCTGAGCAGCGGAAAACCCGTAACCACAGCTTAATGACTTCAATTATCCTGTGATCGCGCGGGGGACGCATTCATTTCACCGGGCGCGTTACCCACGCGCCCGATAGCCCCCCCCGCCGGGAACCCGCAGGCCTGCTAACATCGGGCCCATAATTTCTGCATGGACATCACTGTTGATTGATTCCAAAAATTCAAAGACTTAGGGGGTGATTTTTGGGGGCAATTGCGGGGGCCGGGGGGCTCCAAAAATCGCGGAAATACAGTTCGGGTTAACCCACTGACTTCCAAGTTTCCCAGGGACCCACCTGTATGCGCAGGGGTGACCCAAAAACGGAAATCCCGCCGGCAATTAAAGCCAGTGGGATGACAGTTAAAAAGCCAAATGTACCTCATTGAGGTACTTAAGGCACTTTACCTGTGACAGTTTAAGTAGTTAGAAACATTTTTAACTTAACTGGGCAGCTTGCCCACCGCTTCTGATTCACGCTTGGTGAAACCAGGCAAGAAGGGCCGGATCAGGGGAAAAGAAACTAAATCAATAAAATAAACAAAATAAACAACCATTGCAAGGAAGTGAAAACATTGAATGCATCTGCCTTTGAAACCTGCTCCGATGTCTGATGTCTCCCGTTCCGATGTCCCCTTCTTCATCCTCCCGATCGTCCCCCTCTTCGCCGCCCCCCCCCCCCTCCCCCCGATCTTCCAGTCCAGCGCCGGATCTTCCATTCTCCCCACCCCCTGGTCTTCTATTCCAACGCTGGATGACGTCTGGCTCTCTCTTTCTCGCCCCCCTCCCCGTGTTGCAGCTCCTGATGACAGCCAGCCTGTCAATCAGGCTAGCCGCCGGGCGTGAAACCCAGAGAAGACGTTAACCACCATCAATCAACATGCGATCATGTTGGAAACGGTAAATTCGGTTCATTCGGGTTTGCCACACACCCAATCGCCCCCATCCCCCCCCCCCCGCCACTGCCATCCCGCCTCCCCACTAATATCGGGGCCATACTTTTTGCTACACCAGCTCGCTGGTACCTTGTGATATTTAGCCATGTGGTCATGTATATGTTGCACAGAGTGCATGGAGTTGTTCATTTGTACTCCAAGCAGTACAATGTCTATGAGAATCTTTATTTCATTGGCTTCAATCGCTCTCTTGTCATCAGGTCCATTCTATTCTCTCTGTCAGCAGCAGTTTCTGCAAGCCAAATCCCAGTGGGCGAGAATTTCTGTTTCAAAGAACAACCACAGCAGATTCATGTGATTTGCTTGATAAATGCCTCTTCACATAGTCTAACTTCCATCCATTTTCCCATTTCTTGCCAGTGGAGAAATCACCTGATATTTTTGCTCCACCACACATTATGCAGATCAAGCCCACATCTGCACTATATTGGAATATCTCCCTCAGTTGTACACGGATCTTGCTTCTTGATTCATGAGATTCCGCCTCTACAATTTCATCTAGCCACTGTTCTTTGAATGCAAGACAGGATTTCTTCTTAGCACTGGCTCCATTGTTGGCTGATGCTGTGACTCACGAGCTTTTTGTTGAATCAGCTTAATGACTCTGATTCAAACAAATAAATCGTGTGCAATCAGAATTTTTAAATTGAGTCAGAAATACAAAACAGCTGTCAAATCAGTCAGTGTGAATTTGGGGATCGGGAACAGTTTAATTAAAGCTCCCCCCTCCCCTCCATTGAATCCTCAGTGACGTTTTAAAAAATTATTGCATTAAAATTTACATCTTGCAGGTCTCATCGGTTTTGGCTGCCTCTATGTAAGGCAGGGAGCAGTTTGGTCATGCACACTGTGTACCCACAGATCCCACTGTGGCCTGCGCTAGTCCTTTATTCTGAGACCTAAACAGGTGGTGCAATGTGGTCAGGAGGTCCCTTTTTACCACTTTCACTCTGTGTTTCCAACCTTCTCCTTCACCCAGTCAATCACTGCCACCCTGTCAGTTTTGCCTGAGTCCAGTTCGGAAATGGAACAAAAAAATTACAATGAGGTCCTGCCTCATTGGCAGAACCTCTGTGTCCCCGGGCTCGCCGGGTTCTCTGCCTGCTCTCGGCCTCCCTCCCCATAAATATCCGGGCCTATATTTCTCCCCCTAATTATCCCAAGTGCATTGTGAGTGTAAAAGCAGAAAACTGGACGCTGCAGCACCACTGGGCCTCGGTATAACAAATGTAAAGGAGCTCACTTGGCAGCAAGGGCCAAAGGTACAAATTTAAACTTGAAACCAGTAAGTGCACTGGTTCAGAGTGTAGTCCCCAGCGTTTACATTCCTTCCTCTAGTCCTGGCAGGCTTCAGCGAAGTGAAGCTGCTCCTTCCATTTAATAAACTGCAGTCCCAGGGAGGACACGGGGCCCACTTCAGTCACCAATGAATACGGGCGGTAAAAACAGAAACTTAAACTCATAAAGAATCAAATCATTTCAACCTTCCCGAGGGGAAGAGGTTAGAGAATGGAGGTAAATTTTAACCCCCAAGAACGGGTGAGTTGGGGGCGGGTGGGGAGTAAAAATCATTCCGTTTTCAGAGCGTGACGGCATCCCAGCTCCAACAAACCTACTTCTGGAATTTGTCTGTGTGTGGAGAGCAGACACCAGGAAGTCCCGCCCCAAGCTGGTGGACAGATACTTAAAAGGGCAGTGTACCTCAACTTGAGGTACTTAATATAAATTTAACCTCTTCGGGTTTCCCATCGCTTCCCATTCATGTCAGGTGAAAGCAGGTGGGAAGGGCCGGATCCATGAGGTGACTGCCTTTATTTTCCTGCTTGTGGGCCCAGAGGAACAGGTGCAACAAGCTCAGCTAGCCGACAGGGCCCCTGTGATCGGCCACCCACTCCAATGGTGGACCGCACCCACCTCTGACTCTTCCTCGGCCTCCAATCATCATCTCAGCCCCCCCACCCCCCCCCCCCAATCTCTTCCTCGGCCTATGATCCTTCCCTCTGATCATCGCCTAGGGCCTGCTGCAGCAGGCCTTCCTGGCCTACATCCAGCCTGTGAAGCGCGAAACCTGGAAGTGCCATTGATGGGCCTTACTAAGATTGAGACCCACCCACTTATTTTCCGGGTTTCGCACCCAGAAATACCCCGCCCTCACCCCCCACTCCTTTCCGGGCTGGAAGTTAAAATTTACCCTATAGTCAATGATCTCTGACTACTCACTGGCCTACTGATCCCTCCCTGTGGCAGTTTTAAATTACATTTCTCATCTTCAGGAACCCAGGCAACTACTGCAATTATAGACATCTCATTTAACATTAAATGGCCAAATACACAAGTGGAGATTTCTATCCAATCACCAAGAAGAAAAAGAAGCCAAAAATCAACTAAATGATAAACATTATAGATATATTTTTTAAAAACCACAAATGAAGATAAAGAATCCCTGATTGCTTCTGAATGAATCTTCCCAGCGACGCAGCACATCCAGATTCTAGTTCCAGTGAACTTCACTTTGGAATCAGCCTCAGGCTCGGGCTGATGAGTTTGAGGATGATTCTCCCCTTTTAGCAGGATTGCTGGGCTGTAACCAGATTTCTTCTTCTCTCCTCTTCCAGATAATGGCATCAGTGACTAGCAATCACGACAGCAATAAGAACATAAGAAATGGGAGTAGGCCACATGGCCCCTCGAGCTTGCTCGGCCATTCAAAAAGATCATAGCTGATCTTCAACCTCAACTCTACTTTCCCATCCGGTCCCTATATCTCTTGATTCCCCTAGAGTCCAAAAATCTATCAATCCAAGTCTTGAATATACTCAACGACTTAGAATCCATAGTCCTTTGGGGCAGAGAATTCCAAAGATTCACAACCCTCTGAGTGAAGAAATTTCTCCTTATCTCAGATTAAATGGCCGACCCATTATATTGAGACTATGTCCCCTAGTTCTAGACTCTGCAGCCAGGGAAAACTACCTCTCAACCCCCTGTCAGCCCCCCTCAGAATCTTATGTTTCAATGAGATCACCTCTCATTTTTCTAAACTCCAGAGAATATAGGCCCTTTTTACTCAATGTCTTCTCATAGGACAACCCTCTCATCCCAGGAATCAATCTAGTGAACCTTCATTGCACAGCCTCTAAGGCAAGTATATAAGGAGACCAAAACTGTGCACAGGACTCCAGGTGTGGTCTCACCAAAGCCTTGTGCAATTGTAGCAAGACTTCCTTACTCTAACCCCTTTGCAATAAAGGCCAACATACTATTTGCCTTCCTAATTGCTTGCTGTATCTGCATGCTAACTTTGTGTTTCTTGTACAAGCACACCCCCCAGATCTCTCTGAACACCAACATTTAATAGTTTCTCACCATTTAAAAAGTATTCTGCTTTTCTATTCTTCCTACCAAAGTGAACAACCTCACATTTCCCCACATTATACTCCATCTGCCACCTTCTTGTCCACTCACTTAACCTGTCTATATCCCTTTGCAAACTCTTTGTGTCCTCATCACAGCTTACTTTCCCACCTAGCTTTGTATCGTCAGCAAACCTGGATACATTACACTCGGTCCCTTCATCTAAGTCATTAATATAGATTGTAAATAGCCGAGGCCCAAGCACCGATTCTTGCGGAACCCGACTAGTTACAACCTGCCAACCTGAGAATGTCCCGTTTATCCCTACTCCCTGTTTTCTGTCCGTTAACCAATCCTCTTTCCATGTTAATATATTACCCCCAGCCCATGAGCCCTTATCTTGCGTAACAACCTTTTATGCGGCACCTTATCGAATGCCTTTTGGAAATCCAAATATACTGCATCCACTGGTCCCCCTTTATCTACCGTGTTAGTTACACCCTCAAAAAACTCTAATAAATTTGTCAAACACGATTTCCCTTTTACAAAACCATGTTGACTCTGCCTAATCATATGATTTTCGAAGTTCCCTGTTACCACTTCCTTAATGGATTCCAGCATCTTCCCGACGACTGATGTCAGGCTAACGCCTGTAGTTCCCTGTTTTCTCTCTCCTTCCTTTCTTGAATAGCGGGGTAAAATTTGCTACTTTCCAGTCTGCTGGGACCATTCTAGAATCTAGGGAATTTTGGAAGATCACAACCAATGCATCCACTATCTCTGCAGCCATCCCTTTTAGAACTCTAGGATGTAGGCCATCAGGTCCAGGGGATGTGTCGGCTTTTAGTCCCATTAGTTTGTCCAGTACTTTTTCTCTGGTGATGTTAATTGTTTTAAGTTCCTCATAGAAAAGATACATCCGCATGCATGGTTAGCATGAGCACTGTTCACATATACATGTGTATGGAGGAAACTGTCTCGAATGCATTCCATGAACTCGTCTTCCTGGCCTTTGCTAATTTTATTGGCCCAGTCTATATGAAGATTAAAGGCCCCCACCATTATTGCATTACCTTAGTTACAAGCTCCCATTATTCCTTGATTAACACTCTGTCCAATGGTATAGCTACTGTTAGGGGGCCTATAAAACACTCCCACCGGGTTTCTCTGCCCTTTGTTATTTCTTATTTTCACCCATACTGATTCTACTTCCTGATCTTGCGAGCCAAGATCCTTTCTCACCACTGTCCGTATGTCATCCTTTATTATCAGGGCAACCTCCCTCCTTTTCCATTCTGCCTGTCTTTCTGAAACATTGAGTACCCTGGAATATTTAGTTCCCAACCTTGGTCACCTTCTAACCACGGGCTCAATTTTCAGATGTCCGAGCGGTGCGTTAGTGGCGGGGGGGGGGCTCTGAAAATTGGGGATTCCCGGGGCGGGTCTAGAGCCCGGCTCCAACCCGCCCACTTTCGGGTTCTCCAATGATGCGCTTAGATGCGCCCGCAGCCCCCGCATGCGGGACTCCCACCAGCAATTAAAGCTGGCGGGATGCCACTTATCAATTAATTTAATACTTCAGGTCGTTAGGAGACCTGATTGGGAGGATATTTTAGGAGGGGTGGGATTTTCCCCTGTACTGGGGGAAACACTCCCAGTTCAAATGGACATGTAGCAGCCACCAGCCTGTGGCAGCTGCAAAGGTCCATTTGACAGGTGGGGGGACCCTCACTCATTGCAGGAGGCCACTCTGTCACTTTGGACAAAGTTTGGCCTCCACCACCTCCTCCTAATGCTAAAATTCATAAACTTGCAACCTCAACCCCGGTGTGCAGACACATTTACCTACCTTGCGGACCCCCTCAAACGTACATCTTCCGGATGGGGGCCGCCGTAGCTGCAGTCATGACCTCCTCGGAGGGCGAACAGCCACGCCATCCACCTCTGACACATGGAGCTCCACAATACGGTGCTGTGACACATCCACCTGCACAGCAGGAGGGAGGGCAACCGCAGAGAGAGATGCGTCGCAGAGGGCACTACCCTCGCCACAGGGTCTACAGACCGAGGCTTAGCTTCCTGGACCTCTCTGAGGGAGCAGTGCACACGGAGGCTCAGAGTCATTCGACATGTAGTTGTGGACATCTGCAGCCTCCTTCATGCCGAGCTGCTCCCGGCTGACCCGAGCACTATCTTCTTACCTGTCGCTGTCAAAGTCACCACTGACCTCAACAACTTCTCCTCCGGATCCTTCCAGGGTGCCACCGGGGACATTGCCAATGTCTCTCAGTCGTCTGCACAAAAGAGCCCTGCAAATACACCTACACCCACTCTGCAGTGACACAATGGGTGGTATCAGGTGTGGGTCTTCATGGTGATCCTCAGGAAAGGGCATTATTGCACAAACCAGACAAGATTTGCAAAGACATGGCAGTAGTGGTGATAACAAATTTTTATGTTTTTTTGCAAAACAAACAAAAGTAAATCAAAGACATGACATTTTGTCTTACACCCTTGTGCATCCCCTTTGTGCTCACAAAACCTTTGTCTTATGTTTACGGGAACCCCTACGTGGTGCTATCCCTCTGGCTTCAGCAGAGGTAGTGGCAGGTTGCTCTTGTCCATGCCCAGACCGATGAGATGCTTTGCGCGGACGCCCTCTGGGTTTCGGTGCCCGTGAGGGCCCCTCCAAAGACTGCTCCACCTGCACCTGTGCAGGGGCAGACTCGACCACCTGGAGAGGAGGCAGCATTGCGGGTACTGGTTGAGAGGGGGGCAATAGGTGAGACGTGGGACGCTTTGAGTGGCGTCCCCACTTCCATGTCCCCTTTCACCATCATCCCTCTCCTGGCCCAGGCCCACATCACTCCTTCCACCCTGCTGGACGACAGTTTGGAGGACATGTGTGAAGCCTTGGAAGGGCAGTTGTAAGGTATCTGCCTTCCTGTTTAAGGCGGCAGAACGTTGCTCACCCTGACTCCGAACGGCCGTTGTCAGGGCCTCAACGGACTCATTGTTGAGCTGTGCTTGAAGCTCGATGGAGGCTAGCCTTTCCCCCATCACAGACATTCCCGCACCTACCCGCGACACTGTCTCAGAGATGCCCTCATGTCCCTGTGACACTAGCTCAGAGATACCCTCCTGTACCTGTGCCACCATTCCACTCATGCAGGAGTTGGACTCCTCCATCCTCTGCGCGATTGTGGAGAGTGTGCGTGGCAACTGTTCCAGTACCTCAGCAATGTGCTGCTGGCCCTCGATGACTCTCCTTTTCATGGCTGGCCCCCAGGGTTCAGCGTCTGGGTCCAGCTGAGCAGAGCCTGGAGAAGAGTGCTCCCACCAATGCGGACTCTCCACGGCTGCCCCTGCCACCAGGGTCTGCTCGTGCTCACGTGCGTGGTCACTCACCATGTGCAAGCCCAACTAAGTGAGGATGGGGACCCACCGAGGTGTGTGTATCTGCGCTGATGGATGGCTCGCTCAGATGTGACGATGCACCCACAGAGGCCGGCAGGTCCACTGAGGAATCGCCCTCCGCAGTCACGGCGCTCGCAGATGGCCATGCAAGAGAACGCAAAGCAATATTAAGCATGTGGACAAATGTTGAGGTGCTGCAGATAGTATCCAAATAACTCTTCCCCCACTCTGATGCATCGCAGTGTCCGCAGCTCAGACTCCAGCCCAACAACTATGAGCCGAAGATCCTCGAGCTGCAGACACTTACTGCAGGTGTGGTTGCTCGGGATCTCGCAAACTCCCCCATGCTGCAGTTACGACACACCACCTGCCCTGCCATCTTTATCTAACCTTGTTTTATATAATTAGTTTTTAAAAAGTTTTTATTCAATGGATTATTTATAGTTTTATTAATCTAGTTAATAATCTAGTTTGTTATTAATTTAATAAAGTAGTAGCAGTTTCATTCTCCCAGCTCTTAATTTAACCCACTGCCCTAACTTAGAGGGAAAGAATGCAGTAATACTTACCAGCCAATCACCTACCTGCCGTCCCATGACGTCACTCCTTGATTTTTTTTCCAGTCCCACGGAATGTATCGCCCCCGCCCCGGTCCCCGACCGGACCCTCCCCCGTCTCCCCCGCCCCGGTCCCCGACCGGACCCTCCCCCGTCTCCCCCGCCCGGCCCCTCCCCCGTCTCCCCCGCCCCGGTCCCCGACCGGACCCTCCCCCGTCTCCCCCGCCCCGGTCCCCGACCGGACCCTCCCCCGTCTCCTCCGCCCCGGTCCCCGACCGGACCCTCCCCCGTCTCCCCCGCCCCGGTCCCCGACCGGAGTCTCCCCCGCCCCGGTCCCCGACCGGACCCTCCCCCGTCTCCCCCGCCCCGGTCCCCGACCGGACCCTCCCCCGTCTCCCCCGTCCCGGTCCCCGACCGGGCCTTCCCCCGTCTCCCCCGCCCCGGTCCCCGACCGGACACTCCCCCGTCTCCCCCGCCCCGGTCCCCGACCGGGCCCTCCCCCGTCTCCCCCGCCCCGGTCCCTGACCGGACCCTCCCCCGTCTCCCCCGCCCCGGTCCCTGACCGGACCCTCCCCCGTCTCCCCCGCCCCGGTCCCCGACCGGCCCCAACCCCGTCTCCCCCGCCCCAGTCCCCGACCGGACCCTCCCCCGCCCCGGTCCCTGACCGGCCCCAACCCCGTCTCCCCCGCCCCGGTCCCCGACCAGCCCCAACCCCGCCCCTCCACCGCCCCGGTCCCCGACCGGGCCCGCCCCCGCCGCGGTCCCCGACCGGACCCTCCCCCACCCCGGTCCCCGACCGGGCCCGCCCCCGCCTCCGCCACTCCTCGGGACTTTAGGCCTTCGATCCTCCCTTTTATTTACCTGCCTTCACTGCTCTAATCCCCGTTGAGGTCCGCTCCTGCCTCCACTGCTCCTCCTGAATAACAATTCCAGAGATCAAACCAAGATTTGGTTCCTGTCGAGATCCTGGAGTCACTCGGAACGTTCTGTCCCAGTCTCTGGTCTCCACTCCTGCTTTGTTGCTATGCTGCACCTGACAGGAGTTGGTGGCTTTGTCCTTGGGTTCGATCTGAACCCATTTCTTCATCTGGTTTGGCAGGGTGTCAGTGGAATCCGTGTCCGGGATCAGCTGTCCATTTCTCAGGAGGGTGACTTCAATGTTGCGAGGGTAAAACTCCGTGACCAGGCAGGAGAGTTTGTTCACTTTAGTGTCTGACGCCTTATCTACAGAAGCAAATGCTTGAGGAGCAACGGCTCTCTGATCTCTGCAGGTATTTCCTTAGCCCCTTGACACACCTCCTCCTCCAGATAACCCTTCTTCTGGTCCCACTTGTTCTCGGTTTGGTCTATTTACTTGTTTAAAGTAAACAGTTTGTTTTTACCGTTGCCTCTTATTTTCAGTTTGTTCAGGAGGTCCCTTTTCCCACTTTCACTCTCCGTGTTTCCAACCTTCTCCTTCACCTCGTCAGTCACTCAGCAGGGTGCTGGATTTCCCAGCTGGCCACCCTCTCAGTTTTGCCCGAGTCCAGTTCGGAAACAGAACAACAAAATTACAATGAGGTCCTGCCGTTATGCTCGGCAGAACCTCTGTGTCCCCGGGCTCACCGGGTTCTCCGCCTGCTCTCGGCCTCCCTCCCCGTAAATATCCGGGCCTATAATTCTCCTCCTAATTTACCCGAGTGCATTATGAGTGCAAAAAGCAGGAAACTGGGCACTGCAGCACCACTGGGCCCCATTACAATAAATGTAAAGGAGCTCACTCGGCAGCAAGGGCCATAGGTACAAATTTAAACCTGGTTCAGAGTGTAGTCCCCAGCGTTTACATTCCTTCCCCTAGTCCTGGCAGGCTTCAGAGAAGTGAAGCTGCTCCTTCCATTTAATAAATCGCAGTCCCAGGGAGGATAAAGGGCCCACTTCAGTCACCAATGAATACGGGCGGTAAAAACAGAAACTTAAATTGTTAAAGTTGAATCTCCTGCTGGTCTCTCGGTGTCAGAAGCAAGTCCGTGGGCAGGATTTTAACTGAAAAAAAAGGTGGGTTGGGGGCGGGGGGCATTGAAAATTGCAAACAATTTCAGAGCCGCCTCCAACCTACCCACTTCCTGTTTTCACCAGGATGGGACGAGGGGTGGGCAACCAACCTGCTCCCAGGAGGCGGTTTGGTCACTAAAACCTTTCTAGAAGGCTGCGGGTCTCCATTTTAAAAGGCTTTGCAATTTTAACCCTTGGGGGCCGGGATTCTCGGCCTTCTCATTTATGCCATGTGAGAGGAGGCGAGAAGGCCCAAAACTACAGGTAAGTGCCTTTCTGGCACAACTTGCGGGCCCGGAGGAACAGGAGTGCTTCCCACAGGCCCAACAAGCCTGCCTGCAGCGACCCCCACCCCCATCCCCCGATGACTGACTCTCCCAGTGACTGACATCCAATTACTGACCTCTTCCCCCCCCCCCCCCACCCCACCCCCAATCCATACAATCTAAGACCTACCTGAAGACTTACCTTTTCACGTCCTCTTCCTAGCTGAGCTCCCGTCCAACTAAGACCAACTTGTCAATCAGGCCGGCCTGTCGGACTGCAAACTGACAAAAAAAATAAAAAGGTGTCTTTACGTCAAAATCGTAAGGACGTCCGGAAACCAGTACTTCCGGTTTCCCTTCCATGATTCGACCCCCTTCGCCCCCTTCCCAGCTCCGAGTCAGAATCCTGGCCCAAGTTTTTGTTGGTAAAATGGCAAACAACAATAGCAGAAATCACTACTGAATCTCTTCAGGCTCGGAAACTCCTCTCTCAAGCCTGTGTCGGCTAATGCTGGCAGTAGCTGCACCATATGGGCTCGATAATAAACCCCCCCGCCCCCCAGCGATGGGTGGGAGAAGGTTGTGGGTGTGTTAAATATATGTAAATGAGCTCGCTCGGCAGGAAGGGTCAAAGAGCACAAGGGAACTCGGGGGGCGGGGGGGGGGGGGAGAAGAGAGGATTGATTTCGGGGACTTGCCGGGTTCTTAGCCCTCTGCCGAGCTCCCCCCTCACCCTTGTCTTACCAGAGTAGCCATGATGTGGATGTAGCCAGAGTAGGATGGGGCTGTTTGCTAGCATACAATTTATGGAATCTCGGTTTGATTTCGGAGAGTTTTAATCGCAAATCAGTCTCTATATTCAAGCGGCTTCTACACAAGATTATTGAGGTAAAGTTGACAAGTGTTTCAATGGCTCTTTGGGACAATCGGGAACTCTTTTCTAATTGACAACTGGAACTGATCAAGAGGCTGGACTTCAACATTATCTCAAAACAGAATCTTCAGGACCGCCGATCAAATTCTCTTTTAGACTCACGGCAATCTTGGACTTTGCTACAAAGTCCTCTGATTTTGAACCCAGGGCAAATCCTGTGATTCACTTGCCCGTTTCAGGGAAATAGTCGCTGAATTTTGTGCAAAGCTGAGCCAGATGCTCCAGAATGACATCTTTTAACTTCTAGGTCTGACATTTAACAGTCCATAATAACAAGACAATGTCGGGAGCATAGTTACATTGAGCTCGATTTTCGCACCCCCGAGCGGGTGCATTCGTGGCGGGGGGCTGCGAAAATCGGGGATTCCCGGGCGGGTCTGGAGCCCGGCTCCAACCCGCCCACTTCCGGGTTCCCTAGTGACGCGCTGACATGCGCGCGCAGCCCCCGCATGCGGGACTCCCGCCGGCAATTAAAGCCGACGGGTTGCCATTTAAAGCAATCGTTGAGGCATTTCAGGTCGTTCAGAGACCTGATTAACATGACATTTTAGGAGGGGTGGAATTTTGCAATGAACTGGGACTGTTTCCCGTACTGGGGGAAACACTCCCAGTTCAAATGGACGTGTTGCAGCCATCAGCCTGTGGCAGCTGTAAAGGTCCATTTGACAGGTGGGGTGGGGGGGGGAGACCCTCACTCATTGCAGGAGGCCACTCAGTCACTTTGGACAAAGTTTAGCCACCACCCTCCTCCTAACAATAAAATTCACCAACTTGCACACTTACCCTGGATTGCAGACATATTTACCTACCTTGCGGACCCCGTCATGCGTACATCTTCTGGATGGGGGCCGCCGTAGCTGCAGTCATGACCTCCTCGGAGGACGAACAGCATCACCAGCCTTGCCGGCCACGCTGTCCACCTCTGACGCGTGGAGCTCCACAACACAGTGCTGTAACACATCCACCTGCACAGCAGGAGGGAGGGCAACGGCAGAGAGAGATGCGTCGCAGAAGGCACTACCCTCGCCACAGGGTCCACAGACCGAGGCTCAGCTTCCTGGACCTCTCTGAGCAGCATTGCACACGGAGGCTCAGAGTCACTCGACATGTAGTCGTGGACATCTGCAGCCTCCTTCATGCCGAGCTGCTCCCGGCTGGCCTGAGCACCATCTTCTTACCTGTCGCTTTCAGAATCACCACTGCCCTCAACAACTTCTCCTACGGATCCTTCCAGGGTACCACCGGGGACATCGCCGATGTCTCTCAGTCGTCTGCACAAAAGAGCCCTGCAAATACACCTACACCCACTCTGCAGTGACACAATGGGTAGCATCAGTTGTGGGTCTTCATAGTGATCCTCAGGAAAGGGCATTATTGCACAAACCAGACAAGATTCGCAAAGACGTGGCAGTAGTGGTGACAATATAATAGGTTATGTGAGTTGATCAGAAATTAAATATAAGTAAAAACCATGACAAACCCTCAAACACCCTTGTGCATCCCCTTCATGCTCACAACACGTTTGCCTTACGCTTCCTATTGCACATATGTGATGCATGCCCTGTGGCTGCAGCACAGGTAGTGGCAGGTTGAGTGAGGCTGACTGTGAAAGAGATGCATGAGAAGGTGAGAATGAGATAGAACCATGAGATTGTATGAGGATTGGGTTAAGTGGTAGTGGCGGGATGAGTACTGGCGAGGTGAGTAAGTGCAGGTAAGATGAGGATGAACTTTGAGTGGGTGTGAGGGGTGATGTGACAGAGTAGTGTTGGCAGTGCAGAAGGAGATGTGGGGTGGGGGCGGTGATGTGGCAGACGGAGTGTAGGGGGTGTACTCACTTCGGCTGGTGCGCGATATGTTGGTGGTGCAGGTGACCTCCTGTGCCACCTTGAGCCAGGCCTTCTTGGTGGCAGAGGCAGGCCACTTCCTCCCGCCCGCCGGGGAGAAGATCTCTGTCCTCCCCCTCCTCGTCACCCCATCCAATAAGAACTGGAGTGCGGCATCATTAAACCTGGGAGCAGCCTTTCCCCTGGGCTGCTCCATGCTGTAATTTTTCCTATTTCCTGCAGCATCAGTCAGTGGAGGACTGCCCCTTTAAATAGGGCTCCTCCAGCTGACAGCCTATGCTGCGCATGTGCAGTCCGCCCGCCGTGCAGCTTACCAGCGCGAAACCCGGAAGCAAAGGTAAGTGGCTCCAATTAGCCTGCGATTCCGTGCGGAGCAGACTGATTTCACCGGGCGCGTTACCCACGCGCCCAGTCGACCCCCCGCTGCGAACCCGCCGCCCTGCTAATATCGGGCCCATTGTCTTGCAGTACATCGCTACTCCATGGCTAAAGTTTATTGGTAAAGCTCTGTATTTTCCTGTGCATGATGAAAATGTTACAGTTCTTACTTTGCAAAGAAAGATCAAATTCATTGAGCCTCTCAAATATGTTGGCCAATAATGCCTGGAACTGCTGGTTGAGGAAATGATGAAGTGGTGATGCACTGGTTTCTTGCTGCCCTGAATGAGAACTTCAGCACAAACAACACCTCACGGTCGAGAATTTTCATCAGAACCAGTAAACATGAATCCCAAGTCCGGTCAGGAAGGATTGTATTTTGTATTTTTCCTTTGCCCGACTCTACCTGTTCCTTCCAACATCCTCAACTTTTAGACAACGCTCTTTTCATTCACAATTACCAAACACCGAGGCCCCAATATTAACGGGGAGGGTGCCGGGGAGCGCGTTAGCAGGTGAAAAACCCAGCAAGACCGATAACACGGAGACCCTGCCACAGACTCCTGCCTGGCTGATGGGCGGGAATGGAATCTTAGCGGCATGAGGCCGCAGCCGGGAACAGTGTTTGGGGGGTGGGGGCGGTGCGGGCGCGATCGGGAGGGTGGAGAGTCAGTCACAAGTTCGGGGCTGGAGGGGCTGAAGGCTTCCTAGTGAGACCGTGGGGAGCAGTCCTGCTCCTCCTGGCCCACAAGGAGTTCTAAAAGGAACTTTATGTCGGTGACTCCCGCCTGAGATCTGCCGGGCAGCCGACTGTGTGGACCTCCCACTGATGTCCAGTTAAGTTTGAAACGTGGCACCGATTACATCACTGGGCCGTGACTTTCAAATGGTAACTAGGCCCCCGAAAAATCTAAACGGCCGGAAATGGGGTCACGTTGCTCAATCCCGATATTTTAACCCTCTCCCACCCATCGGGGAGGGAGTGTGGGTTTAAAATCGAGGCCCAAAAGTCTCATTCACGACAGTTATATAATGCAGGAGCTACGGGGCGCTGATGTGGCGTGAGCTCATTGAGCATTGATACAAGGTGATCGTGTGATCAGAGGGGGAGATTTGACCCTTTCACTGCCTGCCCAACTCACCTCAACCCAGCAATTTGGCACTGTGATCCTGGGAATTCCACCGGAAGCAGCTCTGAAAGGTCCAACAGGATCTACATCTAATGGGAGAATGTTGATCTCATTTTCGAACCTACCACCAATCTGTCAGAGAGGGATATTAGATCGTTCAGGGAGAACGGAAAAGGATGCACGTTTGTTTCCTCGTAACTCGGACTCCCCCCCCACTCCCCCTAGACAGTAGGGATCAGCCTCGTGACCCTTCTTGTGGGATCCTCCTCTCCTGGACCCTTTTCTTGAGGACTCTAATTTAATGTGGGGGAGATTTGAAACTGCAGAAGCCCTTGTCTCATACGGCAATAACTCCTGTGCATTACGTGGGAACCACTTCAGATTTTGAGACAGTCTGAGTCTAGTATGTGGCTATAAATCTAAAGATTCGCCTAGATATTTAGCCGCACAGTGCCTGTTTTTCGGGCACTAAACAGCATCCTAAGCCTCCAATAATGATGGGCAGGATGCACGCGCCCATTTCTGGACGGAAGTGCGCTGTCCCTCACATTGGATAAGGAGTTTGCGCTGGCAACGTTTTCAATATTCTAACACCCAAGTGCTTCACTCGCCACAAGCTGAACTCACACAGCACAACGTGGCACTAACCAGCAACAAGGACCCCGTACTTCCCTGAATGTGGAGCTGGGCAGTAGTGCTCCTGACCCCAATATTGGGAAAGGTGGCTCAACCGTGGCTTACAGAAGAAATTAGGAATAGTATTAGATCCAAAGAGGAGACATATAAAATTGCCAGAAAAAGCGGCAAGCCTGAGGATTGGGAGCAGTTTAGAATTCAGCAAAGGAGAACAAAGAGATTGATTAAGAGGGGAAAAATAGAGTATGAGAGTAAACTAGCAGGGAACATAAAAACTGACTGTAAAAGCATCTATAAATATGTCAAGAGAAAAAGATTAGTGAAGACAAATGTAGGTCCCTTACAGTCAGAAATGGGGGGAATTATAATGGGGAATAAAGAAATGGCAGAACAATTAAACACATACTTTGGTTCTGTCTTCACAAAGGAGGACACAAATAATCTCCCAGAAATGTTAGGGAACCAAGGGTCTAGTGAGAGGGAGGAACTGAAGGAAATCGGTATTAGTAAAAAAAATAGTGCTAGGGAAATTAATGGGGCTAAAGGCTGACAAATCCCCAGGGCCTGATAATCTACATCCCAGAGTACTAAAGGAAGTGGCTCTGGAAATAGTGAATGCATTGGTGATCATCTTCCAAAATTCTATAGACTCTGGAACAATTCCTACAGATTGGAGGGTGGCAAATGTAACCCCAGTATTTAAAAAAGGAGGGAGAGAAAAAACAGGGAATTACAGACCAGTTAGCCGAACATCAGTAGTGGGGATAATGCTAGAGTCTATTATAAAGGATGTGATAACAGAACACTTGGAAGGCATTAACGGTATTAGACAAAGTCAGCATGGGTTTATGAAAGGGAAATCATGCTTAACAAATCTACTGGAGTATTTTGAGGATGTAACTAGTAGAATAGATAGGGGGGAGAACCAGTGGATGTGGTGTACTTGGATTTTCAGAAGGCTTTTGATAAGGTCCCACACAAGAGGTTAGTGTGCAAAATTAGCGCACATGGGATTGGGGAGAATATACTGGCATGGATTGAGAATTGGTTGACAGACAGGAAACAGAGAGTAGGAATAAATGGGTCTTTTTCCAGGTGGCAGGCAGTGACTAGTGAGGTACCGCAGAGATCAGTGCTTGGGCCCCAGCTATTCACAATATATATCAATGATTTGGATGAGGGAACAGAATGTAACATTTCCAAGTTTGCAGACAACACAAAGCTGGGATGGAATGTGAGCTGTGAGGAGGATGCAAAGAGGCTCCAATGTGATTTAGACAAGTTGGCTGAGTGGGCAAGAACATGGCAGATGCAGTATAACGTGGATAAATGTGAGGTTATCCACTTTGGTTGTAAAAACAGAAAGACATTATTATCTGAATGGTGATAGATTGGGAAAAGGGGAGTGCAATGAGATCTGGGTGTCCTTGTACACCAGTCGCTGAAAGCGAACATTCAGGTGCTGCAAGCAGTTAGGAAGGCGAATGGTATGTTGGCGTTCGTTGCAAGAGGATTTGGAGTACAGGAACAGGGATGTCTTACTGCAGTTATACCGCAGGGCCTTGGTGAGACCACATCTGGAGTATTGTGTGCAGTTTTGGTCTCCTTATCTGAGGAAGGATGTCCTTGCCATGGAGGGAGTGCAACGAAGGTTTACCAGACTGATTCCTGGGATGGCAGGACTGACGTATGAGGAGAGATTGGGTCGACTAGGCCGATATTCACTTAGAGTTTAGAAGAATGAGAGGTGATCTAGTCGAAACATAAAATTCTAACAGAACTAGACAGACTAGATGCAGGGAGGATGTTCCCGATGGCTGGGGAGTCCAGAACCAGGGGTCACAGTCTCAGGATACGGGGTATGCCATTTAGAACCGAGATGAGGAGAAATTTCTTCACTCAGAGGGTGGTGAACCTGTGGAATTCTCTACCACAGAAGGCAGTGGAGGCCAAGTCATTAAATATATTCAAGAAGGAGATAGATATATTTCTTAATGCTAAAGGGATCAAGGGATATGGGGAAAAAGCGGGAACAGAGAACTGAGTTGGACGATCAGCCATGATCATTTTGAATGGCGGAGCAGGCCCAAAGGGCCGAATGACCTATTCTTGCTCCTATTTTCTATGTTTCTATGTGCCTTGGGCTTCACCATTCATGGGCAGCGATTGTTGCCCACATGGCCAAAAATGGGTTACAAATTTTCATGGGTGTTGTCTTTTACTAATTATTTAAAAGTGCTTTTTTAAAATAATTTTTGGGATGCTATAGCTTTTTCCCTTTATTTGAGAAAAAAACAACTAAGATTCCCTGATTTTAGCGCCAAAATATCAGCAATGCCAGGGGCTTTTGTACATCCATTAGACATTTCTTTTTTGTAACCGTGGCGCTGAACTTTTACAGCTCGGGATCCTTTCAGGCCTCTGCTGGCAACATGTGCAACATCTCGCAGCTTGCAGCGCACTGCTGCATAAGAGAGATCACTGAGGCACTACATGAACTGCGCAACAGGTTCATCACATTCCCTCTTGACAGAGCGAAGCAGAACGAGTGAGCACGAGGGTTTGCTCGTATTGCAGGCTTCCCCATAGTGCAGGTATAGGGTGTTTCCAATCGTGTGAGGGTCGTTCAGCCTTGCTCGTCACAACCGAACTCACTTATTTACGGTCAAAGGTCTGTGCTTACCCTTAGGAATCACACTGAAGGATGAGGAATAATGCAATCGACACAGGTTTCAGATTTTGAACAGTAAAAGTATGTTTAATATGTACAGCAAATCTCAATATGGCGAAAACCATGCTAACGTTCCTATAGGACTATGAACAAATAGATTACTTCCCCTTGGACTTCTTAAACTAAGCCCCTCCGTGTTCCCCTCCTCACGGCTGTTAACTCCCAACACTACACTGCTAAGGTTTAGTCCGGACATGCAGAGGTAACTCTCCACAGTACTCTTCAGGCTGTGGTTGAAATGCTCACCCTGCTGACTTTGGCTGCCGGGTCGTATCTTCTACAATCAAAGTCCTTGGGGCCGTACCCGTTCCTTGGGGCACGCGACTTCCTTCGGTCCTGGTTGTAGAGAGAGCGGCCTGCTCTGATCTTCTGATGTTCCAGAGCTGTGTCGTTGGTGTCCGTTTGGCATCCATGGTTCGACCCCCTCCTTCCTGAGGCTGCAACAGTTATACTGTTTTCTGGCTGATCTCGTCAGACGGTGAAAAATGCTACGATTGGTCCCTGGAGAGAAAGCTTTGTTTGAATGTGTATTATTTTCCTGGCTCTCATCTAGCTGGTTTTGGGGGACAATGGGCACTGCTGATCTTGCGTACTGTACGAGGTGTGAACTGTTTTCAGATGGGTTCTGTTGTCCCGACCGACTGACTTAATTATATCAACCGGTGGATTTCATTGTCTCCTGAGCCAACTTGGAGCCGGTGATCATGTACGGCAATGTCTCTATTGGGTGCGGTGGGTTTTAGTTCAAAAGCATGTCCTTTCTGGTCTGGGAACTGTGTTTTAAACAGGGTCCTTTTCGCAGCCATTTTCCCAAAACTGGGGTTTTCCCCTGGCGAATAAAATCTTGGATTAAAAATGATAATCCTACACGGGGTGCCATTGATTACACGCATATAGCCGTGCTCCACATCTCAACTTGGCCATCTTTATGAACAGAAAGGGGTTCCACTCCCTCATTGTGCAGCTGGTGTGTGACCACACGCAGCGCATCATGACCTGTGCCAAGTTGGAGATGGACTCCTCCATGCCCCTTGACATTGTGCGCAGGCTTTCTGGAGACTTTCCTGTGCACCAAGCATTTGATGGTGTACACCCATCAGCCATCTTCTGTAGCCTGGCCCATCAATGTCCTCATCTGACTCCTCTGCAGCAAAACCATTGTGCGACCTCGCCCCCTCTGGCAAGCTGGCACCTGTGATATCCGTTCCCCCCCGTCCCGGCTCCTGCGCACTTGTGCCCGATATCTCGCCACGCGCTGATCCCTCCTCTAACCAAGCCTCTAAAGGACGTGCAGTGTCAGTATCTGAACTGGTGGATGCGAGTGTCAGATCAAGTGACGGTGTGACTTCATTGTCAGTATCCTCCTCCTCTGACGGTGCCGGCTCCAGTTCTTGGGTATCTGCAATGACAAAGGGAGATGGGCATCAGAAAAGATTGTGGGATGAGGGAGAAGTGGGAAACGAAAAGGAGGATTAGGTATGCAGAGACCCCCTTTGTCGGGACCTCCAGCACTGCCAGTAGCCATGGCCACAGCAACGGCCTGCCCAATGATGCGCAGCACCGTCTCCTCCAGGGGGGGGTGACATGTCCTCCCTCGAGTCTTTCGGTCTGCCTGCTGTTATGCGCCACCTTCTCCTGTAAGACACAAGGAAATGAGTCAGTGAGTATCCTGCAATATGTTTGGTTGATCTGCCTATCATGGTCGAATAGCTGCCAGTGTGTGTGACTTTTTTTTTATTCGTTCATGGGATGTGGGCATCGTTGGCGAGACCAGCATTTATTGCCCGTCCCTAATTGACCTTGAGAAGGTGGTGGTGAGCCACCTTCTTGAACCGCTGCAGTCTGTGTGGTGAAGGTTCTCCTACAGTGCTGTTAGGAAGGGAGTTCCAGGATTTTGACCCAGCGACAATGAAGGAACAGCGATATATTTCCAAATCGGGATAGTCTGTGACTTGGAGGGGAACGTGCAGGTGGTGTTGTTCCCTTGTACCTGCTGCTCTTGTCCTTCTAGGTGGTAGAGGTCGCGGGTTTGGGAGGTGCTGTCGAAGAAGCCTTGGCGAGTTGCTGCAGTGCATCCTGTGGATGGTACACACTGCAGCCACTGTGCACCGGTGGTGAAGGCAGTGAATGTTTAGGGTGATGGATGGGGTGCCAATCAAGCGGGCTCCTTTGTCCTGGATGGTGTCGAGCTTCTTGAGTGTTGTTGCAGCTGCACTCATTCAGGCAAGTGGAGAGTATTCCATCACACTCCTGACTTGTGCCTTGTAGATTGTGGAAAGGCTTTGGGGAGTCAGTAGGTGAGTCACTTGCCGCAGAATACCCAGCCTCTGGCCTGCTCGTGTGGCCACAGTATTTATATGGCTCGTCCAGTTAAGTTTCTGGTCAATGGTGACCCCCAGGATGTTGATGGTGGGGGATTCGGCGATGGTAATACCGTTGAATGTCAAGGGGTGGTGGTTAGACTCTCTCGTTGGAGATGGTCATTGCCTGGCACTTTTCTGGCGCGAATGTTACTTGCCACTTATGAGCCCAAGCCTGGATGTTGTCCAGGTCTTGCTGCATGCGGGCTCGGACTGCTTCATTATCTGAGGGGTTGCGAATGCAACTGAACACTGTGCAATCATCAGCGAACATCCCCATTTCTGACCTTATGATGGAGGGAAGGTAATTGATAAAGCAGCTGAAGATTTTTTGGCCTAGGACACTGCCTTGAGGAACTCCTGCAGCAATGTCCTGGGGCTGAGATGATTGGCCACCAGCAACCATTACCATCTTCCTTTGTGCTAGGTATGACTCCAGCCACTGGAGAGTTTTCCCCGTGATTCCCATTGACTTCAATTTTACTAGGGCTCCTTGGTGCTACACTCGGTCAAATGCTGCCTTGATGTCAAGGGCAGTCACTCTCACCTCACCTCTGGAATTCAGCTCTTTTGTCCATGTTTGGACCAAGGCTGTAATGAGGTCTGGAGCCGAGTGGTCCTGGCGGAACCCAAACTGAGCATCGGTGAGCAGGTTATTGGTGAGTAAGTGCCGCTTGATAGCACTGTCGACGACACCTTCCATCACTTTGCTGATGATCGAGAGTAGACTGATGGGGCGGTAATTGGCCAGATTTTGTCCTGCTTTTTGTGGACAGCACATACCTGGGCAATTTTCCACATTGTCGGGTAGATGCCAGTGTTGAAGCTGTACTGGAACAGTTTGGCTAGAGGCGCAGCTAGTTCTGGAGCACAGGTCTTCGGCCCTACATCCGGGATGTTGTCGGGGCCCATAGCCTTTGCTGTTTCCAGTGCACTCAGCCGTTTCTTGACATCACGTGGAGTGAATCGAATTGGCTGAAGACTGGCTTCTGTGATGGTGGGGATATCGGGAGGAGGCTGAGATGGATCATCTACTCGCCACTTCTGGCTGAAGATGGTTGCAAACGCTTCAGCCTTGTCTTTTGCACTCACGTGCTGGACTCCGCCATCGTTGAGGATGTTTGTGAATTGCAAGTGTGGTACTATATGAGGATGAGATGCAGCATCAAAAGTGCAGCATTGCGTACGAATGGGCAGCGTTTGTTGGTGGGTGGGGTGAGGGGGATGTCGTGCGTGGAGCAGTGGTGCAGTTGGTAGGATGTGCCACTAGACACTTGCATTCACTCACTTTGACAATTCGTGTCAAATCATTGAACTTCTTTCGGCACTGCACCCACGTGCGCGGTGCAGTGCTCCTGCCATTCGCCGCCACGACCACTTCCTCCCACTGCCTCCGCAGCTGGTGTCTGGATGGTCTCCTGCCACCCTACGGGTACAGGAAGGCTTTCCGTTCCTGCACTCCCTCCACTAAGGCCGCCAATGCGCTGTCGGAAAACTTCAGGGCACACTCTCTTGCCGCTCCAGCCATTCTGCTTGTCATCCTGCACTGCTTCCATTGACAGTGCATCTCCCCTTTAAGAGGTGCAGGCTAACTCTACCTAGTACTAACCATGCCCCATATCGGGCCTCCTGTCGGTGTGTGCAGCCACTCAACGCATCTCTCATGCTGTCTGCATCGGAAACAAAGGCCGCGGGTTAATCACGCACCGCGACCCCCGCGCCCGGTATCGGGCCATTTTGAATTTAACCCCCGAGGTATTCAACACGTGGACCTCGGCCCTTCATCCCCCTCCTCATCTGCCTCTTCATCACCATTGTCACATCTTCCTCCTCTTCAAACGGGTACAGCTTAATGCGAGTGTGAGTGGTGACACTTCTTGTTTTGCAGACAGTCCCCGTGGTGCTGGTCACAGGACTTGCTGAGCTGTGTCGGGCAGTGTCAAGCAGCCTGGGCTGCCACTTTGGCGGTGTTACAGTAACAGGAGGGAAGACTGGAAAGGGGCTCTTGAGGCAATCGGGGGAGGGAGACCCTCGGGCAAGAGAGAACTAAGGCTTCCTGAGCAGCACTCCTGCTCCTCCTGACCCACAAAGAACCCTAAAATAACATTTCCAACTTACCTGCTGGGTCTCTTCTGGCCCACGATTCCCCTCCTGGCAGATCTGGCCTGACAGGGAAGCTGTCACTCCTCTTCCCCGCCCACCTCCCCCCCCCCCCCCCCCCCCCGGCTCAGGCCCCGAACTAAAATTGCATTAGGTTCCGATTTTTATATTTAAAGATCATCCTCGCTGCCTTCCTGCAGGTGCCCCACTCACCTGTTCAAAAGAGCAGGTTAACATCAGGTCACGCCGGGAAGGTAGTGGGATCGGAAAGGGGAAATTACTGCCCCTCCCCTCACCCGTTTCTGCCAGGTTGGGGGAGTTAAAATCGGGGCCATGGCCTTTTTCTGCAGTTGTATATCTTGTAAATTCTTGCTCCATGTGCTCCACTTTATGCCCTTTGTCACCATTAAAGTTTGGTGGGGTGTAATTTATGCTCTTGGGCCCAACTTCTGACACCATTCACAATGGAGAAAGGTCAGAGGGGGACCAATTGTTCCTTGTCCTTTTCCATAACTGTTCTAAACCCTAATGGCCCATTCATCCGACTTAAATAACATACAAACTTAGCATGCTCTTTACTGCGGGAACTTCCTGTAATGTGAACCTGTTACGAGCCCAGCGTTAACTCCAGTGAAGCTCGGACCCATGGGAGAAGCGAGAAGATCACTCACTCCCCTCGACCAATCAGATCACAGCATTTTTGACAAGCTGCGAACAGTTTCTGCACCTTGCAACGTGAAATCCAGGTAGTGAAAGGTACAACACTAAAATCATTTGTAAAAACAGTTATAGACTGTAAGAAATATCGAATTAAATAAGAGACAGAAGGAAAAAGTAAAACTTTTTAAATTACGAAAAACTATTAAAATCAGGAGTAATGAGACTCCAAATTTTTTAAAGTTAAATTTTCGTTGTTTAGCGGCCATTAAGACTACCACGCTGTTCAAACTTAGTTTTAGACCTGATATTTTTCGGCGTACCTATTTTGTGGCAATATTAATTAAAGCTGGGCAGGAGAGTAAGTTGCCGTCGATCCATTGATTCCAGCTGCAAGGTCCCTTTTAACGCGAAGCTGTCATATCACCGGCGAACCCTGGAGAGCAAGTTCTGGATTTCTTCGTTTGTCTGTACATGTGTGAACACCGGAACTTGCTCTTCCGTTTGGTCACTAACAATGGTGACACTGTTGAGCTCACCGTTCACTTTGAAGCAATCACTACTGAAACATGCTTCAATTGTCCCACTTCATTCCCCAGATCCAGCACTGCTTCCTTCCTCATTGGGCTAGAAACATACTGATCGAGAAAGTTCTCTTGTACACATTTCAGGAATTCCTCCCCCTCTTTGCCCTTTACACTGTTACTATCCTAGTCTATATTGGGATAATTGAAGTCCCCCATTATCACTACTGTATACTTCTTGCACCTTTCTGTAATTTGTCTGAAAATTTGCTCCATCTCCTTCCCACTATTTGGTGGCCTGTAGGAATCACCCAGCAGTGTAATAGCTCCTCTTTTGTTCCTTAATTTTCAGCAAATAGATTCTGCTTGGTTCTCATAGTAGAAATTCCCAATGTGTCTGGAGGCAGGTGGAGGGAGGGAGCAGCGGCACTGAATGGCAGTCCTTTGAAGGTAAGAGAACTGCCACTGTCCCCTTCCTCCTTTGTACACTATGGGAGGCAACATACTGAAGACCCTCTTGGAGCACAAGTCTTCCTTCATAGTGATTTATCTTGCAATATGTTTTGCCATCTTATCCTGACTATTATAAGCCTTTCTTTATAAATTTGGTCAGGTGTGTAATCCCTTTTATTTCTCATAAGTATGAAACTCTGCTCCAATTACTTAGTCAGCAGTCGAATTGCAATCAATCTCGCACGCATGTTGAAGCGTTAATTTTGTAGGATTACTATTAATTTATCCCTATGTTTAGGGAATAACCCTATTACTCGTTCCAACCTTGAGAGGAGCAACCACAGAAACTGGTACTAAGATTACAAAACACTTTATTCGATTGCCGTACAACAATAAGCAACAGCTCTAAACAAAACTCACAACGGTTGTTAAAGTAAAATCTAAGCTGTTGGTTTAAAGTAAAATTTAAGCTGTTGGGTTAAAGGCAAAGATGACCATATGGCGACTAGTGTGAGCGTGGCTGCGGTCACTGCCCCGAGACCACACTGAAATGCACCTTGCGCGGACCAGACTAACCATAATTAAAAGCTTAAACATAACATGATAATTAACAAATTAGTGTACTGCTAAACAAAATGGACTCTGCTAAACAAGATGGACCCTGTGAAAAGACATTAAAAAATGCAGACTGAGCACAACGAACTGATTAAAAACTACAGAACCAGACTGAATAGACAAAGACCAGACTGTCTTAAGTTGATAACAGTTGTTTTAATGTGATTGGAGGTCAATTGTTGCTGTGGGGGCCTAATTGGCTAATGTGTAACTAAGCAAGGCGAATAATGTAATAACTGCTGGATGTCTGTACTTGTAACATATAAAAGAAGCTGAACGACCATTTTAAAATTGAGAAGGTGTCTGCGTACACTGCGGAGTGTCAAATCCTTCTCCCAAAGCTTTGTCCAATAAACTGCATGTTGAATCTTTAAGTCTGACTTCGAGTGGTGATTTTCCCACAACAACGGTGAACAGGGTTCAGCACACGGATTGACCAGACTGTAGTTCTGGGCAAGGCCAGGAAATATCTACCGAAGTGATTCTTCCTTGTCTTCTTCATGTTGCCTCTCCTCCCGATAGTACAGTTTGTTCTCTTTTTATACAGTTAGTATTCTGGCTTCCGACTCCCATAACGGGGGCTTCCTCTGTCCTTTTTTTTGTTGCAGTGTCCAAAGTGGCGTTCTTTCCTGATCTATGTCTGTTTTCTGTTGTTTTCCTCAGCAGTAGACAAAAGTCTGTTGTTTGTGGTTAATTTACATGCTGGGTTTTCCATTAGCCAAAGAGTCAAAAGTTCATGACATTTAAATGACCCAAAACAATCCAGTATCCTACATTCCCCCGTAAATTTTCAAGGAAGTCCGATATACATGTCACCACTGGCAGCTCAAGAGTTACTCGAATGCAACAGAAATCAAAACCTGCCTGTTGCATTTCACAGGCATTCTTAGTTGACCCCTCAAAGGCGGTTAAGGGAACCAATTTACCGGTTACTCTGGGGTGGAGTTCAGGTTGTGGGATGTGGATGATCGTGATAGCAGACCCAGTATCGATTAACATCACCTGACGCTGTCCTCCATTGATAGCGACAGAAACTAGTGGGCGATTACCCTGATCACGCCGGAACCCCCTCGGCCAGCTTTGGGGAGGCCAAATCCTGTCATTGGGTCTGGTATCTTGGTCCCCCTACCAGAGTGGACTATGGGTGATACCACCTCACCTTTGGACATTTGTCCCATTTGCTGGATGGTTATGAGGTTGGCCAACTTTTCCAGGCGGTCAACCTTTCCCGTCGAGGGTTTACCTGAGCCATCATGTCTGTCTGCTCAAAGGTTGTTTCTGAGTCTAGGACGACGGTCTCGGCTAAAATGGCCAGGCTTCTGGCACCGGTAACATCGGATACCAGCCCTAATGCCCCCGCTGTTCCACCCGCTATTGTGCGCTGGCGGTCCCTCTATGGCCTCTAGTGGTCTTTGCTGCCTTCCGGCCTATATAATCTCTAATAGAACCCTGTCCCTGGGAAGTTACCTCAATCATATTAACCCAAGGAGTGTGCCTACTAACTGCCACTCGTATAGCTGTTTTCACCAGAGGCTGCAGCTGGCAGAGGAACATTTGTTTAAAGAAGACATTGTCTCGCTCACCCAGCTGGACCAGAGCCCCATTGAGCGGAGTCAACTCGTTTAAATCGAACAGCTGATTGACAAACGACCTGAGGGTGTTCTTGTGGACCTTGCGTAGTGATTGGTCCATGCCTGATTCTTCGACCGGTGTAGTAGCTGGGAGGTAAATGCGAAGATCAATAGAAGAATGGAGACCCTGGCTCACAAGCAGCCCTGAGCACCACCACCTATCCTCATCACTCAACTCGTTATGAACTTGCTGGAAAGTAGCAGATCTCCATGAGTCATCGACATGAGCAGCTGATCTCAATAAAGCATTCTTACTTTTATTGGCCCAACACGCGTACCAACGCGTCAGCATCCGGCTCTAGCAAGGGTCTTTCGTCAATAAGTGCACTAGTGATCTGACCCGCGGCGTTACACCATGTGGCGGTGACGAGAAACGACACTGTGCCGCCTCCCTGGGTCTCCCCTCACCACAATCAGGGTTATGATAGCGTGCCACTTACCATTCTTAAGGCATCCCAATCCACGTCATCATCCTCGTCCCTGTTCTCTCTAGCTAAACTCTTGGTGTAATTAACTGTGGAGACGAGCGCCTTTTGTCCACCCAATTTCCCTTGTAACTCATAGATCTTTAATTTGCACTGGGTATGGTCTGCCGCTGCTACGGGCTGGGTCTTCAGTTCCCATAGGGCTCCCCTAACATTTTCTAATTACAAATTTAACCTCTTATTCTTGGCTTGCAGCATATCGCGTTCCTGTATAGCCTGCTGAGACTGATTTAACATAATGGCGACATATTTTAATCGCTGTGTGAGGAGGTTGCGGCCTTTTTCAACTTCCTCAATGTCTTCTCCCAACTCATATTTCTGTGCACCGAAGTGGGCAGCGTAATTCATCAATTGAACCGCACACATCTACTCTAGTTTTCCCCTGTTAACAAGAGCCTCTAAGTAACTCGAGGCCACCTCATACGACTCATCCATCCCCGTCAAATGGGGAATCAATTTCTCACTGCCGGCCCAGTTTCTTTTGGACGACAGCTCTTACAAGCGATATTATGATTACTATTACTATCGGAAGATGCCAAAGCTCCTCTGCTCCCATCCCATCACAAAACGGTTCCCTACCCCCAATGTTAGGTTGCTTTCCTTGACCGTCCAGAATGTTCGAACCCCACAGTAGAACTCTTCACAGTCAGTGTCCTGCTTCGGTCTCCAGATTTGTAACAATGCCAACCCTGATACCTTAAGGGTGGTGATGAGATTCTTTACTGAGGTGACCAAACCAAGCACAAATTAAGACAATTACAATGTTCGAACGATAGTTATAAGAACAGAACGATGTTACCCCGTTCCCTTCTTAAGTAGAGTCATAACCAGACCGGTATTCTCTTCTCCTCTGTACCTTTACCTCTACTGCTGACCTCTTATAATCATCTGCACTTATACTGAGCCTTGAAACGGTCAGGGAAGATAAGATTGATTGGTTATTGTCAGCTTGCTGAGTTTAGACTGGAGGGAGACGAGGCTATTCAGCCACGAGTGGCTTAATCGCAACAGGCTAAATTATTTAAGTGACAGGACATTGTCCAGAGCTACAGTGACTGAGATAAGGCTGGTGGACAATGAGCAGCTTATCTCAATAAAGCATTCTTACTAAATTCTTTTAAAGACTTTACCTAGGATTACAGTAGCTAAGCTAAGCGCAGGTCATTTCAGCTTTTTAGTTTTAACTGTTTCATTGCCAGGCAGCGTAATTAAAATTCTTTATACACCATATCTTCCTGGGCTCTTGCTCAAATCTTCCGTGACCTGTCCATTCTTACACATGTTGCTGGAGGACGTCATCATGAGACCCCTGATTTCTCCGATCATAGAACAGTCGTATCGGAGATCTCTCCTCTTGATTGCCTGTATGTATTTTTGAAACACTGCAAAGGCAGACATGACCGCTTGAGGCAACCTATCCAAACCACTGAACTGTTCTGGCTGTGGAGTGTATGGAGGGAATTGATTGCTCAACACTGCCCCGTGTGTTTTAATATCCTTCGTTTGAAAGCAGGCCCAGTAAGGTTTCTGTCCCAGTGGAGAGGAGGGGTTCGACACATGGACCTCGGCCCCTCATCCCCCTCCCCCAACATTTTCTGCCTCTTCATCACCAGTGTCACATCTTCCTCCTCCTCAAAAGGGGACAGCTTAATGCAAGGGTGAATGGTGACACTTGTTGCTTTGCAGACAGTCCTCATGCTGCTGGTCACAGGACTTGCTAAGCTGTGTCGGGCTTTGCCCAGCAGAGTTACAGTAACAGGAGGGAAGACGGGAGGGGGGCTTTGGAGGCAATCAGGGAGGGGGAGCAAGAGAGAACTAAGGCTTCCTTGTGAGGCCTTGAGCAGCACTACTGCTCCTCCTCTCCCACAAAGGAACCAGAATAACATTTTTAAACTTAGCTGCTGGGTCTCTTCTGGCCCACGATCCCCCTCCCGGCAGGTCTGGCCTGACGGGGAAGCCGTCACTGCTCGCCACCACCCCCCCCAACACCCAGCTCCGGCCCCGGACTAAGATTGCAGTTGGACCCTGCTGCCTTCCTGCAGGCGTTCCGCTCGCCTGCTCAGAAGAGCAGGTTAACATCAGGGCACGGTGGGGACAGAAGGGGTAAGTGACGGCCCTCATTTTAACTGCCCCCCCATCACGCCTACTCATGAGGCCTAGTGCAGCATAGAAAGATGTTAGGCCACAGAGAGTAAACCCCAATCTGACCACTATGCTTAAGGCAGTCGTTGGTGATACTACCACGAGTTACTACTGAGGTTAACGTGCAACTGCCGAAACACACAAATCACTGCTGTGATAGAATCATAGAATGTTTACAGCACAGAAGGAAACCATTCAGCCTGTCGAATCTGTGCTGGCTCTCTCCAAGAGCAATCCAGCTAGTCCCACTCTCCCGCCCTTTCCCCGTACCCCTGCAATTTTTTTTTCCTTCAAGCACTCATCCAATTCCCTTTTAAAAGCCACGATTGAATCCGCCTCTGCCACTCTTTCAGGCAGTGCATTCCAGATCATAACTACTCGCTGTGTAAAAAAGTTTTTCCTCATTTCGCCTATGGTTCTTTTGCCAATTACCTTAAATCTGTGTCCTCTGATTCTTCACCCTTCTGCCAATGGGAACAGCTTCTCTCTATCTACTCTGTCAAGACCTCTCATGATTTTGAATACCTCTATCAAGTCTCCTCTCAACCTTCTCTGCTCTGAGGAGAACAACCCCAGCTTCTCCAGTCTATCCACGTAACTGAAGTCCCTCATCACTGGAACCATTCTAGTAAATCTCTTCTGCACCCTCTCTAAGGCCTTCACATCCTTCCTAAAGTGCGGTGCCCAGAATTGGACACAATACTCCAGTTGTGGCCAAACCAGTGTTTTATAAAGGTTCATCATAACTTCCTTGCTTTTCTACTCTATGCCTCTATTTATAAATAGATAGGATCTCATATGCTTTTTTAACTGCTTTCTCAACCTGCCCTCCCACCTTCAGCGATGTGTGCACATATGCCCCAAGGCCTCTCTGTCCCTGCATCCCCTTTAGAATTCTACTATTTAATTTATATTGCCTCTCCTTGTTCTTCCTACCAAAATGTATAATTTCTCACTTCTCTTCGTTAAATTACATCTGCCACAAGTCCGCCCATTCCACCAGCTACGTCCTTTTGAAGTCTATCACTATCCTCCTCACTGTTCACTACACTTCCAAGTTTTGTGTCAACTGCAAATTTTGAAATTGTGCCTTGTACACCCCTGGGGAACACCACTGTATACCTTCCTCCTGTCCAAAAAACAATCGTTCACCATTACTCTCTGTTTCCTGTTGCTTAGCCAGTTTTGTATCCATGCTGCCACTGCCCCTTTTATTCCATGGGTTTCAACTTTGCTGACAAGCCTATAATGTGGCACTTTATCAAATGCCTTTTAGAAGTCCATATACACCACATCAACCTCATTGCCCTCATCAACCCTCTCTGTCACCTCATCAAAAAACTCAATCAGGTTAGTTAAACACAATTTGCCTTTAAGAAATTCATGTACTGGCTTTCCTTAATTAATCCAAGTGACAGTTAATTTTGTCCCAGATTATCGTTTCTAAAATTTTCCCCATCACCGAGGTTAAACTGACTGGCCTGTAGTTGCTGGGTTTATCCTTACACCCTCTTTTGAACAAGGGTGTAATGTTTGCAATTCTCCAGTCCTCTGGCACCACCCCCATATCTAAGGATGTTTGGAAGATTATGGCCAGTACCTCCGCAATTTCTATCCTTACTTCCCTCAGTAACCTAGGATACATCCCATACGGACCTGGTGACTTACCTACTTTAAGTACAGCCAGACTTTCTAGTACCTCCTCTTATCTATTTTTAGCCCATCCAATATCTCAACCACCTCTTTTACTGTGACTTTGGCAGCATCTTCTTCCTTGATGAAGACAGATGCAAAGTACTCATTTAGTACCTCAGCCATGCCCTCTGCCTCCATGAGTAGATCTCCTTTATGGTCCCTAATCAGCCCCACCCCTCCTCTTACTACCCATTTACTATTTATATGCCTATAGAAGTCTTTTGGATTCCCTTTTATGTTAGTTGCCAGTCTATTCTCATACTCTCCCTGCCCCTCTTATTTTCTTTTTCACTTCCCCTCTGAACTTCCTTTATTCAGCCTAGTTTTCACTTGTGTTATCAACCTAACATCTTCATGCGTCCCCTTTTTCTGCTTCATCTGACTCTTTCTCTTTTGTCATACAGGGAGCTCTGGCTTTGGTTGCCCTACCTTTCCCCCTTGTGGGAATGTAGCTAGACTGTACCCGAACCATCTCCTCTTTAAAGGCCACCCATTGTTCGATTACAGTTTTGCCTGCCAATCTTTGATTCCAATTTACCCGGGCCAGATCCGTTCTCAACCCACTGAAATTGGCCCTCTTCCAATCAAGTATTTTTACGCTAGATTGCTCCTTGTCCTTTTCCATAACTAATCTAAACCTTATGATACTACTAAATGTTCCCCCACTGACACTTGCTCCACTTGACCCACCTCATTCCCCAGAACCAGATCCAGCAATGCCTCCTTCCTTGTTGGGCCAGAAACGTACTGATCAAGAAAGTTCTCCTGAGCACACTTCAGAAATTCTTCCCCCTCTCTGCCCTTTACACTGTTACTATCCCAGTCTATATTAGGATAATTGAAGTCCCCCATTATCAACTACTGTATGGCTCTCTGTAATTTCCCTGCAAATTTGCTCTTCTATATCCTTCCCACTAGTTGATGACCTATAGAATACACCCGGTAGTGTAATGGCACCTCTATTGTTTAACTCAAACCAAATAGATTCTGTCCTTGACCCCTCCAGGTCATCCTCTCTCTCCAACACGGCAATATTCTCTTTAATCAATACAGCGACCTCCCCCACCCCCCACCTCCTTTCCTTCCCTATCTTTCCTGAACACTTTGTATCCCGGAATATTTAGTAGCCAATCCTGTCCTTTTTTGAGCCAGGTCTCAGTTATCGCCACAACATCATATTCCCATGTGGCTATTTGTGCCTGCAGCTCACCAACCTTATTTACCACGCTTCGTGCGTTTACACACATGTACTGTAAACATATCTTAGATCTTGTATTCTGTCTTAATCTGATCCCACTTAATACCGTACTATTTCTTACTCTAGTGCTGTCTGTCTCTCCCAATCCTTTGTTCACCTTGTTCCTCCTTTCCAATGCTACATCCTGGTGCCCATCCCCCGCCAAATCAGTTTAAACCCTTCCCCACAGTGTACTAAAAGAAACCTTTTAAATGCAATTAAATGATTCCTTGTGGTTCAGGCTCAAGCCCATTGTCCAAATGCAAGTTTATTACTCAGACACCAATAGTATAATAACTATTACAGTTATACAATAAACGTGTCCAACCTGGTTTCCTGCAGACCCAAGGTGATCAGGCTTGGCTTCCGTAGGTTGGACTTCAGACCGTCCCGTCAGCTTAACTCCAAAAAGCCTGCTACTTGTTCTTATATCTTCCCCTTACATGTCCAAAAACTTTCCCTTTAATGTGAGTCATCTCACATCATACCCAGGATGTATAATGAAGTGAGGTTCCTCCAGACCTCGACATAATGGTCATGTTGATAGATAAATTGCTAATCAGTTTAACCTGGTAATACAAAGGGACAGGAGATGCCCTGGATAGATGATGTGATGATTGGCTGGCCTCCATTGTTCCAGCTAACTTCTGATATTAATGCATGTCCTTATCTGATAATCACATCGAGATGTGATTAACTTTGATGGATGTAAGGAATCTTACAACACCAGGTTATAGTCCAACTGTTTTATTTGAAAATCACAAGCTTTCGGAGGCTTTCTCCTTCGTCACACTCGCTCACCTGACGAAGGAGAAAGCCTCCGAAAGCTTGTGATTTTCAAATAAAACAGTTGGACTATAACCTGGTGTTGTAAGATTCCTTACATTTGTCAACCCCAGTCCATCACCGGCATCTCCACATCATAACTTTGATGGGACACAAAGCAAAATCTAATGCACAGCACTAGTGAACCTCCCTGCAAGGACATTGGTCCCAGCTCAGTTGAGGTGCAACCCGTACAGCCTGTACAGGTCCCATCTCCCCCAGAACTGGTCCCAATGCCCCAGGAATCTAAAACCCTTCTCCAGCCATGCATTCATCTGCTCTATTCTCCTATTTCTATACTCGCTAGCGCGTGGCACCGGGAGTAATCTGGAGATTACTACCTTTGAGGTGCTGCTTATTATTCACATTCCTAACTCCTTAAAATCTGCCTGCAGGACCTCATCCCTCTTTCTACCTATGTCGCTGGTACCGATATGGACCATGACCTCTGGCTATTCACCCTCCCCCTCCAGAATATTCTGCAGCTGCTCAGTGATATCCTTGATGCTGGCACCAGAGAGGCAACATACTCTCCTGGAATCACATCTGCAGCCGCAGAAACGCCTGTCTGATCCCCTATCACTATTGCTCTCCTGATCTTTCTTCTCCCCCGCCCTCCCCTTCCCCCAGTGCAACTGAGCCACCTATGGTGCTGTGGACATGGCTGTGGCTGCACTCCTCAGAGGAACCCTCTCCCTCATCAGTATTCAGATCGGAATACTGATTGGAGAGCGAGATGCCCTTACGGGACTTCTGCATTACCTGCCTTGTCCTCCTTGTCTGCCTGGCAGTCACCCAGTCCCTCTCTGCCTGCACTCTCTTCAGCTGCAGGGTGACCACCTCGTGAAACGTGCTATCCATCTTCAGCTGCAGGGAGACCACCTCGTGAAACGTGCTATCCATCTTCAGCTGCAGGGTGACCACCTCGTGAAACGTGCTATCCATCTTCAGCTGCAGGGTGACCACCTCGTGAAACGTGCTATCCATCTTCAGCTGCAGGGAGACCACCTCGTGAAACGTGCTATCCATCTTCAGCTGCAGGGAGACCGCCTCGTGAAACGTGCTATCCATCTTCAGCTGCAGGGTGACCGCCTCGTGAAACGTGATATCCACGTAGCTCTCGGCCTAGCGAATGCACTGCAGTGACACCAGCTGCTGCTCAAGCTCCAAAAACCACTGGTTCAGCTCCTCCAGCTGACGACACTTCCTGCACCTCTGGTTGTCCAGGACACGGGAAGCGTCCTGGAGTTCCCACATGGCACAAGATGCGCATTCGACAGGACTGAGGTGCCCTGCCATGCCTCTAGTTATTAGATTACTAACTCAAATTAACAGAAATAAACTAAAGACTTAAAAAGAACACTAACCAGCTACTCATCAATCAGTTCCTTCCCTTGTGCTGACGTCAGTTTAGGGTGCTTTTACCTCGCTCCCTCACTCTTTATCCTCTCCGGCACTTTGCTGCTCCGCCTCCAAACTCCTTCATGTCCGCTCTCCTTACCTTCGGGCAATCAAGCCACAATCATAAATTGCAAGCATAGCGCACAGATTGATCTCCGAAATCTACAAACCACAGTAAAAGAAAGCACAGATTTAGGATCCAGCAAGATCAGTAGAAAAGCCCCCAGGCTCTATCTCCTTGGCCCATATTATACACCCAGCAGCATATCAGTTCCTCTTCTGTGCCTTAATTTTAACCAATGTAAGGAATCTTACAACACCAGGTTATAGTCCAACTGTTTTATTTGAAAATCACAAGCTTTCGGAGGCTTTCTCCTTCGTCAGGTGAGCGAGTGTGGGATTCCATGGAAGGTTACCGCATTTATAGTCAAAGAACAATACCTGGTGATTACAGATAATCTTTCCAACTGCCAGTTGTCAAGGCAATCAAAGTGTTCAGACAGAGTGATGTTACCTACAGGACCACCGAATACACAAACGGCCAGAACACAAGACAGACAGAGAGAGAGAAACATCTGAAAGGAAGAGAAAGACAGAGAATGACCCGTTGTGTTAAAAACAGATAACTTTTTTTCGCTGGTGGAGTTACGTGTAGCGTGACATGAATCCAAGATCCCGGTTGAGGCCGTCCTCATGGGTGCGGAACTTGGCTATCGATTTCTGTTCGACGATTTTGCGTTGTCGTGTGTCTCGAAGGCCGCCTTGGAGAACGCTTACCCGAAGGTCGGTGGCTGAATGTCCTTGACTGCTGAAGTGTTCCCCGACTGGGAGGGAACCCTCCTGTCTGGCGATTGTTGCGCGGTGTCCGTTCATCCGTTTTCGCAGCGTCTGCATGGTCTCGCCAATGTACCATGCTCCGGGGCATCCTTTCCTGCAACGTATGAGGTAGACAACGTTGGCCGAGTCACAGGAGTATGAACCATGTACCTGGTGGGTGGTGTCCTCTCGTGTGATGGTGGTGTCTGTGTCGATGATCTGGCATGTCTTGCAGAGTAATTTTAACCAAATAAGTTGTCTTTGAACCCTCAAGTACATCATTCCTTTCCAGTGCTGTAATAGTATCTTTGATCAATACTGCCATCTCCCCTCTACTTCCTTCCCAATCTTTCCTGAATATAACAACAACTTGCATTTACATAGCAACTTTAATGCAGCAAAACATCCCAAGGTGCATCATAGGAGCGATTGCCAAATAACATTTGACACCTAGCCACATAGAGATATTAGGACAGGTGACCAAAAGCTTGGTCAAAGCGTTGGGTTTTAAGCAGCGTCTTAAAGGAGGGCAGAGAGGTTTAGGAAGGGAATTCCAGAGCTTGGGGCTTCGGGCATGGCCGCCAGTGGTGGAGCAAAAATAATCGGGGATGCATATAAGGACAGAATTGGAGGAGTGCAGAGATCTCGGAGGGTTGTAGGGCTGGAGGAAGATGCAGAGATAGGGAGGAGTGAGGCCAAGGAGGGAATTGTAAACAAAGGTGAGAATTTTAAAAATGAGGTGTTGCCGGACCGGGAGCCATTGTAGGTCAGCGAGCACAGGGGTGATGGGTGAACGGGACTTAAGGCTCAATTTTAAAATGGTGGTGGGATGGTAGCGGGGGTGGGGGGGGGGGGGGGTGAAGATGCACATGGCAAACCTGAATTTAAAAAAACGTACCCTTTTCTGATGCGATCACGATGTAATTCATGGTGATTAAAGTTGTTTCCGGGTTTCGTGCCCGGCAGCCAGCATGATTGACAGGCTGGCTGCTGACAGGAGCTGCAATGCCAGGGGGGTGTGGGGAGAAAAAGAGGGAGAGAGCGAGACATCATCGGCACTGGAGCAGAGAGTGGAGGGCGCTGAAGATCAGGGGGTGGGGGGAGACGAAGATCGGGGGGGGGGAGGGGGGAAGATCGCGGGGAGATTGGAGAGGGAGACATCGGGGACTGAGAGGGACATCGGAGAGGGAGACATCGTAGCAGGGGGGTGCCGGTGACATCGGATTATTTTGGTTTTTAACTGTGTGTAATGGTTTTTTATTTAATTTATTTACTTTATTTTTGCCTGTTCTGGCCCTTCAGGCCTGGTTTCACCAGGTGTGAAGCGGAAGCCGTGGGAAAGCCACCCAGGTTAGTTTAAAATCAGTTTAACTATCTCTTATGTCAGAAATAAAGTATCTTAAGTACCTCAATGAGTTATATTTGGTTCTTTAACTATCACCCTGCCGGCTTTAATTGCCGGCGGAACTTCCGCATTCGGGCAGCGCGTGTGCATGCAGGCGTGTCTGTAAGAAACCCAGAAGTCGGCGGGTTGGGGCCGGCTTCCTCACCCGCTCATGATTTTCCCGATTTTTGCAGCCCCCAACGCACCCGCAATTTCAAGTGAAAATCGGGTCCTTGGTGCGAGTTGGGAAATGGGCAGCAGAGTTTTGCACGAGCTCAAGTTTATGGAGAGTGCAAGGTGGGAGGCTGGCCAGGAGAGCATTGGAATAGTCGAGTCTAGAGGTAACATAGGCAAATTTTAAGGCTTTCAGCAGCGAATGAAGCTCAGGTAGGGGAGGATACGGCCGATGTTATGGAGGTGGAAGTAGGTGGTCTTGCTGATGGAGAGGATATGGGGTCAGAAGCTCATCTCAGGATCAAATAGGGCGCCATGGTTGTGAACAGTCTGGTTCAGCCTCAGACATTGGCCAGGGAGAGGGATGGAGTCGGTGGTTAGGGAACGGAGTTTGTGGCGGGGACCGAAGACAATGGCTTTGCTCTTCCCAATATTTAGTTGGAGGAAATTTCTGCTCATCCAGTACTGGATGTCGGACAAGCACCATGTCACATCAGAGGCAGTGGAGGGTCGAGAGAGGTGGTGAGGTAGAGCTGGGTGTCATCAGCGTACATGTGGAACCTGACGTCGTGTTTTCAGATGGTGTCACCGAGGAGCAGCATGTAGATGAGAAATACGAGGTGCCCAAGGATAGATCCTTGGGGGACTTTTTTTTTCGTTCATGGGATGTGGACATCGCTGGCAAAGCCAGCATTTATTGCCCATCCCTAATTGCCCTTGAGAAGGTGGTGGTGAGCCGCCTTCTTGAACCCCTGCAGTCCGTGTGGTGAAGGTTCTCCCACAGTGCTGTTAGGTAGGGAGTTCCAGGATTTTGACCCAGCGACGATGAAGGTTCGGCGATATATTTCCAAGTCGGGATGGTGTGTGACTTGGAGGGGAACGGGCAGCTGGATTTGTTCCCATGTGCCTGCTGCCCTTGTCCTTCTAGGTGGTAGAGGTTGCGGGTTTGGGAGGTGCTGTCGAAGAAGCCATGGCGAGTTGCTGCAATGCATCCTGTGGATAGTACACGCTGCAGCCACGGTGCGCCGTGACTCCGGAGGTAACGATGCGGGAAGAGAAGCCATTGCAGGTGATTCTCTGACTACGGCTGAATAGATAAGAATGGAACCAGGCGAGGACAGTCCCACCCAGCTGGAGGACGGTGTGGTCACCCGTGTCAAAGGCTGCAGACAGGTCAAGAAGAATGAGGAGGGATAGTTTACCGTGGTCACAGTCACCCCGCAGAATGTTCTGCACCCATTCCTTGATTTTCTTTACCCTGGTACCAGGGAAGCAACACTGTGCATCTCATTCTGCGGTTGCAGAAACGCCTGCCTGTTCCCCTGACTTTTGAATCCATTGTGACCACTGCATTCCTACACTTCACTGTACCCCCTTGTGCAGTCCTTTGCCCCACGGTGCCATGTTCCGGGCTGCACTCCTTTTGAGGTGTCATCACCCTCACCGGTATTCAATACTAAAAACCAGTAAGTGAGCAACACGCTCCTGGAGGATTCCTGTACTGCCTGCCTCTTCCTACCCTGCCAAATGGCCACCCGCTTACTATCCTGAGCTTTCTGTGGCTGTGGGGTGACCACCTCCGGGAATATATGATCCAGGAAATTCTCAGCCTCTTGTATGCCCTGCAGTGACTCCAGCCACTCCTCAAACTCAGAAACCTTGATCTCAAGCTCGAGCAGCCGAAGGCACTTCCTGCACACGTGGTTATCCAGGACACCTGAAACGTCCTGGAGTTGCCACATGGCACTGGAATGGCAGGCAACGGGTTTCAGCTGTCCTGCCATTTTATTTAGATTTACTGTCTGGTTACCTGAAGTTTTGTTTAGCTCGTGTGTGTGTGTGTATATATATATATATTATATATATACACACTGATAGCTCTAACAATTGATTAGCTTGTCAGGTTTTGGTGATGGGTCACTTACCAAAGAATTTGTTCAGTTTTGTAAGAATGACGCGAACCTTTAGGAGCAGTTGGAGGGATCCAAAGAAGGGAACAGTCCGCTGCAAGGAAGCAAAAAAAAGAGCTCATAGCTTCAAACCTGACCTTAAGGTCCTTCTAGATGAGATGCAAGTAAGGAGAAGGACTGCTTGGTTCTCATAGTGGAAAACCCCGGTGTGACTGGAGGCATGTGGAGGGAGGTGGCAGTGGCACTGAATGGCAGTCCTGTGAAGGTAAGAGAACTTTTTTTTTATGCGTTCATGGGATGTGGGCGTCGCTGGCGAGGCCGGCATTTATTGCCCATCCCTAATTGCCCTTGAGAAGGTGGTGGTGAGCCGCCTTCTTGAACCGCTGCAGTCTGTGTGGTGACGGTTCTCCCATAGTGCTGTTAGGAAGGGAGTTCCAGGATTTTGACCCAGCGACGATGAAGGAACGGCAATACATTTCCAAGTCGGGATGGTGTGTGACTTGGAGGGGAATGTGCAAGTGGTGTTGTTCCCGTGTGCCTGCTGCTCTTGTCCTTCTAGATGGTAGAGGTCGCGGGTTTGGGAGTTGTTGTCAAAGAAGCCTTGGCGAGTTGCTGCAGTGCATCCTGTGGGTGGTACACACTGCAGCCACTGTGCGCCGGTGGTGAAGGGAGTGAATGTTTAGGGTGGTGGGTGGGGTGCCAATCAAGCGGGCTGCTTTGTCCTGGATGGTGTCGAGCTTCTTGAGTGTTGTTGGAGCTGCACTCATCCAGGCAAGTGGAGAGTATTCCATCACACTCCTGACTTGTGCCTTGTAGATGGTGCAAAGGCTTTGGGGAGTCAGGAGGAGAGTCACTCGCCACAGAATACCCAGCCTCTGACCTGCTCTCGTAGCCACGGTATTTATATGGCTCGTCCAGTTAAGTTTCTGGTCAATGGTGACCCCCAAGATGTTGATGGTGGGGGATTCAGCGATGGTAATGCTGTTGAATGTCAAGGGGAGGCGACTAGACTCTCTCTTGTTGAAGATGGTCATTGCCTGGCACTTGTCTGACGCGAATGCTACTTGCCACTTATCAGCCCAAGCCTGGATGTTGTCCAGGTCTTGCTGCATGCGGGTTCGGACTGCTTCATTATTTGAGGGGTTGCGAATGGAACTGAACACTGTGCAGTCATCAGCGAACATCCCCATTTTTGACCTTATGATGGAGGGAAGGTTATTGATGAAGCAGCTGAAGATGGTTGGGCCCAGTACACTGCCCTGAGGAACTCCTGCAGCAATGCCCTGGGGCTGAGATGATTGGCTTCCAACAGCCACTACCATCTTCCTTTGTGCTAGGTATGACTCCAGCCACTGGAGAGCTTTCCCCCTGATTCCCATTAACTTCAATTTTACTGGGGCTCCTTGGTGCCACACTCGGTCAAATGCTGCCTTGATGTCAAGGGCAGTCACTCTCACCTCACCTCTGGAATTCAGCTCTTTTGTCGATGTTTGGACCAAGGCTGTAATGAGCTTTGGAGCCGAGTGGCCCTGGCGGTACCCAAACTAAGCACCGGCGAGCAGGTTATTGGTGAGTAAGTGCCGCTTGATAGCACTGTCGACGACACCTTCCATCACTTTGCTGATGATTGGGACTAGACTGATGGGGCGGTAATTGGTCGGATTGGATTTGTCCTGCTTTTTGTGGACAGGACATATCTGGGCAATTTTCCACATTGTCGGGTAGATGCCAGTTTTGTAGCTGTACTGGAACAGCTTGTCCCTTTCCTCCCTTCCACCCCGTGGGAGCCAAAATGCTGAAAACCCTCTTCATAGAATCATAGAAATTTACAGCACAGAAGGAGGCCATTCGGCCCAACATGTCTCTGCCGGCCGAGAAAGAGCTATCGGGCCTAATCCCACTTTCTACCTCTTTGTCCATAGCCTTGTAGGTTACGGCACTTCAAGTGCATATCCAAGTACTTTCTAAATGCGATGACAGTTTCTGCCTCTACCACCCTTTCAGGCAGTGAGCTCCAGACCCCCATCACACTCTGGGTGAAAAACATTTTCCTCAACTCCCCTCTAATCCTTCTACCAATTACTTTACAGCTTTTCTCCTCACTATCAACCACATGGCCAATTTTTGTATCATCTGAAAACTTCTTAATTATGCCCCCTACATTTAAGTCTAAATCATTGATCTATACCACAAAAAGCAAGGGACTTAGTACCGAGTCCTGCAGAACCCCAATAGAAACAGCCTTGCATTCAAAATACACCCGTCGACCATCACCCTTTGCTTCTTGCCACTGAGCCAATTTTGGATCCAACTTGACACTTTCCCTTGTATCCCATGGGATTTTACTTTTCTTACCAGACTGCCATGTGGGACCTTGTCAAAAACTTTGCTAAAATCTATGTAGACTGCATCAAATGCTTTACCCTCATTGACCCTCCTAGTTACCTCCTCAAAAAATTCTATAAAGTCAGTCAGACACGACCTTCCCTTATCAAATCCTTGCTGACAGTCCTTGATTAATCCGTGCCTTTCTAAATGACGATTAATATTATCCCTCAGAATTTTTTCCAATAATTTGCCCACCCCCGAGGTTAGGCTGACTGGCCTGTAATTACTCGGTCTATCCCTTTCTCCGCTTTTAGACATCTTTCATCTCGCAATATGTGTTGCCATCTCCCCTTATGAGCCTTACTTCCATTCAACTGCTTAAAATCCTTCATCTAGTTGAACAGGGTTATAGGAACAGTTTTACCACACCATCCAATGTCACCTGGGAAACATCCATTTGGACTTGTCCCTAAGCCGAGGGAAATGCAGTAATGCTATTAGTGATTAAAGGAAGATATTTAAACAAGTGAGAACACATCACTAATTTGAATATAAATCCCCTCTGCACCTGGCAATGAAGAATTCTCCGAGTGAAGCTCTACGTGAGGCTCCAACCTTCTCTGGGATTTCCGTGTCCCAGGCCTTTCTGAATTGCAAAGTTGTGAGATGTCGGGAGCACTGTTGCTCCCGAACTGTCCAGGCAGCAAGATGTACCCTTCAGGACCCTGTATAGACCTCTCAATGACTGCTTGACTAGATGAATGGGCCTCGTCGTAACGCTCTTCCACTCAGAGGGGTTATGACCTATAGAAGCAATGTCACTCAAAAGCTTTCCAGACACTTAACTCTCTTCGCTGAATGGATCATGGAGGCTCGAATTCCCAAGCACACAGGTGTTATGACAACTGCCTACAGATTAGGTATATACAGACCATTTGCACATTAAGTGAGCAATATCCCTTTCTATTTAGAAAGTTCAAATGGTTAACATTTGTTGCATCTCGCAGTGCTATGTGAGTGTTATCTGTTGCAACCCGAATTTAAAACCAGCAAAATGACAATTAGCTACAACCTCTTCAGTGAAGTTGCCGTAGAGCTCACATGATCTGTGTGGCCTTTGGACTCTGGGGTGGGGGTATTATCTGGTGTATTGCATTCTCAACGGATGGTGAACAAAGGAATCCTCATGGGGAAACCCACATTGATGACTAAGAAGCCCCTTAATCTAGGTGGGGGTGACCAGAATGTGCAGTATTGTATTTCTTCGTTTCTATCTTTTCTCTCCTCAACATTTCCTGATCAATTTGGAAGTCACAGCATTTTATATTATTGACTTTGCACGAGATTGGTGAAGATAGGATTCCAATCAGTTGCCATCTTCCCTTAAAGTCAGTTTACTTCTTCCTAATTGAACTGAAACCCCATTCTTCCCCAGCATTACAATGGGGCAGCACAAGTGAGGCTACTTGAGGCATCCCGTCCCTGGTGATCTGACATCTGAAAGAGATCTAACCACTGCTGCTCGACTCTTTCCACTGGACTTCATGCTATTTCAAAAGATTTGACATTTTGGAACTTGTAATGCAAGTAGTCTGTCTCAGATGATGAGAAACAAAAGGACATTGGTAAATCTTGTACAGAAATATTCCACCTGTATGAACTGTGCTTCATCTTTTCTGTCCAGGTCAACAGATTCTCTTTGTAGAAGGACTTCATCTTCAAAAGGAAAATTCTTTTGTAATTAGGTCATTGCTGTCTCGAAGAACACCCTCAAAGCCACATAAAGTATCCGAGAGTGAGAAAGATCATTCCTCACTCTAGGTAGGATTGCTTGGTTGGAATTCCTATGTACGTACTTTGTATGTTTGGGAAGCTCTGGGGGTGGGGGTAATATCTGGCGTATTGCGTTCTCAACGGATGGTGAGCATCTAGTACTTAAAGCATACAAAGCGACATCACACACTCTTCAGGCAGCTGTACATCTGTTCATGGAGAAGACGAATACCAGGCTCATCCCTTTGAAGAGTCAGATTGAAAGTAGTAAGTAAGGGCAATGTTGCTTTAAAGAAGATCAAATAAACGCCTGTGATTTTGGTCTGGAATTTGCTCTTAAAATCACGGCGATGCCAACAGGGTGACTTCAGGGCAAATGGAAGAGCAACTTCTGGCACGCACATGTGCGCAGTCAAACGCCGAAATCGGAGGTTGCTCTCCGAAAGCGGCGTGATAATGACAGCTCGCCGACTGGATCACCATTCAAATGAACGGAAGAGCGTGAAGTTGCTGTACAGACACTAAGTACCCCTGAAGTTAGGGCTTGTCTGAACTCACGCGAGGAGCCTGTCCTGCCGCCATTTAAATTTTGGACATGATTAAAGAAGTCTGAGAGAGCCGGGAGTCAGAATTCATCAAGTTTTTTTCAAATTTATGTGAAATCAGGGGTGTAATTTTAACCCCAGGAACGGGTGGGTAGGGGCGGGTGGGTAGTCAAAATTGTAGATTTTAGCAGCGGGACCGCAACCCGACTCCAATTCATCCACATCTGGGTTTAACCCAGGCGCGTTTGGATGCGCAGAACCGAAACCCGGAAGTCCCCTCCCCAAAAGAGACAATTTACCTCATTGTCGTAGTTGAGGAACTTAATTTTTCGTTTACTCTAAGACTGAAACTAATTTAACCTCAACTGCACAAGTTTCCCACGGTTTATGAATCTCATCAGGTAAAAGGAGGCGAGAAGGGCAGATCCATTCTTGCACTGCTTGTGGGCCAGGAGGAGCAGGAGTGATCCCTCCAGGCCAACAAGCTTACCTGTAGCGATCGGCCGACCCCCTCTCTGATGTTCGACTGCCGAACCCCCACCTCTAAATCTTCATCCGACTGCCGACCTCCGAGTACCTCTCTGCCGGTGATCTTCTCCATGCCCACCCCCCCGCCCATGTCCTCTACGGCCCACGATCTCTCCCTCCTTCCTCTCTGATTCCCGGCTCCTTTCCCTCCCAACGGACAGCCAGCCTGCCAATCCGGCTAGCTGTCATGCAGGAAACCCGGAAGCAAAACTAATCGCCTTCAGTTGAGTTGCGATCGCAGATTCCGATGCCCTCACTTCACTTCCGAGTTTCCCACGCGAAAATCTACCCACTCGCTGAGTTCCCAGCTCTGGGTAAAATTCATGCCCCAAGATTCCTGGAAGTGTTTAAAGAGGCCTGTGGGGTGGGGTGGGGCGGGGGGGGGGAGAAATGCCTTTTCCGCTCGGGACCCCACTGTTTGTTTATATACTGTACAGAATGGAATTCCGACGCAGGGGACAAGAGAATAGTCAGGTGCCCATAGGCTCATCAGGAGGAACTATTACCCACCCCAGAGAGAGTACAGGGAGAGGCTGTCCTTTGAGATGATATCGGACGAGCTGTCTGTGAGAAGGCTACGCTTCAGTAAGGAGGCAATCGGCCGCCTCTGTGAAATGTTACAAGAGGATCTTCAGCCATGTCCTAACTCCCACAGGACCTTGTTAGTGGCCATGAAGGTAACCACAGCCCTCAAATTTTATGCTTGCGGATCATTTCAGGCAGGCACCAGTGACGGGATCAGCAGGTCATGAACACCATATTGGGTAGAGCTTCTGAGTTCATCACCTGCGATGTCACCAGTCCAGCAAAGGGAGAGGCCTATCGCAATCCACAGGATCGCTGGCTTCCCCAGAGAGCAGGGGGCTGTGGAGGGGACCAAAGTGCCATTGAAGGCATCCAGTGAAACACCAGTCACACACATCAGGAATGTCAGTGTAGATCACAAGGGAGGTGTTCGTGATCCTTTGTCCTTCGACACTCAGACTTACAGGATTCCTTCGCCAGAGCGTGCCAAGGATCTGGATGGATCTTAGGTGACAAGGGCTACCCGCTAAAGCTATAGCAGATGACATCCTACTGCAGGACCAATAGGTCCAAGTGTGCACACGGCAAGTAGTGGAGAGGACAATTGGGGTGCTGAAATTGTCAAAGGCACGACCTCTGTGTCTTGTCTGTTGGCTGTAAACAGGAAACTCAGAGCTGGGCTACTGCTGCTCTGGACAATTTGGGGGTGTACTCATTTGTCAAAGTGTCGAGGATTGAGAGTCTGCTGTGCACTGCACAACTTCGCCCTGCGGGAAGGACTGACCTTTAACCAGGCAGATGAGGTACCGGTGGACAAGATGTAGGATCCCAGCCCAGATGTCGCTGGGGCTGTGGGTTGTGGCTACCCACCACCCCCCCCCCCCCCCCCCCCACACACACTGCAAAAAACCATGGCTGCAGAGGGCAGGCAGCGAGAGAGCAGCTGGTGGCTCAGTCATTGGGACAGTGCTGAAATTGACAAAATTCCTCCTCCCCTCCCCAGGAAATCAGATAACTGGACAGACAAGATGGAAAGTCCGACTGTGAACTTTTATTGCAGCAGCAAATATTTGGGGAAAACTTTTAAGAAACAGGTAGCTAATGCAAAACTTTAATTAAACATTGAGGTGCTTAGTGCAAACTTTAAATAAAAATTGAGGTAATTTAGTCATTTTCTACTTTGGAAACAGTTGTAATGTTAACATGGTTGACACAAATAACATTTCTCAAACAACTATTAGTGACTTCGGACTAAGATTTAAGGACAGCAGCAAGAAACAATTGTTATACAAACAATCATAAGAGAATTGTTAAATAACAAAACACCAACAAGCGAATAAAAACAAACAGCAAAGTAATTAACAGACTTGCCCCCTCACAGACTGTGCCTGAGGGTCGCTGTGACAAAGTCTGAGCAAGAGGAGGTGTCTGAGCACGAGAGGGGCACCCTATTCCCTCCTGGTCCTCACCCCTCCCTGTGAGCTGACCTCTCTTGTGCCAAAGGCATGACCTCTGTGTCTTGTCTGTTGGCTGTAATCAGAGAGCTCGGAGCTGGGGTGCTGCTGCTCCAAGTGGACGTTGGGAGATGTAGCATCTGGTAGAGGGCGAGCTACTGGCTCTTGGACCTGGACTATATCTGCAGTGGGAGGCGGTACAGGGGCATCAGGCAGCACAGCCGTACTCGCCGCATTCACCCCCACTACATCTGAAAGAACCTAGCAAAGGTTGCCAGCTGGTCACATCCTAGGCAACGCCCTTGATCTCCAGTCTCATGGAAGCGAGAGAGTCTGGGTACTTGTCGTTCTCAGCAACCGCCATTCACCTCACTTGTCAACTGATGAAGTCCTGGGGCAGGCGTGTACCACATCTTACAGGGGACTAGGACACATCTACCCCAACCTCCCATAGGTCCCCAACCCCCTGACAGATCAGACTCATCAATCACGTTTCCTCCCACAGGCCCCGAGTCGCATGTATCTCGCACAGAGCCGGTCAGGTGAGGCGAGGCTCATCGTGATCAATTGTTGCCCCCACATCGGCACCCTGAATGTGCCACGTGGGGGACAGGAGTGACACATTGCCTGCTGCGACCCCCCCCCCCCCACCCCAACCAGGGTCTCCATCCTCCTCTTCCTCTAGATACCCCCCCCCCCCCGGTTCCTCCTCCTCCTCCCGCTCACTCACCGCCCTCTGCAGCCCCCAATTCACTGCCTTTTGTTGGGCCAGATGTCAGAGGGTACTCAGCCCTAGGTCACTCTGCCAATGATTCGTCTGGGCACTCCCAATTGGGTATAACCAGGCTTTATTGTAACATTAGCAGAATCAATGATACACACGGTATTCAAGCAACAATTAACAGAATCAAGGTCGGTATTACCCAGTCCGGGTCTCTGGACAGCAGCGCAGCGTGGTAGGTCTTGTTCAAATCTGCTGTGTTTTGTTCTTTTCGCGCTCTTTCATTTATATCCTTACATTTATCAAGTAACAAGGTTAAGGCCCCCTAAGGTCATCTCACAGTTAACAAGGTTAAGGCCCCCTAAGGTCATCTCACAGTTAACAAGGTTAAGGCCCCCTAAGGTCAACTCACAGTTAACAAGGTTAAGGACCCCTAAGATCATCTCACAGTTAACAAGGTTAAGGCCCCCTAAGGTCAACTCACAGTTAACAAGGTTAAGGACCCCTAAGATCATCTCACAGTTAACAAGGTTAAGGCCCCCTAAGGTCAACTCACAGTTAACAAGGTTAAGGACCCCTAAGATCATCTCACAGTTAACAAGGTTAAGGCCCCCTAAGGTCATCTCACAGTTAACAAAGTTAAGGCCCCCTCAGGTCATCTCACAGTTAACAAGGTTAAGGCCCCCTCAGGTCAACTCACAGTTAACAAGGTTAAGGCCCCCTAAGGTCAACTCACAGTTAACAAGGTTAAGGACCCCTAAGATCATCTCACAGTTAACAAGGTTAAGGCCCCCTAAGGTCAACTCACAGTTAACAAGGTTAAGGACCCCTAAGATCATCTCACAGTTAACAAGGTTAAGGCCCCCTAAGGTCATCTCACAGTTAACAAAGTTAAGGCCCCCTCAGGTCATCTCACAGTTAACAAGGTTAAGGCCCCCTCAGGTCAACTCACAGTTAACAAGGTTAAGGCCCCCTAAGATAATCTCACAGTTAACGAGGTTAAGGCCCCCTCAGGTCATCTCACAGTTAACAAGGTTAAGGCCCCCTCAGGTCATCTCACAGTTAACAAGGTTAAGGCCCCCTCAGGTCAACTCACAGTTAACAAGGTTAAGGCCCCCTAAGATCATCTCACAGTTAACAAGGTTAAGGCCCCCTAAGGTCATCTCACAGTTAACAAGGTTAAGGCCCCCTAAGATCATCTCACAGTTAACAAGGTTAAGGCCCCCTCAGGTCATCTCACAGTTAACAAGGTTAAGGCCCCCTAAGATCATCTCACAGTTAACAAGGTTAAGGCCCCCTAAGATCATCTCACAGTTAACAAGGTTAAGGCCCCCTAAGATCATCTCACAGTTAACAAGGTTAAGGCCCCCTCAGGTCATCTCACAGTTAACAAGGTTAAGGCCCCCTCAGGTCATCTCACAGTTAACAAGGTTAAGGCCCCCTCAGGTCATCTCACAGTTAACAAGGTTAAGGCCCCCTAAGATCATCTCACAGTTAACAAGGTTAAGGCCCCCTAAGATCATCTCACAGTTAACAAGGTTATCTAAGAGTTCCCCGGTTTGAGGATGAAAAATGTAGTTTTGATCCCTCAACAGAAGGACTAATCATCATCTCCCAGCCGCACAAGGACAACCAGCTACAAATTATTAGCGTTTCGATTAAACCTTTTAAGCATCCCCTTTAAACAGCACATCATAATACTCAATATAACAATAATAGCCACTTGCAATATCACCAAGACATGTGATGCGATTCTGACCCAGGGGTGAGTGGAGATAAAACATCCTGAATCCGCGGATAGTTCCTGATTCCTTTCCTGCAACTGGTATAGGTGTTTGACAGATCCACTAAGTGTCCTAATTAATGCCATAAAATTATCCAAACTGGGCAACGTAGTTGTGAATTTTGGATTCTATGGGGTCATAAGACAGTTATATTGACCTGAGTGTGGTTTTTGACATTAAGCAAGGTATGTCCATTGACGTAGGCAGGGAGGTGCGGGGTAAAGCAGAAGGTGGTCTGTGTGATGGGACAGGTCTGGTTACCGTACTGTTATGAGGTAGCTGTGGTGGTGGGGCAATACTCTCCTTTACCCTGATAACTCTGACTAAGAGGGTGAAGCCAACTGGGTTGCGCTGACATAGCCCAATTAATGTCTCTGTGGCCCCAGTCAAACGCACAGGCTGGTACATAGTGACCAGTAACATCATAAGGGCAGAGCCATGTATCCTCAAAGTTGCACCTCAACAAACCCGGTGCCACCCAGGTGTTAATATTGATGGTCACTAGGGGTGGGTGCATGCTCGTGCCTGACAAGCATTCTCCTCTGAAAGACTCCAGTGTTCTCTACTCTGAAGACTGGGCTGGCATGCGGCTTGAAATATTACATCAATTCCGGGGACGCAACAGTATGTCCCTAGGAAATAAACCCCAACCCCTTAGTCAGTTTAGACCAAGACCGAATGAGACAACGCTCCATTTGCGCAGGAAGCGAGACCTGTTGTAGGATGGGGTATTGGCAGGAGTAGGAGCTATGGCAGGAGTAAATAGACTAGATCTTGAGGCCATGAACGACTGGTCAACTGTCTGACTCTATCAGATCAAGACTATAATCTGAAAACAACAGAGTATAGAGGGGAGAGATTTGAATGAGGTCAAAATAGCGGCTGCGTCTGGTGCCGCCGGTAATGGTCATAGCAGCTCCATCTAGGATCACCGGTAATGGCAGTAGCACGTTCTGGTATTGCCACCGACAGGATGTGGGAGGAGAGTACTCACCCATCCCTTTATCTGGAATGTGTAATTTGATGCAGTGTCCTACAGAGTAATTCAAGTTCTCTAGAATGTGCAATCTGATCCAGTCATTGTCAGGCAGGCTACAGAGATCAGACAAGGCACAGTGTTAACACTCCTGATTTCATAGAACAGACAGCGCTAACACTACCGAGTTCAGACAAGGCACAGTGCTAACGCTACTGATTTCTGAGAACAGACAGCGCTAACGCTACCGAGTTCAGACAAGCCACAGTGCTAACACAAAAGCAAAAAACTGTGGATGCTGGAAATCTGAAATAAAAATAGAAAATGCTGGAAAAGCCCAGCAAGTGAGGCAGCATCTGTGGGAAAGAAACAATTAGCGCTTCAGGTCGAAGACCTCTCGTCAGTTCTGAAGAAAGAACTTCGACCTGAAACGTTAACTCTGTTTCTTTCTCCACAGATGCTGCCTCACTCACAATGCTAACACTCCCGATTTCTGAGAGAACACAGCGCTAACATTATCGAGTTTAGAGAACAGACAGCGCTAACATTATCGAGTTCAGAGAACAGACAGCGCTAACATTATCGAGTTCAGAGAACAGACAGCGCTAACGTTATCGAGTTCAGAGAACAGACAGCGCTGACATTATCGAGTTCAGAGAACAGACAGCGCTGACACTACCGAGTTCAGAGAACGCACAGCGCTGACACTACCGAGTTCAGAGAACGCACAGCGCTGACACTACCGAGTTCAGAGAACGCACAGCGCTGACACTACCGAGTTCAGAGAACGCACAGCGCTGACACTACCGAGTTCAGAGAACGCACAGCGCTGACACTACCAAGTTCAGAGAACGCACAGCGCTGACACTACCAAGTTCAGAGAACGCACAGCGCTGACACTACCGAGTTCAGAGAACGCACAGCGCTGACACTACCGAGTTCAGAGAACGCACAGCGCTGACACTACCAAGTTCAGAGAACGCACAGCGCTGACACTACCAAGTTCAGAGAACGCACACCACTAACACCATCATGTTCAGGTAGGAAGGTGTGAGGCCATGGAGGTATTTCAACATGAGGATGAGATTTATAAAATCAAGGTGTTGGTCGAACGGGAGCCAATGTAGGTCAGCGAGCACGGGGGTGATGGGCGAACAAGACTTAGAATATGTGCAACAGAGTTTTGGATGAGTTCAAGTATATTGAGGGTGGAAGATGGGAGGGCAGCCAGGAGAGCATTGGAATAGTGGAGTCTGAAGGTAACAAAGGCATGGATGAGGCTTTCAGCAGCAGATGAGCTGAGGCAGGGGCTGAGACAGGCAGTGTTGTGGAGGTGGAAGTAGGTGGTCTTTGTGATGGAGAGGATAGGGGATCGGAAGCTCAAATCAGGGTCAGTTAGGATGCCGAATTTGCAAACAGTCTGTTTCAGCCTGAGACAGTGGCCAGGGAGGGAGGTGGAATCAGTAGCGAGAGAACGGAGTTTGTGGCAGGGACTGAAGACTATTTGCTCTTCCCACTGTATAATTGGAGGAATTTGCAGCTCATCCAAGACCGGATGTTGGAGAAGGATGTTGTAGTTAACCGTGCCTTAAAACTACTGAAATAAAGATGAGGAGGGATAGTGCAACACGGCCAGTCACAGAGGTGTCACTATTGACTTTGATTAGGGCCGAAATCTGATCGAAGACCTTCTAACGTGGAATTGCGGGAAAGATGGCAGACAGGTATGGGGCCGACGGACAGCAGCGTTGCCTTCTACTCCACTGCTACAGATAACGTACAGTGGGTGCTAAATTTGGCTGTGTAGCGCCTGTTGTTTCGGTGCTACACGGCCTCTCTGACATCCAATATGGCGTCTTGGATATGCACGCTGTTTCTGGCGTGATGTACGCTGGACGCCATCTTGGTATAGCAGTTTGCGCAGGCGCAGATAGCAAATGCTGGAATCATGTAAAGTAAGGAGAAAATGGATACAATCAGTGTGCAACACTGATTTAAAGTGATAAGTCCCAAAATAGTGTCTAACGCTCCACTCAACGCACAGTCTTAACCCCGACCATCTGAACGTGTCTTATAGTACCTGGAGGATCCCCCACCAGTGCTATTTAAAGGGACCAAGCAGGATTTACAGGTTAGTGGCTGGATTATTGCCTCTGGCTGCCAAGACATTTGTAACTGTTTTTGGAGGCCTCCTAGACTTGAATACTAGGACTAGGGGACATAGCCTAACATTTAGAGCCAGGACGTGCAAGAGTGAAGTTAGGAAATGCTTCTACATGCAAAGGGTGGGAGACGTTTGGAACACTCTTCTGCAAACGGCATTTGATGCTATCTCACTTGTGAATGTTAAATCTGAGATTATTAGAATTCTGTGAACCAACGATATTAAGGGATATGGGACTACGGCGGGTATATGGGGTTAGGCACAGGTCCACCATGATCTCAAGTGGTGGAACAGGCTCGAGGGGCTAAATGCCACTGCCACTTGCTGCCTCCTGATAAGCACCACCTTCTCCTGCAAGAAAGCGGGACGTGTGCCAGTCATGGTTGAATAGCTGCCAGTGTGTGTGGCCTGAGTTGTGGGTGGGCGGCTTAAAACAGTGGTAATGTGTAAGGGTGAGAGGAAGCATCTGATTGGAAAAGTTGAGTACTGATGGAAAGAGTTTGTTGGTAGGTGGGTGATGGGGGGTGTAGTGCATGGAGCAGTGGATCCGCCTAGTGGTGTAGTTGGTAGGAGATGCCACTTGACAGTTGACCTCACTCACCTTGACCACTCGTGTCAGAGCATTGAATTTTTTCCTGCACTGCATCCATAGTCATGATGTTGTGCACCTGGCATTGTCTTCGTCCCCCGCTTCCTCCCACTGCCTTTTGGGTATATGTCTGGAGGGCCTCTTGTTCCCCCCCCCCCCCCCCCTCCTGCGGATATAGGCTATCCCTCCTGTCCACCTCTTGCACCAAGCTCTCTAGTGCATCAGCAGAGAACCTTGGTGCATGCACTCTCACAGGCCTGGTACTGACTCAGATCGGCAGATTGGTGAGGTCTGGCGTGCAGATTGGAGGATGTGGGATTTAGTAGCACGCAACCCTTATTCAACGTTTTAATGTAACTCATCAGTGTGTAAACATAGGGATGGGACCTGCATCTGTGTTTTACGTGTGTGATGTCTGATCTCTGTTCAGACTCCGTGTAGACAGTAGACTGTTACTTTCAGCAAATAACAGGTATCAGCTACTTTTAAGAGATTTCTAAGAAACATCCTCCCTTTAAGAGATTGGGCTCCCCCTGCTGGTTGAAAGTGCGAATTGCATTGAATCGAAGTGCAAGGCCCGGAATGGAAAGCTGATTGCAGGTGAGTCCTCAGGCCGGCCGAAACTCAAGTTCCTACCTGCGCAGGGGTCATTGGGCGCGGGGTACCAATGCATTTCCCTACCTGCGCCTAAAATTGCCCTTATCCAATTTTTCTCCCCCATTGTCTTTTAGAACACAGGCGATAGCTGTTGGGAATTGCAGGCAACACAAACTGCACAGTGCTTCCTCACTCCTGCAGCTGCTCTGCCTGGTGGGTTATGTGTATCGATAAATGCTGCTCATCCTCCTTCCATTGCTCCTCTTCATTCAAAAAAAAGACCACAAGATAACTATGGATGAGCATGGCCATTTGACTTGTCTTGAATCAGGTGTTGAACCCTCCTGGTGTGGCGAATGATTTCTTGATATCATTCCTACATTTGAATCTATGTTGTTTTCTCCTACACTAGCGATCCTCCTTGTGGCTCTTACCTGCTTTGGCCACAGCACATCAGTAGCTCCCTTGTGCCTCAGTGACCAGCACTGCACAAGAGAGTCAAGATGTAATCTGAGCAGCAGACTGTTCACAACTTCCTCTGATTTAAAGGCCTGGACTTTCCTAATGAAAACCACCCACTTCTGGATGCTGGTCTGGCAAGTGACAAGAGCTGCTATACCCTCCTCCTAACGTTTGGTTAGCAGCTACATTAATCACCTGGACTGCCACAGGAACATAGGATCAGGAGTAAGCCTTTGAGCCCCTCGAGCCCGTTCTGCCATTCAGTTAGATCATTGGGCCGTTCACCATTTACCACATTTCTGCAGCTACCGATCTGCTCAATCACACCCTCACCTCCACCTTTGATGCCCTTGGCTCCACTAAAACCATTACTCTCTCTTACCCTGGTCATTCTAGCAAGACTAGCAAGAAATATAAAAACAGATTGTAAGAGCTTCTACTAGTTGATAAAAAGGACAAGATTAGTGAAAGTAAACATGGGTACCTTAGGGGCAGAGATAGCAGAAGCTATAATGGGGAATAAGGAAATGGCAGAGACGTTAAACAAATATTTTGTATCTGTCTTCACTGTCGAAGACACAAAAAAAGCACTGGAAACTTAAAGTAGTTTAAGAATAGTACAATAAGGTGCCACACAAGATAAGGGCTCGTGGGATTGGGGGTACTATATTAGCACGGATTTTTTTTCGTTCATGGGATGTGGGCGCGCTGGCAAGGCTGGCATTTATGCCCATCCCTAATTGCCCTTGAGAAGGTGGTGGTGAGCCGCCTTCTTGAACTGCTGCAGTCCGTGTGGTGAAGGTTCTCCCACAGTGCTGTTAGTTAGGCAGTTCCAGGATTTTGACCCAGCGACGATGAAGGAACAGCGATATATTTCCAAGTCGGGATGGTGCGTGACTTGGAGGGGAACGTGCAGGTGGTGTTGTTCCCATGTGCCTGCTGCTCTTGTCCTTCTGGGTGGTAGAGGTCATGGGTTTGGGAGGTGCTGCCAAAGAAGCCTTGGCGAGTTGCTGCAGTGCATCCTGTGGATGGTACACACTGCAGCCACTGTGCGCCGGTGGTGAAGGGAGTGAATGTTTAGGGTGGTGGATGGGGTGCCAATCAAGCGGGCTGCTTTGTCCTGGATGGTGTCGAGCTTCTTGAGTGTTGTTGGAGCTGCACTCATCCAGGCAAGTGGAGAGTATTCCATCACACTCCTGACTTGTGCCTTGTAGATGGTGGAAAGGCTTTCGGGAGTCGGGAGGTGAGTCACTCGTGTTGGTTCGCTCACCACCTGCCGCAAGCCCAGTCTGGCAGCTATTTCCTTCAGGACTCGGCCAGCTCGGTCAGTAGTGGTGCTACAGAGCCACTCTTGGTGATGGACATTGAAGTCCCCCACCCAGAGTACATTCTGTGCCCTTGCTACCCTCAGTGCTTCCTCCAAGTGGTGCTCAACATGGAGGAGAACTGATTCATCAGCTGAGGAAGGACGGTAGGTGGTAATCAGCAGGAGGTTTCCTTGCCCATGTTTGACCTGATTCCATGAGATTTCATGGGGTCCAGAGTCAATGTTGAGGACTCCCAGGGCCACTCCCTCCTGACTGTATATCACTGTACCGCCACCTCTGGTGGGTCTGTCCTGCCGGTGGGACAGGACATAGCCAGGGATGGTGATGGAAGAGTCTGGGACATTAGCTGAAAGGTATGATTCTGTGAGTATGGCTATGTCAGGCTGTTGCTTGACTAGTGTGTGGGACAGCTCTCCCAATTTTGGCACAAGTCCCCAGATGTTAATGAGGAGGACTTTGCAGGGTCGACTGGGCTTGGTTTGCCTTTGTCGTGTGCGTTGCCTAGTCGTCCGATGGCGGGTGGTCCGTCTGGTTTTATTCTTATTACGACTTTTCGTAGCAAGATTTTACAACTGAGTGGTTTGCTAGGCCATTTCAGAGGGTGATTAAGAATCAACCACATTGCTGTGGGTCTGGAGTCACATATTAGCCAGACTGGGTAAGGACGGCAGGTTTCCTTCCCTAAAGGACATCAGTGAACCAGATGGGTTTTTACGACAATCCGGTAGTTTCATGGCCACCATTACTGATACTAGCTTTTTTTTATTCCAGATTTTTATTGAGGAGTGACTAATGGACAGAAAACAGAGGGTAAGAATAAACGGGTCATTTTCAGGTTGGCAGGCTGTAACTAGTGGGGTGCTGCAAGGATCAGTGCTTGGGCCTCAGCTATTTAAAATATATATCAATGGCTTAGATGAAGGGACTGAGTGTAATATATCCAACTTTGCTGAGGATGCAAACTAAGTGGGAAAGTAAGCTGTGAGGAGGACACAAAGAATCTACAAAGGGATATAGACAGGTTAAGTGAGTGGGCGAGAATAATGTGGGGAAATGTGAAATTATCCACTTCGTAGGAAGAATAGAAAAGCAGAATATTTTTTAAAAAGTGAGAGACTAAGAAATGTTGGTAGTCAGAGGGATTTGAGTGTCCTTGTACACAAATCACAAAGTTAATATGCAGGTACAGCAAGCAATTAGGAAGGCAAATGGTATCTTTGCCTTCATTGCAAGGGAGTTGGGGTATAAGAGTAAGGAAGTCTTGCTGCAATTATACAGGGCTCTGGTGAGACCACATCTGGAGTACTGTGTACAGTTTTGGTCTCCTTACCTAAGGAGGGATATACTTGCTTTAGAGGGATGCAACAAAGGTTCACTAGTTTGATTCCTGGGATGAGAGGGTTTTCCTATGAGGAGAAATTGATTAGAATGGGCCAATGTTCTCTGGGGATTAGAGGAATGAGAGGTGATCTCGTTGAGATGTACAAAATTCTAAGCGGGCGTGACAGGGTAGATACTGAGAGGCTGTTTCCCCTGGCTGAAGGGTCTAGAACTAGGGTTCATTGTCTCAAGATAAGGAGTCGGCCATTTAGGACCAACATGAGGAAAATGTCTTCACTCAGAGAGTTGTGAATCTTTGGAATTCTCTAACCCACTGTGGATGCTCAGTCGTTGAGTGTATGTAAGACTGAGACCAATAGATTTTTGGACACTAAGTGAATCAAGGGATATGGGGATAGGGTGGGAAAATGGAGTTGAGGTAGAAGATCAGCCATGATCTTATTGAATAGTGGAGCAGGCTCGAGGGGCTGCATGGCCAACTCCTGCTCCTATTTCTTATGTTCTTATTCCCCCTGGTATCACCCTCATCTCCGCTCCCTTAAGTCCAAGGGACGCAGACTTGAACGTTTATGGCGGACAACTGCTTTAGCCATTCATCGCCAGATCTGGGTAGACCAAATAAAGCACTATTGGGTCCTGCTCTTCTCTGCCAATGATGTTAACTTTTCCAGGATCATCCTGGAATGCAACGTTAGCCCTTGGCTTCTCTTCACTACAAACCGTCTTCTTAAACCCCTCTCCCCTGCCCCCTCCACCCTTTCCTCCAACAACAAGTGCGAGGAGCTCATGGACTAAGATTGAGACCATCTGTTCAGCTGCCTCTACCACTCCCCTCCCTTCCCCTAGCCCAGCAAGTGTAGGAACTTTTGGGTCTTTCCCAGACTTTGGTGGACCTGGACAATAGCTCAGACAAAGAAAGCCACTCTAACGCAGTAGTTTCGTGAATCAAAGTGATTCTTCATTTAATGAGTCAAAAAGAGCACATAGCAAGCAAGAAGCAATTCAATCAACACATGGACTACTCCACCCGATAATTCAATTGGTGGACTGCAACATACTTACCTAATGACTCAAAAGGAGTACACAAGCAGTCATGAAGCAAAGCGAGCAAGCGGCATATCTACCCTTGAGCATCAAAGCAGCCGTCTAGGTCTAGAAGTAGGTCATTGATTGTTGTGGTAACAGGTGATGTGTCTAATGATATGCTGGGTGTTATGTTGAGGTTTCTTGTCCCTTCTTTGTTCTAGTTCACTAGTAGAGTGTTAAAGTTCTGTATCTTCTCATCGAGGCTTGTCTTGTCAAAATGCAGCAGTAAAGTCTTGTCAAAGTCCAAAAGCAAAGGCTTTTTGTCAACATTCAATAGTACAGTCTGTTGGTTGAAGTGCAGCTGTAGAGTCTTCTTGTCAAAGTCCAAAAGCACACTATCGGCGCTCATGCCGCAGTAATTGTTCAACTGTTGCTCCTACAAATGTTGACTGTGGAAGCTTTAGCGTGTCCAACGTTGTCTGCCTAGACTGCTACGATGTCCTATCTTTATATGATTTTTTTGATGATAGGGTGGGCTCCAAGTTACGAGAAGGCCCAATTTGACCGTAGCATTAAGATGAATGGTTGGTTGCACCACTCAAGAACTGTGTGAAACTTCTTCCATGTGAAACCAGTTCTTCGTCCTTTGCATTTTGCTGTGAGCATCGAGAAGCTTCTGAAAGCTTGTCTTTCCTGCTTCTCAATTGTTATTGAAAACCGCAGCTTGTTGATGTTTCTGTACTCTGTTTTTGCTGTTTTAAACTGATATTCAAATGTCCAGTTTAAACCGACTGCACTTTGCTGTCTTTGTAGTTGTGTATTTATACTGTCCAAATGTTCAAAGGTAATGTCAAGGGGCGAGTTAACTCTTGCTTTCACTTGTACTATCCTTAAAGGGACTAGTTAACCCTTAACCTGTGTTCTCCAATAGATGATCTGTGTATATCACTGTCCAAATGTAATGTCAAGGGACTGGTTAACCCTTGCTTTCAAATGTACTGTAAATCTCCTGTCTAAGTGAATGTCCAAATGTCCAAATTCTTAAAGGGACTAGTTAACCCTTTATGTTGAATCGAACAGTAGTTCAAAAGAGTAAAATGGGGTTTGACCTAATGTCCAAAATCCTTACACAAGCCAAACTTCCCCTACGGTTCCCCCCTGCCCTAGCCCTGAACTTGCATCTTTCTCTAGTTTCTCTCCTATCTCCCCTCATGCCCTCTCCGAGCTCATCTTGACCACGATACCCACCTCCTGCTCTCTCGACCCTGTTCCCACCAAACTGCTGACCACCCAACTCCCCTTCCTGGCCCTCATGTTAGCTGATAGTGTTAAGAGTTCCCTCTCCTCAGGTACTGTCCCCCTCCCTTTTAATTCAGACGTCATCACCCCCCTCCTCAAAAAACTCACCCTTGACCCCTCTGTCCTTGCAAACTACCGCCCCTTCTCCAACCTCCCTTTCCTCTTCAAAGTGCTTGAAGGTGTTGTTGCCTCCCAAAGATCCTGCGACTCCATGTTTGAATCCCTCCAATCAGGTTCCCGCCCCTGCCACAGTACTAAAATGGCCCTTATCAAAATCACAAATGACATCCTATGTGACTGTGATCATGGTAAACTATCCCTCCTCAACCTTGGCGTCTTATTTGACCCTGAGATGAGCTTCCAACCGCATATCCGCTCCATCACAAAGATTGTAACATCGCCAGTCTCCGCCCTGCTTCAGCTCATCTGCTGCTGAAACGCTCATCCATGCCTTTGATACCTGATAGGAGGGAGACTGGGGATAGGGAGAGAGAAATGGGCTGGGATAAGTCGGGCAGAGGTGGGAGCAGCAGCAAGAACATGGCATGTGGGAGCGATGCTGAGAGAAGCAGCTGATAAAGGGTTGAGTGAAACTTCGGGACCTTATTGTGGGTGAATAGTGAAAGATTATTTCCAATGGTTCACTCCACATGACATGGGGAATGGCCCAGTGCACTGGACACAGCAAACGCCCTGGGCTGTGACAATATTCCAGGTGAGGCGCACAAAACCCATGCATCAGAGCTTGCCTCTCACCGAGCCAAGCTGCTCCAGTACAGCCATGTCAATGGCATCTACCTGTTAATGTGGAGAATCACTCAGAAAAACAAGACAACTCTAATCTGGCCACGTACTGCCTGCTCTGTCAACCTCCTCCCAATCAGCAGCAGAGTGATATAACATAGAATGCTAGAAACACTCAACAAGTCAGGCAGCATCTGTAGAGAGAGAAACAGAATTAACGTTTCAGGGTGATGCCCTTTCATAACTTGAAACATTAACTCTGTTTCTCTCTCAGCAAATGCTGCCTGATTTGCGGGATGTTTCCAATATTTTATGTTTTTATATCAGATTTCCAACATCCGCAGTGTTTTGCATTTGAATCAGCAGAGTGATAGTAGGAATCAGCAATAGTGCCATCAGGCAACACCACTGTCTGTTCACCACTGAGCTTTTAACCGATGCTAAGTTCAAATTCGGCTAGGATGACTCGGCTGCAGTGCTGAACACTGCCTTGATCCAAGCATGGACGACGCTCGGTGTCTGTGCACCCTGAAAAGAGATGTGTGAGCATGTATGTAGAGCACTGCATCTGCATGAAGTAGCTGTGTGGACAATCTGTCACACCAGGCCCTTCTCCATGGCACCAATTTGTGCCAGTCCTGGTGAATCTGGAGTCATGCATAACACACTATCAACATGATCTGTAAAAACTCCCAACAAAACTCCCCTGTCTGCTGGGGGAGTGAAGCCTCCACATTGAGCAGCCTCCCATGTCGCTTTGACTCTGAAAACCCTCCCCGCCAGGCCAACCCAGCAGTTGACTTGTGGACCCCTTCAAATATGTCACCCCATGATAGGGCACTGGTGGGCGGCTGAAGCTCTCGACTCCCTTCGCCCATGATTCGGAGCATGTGTTCTCAGCACAAACTGTAAACCCTCCCATCGAGCAGTATCACCCCCACCCACCCCAGCAAGCAGTATCGCCCCCACCCCAGCTAGCAGTATCACCCCCACCCACCCCAGCCAGCAGTATCACCCCCACCCCAGCGCAAGGCCTGTTTAATTTGCTCATTGGTAATTTTACATTCTCCAATCCCTTACTGAAAAGCAAGGAGAGTAGTTGATGATACTGATGCAGCCACTAGAGCATGTCAAGAACTTGCCATATTTCTTACTACAGGTGTAGTCGTCTCAGCCTTTGGGCTGCCTATAATTTTTGCAAGAACATAGTTGGTGAGTATCACTGTCATGTTATTGCAAAAATGGGCTCTGCACACTTTTACAAATGCAGGGGAGAAGTAATGGCAGATAGCTTTATACTTTAGTGGTCAGTAATGTAGCTGGTGTTAAAATGCTGCCCAATATATTGTAAGTATGATTTCCGTAGCTGCATTTTTCATGCGATCAGCACATCCAGATTATCAGCGGATGAATGTTTACTTTCCAGTCTTGTCCTGGCTAAAGGCAAGTTTTTGTCCAGGCTGCCATGACTTGTCCCTCCATTCTAATTAGTATTTATACTTTTCCTGTCTTTATGTCTAATGCTTTGCACGTTTGCAGACAAGAACTACAACCCCGATCCTTTTATGTTTCTCAGCATTGTTTTTGTTTCTATTCTTATTTCCTTCACTATTCTTTTTGTTAACCACTCTTATTTGCCTCAAGTTATATCTCCCTATGCCCTCCTTGAGATTACTATTTTCGAAGGCTTTGCTGCTTCACTATACTTATTCTTAGCTCTTTCTCCTATGATCCCCTTCACAAGGGTGAAGTCCTTTTGACATTTGTGTTTCCCCTACAGATCAGCTGCAAGTTCCACTTTTGCACTGATGTTTAAAATCGCCTGCAGTACTGCTCACAGGTAGTCTGGGCCCTGATCGAGGACCCCAGAGCAGGTAGAGGACAGATACGTGAGAGGAGCAGTGGGTAAAGTAACAGATAAGTACAAGAGAGGGCTGCCATTCACTTTCAGGGATGTTAAGGACGGATGTGTTTTCCGCCTTGGCTGTCCCAGAAGCTCTCAGCGATGCCTGACACATCCCATTTTTCCAGGGCAGCTCTGTAAAGGAAGGGACAAGGGGATGAGATGTTTATGTGCCTATGCTTATGTTATGGTGCTGTGGTCCGCTGCACTATGGGGCTTCCAGCTGAATATTCACTCCACAATCTGCAGACTTAATCGTCACACCCATGATAAACTGCAAGGCGACACAGGCTGAAACTCACAGATTGTGTTGATACAGGATTCACAAAACAGACACTGGCACAGCATGAATTTTACTGATGCAGGATTCATGAAAGAAGCACATGATACAGAAAGAATTCCATGAAAATTTATTGACACAGGACTCACGAGACAAACAAGTAACATAGTACGACTTTCATGGATTTAATATATACAGGGTGACAAAACTCGCACCAGTCAATGTAATAGCATGCACCAGCTATCAACTGCAGGTATCATTTCTCACTCCTGGGGGAGACAAAAAACCAGAGGGAAAACCACTGTCCAATTTGTGGAAAAACTTTGGGAAATTCCTCCCCGACTCCCAAAGGCAATCAAGCAAAGCTCCAGGAGACCATAGGCAGCCATGATACATTTGCTGAATAAAATGCAGTGATAGCAGAACTAAACAAATGTACATAGCTGTTGATATCGATCAGCTTACACTTGGTACAAATAGTTCTGAATGATTCAGTGCAACCATCCACTGTGCAGGATGTTAGGCATCCATGGTAAGAAATAGGAGCAGGAATAGGCCAAACGGCCCCTCGAGCCTGCTCCGCCATTCAATCAGATCATGGCTGATCTTCGACCTCAACTCCCTTGTGTAACAACCTTTTATGTGGCATCTTATTGAATGCCTTTTGAAAATCCAAATATACTACATCCACTGATTCCCCTTTATCTACCCTGCTAGTTACATCCCCAAAAAACTCTTAATAAATTTGTTAGACATGATTTCCCTTTCATAAAACCATGTTGACTCTGCCTAATCATATGATTTTCTAAGTGCCCTGTTACCACTTCCTTAATAATGGATTCCAGCATTTTTCCGACGACCGATGTCAGGCTGGCTAACTGGCCTGTAGTTCCCTGTTTTCTCTCTCCCTCCCTTCTTGAATAGCGGGGTAACATTTGCTACTTTCCAATCCGCTGGGACCGTTCCAGAATCTAGAGAATTTTGGAAGATCATATGAAAAACGGAGTAAGTGTTTGATCTTCCCGTTCTTGCACTCAATACGATTATTCATATTGTTCACAAATGTCAGCACATCACTGTGTAGCTATGCAGCCCACATCTCCTTCTGCGGAATCCAGTTGTGTAACAGATACACTTGAAATGGAAAGAAAGAAGTTAGAGCATTGCTGTCCAGGAATCAGCAGACTCACCCTTGTATGCAGCTCTGCACCTTAGTAATAAGCACAGACCCACCTGCAGTGTTCTGTGGAGCTGCCCAATCGTTTCCACACAACTCTGCAGTCTCTCCTCGGAACTTGCATGAACCATTTCCTTGCAGATTTGTAACATCTCCTCCTTCAGAGAGCTGTGAAGCAAGTAGGTAACAATCTTCCTCTTTAGTGCCATCATAACGTGGAATTGGTAAAGCAGAACAGTGACCGCTAGCAAATTCATCCTCATCGCATTAATCTCATTAATGTCCTTATCCACCATGACAGTCTGCACACGATCAATGCTGGATTCCATCACTTTTACAAACACTTCAACAATGGCATTCAGCATCTCGGATGCCTCATTCTTTACATTCTTTAGAAGACAGCCCTACCCTTGCCAAGATTGTCCTGCACCATGATTTGGTAGAGGGGATAGCTATTACTAGTACCAACCCTAGGAGCCCTCCTCCGTCAGGTTTACACTCCACTTGAGTGGGGTACACCCGCACCATTGCCCTGAATTGGCAAGGGGTGATGTTCTTGTTTGCTAGCAGCCGCTTGGAGGTACCACCTCCATCATGCCTACAGGTCAGGTTCACCCTCAGTTTGTTGATTCGTTATTCATAAGGGTACTTCCCCTGCCTGTATCTGGGCTAGGTTCTCTCGTGTCTGTTCCACAATCCAGTTACCATATGTACTGCAGATGTCATTAGCAGCCGCCTGCTAAGATACGTTATATTCCTCTTTTATTAATTTATTAATGGTTTGGGCATGTGTTTCTAGTACTGTAGCTATCCTGTGCAAATGTATGATTCAGTATTTGATCCTTAGACAATTCCTGATCTGTATTTTCATTTATTTTTAAATATATCTTTAATGCGAGACCCTAAATCTCTGACCTTTTGATCTAATGTTGCCAAATCAATGTTACTGTCCGATACAATATTTACAGTCAGCTCCAATATCCCAAAATTTGTTTATTTTACGTAATTTCTTCTTGAACCGCTTTTCATTTCCCAAAATATCCGACTACATTGTGCTCGAGTCCCTTCTATCATTTCACAATTATCCCAACTTGAGAGCAGTATTGTTGGACTGACAGGACTTGTCAATGTAAAATTTTCTTCCCTCTCGAAAAGAATTCTTCCTTGATGCACAGCATTCAATAGGAACCATTTAGACTGGACTTCTTTTATATTAAAATATAATTTGATTATCCCCTTAAATTACAAGTAAATTTTTCTTTCTCGAGTGCTTGAATAGCAACTCAAATAAATTTTTCTTATCAATTCCAATTTCAGAAACAAATTATGTCCAGGCTTTGTGGTTTTATAGTAGAGATGAAGTGCTTGTAATTAATTTTGGATGTAACTCCCATATCTTCCCACCTCGAGCACTCTGTCTTGGAAGACAATAAATGGGTTAAAACAAAACAAATCAAAATGTTTTCAAAAGAAGAGAATCAGGTTGATATCACCACGCTGTGACATTTGGTATCTGCCGATGTCTGCAGCTAAAGTCTTAAATTTTTAACACCACTGGATCGTTTCCTGCACCAAATTTCTCCAGCAAAGGTTGCACCGTAACTTTGTAAAGCCATTTTATGTCAAAAAACTACTCTTGGTAATCCTGCACCATCAACACTCACGTGGTCCCAAAAAAAAACCAGGGTCACCTGTTTTAAAAGAAACACAGAAAATCCATTGCGGTTCTTCTTGAGAGCCCAAGTGGTTAATTTGTCAAATCATCATTTATTATTTATTTTGTCCAAAGGAATAATCTTTTTACCCGAAACAAATCCAGAAAATAAAACAGGAGAGAGAAATTGCCTAGTCCCTCTCTCTCTCTCTGGAGCACGCAGCCTGTCTGAAATAAACACTGTCTCTCCCACATACAGATGTACGTAGGACTGCAGACTGTAATTTCTAACTCCAAGTCCTAATCTCTGTGTTTTCAAGATGTACAAATCTATCTCTTTTACGATGTCCACCTCCATTCCATGTCTCGCTTTGTTTTAACACTTGAGTTAGGAGGTGTTGATATAATTGTTGAACTTTCTTAGCATTCTCAATGCGAGTTATATAATTTGTCAGGGAAGGTCTCCCCTCTTTGGTCAGATCTTGTATTGTATCCACTATTCGTGAATAGCCCCGAACTTGTCGAACTTCCTTATCATACTGTGGCGGGGTAAAACTGATAGGCGTTTAGTACCCTGTGTCAGTACATAGCTCAAGTAATGGACTTCCAATTCTAACCTATACCAATTGTTACTTCATGTTCACCTGTGTAATGGTTAGCCTTAGACAGTTCTCAACCGACTGGGTCATTTCTATCTGTTTGAACTGCTCTTGGCATGACAGTCTGGCTTCTTGGGATGGAAGGTGTTAACATTAACTTGCTCTCTCGTGTAACAGTAATTCGATACTTCTCCCTCTGAGATTAAGTTTCCACAATCAAAATTTCTCTTCACACAGGTTTGACTGATTTTTTTTTTCACATTTATGGATTGCTTTTACACTATATATTTGCACACTATTTTTGAGATTTATTTTAATCATAGTGTTTAATCAATCACAATAGCACAAAATGCTTCGAAGATCAGTTTAATTTATAACTAGAGATCATCCTGCAACTGTAACTTATAAAGTGTGGATTTAAAGAATTACCTTTTCTTTTACAATTAAACCTCATTTTGTCTTGGAGATGTCGGTGTCCTTGGAAGGGTTAACTTTTTAACAAACCGACGGAGTCAGATATCAGATTCACGCAGCGTTCTCAATATACGTCAACGTAATTTTCACATAAATTCTTTTTTTTTAAAAAATTCATACCGGGAACCAACATCTCCCATCGTACACTTCAGCCCACAGCCAGTCCAGCACCTCCAGACTGCTGTGATCAACCCCCATCCAGGTTCACCTTGCTCCGTAAGTTTTATAATTTTCTGTCCAATTCGTTTTTTTTTTACTTTTCGTGGGTGTGATTATAATCAACGCTCCAAGCTGTTCCAGCTTTCCGACTTTTCCTATCACGGTGATACCAGATAGTTGTTTTTTTTTTCTCGTTAATTTTTTTTTAACCTCTTTTTTAACCACAGCCAATCACAAGATAAAAAATTCAAAATGCCAAATTTTTTTTTAGAAGATCCCATGTCTGGAATTTGACATGCTCACATTTCACAAGAATCAGAATTTAATTGGTCACTTAACCTCAATAACTCCAATTTTAATTCAGCAATATCAGAATTAAACACAAGACAAATCACATACATCACACAAAAGAAGAAAACACGTAAGACGCAGTAAGAAGGGGGCGTGGCCCACACCACCGAAAAAAAACACGCACAATCAGGACAGGCTTTTTTAAAGAGACAGTACACCAAAACAAAAGGACCCTTTCTTTTCCGGGTCTCTGTCTTTTAAACATTTTTCTAGTCACTTAATTCTATCCATATTAAATGTACCGTCTTTGGGAAAGGGATATTTCTTAGTTCTGGTCCATTTGGACCAAACTATCAACTCGTCAGTTGTTTCTTTTCCAAAGTTTCTGTACATGTAAGCAGCAGGTGTTCTCTTTGGAGGGATTCTGCTTATAGTTTATACAATCCTCCACACTGTAATTACACAACAATCAAGGCCTATCTTAACTATCACAATTCTATACTTGATAATTCAGCTGATTGGACAAGACGTCATGTGTTCTCCACACCCACTCCAGGGTCCTGGCCCCAATAACCAGCCCAGACTAGGTGCGTGAGAGAAACGTCTGCACTTAGTTGAATCAGCTGACTTATGCAAGACTTTTTTTTTAAAGTGCTCCTTCCCTTGAGCACTATCAGTGTTTCTACCTAAACACTTAATTCAGGTAAACCAGAATTTCACACTTTTCCGAATCCACGACATCCACACCAGTCTGCGTTTGTCGCCACTACAGACTTGCAATTTCACACTTTTCCGAATTACACAACATCTAGTCTGCGCTTGTCCAAATTACAACTTTATACTAAGAAATTTTTTTTTAAAAAAACAAGTCTGTAACTGGTTACCTCTTCCTGGCGCCTTTGCTAGTAGCTGACAGTATTTTGGTCCTCACATCGACCTCAACTTCACTCTAGCCTCACCGGTATCCACAGATCTCCTCCGTTATTGCTCTCTCTCAGCCCGTTACTACAACACCGCAGCTGACAATATCGAGTAATCTGTCGCGCGTCACACTCTGTCCCCTTTTTTCTTTCCTTGTCTGTACGAAACACATTTCCTATGATCGCCTTCCAATTCCTAAAGGCAAACAGAAGAATTAGTCACGTCAGTTAATGCATTCACTTATCTAATCGCTGTGTGTCTGGGTTCATACAGACAACTTGTGTCCGTAGTTACCGGAGATCACAAGCGATCTCGGTGGGACTTCCAAGAAACTGTCGTAAACTTAATTACCTATTATACACAATGCATTAACTCCAAACACTTAATTCAGGGAAGTAAGAATTTATTAAGAAACTTGTACAAGTTGGAAGCTGTGTCCAAGCAATGGTTGGAACCACCTCTTCGCTGAGCAGATGAAATGGTTAACTTTTATACAGTTCAATTAGTAATGTCTGTCCATCATAGAATATGGGCGTACATGTACACTCTCATTGGTTCAAGTGGTTCGTCAATCAAAATTAGGGATCCCACCATTTTAGTTCCCATGCCTGTTTGACATCACGAGACAATGTCTGGGGAAAGTGGCTTTATTATCAGTTTTGTACTCAGTCTCAAGGCTATATGGTCATTCATTTCTGCTAGTCAGACAGTTATCTCATAAGCAGACAATAGCTCTTCTGTGTGTCTTTGCTGGGAACTGAACATAAGCGTTCTATTGTATTCAGCTGGTCAGCTAACATGGTCAACTTATTCCATCATGCTTTGCTTCTTTTATGGTTCAGTATTTCTACATTAATATGGTCAGCTTTATGGTTTAAGTGGATTAGAAAGTCAATTTAGTCAGGCAAAACTTATAGTTTTCCGTTGGGAAAGTTAAAGTCCCCTACTATTACCACCCTATTTTTCTTGCAGCTGTCTGTAATCTCCTTGCATATTTGCTCCTCAATTTCCCGTTGACTATTTGGGGGTCAGTAGTACAATCCTATCAAAGTGATCTCTCCCTTCTTATTTTTCAGTTCTACCCATATAGACTCAGTGGGCGAACCCTCGGATATATCCCCTCTCACTACTGCCGTGATGTTCTCCCTAATCAAGAACGCAACTCCCCTTCCTCTCTTACCTCCTGCTCTATCTTTCCTATAGCATCTGTACCCTGGAACATTGAGCTGCCAGTCCTGCCCCTCCCTTAGCCATGTTTCAGTAATAGCTATAACATCCCAGTCCCATGTACCCATCCATGCCCTGAGTTCATCTACCTTGCCCATCAGACTTCTTGCATTGAAATAAATGTAGTTTAATCTAGACTTCCCTTGGTCTTTGCCCTGCTTTCTCAGACCATCCGTCCGGTCATGTTTTGTACACTCTCCCTTACTGCCTTTTGTTTCTGTCACCACTTTACTTCCCACTGACTTCCTGCATCGGTTCCCATCCCCCTGCCACATTAGTTTAAACCCTCCCCAACAGCACTAGCAAACAATCCCCCTAGGACATTGGTTCCAGTCCTGCCCAGGTGCAGACCGTCCAATTTGTACTGGTCCCACCTCCCCCAGAACCGGTTCCAATGGCCCAGGAATTTGAATCCCTCCCTCTTGCTCCATCTCTCAAGCCACGTATTCATCCTAGCTATCCTGTCATTCCTACTCTGACTAGCCCGGGGCACTGGTAGCAATCCTGAGATTACTACCTTTGAGGTCCTACTCTTTAGTTTAATTCCTAACTCCCTAAATTCAGCTTGTAGGACCTCATCCTGTTTTTTACCTGTAATGTTGGTGCCTATATGCACCACGACAACTGGCTGTTCACCCTCCCCCTCCAGAATGTCCTGCAGCCGCTCCGAGACATCCCTGACCCTTGCACCAGGGAGGCAACATACCATCCTGGAGTCTCGGTTGTGTCCGCAGAAACGCCTGTCTATTCCCCTTACAATCGAGTCCCCGATCACTATAGCTCTGCCACTCTTTTTCCTGCCCTCCTGTGCAGCAGAGCCAGCCACGGTGCCATGAACCTGGCCACTGCCATCTTCCCCTGGTGAGCCATCTCCCCCAACAGTATCCAAAACGGTATACCTGTTTTGGAGGGAGATGACCGCAGGGGACCCCTGCACTGCCTTCCTACTCTTCCTCTGTCTGTTGGTCACCCATTCACTATCTCCCTCAGTAATGTTTATCTGTGGTGTGACCAACTCACTGAACGTGCTATCCATGACTTTCTCAGCATCGCGGATGCTCCAAAGTGAGTCCATCCGCAGCTCCAGAGCCGTCAAGCGGTCAAACAGTAGCTGCAGCTGGACACACTTCCCGCAGGTGAAGGAACCAGGGACACAGGAAGGATCCCTGAATTCCCACATCCCACAAGAGGAACATGGCACGGCCCTGGGATCTCCTGCCATGACTTAAACCTTAAGTTATCTTAACAACAACTACAATGTCAAGAGAAAAAAAAAGGAAAGAAAAACTACTTACCACTCCCTTTAAGGAGTTTACTCCTTTAAATTATTCTTAATTTAGAGAATGTTAACTACACTAGGGACCTTGATTCACTAAAAAAAAACGCTACTTGCTATAAGACCTGCAGACCTTACCTTTCTTTTTACTTTAGTTACTGTAGATAAGTAGAAATACTCACCTGAACCTACTCACCAATCAGGTGCCTCCCCTGTGTTGCGTCCCTTTCTGATTCCTGACGTCACTTCGAACTCCGTCGCAGCTCCCTCCGCTCCGAGCCGCTCCTCTCAGCTGTTCTCAGTGCTCTGAAATCCCGCCTTTTTATGGGACGCTCCCTCTGCTCTAATCCGCTCCTCTCAGCTGTTTCAGTGCTCTGAAATCCCGCCTTTTTATGGGACGCTCCCTCTGCTCCGATCTGCTCCTCTCAGCTGTTCTCAGCACTCTGAAATCCCGCCTTTTTATGGGACGCTCCCTCTGCTCCGATCTGCTCCTCTCAGCTGTTCTCAGCGCTCTGAAATCCCGCCTTTTTATGGGACGCTCCCTCTGCTCCGATCCGCTCCTCTCAGCTGTTCTCAGCACTCTGAAATCCCGCCTTTTTATGGGACGCTCCCTCTGCTCCGATCCGCTCCTCTCAGCTGTTCTCAGCACTCTGAAATCCCGCCTTTTTATGGGACGCTCCCTCTGCTCCGATCTGCTCCTCTCAGCTGTTCTCAGCGCTCTGAAATCCCACCTTTTTATGGGACGCTCCCTTCGCTCCGATCCACTCCTCTCAGCTGTATGTTTTGATGTGCCTGAAATACAGCGGCCATGATCGTGGCCCAAGCACTGTTTCCATTCACTACCGCTCCCAGGGCTATTGTTACTTTCAGGGTCAATTTTGAGAGGAACAAATTCTTATATCCCTCCTGACCACGATGATTGTCTGTGCTGCGGCCAGCAGCTGAGACATAATATACAGCTCATGCAATCTTTGCTCAAATACCTGTGGGTGCTCTTGCTGTCCTTAATTACATTTACCGATTGCACCATAAACATCTATCTGACCCATTCGCAGCACTGCAAGAGTAGCATCCTTTACGACTTGAGAGTTAGTGACGATGGCAAAGACCACTGGGTTCAACCAGACTTAAGCCAGACAACAATATGCTCTTAAGATCTGGATCGCCAAGTTCAGGATGACCCTGGATAAGATCCCGAATGTCTGAGCGAGCTCTCGTGGGTCCCTTCCGTCTTTAATTGGACCTCTCTCTTGTGCCATCGCCTGCTGTTCTATGTGGTTAATCGGGCAATCTCCCTCAGAATTACTTGTTACTTGACCCACTGGATTAGTCCGGACTGTCCGGTACATCACCTCCACCACAGTACACCACCTTTACCCCCGGTACACCATCTCCACCCGGTACACCGCCTCTACCACAGTACACCGCCTCTACCCCTGGTACACCGCCTCTACCCCCGGTACATCACCTCTACCACAGTACACCGCCTCTACCCCTGGTACACCGCCTCTACCCCCGGTACACCGCCTCTACCCCTGGTACACCGCCTCTACCCCCGGTACACCATCTCCACCCGGTACACCGCCTCTACCACAGTACACCGCCTCTACCACAGTACACCGCCTCTACCACAGTACACCGCCTCTACCCCTGGTACACCACCTCTACCCCCGGTACATCACCTCTACCACAGTACACCGCCTCTACCCCTGGTACACCGCCTCTACCCCCGGTACACCACCTCTACCTGTCCCTGTGCTCCCTTAGGAGGATCATTATCATCATGGTAGTGATACGCCATATCTTCCAACGCTCCCCAATCAATCTCATCACCTTTATCACCTCCAAACCCACACTTCCTCAGGTTACTGTCTCTACCAAAGCCCCTCCACCCCAACTGACTCCTGAGCGCTTGTATTTGCATCTGATACTGTCAATGTTCGAGTTTACCCATTTCCTTAATCCTTTCTGACTCTTCCCTCAGTGTTCCTCTTGCATCCTCCAACTGCTGTTTTAACTTTTCTACTTCCTTTTTCAGTTTCTTTCTCTCTCCTGTGCCACCTGTTCTGACCCTTGCACAGCTTCTAAGTTCACTAGCGCTGATTGGTTTCCTAACATAGCACTTAACATAGCAAGCGAAAGCTCTCAATTGACTGCTTTGGTTCCCTGTTCTCGCATCCACTGTGGTACTTATGCTCCATCATTCCCTCCTTTAAATTTTTAGTCCTGTCATCATTTTTAACTGCGCAGAACCACAGAGCATATCTGCACAAATGTTCTGCTTGCTTACCTGGCTTTATTTTCTTAGCCCCGACCTGTTCTTGTATCCAGGCCCATGCCTCCTTGTACGGTTCATCCACTTTGGACATTACCAGGATCGGTGCCTTACCTGGTTTTACTACACCACCTTTGACTTTCTTCTCTTATTGGCGGATCTAGTCAGATTCCCCTTTCTTACTCATGCTGCTTAATTGTCGGAGGGTAGCGCACCACCCTCGCTCCTAGTCTACTAAACTAGTATCCTCCCCCAGGGGTTAGGTTATGACCCTTTACAACCCAAAGGGATTCGGCTTCGGCTACTTCGCCTTGTTATTGCCACCTTGTTGGGCCAGGTGTCAGAGGTCACCCTGCCAATGATTCAGCTTGGCTCTCCCAAATAGGTGTAACATTAGCAGAATCAATAATACACACAGTATTCAAGCAACAATTAACAAAATCAAGGTCGTTATTACCTGGTCCAAGCCCCTGGACAGCAGCGCAGCATGCTAGGTCTTGTTCAAATCTGCTGTGTTTTGTTCTTCTTGTGCTCTTTCATTTATATCCTTACGTTTATCGAATAACAAGGTTAAGGCCCCCTAAGGTCATCAGACAGTTGACAAGGTTATCTAACACCTCCACGGCCCCCAACTCACCGTCCTCTGCATCCCAAGCGTTGTCAGACAGCTGTGCATTTGTGGGAAGGAAGAACAAAATGTTACAATGATGAGGCATGTTCATCTGCCACGTCACAGAAGCTCATATGCTGCACAAGCATCGTCATACTCTCATCTCCTTTTCCCACCCTGCAGCCAACAAACAGGTTTTAAACAAGCAGCTGACCAAAGCAAGAATGTGACACTCATCTTCCCTCACTCCAATTTCTGATTGGACACCAGGCATGAACTGGAAGTGTTGCTCTGCAGCTGAATGGCCCATTCTCCATATTCACTCATCTCCTTCATCAAGGCTGAAACGCCACCGGACCTCAACCACTCACGGGCATTATGAACCATCGACCTCTCGCGGGCATTATGAACCATCGACCTCTCGCGGGCATTATGAACCATCGACCTCTCGCGGGCATTATGAACCATCGACCTCTCGCGGGCATTATGAACCATCGACCGCTCATGGATATTATGAACCATCGATCGCTCATGGATATTATGAACCATCGATCGCTCATGGATATTATGAACCATCGATCGCTCATGGATATTATGAACCATCGATCGCTCATGGATATTATGAACCATCGACCTCTCGCGGGCATTATGAACCATGGATCGCTCATGGGTATTATGAACCATCGATCGCTCATGGGTATTATGAACCATCGATCGCTCATGGGTATTATGAACCATCGATCGCTCATGGGTATTATGAACCATCGATCGCTCATGGGTATTATGAACCATCGATCGCTCATGGGTATTATGAACCATCGATCGCTCATGGGTATTATGAACCATCGACCTCTCGCGGGCATTATGAACCATCGATCGCTCATGGATATTATGAACCATCGATCGCTCATGGGTATTATGAACCATCGATCGCTCATGGGTATTATGAACCATCAATCGCTCATGGATATTATGAACCATCGATCGCTCATGGGTATTATGAACCATCGATCGCTCATGGATATTATGAACCATCGATCGCTCATGGATATTATGAACCATCGATCGCTCATGGATATTATAAACCATCGATCGCTCATGGATATTATGAACCATCGATCGCTCATGGATATTATGAACCATCGATCGCTCATGGATATTATAAACCATCGATCGCTCATGGGTATTATGAACCATCGACCGCTCGCGGGTATTATGAACCATCGATCGCTCATGGATATTATGAACCATCGACCTCTCGCGGGCATTATGAACCATCGACCTCTCGCGGGCATTATGAACCATCGACCTCTCGCGGGCATTATGAACCATTGATCGCTCATGGATATTATGAACCATCGACCGCTCATGGATATTATGAACCATCGATCGCTCATGGATATTATGAACCATCGATCGCTCATGGGTATTATGAACCATCGACCTCTCGCGGGCATTATGAACCATTGATCGCTCATGGATATTATAAACCATCGATCGCTCATGGGTATTATGAACCATCGACCGCTCGCAGGTATTATAAACCATCGATCGCTCACGGGTATTATGAACCATCTTATTCTACACAGACATGGAAAATAAAAATTAGTTTGTGGTTGCTGGCGCTTGGGTGGTTTGGAGACAGGGTCTAATTGACTAATTGCAATTTGACACCCCAGATCTCTGGAGTGCAGATAAAAGATCTCTCAAAGTGAGGCCCGTCTCCAATGGCAACTGAGTTTTACCAACAGTAGATTGAACTGTGAGCACCCATAAATAAGCTCTGCACTATTCGTAGCATCAGTAAGGACATTTAATAAAATCTTCATTTGTAAATTTCTAAAAATCTCTATAGACTCTAGCGGATCGCATTAAATCATTCAACGTTTTGCGGCCCTGTTCCTGTTCTCAGTGGCCTTGTCTTTCCCCCTCGCCCCCCCCCCATCAGTGGCCCTCCCTCACTGTCCTGGGGCCCTGTCTTCTATGCCCCCCCCCCCCCAGTCAGTGGCCCTGTTTCCCCCACCCCGGTCCGTCCCTGGCCTTGTGTCACCCCCCCCCAGTCGGGGCCTTTTCCCCCCGTGTCACCTCCCCCTGGGTCGGGGCCCTGTTCTCCACCACCCCCCACCCAGTTAGAGGCCCTGTTCTCCGCCCCCCCCACCCCGGTCCATCCCTGGCCTTGTGTCACCTCCCCCCCGGGTCGGGGCCCTGTTCCCCGTGTCACCTCCCCCCGGTCAGGGCCCTGTTCCCCGTGTCACCTCCCCCCCACCCCGGTCAGGGCCCTGTTCCCTGTGTCACCTCCCCCCGGGTCGGGGCCCTGTTCCCCGTGTCACCTCCCCCCACCGGTCGGGGCCCTGTTACCTTCCCCCCGGGTTGGGCCCCTGTTCCCCGTGTCACCTCCCCCCCGGGTCGGGGCCCTGTTCCCCTTGTCTGTGTCACGGTGCAGTTAGTGCTCAGAACCTGTGCCACCTCCTTCCACACCAACATGCTGACCCTCTATGGTGCCCAACACTTCTCGTTGCCCAGAAGCTGCTGACACCTCACCTCCACCTCATTGAGGAGTGTGCAGAGGTCTTCATCACAACATTTGTTACACCTCCTCTTCTCATCAATCTTTTGCTCTGCCATCATTTTTCTGAGTAAGTGCAGCTGTATTACTTTCAATGGCTTTTCAAAAACAGTTCATTATTTTGCACTCCTTTTTAAAAACTGTTCATTTTACTTTGCCTTTTTATAAAGTTTTTCAAATTTTGTTTACAATTACATAGATACATTAAACTAACTTGCAGTAGTTAAAAGATGACTTGAAGTCTGCTCACCCCTTTAAGAATCCAGGCTGAATTGGTGGGCGTGTCTTCTCTCTAGAATTTTTCTTCTGCGATAATACACGCTGCTCAGATGCCCACTAGAGGATGCTGCACTTCTTTCAGCTCCCCATTGCAGGAATTTGGTGCCTAAAAGCGCATGGATAGTTTGCACATCTGACGAGCGGCAGGCACCGATCATTCGCCGCTCAGCACAAAGTGCAGGCCTTTCTCTTAGATAGAAAGTAAGATTTTAAACCATCAAATGGTTTGTGTTGACACAGAGGCCCCGAAAGTGGTTGACCACTGTGTGAAAAAGATGATCATTTTAGTCATTGGAACAGTTTCTGATAAGGATGAAGCCCCTATGGATTGTATGTGTTCAGCCATCATTTCATAAGAACATAAGAAATAGGAGCAGGAGTAAGCCATATGGTCCCTCGAGCCTGCTCCAGAACATGGATGATTTTCAACCTCACCTCCACTTTCCCGCCCGATCCCCATATCCCTTGATTCCCTTAGAGCCCAAAAATCTATCGATCTCAGTCTTGAATATACTCAACGACTGAGCATCCACAGCCCTCTGAGTAGAGAATTCCAAAGATTCACCACTCTCTGAGTGAAGAAATTCCTCCTCATCTCAGTCCTAAATGGCCGACCCCTTATCCTGAGACTATGCCCCCTAGTTCTAGACTCTCCAGCCAGGGGAAACAGCCTCTCCGCAACAACCCTGTCAAGCCCTCTTAGAATTTTATACATTTCAATGAGATCACCTCTCATTCTTCTAAACTGCAGAGATTATAGACCCATCCTTCTCAATCTCTCCTCATAGGACAACCCTCTCATCCCAGGAATCAATCTAGTGAACCTTCATTGCACCGCTTTGAAGGCAAGTATATCCTTCCTTAGGAAGGAGACCAAAACTACACAGTACTCCAGGTGTGGTCTCACCAAAGCCCTGTACAATTGCAGCAAGACCTCCTTACCCTTGTATTCCAACTCCCTTGCAGTAAAGGCCAACATACAATTTGCCTTCCTAATTGCTTGCTGTACCTGCTTGTTAACTTTGCATTTCGTGGACATGGACACCCAAATCCCTCTGCACACCAACATTTTATAGTTTCTCATCATTTAAAAAATATTCTGTTTTTTTATTCTTTCTACCAAAGTGAATAACCTCATATTTCCCCACATTATACTCCATCTGCCAACTTCTTGTCCACTCACTTGACTTGTCTATATCCGTTTAGAGACTCTTTGTGTCCTCCTCACAGCTTACTTTCCCACCTAGCTTGTATCGTCAGGATATACTACACTCGGTCCCTTCATCTAAGTCATTAATATAGATTGTAAATAGCTGAGGCCCAAACACTGATCCTTGCGGCACCCCACTAGTTACAGCCTGCCAATCTGAAAATGACCCGTTGATTCCTACTCTCTGTTTTCTGTCCGGGGATTCCCACGCTTTCTCTCCGATAACCGAAGGGTGACAAGCTATATCTTGATGAACTAAGCATTGAATTATAAAAGTTTAAAAACAAGACCTTCTCTGGGCAATGTAACGATTGTATTAAGGGAAGAAAAAGCACTTGCTATCTGTCACTATGGGAGAACAGGAGACATCATTCAAATCCAGCCAAGTGTCCAAAGCACGAGTGTGTAGTCAACTGCTTCATTACGACTTGTATTAGAATAGGTCTAATATACTCTTGTTAACTGTCTATTAGTGACTAACTGAGGTTATGACAGAGTAATATGTCAAACTGACAGCTCATAAGCTAATTAGAACTAAACTCAACAAAACCTAAACTTAGCCGCTCGCACCTCAAATTTAACGTTTAAAACAAAACAAGCTGGAGCGTATGCCGTTTGCTGATAGGAGCATTGTACCGAGTAATGGATGATGTGCTAAGTGTATAATTCATGTCCTTCTGTGAGGGGCTATGGCAAGGAGACAGTGCTGACCTTTGAGCCTGATGCCCTTTCCCAGCTGCTCAGTGACTGGGTCCCTCCCTGCAATCATCCCTCCTTTATTGCCACAAATCCAACTCAGGAACTCACACTTGGGCAAGAGGAAACCCACCCTTCATATGCCTGGGAGTTGTGAAGTGGACCAAAGTGTGTGACAGCCTTACCCATCACAAACTTAATCTGCATTTGAACTTTCTTAAGAGTGGTTCCGAAGGACTGTGTTATTGCTGAGGTTGGCATCTACCAGGCCTACCATTTATTGCGGGCAACCGTCTGAACCGGGCAGTTAACGCAAACCGTTTGCCATTCCCATAGATGTCAACGACAAAATCACCATTTATATTGTATTAAATACTCCGGCTATGTCAGGTAGACTCAGCTGTTCACATCTCGTTAAGGTGCAGTTACCATGGCTACTTAACCCCCTGTGATTGTTGGGTTACTGTACACTGAAGTTCGGTACAAGTATACATGCTGTAATGTATAAGTTACAGTTTCTTTAACTTTTTAGCAAGTATGTCTTAAAGTTTGTGAAACTGAATAAACGCTGGTTAGCTTTGTTCCCTGCTGATTTGGATACATTTTAAATGTGAGATCGATATTTCATAGAATCATAGAAAGTTACAGCACAGAAGGAGGCCATTTGGCCCACCGTGTCCGTGCCGGTCGAAAAGAGCTATCTAGCTTAATCCCACTTTCCAGCACTTGATCCGTAGCTCTGTAGGTTCGGCACTTCAAGTGCACATCCAAGTACTTTTTAAATGAGTTGAAGGTTTCTGCCTCTACCAACCTTTCAGGTAGTGAGTTCCAGACCCTCACCACCATCTGGGTGAAAAAATTTCTCCTCAGCAACCCTGTAATCTTTCTACCAATTACTTTACATCTATGCCCCCTGGTCACTGACCCCTCTGCTAAGGGAAATAGGTCCTCCCTATCCACTCTATCTCGGCCCCTCATAATTTTATGCACCTCAATTAAATCTCCCCTCAGTCTCCTCTGTTCCAAAGGTAACAACCCCAGCCTATCCAATCTTTTCTCATAGCTAAAATTCTCCAGCCCTGGCAACATCCTTGTAAATCTCCTCTGTATCCTCTCTAGTGCAATAACATCTTTCCTGTAATGTGGTGACTAGAACTGTACGCAGTACTCAAGCTGTGGCCTAACCAATGTTTTATACAGTTCTAGCATACCATCCCTGCTTTTATATTCTATCCCTCTGCTAATAAAGGAAAGATTTCCATATGCCTTCTTAACCACCTTACCTACCTGTCCTGCTACCTTTAGGGATCTTTGGACATGCACTCCAAGGTTCCTCTGTTCCTTTACACCTCAGTATCCTCCCATTTATTGTGTATTCCCTTGCCTTGTTTGTTCTCCCCAAATGCATCACCTCTCACGTCTCCGGATTCAATTCCATTTGCCACTTTTCTGCCCACCTGGCCAGTCCATTGATATCTTCCTGCAGTCTACAGCTTTCTTCCTCACTATCAACCACGCAGCCAATTTTTGTATCATCTGCAAACTTCTTGATCATGCCCCATACATTCAAGTCCAAATCATTAATATACACCACAAAAAGAAAGGTACCCAGCACTGAGCCCTGCGGAACCCCACTGGAAACAGCCTTGCAGTCAAAAAAACATCTGTCGACCATTACCCTTTGCTTCTCGCCACTGAGCCAATTTTGGATCGAACTTGCCACTTTCCCTTGGATCCCATTGGCTTTTACTTTTTTGACCAGTCTGCCATGAGGGACCTTGTCAAAAGCCTTGCTAAAATCCATGTAGACTACATCAAAAGCACTATCCTCATCGACCCTCCTTGTTACCTCCTCAAAAAATTCAATCAGGTTAGTCAGACACGACCTTCCCTTACTAATCCATGTTGACTGTTCTTGATTAACCCGTGCCTTTCTAAATGACGATTTATGCTGTCCCTCAGAATTGATTCCAGTAATTTGCCCACCACCGAGGTTAGACTGACTGGCCTGTAATTACTCGGTCTATCTCTTTCTCCCTTTTTAAACAATGGTACAACGTTAGCAGTCCTCCAATCCTTCGGCACCATGCCTGTAGCCAGGGAGGAGCGGAAAATGATGGTCAGAGCCTCCACTATTTCCTCCCTTGCTTCTCTTAACAACCTGGGATACATTTCACCTGGGCCTGGTGATTTATCTACTTTCAAAGATGCTAAACACTTTAATACTTCCTCTCTCACAATGTTTATCCCATCCAATATTTCACACTCCTCCTCCTTAACTGTAATCTCTGCATTGTCCCCCTCTTTTGTGAAGACAGGCACAAAGTATTCATTAAGAACAGTACCCACCTCTTTCGCCTCCACACATGAATTACCTTTTTGGTTTCTAATAGGCCCTACTCTTTCCTCAGTTATTCTCTTGCTCTTTATGTATTTATAAAACATATTTGGGTTTTCCTTGATTTTATTTGCCAGTATTTTTTCATGCCGTCTCTTTGTTTTCCTAATTTCCTTTTTAATTTCACCCCTGCACTTTCTATACTCCCCAGGCTTTCTGCAGTATTGAGCTCTCGGTGTCTGACATAAGCTTCCCTTTTTTGCCTTATCTTACCCTGTATGCTCCTTGACACCAGGGGGCTCTCGATTTGGCAGTCCCACCCTTTTTCTTTGTGGGAACATGTTTACTCTGAATCCCTTGAATCTCCCCCTGATTTACCTTCAAGTAGCTGTTTCCAGTCCACTTTTGCTAAATCACTTCTCAGCATAGTAAAATTGGCCTTTCCCCAATTGAGAACTTTTACTCCTGTTTTATCTTTGTCCTTTTCCATAACTATGCTAAATCTGACAGAATTATGATCACCCACTGATGCTCCTTCCACCTGCCCAGCTTCATTCTCTAAAACTAAGTCCAGAACTGACCCCTGCTTGTTGGGCTTGCTAAGTACTGGCTAAAAAAGTTCTCCTGAATGTAATTTAAGAATTCTGCGCCCTCTATACCTTTTACACTGTTTGTATCCCAGTTAATATTAGGGTAGTTGAAATCCCCTACTATTACAGCCCTATTGTTATTGCACTTCTCAGAAATTTGCCTACATATTAGCTCCTCTATCTCCCTCTGACTGTTTGAAGGTCTATGATACACTCTCAACAGCATGATTGCCCCTTTTTTGTCCTTTAGCTCAACCCAAATGGCCTCATTTGATGATCCTTCTAACATATCATCCTTCCTCACAGCTGTAATTGTTTCTTTAACCAATATTGCCACCCTCCCTTCTTTTTTATCCCCCTCTCTATCTCGACTGAAAATGGTGTAACCAGGAATGATGAGCTGCCATTCCTGCCCCTCTTTGAGCCTTGTTTCAGTAATAGCAATGATATTGTACTGCCACGTGTCTATCTGTGCCCTCAGCTCCTCTGCCTTATTCACCTTATTCCTTGCATTGACATATATACCATTAAGCACTGCCAAACTCTTTTGTTGTCTATTTTCTAACCTTTGTTTCCTCTGCCTTCCAAACTTGCTTGCTAATTTTTTATCTTTCATTTCCTGTCGCTGCTCTTTATCCCTGCCCTGGGCTCTCTGCTCTCGTGCTGGTTTGGGAAACCTTACTCGTTTTACTGTCTACCTGATATAGCGGGCAAACCGCGTTAACACGAAGGGGCCGATACGAGCTGATTCCCACATGGATGATAAACAGGAGTAGTAGAATCAGTTTGTTCGGAAATCTGGGAATAGGTTTCCGCACAGAGCTCATGCTGGGTGAATCATCAATCACACAGATTGGGATCGGTTGATCAGAGGAGGGTGCGGGTCGGGGTGACCTTCCCCCCACCCCCCTGCCACAACACAGGTCAACCACTAGACAGGACAGAGCCATCACATCTCCAATAATAACAGGTTCTGGGGAGTGGGAAATCAGGGTTGCCAACTCTGGTTGGTCGTATTCCTGGAGATTCGGTCACATGACGTTCACTACTGTCTGCGAACATTGCGTTTACTTGATGACTTGATTCTTGATGCTTTACTGAGGGTGTCGTTGAAAGCTATCATTGTAAATGATTGATGGTGTTGGAAATTGGAGCTCAAGGATGGCAATGCATATTCTGTTACATTGGTATCCTGAGAATCTAGTATTTATCTTGCAAATTCATCATTGCTGGACTGGTCTTCAGAGCTGAAGACCACTTCCTCCTCATCACTTGGCTCCTTCACCAGGTATGGGTCGTCCTGCTCCTGCTGGGTCACGGCAATAAACCCAGCAAGGCAGGCTGCTACAGCGAATCTCCTCATGGCTGGTCCCACTCCATTGCTGTAATTTGACAGGAAATGCGGCGAACCTGAGGAATGTAACTGGAGTGAGAGTCACGAGGGATATTCCAGCGGGGAATCGCTCAGTCTGTGGGAGCGCCTCCAGCTCCACGGAGCACATACAGTGCACCCCACCGAATGTGCTGTGACTTTAATTGTGACAAAGGGCACAAAGAGGAGCAGATGGAGCAAGAATTTGCAACAAGATATACTACAGAAAAAGGCTATGGGGGTTAAATTGGGCCACGTGGCTCTCTTTTTTCAGGTGCAAAGCAGCCTCCTAAGGCCCCAAAATGGTGGGCAGGAAGCACATGCACACTTCCATCCGGAAATGCTCCGCCCGCCATATTGGGTAAGGACAAACAAGAGGCGTCTTTTACCCACGCCTGAAGCAGGCTTTAGGCCCTTTGGATATGCAAATAAGGGGCCTAATGCCTACTTTAGGTTCACGCTTCAATATTGCTCTGCCCTGAGGGAAACCAACCCTAAACATCGCGTACATTTTTTAAAAAGGTAAGTACTTACCCCAATCATCATCTCTCCTGATCCCGACAGCCTGGACCTCCAGGCCCTGGCCCCGACTTATGATCTCCCTCAGCCCCCGATCTCCCTCACCATCCCCCGCCCCGATCTCCTTCACCCCCACTTACCCCACCTTGATCTCCCTCGCACCCACCCCCCCCCCCATCTCCCTCGCACCCACCCCCCCCCCCCCATCTCCCTCGCCCCCTGCTAGTGCGTTAGTATTAGCACTATTACATGTCTGGCCTCCTCCCGCAGTGCCATCTTTAGTCTAATGAGCTCCTCGGACCTCACCATTTGTGCGTAGAGTAATTACCTGGGTGCTGCCAAATTCTCCCCACCCCCCCTATCCCCCAGGATCTTATAACGCATGTTTAATCACAATCCTCACTTTCAATGTTATCTTCTCTTCGTGAAACCTGTCTTACAAAAAAAAGTTACACATTTTGTTATTAGCTACTTTACGGAAACACTAATGCAATAAACTTTCGATATTTATCAATTAAATTTGAGCCGAGATACTCCCTGAGGAAGTTTTATTTGGCGGTGGTCGTTGTCTCGCCTCCAAATCAAATAATCTTCCAGAAGAAAAATCACGCCTAAAGTAAAATATAGCGATGACGTCACCGCGCCTGCACAGAAAAGTGCTACAGCGCGTAAATCGGGAGAGCGGCAAAGCATTATAAAATAGCGCGTAAACCAGGAGAGCGGCAGAGCACTATAAAAGAGCGCGTAGAGCGGCAAAGCACTATAAAAGAGCGTGTAAACCGGGAGAGCGGCAGAGCACTATAAAAGAGCGCGTAGAGCGGCAAAGCACTATAAAAGAGCGTGTAAACCGGGAGAGCGGCAGTAGGGGGGAGAAGCGATCGGGGGGTAGGGTGGCGAGGGAGCCGGTAGCAGCAGCTATCAGGGGGTGCTTTACAGGTAGGTAACTTATCTTTTTTATGCAGGTGATATTTAAGCTTGGTCTCCCTGACTTCAGCCAGCAATGGCTGCCTCATGGTGAACCAATGTTGGAGCGGGGACCTGAAGCAGGCGTTGGGCCCCTTATCTGCACATGTAAAGGATCTACGCCTGCTTCAGGCCTCTTGTTTGTCCTTACCTAATATGAAGGGTGGCGCACTTCCTGCCCCCCATTTTGGGGCCCCAGGCCACGTAGTGCCTGAAAAATGGGCGCTACCACCCAATCTCTAGGCCAATCTCTTGGATTCAAACTCTCTTCAGAGGTTGGCTAACAATGGAATTTATATGGCTTACCAGAGAGTCTAGTTTCTGAAAACCATTTAAATGCATTTACTTACATACCAGGGGGAGACTTTTACAAATCCCTTATGAGGGGATAAATATGGATGTTTATGCCCACAATACCCATATATCCCATTTAGAGTGGATTTGATATGAATGTGGTCTTGGAACATATATAACCTCCAGAGCTCCAGGTGTCTGGTTTCAAGAGTGGATGTCCACTTTGAAGTTGAGTTGAAGGATAACAGAGATGGCCTTTGTCCAGACTCCAAGTGAATCCTCTAGAAGAAAAATCACGCCTAAAATAGCGATGATGTCACCAGACCCGCGCAAAACAATTTCCGCCAACGGACGGCTTCCGCCAAAACACCAGTGCATACACGATAACATCGGGAAGCGTCGTTATTCTTTGACTGGTTGCTGCTCGTTTGTTGATTTTTCTTTATGTTGCGAAGGAGTCATCCAATCCCTTTGGATTCTGCTATTTTAAAAGACATCACTGACCATGATGGAAGCTGCTCAGTAAAACAATTCCTTGATGGTCAAATCTTCAGTGACACGTGAACCAGGTATCGGTAGGCGGGACAAAAAAATCTGCTATGGCATTCGACTCCGATGGTTTCAACTTGATGGTCATGCTGATAATTGAACAGCCCATTTTTGAATTCTCATCGAAACTAAATCTGGTATTCCTCGGTCCTCAGAGACTACGAAAGCTGAAGACTTATGATCAGTACACGGAATGAAATGACTTCCAAATATGTACGTGTGAAATTTCTTCACTCCAAATATGATAACAAGGGCTTCACATTCGATCTGTGAATAATTGGTCTCGGAGGAAGTCAGGGTACGGGAGGTGAAGGCGATCGGTTGTTCGGAGCCCTCAGGATATCAATGGGAAATCAGCTCTTACATCCATTTGGGAAGCATCAACTGATAAAGTCAGCACCAAATTAGGGTCAATGTCCCAATAATGGTACACTTGCTATTAAAATTGTCAGTCGTTCAAAACTACTCTGACAGTATTTCGATCACTCCTACTTTATGCTCTTATGAAGGAGTCTACTGAAAGGGCACGTGACCGTCGACATGTTTGGAACAAAGTTCTGGTTAATAATTAACTAGACCATTCGTTGGAGCAGGTGCAGAGGTCGTTGCTTCAACCTCCTTCTTCGATGGGTAAATACCAACCTCGTTAACAATGAAAGCGAAATACTCCACAGAGTCTTGTAATAGCGAGCGTTTCGACTTCTTCAGTCAGAGAACAGATTAGTATAAATGCTTGAAAACTGCTTCGAGGTTTCAGAGAGGATCTTCCAGTAACCAGGAGATCATCTGAGATGCATTGAGTTCCTTGGAGACCAACTATGGCTGGAGCAGATTCAATACCAAACTTCAGCCTTTGTAATGATAAAGTCCTTGGTGTGCATTTATCGTTGTCAAATTCCGACTTTCTTCAACAAACTCCAATTGGGAAAGATCTCAATTAGAAAATTGTCGGCCCCCACTGAGATTGTCAAACAACTCCTCAGCCCTGGGGAGAGCGTATTCATGACCATCCAGAGTAAGGGTCACACCTATCCGATAGTCTTCTACCACTGTCCAGTTTTACTGCAGGCACGATCGGGCTTGCCCAACCGCTATGGTCAATTTGCTCAGTTATGCCCTCACGCTTCAAGCAAATTAATTCTCCTGGTATCCTTTCCTTCAAAGCAATGGGTAGCACTGAGGGCGTAAAAAAAAAATTGGCTTCCCCCTCCTTCACATTAAGGTGCACTGGATTCCCTTTGCTGTAAGGACTTGTTCTCTTCCATTAGTACGTCCATGGATCTTTGAATTGTGGTCTCCTTAATAGTGACCCAATTTAACTTCAGGCTATGAAACCAATCGCGAGCCATCAATGAGGGACCTTTCCCTTAACTACAATTATTGACAATTGTTTTGTCTGATTTTCATATCTTACTTGATGTTTACTTTCTCGAGGAATCCAGAAAACTTCTCAGTAAAATGTCCTTTTTTTTAGGGCCATTTTCTGAAGCTTTTCCTCCCACACTTTTGATGAGGTAATAGTTACAGCATCCCCAGTGTCCAATTCAAATTCACATTTCATACCTTCTACCCAGGTGGGGACCACAATCTCGCGTTGCCCCTTTTCCTGTTATGGAACATACAGGAAAACCCTTCTTCATCAGTCTGACCCTGTGGTGCAGTTTCTTCCGCAGGTTCCTCATCAGAATCGACATAATGGACACTGGATTTTTGTCCTTTTTCTGCTGATTCCTCACAGTGCTATGATATGATATGGGGCCTTCTTTTCTTCTCACTGTCTCCAATAGAAATAGGAGTAGGCCATTTAGGCCCTCGAGCCTGTTCCACCATTCAATGAGATCATGGCTGGTCTGAGACCTAACTCCATATACCCGCCTTAGCCCCATATCCCTTAATACCTTTGGTTAACAAAAATCTATCAATCACAGATTTAAAGTTAACAATTGAGCTAGCATCAACTGCCGTTTGCTGAAGAGAGTTCCAAACTTCTACCACCCTTTGTGTGTAGAAATGTTTCCTGACTTCACTCCTGAAAGCCCTGGCTCTAATTTTTAGGCTATGTCCCCTAGTCCTAGACTCCCCAACCAGCGGAAATAGTTTCTCTCTATCTGCCCTACCCCTTAATATCTTGAAAACTTCGATCAGATCACCCCTTAATCTTCTAAATTCCAGGGAATACAACCTAGTTTGTGTAATCTCTCCTTGTAATTTAACCCTTGGAGTCCAGGTATCATTTTAGTAAATCTATGCTGCACTCCCTCCAAGGCCAATATATCCTTCTTAAGGTGCGGTGTCCAGAACTGAACACAGTACTCCAGGTGTGATCTAACCAGGGCTTTGTATGGCTGTAGCATAACTTCTACCCCCTTGTATTCTAGTCCTCTAGATATAAAGGCCAGCATTCCATTAGCATTTTGATTATTTCCTGTACCTGTCCATGACATTGTAATGATCTATGTACATGGATCCCTCAGGCTCTTTGGACCTCCAGTGTTTCGATCTTATCACCATTTAGGAAGTACTCTGATCTACCCAAAGTGAATGACCTCACACTTGCCTACATTGAAATCCATTTGCCCCAGTTTTGTCCATTCACTTAATCTATTAATATCTCTCTAATTTTATGCTTCCATCTACACTGCTTACAATGTTTCCTGTCTAAATTTAGAATCTTAGTAGCTGATACATTTTTCTCCCTTTCAAACACAACATTGAAAACTTGATCATATTATGATCGCTATTAGATAAATGTTCACGCACCTTTAGGCTGTTAACTAAATTTGGCTCATTACTCATTATTAAATCTAATATGTTGGTTCTAGGACATACTGTTACAGAAATCTGTCCTGAACACACTCGAGAAATTTGCTAGCTTTCTGTCATGAGCTAGTCTGCTGATCCCAATCAATATGAAAGTTAAAATCCCCCATTAAAACCACTCTGCCTTTGCTACCTGCTAGCAGCATCTCCTGGCTTCTGGCAACACTGAGCTAAATGGCCTGATTCTGTGCAGTTATGACACTTGACCTCCCTACAGAAACCTCGGTCTGGATGATGATTATTTTTACCACAGCTCACTCTAGAGCTGTTGGATTCCGTGGCCTGTAACTGGTTAGCAAGCCTGGCAGTAGCTCCCATCCCAAGTGCTATTTCCAAACCTCTAGCAGACATGAGTCAGTCTTCCAACAGTTTCCTCTGTATCACCGTTTCCTTCAAACCACAGACAAAGTGAGTGAGAAATTTGGGAGCGTCCAATTTCCCCCCTCCCCCATTAAAGGTAATTACCCTACCCTCAAGGGGTGAGATCTGAGGAGCCCCGGATATTGGGCCTCAGACCTCATTTGACTGGTCGGGAGGGATCGCAATCGGGCCTCCGGAGGGAGGATTTGAGGCGGGGGGGGAGGGACATCAAAGGTCACAGATCTCTGGTCTAGTCTGGCAGTGTTCGAGATGGTGATTGTGGTAAGCAACTTACCTTTTTTTTGTGTAGGCGATCTGTACGGTTGCTTTCCCTGAGGGCAGCCAGCAAACCAATATTGGAGCAGGGACCTGAAGCAGGCGTTAGGCCTCTTATTTGTATATGCAAAGGGCCTAACGCCTGCTTCAGGAGTGGGTAAAGGATGCCTCTTGTTTGTCCTTACCCAATATGGCGGGCACCGCACTTCAGGTTGGAGGTGTACGTGCACTTCCTGCCCGCCATTTTGAGGCCTTAGGAAGTCGTGTCGCACCCATTTTCCATTTTAACCCTCAGGGTCTCTTATTGCGCCGGAGAAACTCACCAAAGTCACAGGTTTCAGACAGTTTCTTCAGTTCTTCCATAAACTAAGAAACATTTTTACCATCCGCTGGTTAAACATGAACCGTTCCCAATAACGAGTGGCTTCAGGCTCCGATGTTCTTTGACCATTTGGACTAACACCTGGTACGTTTTGACTTTAGGCTGGGCAGGAGCGATCAGATTCTTAACTAACGTGAAGGTGGTAAATCCGCAGGTACTAAGCAAAACTGCAATCTATTCAGCATTATTTCAAGTTAATTTGCCTGAAAATAAAAATGAAGGCCTCGATATTAACCTTCCTCGACGGGCGGGAGAGGGTCATGGGGTTAAAGAATTAAATATGGGGAGTGGGTCCCCACCACGCCACCCAAGCACTTACAGCGGTGGATATCGGAAAGTCCGACTGTCCTGCCATGGAGAGATGGGGCACTTCATTAACATATTTAAATCGGGCTCCCACACTGCAATTCGGCAGTGAAAGGGAGGCGGGACCTACCGGCTCCACAGGGTAAGTGCCTTTTCTAGCACTATTTGTGGGCCAGGAAGAACAGGAGCGCTCCCCCCCCCAGGCTCTTCAAGGAAGCCTTCGGCCTCCCCCAGCCCCAATCACAGCCTCTCTCCCCCGCGCCCCGATTACCTGGAACCGTCCCCAAAGGTCCCCGGCTGCAGCTTCCTCCCACCCGCAGACCAGGCTGTCCATTTGACCGGCTGCCGGGCGCATGGAACAAAGAAAATGTTGATGACGTCCTGCCGTTAAGTTTGGCTGGACCTCCGCGTCCCCGGCCTTGCCGAGCTCCTCAGCCTCCCCGTAAATATCGGGGCCAGAGTCTTCCCACAAACTCACTCCAGCTCAACCCCATTCCATACTCCCTGATTTTTCTAACTATTGCTGATATGATTTTAATAAAATTTGGTAGGGAGTAATCTTTTTAACAACACAACATCCTTTATCTTTGTCGGCACTGTTGTGTCTGAATAGCCACTTGTATTGGTGGGATATTAACAAACTGCATTTATTTCCAGACCCTCTAAAATATTCCATCAAAGAATAACAAAGGAATACAAGAGAAGTGTAATTGCTACAATGTGCTGACTGCCATTAGGCGGCCATCCAGTGTTCAGTTAACAAGTACCGTACGTATCAAGTCTTTCCTGTAAAATGAGTTACAAATGGGTGATGGACTGGGGTCCTGGGGCAATAGGGGTTTTGCAATAGTTGACATACCTGCCCCGTTGTCTAGGAGAGCCTGGCTCTGCTCCTTCAAGGAGCAGAATTAAGGTGACAAAGAGGCGGGTATGAGATTCAGGGTCAATACTTATCGGTCACAAGGCCTGCAGGTGCTTGGCGTCCGTCAGTATCCTTCATGAGAATAACCTCTGTCCCGACCTCTCTCTCCTGGGTAGCTGCCTCCTCCTCCTCCTCCTCCTTGTCCCTGACCTCTGCTTTGACTGAGTTTACGATGTAAAGTCTCAGTGAGTTGCTCTCAAGGGAGAAATGGTCACCAGTGGGGCTGAGGAGTATATCCAGTAGCTCGACTGTTCCTATCTCGTGTCCTCCTCTTCCTACAGGTCCAGCAAAGCCCAAACACCCAGTCCTGGGGGGTGGAGGGGGTTTGTCAGAGCACTGGGGGAGGGGAGGGTCGGAGCATTGGGGGGGGGGGGGGGGGGGGGGGAGGAGGCGCCCTGGGGGAGGGCGAGGAGCCAGGGAGGAGGAGGGATTTGAGCACATGAAGGAGGAGGAGCAGCTACAGGGGGAGGGGAGAAAAGGGGCCCCACACCTTCTCACACCCACAGGCTATCATGAGGGTGCTGATGCGGAGGGGGCAGGGAGAGGGCTCCCTTCCTCCTCCTCTCGGACGCTACCGGCTCCAGGTGGAGAAACATCTCTTGTAACAGGCTCAAGAGTGGACACCGGCACCCAGGGTCACCCATTAGAATGAAGCCCGGTAAAGGATACCTGCTAACTCGGGACAGTTGGGGGGACCAGAGGGTGTCAAAACAGGGGCTGGGGAGGGGGTGGGGGGGGGGGGTTGATGTGCCTACTTCTCCTCCGAGGCAGGATAGAGGGCCGTCTAGGAGTGAGGAGGCATGGCAGGTGGGCTTCACGGGTCTGCGCCTCGAGAGATGAATGTTATGGGAGTTCACCATGCCAGCGACAGGATTGGGGTGCAGATCACAGAACACGTTACATCGTGGCTTCCAGTCTTTAGCTCAGTTGGTCACTCAGGGCCTGCAGGACCTGGCTGTAGCCGTGGCACCGAGCAGTCAGCTGTCACCGGTACCCGCAGATCCAGCGCCCATCGGCACAGCACGGGCACAGTCCGAGCGGCAGAACTTCGCAGGGCTCCAATCTTTCCTCACCCCTACCTTAGGGCTCTGACCACCCCCCCCCCCAACCTCCCCAGGGCTCCGACCCCCAGAGCTCCCGTGCCAGTAGCTCCTGACAGGTGAGATCCAGTTGCTGAGGAGATCACTGCGACCAACAGTATCTCTAGGGACCAAGGTCACCTGAGCCCTATGCTCCCTACATCATCAGCCACCCCCCCCATTCCCATGGCGGTGCCTTAAAGGACTCTGCTGAGCATCTGCTTGCTGAGACCTCCTCCTGCTGCTGCTCCGAGACTAACAGTCAGTAATTAATTCCAGTCCTTCACATAGCACTGCGGCGGGAAATTTAAATTGCTGCTCTCCCAGGCTGCTGGAGGCAGTGCTTGAGATAGGAACCTCCCATCATTCCGGGAGGGTTGGGAACCCCGGTCACGTGCCTTCATTAAGGCACCGACACCATTTTCCAACCGTCACTTCCTGACAACCGCCATTTCCTGCTCCTGCCCGCCAACCAAGGCCTGAGGTAGCCATTTCAAACGCTATTGAACGGATTCCTCAGCTGTTCTCAAGTAAAGCTCTGTAGAACTTTTGGAGATGGTGGGGCCTAAACTCAATAGTGCCCGATAACGGGCGCTAAATAATTAGCACGTTAGACTCGCGCTCAAAAAGAGAGGCCTGAGGACCGCCCTAATTTGGTCCTCGGGCCTTGTTGGAATAAATCCAGTGGGTGTCCTGAGGCAGCTTGCCGGTCCGAGCCTTTCGAACTTTGGCCTCAGGTAAATACAGGGAAGGGGGGAGGAAGGAAACAGGATAGGAGGGGGACGAGCGCAGGCCAGAAGCAGCCCACGGGATTAATGTGGAGGCGATAGGAGCACTTTCTTCCTTCTTTGTCAACATTGTGGTAAGTTTTTAAAAAAAAAACTTTCCTACTAGTTTCTCCCGCGGTCTCCAGTGGTCCCTCTAAGGCCCACGGATTAGGACGCTGCAGAGCCTGAAAGACCAGTCGGAGCTTTCGCAGCACACTAGAATCATAGAATCATAGAAGTTTCAACATGGAAACAGGCCCTTCAGCCCAACATGTCCATGTCGCCCAGTTTATACCAATAAGCTAGTCCCAATTGCCTGCACTTGGCTCATATCCCTCCATACCCATCTTACCCATATAACTGTCCAAATGCTTTTTAAAAGACAAAATTGTACCCACCTCTACGACTGCCTCTGGCAGCTCGTTCCAGACACTCACCACCCTTTGAGTGAAAAGATTGCCCCTCTGGGCCCTTTTGTATCTCTCCCCTCTCACCTTAAATCTATGTCCCCTCGTTATAGACTCCCCTACCTTTGGGAAAAGATTTTGACTATCTACCTTACCTATGCCCCTCATTATTTTATAGACTTCTATAAGATCACCCCTTAACCTCCTACTCTCCAGGGAAAAAAGTCCCAGTCTATCTAACCTCTCCCTATGATCCCTGAGGCACACCGCTGGTCACAGGCCTCCAGTTTGATAAACAACCCTCGACAACCACCCTCTGTCTTCTGTCGTCAATCCAATTTTGTATCCAATTGGCTACCTCACCTTGGATCCCGTGAGATTTAACCTTATGTAACAACCTACCATGACGTACCTTGTCAAAGGCTTTGCTGAAGTCCATGTAGACCACGTCCACTGCACAGCCCTCATCTATCTTCTTGATTACCCCTTCAAAAAACTCAATCAAATTCGTGAGACATGATTTTCCTCTCACAAAACCATGCTGACTGTTCCTAATCAGTCCCTGCCTCTCCAAATGCCTGTAGATCCTGTCCCTCAGAATACCCTCTAACAACTTACCCACTACAGATGTCAGGCTCACCGGTCTGTAGTTCCCAGGCTTTTCCCTGCCGCCCTTCTTAAACAAAGGCACAACATTTGCTACCCTCCAATCTTCAGGCACCTCACCTGTCGCTGTCGATGATTCAAGTATCTCTGCTAGGGGACCCGCAATTTCCTCCCTAACCTCCCATAACGTCCTGGGATACATTTCATCAGGTCCCGGAGATTTATCTACCTTGATGCGCGTTAAGACTTCCAGCACCTCCCTCTCTGTAATATGTACACTCCTCAAGACATCACTATTTATTTCCCCAAGTTCCCTAACATCCATGCCTTTCTCAACCGTAAATACCGATGTGAAATATTCATTCAGGATCTCACCCATCTTTTGTGGTTCCGCACATAGATGACCTTGTTGATCCTTAAGAGGCCCTACTCTCTCCCTAGTTACTCTTTTGCCCTTTATGTATTTGTAGAAGCTCTTTGGATTCTCCTTTGCCTTATCTGCCAAAGCAATCTCATGTCCCCTTTTTGCCCTCCTGATTTCTCTCTTAACTCTACTCCGGCAATCTCTATACTCTTCAAGGGATCCACTTGATCCCAGCTGCCTATGCATGTCATATGCCTCCTTCTTTTTGACGAGGGCCTCAATCTCCCGAGTCATCCAAGGTTCCCTACTTCTACCAGCCTTGCCCTTCACTTTATAAGGAATGTGCTTACCCTGAACCCTGGTTAACACACTTTTGAAAGCCTCCCACTTACCAGACGTCCCTTTGCCTGCCAACAGACTCTCCCAATCAACTTCTGAAAGTTCCTGTCTAATACCATCAAAATTGGCCTTTCCCCAATTTAGAATTTTAACTTTTGGGCCAGACCTATCCTTCTCCATAGCTATCTTAAAACTAATGGAATTATGATCACTGGTCCCAAAGTGATCCCTCACTAACACTTCTGTCACCTGCCCTTCCTTATTTCCCAAGAGGAGGTCAAGTTTTGCCCCCTCTCTAGTCGGGCCATCCACATACTGAATGAGAAATTCCTCCTGAATACACTCAACAAACTTCTCTCCATCCAAGCCCCTAATGCTATGGCTGTCCCAGTCAATGTTGGGAAAGTTAAAGTCCCCTACTATTACCACCCTATTTTTCTTGCAGCTGTCTGTAATCTCCTTACATATTTGCTCCTCAATTTCCCGTTGACTATTTGGGGGTCTGTAGTACAATCCTATCAAAGTGATCTCTCCCTTCTTATTTTTCAGTTCTACCCATATAGACTCAGTGGGCGAACCCTCGGATATATCCCCTCTCACTACTGCCGTGATGTTCTCCCTAATCAAGAACGCAACTCCCCCTCCTCTCTTACCTCCTGCTCTATCTTTCCTATAGCATCTGTCCCCTAGAACATTGAGCTGCCAGTCCTGCCCCTCCCTTAGCCATGTTTCAGTAATAGCTATAACATCCCAGTCCCATGTACCCATCCATGCCCTGAGTTCATCTGCCTTGCCCATCAGACTTCTTGCATTGAAATAAATGCAGTTTAATCTAGACTTCCCTTGGTCTTTGCCCTGCTTTCTCAGACCATCTGTCCGGTCATGTTTTGTACACTCTCCCTTACTGCCTTTTGTTTCTGTCACCACTTTACTTCCCACTGACTTCCTGCATCGGTTCCCATCCCCCTGCCACATTAGTTTAAACCCTCCCCAACAGCACTAGCAAACACTCCCCCTAGGACATTGGTTCCAGTCCTGCCCAGATGCAGACCGTCCAATTTGTACTGGTCCCACCTCCCCCAGAACCGGTTCCAATGGCCCAGGAATTTGAATCCCTCCCTCTTGCACCATCTCTCAAGCCACGTATTCATCCTAGCTATCCTGTCATTCCTACTCTGACTAGCCCGGGGCACTGGTAGCAATCCTGAGATTACTACCTTTGAGGTCCTACTTTTTAGTTTAACTCCTAACTCCCTAAATTCAGCTTGTAGGACCTCATCCCATTTTTTACCTATATCGTTGGTACCTATATGCACCACGACAACTGGCTGTTCACCCTCCCCCTCCAGAATGTCCTGCAGCCGCTCCGAGACATCCCTGACCCTTGCACCAGGGAGGCAACATACCATCCTGGAGTCTCGGTTGCGTCCGCAGAAACGCCTGTCTATTCCCCTTACAATCGAGTCCCCTATCACTATAGCTCTGCCACTCTTTTTCCTGCCCTCCTGTGCAGCAGAGCCAGCCACGGTGCCATGAACCTGGCCGCTGTCACCTTCCCCTGGTGAGCCATCTCCCCCAACAGCATCCAAAACGGTATACCTGTTTGAGAGGGGGATGGCCACAGGGGACCCCTTCACTACCTGCCTGCACCTCTTACTCTGCCTGGTGGTCACCCATTCACTTCCTGCCTGTACTCCCTTTACCTGCGGTGTGACCAACTCGCTAAACGTGCTATCCACGAGTTTCTCTGCATTGCGGATGCTCCACAGTGAATCCACCCGCAGCTCCAGCTCCGAGATACAATCGGTCAGTAGCTGCAGGTGGACACACTTCCTGCACACATGGTCGGCAGGGACACTGGTAGTGTCCATGACTTCCCAAATCTTGCAGGAGGGGCATATCACGGGTGCGAGGTCTGCTGCCATGACTTGCCTTAGCTTAGTTACCCCTTTTAAATTACGTTGAAATTAGAAAATGTTAACTATACTAGGGACCTAGGTTCACTAAAAAAAAACACGACCTGCTATAAAACCTGCAGACCTTCCCTTTCTTATTACTTCCAGTAAAATGGTAGAAATTCTCACCTGAACCTACTCACCAATCAGCTCCGGTCTCACCAATCACCAACCCGCTTCACCTGTGACGTCACTCTTCGATTTTTATCGGAACGCGGTCGTTCCACTCCCGCTCTCGCTGTACGTTGTTTTTAACCTCGCTCCGCTCTCACTGTTTCCCGCCGCTCCGGTGATCTCCCGCTCTCGCTTTGCGCTGTTTTTAACCTCGCTCCGCTCTCACTGTTTCCCGCCGCTCTGGTGAACTCCCGCTCTCGCTGTGCGCTGTTTTTAACCTCGCTCCGCTCTCACTGTTTCCCGCCGCTCCGGTGATCTCCCGCTCTCGCTGTGCGCTGTTTTTAACCTCGCTCCGCTCTCACTGTTTCCCGCCGCTCTGGTGAACTCCCGCTCTCGCTGTGCGTTGTTTTTAACCTCGCTCCGCTCTCACTGTTTCCCGCCGCTCTGGTGATCTCCCGCTCTCGCTGTGCGCTGTTTTTAACCTCGCTCCACTCTCACTGTTTCCCGCCGCTCTGGTGAACTCCCGCTCTCGCTGTGCGTTGTTTTTAACCTCGCTCCGCTCTCACTGTTTCCCGCCGCTCCGGTGATCTCCCGCTCTCGCTGTGCGTTGTTTTTAACCTCGCTCCGCTCTCACTGTTTCCCGCCGCTCCGGTGAACTCCCGCTCTCGCTGTGCGCTGTTTTTAACCTCGCTCCGCTCTCACTGTTTCCCTCCGCTCCGGTGATCTCCCGCTCTCGCTGTGCGTTTTTAACCTCGCTCCGCTCTCACTGTTTCCCGCCGCTCCGGTGATCTCCCGCTCTCGCTGTGCGCTGTTTTTAACCTCGCTCCGCTCTCACTGTTTCCCACCGCTCTGGTGAACTCCCGCTCTCGCTGTGCGCTGTTTTTAACCTCGCTCCGCTCTCAGTTTCCAGCCGCTCCGGTGATCTCCCGCTCTCGCTGTGCGCTGTTTTTAACCTCGCTCCGCTCTCAGTTTCCTGCCGCTCTGGTGAACTCCCGCTCTCGCTGTGCGTTGTTTTTTAACCTCGCTCCGCTCTCACTGTTTCCCGCCGCTCCGGTGATCTCCCGCTCTCGCTGTGCGCTGTTTTTAACCTCGCTCCGCTCTCAGTTTCCAGCTGCTCCGGTGAACTCCCGCTCTCGCTGTGCGCTGTTTTTTAACCTCGCTCCGCTCTCACTGTTTCCCGCCGCTCCGGTGAACTCCCGCTCTCACTAGTCTTAACAAACTTCCTGAAAGTGGGCGCAGGGCCCTCATTTCAGGCCGGCTCCAGGGCTACCTAAAAGAGGCCATGACGAATTTAGCGTCGGCCTGATCACGCACACATTTGGTCACAGACCGTCGCTGCTAAATTCATCGTCGCAGTGCCCGCTTTGCGGGTGTTGAATTTATGCCCCATTTTTCTTGCAGTAGCTTGACCTTACGGGATTTGAAAGTGCTCGTAGGCGCTGAACTGCCAAGGGGCTTCAGCCATTGCAGCGCAGCCTCTTGATGGGTCCTTTTAGGAATCCCGCTCCGGGACGAGGAAGGAGCCAATAGCGCAGGGTTAGGATGTAGTTCAGAGGACAAGTACCAGCAGATCGGTGACCTGGTGAAGAGTCTGTTCGTTTCCTAATCGCCGCGGGAATGCAGTGCACCGTGAGGATAGGCATGTCAAGGGACCAATGGCGGGGGTGTGGGGGCGGGGCGAACGGAGGCAGGAGGTCATGTCATGAAATCTCCAGGAATACGTCCAACCAGCGTTGGCAACACTACCCGTCGGGTGTCCAAAATTGACCTTGATGTCACCTGAGCCCTTTAGTTGGATTAATGTGCTTACGATCAGTATTCTCTCTGTTATAATAATCTACACAGGTCAGGAGAGGTCGTGGTTATTTGTGAATTAAAACCGGCTACATGACATTAGCCTGAAATTTGCTCTGAAAATCACGGCAATGCGAACAGGACTCACTATTATTTCAGGGCAAATAGAAGTTCAACTTCCAGCGAGCGCACATGCACAGTGAAACGCGGAAATCCGGAAGTTCTTCTACCAGATGCCCTGCCCGTCCAGATCTCCAATGCATGATTGGAATGATTCGGAGCCCTACACTGAGGGCTGTGGTGACCTTTATCTCCACCTAGAAGGCCCTGCATGAAGTCAACTTCAGGTCTTCCTGCAGAAACTCGCACAGGTGGTCAATTGCTTCTTGCATGAAGCGCACACTGCTCCTCCAAGGGGTCCCAGTGTGACCTTCGCTCCCGGTGTGACCTTCCCTCCCAATGTGACCTTCGCTCCCTGTGCGCAGTCTCCTCCTGTGCTGCCTCACTCGCTGGACCTCCAGCCTCTGCTCCTCCATTAAATAGCTGAATACAGGACTGCTGTTTTCAGCCCCTTTGACCTTCTGCCTCCGGTGAGAGGAATGGGGTTCATAAAATCCGGGTCACCGACTCACCGGATTCTGGTTAGGAAAATGGCATAAGGCCGCGACTTTCCCATTTTAATTAGGCCCCCACCTGTCCGGGTTGGGCGGCCTCCACACTGTCCGAATGGCATGGGGCGGGAACGTGGCGTGATACCCACCCTCCCCTGCCACTTTACCCACAAATGGGTTAAAATCAGGGCTGTTGGAGTATACATTTAGGACAGGTTTAGAATAGTGGCAGTACCTCTCCCAGTGCACTAGATGGTGCTGAGCTCCCAAAGTACCAGCTGCTCCTGAGCTCTGTGTTCAGACAGACGCTGCGGGAGAATCTGGCCCCAATTGCTCTCTCTTTGCAACAACAAAGCTTTTGCGTCGCACCTGCGACACACGTATTTTTAACCTGTTAGCAGTAAGTAGAAATGCTTATTGTGATCCATCCCAATGAAAATAGAGAGCTGCCGGATGATTTCCTGCCCAACCACTAATTTTAACAGTTAAGTGAACAGCACATTGGGCATAGAATTCGGAAAGTTACATCTCACTTTGGTGCCATTTATTTCTGGTTCATTTTTCCAGCTCGAGAGAATCGAGAAAGGTACAAGACTCAGTTGAGGTTGATGGAATCTGTGATTATAACAGTCCGAAGATGAGTGGAGAGAATTGAGAACAGGTGTGGGAGCGAGAGGTGCTTCACCAGTCAGAGTGATCAAGGGCCACATGGAGAGATTCTGTAGGGCAAGTTTGGTTGGAGGACCAATATATGGCTGAGGACTTAAATGAATCTGTTTTCACTACAGAAGTTGCTGAGTTACCAATGGTGGCAAAAATGACCAGTTTCACAGAAAGACTGAAAAATGTCAAACGGCACTTTGAGGCATCCAGGTGAGGATACCTAGGCAAGAACCATAAAAGAACCCCACGCTGCTTAACGGCTGTACCAGGCTCCTGAGGCAGCCCCACCGTACACTAGAGTTGGGAGGTCGATCGGATGGTGGCCTACCATGTCACTGGACTGAATGTAAATTTGATTATGTCTGTCAGAATGATAGGTCCCTCCCCCCAGAACTATGTCCCCGAGCTAGAGACACCGAGAGACACAATCGTTACTTAAAATTTAACCGAGAAAAAAAGTCCGTATATCTTCCTCGTCCTCGATTCCCTTGCCAACCTCCCCGCTGTTGTCCTTGCATATGGCCCCCTCTTCCTTGTCTACGGGAGGGACATTCCTTGCTCCAATGGCCTTGCTGACCACGATGTGGAGATGCCGGTGATGGACTGGGGTTGACAATTGTAAACAATTTTACAACACCAAGTTATAGTCCAGCAATTTTATTTGAAATTCACAAGCTTTCGGAGGCTTCCTCCTTCCTCAGGTGAATGTTGTGGAAATGAAATCCTCGAACCCTTCGCATTTATAAATCACAGAACAATACTTGGTGATTACAGACAGTCCTTTCAACTGCCCGTTGCCAAGGCAATCAGTGTGCAGACAGACAGGTGTTACCTACAGTTGCTGACCACAGTTGAAACAGGCGTCTGACCCTGCTTGTCTCCCTCCTCCTCTTCTACCGTCGAAACTATGTCTCGGGGGAGCGTAGGGTGGGCCATAATTAGGGGCAGTTGGTCCTTGTCCATCAACCCATCCTGGGACACAATACTGAGGTTCCATTTGGTATCCTACTCTGTCTGGGGTGGGTTTCTGCTCTTCCTTTTTCATCACATACTCAGTTTTGATTTTGACCTGCGGTTGACTTTCCTGATTCTTACTTTCTTTCCAGTAGTATTTTACCGCCCTAGCCATCTGGCTGGGACTATTGTCAGACCAGTCCATATTGTTAGTCTTAATTGCTTCAGAGACCTGAGTCGGTAGGCAGTTTATCAGGATAGCACAGTATTGTGGTGAGTTTGCTCCGTTCTGATAGTTTGCATCTCCTGACTGACTCCGATATACCTCGGAGAATCTTTCTAGAAATTCCTCTGCTCCCTCACCCCTCTTGGGTTTCGTATCTAGGACCTTGGATATGTCAATCGGCTTTTGTAGGGTGGTGGTTAAGGCGGTAAGTATAGCCCGTTCGCGAGCATCATTCTGTGCATGATGGTTTCCCAATGCAGCGTGATCTGCAAACTACAAGTTAGCCAAAAATCTTGCGTGCTCAGCAGGGGTTAAAACTTGGAGTACCAATGCCCACAAGTCTCTTGATTCCGCATTATAGACAAGTATAGTAGTCCGAAGGAAGTCTACAAATGAGGTAGGGGATTTCTTTCTATCTGGCATCCCAGTTAGGATAGCCATTATTTCGTTAGGTTTCCAGGGGTAATAAACATCTATGGTCTGAGCATTACCGGCGCCCACTGGATTGGCTGCGTTGAAAGCGGGGTTAGGCATTTGTCTTACTGGCAACTGACGGGGTGTTGGTTTATACCTGGCTGGTGTCTCAGTACCAGGTTCTGAGTCTAGTAATGACAAGTCGTCTCCCGAATCTCCACTGTCCATATCACTAAGATCCTGACTCTCCAGTCTCTGACCCTTAATCATCTGTCTTCGATTGCTCCGTCTTCTTAAACTGGATGGGCTGGGTGGGGGTTGGATGGTGGAGCCAGTGGTTTCTTAGTCTTACTTCTGGTACGGAAGGAGACCGGGGAGGTGTACCGGGGACCCGTTTGTTGATTCCCCGCTTGAATGGTTGGGGGAGTGTTTACTCGTACAGTAATGGTCGGTGACGGAGGAACAGGGGCTGCGGGTATTTGAGGTGTTGGCACAGGGGTTTGTACGGCCGGTACGGGAGCCGCCGGGGGATAGATGTTAACGTACGGGGGAGGGGCAGCAGGGGCCTGAGGAACAACGTGGGACCTACGATTCCATTCATCCAAATCATCATCGTCTCCCTCAGTCAAGGCAAGGCCAGCCATTGGATTACGTAATCCACTTTTATCAGTTTCTCTAGGCTCGCCCAAGGTCTTTTCAGACACCTGTTTAGAGCGTTTCTCATGAGCACATTCTTTCTTTAGTACGTCTGCGGACTTGACTACCCCTCCTTCAGTGAGTCCTATCCTTAACTTCAACGCGTTATCCTGCCAACTTGTTAATAACGAAGCCTCTTTTAGTTCTTGACAGTACTGTCTCCATAGAGCAATTAGTTCTTTGGCTGTGGTACCTCTATTATTTTTCCAAATTAACTCCTGAGCCTTTTTGGCGGCATCTAGGTTTTTAGTTCCTCCCAATGGCCATTGATTGTTCCCTAGTTTTTTATTTAATCCACCTGATAATTGTCTAAATTGTTTTGCCTTGTCCGGATATTGTTCACACAAAGTCTGTAAGGCACTACCTGATTCATTGGTGGTATCTAGACAATTACCCATTTTATTTCCCTTTGTAAATTCACACAATCGTTTTTAATCCCGCCAACGCAACACCTGACACAAGTGCCTATTCCTGAATTTACACAGTTCGTAATTACTCCCTCAGCACGTACAGTGACCCTCAGTGATATCCGATCACTGACCTAAGTTTAATTACTCCCTCAGCAAGTACGCTGACCCTCAGTGATAGTACGCTGACCCTCAGTGATATCCGATCACTGACCTAAGTTCTGTCTCTTCCGGTATTCGCCAGACTGACCTGAATCTCGTAAGGCCACCACTCGAGTATTAACGATCGGACGACTCGTCGTCAGACTGGCGGATTGGAGGAAAACCGAGGTAGTAAAATAAAACTACTTACATCGGGGCGCCATTTCCTTCCTCCGTGTCTGAGACGATTCGACTCTTACTTCGCGAACCCTCGGTGACTGGCCGTTGAGATCCCACTTCTGACACCAAATGTTGATCTGGATTCTTTTACCCTCAGTCTGGTTCAGCAATCACTGAGTCGAATACACCTTCAGAGTTCAACAGAATTTATTATTCGCGGGGCTTACTCTAGTGCACCGGCAGTGACTCCTACCAGTGTCCGTCGAGTCCAACAGAGCAAGCAAAGTTACATTCAGTGCGTTGCATAGTTATACAGTTACAGCGAGAGTATTAGCATAATCGACAATTATCAGGAGCCAATCATAAGTGGTACACGTACGCATTCTGGTAGTCACGCCCTGGTTACATTGTTCCTTCATTACAGCAAAACACAGGGTGGGTTGAAGGTGCATGTAGGCTGCACCATGTTTAAATGGGACAGGCTGAGTGGACCAGTTGGTCTTTTCCTGCCCTATTTCGAATGTGATTCAGGGTCGTTGTAGGCAATGGTACCTGGGGTTTGGGTGATAAACTGCAGGGACTTTACTCCTGCAGGCTACGACGGGTGTGATTTTGCTCACCTTACCATCCTGTTTGTGCTCAAACGTGGGGCGATTAACAGGTGAAAAATTAAACGCCTGTTCCCCTTCTGCCCAGATTTTAGCCCTGATTTTGTAACTTGCCTGATTTTCCAGGGGACATAATTGCTGGCAGCCAGAGCTCCCCTCTGAAATTAATTCTAATCAACGGCACGTGTGGATTTGTCAACTGTGGTTGGAGGCCTTCTTGGAGGTTTGATCACGTGACAATCTGACCACATGACTTCCGACCATGTGATGGCTGAACACGCGACATATGGTGACATGATCAAATATTTATCCCATTCCCTTCGGAATGAGGTTTTACTTGGATTAATTAATGTGCTTACGACCAGTATTCTCTCTTGTAATAACCTATACAGGACAGCAGAGGTTGTGGCTGTCCAGAATTTGCTCTGAAAACCACGGCGATGCTAACAGGGCTCATCATTATTTCAGAGCAAGTGGAAGAGCACTTTCCGGCGAGCGCACTTGCACAAACACACGGAATTCCAGAAGTTCCTCTTCCAGATGCCCTGCCCGTCCAGAAGCTTTGCGGGAAGGAGATCTCCTCGGCTGGCTTCCTTGCAACAGTGCAAAGTTGCTCTCCTGCCCAGCTCGAAACGAATTATTTTCGCCAGAAAGTGGTACGTCCAGTTTTTTTAGTCTAACCAAAATTTTAACGGCATGGCAAGTCTTAATGACTGCCAAACAACCTCTGTGGCACTGAAAATTAACTTATACAAGTGTGGAGTCTCATAACTTCAAAATTTCCTTGTTATTCGACATTTTTTTAAAAATGGAAAAGTTAAATTTTTTTTACTTTTTCTTTCCATCTCTTTTATCTGTCTTTTAATTCAATATTTCTTACCCTCTCTTTATTTCGCTTTCTGTACCTGATTTTACATTGAATTAACTGTTGTAGCTTTCGCTTCCTGGATCTGTGTCCGCGTGGCTTGTTAACGATTGATTGAGGGGACAGAGAGACCCTTGCCCTGCTCACAGCTCACAGATGCCTGGGAGAGGACACTGCACTTTTTGCAACTCCCCATTGCAGCAAGTTGTGCCAAAAAGCCAGTGGATAGTTTGTAGGTAAGTTTAAATCTAATGAATGGCGGGCACTGATCGTTGGCCGCTCAGCACAAAATCCGGGCCTTTGATTCAGAAAAATGACGTGCTCGGTCTGGGTAAAAGTTAGAATTTTAAAATGGAGAGATCATCTTCCCTTAGGGTCCTATGCACCCTTTGAATTTCAAACATTCTTCACGCCCAGGACGACCTACCGAGGACCACTGCAAGCCCCAGGCCCGATATATCGAGCCTCGGCAGTACTTCAGCTCCCACGGAGTTCGGCATGAGTTGGATGGTGATGGCCTGGAAGAGGCTGCCAGCACCAATGTCATCTGACCAGATGAAGCATGCTGGACCGGTCGGGTCACCAACTCTGGTTGATCATATTCCTGGAGATTTGACTGTGTGACATCTGATCACATGACGCTTGCCCGCAGTTTGCAAACGCTATTGTATTTACCTTAAAAAGGTTGGGTCCTCTAATTGAGTTTCTTTGATCGTGGCCAGCAGGCGAAGAAAGTACAACAACAACTTGCATTTATATAGCGCCTTTAACGTACTAAAACGTCCCAAGGCACTGCACAGGAGCGTTATCAAATAAAATTTGACACCGAGCCACATAAGGCTCAATGGTGGAGCAATAAAAATCAGAGATGCGCAAGAGGCCAGAATTGGAGGAGCACAGAGATCTTGGAGGGTTGTAGAGCTGGAGGAGGTTACAGAGAAAGGGAGAGGAACACAAGGATGAGAATTTTAAAATCGAGGCGATTAAACACGGGCGCGAACCACAAATGCCAAGCACAAACTTCACTTTTCTCCCGGGTTGCTGGCAGCAGTGCCTTAGAGATTCGTCTTCCATTCCGGGAGAGGCCCGAACAATCCAGGAGGTTTGGCAACTCTACCAAAGGATCAAATAACCAGTCAATATTCACTGTCCAGGCTCTCACACAAAGAATAGTCATTAGGCCAAGATACTGGGGAAGGGGGGAGCAGTTGGTGCCTGTAGGTCAAGAAGGATATATTGGCCTTGGAGGGGGTGCAGCACAGATTCACCAGAATGATACCGGGGCTCAAAGGGTTAAATAATGAGGCCAGGTTGCATAAACCTTGAGTTTAGAAGATTGAGGGGTGATCGAATTGAGGTGTTTGAAATGATGAAGGAATTCGATAGGGTAGTTCCAGAGAAACTATTTCCTCTGGTGGGGGAATCCAGACCAAGGGGGCACAATCTTAAAATTAGAGCTAGGCCATTTAGGGGTGAAATCAGGAAGCACTCTTTCACACAAAGGGTAGTGGAAATCTGGAACTCTCTCCCCAAAAACACTGTGTCATTTGGAGCTTTGAAAACTGAGATTGGTAGATTTTTTATGAAGGGGTATGGTTCAAAGGCCGGAAAGTGGAGTTGAGATACAGATCTGCTATGATCTAATTGAATGGCGGAACGGGCTTGAGGGGCTGAACAGCCTCCTCCTGTTCCTATAATTCCTAAAATTTCCACGGGATGTGGATAAAGTCGAGGAATTTGTGTCTCTGGTGTTATTAGTGCAAAGACAAACCCCAGCTACCAACTGAGATTAAATACACATTCAGTATATTTAAGAAATTATACACACACCTATACATAAATATATATGTCATGGGAAAAAGTGAGAAGAAATATTAAACAGAGACTCCACATAGCCTTGAAAATGGTTTCATTCTCTCTAAGCTGGTCTGAACAGGAAAAGGCTACACTTCATACCAAACAGCCAGCCACAGACTAAACACAATGAAAACAGTCGAATTGGACACTGAAGGAGCAATGCCCCAGACCCTATGCCTACCTTTCTCCCAAAGGATAGTGTTAGTTAGCTGTGTCTCAGTGGATAGCACTCTCACCTCTGAGTCAGAAGGTTGTGGGTTCAAACCCCACTCCAGGGACTCAAGCCCAAAATCTAGGTTGACACTCCAGTGCAGTACTGAGGGAGTGCTGCACTGTCGGAGATGCTACCTTTCGCATGAGACATCAGAGCCCTGTCTGTGCTCTCAGGTGGATGTAATGGAGGAAAAATTGGATAAGGGTCCATTCTGGGCGATGGTAGCGCAATGCGCTAACACCCCGCACCCGATGGACCCAGGGCAGGCAGGTCGCAAGTTTGGACCCAAGGGAGCACTTAACTGCAATCAGTGTTCCTTTCCAGGCCTCGCATGTGGAATCAATGCAAATTTACACTTTCCACTGCCAGAGGGAGCTCAAATCTCTTAAAGGGAGGATGGCTTTTTGGAAATCTCTTAAAGGTAGGTGGTACCTGTTATTTGCTGAAAATAACAGTCTACTGTCTGCATGGAGTCTGAACAGAGATTAGACATCGCACACGTAAAACACTGATGCAGTTCCCATCCCTATGTTTACACACTGATGAGTTATGTTAAGATGTGGAGATGCCGGTGATGGACTGGGGTTGACAAATGTAAGGAATCTTACAACACCAGGTTATAGTCCAACTGTTTTATTTGAAAATCACAAGCTTTCGGAGGCTTTCTCCTTCGTCAGGTGAAGTGACGAAGGAGAAAGTCTCCGAAAGCTTGTTATTTTCAAATAAAACAGTTGGACTATAACCTGGTGTTGTAAGATTCCTTACATAGAGTTATGTTAAAACATTGAATAAAGGTTGCGCACTACTAAATCCCACATCCTCTAATCTGCACGCCAGACCTCACTAATCTGCCGATCTAAGTTGGTACCAGGTCTGCGAGAGTGCATGCACTTCTCTGCTGATGGACTAGAGACCTTGGGTGCAAGAGGTGGACAGAAGGAGGGACATCCTATATCCGCGGGGGAGGGGGAGGGCAAGAGGCCCTCCAGACATATAATCAAAAGGCAGTGGGGGGAACAAAGTCAATACCAGGTGCACAGCATCATGACTATGGATGCAGTGCAGGAAGAAGTTCAATACTTTGACACGAGTGGTCAAGGTGAGTGAGGTCAACTGTCAAGTGGCGTCTCCTGCCAACTGCACCACTAGCCGCATCCACTGCTCCACACACTACACCCCTCACCACCCACATACCAACAAACTCTTTCCATCAGTACTCAACTCTTCCAATCAGATACTTCCTCTCACCCTTACACATTAACACTGTTTCAAGCCGCCCACCCACAACTCACAGGCCACACACACTGGCAGCTATTCAACCATAACAGGCACATCACCCAGACATACGTCCCACTTCCTTGCAGGAGAAGGTGGCGTATATCAGGAGGCAGCAAGCGGCAGTGGCATTTAGCACCTCGAGCCTGTTGCACCATTCAGTGCGATCATGGTGGACCTGTGACCTAACTCCATATATCCGCCTTAGCCCCATATCCCTTAATACCCTTGGTTCACAGAAATCTATCAATCTCAAATTTAAAATTCACAAGTGAGCTAGCATCAACTGCCGTCTGCAGAAGAGCGTTCCAAACGACTCCCACCCTTTGCGTGTAGAAGCATTTCCTAACTTCACTCCTGCACGTCCTGGCTCTAAATGTTAGGCTATGTCCCCTAGTCCTAGTATTGAAGTCTAGGAGACCTCCAAAAACAGTTACAAATGTCTCGGCAGCCAGAGGCAATAATCCAGCCACTAACCTGTAAATCCTGCATGGACCCTTTAAATACCACCGGTGGGGGGTCCTCCAGGCACTCTAAGACACGTTCAGATGGTTGGGGTTAAGACTGTGCATTGAGTTGAGCGTTAAGTCCCAAAATACTGTGTATCACTTTAAATCAGCATTGCACACTGATTGAAGCCATTTTCTCCCTACTTTACATGATTCCAGTGTTCATTATCTGCGCCTGCGCAAACTCCTATACCAAGATGGCGTCTCGTGCACGTCATGCAGGAACCGTGCGTGCGCATCCAAGACACCATCTTGGATGTTGGAGAGACCGTATAGCGCCGAAACAGCGGGCGCTACACGGCCCAATTTAGCGCCCAATAGATCCTATGGCACTATTTCGAAGACGAGCAGGGGAGTTCTCCCAGTGTCCTGGCAAATATTTATCCCTCAAGATGGCACCCCATCTACCACCTTAAACATCCCCTCCCTCCATCACTGGTGCACCTTGGCTGCAGTGTGTACCATCTACAGGATGCACTGCAGCAACTCTCCAAGGCTTCTTCGACAGCACCTCCCAAACCCTACCTCTACCACCTGGAAGAACAAGGGAAGCAGGCACATGGGAACAACACCACCTCCACGTTCCCCTCCAAGTCACACACCATCCTGACTTGGAAATATGTCGCCATTCCTTCATCGTCGCTGGGTCAAAATCCTGGAAGTCCCTACCTAATACCACTGTGGGAGAACCTTCACTACATGGACTGCAGCGGTTCAAGAAGGCTTCTCAAGGGCAATTAGGATGGGCAGTAAGTGCTGGCCTTCCCATGAATGAATAAAAAAAATCAACATCACTTTTTAAAAAAACGGATTATCTGGTCATTATCACATTGCTGTTTGTGGGACCTTGCTGTGCACAATTTGGCTGTTGCATTTCCTATATTAACACAGTGACTACACTTCAAAAGTACTTCATTGTGTTGGCCAGGGGCTGCAGAAAGTAACCTGAGACATCAGCTGCTGACACACAGGCAAGAGCAACTTTTGAACTGAAGTAACCTGAGTTCAGTCGCTGGCCTGAGCTGGCTGGAACCGGTTTGAATTAGCTAAGTTTTGTGAAAGACAAAGGAGATGTGATAAGACACAAGTCCTTATTTAGAAAAGGAGTAATGAGGTAATGCTACCTAAGTCCTTGGGACAGAGCCAATGAGGAGAAGACACAGACTAGGCGAGCAAGCCTAAACCAAAGGGGGAGAGAGACAGCACAGCTTGAAGAGATAAGATTTGGACTAAGAATGAAGAATCTGGGGCGTGGAGCCAGAGCGAAGACTCCGGAGACCAACCATCGCGGAAGTGGAAGAACCTATGTCAGGGACGTAGAGACGACGTCGAGAGAGAACGGAACGCCTGGCCAGCATCAGCTCTCCTTTTCGGGTATTATCCTTTATATTCTGTGACCACTCATGGAGTATCAGAGAAACCTAGTGGGTGTGCATTTAGATCCTAGTTTGGGTATAAAACTGTATAACCTGGTGCAAACTGCATGTCTATATTTAACCAGACGTATAGCGTTTAGATCCTAGTTTGGGTATAAAACTGTACAACCTGGCGCAAACTGCATGTCTATATCTAACCAGACGTATAAGCTATATGTATATGATCTAACGGTGTGAATAAAGTGAATTGAAAGTTAAGAGAGAATTGACTCTTCTCCTCTTTGTACTAAGCCAGTAACCATAACCGGTGACCTCTGGTCAACAATTGGCTGTAAAGCGCTTTGGCAGGTCCTGAGGTTGTGAATTGCGCTATATAAATGTAAGTTCTTCTTTCTTTCTAAAGCAGGCTTTAGCATAGCTTGGTGCCCAAGCAATAGCAATGAATTGTGGGAATCTGCAGCAGAGTGGGCCTAATTTTTTGAACCACATATGGAATTCTGGGAGACCTGAGGGGTGATACTGAATTATGGGAAGTGGTTCTGCAAGAGAACAGAATGAAAGACTGATGCACACTACAGACAGTCACCAGATGGCTAGGTTGCCCTGAAGCCATAATGAACCATAAAACTGTCTCGTCGGTCAGCTAAGGAGCTGACCAACTGCACACATTTGTTTAACATTGGTCAAATGATCTGAGATGGTTTGTTAATGGAGCGTGAAAGCTGCTTTATGGCCCTAGTCTGCAGCTTAAGTGCCGTGGATGTTAAAGAAAGATAAACAGGGCCTGGAGGTCCTGATCTCATCAGAACATGTGACAATGGACTATCCATAATTTCTGATATATGTCTATCAGATTTCATCAGCATATTGGAAGGGACTTGCATGATCTTGTTAACCCTTCTAAATTGGACATTACTGGTTTGAATCCAGAAAAAGAGGTTTGTCAGTGAAATTTAAGGTATAAAACGGTGTCCCAAGTAGAGAAGGAAGTCTGAAACATTGAGTTCATTGGAAGACCAGTCAGGGTCAGCAGACACCAGAGGCCTGCTCTTCCCCCAGTGGCCTGGCCAGCTGGACGTGGAGTTAAACTAGAGCAAGGCTAACTTCAGGCTGCAGAGTAACTCAAGTACAGCGAGCGTAAGAGCTGCAGTTGTAAGGTTGATTGAGGTTCTGTATCAAACCGACAGAAGGAAAACTTGTAGCATGTATCACCACAGTATTTCATCTCATGCCTCTCAGATAAGACGGGTAAATGGAGTTAAGATACAGATCGGCCATGATCTAATTGAATGGTGGAATGGGCTTGAGGGCTGAATGGCCCACTCCTGTTCTTACGTTGAGAGTCTTGGGCAGAAGTAGAAGAATCCGGCAGCCCTTGCCGGGTAGTTGAAGAAGGTGAAGGCGTAAGATGGTGACTCACCACAGATGTTCCCAAAAAAGACTTGTATTTTTATAGCGCCTTTCACGACCTCACGGCGTCCCAAAGCACTTTACAGCCAATAAAGTATTTTTTGAAGTGTAATCACTGTTGTAATGATGGAAATGGGTGGCTAATTTGCACACAGCCAGTTCTCACAAACAGCAATGTGATAATCACCAGATGACCTGTTTTAGTGATGTCACTTGAAGGATAAGTATTGGCCAGGACACCAATGGCCAATAAATCTGGAAAGAGGAATTAACTCATTTCTCTTGGGTTGTCTCTGTTAATTGATAGTTTCTGGCAGAGGCTAGACCAGCTGCATGTCCATGTAATCAGCTCTACTGTTTCTGGCATGATGGTCCTGACTTATTCCTGGAGCTCCTAACAATGAGAACCTCTATCCATCCGGGGATAGTGGCAGTTTCTCCTCCTTGAAGAATATTGATGAATCAGCCCTGTAATTTACTCAATTTAATCCTGATTCCTTTGACTTTTCCTTACCAACTTGAGTGGACAGAGTGGAGTGGACAGAAGATGCTCCTATAAATCATTGTATTATCTCCATCCCTATGGACCATCAACCAGGATTCAACTGGATACTTCATAGTTGGGTGCTTCTCAACCGCTCGAACTGGACAGGGACATTGCGCCTCAAACCTTCATCTACGGGGCCTTCGGAATGATGATGAGTGTCCTTACAGACAAATACAAACCATGTCCCATGTCGTTGAATCATGCCCGCTAACTAAACTATGCACTTTCCATGCTGGTAATGTCCATGCTCCAGGATGGCCGCAGTTATACACCAAGTCTGTATACACTAAATAAATACAGAATTCAATTTCCCATCTTTCCATGGTGTGATTTGAAATCATCATCTCATCAATGCCGGCCTTGCCAGCATCGCATACATCCTGAGAACAAATATATATCTATATATATATTTATATTGTCAGATCAGTGTTAAACCCTCCTGTGGTGGACTGAAACTCTCTCTCTCTCTCTCTGATGGCTGGTTACGACCTCCAGCTTGTTTCTTTCACTGGTTCTTTCATAAACTGGTTGATCAGGTGTCCTGAACTGTTACTCTATACTTTTCATCATTTTTCGTAAATCGCAAAGGCCCCATAGGTGAAGATTTAAGATGCACCGCCCCTGTGCAGTTTGAAAGCAGCTGGGGAGTGCCCAACTACCACTGGCCAGTTGAATCGTGATTGATGGTTTGTAGGGTCAGAGATGATATAATTTATAGGAACATCTGCACTCCGCCCTTCTCTAATCTGTTACCATAACCACTAGGCTAAAGAACAGCAGCAGTTAAAGGCAAAATGATTGACAATAAATGCAGCCTTGTCAACATCGCCCACATCCTGAGAACAAATATATATATATATAAAAAGAGTAATTATATTGTCAGATCAATGTTAAATCCTCCTGTGTTGAACTGAATCTGTCTCTCTGTGATGGCTGGTTATGGCCTCCAGCTTGTTCCTTTCAGTGGCTCTCCCATCAACGTATTTTGTTCCTGGTTCATCAGGTGTCCTGCTGTTTCTTAACTGTTACTTTACACTTCTGGTACTTTCAGAAGTGAGTTAACTTGTCATAACAAATGCTAAACCTCTCTCTGAACTGAACTGAGTTCGTCTGACTTTTGTCTGCATTTATCAATTGACTTGAAATATTTTCTAATAAGCATTGGTCCAGTTTCTGAGGAAGCCTTTTTGACAAAACTAAGGTCAGAAGAAAGTCTTTGCCCTCACTTAGTTTACAATAGTTGACTTCAAGTGGTATGTTCTTATAAGGAGACAGCTCTTCCGAAGACATCTTAAGGATAGCCTTTTTGGTCACTAGGGCTCAACCCCTGACCTTGACTATGGGCATCGATCGATAGGCTTGTATTCCCTTGAGTTTAGAAGATTGAGGGGTGATCTGATCGAGGTGTTAAAAATGTTACAAGAGTTCGTTAGGGTAGATATGGAGAAACTATTACTTCTGGGGACATAATTTTAAAATTAGAGCCAGGCCATTTAGGAATGAAATCAGGAAGCACTTTTTCACACTAAGGGTAGTACAAATCTGGAACACTCTCCCAAAAGGCTGTGGATGCTGGGGATCAGTTGGAGCTTTCAAGCCTGAGATCGATAGTTTTTTTTAGGCAAGGGATATGGAGCAAAGGCAGGATAAAGAAGTTGAGGTGCAGATCAGCCATGATCTAATTGAATGGCGGAACAGGCTCGAGGGGCTGAATGGGCTTCTTCTGTTCCTATGTTCTCTGCTTTACAATAGGTCGATGGTTTTGATAAGTGGGTTTGGAAGTCCACGATTCCAGTCTAGGAGAGGTCAAATTGGCTTGTTTTATATCTTTCTCTTTTCTCTCCTAAAAGCAACCGACCCTTATGGTTGTGTCTGATTTAACAAAAATAAGGCAAAAACTGCTTCTCTTAAATGCCCCCTAAAAATTAGTTATCAATATAGGAGCTTATCAATTAGAAAATATTTCAAGTTGAATGCGGACAAATTTTATTTTCATTGCTTCCTCTGCCAGTTAATAACCCTGATCTGACTCCGCTCTCAGTATCAGCACCTTAAGGTGCATTTACACTGCAACTGTAGCGCTGGTATGAGGTGGTTTCTCTTCACACTGATGCTGTGAATTGTAAATACGACCTGAATCTATAGCCAACCTGATGCCAGCGTGGAGTGGAGTGAGACTCCCTGGAGGAGGTGGTCTTACTCTTCACCTCAGGGTCAGTTTGGGCCTTAACACCATTGCTACACTTGTTGTGTGCATGCATCTTTAAACACAGAAGCAGTCACATGCTTATAAGAATCTCTCAATATCAAAAAGAAATGGAGTTTTACCCCATCACAGCCTACTGTGTCAGCCTTGTCTCAGAGGTAGCACTCTCATCTCTGAGTCAGAAGGTCATGGTTTCAAGTCCCACTCCAGCAACCTGAGCACAAAATCCAGGCTGACACTCCAGTGCAGTACTGAGGGAGCACTGCACTGTCAGTGGTGCCGTCTCTCGGATGAGACATTAAACTGAGGCCCCGTCTGCCCTCTCAGGTGGACACTATTCAAAGAAGATCAGGGGAGTTCTCCCCGGTGTTCTGGCCAGTATTTACCCCTCAACCAACATCACTAAAAACAGATGATCTGGCCATTATCACATTGCTGTTTGTGGGACCTTGGTGTGCGAAAATTGGCTGCTGCGTTTCCTATATTGCAACAGTGACTACACTTAAAAAGTACTTTATTGGCTGTAAAATGCTTTGGGTCATCTTGAGGTTGTGAAAGGCGCTGTATAAATGAAAGTCCTTTTACTGGATTTGCTCCTATTTTTCACATGGGTGGGAAAGTAATTAGAGGGAAATGTACTGAAAAAAAATCTGACATAATCAAATAGTTCCTGATGAGATCATCTTGGGACCAGTAGAACATTGTAAGCAATTGGAAACTTTGGACTCTCTCTATTAACAAAATTATATCCTAAAAGTCAAATTCAATGCAATAATCTTTCAGTAAGTTTTGACAGAACAGATAAGGGGCCCGTTAATCCCAGTTTCTGATCTGCTCTGCCGGTAATGTTCCACCTAAAGAAAGTGAATACTTCCGCTACGTGTAGACAAGGTAACCACCCAGAAGGCTTATTTCTCTGCACGGTGTGTAGCCAGGGTCATCGTGTGGTCGGCAGTCTTAAATAGACGCCATAGAAAGGATCCAGAGGAGAGAGATTTCCTCCATACAATATTTGTATGGAGAAACTGCAAACACACAATGTGTATACAATCGAGCTACACGTGGTGAATGGAAGCATTCTTCCTAAGGGTCTCCAAAGCCATAACCTGTCAGTATAATAAAAGCAAAAGGAGTGCACAATTAGACATGGTCGTAAATATATCGTAGTACTTTCAGATACCAAGGGTCAAACCAAAATTACTGCATTGAGGTCCCTCACCTTTTGAATCCAATATTGGATGCCTGGAGGCCGGATATAAGAATGTGAATGAACTGCCAGCCTTCAGAATCTGTGCTGTAACTGTACTTGGGCAACAGAAATCCCAGCCCTTCTGTAAAGATAATGCCAAAGATCTAGTTCGCCTCATAAATGGTTACTACGGTGTGAATGGACTGTGAAATATTACCTGGAGACAAACAGCCAGCTGTCACTTTCTATCAAATATCATCAGCAACAGTAATCTCTCCTCAGGCAAACAAAGCCTCCTCAGTAGGTGAAGTGAGGCAAGGAACTTCTTTAACCCGTTCACCAACGTAAAGCGGTGAGGCTTTCTACAGAATCTCACACACTGTCCACAGGATCTCACACACTGTCCACAGGATCTCACACACTGTCCTCAGGATCTCACACACTGTCCTCAGGATCTCACACACTGTCCACAGGATCTCACACACTGTCCACAGGATCTCACACACTGTCCACAGGATCTCACACACTGTCCTCAGGATCTCACACACTGTCCTCAGGATCTCACACACTGTCCACAGGATCTCACACACTGTCCACAGGATCTCACACACTGTCCACAGGATCTCACACACTGTCCTCAGGATCTCACACACTGTCCTCAGGATCTCACACACAGGATCTCACACACTGTCCTCAGGATCTCACACACTGTCCACAGGATCTCACACACTGTCCTCAGGATCTCACACACTGTCCTCAGGATCTGACACACTGTCCTCAGGCTCTCACACACTGTCCACAGGCTCTCACACACTGTCCACAGGATCTCACACACTGTCCACAGGATCTCACACACTGTCTACAGGATCTCACACACTATCTACAGGATCTCACACACTGTCCTCAGGATCTCACACACTGTCCTCAGGATCTCACACACTGTTCACAGGATCGCACACACTGTCCTCAGGATCTCACACACTGTTCACAGGCCCTTGCATGTTATTTGTTGCACACGGGGCCCACGCTGCCACCAGGGTCTCGCATGGTGTCACACATTGCTCACAAAACCTCGCGCAGCTGTCCCTAGGGCCACACACGTTGTCTGCAGGGTGTCGCAGGTTGTCTGCAGGGCCTTGCATGTTGGCCGCAGCATCAGTTTCAAGCACTCCTGCTGGATGTCAACCCGGTATTCAGAGTCGATGCTCTGGTCTCCGCTCACCGGGGCTGTCTGGAGTGGGGCCCGAACCAAACCTTTCTGACTCAGAGGTGGGAATCCTGCTCCTGAGCCAGTGGTGGTCACTCCGTCTGGACACGAGTCTCCCGCTCAATGTCAGCCAAGCATTTACAAACCATATTCTAGTCTCCACTCACCGGGACTGTCTAGAGTGGGGCTCGAACCCTTCACCTTCTGACACAGAGGCGTTAATGCTAGCACTAAGCCAAAGGCTCAATCCTCCGCTGCTCTGTAGAAGCAACAAATTTGTTCTAATTTTAGCTTGTTAATTTTACATTAGTAACCCTGAGGGACCTGTTAAAAACAAATGGGAAGGGGGAATAGAGATGAACAGTACTCAGTGGGTGATTCCTAAAAGGGATTTAATTGTCTTGCAGACAGAAGCCATATCTTCATTAAAGTTCCTTACGGTGTAATGCAGAGTATGGAAGGAGGTAAAGAATGCATCAGGTATTACTGGACAGCAGGTTAAAATGAATAGACACTTAACACATTCACGTCACACAGTCCCCTCAGGGAATGCGCAGCCCGAGCAATCATTTTGTTCTTATGTTCGAAAGAGACATCCATTTAGAAAAGATGAATACTAATTGATTGCCAGAATTAGTCAGGTTGATGCATGTGGTACTTTAATCCTAGCGTGCCCTTTTCTGGTTTCCTTCAAGGCTTTTGTTCAGTGTTTTACTTAATTTTGAATTGTTTATGCTAATCAGATAATTTAATGAACTTAATTAACAGGTGACCTATTAACATTTGCAGTCTAAGGAGTCACAAGGAAGAGTAGCTTATCTTGGTGTTATTAGCGCAATGACTTTAGAATTTGTTACAGTGCACAAATCTTCAGGTCTTACAGAGCACGTCACAGACATAAGTAAAGAACCTATCACCCCTGCGCTCACCGACCTACATTGGCTCTCGGTCTGGCAATGCCTCGATTTTAAAATTCTCTTCCTTGTTTACAAATCCCTCCATGGTCTCAACCGTCCCTATCACTGTAACCTTCTCCAGCCCTACAACTCTCCGCGATCTCTGCTGCACTCCTCCATTTCTGGCCTCTTACGCATCCCCGATTTTCATTGCTCCACCATTGGCGGCCGTGCCTTCAGCTGTTTAGGCCCTGAGCTCTGGAATTCCCTCCCCAAACCTTTCTACCTCTCTCTCCTTTTAAGATGCTCCTTAAAACTTAGCTCTTTGACCAAACTTTTAGTTACCTGTCCTAATACCTCTTTATGTGGCTTGGTGTCAAATTTTGTCTGATAACGCTCCTGTGAAGCGCCTTCAGACGAGTTGCTATGTAAAAGGCCCTATATAAATGCACGTTGTTGTTGTTGTTGTTGTCTGATGCAAATTCAGGAGGTTTTTATTACTGAGTTTGAGAATCCTGGCCCATTGTGCAGGATACTGTTAAGGTTGACAAGATTATGAGAGAAGACGAGGAGAATCGAGAAACAGAAAGAATGAACTTGTATTTATATAGCACCTTTCACAACTTCAGGATGTCCCAAAGTGCTTCACAGCCAATGAGGTACCTTTGAAGTGTAGTCACTGTTGTAAAGTAGGCAAGCATGACAGCCAATTTCTGTACAGCAAGATCCCACAAACAGCAAGAGATACATGGCCAGATAATCTTTTTCAGTGGTGTTGGTTGAGGTTCAAATATTGACCAGGACGCCTACTCTGCTTTTCTTCAAATAGTTCCAGGGGATCTTTTATGTTCATTTGAGAGGGAAGCATTTAACATCCATTTAACATCTCATCTGAAAGACAGCACCTCCGACAGTACAGCACTCCCTCAGTACTGCACTGGGAGTGTCAGCCTGGATTATGTGTTCAAGTCGCTGGAGTGGGACTTGAACCCACGACCTTCTGACTCAGAGGTGAGAGCCACAAATAGTGATCAGGTGATTCCAAGTTTCAGGACTTTGTAAAGTGCTTCATGAATTGGCCCGTGGATTGTGGGAGGAAGTGAAGACTGAAGGAGGTGAGGAATTACTCAGTTTTGATTCCCTGGGTTAGAATGAGCTAAAGTCTCGATTTCAACACAGCAAGGATCAGAGGGGCGGAGGAAGATCGTGGGATGGTAAATGTGAAGTGCGGACAAGAGAGGAACGTTCACAGGAACAATGACCATGGTAGGACCAATAAAACAGGTGAGGAAAGACACAAAGGAGAGAAGTTGGATACTAGCGGTGAGTGAAAGATTACATAGAATTTACAGCACAGAAGCAGGCCATTCGACCCAACAAGTCCAAGCCGGTGTTCATGCTCCACACGAGCCTCCTCCCACCTTACTTCCTCTCACGCTATCAACATATCCTTCCAATCCTTTCTCCCTCGTGTATTTATTTAGTTTCCCCTTAAATGCATCTATGCTATTCACCTCAACCACTTCATGTAGTATCGTGTTCCACATCCTAACCACTCTCTGAGTAAAGAAGTTTCGCCTGAATTCCTTATTAGATGTATTAGTGACTGTCTTATATTTAGGGCTCCTAGTTTTGGTCTCCCCCACAAATGGAAACATCTTCTCTACGTCTACATTGTTGAACCCCTTTATAATTTTCTATGAGGTCATGTCTAAGTCTTCTCTTTTCTAGAGAAAAGTGCCCCATTCCTGTTCAACCTTTCCTGATAAGTATATCCTATCATCCTTGTAAATCTTTTGCACTTTTTCTAATGCTTCTATATTACTTTTGTTCTCTGATCATCTGTCAGAGTGTGAGAGTATTGCCACATTGAATTTTTTGTGTAAAAGATCCCACTGCACTATTCGGTTCTGGCCACACTAGCATCTCTCCATCAAACCAGATTAACTGGTCATTTATCGCATTTACTGTTGTGGGACCTTGCTCACAAGTTGGCCACCATGTTACCCTACATAACAAAAGTGACTAGATCTCAGCAGCACTAACCCTGCCACAATTTCAGGCTGCTGCAGGATTTAAAGGGCTGCATAGCTTAAAGGAGCCAGGCACCACCCTCATTGGTTTTGAATGCCCAAGTTACTACTTTGCCAAAAAATCTCTGTGAGGTCAGCTGCCAGAGATCTCCTTACTCCTCAGACGCAGTTGCAGAAACATTGCAGGAGATGAGGTAGAGGAGGGAGGTCCTGTTTGGAACAAAGTGATGCCATCTCCCAGGAAGAGCTGCTAAGGGGCAGTGGAAGTGAGTACCAGGTAATGCCAGCTAAGAGGAGACTGCCACACCTTCCAAGAATGCCCTGTGTCTGCCACTGTCAGTGGCCTCCCCATAGACTGTGTTAAAGTGCTTGAATCGCTTAACAACAAGGTCCATGAAGCAACACGGTGTCTTTTATACCTGGAAATGTTCCTTCACTCCCATCTTTACAGGCTCCTCTACAGGTGCTTAATCTGCTTCCATACAGGCCAAGGACACCAAAGTGGAAAGGGCTGCCTCTTCTGGCTTCAACAGGCTTGCCAACCAGTTACAAGCAATTATGAAGGACGGTTTGACAGATCTCATCAGTACCACTAGGTCAGCTTTCCTGAAGATCAGTGGTTGTGGTGCGTCAGTGGCGCAGCAGGAATGGGCATGGATGGTGATGTTTCTCAGGGTATCACTGCATGCGTGCTTTCCCACAAGTCCTTTCCAGCGTACACATGCAACATTGACTACACTTCAAAAGTACTTCATTGGCCGTAAAGCGCTTTGGGACGTACAGAGTTTGTGAAAGGCGACGTGTAAATGCAAGTTCTTTCTTTATGTTAGGACTTGGCTGCTGTGAAACAAGAGTCCCCCTCAGTTTCTAAGAGGTTCACGTGGAGACACAGCACTCTGCCACCCCTCGCACTCCTGCCGTTTAGGTTTCTGGAAATGCTACGAAGATGGCTGCCGAGATCTCTCAATCCACTTCCGCCTTTTCTGCAGCGCCAAGCAACCCTACAATGCCAGTATTAAACAGGCGAGATCGGAAATGGTGCAAGATGGGCCACACGATAGAGCGCCTGGATATTCCCACTGGGGATTCCCCTAGACCGTTGCGTTTTGGAAGAAGAGGCGAAGCAACAGAGGGATACCAGGCTGATCAGGCAGCACCAGATGGGCATGGGGCTGCCCACAAATGTGCAGGCACTATTCCCACCCAGTGGAAATGACATTGAAAGATGGGGGGGAGGGGGGTTGGGTACCAAAATGGGCGGGGCTTTGGCAGAATAGCGCCCCTTATCCCAGCGGCAGACCTCCACCAATCTCCCATCAAAGTCCGGGCAGGAAATCGGGAGAACCCAGTGCAAATTAAGGGCCACGATTATTTTTTTGTGGATGTGTGAGCCTACATAAAGCAATCACTGCACCTCGAAAGTAACTCATTGTGTTGAGCACTCCCTGATGGTTTGATGGGATAAGACGACTAATCCTACAGCACTGTCGAGATGAGATGTAATCAGGACAGTTAGGCTATACTATGAAAATATACTCCAAGGGAGGATAGCAGGCTGATTTATCTTTCAGAGAAAACCATTGGTACTGAACATTAAGAGTTCAGTTCCCTTTTAAAAACAACATTTCCATTAACCCTTTGAGCCCCAGCGTTGGGTATGTGGCGACTTTCTCGTTTGGGTGCTGTGGGACCCACCAAGGACTTTATTTCTTGGCAGCACGATTTAATCATTGGGATGGGATTTTTGTGTCACAGATTGACCCGGTTGCTTTCTATGCCAATCACATCCCTCTGCTTAATCCAGTAAGCCTGCCCTTCAGTCACTAAACAAGTATACAGCGCTGTGCATTGAAGCAAGTCAAACACATTGTCTTAATGGAAGTTTTTAGCTTTGAACATGACTGTGCCTGCACAGAGTACGACACAATGTGACCTACACAGAGTCTGACCTTTCCAACTGACAGCTACCTAGTTCAGGAAGTGAAGCTGAACCCATTTGCAGAATGGATTAGGTGATGCTGACTAGTTTGCTGTTGGAAAACAGAAGATTTCTCTCTGGCGAAGGAGTAGACTAAGAGGAGACCTGATTGAGGTCTTTAAAATCACGAAGGAGTTCGACAGGGTGGGTATGGACAAACTGCTTCCACTTGTGGGTGAAACCAGAACAAGGGGACATCAATATAAGATAGCCACTAACAGGTCAAATAAAAAATGTAGGAGGAATTCTTTAAATAGAGAGAGTGGTGAGAAAGTGCAACTCACTGCCACATGGAGTGGTTGAAGCAGATGGTATTGATGCATTTAAAGGGAGGCTTGGTGCATACATGAGGGAGAAGGGAATAGGGGGAGACAGGGGCAGGGTGGGAAAAGGTCATTAGAGTGAGAGGAGGCTCGTGTGGAGCATAATCACCTGCATAGACCAGTTGCGCCAAATGGCCTGTTCCTGTGCAGTAGATTCTATGTAATTCTGTGGAAGGGTTACAATGAGCAGTGAGGAGTCCGTACACGCGACACTTAATGTCAAACCACTACAGACCTGGTATCCTAAGATATGAGGATCCCAGCACCACCAACAAGGCTCCCTCACGCATTCCAAGTGAAGGCCGATCACTGCCAGAATGTGAAGGAGAGGGAAAGGCTCGCCCCGCAGCTCATCCGGTAAAGGTAGTGTGTAACAGAGCCACACAGAGCAGGAGGTACTGGGATCAATTCCTGGTCTGTGCTGAGTTCGCTGATCATAGCCAGTGCAGCAGGAGTGGGGCTCCAGTCCGCCTCAGTGACCCTGGGTGGAAAAAACAATCTTACGCCTGACCGCTACCTAGTGACTCCTGCTGGATAGTGTGTGCTCGCACCCATGGATGTCAGGTGAGGCTGCGATGTGTTCAGTATCCCGCTGACAGGGAGTGTCTAGGCTCATACACAAAGAATGGCCACTTGGGGGAGGCACTACAGGCTGATGGGTAGCTCAACAACAACAACTTGCATTTATATAGCACCTTTAACATAATAAAACATCCTAAGGCGCTTCACAGAAGCGTAATCAGAGAAAAGTTTACACTGAGCTAAAGAAGGAGCCATTAGGACAGGTGACCAAAAGCTTGATCAAAGAGGTAGGTTTTAAGCAGCATCTTAAAGGAGGAGAGAGAGGTAGAGAGGTTTGGGGAGCAATGACCAGTTAATCTGTTTTTGGTTGAGGGATAAATATTGGCCAGGACATGACTTCCTCTGACTTATGTTCCACTGTTTTGGCCGTGTAGTTCAACATCCTATTGGCTCTGTTGGTTGCTGCTCTGCATTGGTTGGACTTGTTGAGCATTGAGTCAACTAAGACCCCATGTCTCTTTCAGCCTCATCCTTAGCTATTTTAATGCTATTCACGGAGTATACGTGTCTATTTTTACTTCCTACGTGCAGGACTTTCCACTTGTCTGTATTAAATTTCATCTGCCATTGTCACATTTTGTCCAACTCATTCTGCAATTTCTAAGCTGCTTCCTTTGATATCATCTCCAAATGTGATTACTGAATCCAGATTGTTTGAACTCTTCCATTAAAATAACGTTCCTGTTCTCACATGCCCTTCCTATCTCTTCATAGAGCAAATTGCCCTCCTTACTCTCACCATATGGTCTGTAGCATACCCCAATAGTTTCAATTTTTTAGCATCAGAGTGGTTCATGTTGTAGAATATCACAAAACATTCTGCAACATACCCATTCCCTTGTGTGTATGTTTAAGCTGCTGCTGTCTATGTGCTCTGGGACTTAATTGGCGAGATGAAAGGACACTGTCTTTGCACTTTGGCTGAGGTGTCCTTCTTACAAGTTATGTGCAAGATACCTTCATATAAACTTCTGACGCAAGGTCATCGACCTGAAACATTAACCCTGTTTCTTTCTCCACAGATGCTGCCTGACTTGCTGAGTATTTCCGTCATTTTCTGTTTATATTTCAGATTTCCAGCATCCACAGTATTTTGCTTTTGATTTCGTACAAACTTCCCCTGCTGCCCTACTGCTCACTCAAGGATCTGCTGCTGATACAGTTAGGAACATAGGAACAGGAGTCAGCCATTCCGCCCCACGACCCTGTACTGCCATTCAATTAGATCATGGCTGATCTGTACCTCAACCCTATTTACCCACTCTTGTTTCATATCCCTCGGTACTCTTACCCAACAACAATCTGTCGATTTCGGTTTTGAACATTTCAGTTAACCCAACATCCACAGCATGCTGGATCAGCGATCTTTCCCTATTGAATTCCTTCTATGCGTTCCAGCGAGCTGATACTCTACACCCAAACGCTGTATGAGTAAAATCTGTCCTAACGTGTTTTGCGCACATTTTATTTTCGTTGACTTGGCCCGTTCCTAACTGTACAACATGTGGATTTTGGTGGAAGAGTTCCAAAAGTCCATATGATCCAATTTTGTGGAATATTCCCATGGATAATCTCTACAATGCTCTCATTTATGCTGTGAGCATAGTTTGCATTCCTTGAGAGTCTTAAGTAATGATGAGTCCCATGAATAATTCAGTGTGCCCTGCCCATTAGCAGACTTAAATTCCTCTGTTCCTTAGTAATGGAAATGTAACACAATCTGTAATAAGAATACTTAACCCCAAATACAGCACAAGCCTTAAAGGGGACGCCGATAAACAGGATGTCTGCTAAATTGGAACAAGGCTTCTTTGACAGCACCTCCCAAACCTGCAACCTCTACCAAGGGCAGCAGGCACATGGGAACAACACCACCTGCACGTTCCCCTCCAAGTCACACACCATCCCGACTTGGAAATATATCGCTGTTCCTTCATCGTCGCTGGGTCAAAATCCTGGAACTCCCTTCCTAACAGCACTGTGGGAGAACCTTCACCACACGGACTGCAGCAGTTCAAGAAGGCAGCTCACCACCACCTTCTCAATGGCAATTATGATGGCCTTGCCAGCGACGCCCACATCCCATAAACAAATTTTTAAAAAATTGTTGAGAATAGTGATTACCAGTGAACCGATCGCTGGTTTAGTCAAGTCTCTTCAATCTAGTTAGAAGGAAAATAAATCACAAAGTGCTTCTACAAAAAAATTGCCTTTATGTAGCATCGTTAACGTAGGAAAATGACCCATGGCGTTAGGAAAAATTGGATGCCGGGCTAAAGGACATTAATACAGGGACTTGGTCAAAGGAGGATCTAAGGAGGGTCTCAAAGGGGGAGAAGGAGGTGGAGAGGTTTAGGGAGGGAATTCCAGAGTGCGGGGCCTAGGTGGCTGAAGGCACGGCTGCCAAAGGTGGGGCAAAGGAAGGAGGGACAAAAAGATTCTGGAGTCAGAGGAGCAGTGTAGGGCTGGAGGGGGTTACAGAGATAGAGAGGAGCAAGGCCATTTTGGGATCTAAACATGAGGAACAGACTCACTGCCCAACATTTGCCAACCTATCGCTAGCCACTGAACTTCAGAGTAAATCACGCAATGAATTAGTTATTTTTGAAGTGCACTGACTGTCATTATGTAGGCCCTTTGGGCAGTGAGTCTCACAGCTAAGTTTTCTTTGCCATCTCCCCTGCCTGCCGAAAATTCAGAATATATAAATGATCTCCGATATGGGAGAGCGGCACAATACCAACGTTTGCAGATGATGCATAAATAGGAAGAAGGGGTAATTGATTTAAAATTCACAAGAGCAGAATAGGTTGCGATGGAGAGAGAGAGAAGGATGTGATGGAGAGAGAGAGGGATGTGATGGAGCGAGGGATGTGATGGAGAGAGAGAGGGATGTGATGGAGAGAGAGTGAAGGATGTGATGGAGAAAGAGAGGGATGTGATGGAGAGAGAGAGGGATGTGATGGAGAGAGATGTGATAGAGAGATGGAGGGATGTGATGGAGAGAGATGTGATAGAGAGATGGATGTGATGGTAAGAGAGGAGGATGTGATGGAGAGAGAGAGAGGTGATGAAGAGAGAAGGATGAGATGGAGAGAGAGAAGGATGTGATGGAGAGAGGTGATGAAGAGAGAAGGATGTGATGGAGAGAGAAAAGGATGTGATGGAGAGAGAGATAGAAGGATGTGATGGCATTCTGCAAATGTCATGTTAGGTGTCGACAGTACTGGTGCAAGGAGAAGGCTGTGCCTTCATTGTTAAGCGATCCTGTCTCTTCAGAGCTGGTGCACCCATCGTATTTCTTTCTACTGATGCTGTGTATTCCCAACGGTGTCCGTTTCTGTTTCTGTCATGCTATGTATCGTGTATCTTTAAAATGTTTTATAAAACTTAAAAATTGTGTCACAAAACTTTTTGTTGTAGTGAGTTTTGAAACATTCTTTGCGATTTTTTTTTGTATTTATGTCTGTCCACTCCGAGACCTGTAGCTCAGTACCTGGGCCACTGGCTTGTTCCTAATAATACTTTGTATGTTCACAGCTCCTGTGTGCTGCTGTAAATCTGAATTTACAGCTCGAGTGTCAATGGAGACTGTGAGCGTACAGCTGGAGGAACAGGTGTTAGAGATTCATGGGGTGCTCGACAATCGTGCATTATGAGTGTCACCACCAAGGGGACATTTGAATGCATTGCACTTTCGTATAACATCAGTTAAAGGGAAACTCTTCACTTAATTTGTCACCGAATCCTAAGCATTATAATGAGGGATATATGTACAATTACTAATATTTGTACACATCCTTATGTTGTGGTGTATCAATTTAATTTCCCAAGGGTCCCCCTCCGCCACACAAGGGCTTATCAAAGAAGATTGGGACAGAATACGACTTTTCTACTCAGTATCAGAGAAGGTACAGTACGAGTTAGATATAAAGTAAAGCTCCCTCTACACTGTCCCATCAAACACTCCCCAGGGCAGGTGCAGCACGGGTTAGATACAGAGTAAAGCTCCCTCTACACTGTCTCATCAACATTCCCAGGAACAGGTACAGCACGGGTTAGATACAGAGTAAAGCTCCCTCTACACTGTCTCATCAAACACTCCCAGGAACAGGTACAGCACGAGTTAGATACAGAGTAAAGCTCCCTCTACACTGTCTCATCAAACACTCCCAGGTCAGGTACAGCACAGGTTAGAAAGAAAGAACCTGCATTTATATAACACATTTCACAACCTCAGGACATCTCAAAAGCGATTTACAATTAATGAGGTACTTTCAAAGTGTAGTCACTGTTGTAGGGAAGAAATAGAATGACCTGTTAAGTGGAAAACAGGAGATGATTAAAAGGCAAAAGTGATTTTGAGATGAGGCAATAGGAGCACAATGGGAGTAAATAAAAGACAAATAGGAGACACAGAGAGAGGATGTGAATAGCTGAGGAGGCGGGGGATGAGGCAGGTAGAAATAGGAGCACCAAGAACTGTAAAGCAGGGCAGGCCTCAGTGGACCAGGACCCTGGGAGAAGGAATACAGCAGGTCGGCACCAGGGGTACGGAACCTTCCGCCAGCACGGTGTTCCCATGGTGATTTGGGTTCGGGTGACACTTTGGGGCTTGCTCTATCTGACAAGTGCCCAGGTGGAGCGGGGAGGGTAACGGGCTCTCGATTTGTTTTCCCATTGAATGGTGGATGAGTGCAACAGACTCTCAGGCCACAGCAGCTGAAGTATTAAGTTATTCCTTCAAAAGAAAGAAAGACTTGCGACTTTCACGACCTCAGGATGTCCCAAAGTGCTTTACAGCCAATGAAGTAGTTTTAAAGTGTAGTTATTGTGTTAATGTAGGAAACGTGGCAGCCAATTTGTGCACAGCAAGGTCCCACAAGCAGCAATGTGATAATGACCAGACAATCTATTTTTACTGTTGTTGGTTGAGGGATAAATATTGGCCAGGACACCAGGAAAATTCCCCTGCTTTTCTTCGAATGGTGCCATTAGATCTTTTACGTCTACTTGAGAGGGCAGACGGGACCTCAGTTTAACGTCTCATCCAAAATGAGAGTTGGATAGATACCTGGTGCAAAGGGGGATTATAAAAATAGGTATAGGTGGATGGTCATAGGTTCCATTGGAATCTGATGTTTTCTGCACTGCAACTTCATTCAACTCCCTTTAACGCTCATGAAGAAATATGACACCACTTTACTTCAGCAGATCAAGTTAGGTACAATAGATGATACAGTGGCTAGTGGAAGCCACTGCGTTTTTAATGGACTGGTTGGATCTTTTGTATTGTGCGTCTCCTCATGTTAAAAGAAAGCCTGAATGAACCTCACTGGGGTAATTCTGTGTAGCCACAGTGAAGGGTCAGTCAGAGATGGGGCAGATAAGGTGACCTGCGCCCACCTGGTGAGGCTCCAACCTGGGAGCACAACCTTACAAAATTAACCAGTTATATCTCAGCACCTGAATGTTTTAACATCGGTGTGTGATCAGTAGATCTATTGAAATCTGAGAGCAGCCCCCACGAGCTAACAATATAAGTGCACAGTTTCCAACCTGCTCTGCATTTTAGCATTCGATAGATTAATGAGATTTTTAAAAACCAGGCCATATGTGTGTGAGTTGATGGTTAAAGGAGTTGACATCTCTTTGCTTTTTTCTTTTAATTATTAATTATCTGAGACTTCACTTTGGTGCTTCTGATTTCAGTATTTGAATTCTAATTGAGTGTGGAATTGTACTAGACTCGATATTTGAGTGCTGTATTGTACTAGACTCGATATTTGAGTGCTGTATTGTACTAGACTCGATATTTGAGTGTGGAATTGTACCAGACTCGATGGTTGAGTGCTGTATTGTACTAGACTCGATGTTTGAGTGCTGTATTGTACCAGACTCGATATTTGAGTGCTGTATTGCACTAGACTCGATGTTTGAGTGCTGTATTGTACCAGACTCGATGGTTGAGTGCTGTATTGTACTAGACTCGATGTTTGAGTGCTGTATTGCACTAGACTCGATGTTTGAGTGCTGTATTGTACCAGACTCGATGGTTGAGTGCTGTATTGTACTAGACTCGATGTTTGAGTGCTGTATTGTACTAGACTCGATATTTGAGTGCTGTATTGTACTAGACTCGATATTTGAGTGCTGTATTGCACTAGACTCGATGGTTGAGTGTGGAATTGTACCAGACTCGATGGTTGAGTGCTGTATTGTACTAGACTCGATGTTTGAGCGCTGTATTGCACTAGACTCGATGTTTGAGTGCTGTATTGTACTAGACTCGATGTTTGAGTGCTGTATTGTACTAGACTCGATGTTTGAGTGCTGTATTGTACTAGACTCGATGTTTGAGTGCTGTATTGTACTAGACTCGATGTTTGAGTGCTGTATTGTACTAGACTCGATATTTGAGTGTGGAATTGTACCAGACTCGATGGTTGAGTGCTGTATTGTACTAGACTCGATGTTTGAGTGCTGTATTGTACTAGACTCGATATTTGAGTGTGGAATTGTACCAGACTCGATGGTTGAGTGCTGTATTGCACTAGACACTATGTTTGACGGTTACAACTCAGCTGAGTGGGAGTGGCAAGGGGAGTTCCTTGTTTTATTCAATCTGAGTATCAGCCCAATTTGGATTCTTTTCCCCCAAAACAACGAGAGAAGAGGGAACAATACACACAGGAAGGAACTACTGAGGTTATGGGACAGCTGCCGATTTTGGATGGTGAGCATCGTGTTAACGTTTCCTAATGACAGTTTCAGGTGGGAGCAGAGTGATGATCAGTTGTCCTAAGTTTTCCTTGAGAAACCTACGAGCCAAGGCCTACACCACATGGCAAAACCAAAGAAAGAAGGAAAATAACTTGCATTTCTATAGAGTCACTCAGGACCTCAGGACATCCTAAAGCGCTTCACAGCCAATGAAGCGTAGTCACTGTTATAATGTAGGGAACGTGGCAGCCAATTTGCACACAGCAAGATCCCACATCAGCAATCAGATAAATGACCAGATAATTGCCTAGAAATTGAATCCACTGCACCTGTTTTACAGGCGTAAAAGATGCAGGTTGATCAAAGCTGTAATCCACAAAAAACAGGGGAGCACAGGCCTTAATTCAAACATTTTGCCGCTGTAATGCAGTTTCTGGTCAGTAGAGGTCCCTTGTGTAGTATAATACTCACTTGGTGCAGGGTTGCATTAGAATTCTTGAGGCCCTGGGCACCTAGACAATTCACGCCTCCATTAAAATGTAATAAAATGCCTAAAGATTAATATCCAACCTTGTGAAGAGCTGCAGATTTTCGTGCACTTTCTGTGAGGCTCCGGCATCCTCTTCTATTCTTTCCACTCTGTTCAGGCAATTCTACGACTGCATGTTCCCACCGTTGGGACCAAGTGTGGGCCACACAATGCAGGTGTGACCAGAGTCAGGTAACTAAACACCCCATCCTCAGCGCTCAAATTCCAGTCACTACTTGTCGCGCATTGTGATTAATACAACTGGCAGGTGGTGCTGTTTAATTTCATGGTGAGCTTCACTGGCCTCCAGTCACAGGGCCTCTGGTCACAGGCCCCTCAGTCACAGGCCCCCCAGGGACAGGTCCCCTCAGTCACAGGCCCCCCAGGGACAGGTCCCCTCAGTCACAGGCCCCCCAGGGACAGGTCCCCTCAGTCACAGGCCCCCCAGGGACAGGTCCCCTCAGTCACAGGCCCCCCAGGGACAGGTCCCCTCAGTCACAGGCCCCCCTGTCATGGGCCTCCAGTCACAGGCCCCCCTGTCATGGGCATCTGGTCACAGATCCTCCGGCCATGGGCCCCCATGGTCACTAGCCCCATAGGCCTGTGCATCAATGTGGCCCTGACACAGTCAAACATCTCTTTCCAGTGGCTGACTCGGTGCTCAGATTTGCTCTGAAGCTGCCTGGAACGGGGCTTGACCTTCCAGCACAGTCTCTCATCGCCAGCAGATGGATCCAGAGGGGCAGAGAATCAACTCAATCGGCGGGTTTCCCAGTAGAGCCACCAGCAGCAAACATAAATATCTGGCAATTTGTTAGGAACATTCAATCTCTTGAGTCTGTTCCGCCATTCAGTTAGATCATGGCTGATCTGTATCTTAATTCCATCGACCCACCTTGGCTCCATATCCCTTAATACCCTTATCTAATAAAATTCTATCAATCTCAGTTTTGAAATTTTCAATTGACCCCCAGCATCAACAGCTTTTTGGGGGAGAGAGTTCCAGATTTCCACTGCCCATTGAGTGAAGAAGTGCCTCCTGACATCACCCCGAATGGCCTAGCTCTAATTTTAAGGTTATGCCCCCTTGTTCCCACTTGCCGGCCCAGACAAGCCTTTCCCAGACACGGCAAAGAGCCGCGAATATCAATGAAAGTTGCCACATGTACTGTTACCTCCTCATTGAATTGCACCATGGAAATGGGCGGATTTCACAGCAATAGGAGCCCCACCGTATTACAGAACCCCAAACTACCAGAAGCAGCTCTAATATAACGGAGATCTAAATTGAAGCGCCAAGTACGGGCCAGGTCTGAATTTCATCTGTGAAACGTCTTCACCAGAAAACGTGTCAACAGTCACCAGCTGCACCATGTGACTAAGTTTCCGCCTCCTGCAGTTATTCACGTGGAAGTGAAATTTTAGTAAATTAAAGGAGAGGGTGCAGAGGAGGCTTACCAGGGTGATGCCAGGGATGAGGAACTTTAGTTATGTGGAGAGATTAGAGAAGCTGGAATTGTTCTCTTTAGAGCAGAGAAGGTTTAAAGGGAGATTTAATGAGGTGTTTAAAATTATGAGGGGTTTTGATAGAGTAAATAAGGAGAAACTGTTTCCACTGGCAGGAGGGGATGAGGAGAATTTTTTTTTTACACAGCGAGTTGTTATGATCTGGAATGCACTGCTTGAAAGGACGGTGGAAGCAGATTCAGTAGTAACTTTCAAAAGGGAATTGGATATATACTTGAAAAGGAAAAAATTGCAGGGCTATGGGGAAAGAGCAAGGGAGTGGGACTAATTGGAGAGCTCTTTCAAAGGGTTGCACAGGCACGATGGGCCGAATGGCTGTATGCTGCATGAAGGTAATCGTTGCCAAACAAAAGGGGCCCCCAAAACCCGCGGCCCCAACATCCCGCTGTAAGTTCTGGGACACGCCTCCACGAGACCTTCTGTGCTCACCCTGCCGGAAGATGTGGGTCATGGGGAGGTCACCTCATCTCAATAATGGCAGCAGCCCAGCCCACTAGGGGGAGGCCGGGAATCCCTAGTGACGGCTGGCCACTCCCACCTTTCCCCCCTCCCTCAGAAACATTTTGATTATGCGCCCTTCTTTATAAAAGGGGAAGCTGAAAAATCATCAGAAACTACAAAAATTTTCCATGGGTCCAGGTCAAGTCCACTAAACCTTCCAGGCTGGGGACGGCCTGGGAATCCCCTCCCTAGACCACACCCTCCTCTTACACTAGTGTCCTTGTTTCAGGCTTCGGCCTGCTGACCATTGTGGTCCCTGGAGTGAAACTTGTCTCGGTGGTATCGTTCCCGCCTCCTGAATCAGAAAGTACAAGGTTTGAACGCCACTCAGGACATTCCCGGGGATTGGAGACTGGAACTCCAGACGGTCCCGGGGAGTGGAGACCGGAACTCCAGACGGTCCTGGGGAGTGGAGACCGGAACTCCAGACAGTCCTGGGGAGTGGAGACCGGAGCTCCAGACGGTCCCGGCGAGTGGAGACCGGAACTCCAGACGGTCCCGGGGAGTGGAGACCGGAGCTCCAGACGGTCCCGGCGAGTGGAGACCGGAACTCCAGACGGTCCTGGGGAGTGGAGACTGGAGCTCCAGACGGTCCCGGCGAGTGGAGACCGGAGCTCCAGACGGTCCCGGCGAGTGGAGACCGGAGCTCCAGACGGTCCCGGCGAGTGGAGACTGGAACTCCAGACGGTCCCGGCGAGTGGAGACCGGAACTCCAGACAGTCCCGGGGAGTGGAGACCGGAGCTTCGGCTCTGAATTCTGAGGTACTCTCATCCGGTGGGTGTGGGTGCCCCTCCCTCATCATATGGGTTGTGGGAGCCCATTAAACCCTCCTGCCGTACAGGACTAACCACCCAACGGCTGATATAAAGAGGGTTAAGGTTGTGGAAGGAGTGTTCACGTCGCGGCCTGTCAGACTGTTGAACAGCCTGCGATTCCTTCCACTACTCCACGCTGTTCTCTAAGGGATACAGACACTATAAATGTGTTTAAACCACTTTGACATGTTCACTAGAAATGGAACAGATAGTAGCCTTGGCTGGAATGTAGCCGCAGCATCCCTTCAAAGGAACAAGACACGCTGACATGCTATTGCCCTGGGAATCCTGGGATGTTGCTGGGAGGCCGTCCCATAGATCTGTGGGGCTGGCTTTAGCTTGGAAATAATCAATGAAAGTAATGAATGGACTTGGGTCAAGCATCTGTTAGCAGGTCCACAAACCCAGCACTTTAATTTGATAGCTTTGTTCAATTGTGTATGATATCTGTCTGCCAATCAGCCTTTGATCTTCTGGGATCAAAGGGCAGCAGAGTTATAAACATGAAGGGAATCTGTGCTCACTGGTTCTTCCTGTCCTGCGGTACCACAACCCATGGGGTAGATCCAGTCTCATGTTTAAGCTTCTGTGTTACAGACGGCCCAAGTTCAGTGTCACTGGGATAGTTACTGAAGATATTTTATTATTTTGAGAACCGAGGTGGTGTAAAATAAATCAAAAGCAAAATACTGCGGATGCTGGAAATCTGAAATAAAAACAGAAAATGCTGGAAAAACTCAGCAAGTCAGGCAGCATCTGTGGAGAAAGAAACAGAGTAAACGTTTCAGGTCGATGATCTTCCGTCAGAACTGTTCTGTTTTTATGGCATAAAATAAATGTTCTAATCTAGTGTAATCTCCTTACAAGGTTATGTTGATAGGGTTAGATGAAGTAGGGTGGGAGAAGGCTTCTGTGGAGCATAAACACCGGCACAGACCAGTTGGGCCGAATGGCCTGTTTCAGTGCTGGACATTCTGTGTAGTATTGATCTTTGATACTGTTTTATTTTTACTGTTCATGAACCAGGTTTGTAGATTATTGTTTAAAACACACAGTCTGATAGATTCAGTATTCTTGTTACCTGAAGACTATGTGAAATAAAGAGGGCTTGTGTCAATTGCCATGAGCAAATTACTGTAACAAAGGGGTTTTGTGTTCGACCCAACATCACCAGATAATTGTGTACAAGGTCTCACTTTGGGTCATAGGAAGTGAGGGCTCACTTAATGGACTGGTGCTACATACTCAACACAGGATTGCCCAATAATCATAACATCATTCTGTACCTGTTCCTGGGAGTGTTTGATCAGACAGTGTCGAGGGAGCTTTACTCTGTATCTAACCCGTGCTGTACCTGTCCTGGGAATGTTTGATGGGACAGTGTAGAGAGAGTTTTACTTAACAACAACTTTTATGTAACAAACATCCCAAGGTGTTTAACAAAAATTTGGAAGATACTTTAGCATTTGCTGTTTGTCGGACCTTGCTGTGTGCAAATTGGCTGCCATGTTTGCCTACATAACAAGAGTGACTACACTTCAAAAGTAATTTGTTGGCTGTGAAATGCTTTGGGACATTCTGAGGACATGGCTTAGAGATGAGAGATACACCCACCGAGATGAAAGATACACCCACCTCTAGCCAAACTGTTCCAGTACAGCTACAACACTGGCATCTACCCGACAATGTGGAAAATTGCCCAGGTATGTCCTGTCCACAAAAAGCAGGACAAATCCAATCCGGCCAATTACCGCCCCATCAGTCTACTCTCAATCATCAGCAAAGTGATGGAAGGAGTCGTCGACAGTGCTATCAAGCGGCACTTACTCACCAATAACCTGCTCACCGATGCTCAGTTTGGGTTCCGCCAGGACCACTCGGCTCCAGACCTCATTACAGACATGGTCCAAACATGGACAAAAGAGCTGAATTCCAGAGGTGAGGTGAGAGTGACTGCCCTTGACATCAAGGCAGCATTTGACCGAGTGTGGCACCAAGGAGCCCTAGTAAAATTGAAGTCAATGGGAATTAGGGGGAAAACTCTCCAGTGGCTGGAGTCATACCTAGCACAAAGGAAGATGGTAGTCGTTGTTGGAGGCCAATCATCTCAGCCCCAGGACATTGCTGCAGGAGTTCCTCAAGGCAGTGTCCTAGGCCCAACCATCTTCAGCTGCTTCATCAATGACCTTCCCTCCATCATAAGGTCAGAAATGGGGATGTTCGCTGATGATTGCACAGTGTTCAGTTCCATTCTCAACCCCTCAGATAATGAAGCAGTCCGTGCCCGCATGCAGCAAGACCTGGACAACATCCAGGCTTGGGCTCATAAGTGGCAAGTAATATTCGCGCCAGATAAGTGCCAGGCAATGACCATCTCCAACAACAGAGAGTCTAACCACCTCCCCTTGACATTCAACGGCATCACCATCACCGAATCCCCCACCATCAACATCCTGGGGGTCACCATTGACCAGAAACTGAACTGGACCAGCCATATAAATGCTGTGGCTACGAGAGCAGGTCAGAGGCTGGGTATTCTGCAGCAAGTGACTCTGCTCCTGACTCCCCAAAGCCTTTCCACCATCTACAAGGCACAAGTCAGGAGTGTGATGGAATACTCTCCACTTGCTTGGATGAGTGCAGCTCCAACAACACTCAAGAAGCTCGACACCATCCAAGATAAAGCAGCCCGCTTGATTGGCACTCCATCCACCACCCTAAACATTCACTCCCTTCACCACCGGCGCACTGTGGCTGCAGTGTGCACCATCCACAGGATGCACTGCAGCAACTCGCCAAGGCTTCTTCTACAGCACCTCCCAAACCCGCGACCTCTACCACCTAGAAGGACAAGAGCAGCAGGCACATGGGAACAACACCACCTGCACGTTCCCCTCCAAGTCACACACCATCCCGACTTGGAAATATATCGCCGTTCCTTCATCGTCGCTGGGTCAAAATCCTGGAACTCCCTTCCTAACAGCACTGTGGGAGAACCGTCACCACACGGACTGCAGCGGTTCAAGAAGGCGGCTCACCACCACCTTCTCAAGGGCAATTAGGGATGGGCATAAATGCCGGCCTCGCCAGCGACACCCACATCCCATGAACGAATAAAAAAAACAAGGCTGACACTTGAGGAGGTATGGGTGGACAGATGGACTTTTTGACAGATGTCAATGTTCATGAATACATGACAAAATTAGATCCACACAACGATTAACAATACATGATGATATTATGCACCGAACAAAACACAAACCTCTTATTTACAGACATTGAAACGCGTCCTTTATAAACATTAATAAGCATTGTAGCCTGCAGTATTGACCCCCAATTCAAGGACACATATAAAACCCCTTTCATTCGACAGGCACTGTAACAGTATCAAATTGACATAATTCAGTAAACACAGCTGCTCACACCTGGATTCATCAGTTCGTCTTTCAACCAAACGCCCCAAGTCCTACACAGAAATTCTAGCTGGGCTGGGACATCTTGGATTTAAAGAGGCTTGACTTTGAACACATACAAAAGCATCACAGGACACGTTATCAGTTTTCATCCCAGAGGTGTCAGGACATTAAGTTGTGACTTCTCTTTATCCTCCCTCAATCTTATTTACGTGTCAGCTATGGCTCAGTTGGTAGCACTTGTGCCTCCGAGTTTTTTTAAATTCGTTCACGGGATGTGGGTGTCGCTGGCGAGGCCAGCATTTATTGCCCATCCCTAATTGCCCTTGAGAAGGTGGTGATGAGCCGCCTTCTTGAACCGCTGCAGTCCGTGTGGTGACGGTTCTCCCACAGTGCTGTTAGGAAGGGAGTTCCAGGATTTTGACCCAGCGACAATGAAGGAACGGCGATATATTTCCAAGTCGGGATGGCGTGTGACTTGGAGGGGAACGTGCAGGTGGTGTTGTTCCCATGCGCCTGCTGCTCTTGTCCTTCTAGGTGGTAGAGGTCGCGGGTTTGGGAGGTGCTGTCGAAGAAGCCTTGGCGAGTTGCTGCAGTGCATCCTGTGGATGGTGCACACTGCAGCCACAGTGCGCCAGTGGTGAAGGGAGTGAATGTTTAGGGTGGTGGATGGGGTGCCAATCAAGCGGGCTGCTTTATCTTAGATGGTGTCGAGCTTCTTGAGTGTTGTTGGAGCTGCACTCATCCAGGCAAGTGGAGAGTATTCCATCACACTCCTGACTTGTGCCTTGTAGATGGTGGAAAGGCTTTGGGGAGTCAGGAGGTGAGTCACTCGCCGCAGAATACCCAGCCTCTGACCTGCTCTCGTAGCCACAGTATTTATATGGCTGGTCCAGTTCAGTTTCTGGTCAATGGTGACCCCCAGGATGTTGATGGTGGGGGATTCGGTGATGGTAATGCCGTTGAATGTCAAGGGGAGGTGGTTGGACTCTCTCTTGTTGGAGATGGTCATTGCCTTGCACTTATCTGGTACGAATGTTAGTTGCCACTTATGAGCCCAAGCCTGGATGTTGTCCAGGTCTTGCTGCATGCGGGCTCGGACTGCTTCATTATCTGAGGGGTTGTAGGTTCAAGTCCCACTCCAGAGACAGACACATATATATAAATGAGGCTGACACTCCAGCGCAGTACTGAGGGAGTGCTGCACCGTCTTTCAGGTGAGATTTTGAATTGAGGCCCTGTCTGCCCTTTCAGGTGGACGTAAAAGATCCCATGGCACTATTTCAAAGAAGAACAGGAGAGTTCTCCCTGGTGTCCTGGCCATTATTTATCCCTCAGCATCACTAAAAACAGATTATCTGGTCATTATCACATTGCTGTTTGTGGGACCTTGCTTTGCAAAAATTGGCTGCCACGTTTCCTATATTACAACAATGACTACACTTCAAAAAGTACTTCATTGACTGTAAAGCGTTTTGCAACCTCCTGAGGTCGTGAAAAGCACAAAATTATTCCATCCTCCCCTGGAAATGTTGAGGGGAACATTGGCCAATTACCTTTCCCTCACCCACGGACACTGAGACTGATTATAGCCTCTTACCAGTGCCACAGCTGCTATCAGCTGCTCACTGGATGAGTTCACTGAGCTATCACAAGAATCCAGTCTGATTTTCCTTGGAAAACAGGAGACTTTGAAGTACTTGCATCTTTCAGATTATCAAGGAAATTGAGAAAATGGATTCAAGCCAATTATTCACTACCAGGGAAACAAGTCAAACATTTGGAAGTTAGGAGTAAGAAGGGAAGTCAGGTCTAACCTTTTCATCCAAAAGGTAGGAAAGAACTTAATATAGTGACCGCGTCTGTAAAGAAAGAATGAGAACATAACAACAGTGACTACACTTCAAAAGTAATTCAGTGGCTATAAAATTTAGAAGATTAAGGGGTGATTTGATCGAAGTTTTCAAGATACTAAGGGTAGATAGAGAGAAACTATTTCCGCTGGTTGGGGAGTCTAAGACTGGGGGACATAGCCTAAAAATTAGAGCCAGGACTTTCAGGAGTGAAGTTAGGAAACACTTCTACACGTAGAAGTTTGGAACTCTCTTCTGCAAACAGCAGTTGATGCTAGCTCAATTGTTAATTTTAAATCTGTGATTGATAGATTTTTGTTAACCAAAGGCATTAAGGGATATGAGGCAAAGGCGGAACAGGCTCGAGGGGCTAAATGGCCTACTCCTGTTCCTATGTGCCTAAAGTGCTTTGGGACGTCCTGAAGACGTGAAAGGCGCTATATAAATGCAAGCCTTCCTTTCCACATTTAACGTCTCATCCAAAAGACAGACCTTTGACCTGTACCCATCTGGTGCTTCATAGCTCTTAGACCTCAGTGCCCCATTATGTGAGGAGCTGGATCGCAGTACTGTGGGTGCAGAAGATCACACTGTCAGCCTCAATATGCAATTCTGTCATGTGGCATTACCTGTTAATGACACAGAAAAATATATCTCTGGCCTGCATGAGATTTGATGGTCTGCGATGCTTTGCTACTGTCTAATGTTTCAGAAATTAAGTGGTGGAATGTCAGATGTAATAAGCCGTTCCCCAGACAGTGAAAGAAACTGTATTTTCAATTCCCATCCAGCCAGGTGATAGAAGTGATTAATATTAATTACAGAGCTATTCAGGAAAGAGTTTGGGTTTTCTTCAAAGACACTCGTCTATTGTGACAGGGCTGCTTTTGATCTGAGTTGTCAGAAGTGGCCACGATCCAATAGGTCTACTGGAGCTATTCACGGTATCTTCAGTTCACTGGCTTTAATCACCTATTGTAAACAATTTTACAACACCAAGTTATAGTCCAGCAATTTTATTTTAAATTCACAAGCTTTCGGAGGCTTCCTCCTTCGTCAGGTAAATGTTCCAAACATTTAATCACCTAGTTCAACATCATAACGTTGAGACAGGATACCATGGAGTTAGGCAGCAATATGTCAGGGCTTCCAAATCTGAGCTAAAAACTGACTGACCCCTCGATGGTGCGGCCCTGTCACTGTGCGACTGACTGACCTCTCGATAGTGCGGCCCTGTCACTGTGCGACTGACTGACCTCTCGATAGTGCGGCCCTGTCACTGTGCGACTGACTGACCTCTCGATAGTGCGGCCCTGTCACTGTGCGACTGACTGACCTCTCGATAGTGCGGCCCTGTCACTGTGCGACTGACTGACCTCTCGATAGTGCGGCCCTGTCACTGTGCGACTGACTGACCTCTCGATAGTGCGGCCCTGTCACTGTGCGACTGACTGACCTCTCGATAGTGCGGCCCTGTCACTGTGCGACTGACTGACCTCTCAATAGTGCGGCCCTGTCGCTGTGTGACTGACTGACCCCTCGATAGTGCGGCCCTGTCACTGTGCGACTGACTGACCTCTCGATAGTGCGGCCCTGTCACTGTGCGACTGACTGACCCCTCGATAGTGCGGCCCTGTCGCTGTGCGACTGACTGACCTCTCGATAGTGCGGCCCTGTCACTGTGCGACTGACTGACCCCTCGATGGTGCGGCCCTGTCGCTGTGTGACTGACTGACCCTTCGATAGTGCGGCCCTGTCGCTGTGTGACTGACTGACCCCTCGATAGTGCGGCCCTGTCACTGTGCGACTGACTGACCCCTCGATAGTGCGGCCCTGTCGCTGTGTGACTGACTGACCCCTCGATAGTGCGGCCCTGTCACTGTGCGACTGACTGATCCAGAAATGACGGGACCTGAACAATGGTGAGAAGCACAGACACTGCAGTTGGGTTGTTCCGCACTGTTTAATTCCTTGGCTAATCGATCAGAATGTGTAATTGGCCTTTCGAGGCACCAAAAAAAGTAGTTTTTCAAATCTCTCTGGCACTTGAGGATACAGAGGAGAATATACATCATGTTCAAGAACGCAGGGCTGGAACCTCTCACTACCTCTGTTGTCAGCCTTGTAATAATCCTGCCAGGTCCTGTTGGCAGAACAATACAACACCAATCAATGTTACTTACAGTTATTGATGACGAGCCATTTGGCATCATACAGACTCCTGTTGTTCATCCACAAGCTTCAAAGGTTCACATAGATCTGAATATTTGCTGTTTCATTTGGGCTTCTCCCTCTATTCCTCTCTAACTCCCTGTTACATCCTCCCTCTATTCCTCTCTCTCAGTCACTATCTCCCTCTATTCCTCTCTCTCAGTCACTATCTCCCTCTATTCCTCTCTAACTCCCTGTTACATCCTCCCTCTATTCCTCTCTCTCAGTCACTATCTCCCTCTATTCCTCTCTCTCAGTCACTATCTCCCTCTATTCCTCTCTCTCAGTCACTATCTCCCTCTATTCCTCTCTAACTCTCAGTCACACCCTCCCTCTATTCCTCTCTCTCTGTCACTCTCTCCCTCTATTCCTCTCTAACTCTCAGTCACACCCTCCCTCTATTCCTCTCTCTCTGTCACTCTCCCTCTATTCCTCTCTAACTCTCAGTCACACCCTCCCTCTATTCCTCTCTCTCTGTCACTCTCCCTCTATTCCTCTCTAACTCTCAGTCACACCCTCCCTCTATTCCTCTCTCTCAGTCACACCCTCGCTCTACTCCTCTCTAACTCTCAGTCACAATCCCTCTATTCCTCTCTAACTCTCGGTCACAATCCCTCTATTGCTCTCTATGTCACTCTCTCCCTCTATTCCTCTCTAACTTTTAGTCACACCCTCGCTCTATTCCTCTCTCTGTCACTCTCTCCCTCTATTCCTCTCTCTCTGTCACTCTCGCTGAGTCCAATCACTCTCTGTCTCTATCTTTCCCTGAGTCCAGTCACACTCTCTCTCTATCTCTCCGAGTCCCATCACACTCTCTCCCTGAGTCCAATCACACTTTCTGTCTCCCTGAGTCTAATCACAATTTCTGTCTCCTTGAGTCCAATCACACACTCTCTCTCTCCCTGAGTCCAATCACATACACTCTCTCCATGAGTTCAGTCACACTCTCTCACTATCTCTGGCTCCCTTTCGTGGTCTTTTTCCTTCTCTCACTGCCTGTCTCTATTTTGGTCTCTCCCAGGCTGTTTTGTTGTCTTTGTTAGTTTATGTGCACATGGCTTGCTGTATCACTGGTGCCTTGTTAATCTTGGCTGTTCCTCTCAGGGTTTCTCTCTGGTTCTCTCAGTGTCTTTGTCCATTAATCGTTGGGCCTCCTCTCTGACTGTCTGCCTCTTTTTACTGTCTTTCTCCGTTAATCTGGGCTTTCTCACTCCCAAGGGCCGATTTTAATCCCCCATTCTAATGAGAAAGGGATGTGTGGGGGACTAAAACCCAGCAGTGCCCTGCCCATCGGTATGGTGCTGCATTCACCCTAACCCCCAGGCTTTGTCAGGCGTGTGGGGCCTTCGCCACAGGCAGCCTTGGGCTTCATTAGAAGACAAAAGTCGGGGCCTGATGACGTAATTCAGACCCCGGCACTATTTTAACGCGCAGTCGTGCGTTTGGTGCCCAATGCCAGCCTCGCCATGAACACCAGGTGCCATGTTCCCACGGGTCCCCAGCCGCAGCCTCCTGCCCAACACCAGCCATGAGGCCTGACCTCATTGATGTGGGGTGCGAGTGGGAGTCAGGCCTGATCTATTTAAATGAAGCCTGGGAGTTAAAATGGGTCCGGGCCTAATATCGTTGAGCTGGTACAAGCCTGACGCTTTGCCCCCCAATTAAAATGGGGGTTTCAGTCACAGACCATCTGGGCCCGATAATAAGCGGGGTGGGTGGGGGGTGCAATATCAGGAGTGAAACCCAGAAGAAGTTTTGGCGTATCAGAATGTCCCAATTTCAACATAACATGGCTGCCTAATTATAATTGTACTTCCAGGCTTCGCGTCTCCAATGTGTGGGCGTGATGTGAACCCGCATGATCTCAAGTCAATTATTTAAAGGGTTAAATTAAAGATGGAATTTGGAAGCGTTAGGGGTTGTGTAAAGAGACGGGGAAGTTTAAAGATGGACTTGGGATGGTCAAGGACTGCCCCCCGGTTTAACGATGTACTGCTGGGTGCAGTGAGGCGCAGGAAGGAGATAATCTTCCCCAGCAACCAGAGGAAGAAACCTGCTGTTGTCACCAAGAAGACGTGGTTGGAGTTGGCTGAGGAGGTCGGCAGCAGGAGTACTGTGCCCCGTACCTGGATCCTGTGCAGAAAGCAGTTTAATGACCTAATCAAGGCAGGAAAATTGAGCACAGTTGCAGATTCACCTACATCCTGTAATTCACCCCCCTCTCACTCTGTCTTGTCAAGCCTACTCCGTCACATCACTCCTCACACCCACTTAAGTTTCAAGAGCACCCATCGTTCACTGTCTGTGCACTTTCTCATCTTCCCATTTATCCATCCACCGCTGCCACTCACCTCAATCCTTATGCAATCTGATGCGTCTGATGTGGCCTGATAGCCACCCTCACCAAATGGACTGCATCCATTGGGTGAAGACATGCTTTACAAACACTCATTGTTCCCCCGTTGTAGAAGAGAGAACAAAACACAAGGAAGAGGGAGAAGACTGGAGGTCGCCCGCTACAAACTGTGCAGCTGACAGATGCAGAGGAAGAACCCATGGAGATCAGTGGCATATCTGCGTCCCTGACGTCGGAGATGGAGAGACTGGGACTTCGCAGCTGCCTGGTGACAGAATTAAATATCACTGACCTACATTTCATACAAGACTTAGTCATGTTGACTTGATTTCAGCAACAAGTGAAATATGATAAGCGTAATTATGCTGAGTGGCAACATTGCTACATTCCCAGTACTAATTCATATCCGTCTCTTCTCTCCCCCAGGGCCTTCTCACGTAGACCAGCAGTTGCAGCAGTCTGTCGACTTTCCTGACGATGATTCCTCAGAGGCCCTGATTCCTTCTGGGGGTGCAGCGTCACAGGACATATTACCAGGCACCAGTGCAAAATACTTGGACTTTGGTGGGTCCAGTTAGACAGCTAGTTTGGTTTTCAACTGGTGATTCACAAGTGAGCACGAGCAGACATTGATGGCAGGGACATCTGTGGAGAGTCCACGTCGGAAGGCACACTCCTCTCCAAGCTCTGCTTAGCTGGACACACATGTTCCAGGGGCCATCGCTGTAAAGGAGAATCATGGAGGGGCAGCAGCAGTTTGCAAGGTACTGGCAGACGTGCCACGCACACTGTCCACATTAGCAGAGAGGATGGAAGAGACCAGCTCGAACATTTGCGGATAGATGTCGCAGGCCAGTGCGAGAATATCTGCCATGGAGAGAGTGGCCGCCTCAGTGGAGCTTCAAGCATGGCTCTCAAATCAGTCCATGCAGGCCATGACCACGGCTATGCAGACTTCGGATGGCAACATGTCTGCCGCCTTAAACAGGATGACAGGTAGCTAAACTGTGGCCTTACAAGGCGCCCCTGATCTGCACCAAGCTGCTCCCCAGCAGAGGGGTGGGAGTGATGTGTCGCTTGCCCAGGAGAGGGATGATGGTGAAAGGGGACATGGAATTGGGAACTCCACTCAAAGTGCTCCCACCACTCTCCCGTTGCCCACTCCTCAGCCAGTACCTGACATCCCAATGGCCGAGTCTGCCCCTGCACAGGTGCAGGTGGAGCATTCTTTGGCGGGGCCCGCACGGGCTCCAAAACCCAGAGGTCGTCGGCCAAGAGCATCTCAGCAGTCAGAGCAGGAATAACAGCAACCTGCCTGTACCTCTGCTGAATCCACAGAGGATGTACCACGTAGGAGCAGTAGGGAAAGGAAGAGAAAAACACTGTAGCTCACCATGGGTATACACACAGGTGTTTGTGAAAATGTTGTGTTATTAAGTTTTCTTTTGTTATAACCTTACATAAAATTTATTAATTTGCACCACTTCCCTGTATTGCCCATTCTTGCCTGGCCGGGTGGCAGCTCGCCTTTTCAATTGATTGGTGATGAATGTGAAGACATGAATTGACTGGTGGATGTGCAGTGGGTGGATGGTTGGTTACAGGACTGCTTTGTGTCTGTTGTGGGGGGAGGAGGTGGAAGCAGGGGACGTGATAGTAACTTTGGTCCAATGTGAATGACCAACTGAACCTCCGAGTTATTAAGGCATCCCTGGTATCCCGAGCAGCAATGTGATCAGCTGGTCTGGCGTTGGGTGGCCCATCTTCATTATCCTCCTCCTCCTCCTCTTAATTGGAATCCTCAATAGATGAGGGGTGATGAACGCCTTCTTCCTCTTCCACTTCTAGTCCTCGCTGCTGCATGATGTTGTGCTGAACACAGCACACCACGATTATTCTCAAGACCCTCGCTGGTGAGTACTGAAGGGCACTTTCAGACCTGTCCAGGCACCTGAACCGCATCTTGAGCATGCCGATGGCTTGCTCAATGACACATCCGGTTGACATTCCAGAGGTATGGCTCTCATTGTAGTGCTCCTGGTGTTCATCGGTGGGGTTCCTCAAAGGTTTCATCGGCTAGGTTTGAAGGGGGTATCCTTTATCGCCCAGCAGCCACCCCTTAAGGCTGGTTCCAGGCCTGAACAGGTCAGGGATGTTGGACCGCCTCAGTATGAAAGCATCATGGCAGCTCCCAGGGAATCTGATGCAGACCTGCATGAACCTTTTCTTGTGGTTGCACTCCAGCTGAACATTGATCGAATGAAATCCCTTGCGGTTGATGAATGCTCCTGGTTGATCTGGTGATGCTCAGATTGCCACGTGTGTGCAGTCGATGGCGCCCTGTACCTGTGGGAAGCCAGCCAGAGACGCGAATCCAAGTGCCCGATCATTCTGGCTATTGTCATCATAGGGGAAGGTTACATAACACCCAGCCCTGGCAAACAATCCATCCGTCACCTGCTGTATGCGCATTTATGAGCAGCCGACTGCAAGACTCGATATTTTACCGGTAGCGCCCTGGATGAAACCAGAGGCAAAAAAATTGAGGGCAGTGGTGACATTCACAGTGACGGGTAATGCGTGGCCACCAGGTCCAGCAGGGAGCACCTTTTCTAGGAGGTTGCAGATGTCTGCGACCACCTGACGTGACAATCTGAGCCCCCGGAAGCACTGCTCTTCAGTGAGGTCAAGGAAGCTGAGCCTCCCTGTACACCCCGTTAGGTGGGTAGTGCCTCCTGCAAACTCGTCTTCTTTGTTGCTCTCCTCTCTGATGTCCAACTCTCTGTTGCCCTCCTCTCTATTGCGGTCCTCTCTGTTGCCCTCCTCTCTGTTGCCCTCCTCTCTATTGCTGTCCTCTCTGTTGCCCTCCTCTCTGTTGCCCTCCTCTCTGTTGCCCTCCTCTCTGTTGCCCTCCTCTCTATTGCTGTCCTCTCTGTTGCCCTCCTCTCTGTTGCCCTCCTCTCTGTTGCCCTCCTCTCTATTGCTGTCCTCTCTGTTGCCCTCCTCTCTGTTGCCCTCCTCTCTGTTGCCCTCCTCTCTATTGCTGTCCTCTCTGTTGCCCTCCTCTCTGTTGCCCTCCTCTCTATTGCTGTCCTCTCTGTTGCCCTCCTCTCTGTTGCCCTCCTCTCTGTTGTCCTCCTCTCTATTGCTGTCCTCCTCTCTGTTGCTCTCCTCTCTGTTGTCCAGCTGCAGCTCTCAACACAGCACGTCCTTGCTGCTGTGGACAGTGATTGTCTTCCTCGTCCGAAGTCCAATCTAAAGCAGCCATACTGCCACCCATCCTGATGTTCTCTGTGTGAACACCTCCAAACTTTACCAACACGTCTGTCACAATAAGAACTCTCATCAAACCGTTTACCAGAGTGAATTGAGAAAGCAGCTGAGCACTGAGCCTTTATTCATATTGGGACACCTAACCTTTAACCATCCCCATGAGGTGCCACTCAGTCTTGCCTCCGTTTTACTGCTGAGTCTCCCGAGACCCAGGGAACCCGTGCAGGAGGCAGGGTTTCATCGTGTCAAATCGCTGCCCAAATCTCATGGAAGGACCGTCATTAACATATTATAATAAGGGATCCGCCTTTCGAGAACCAGACCCAAACCCGCCTCCGTTAAACCGGAAGTGGAGGCCGGTTGGGGTTGGGTTTCCCATTTTTGAAGTTTTAACCTACCCCCCTCTACTGTGCTGCCATCCTGAGGGGGATTAAAACTCCCCCCTCTCTGACTGTCTTTCTGCACATTGTAATATCACAGGACAGTGCGACGATGCACAGGCAGCGACTATAACTGAGCACAGAATAGTCCCACGTGAGCGCGTAATGAAGCAGTAATTGGCCATTTACCAACTTCACTGGGCAAATGAGTGATGGCCGTAGCATTCCCTGGGAAAATAGTCTCAAAACTGCAACAATAATCAATGGACTGATTAAGTAAAGAGGAGAATCGATTATCACAGCTCCGGCCAGCACAATCTGCTCCACAGACTGCGACTAACGGCTGTTTAGGGATTGCATATAGTGTGGAATCTGGCCAGAGAACGGAGTATCGACTCTCTCATTTATAGACCTGTCACTTAAGGCAATGATATATAATGAGGGGGCGGCTTTAATAGTTCCTAAAATTCTTTCGCTCTGCGGACACTGAATGAAAAATGAGTAGTTCTCCATCCTCGACACAGATATTTATTCAGAATTATTTATCCTGTGCTTCAGTTGCAGGGCAGTGAATGAATAAGACTAGCAGGGCACCACAGTGGTGGTGGGTTAGAGGGCGTGCATGGCACAGTGGTGGGAATAGTGGCACAGTGGGTCAGAGGGTGTAAATGGCACTGTGGGTCAGAGGGAGTAAGTGGCACTGTGGGTTAGAGGGAATGGATGGCACAGTGAGGGAGAGGGTGGCACAGTGGGTTAGAGGAGTAAGTGACACAGTGAGGGAGAGGGTGGCACAGTGGGTCAGAGGGAGTAAATGGCACAGTGGGTTAGAGGAGTAAGTGGCACAGTAGGTTAGAGGGAGTAAATGGCACAGTTGGTTAGAGAGAGGGTGGCACAGTAAGTTAGAGGGAGAGGGTGGCACAGTGAGTTAGAGAGAGAAGGTGGCACAGTGAGTTAGAGGGAGAGGGTGGCACAGTGAGTTAGAGAGAGAGGGTGGCACAGTGAGTTAGAGAGAGATGGTGGCACAGTGAGTTAGAGGGAGAGGGTGGCACAGTGAGTTAGAGGGAGAGGGTGGCACAGTGAGTTAGAGGGAGAGGGTGGCACAGTGAGTTAGAGGGAGAGGGTGGCACAGTGAGTTAGAGGGAGAGGGTGGCACAGTGAGTTAGAGGGAGAGGGTGGCACAGTGAGTTAGAGGGAGAGGGTGGCACAGTGAGTTAGAGGGAGAGGGTGGCACAGTGAGTTAGAGAGAGAAGGTGGCACAGTGAGTTAGAGGGAGAGGGTGGCGCAGTGGGTTAGAGGGAGAGGGTGGCACAGTAAGTTAGAGGGAGAGGGTGGCACAGTGAGTTAGAGAGAGAAGGTGGCACAGTGAGTTAGAGGGAGAGGGTGGCGCAGTGGGTTAGAGAGAGAAGGTGGCACAGTGAGTTAGAGGGAGAGGGTGGCACAGTGAGTTAGAGGGAGAGGGTGGCACAGTGAGTTAGAGGGAGAGGGTGGCACAGTGAGTTAGAGAGAGAAGGTGGCACAGTGAGTTAGAGGGAGAGGGTGGCACAGTGAGTTAGAGAGAGAAGGTGGCACAGTGAGTTAGAGAGAGAGGGTGGCACAGTGAGTTAGAGGGAGAGGGTGGCGCAGTGGGTTAGAGAGAGAAGGTGGCACAGTGAGTTAGAGGGAGAGGGTGGCACAGTAAGTTAGAGAGAGAAGGTGGCACAGTGAGTTAGAGAGAGAAGGTGGCACAGTGAGTTAGAGGGAGAGGGTGGCACAGTGAGTTAGAGGGAGAGGGTGGCACAGTAAGTTAGAGAGAGAAGGTGGCACAGTGAGTTAGAGAGAGAAGGTGGCACAGTGAGTTAGAGGGAGAGGGTGGCACAGTGAGTTAGAGGGAGAGGGTGGCACAGTGAGTTAGAGGGAGAGGGTGGCACAGTGAGTTAGAGGGAGAGGGTGGCACAGTGAGTTAGAGGGAGAGGGTGGCACAGTGAGTTAGAGGGAGAAGGTGGCACAGTGGGTTAGAGGGAGAAGGTGGCACAGTGAGTTAGAGGGAGAGGGTGGCACAGTGAGTTAGAGGGAGAGGGTGGCACAGTAAGTTAGAGGGAGAAGGTGGCACAGTGAGTTAGAGGGAGAGGGTGGCACAGTGAGTTAGAGGGAGAGGGTGGCACAGTGAGTTAGAGGGAGAGGGTGGCACAGTGAGTTAGAGAGAGAAGGTGGCACAGTGAGTTAGAGGGAGAGGGTGGCACAGTGAGTTAGAGGGAGAAGGTGGCACAGTGGGTTAGAGGGAGAAGGTGGCACAGTGAGTTAGAGGGAGAGGGTGGCACAGTGAGTTAGAGGGAGAGGGTGGCACAGTAAGTTAGAGGGAGAAGGTGGCACAGTGAGTTAGAGGGAGAGTGTGGCACAGTGAGTTAGAGGGAGAGGGTGCCACAGTGGGTTAGAGGGAATAAAAAGGTGAAAGTAGCTGCACTTAGATGGTGCCTTTCATATCCCCAGCCCATCCCAAGTGCTTTACAGTCCATGAATTCCTTTTGAAATGCAGTCACTTGTTTTTTTAGGCAAACGCAGCAGCTAATTTTCACACAGCAAAGTCCCAGAAACAGTAACTGAGATGAATGACCAGATAATCTGTTTTTAGTGATGTTGGTTGAGGGATAAATATTAACCAGGACACCGGGGAGAACTCTCCGGCTCTTCTTCGAAATAGTGCCATGGGATCTTTTACATCCGTCTAAGAGGGCAGACCGGGCCTCGGTTTAAGTAGATGGCAAAGTGGCTTAAAAGGACTGATGGTTTTGAATGTCAGATGTTGAAGTGGGTTTGAAGGATTGAGTGCAGTGGGTTAAAGGGACTGGATGGTGCACTAAACACATATAAACTTTCTTACTGATCTGGCTGTTCAATGCAGTATTCTATCTGATTTGTTGGTGGCTGCTCCCCAGTGATTTGGCCTATAATTCTACATTTTCTAATTGCCTTACTTTAACCTATTAATTTTAGACAGAAAATCCAGGCTGTAAAATGCTGAGTTTAACATCTCTTTCAACTTCAACCTTTAGCTAGTACATATGTCGTCCAGTGTGCATTTCCTTGCGTTTAATCCATGTTGAAGCCCACCCACCACTGTACTGCTCATTCACCGATTTTATCTGATGCCTTCAGTTGCTGCCTTATCAGACTCGGGCGCCCCTCCCCCATGCCTAATGTCCTCTGTGAGTTTGGCCAATTTGCATTGAGTTTCTGAATCCATTGAGGTAAATTTAGTAACTGTAAGAGACCCCCAGGACCAGTAACACCTGAAATCATTACGGCCCAATTACTGTACATTGACCAATTTGGAAAAGGCTGTGGGCAATACCGACACTGTGAGATCATTACTGAGAAGGATACAGTAATCCTTTGCAATTAGACTTAGAGGCGAAGCCTTGTCAGATTGGACTGAGTGAGGAGGGAGGGCTGTTTTGAGGCTGGTCTCGCAGCTGGGCAAGGGGCAGAACAAATGGATTTTGGAATGGCCTGATTGAGGCCTAAGGAGCAGGCTTTCCACATTGGCAGCAAGCATCTTATTAGGAAGTGATGACACATGAAAGGAATCTGTGTAGAAACACTTTAACCCAGAGAGTGGCTGGAGTGGGAGAGAAGATCCCTTTGCAGTTAGCTTTTAAGAATGATACCTCGAAACCACACTGGGTGTTTCAAACTCCCTTGGAAGGCTCCCCAGTCCAGTATTGAACTCGGCCAGGTAGGGGCCAGGCTCAGTCCTGTGTCGAGTTAGCTGACCCGAGCAGCAGTAGCAGTAGGGGGCGCTACAATGGGCCTTGGCACCCCTGAGCTGGAGAGACCAAACAAAATAATAAGGGCCCCCTCCTCTGTTGTAGTGGTGTCAGCTGTGGCTCAGTTGGTGGTGCTATCACCTTTAATGTCAGGAGGTTGTGAGTTCAAGCCCACACAGCAGAGAATTGAGCATCTAATGCAGGCTGACACTTCAGTGCAGTATTGAGGGAGTGCTGCACTGTCGGAGGTGCCGTCTTTCAGATGAGACGTTAAACTGCCCTCTCAGGTGGATGTAAAAGATCCCGTGGCATTATTCAAAGAAGAACAGGGGAATTCTCCCCAGTATCATAGCCAATATTTATCCCTCAACCAACATCACTAAAATGCATGATCTGGTAATTTATTTCATTGCTATTTGTGGGAACTTGCTGTGTGCAAATTGGCTGCCACGATTCCTACGTTACAACAGTGACTACTCTTCACAAAAGTACTTCATTTGCTGTAAAGCGCATTGAGACGTCCTGAGGTCATGAAAGGCGCTATATAAATGCAAGTGTTTTTACAGTCCAGGAGTATCCCTGATGTGATACCAAGTTTATCGTGTGAAGGAGGTTGGAGTTATTTGGGTTTTGTCCAGTGAGACCGTAACACCCCCCCCCCCAGTTGAGACCGCCCAACCCCCGAGTGAGACCGTACACCCCCTCTCTTCCAGTGAGACTGTACCCCCCCCCACCATTGAGACCACCCACCCTCCCCCAGTGAGACCATACCCCCCCCCAATGGGAGCATACCACCCCTCCAGTGAGAGACTGTACCCACCCCCCTCGGGGAGAATGTAGGCCCCCCCTCCCCCCGGTCAGACCATTTCCCCCTCCTCCTCGGTGAGAGTCGGCATTCTCTAGGGAAGGGGGAGAATAGTGGGAGACGACTTACTGTTGCACAGCAAGCAGTGCACTGAGGACACTGGGACACGAAGCCTCCTTCAGAGAGACTGACCTGACCCGAAGAAACAAGTGTAAGGTCTCTGGAAGTGGAAAAGCACCAGGGGGGCAAAGTGGGAGTGGGAAAAGTAAAGAAAAATGTTTTCATAAAAACATTCCCGTGAGAAACTGGAATGTGATAATAAAGCCGGGCTTTGTGTTTGTAACTCCAGCGAGAAAGGCAGATTCTGTACAGCTGTTGAGCTGATATAAACCACCCCCATTGATTGGAGAGGGTGTGGGGGAGGAGGGAGCTGGCGCTGTGCATCAGTGCCAGGCAGGCCTGGTGCTTGGTCCGGAGATTCTGCTTCCCACCAGTCCATGGGACTCTGAGTCATGTATGATGTGGGGCCTCAGGCATTAGATGGGCAATGGTTACAAAATTCAACTCAAAAGAAAATTTCCCTTAAAACTAAAGCAGTAACTACACTTTGCAGTCTGTGAAGCGTTTTGGGACGTCCTGAGGTGGTGAGAGGGACTGTAATAATGCAAGTTCTTGCTTTCGTCTAGTTCCACAACCCAAGCCAGTACAGTTACTGCACTGTCTGTGTGTCAGTTGTGGCTCAGTGGTAGCACTCTCACCTCTGATGTCAGATGGTTGTGGGTTCAAGCCCTACTCTGGAGACTTGAGCCCATAATCCAGGCCAACACACCAGTGCAGTACTGAGGGAGTGCTATCTTTCAGATGCGATATCTGCCCTCTCAGGTGGATGTAAAAAAATCCCATGGCACTATTCCAAGAAGAGCAGGGGTGTTCTCCTAGTGTCCTGGCCAATATTTATCCCTCGACCAACATCTAAAACAGATGATCTGGTCATTATCACATTGCTGTTTGTGGGATCTTGCTGTGTGCAAATTGGCTGCCGCGTTTCCTACATTACAACAGTGAGTACATTTCAAAAGTATTTCATTGGCTGTAAAGTGCTTTGGGTCATCTTGAGAGGTCATTGTGAAAGGTGCTATAGAAATGCAAATCTCTCTTTCTTGACTGATCTCTCAGATCATGTGTTAACCTGTGCTTCTCATTGCAAATTAGCTCTCTTCATTCGCATTTTCCAAATTTCTTTCTTCTACCTGAAGGCTGGGTCCTGGGGCCACCAGGGGCCAACTGCACTCCCCCCATCTTGCCCAAGTGGCCTTCCACCCGTCGAGGGGAGGAAACAGGGAAGCGGATTCTCAGACCAAATCCTGTGCAGCATTAGCACCCTGGTTAGAGGAGAGTACCCACCACAGTCCTCTCAGGGAGCCCAACCGGAGAGGGACACAGACCCGACTGAAATATGACCCCTCCTGTCACACCGCAGACACAGCCCTTGAACACTGTGGGCTCAGTCAATCAGCAATCTCACTCGCTCCAAGCCGAATACCTTTATCCATTCCTCATTCAGACATGATCTCACTGCAGAGATAAAAGGGCTAAACCACAAACACTGGGAGTCTGTACTAGACACGGAAAACACTGGAAATACACAGCAGGATAGCCAGCACCTGACCTTTAACCTTAAATTAACCTTTCTGAGGGGTAGGGGACTGGGGAGATTCCATCTTGCCCCTTTCAGTCTTCTGGAGCCTAGGATAGTGGCTGCTCCAGGAAATCTAGCCAGAGGCCTGAGGCCTACCACGTGCCTGAGGGGCTCAGTGCGCTCCTATGCGGACAGCAAGCACAAAAGGAGGTTGTGCAGGGGTGTTCTCCTAGTGTCCTGGCCAATATTTAACCCTCAACCAACATCTAAAACAGATTATCTGGTCATTATCACATTGCTGTTTGTGGGACCTTGCTGTGTGCAAATTGGCTGCTGCGTTTCCTGTATTACAACAGTGACTACATTTCAAAAGTATTCCATTGGCTGTAAAGCGCTTTGGATCATCCTGAGAGGTCAGACCCTTTAGAGCCCCGATTCTTTTTTAAACAAGACACCCGCCTCATAATGCCACTGGAGTGTCTGAGCAGCCCTGAAACAGAATGGGTGCTGTGGGGAAGTTTGACATAAAAACATTTTACGCAGCGCATCTGGCACCAATGCCCCATGCCCAGTGCTCACCCTTGGCTCCCCTTGTCCTATTTCCCTTCCCCTCCCCCCTCTTTGCTGGGAAAAGACCTGGTGCACAAGAGCAGAGCTGCAGCCCTTTACTGGTTCCTGGCACCTGACGATACGTTTCTGGTGCTGCTGGCGTGTTCCCTAGAGACACACTTGGATGGCTAGTAAATTATGCTTTAGATCCGACCATTTGCTCATCCAGAAACAAACATGAGTGTTAATAGATTTCTAATCACAAACGCTGTATGATAGAAGCTTGGTTTCTGTTAGCTGTCACAGTCTCTCACTTCCTCCTTCTTTGCCCTGTTTAGGTTGCTAGCCAAGATCTCAAATCCATCCAGGCACTATTGTGGCACTGACCCTTTACACTCTAGGTTTTATATTGTGTTATAAAGAAAAAGAAAGAAAGTCTTGCATTTAAATAGCGCCTTTCACGATCTCAGGACATCCCAAAGTACTTTCTAGCCAATTAATTGTCAGTGTCAGCTGTGGTTCTGTTGGTAGCACTCTCACCTCTGGCTCAGCAGATCATTGGGTTCATAGTCCCACTCCAGAGACTTGAGCACATAATCTAGGCTGACACTCCTGAGCGGTACTGAGGGAGTGCTGCATTGTTGGAGGTGCCGTCTTTGGGATGAAGATGTTAATCCGAGGCCCCGTCTGCCCTCTCAGGTGGATGTAAAAGATCCCATGGCACTATTCAAAGAAGAGCAGGAGAGTTCTTCCCAGTGTCCTGGCCAATATTTATCCCTCAACCAATATCACTAAAACAGATTAAAAGCACAATACTGGAAATCTGAAATAAAAACAGGAAAAGCTCAGCAAGTCAGGCAGCATCTGTGGAGAAAGAAACAGAGTTAAAATTTCAGGTCGAAGACCTTTTGATTATCTGGTTATTATCACATTGCTTCGTGGGATCTTGCTGTGCGCAAATTGCCTGCGGTGTTTCCTACATTACAACAGTGAGTACACTTCAGAAGTTCTTCATTGTTGTAAAGCGCGTTGTACCATCCTGAGGTCGTGAAAGGTGCTGTATAAATGCAAGTCTTTCTTTTTAATCACTTTTGAAGTGTGGCCACTGTTGTAATGGAAACGCAGCAACCAATTTGTGCACAGCAAGATCCCACAAACAGCAGTGAAATAAATGACCAGATAATCTGTTTTTTAGTGATTTGGTTGAGTGATAAATATTGGCCAGGATACCAGGGAGAACTCCACTGCTCTTCTTCGAATAGTGCTATAGGATCTTTTACATCCACCTGAGAGGGCAGACGAGGCCTCGATTTAATGTCTCATCTGAAAGACATGCCCGAATAATCACTGAAACTGTTGCGGCAATATAATGTCTGATTTTATTTCAAACATTCAGTATAACATTCAGTAACACTGGAGTGTAACTGCTTACTCCCAGGATGGGGCCCGCGAGTGTTCAACTAACAATATGCAAGTACATCACTTTGGAACTTGTGTAGCTGGAAGTGGCTTTCCCCCTTTCTGAGCTATTTTTACACTACAGGAGACAGACACCCAGTCCTGTATTCGGAGGATCTGGAAGTCACTAGGATGGTGGGTCTGTGACTGTGCCCCTGGCTGGGGAGGAGTTGGTGTCCATGAGATGCAGTGGCAGAGCTCGAAGGTAAGGACTTGGTGTGGGTGAGAAGGAACCAGTTAACAGGCAGTACTTTGGGCCGTCTATCTGGTATATTGGCACCATTGTGTAGTTTCCTTAAAACGTGCTGCCTTCTATTGCTCCAAATCACACACCAACCCAACTTGGAAATATATCGGTCGTTCCTTCATCGTCGCTGGGTCAAAATCCTGGAACTCCCTTCCTAACAGCATTGTGGGAGAACCTTCACCACACGGACTGCAGCGGTTCAAGAAGAAGGCCCACCACCACCTTCTCAAGGGCAACTAGGGATGGGCAATAAATGCCAGTCTTGCCAGCGATGACCACATCCCGAGAATGAATATTAAAAAAGGTTTTGTGGAAAATGTTGATCCTGGCCACTACCATCTCTTGCCTGGCCTGGTGCACTGCCATGCTCCAGACAGGGCACCCTTCTGTACACTTAACTCACTCAGCTACACCTCCATTTCGCAGCCATGGCGGAGGGCGGGGGGAGTGGCTGCAGGGGCAGTGCTGCTCCATCACTCACCCACAGACTCCCATCTTGTCCCTCCACTTTGGGTTTTCATTCATATCCTTCACTGCTTTCGCTCTCTAACCCCCGCCCCCACCCCCTGCCTTTGAAAACTTGCCTGAAGCATGTCTGAACCTTGAAAAAAACACAGATTTTTTTTTTATCCTCATTAATTTTGAACGGCGGCCCTTTAAAGGCTGCCTGCTTGCAACATTCCGCAGGGCTCCACTTCACCTCACCCCTTGTGCGAAGCTCGAGCTGCGCAGGGAGCATGTTCCAACCATATTCACGAGCTGGCCGTGCCGCATCCATTGAGACCAGCTCACCACACTGCTCGCTGCTGGTGCCCACCGCAGGTTTGTTAGCCCGGATCGTCCTGATAGTTCCTGAATGACACACTGGGGCAATTTTAACCCTCCCCGCCCAGCTGCCAGGATCCCACGGTGTGCGATTTTAACCCGACTACTGAGCAGGCGGCCAGGACAACCGCCCTAAGCCAGCGGGGTCACTCTTGACATACACTTGTCAGATCCTGATGATGTCATCGGGGCCCGACTGCAATTTTAACTCAGGCTTTTGCGGGCAAGTTAAAACATCCCGGGCCTTATTTCTTCAGCAGAGGGTAAGATTCCAACCGATCCGGCCAGAGTTACAATCTCTTTTTTTAGGAAAAGAAAGCATTTGGCAAACTTTTTGTTTTCATTTGGAGAGGGAGAAGAGCGGCTCAGTTTTGTTATGATAATGCCACGTACGTGGTGAGTTGTACCTGTGTCGATGAGATTTATGTCACGTTAATTGTTTGAAAACAGAAAGGATCGCTAAGGGCTTCACTGGAGACACTGCCCCTTTAAGACTGTTTAGCTTGTGATTTCTTTATAATCTCTTCCTCAGACTCTCCCATTATTCACATCATTACTTCCCTTTGTATCCTTCCTTTTTCCCTGTGGAAACATTTGTTCCCTCAGCTGTTCTCCACAGCTCAAGGACCTAAATCCTCTCGCTCCTCTCCACAGCCGCTATGTTTCCCCGCTCATCTCCCGAGGGTGGGGACTCACGCTGGGATATGTTCCCACGGGCGCCGGTCACTCTTGGGTACCTCACAGTGGGCTATTCCACCATGGAGGTTTCACAGGGAGTCCACAGAGGCGCTGGATAGTGTTCAGGAGCAGGAAAACTGCACTGGTTTTTCTGTTTCCTACTCCAGGAGCAGTCAGACCAGTTGTAGCACCCCTAACAACAGTTTGCATTCATATAGCGCCTTTCACATAATAAAACCTCCCAAGGCACTTCACAGAAGTGTAATCAGATAAAATTTGACACCGAGCCAAAGAAGGAGACATTACGGCAGGTGGCCAAAAGCTTGGTCAAAGAGATAGGTTTAAAGGGCATCTTAAAAGGAGGAGGGAAAGGTGCAGAGGCAGAGAGGATTAGGGAGGGAATTCCAGAGGTTAGGGCCTAGACAGCCGAAGGCACGGCCGCCAATGATGGAGCAAAGGAAGGGAGGGATGTAAGGAGGCCAGAGTTGGAGGGAGTGCAGAGATTTCGGAGAGTTGTACGGTTGGAGGAGGTTACAGAGATGGGGAGGGATGAAAATTTTAAATTTGAGGCGTTGCTGGACCGGGAGCCAAAGTAGATCAGCAAGCACAGGGTGACTGCTGCCCCATTGGAGGTCAACTCATCCACAGCATGGAGAAAGAGGTTGAACCCCAGAGGGCTTTTCTTGCTCATCCGCGGATAAACTCTGAGACCCCCCCCCGGTGAGAGCTGCAATCATTCTGACATCCTGGGGAAAGAGGGGGGGAGGGGGAAAAACCTCCAGTAAATCTGAAAGCCTCTTTTGGGGCCTTGACATTTATCGCGCTCGATGTTAAGGTTGAGAGATTGATAGTCCAGGCAGGGACCTGGTGTCCTGCAGGGAGCAGCTGCTGCCATGAATCAGCTTGCTGGAATGCGCCTCATCAGGATGGTGCCCCCTCTCCAACCTCTGATGTGAATAGGGGAGCTCGTAAAAAAAAAAGCTGTGTTTACAATCAAGGCAGTGGATCGGCCTGAATGGGAGGCAGTGCGTGCTCGGAGATGACACCTTCTCCAGTTCTTTATTTAATTTGCTGCTCATTGTTTTTTTTAGCTGACAGAACGGGGCCCTGAAAGTTGCACTGATTTTCTGTCAGGAGATTCCGAAGGGAGGGAGGTCACATGGTTGCCAACTCTCCAGATAGATTTAGCATAGTTATGGAAAAGGACAAAGTCGGAACAGGAATAAAAGTTCTATAGGCCAATTTTACTAAGCTGAGAAGTGATTTAGCAAAAGTGGACTGGAACCCTGGAGTACTGTGAGCAGTTCTGGGCACCGCACCTTCGAAAGGATATATTGGCCTTGGAGGGAGTGCAGCGTAGGTTTACTAGAATGATACCCGGACTTCAAGGGTTAAGTTACGAGGAGAGATTACACAAATTGGGGTTGTATTCTCTAGAGTTTAGAAGGTTAAGGGGTGATCTGATCGAAGTTTATAAGATATTAAAGGGAACAGATAGGGTGGATAGAGAGAAACTATTTCCGCTGGTTGGGGATTTTAGGAGTAGGGGGCACAGTCTAAAAATTAGAGCCAGACCTTTCAGGAGTGAGATTAGAAAACATTTCTACACACAAAGGGTGGTAGAAGTTTGGAACTCTCTTCCGCAAACGTCAATTGATACTAGCTCAATTGCTAAATTTAAATCTGAGATAGGTAGCTTTTTGGCAACCAAAGGTATTAAGGGATATGGGCCAAAGGCAGGTATATGGAGTTAGATCACAGATCAGCCATGATCTTATCAAATGGCGGAACAGGCACGAGGGGCTGAATGGCCTACTCCTGTTCCTATGTTCTTATGTTTCTATGTAACAGCTACTTGAAGATAAATCAGTGTCAGAGTAGTGGGAGGCATTCAAGGGGTTCAGAGTAAACATAAAGAAAAAGGGTGGGACTCCCAAATCTAGAGCCCCCTGGATGACAAGGAGCATACAGGGTAGCATAAGGCAAAAAAGGGAAGCTTATGTCAGACAGCAAGAACTCAATACTGCAGATAGCCTAGAGGAGTATCAAAAGTGCAGGGGTGAAATTAAAAAGGAAATTAGGAAAGCAAAGAGAGGGCATGAAAAAATATTGGCAAGGAAAATTAAGGAAAACCCAAATATGTTTTATAAATACATAAAGAGCAAAAGGATAACTAAGGAAAGAGTAGGGCTTATTAGAGACCAAAAAGATAACCGATGTGTGGAGGTGGAAGATGTAGGTATAGTTCTTAATGAATACTTTGCATCTGTCTTCACAAAAAGAGGGGGATGATGCACAGATTGTAGTTAAGGAGGAGTGTGAAATATTGGATGGGATAAACATAGTGAGAGAGGAAGTATTAAGGGGATTAGCATCTTTGAAAGTAGATAAATAATTAGGCCCGGATGAAATGTATCCCAGGCTGTTAAGAGAAGCAAGGGAGGAAATAGCGGAGGCTCTGACCATCATTTTCCAATCCTCCCTGGCTACAGGCATGATGCCGGAGGATTGGAGGACTGCTAACGTTGTACCGCTGTTTAAAAAGGGAAAAAGCGATAGACCAAGTAATTATAGGCCAGTCAATCTATCCTCAGTGGAGAGCAAATTATTGGAATCAATTCTGAGGGACAGCATAAATCATCATTTAGAAAGGCACGGGTTAATCAAGTACAGTCAGCATGGATTTGTTAAGGGAAGGTCGTGTCTGACTAACTTGATTGAAATTTTTGAGGAGGTAACAAGAAGGGTCGATGAGGGTAACGCATGTGATGTAGTGCACATGGATTTTAGCAAGGATTTTGACAAGGTCCCATATGGCAGACTGGTCAAAAAAGTAAAAGTCCATGGGATCCAAGGGAAAGTGGCTAGTTGGATTCAAAATTGGCTCACTGGCAGGAAGCAAAGAGTAATGGTTTACGGTGTTTCTGCCACTGGAAGGCTGTTTCCAGTGGGGTCCCGCAAGGTTCAGTACTAGGTCCCTTGCTTTTTGTGGTATATATTAATGATTTGGACTAGAATGTGAGGGGCTTGATCAAGAAGTTTGCAGATGACACAAAAATTGGCCGTGTGGTTGATAGTGAGGAGGAAAGCTGTAGACTGCAGGAAGATATCAATGGACTGGTCAGGTGGGCAGAAAAGTGGCAAATGGAATTCAATTCAGAGAAGTGTGAAGTAATGCATTTGGGGACGGCAAACAAGGAAAGGGAATACACAATAAATGGGAGGATACTGAGAGGTGTAGAGGAACAAAGGGATCTTGGAGTACATGTCCACAGATACCTGAAGGTAGCAGGACAGGTATTTAAGGTGGTTAAAAAGGCATACTTTCCTTTATTAGCCAAGGCATAGAATATAAGAGCAGGGAGGTTATGCTAGAACTGTATAAAACATTGGTTAGGCCACAGTTTGAGTACTGGGTACAGTTCTGGTCACCACAGGAAAGGTGTGGTTGCTCTAGAGAGGATATAGACGAGATTTACAAGGATGTTGCCAGGGCTGGCGAATTTTAGCTATGAGAAAAGATTGGATATTCAGGGGTTGTTTTCTTTAGAACAAAGGAGGCTGAGGGGAGATTTAATTGAGGTATATAAAATTATGATGGGACTAGATAGAGTGGATAGGGAGGACCTATTTCCCCAGAGGGGCCAGTGACCAGGAGAAATAGATTTAAAGTAATTGGTAGAAGGATTAGACGGGAGCTAAGGAAAAGTTTTTTCACCCAGAGGGTGGTGGGGGTCTGGAACTCACTGCCTGAAAGGGTGGTGGAGGCAGAAACCCTCAACTCATTTAAAAAGTACTTGGATGAGCACTTGAAGTGCTGTAACCTACAGGGCTACGGACCAATTGCTGGAAAGTGGGATTAAGCTGGATAGCTCTTTTTCAGTTGGCACGGACACGAATGGACTCCTTCTGTGCCGTAACTTTCTATAATTCTCTGATTTCTGCTGCAAGCCAACTCGGGAGAAAAAAAACAAATTGTCTGTTATCTTTTATTTTCATTGACCACTTTTGTTTATTAGTTATAAAAATATTGGAGATATGGGGGGTTGGGGAAACAGGCTGTTTGACTGGGTGGGAGGTCATGTGATCAATCCCCCAGGAATATGCTCAACCAGAGTTGGTGACCCTAAGTGCAGACAGCGGTCCAAAGCAACTGCAAAACTTGTTCCACCAACAACCTGCCCATGCCCCATTGCAGGAAGAATCTCTAAAAGAACGAAAAGCACCTTTCATGACCTCAGGACCCAAAGCGATTTACAGCCAATGAAGTACTTTTTTTGAAGTGTAGTCAACTGTTCTAATGTAGGAAACATGGCAGCCAAGATCCCACAAACAGCAACAAGGTATGATCTGATTTTAGGTGTTAGTTGAGGGATAAATATTAGCCAGCCAGGGAGAACTCCCCTGCTCTTCCTCAAAATAGTGCCATGGGATCTTTTACATCCACCCGAGAGGGCAGACAGGGCCTCGGTTTAACGTCTCATCCGAAAGACGGCACCTCCGACAGTGCAGCACTCCCTCAGTCCTGCACTGGAGTGTCAGCCTGGGTTTTGTGCTCAAGTCCCTGGAGTGGGGCTTGAACCCACGACCTTCTGACTCAGAGGCGAGGGTTCCTGAAATGTCCTTTGAAATTTTGGTGCTGTAAGGAAGACGCCCCCCGGCTGTACGATACCCGGCCCTTTACTGGGAGCGTGCTCGGGGCCGCAGTTATAGGTTATATAGCTGACAAACCCCAGGCGGTGGAATATGCTCCTACCCCCACCATCTCCTGACAACCATAAACCGCCCCCCCAAGGAAGGCAATGTCCAGGTTCAAAAACAAAGGCAGGTGGAGACTTCAGCTGTGCTTTTGAAGTTCTCCAGCTCACTCCTACTGCCTTCTGTCAATTTATTAGCCCGTTTTGTTTTTTAAAAAATTTTCTACTGTCAGTATTCTCGCCCCCATGGCCCCCGCCTCCCTTCCTGTCTCCTGTTGGCTGGGATATGGCTCCGTAGGTACTGGTTTCACCCCCTGGTCACCCCCTGTTACCTCACCCAAGGGGCCATTCTTCACATGTCGGGCCTAGGCAGCGAGTGTTGACATCAGCTGACCCCAGTCCAGAGGTCACTGAAGAATGATGCAATGGTGGGCCTGCCCAGAGAAGCTGAGGCCAATTGGAGCGGGCCAATACCTGCCCTGGTTGAGAGCTCAGCACAGACCAGAGGTCAGGTCCGGTACCTCCTGCTTTGTGTAGCTCAGTTCCACACCAGCCATTGGATTCATCAACTAAACTGTGAGGTGAGCCCTCAAAGCTCTTTTATATCACCCCCTCAGCACTCCCTACTCTTTGATCCCTTGTTGGTTGATTGTCCATCTTCCGGCTCAGTCGCTGCAGTCTGGACCTCATTTTTTTTTCTTGCTTTAGTGAGAGGGATCTGTCCATTTTCCACGTCCCGTTAGGCAGTTTATTATTTTGCTTTGGTCCCTTCAGCCCCAATTTTCACTGGGAGTGAAGGGCTAGGGCAGGGCCGGTGGGGCGAGCATCATTGACGCCAGGGTCAGGCTGGAGCCGGGCCTAAAAGAGGCCCGGGAGTTAAAATGGCCCAGGCTGCTCGTCGGCAAGCCAGGGTCGGCCTGACGCTCGCCCCAGTGGCCTGACGCTCGACCCAGTGGCCTGACCCTCGCCCCACCGGCCTGACCCTCGCCCCACCGGCCCGACTCTCGCCCTACTGGCCTGACCCTCGCTCCACCGGCCTGACCCTCGCTCCACCGGCCTGACCCTCGCCCCACCGGCCTGACCCTCGCCCCACCGGCCTGACCCTCGCTCCACCGGCCTGACCCTCGCTCCACCGGCCTGACCCTCGCCCCACCGGCATGACCCTCGCCCCACCGGCCTGACCCTCGCTCCACCGGCCTGACCCTCGCCCCACCGGCCTGACCCTCGCCCCACCGGCCTGACCCTCGCCCCACCGGCCTGACCCTCGCTCCACCGGCCTGACCCTCGCTCCACCGGCCTGACCCTCGCCCCACCGGCATGACCCTCGCCCCACCGGCCTGACCCTCGCCCCACTGGCATGACCCTCGCTCCACCGGCCTGACCCTCGCCCCACTGGCATGACCCTCGCTCCACCGACCTGACCCTCGCCCCACCGGCCTGACCCTCGCCCCACCGGCCTGACCATCACCCCACCGGCCTGACCCTCGCTCCACCGGCCTGACCCTCGCCCCACCGGCCTGACCCTCGCCCCACCGGCCTGACCCTCGCCCCACCGGCCTGACCCTCGCTCCACCGGCCTGACCCTCGCTCCACCGGCCTGACCCTCGCCCCACCGGCATGACCCTCGCCCCACCGGCCTGACCCTCGCCCCACTGGCATGACCCTCGCTCCACCGGCCTGACCCTCGCCCCACTGGCATGACCCTCGCTCCACCGACCTGACCCTCGCTCCACCGGCCTGACCCTCGCCCCACCGGCCTGACCATCGCCCCACCGGCCTGACCCTCGCCCCACCGGCCTGACCCTTGCCCCACTGGCATGACTCTCGCTCGCTCTACCTTGTCCCTTGACTCCCGGTTAAAATCGGGGCTTTAATAATTTTTATTACCGCTCTCCCAGGCCGGTATCGGGCGCCAAACGCACAACTGGCCATCAAATCCTGGTCAGGGTCCGATTGATGTCACCGGACCCGACCTTTGAATGTCTTGAGGCTCTCGCTTGCCTGCGGCGAGTGCGGTGCCAAGTGAAGTGCTGAACCTCTACCTTACCACCAAACCCCCCCCACCCCGGTAGGCTCCATTGTCGTCAAGCGCTTGGACTAAAACCGGCCCCTTTATATCTCGTTCTGTCTCCCTGGAGCTCTTCCACAAGCTATAGGATTTCCCCCCTGCCTCCCCTCCCCGCCAGAAGTTTGTGCCTCTGTGTTACTGTTTTTTGATGGGATATCTAACTGGACATTGATCGCCCAGGCCCCAGCTATTCATCTGATTGCAGTCAGTGAAATCCTTCTTCAAGTGAAGATGGGGAGAGTGCCAGCTCTCCTCCAACATTAACGAGCCGCCAACAAAGGCGGGTTCTGGAAGTTTCTCTAGAGGCCCGCTCATTTTGGAGAAGAGCAGGCTTTCGTTAAAAGCGGTGCCGTCTTTCAGATGAGACCTTAAACCGAGGCCCCGTCTGCCTTCTCAGGTGGAAGTAAAAGATCCCGCGGCACTATTCGAAGAAGAGCAGGGGAGTTCTCCCTGGTGTCCTGGCCAATATTTATCCCTCAAACAACGTCACTAAAACAGACTATCTGGTCATTATCACATTGCTGTTTGTGGGATCTTGCTGTGCGCAAATTGGCTGCCGCGTTTCCTACATTACAACAGTGTCTACACTTCTAAATTACTTCATTGGTTGTAAAGTGCTTTAGGACGCCCTGAGGATGTGAAAGGCGCTATAGAAATCCAAGTTCTTTCTTTTTTAAAAGCAAAGCACGTATTACTGCGTGGCCTGAAGTGGATTGGGCTGAGGGGAAAACTGAGCTGTTGTGGCATTCGACAGATTCCGGCCTCTGACTGGCAGCCTAACGTGGGTTAATTAATCTGCGGCTGTCCAGCTGAAACCCGTTACATTTGATGAGATTGGTATTGTGTTTTTCCTGCGAGTTTCCCACAGCCCTGGTGTTGTGTCTGCTGAAGTTAACAGAGCACATCTGCTCATGTAGGAGTTCAACAATCCAAGGCCATGACTGAGGTGTGTCGTCACTCATTGCGCAGCCCTGCAAATATCTGACTTGTCAGCACCTGAAGCAAATCTGTGCTGCCCGATAACTTGCATTGCACATCTATCTGGCTCTTCATCTATGCATGGTTGTTCAGTGCATAGATACTCCACAGCCATAACACACTGGGCCTCTTCAAACAATGATCCCTATCAAATGGCGTGCATTCTTAGCACCCAAGGCTATCTCCCAGGTATTTGAACTCTCGGAGAGTTCATACAGGAGTCCCTTTCTTCCCAGGATAGATGAGTGACTGTCAGCTGCTTCTGCATTGCACAAGGCAGGCGCTGGTTCACCAAGCTGATTATGAAGCATGCCAGTCATTATCACACTGCTGTTTGTGGGATCTTGCTGTGCGCAATTTGGCTGTCGCATTTCCCTACATTACAACAGTGACTATACTTCAAAAGTACTTCATTGGCTGTAAAGCACTTGAGGGTGTCCTGAGGTCATGAACGGCGCTGTGTAAAGACAAGTCTTTTCTTTCTCGCTGAAAAGGATTCCTGTAATCCTAACGGAAGCAGCAGTAATATAATGGCCACCTCGCAGATGTTTCTTCACCTCCTCGATGGCCGATGTTAGTAAACGTCACCTGCAACGAGGCTACACAGGTCACAGGGTTTGATTCCCGCTCTGTGCTGAGTTCGCTGGTCCCATCCAGTCAGGTGACCAGTCGTGATACGATTGGCCTCAGCAAAGACCGCCTCCAGGGACTCGGGCTCGGAATTTTCTCGGATCTGCTCCCCCTCCTGTTTATGCGTGTAAACCGGGTTTCCAACGCTCCTCTGCCAAATTACGGCAGCGACAAGGGAGCATCTCTGAGATAATTCCAGACACTTGAGCTCACAGTCTAGGCTGACACTGCATTGCAGTACTGAGGGAGTGCTACACTGTCAGAGGTGCCGACTTTTGGATGAGACGTTAAACCGAGGCCCCAATTGCCCTCTCAGGTAAAAGATCCCATGGCACTATTCTAATTTTGTTTTTAATTTGAAATTGTGTGTTTAGTTGTTTAGAGTTAATATGACAGTAATAAACTTATTCCTGAGCTGTCCCAATGGATCAGTTCACAAGGAGAGCGTGTAAGTGAGCCGTACAAACTGGAAAGGCCCATGTAGAATCGACTGGTTTGTGCCATGTTAGCTAATCTTAGCCAGAGCAGCAGGTTAGGGCACTACAATTGGCCTGGGCCAGAGAGGGAGGGGGTAAAACATTATCCAGGATTCCTACTCCGTTCACCCATCAACCCTTTGCTCGATGACCTACTTTGGCTCCTGGACCCCGAAAGCCTAGATTTTAAAATTCTCATCCTTGTTTTCAAATCCCTCCATGGCCTCGCCCCTCCCTACCTCTGTAACCTCCTCCAGCCCTACAACCCTCCGAGATCTCTGCGCTCCTCCAATTCTAACCTCTTGTCCATCCCCCACTTCCTTTGCTGCACCATTGGCGGCCGTGCCTTCAGCTGTCTAGGCCGTAAGCTCTGGAATTCCCTTCCCAAACCGCTTCACGTTTCCAACTCTCTCCTCTTTCAAGACGCTCCTTAAAACCTACCTCTTTGACCAAGCATTTGGTCACCTGTCCTAATACCTCCTTCTTTGGCTCGGTGTGAGTTTTTGTCTGATTATGCTCCTGTGACGTTTTGATATGTTAACGGTGCTATATAAATGCAAGTTGTTGTTGTTGTAGTGATTACTATGCAGTGATCCCCCCCAGTTGAGAAGTGCATGTGTGTGAATTTGGGTGAGAAGAGGATCAGACTCGGCTGTGATGCTCTCACAGTCAGATAACCTACAACACCTGCTGCTTAAGCTCACACATGGTGAATGACCACTTGGCTGAGGTAGCGGAAAGTGACTGTGGAACCCAACTGCAGGAAGACAAGGGATGAAGGGGAGTAAAATTGACTAAAGAAAGTTAGCCAAATCCTGATGTTCAAGTAGATTTTTTTTTGACTGTAATATTAGTGTTTGTTTCAACGTCTGCCACAGTGTGTGAGCTAGCACATGGTGGCAGGAATTACTCTGGATCTCCTGGCTGTCTAAGGAGGTGAAATTAGTCCTGGGCAGTGTGGCAAAACGGGCAATAGCGAATCGGCCACCTGCCTTACATCCTGCTCGATTTTCTTTTCACCAATTCGCTATTGCCCGTTTTGCACTTACTGCCCAGGACCAATTTCACCCCCTAAGTGTTTAAAGAGTGAATAACCTTTAACAATAACATCCACATGTTGTGTACTTACAGAATTTACTAAGTGTCAGCTAAGATTTGGAAGGAGCCATCACCCGAAGGATTCTCCGCAGGGTCACAGTAAATGAAGTGACACATCAGCCAGAGAGGAACTCCATGATCTCGCAGACTGACCTCCAGAAGATTTGAGGTTTCTTTGAATAGCAAAATCCTGGGGCTGTAAAGAGCACAGTTGCTGGTTTCTGACCAATGTACTGAGCAGGGACCTTCCTACAGAACCAGTTTACAACTATGTCCAGCCAAAATACATCCGATACATCGTGGACCTGTCATTGTGGTATGGATAAAATAAGACTCCATTCAATCTAGGTGGGTTGAATGTCTAATGGGTATAAGATGAGGACCAATTCTCATCCTATTCACTCCTAGTGAACAGAATTCCAATAGACCAAATCCTTCCCGCTCACTCCCATTGTACAGAATTCCAATCAACTAAACCCTTCCCATTCACTCCCACTGTACAGAATTCCAATCGACCAAACTCTTTCTGATTCACTCACATTATTTAGAATCCTTGCTCCCTATTGCACATGGCACTTCCCACTGATAGATCTGTTGATGGAACGCTCCTCACACTACACATGTAGAATTAAATTACTCCCAGAGATGAGCAGCCCATTGCAGAATGAAATCCTGTTTATTTACATATGTTTCTGTTGTGTGCCTCTTGTATTTGTTGAGCTTGACTTGCTAAGGTGGGAAGACATGCCCCTCGGCTAAATTTATCTGCATCTTATAGAGCTCCTGATGTAGGCAAAATGTTTCCTGGCAAGTAGTTTTGAGATGATCAATTGTTCTGTAAAGCAACATATTCAGTAACAAAGGTGCAGATGAGTCTGCACCTTCTCTTGAATAGATTCAATCAGGGGATTGTCATTGAAACAAGCTCCTTAATGGCAGAACCTTAAAATAGATCGAGCAGCCGGCCCAGATGATATCCACTCGAGGGTCCTTAAAGAAATGGGACAGGTGCTGTGCAAGCCCCTTACCCGTATCTTTAATAGCTCGCTGGAGTCGGGGACTGTACCCTCCGACTGGAAAGATGCCAACGTAGTTCCAATTTTTAAAAAGGGGGATACACAAGTCTGTGAAGGAGGCAGGACAAGTTAAGAAGGCTGTTAAAAAAGCATATGGGATCCTTGGCTTTATAAATAGAGACATAGAGTACAAAAGCAACGAAGTTATGCTAAACCATTATAAAACACCGGTTAGGCTTAAACTGGAGTATTGTGTCCATTTCTGGACACCACACTTTAGGAAGGATGTCAAGGCCTTAGAAAGGATGTAGAAGAGATTTATTAGAATGGTACCAGGGATGAGGGACTTCAGTTAGGTGGAGAGATTGGAGAACCTGGGGTTGTTCTCCTTAGAGCAGAGGAGGTTAAGGGGAGATTTGATAGAGGTGTTCATAATCACGAAGGGTTTTGATAGAGTAAATAAGGAGAAACTGTTTCCAGTGGCAGAAGGGTTGGTAACCAGAGGAAACAGATTTAAGGTGATCGGCAAACGAACCAGAGGCGACATGAGGAAAAAAACTTATGCAGCGAGTTGTTATGATCTGGAATGCACTGCTTGAAAGGGTGGTGGAAGCAGATTCAATAAGAACTTTCAAAAGGGCATTGGATAAATACTTGAAGTGGAAAAATTTACAGGGTTATGGGGAAAGAGCAGGGGAGTGAGACTAATTGGATAGATCATTCAAAGAGCCGGCTCAGGCACGATGGGCCGAATGACCTCCTTCTATGCTGTATCATTCTATGATTCTAAGGCAGAGCCAGCTAACTATAGGCCCATTATCTTAACGTTAGTAATAGGTAAGATGCTCGAAGCAATGGTTAGGATGCCCTGTATGACCAATTAGATAGAGAAGGCCTAATCAGGGACACTCAAAACTTCCAGAAAAGAAGGTTGCATACCATTTTGTCCTTATAGAAGACCTTGGTTAGGCCTCAGTTAGAATACTGTGTCCAGTATTGGTCTGCTCACATGGTGGGGGATATTGAGGCTTTGGAAAGGGTGCAGAGGAGGGCCACAACATTAATTCCCAATCTAAAGCATCTTAGTTACCCAGATAAGCTCAACGAGCTGGGTCTAGGATAGAAGCAGGGGCGATTTGATCGAGGTTTATAAAATAATGAAGGCACTCGATTGTGTTTAAGTGGACCAATTATTTCAACTGAATAGGATAGGGAGGACTAGGGGTCACATCCTCAAGTTATGTAAGGGCAGAACTAGGTTGGATATAAGGCAGTTCTTTTCTTCCCAGAGAATAGTGGATCTGCAGAATAGGTTGCTGGCTCGTGCAGTGAATGTTGATTCGCTAAATTCCTTCAAGCGAGAGCTGGACCTGTTTCTGGCTGGGTAGGTATCCTGCAGTATAAATCAGAGTCAATGTGTTCTCCTGGACTAGTTTCGATTGCCTAAAGGCGTCAGAGAGGAATTTTACAGATTCTTTTCCCTAATTGTCCTGGGTTTTTATCTGTTTTTTTGCCTCTCCCAGGAGATTACATGGCTCCGGGTGGGTGGGGAGCGTCTGTATTGTGATGCACGGTGCATCACAACTATTCAGGACAGGTTAGATGGACCAATGGGTCTTTTCCTGTCTGTCAGTTCTGTATGTAATATCAGCATCTTTTACCTCAGTGTTCCTGTCCTTTGTTAGTAAGCCTAAACACAACCAAGCTCACTCTTAGGAAATGATGAAACAAGCTGCACCAGGGAGAGTTGGGGCCCAGGTCTGTACCTCCGATTACCCACACAGTGAGCTCCTCATTTCAATCATGAAGTTCTGCAAGGAAAAGAAACTGTGGGACCAATAGATCTAGTTTAGCAGGGCCTTTTCATTTGTATGGAGTTTGGGAGAGCAAAGAAAAGGAGAGGGAATGGCACTGAATTACGGCTCAGTCAATAGCTCATCGTTATCTGGACCATCAGTGAAGCCCAGAGGCACATGTCTGTTGAGTACCACAATCAAGGGGAGGTGGGCGGTAAATGGCACCAAAGTGTAGGAGTAAACAGTGTCTGGTCATTATCTCAATACTGTTTGTGGGATCTTGCTGTGCGCAAATTGGCTGCCACGTTTCTCTACATTACAACAGTGAGCATATTTCTGAAGTACTTCATTGGCTGTAAAACACTTTTGGACGTTCTGAGGTCATGATAGGTGCTATATAAATGCAAGTCTTTCTTTCTTTACCACCGTTTCCATTGATTGACCCACTCTTCAGGTGGTGTCAGCCATGGCTCAGGAGGTAGCACTCTCGCCTCTGAGTTAGAAGGTGGTTGGTTCAAGTTCCACTCCAGATACTTGAACACATAATCCAGGCTGACACTCCCAGTGCAGTACTGAGGGAGCATTGTATTGTCGAGGGTGCCATCTTTCGGATGAGGCGTTAAACTGACATCTGTCTTCTCAGGTGGACATAAAAGATCCCACGGCACTATTTCGAAGAAAAGCAGGGGCGTTCTCCTGGTGTCCTCATCCAGTACTGCCATTGCTCCTCTCCTGTACTGTCACTCTTCCCCTGGTATAATGCTGGGTGCTATTAAGACATAAAGCATTGCACAATATATATAAGTGGATTGTTGAGCACATACAGACCTCACGATCCAAATGTCACACTTTATTACAGATATAAAACCCCAACTTTCCCAAACTCGGCTGTCCCTGCCTATTCTGTGCTATCCCATCATCTCTGTCCTCACTGACCACCATCGACTCCCTCTCCTCAAACGTATTGAATTTAAAATCCTCATTCTCAACTTCAAATCCCTCCATGGCCTTGCCCCACCCTAGCACTGCAATCTCTTCCAGCCTTATGTCCCCTCTCACAGCCGTCAGTCCTCCGAGCCTGTCCTCTTGTGCATCCCCCCCTGCCGTCCCTTCACCCATCAACGGAGGCAGAGCCTGCAACTGACTCGGCCCGACTCCACCTCTCTACTTCACATTCCATCATTAAAAACTATAAACCCCTCTCTGACCAAGTTTTCAGTCACTTCTCTTGAACCATGGCTCAGAGCCCACATCGTCTGGGTTTTTTTGTTCCTTTATTAGTGCCAGAAACAGGTACTGAATCTCCTTTATTTCCAGCCGTTGCTCAGTGGGTAGCCCTCTTGCCTCTGAGTTAGAAGGTCATGGATTCAAGTCCCAGTCCAGAGATTTGAGTACAAAACAATAGGCTGACACTCCAGTGCAGTACTGAGGGAGTGCTGCACTGTCAGATGAGACATTAAACCGAGGCTCCGTCTGCCCTCTTAGATGGACGTTAAAAGATCCCATCGGCACTATTCGAAGAAGAGCAGGGGAGTTCTCCCCACTGTCCTGGCCAATATTTATCCCTTAAGCCGATATCATCAAAACAGATGATCTGGTCATTATCACATTGCTGTTTGTGGGACTTTGCTGTGCACAAATTGGCTGCTGCGTTTCCTACATTACATCAGTGACTATACTTCTTTTGCTGTAATCCGCTTTGGGAGGTCCTGAGGTTGTGAAAGGCGCTATATAAACGCAAGTTTTTCTTTCTTTTAATTGTAAGGGACCTTTGTGAGCTCCCCAGTGGCACAGTGCTCTAAATACGTTGCCCAGTGTGGTAATGAGCCATAAAGAATAGAAGGTCCAAACTCACAGTCTCGATCTTTGCTGAGTTGGTTGATCTCAATGGGGTACTAAAATTGGCTTCAGTGCTCTTGGACTAGCTAGGATTCCTGCCTCTGGTCACTACCCAGTATACCATGCTGGAAATGGTGCATCTGGATGTTCAGAGAGGACAGGATCAGACTCAAATGTGATGCTTATTGCAGTTGAGCAGCCTGCTAACATTCACTGTCTGCACAGTCACACGTAAAGAACGGCCACATGGGTAAGGCACCGAGGGAACAGCACCCCTCTGCGAGGAGAAACAATCAGCAGAGAGAAAATAGGCATTGGTTAATTTTATGTGTAAGCCTTTTCTGTCTAATACCCTGATACAGTCATCATAGTGTCTGAAAACCACCCTTCCAATGCCTCCAGGCAGAATGTCTTTGCCAGCCAACCTCAGACAATTTAGTGCATCAAACTATATTTTCGACACTTAAATCAGATTACTGCAGGCAACTTTCCTCAATTAGACCTTTCTGTCTGAATCATTTCTTTAAATTCAGAAAGGAGACACTGAGGATCATGTTTAACTACAAAAAAAACACCCACCTCCTCACCAGAGACCAGTAAAGATATAATGCAGTGAGGATTCTTTTACACTCTCTATCCTGAGGGCAATTATATCAGGCATGAATTTTTTTCATGAATTATGTTCCATTCTTACACAAGAGGATGGGTCTTTCCGTAGTCTTTACTATTGGTCCTTGGTCTGTATCATTGTTCCTTGGTCTCTGCCATTGTTCCATGGTCCCTGCCATTGTTCCTTGGTCTCTGCCATTGTTCCTTGGTCTCTGCCATTGTTCCTTGGTCTCTGCCATTGTTCCTTGGTCCCTGCCATTGTTCCTTGATCTCTGCCATTGTTCCTTGGTCTCTGCCATTGTTCCTTGGTCTCTGCCATTGTTCCTTGGTCTCTGCCATTGTTCCTTGATCCCTGCCATTGTTCCTTGGTCTCTGTCATTGATCCTTGGTCCCTATCATTGTTTCTTGGTCTGCCATTGCCTCTTGCCTATGGTGAACCAAATATGAATGGACTCTGTGGTTGGACTCTGGTCTTTCACCTCTGACCCTGGTTTAAATCCAGCCCAGAATCATTGGATGAAGGTCTCCTTAGCCTGCTGGCTGTAACAGTCTGAAGTGAAAAGAGTTCCAGCGGTCCCTGCCATTGTTCCTTGGTCCCTGCCATTGTTCCTTGGTCCCTGCCATTGTTCCATGGTCCCTGCCATTGTTCCATGGTCCCTGCCATTGTTCCTTGATCTCTGCCATTGTTCCTTGGCCCCTGCCATTGTTCCATGGTCCCTGCCATTGTTCCATGGTCCCTGCCATTGTTCCTTGATCTCTGCCATTGTTCCTTGGTCTCTGCCATTGTTCCATGGTCCCTGCCATTGTTCCATGGTCCCTGCCATTGTTCCTTGATCTCTGCCATTGTTCCTTGGTCTCTGCCATTGTTCCTTGGTCTCTGCCATTGTTCCTTGGTCTCTGTCATTGATCCTTGGTCCCTATCATTGTTTCTTGGTCTGTATCATTGCTCCTTGTTCTCCATCATTGTTGTTGTACAGTGGTTGCTGCCTCTTGCCTATGGTGAACCAAATATGAATGGACTCTGTGGATGGACTCTGGTCTTTCACCTCTGACCCTGGTTTAAATCCAGCCCAGAATCATTGGATGAAGGTCTCCTTAGCCTGCTGGCTGTAACAGTCTGAAGTGAAAAGAGTTCCAGCGGTCTCAATTTATGGGAATGGATGCACATCACAAAACTGATTCTAATCCGGTGCCAAAGGGGCTGATGATTTCCCAGTAAGCACAGCTGGCGGCCCAGGCTCCACACCTGAATCATGCATCCATAAGGACAGCCCTTAAATAGCGGACAGATACCAGAATTGAGAGGATATACTTGTCAGGAAAGACTGAACAGGCTGGGGCTCTTTTCTCTAGAAAAAGAAGGCTGAGGGGTGACCATAATTTTAAAGAGGCCTTTAAAATTATGGAAGTGTTTGATCTGGTAGACATAGAGAAGACATCTGTCCGCTATTTAAGGGCTGTCCTTATGGATGCATGATTCAGGTGTGGAGCCTGGGCCGCCAGCTGTGCTTACTGGGAAATCATCAGCCCCTTTGGCACCGGAGTAGAATCAGTTTTGTGATGTGCATCCATTCCACTTGTGGGGAGACCAAAACCAGGGGCCATAAATATAAGACAGTCACTAATAAATCCAATAAAGAATTCAGGAGAAACTTCTTTACTCAGAAAGTGGTGAGAATGTGGAACTTGCTACCACATGGAGTGCTTGAGGCAAATAGAAAAGATGCATTTATGGGGAAGCTGGATAAGGACACGAGGGAAAAAGGAATAGAAGATTATGCTGATAGGATTAGATGAAGTACAGAGGGAGGAGGCACCTGTGGTGCCGAATGGCCTGTTTCTGTGCTGTAAAATCGATGTAATTTCCTACATTACAATGGTGACTAAATTTCAAAAGTACTTCATTGGCAGTAAAGAGCTTTGCGATGTTCTGAGGTTGTGAAAGGCCCTATAGAAATGTAACTCTTTCTTTAATTCTATGTAAATCACTCCAATAGACTGATGTGGGGAAATGAAAAAATGTCACATTGGTGCAGTAGGGGGCGGTGTTCTCAGGTTGGGGGCTTTATTCTGACTCTAACCGTGCCGTCCATAAACTGCTCTATTCCCCAACACTATCATCCCTCACCTTAACGAGCACAAAATTCACTAAAAAAACAGGACTTATTTTTAAAGCAGAAAAGAAGAACGAATGGGGAGTTATTAAATTGACGTTCTAGAAACCTTCAGGCAGTCCACGGTTATTGCTTTTTGTAGGATAATGGAAATTCAGGCATTTCACAGTCAAGGCAGGCATGAAGCAAGGATCCTGTAAAATTAACCACTACAAGGAGAGTGCTTTGGCTGGGGGCAGACCACAGGTTGGTAGGACAAGAAAGACTTGTATTTATACAGCGCTTTCACGACTTCACGACATCCAAAAGCGCTTCACAGCCAATGAAGCACTTTTGAAGAGTTGTCACTATTGTAATGTAGGAAACACGGCAGCCAATTTGCGCACAGCAAGATCCCACAAACAGCAATGAGATACATGACCAGACAATCTGTTTTAGTGATATTAGTTGAGGGATAAATGTTGGCCAGGACATCCTACAATGTGTTTTTCTTTCATTTTTTTGAACACTTTCGTTTATTAGTTATAGAAAATCAGAGATGGGAAAAAGACTGTTTGACAGTCAAGGATCAACCAATCCAATAATGAAGAGTCTGTTTGCTTTCCAATCAGCGTGGGAAGACATGGCGCAATCTGATGAGCCTGTCAGGCGTCCAATGGCAGGAGCGTGGGGGTAGGTCTGTTGGAGGTGGTGGGTCATGTGGTCAAACCTCCATTGAACATGTCCAATCAGAGTGGGCGACCCTATTGAGACGCAATGTCATGTTGGCCAATTGTAGCCCCCTCGATGAGATCAGCTAACTCGACAAGGATCCAAACCTGGGGGGAAAAAAGAGCGAGCTGCAAATGCTGGGAACAGACGGCGGGTTAGACAGTATCTGTGGAGAGAAAAAGGGGAGGTTAACATTTCGAGTGTAGACTTTTCATCAGAACTGGCTCCTTTCTGCTCAGCGCCATTCCGGGAGCGCGGTTACCAACCGAGCCATCAGCGGGTTAACACATAGGGCTCGAAACAGTGGCATCTGCTCTCTAAACAGAGCTAGGTCGACATCCAAAATAATTGTCTGGAACAATTGTGATAGCAATAGGAGCTGTAACACAAGGTGAACAGGTTAAACCACTTCAAGAAGAGCAATTTAAACTGCAGCAAATACTTAAAGGGATTAGACGGGCACTGGACATTGGCACTGCCAGATCTGCCAGACCGAGGACATGCTGTTAAATAAGGACACAAGCATTCTACCAGATAATACACTAAGTATTATTCTGCTGTTCAGCTGGGGCTGTGTCCGTTTAAGGAGACGGGGCCTAATTGTTGTCACATGCTGAGGTTAATTAGCGGGTTGTTCCTCTTACGCGCACGCTGACATCAATTAAACTGTCACTGTTTCTTCATAGAATGGCAGCTCTTCCGCAAGGTCAGAAAGACCAACAGGAAACTGACTGGCTTTCTTTCGCTTATTAAGATTGTTTTGCATCTGCAACAAAGTGTGACATCTGAAGGGTAACGGGCTCAAAACCGTTATAATGTGTGAGCAGATCTCCCGTGGCATTACTCATGACATATTACATTTAAACAATAGGGGCGGTACGCCATGTAAAAATGAAGAAAGACTTTCATTTATATAGCGCATTTCACAACCTCAGGATGTCTCAAAGCATTTTACAGCCAATAAAGTACTTTCTTGAAGTATAGTCCCTGTTGTAATGTAGGAAACACGGCAGCCGATTTGTGCACAGCAAGATCTCACAAACAGCAGTGTGATAATGACTGGATAATTTGTTTTGCTAGTGGTTGGTTGAGGGCTAAATATTGGCCAGGACACTGGGAGAACTCCCCTGCTCTTCTTTGAAACAGTGCCGTGGGATCTTTTACGCCTACCTGAGAGGGCAGACAGGGCCTCAGTTTAACGTCTTATCTGAAACACGGAACCTCTAACAGTGCAACGTTCCTTCAGTATTACACTGGAGAGTCAGCCTGGAGTTTGTGCTCAAGTCTCTGGAGTGGGACTTAAACCCACAACCGCCTAACTCAGATGCGAGGACGCTACCAACTGAGCCACAGCTGACACTGTAATGGCAAGGCCGCTGATTTATTGTTCTGAATTAAGTCAAATTCCATTTTTTATTACACATTGCGATACAAATACAGGCTCGGAACTTTTTACGAATATATCAGACACACAGCACGAGATCACTTCAGCTGAACACAACTGGGGAGTAATTTTGAACATTACCTGGTGGAGCAGATCGCACGACTTTCTTTCCTTTGTAATCAATGGGATGATAATTGGACAGGTTCTATAAAGGGCGGGTCGATCGGCTCCACCAGGTTATCCAATATTATTATTCTTTTGGCAAGTTCACCGCCCAGAAGATCCCTTGTGCTATGTCCCTTCCCCACCGGTCTGCCCTGAGTTAGCGTGGCAGCAATAGAGGGACGGCAACTGGCTTCAGTGACCCTTGACCTGGGAGGCCGATTAAACCTTTAACTGGTGTCCCCTGCGGGGAAGTATAGATGTTGGGTGAGGACAGGTTCAATCTTGGCCGCGATGACCCTATGGTTTCGTAACTGGCAGTCACCCATAGGACTGAAATGATAATCCAACACTGGGCGTATCTCTGGCTTAACTGTGGAAAATGAGGCGGGGAGGGCGGAAAATTGGGCAGAACCGGTGCCACCCGGATCGCACCCCTTTCAGAGGAGGCTGGGAAAATTCCAGTAGAGGGGGCCATGGGCAGATCTTCCATCTGCCTCACCCCCTCCACATCAGGTAAATTCCTGATCGCTGTTGGAGTGGAACCCCTGCCCGATTTCCATCCCATTGATTTCATTGGGTTTAAAAAAAGGTGGGAGGGGGTTCTTTAATGGACAATTGTTCCGCTCTGCTAGGCGGTGAGGGAAAAAAATCTACATCCCCGCCGCCTCCCCTCCGCCCCCGTCATATCCATACTAGTTTTCAACCGCCTAATTGGTGATGAATTCTCCAAATGTTTTTCCCCCCCAATCAACCTTGTTTTTTTTTATCTGGTATTTTGCCTCCCCCAGGAGATTACACGGCCTCTGGTAGGGTGGGGGTGTCTAATCACGATGCTTCAGGAATCGCGACTGTGTAGAACAGTACTGATGGACCAGATGGTCTTTTCCTGACTCACACTTGCGCACACACACTCCCGCGCCCACACTCACGTGCACAAACTCGTGCTCACACCCACATATGCACTCACACTCACACAATTTCCACAGGGATGAGTAGCTGACTTTTCCCCCCCCCCCCCTTCCCTAACCCAACGGCACTGAGGCCAATTATAGCTCACCTACTGCTGCCCCAGATAACTCAGCGTAGACTGGGGATCAACTGGGGCGTTCGTGTTGTATAGGACTCTGTACTGGGCCAGACACCGCTTGTACCCACTGATCCATTGGACCAGACTGATATTTTTAAATCTTTAATACAGGAGTACATTATAAATGAATAATGCAGGTTACACCATATTATCAAACATTTAAAATCTAACGACTTCACTGAAATATTACTGATCAAAAATTTCAGGACTCTTTATGAAACTTCAGTTAATAATTCATGGCTACATTATCCCAGTGATGTTAAACAACTCTGCTCCTTTTCTACATCCACACTTAATCCATCAGTCATTCTGCTGCTGCTTGGAGTTAAAAGTAAAGGAGAGCTCGCTTTAAAAAGCAACACACATGGCCTGCTGGTCCCAGAGTGTGCAACAGTGGTCCCGGGAGGACTGTCTTTGGGACAGTGTCTCCCTCACCTGTGGAGATTGGGAAACCAAGTCGAAGAGGATAGTGAACAGGATCCCTCACCTGAACAGGCTGTTGGTCCCTCTCCTTCAACTCGTGCCGCATTTGTGTGCTGAGGGTTACTCAATACAAAATGTAAGGAGTTTGTACTTATACTGACAGACCCATGCTAGGGTTATGGTAGTGTAGTGGTTATGTTACTGGCCTTGTAATCCAGAGAACATAAGTTCACAATCCCATCTGTGGCAGTTTGCGAATTTGAATTCAGTTTTTACAAGAAAAGCTGGTATCATTAAAAGTGACCATGAATCTGTCGGAATGTTGTAAAAACCCAACTGATGTCCTTTTAGGGAAGGAAACCTGCCGTCCTTACCCGGTCTGGCCTATACATGACTCCAGTCCCACACCAATGTGGTTGACTTTTAACGGTCCTCTGAAGTGGCTTAGTGAGCCACTGAGTTCCATCAAACCTGCTACCAGTGGTTCAAGAAGAAGAGGTACCACCACCTTCTCAAGAGGCAACTAGGGATGGGCAATAAATGCTGGCCTTGCCAGCTATAAGGAATGAATTATTTAAAAAGTTTACTGCTCCGAATGATACCAGTGATATCAACATAACCAAACATTGGCACCCAACTATCTGTGCTATGAGAGGCTACGACCCCTGCATTCCATCCTCCTTTCCAACCCCTCAATTATGATCTGGTACCAACTCGCTCCAACATGCCCACAGTACACATTCCAGATAGATGACGCATTCCAGTGCCGGGTCAACACGATTTCACATCTCACTAATCATGGGGATACCTCAATAAGGTTGGTGATCCAGGACATCTAAAATACCTTAAGGTATAGCAACAACTTGCATTTATATAGCATTTTTAACGTAGTAAAACATCCCAAGGCGTTTCCCTGGAGCGATTATCAAACAAAATTTGACAACAAGCCACATAAGGAGATATTAGGACAGGTGACCAAAAGCTTGGTCAAAGAGGTAGGTTTTAAGGAGCGTCTTAAAGGAGGAGAAAGAGGTTTAGGGAGGGACTTCCAAAGCTTAGGGCCTAGGCAGCTGAAGGCACAGAGGATGACAGCCTTTCCTAGTGCCTCAGTCTTTGTTTATTACTGTATGAAAAGTCAACCTGGGTTCCTGCTCCTCATCATTAATCATTCTGTGAGTGCACATGCAATATAAAAAGACAAAGAAGGACTGAGGTCTTCCAACCGAAATTAGAGAATGGCATATTCCCTGTGACACATCCCTAGGTTCAGGTAAAGTACCCACCTAAAGGCTGACAAGTCCCCTGGACCTGATGGCTTGCATCTGAGGGTCTTAAAGGAAGTGGCTACAGAGATAGTGGATGCATTGGTTGTAATCTTCCAGAATTCACTAGATTCTGGAAAAGTCCCAGCGGATTGGAAAACCGCAAATGTAACACCCCTATTCAAGAAGGGAGTGAGACAGAAAGCAGATAACTATAGACCAGTTAGCCTAACATCTGTCAATGGGAAAATGCTAGAATCCATTATTAAGGAAGTAGTAGCAGGACATTTGGAGACTCATAATACAATCGAGAGTCAACATGGTTTTATGAAGGGGAAATCATGTCTGACAAATTTATTAGAGTTCTTTGAGGAAGTAACGGGCAGGGTGGATAAAGGGGAACCAATGGATGCAGTATATTTGGATTTCCAAAAGGCATTCAATAAGATGCCACATAAAAGATTACCGCACAGGATAAGAGCTCATGGTGTTGGGGGTAATATACTGGCATGGATAGAGGATTGGCTAACTAACAGAAAACAAAGAGTCGGGATAAAAGGGTCATTTTCAAAATGGCAATCTGTAACTAGTGGGGTGCTGCAGGGCTCAGTACAGGGGCCTCAACTATTTACAATATATATCAATCACTTGGATGAAGGAACAGAGTGTATTGTGGCCAAATTTGCTGATGATACAAAGGTAGGTGGAAAAGCAAGTTGCGAAGAGGACACAAAGTGTCTGCAAAGGGATATTGACAGGTTAAGCGAATGGGCAAAAATTTGGCAGATGGATTATAACGTGGGAAAATGTGAAGTCATCCAATTTGGGAGGAAAAATAAAAAAGCAAAATATTATTTGAATGGAGAAATACTACAAAATGCTGCGGTACAGAGGGATCTGGGTGTCCTTGTACATGAAACACAAAAAGTCAACATACAGGTGCAGCAGGTAATCCGGAAGGCAAATGGAATATTGGCCTTTATTTCTAGGGGGATGGAGTATAAAAGCAGGGAAGTCATGCTACAACTGTACATGGTGCTGGTGAGACCACACCTGGAGTACTGCGTACAGTTCTGGTGCCCTTATTTAAGGAAGGATATACTTGCATTGGAGGCTGTTCAGAGAAGGTTCACTAGGTTGATTCCGAGTATGGAAGAGCTGTCTTATGAGGAAAGATTGAACAGGTTGGGTCTATACTCATTGGAGTTTAGAAGAATGAGAGGAGATCGTATTGAAACATATAAGATTCTGAGGGGACTCGATAGGGTAGATGCTGAGAGGATGTTACCCCTCATGGGGGAATTTAAAACTAGGGGCATAGCCTCAGAACAAGGGGTCTCCCGTTTAAGATAGAAATGAGGAGGAATTTCTTCTCCCAGAGGGTCGTGAATCCTTGGAATTCTTTACTCCAAAAAGCTGTGGAGGCTGAGTCATTGAGTACATTCAAGGCTGAGTTAGACAAATTTTTGGTCAGCAAGGGAGTCAAAGGATATGGGGAAAAGGCGGGAAAGTGGGTGTTGAGGTAAAAATCAGATCAGCCATGATCTCATTTAATGGCAGAACAGGCTCGAAGGGCCAAATGGCCTATTCCTGCTCCTTTCTCTTACGGTCTTATGGTCCACCCCTTGGCAACACTTCTCCTTACTCAGTGATGATTACACTCAGATTTTCAATCATGGACTTAAAGGGTTAAATTGTGAGGATGGGTTGCATAAGCTTGGCTTATATTCCCTTGAGTTTAGAAGATGGAACCCCCGCTGCCTGGAATTTCCATGGGGGTTCTTCCCATCTCCTGTGGTAATTTCAGTGGGAAAGAGCCTTGCTCAGACCCTATCTGGAACACTGCATTCACTTCTGGGCATCGCACCTCAGGAAGGATGCATTGGCTGTGGAGGGGATGCAGCACAGATTCACCACAATGATACTGCGGATTAAAGGGGGTTTAAACAATGAGGACAGGTTGCATAAAATTGGTTTGTACTCCCTTGAATTTAGGAGATTGAGGTGATGGTCGAATCGAGGTGTTAAAGATGATAATGGGATTCGACAGGGTAGATACGGAGAAACTATTTCCTCTGGTGGAGGAATCAATAGCAAAAGGGCACAATCTTAAAATTAGAGCTGGCCATTCAAGAGCAAAATCAGGAAGCATTTTTTCACACAAAGGATAGTAGAAATCTGGAACTCTCGCTCCCAAAAGGCTGTGGATTTTGGGGGTCAATTGGAGCTTTCAAGACTGACATCAGTAGATTTTTGTTAGGTAAGAGTATCGAGGGATATAGAGCAACAGGGGTAAATAGAGTTGAGGTGCAGATCAGCCATGATCTAACTGAATGGCGGAGCAGGTCGGAGGGCCCGAGTGGCCTGCTCCTTTCCTAATGTTCCTATGGACTGGTGTCCACTGGGAAACCAGGTTGAGAGGGACCATAGTCAGAGGCTGTCACAGCTGTCTGAGGGGAGTCATCCATCCCATCAGGGTGGGCTGCCTTTAAACCTCAATCCCTGAGGTGAAAGATCAGTGTCTGACCCACTGCGCTGGACATTAGCACATTCCGAGGATATCTTGATTGCAATTTGATGTTGTGTGGTGTAACTGGGGCTATAACACGACAGACCAGAAACATAGAGGAGGTGGGATGAGAAGCGGTCATCCATGCTGCGATTTGCACTGCTGAAATTCTTCTCTGTGAATGTGTTTCAGTTCTTGATGCCTGAATCCTGTCCTGCAATGGCTGGAGTCAGGCTGTCTGTGATGAAAGTGCATTAGCTGCTGCACTATCTCCCATCCCCCTTAACCTTCTCTCTCTCTAGGGTGCAGTAGGGTTGCCAACCCTCCAGGATTGTCCGGAAAGATTAATCTCCTGGACACTGCTGCGGGCAAACCCAGGAGAAAAATTATAGGGGTATTAAAAACCCCTCCCCCTCCGCCCCAGCAGGGAGGTCAGCCGCCCGCCCTTTGACCTCCCTGCTGCATTTAAATGACAGAGGGGGCAGGGCTTGGGGAACCAACCGATATGCCCGTCTACGTGCCGCAGTACTGCCGGCCCAATATCAGTACCGGGACGGTCCTACGTAGGCAGCAGTGGTGGGAAGAGTGGCAGTCCCAGAGAATGGGGGAGGGGTTGGTCACCTCTTCCTCTCGTGCCCTTCTGCTGAGAGCTCATTCAGAGCCATTTTCTTCAAACGACACCTTCAGGGGACTTGTGCCTTCCTACTGTTCTGCTATCCTGTGCTACAGTGAGTATTTCTTGCATGTTATTTTCCTCTCTGGCACCTTTGCAGAGCGGAGATACCGCCGTGAGCCGAGCCGGCACATGTATCTGACCCCAGGCCAGGATAACGGGTCGGGGTCACGGTAGGGGTCCTGTCACGACCCTCTTGCAGCGGCGATACCATGTCCGAGCATAATCCAGGCCTACACTTTTTGAATCTTTCCTCATCCCCTTCACTTGGGATCCATCTAGTTTTCCTTCCATCCGCTCTCGCCAATACACGTATGACCCTTTCGAAGAAAGACTTGCATTTAAATAGCATCTTTCACAACCTCAGGACATCCCAAAGCACTTTACAGACAATGAAGTCCTTTTGCAGTGTAGTCACTGTTATAATGTAGGAAACGCGGCAGCCAATTTGCACACAGCAAGGTCCCACAAACAGCAATGTGATAATGACTAGATAATCTGTTTTTGAAGTGACACTGGCTGAGGGATGAATGTTGGCCAGGACACCGGGGAAGATAAGAGATTGTCACCCAGTGTGAGAAGTGAAATACAATCCACCCAACGTGGGGCATGAGATTAAGAGTCTCATGCTTTACCGACTGAGCTAGCCAGGCCTGAAGCATTATGACCAGAACTATACACAGTATTCCAAGTGAGGACATGAAGCACTATTCCAACCTCTGCAGACATAAACTCCACTTTCCATTTTCCATTCAGAAGAACCTTCTGTTGACTGGTGAGAAGGCCGTTTCTCTGTACCTCCTGACCAGGGTTGCTGACTGTGACTGGACGTATTCCGAGAGGTTTCATCACATGACCTCTAAACGCCCCGCCCTTGCTTGCCCGCCATTGGTCGACCGACACTGCCGTTCTCCTGGTGCACCGCCTTCCCACGCCGATCGAAACGCCAACTGACTCTTCGTTACCCGATTGGATGATTTTTTTTTGTTTTGACTGGGTTTTTTTTCCATCTCCGAATTTGTTTTTAAATGCTCCTATGATTTCTCTCCCAGTTTGCTCTCAGCAGTGTCCAGGAGATTAATCTTTAATTCCTGGACACTTAAGGACAATCCCGAAGAGTTGGCAGCCCTACTGTTGACACAAGTGCTCGATTGATCGAAGTTAATAGTAATAGTAACAGCAGTTAAAAGAAGGCAGAATGATGATCAGGCTTCTGCAGGTTTAATGCTTCGGCATGAAGAAAAAATGGACACAAGAAAGTGCAACTCAGATGTATAATTAATAAAGTTTGAAGAATAGATTGCTATTTTTGGGATTCTAAAGAGTCTAGATAATGTTGACTATGATGAGCTGTTTCACCTTGTCCAGAACAGTAGATCCAGAGGACACGGCCTGTGCATGAAGGGGGCAAATTCAAAATCAATCTGTGTAAACATTTTTCAGTGAACGAGTGGTCAATCTATGGAACAAGCTCCCTCGAGAGACGGTGGAAGCAGTTAGTGTTGATTGATTCAAATTCAAATTAGTTAGATTTCTTTCAAAAAATAACATTTTGGGATACAGAGTATGAGTAATTTGAGACCCGTCATGTGTAAGTGTAACATGCTTGGGAGGAACAGGTGACTTTGGACCTGTGGTTCCCAAAGCTGTCTCCCACTGGGGTTTTCCTCACCTCATGTCTGGGTGTGTTGTAGACTAATTGATAGAGATTGATTGCTATAATTAGTCAACAACTCCATTATCGTTATATCACACGACTCCCAGGATGGTGGAAGGCGAACGAGATGGACCTTGGTCTTTTTTCGTCTTGCAATTCCTATGTTCCTAATAGCTTGAATGATTATAGTTTAAAGAGTCAGTGACGTTTTTGTTGATCTGTACACTTTTGAATTTCAGGTGGTCTACATTTAAGACAGGCTGGCATTAATTGAAGTCTCCATTCTCAAGCAATTAACCAGGAACATCATGATTAACCGATTAATCTAACTGGCAAGCGTTGACTCAGTCATAACAAAATTTTCAGGTAGCCGCGCCCACAGTCATTAACGTTGACTGCTTTGCTTAAGAAAGTGTGAAATATTTTGTCTGAGTTGGATGCTGGTGAAGCAAAATTATGTGCACCGAGGTGACTGAATGCTATTAGGAACTGTGAAAATCTGGGGAATGTGATGTGTTTTAAACCAGTTTGCATTTAACCAGGATATTCAATGTTGAGTTAATAGTGAAGGAATCAGGATACTAAAACAACATGCATTCAACAGGGACATGAAATGAAAAAGGACATGTACAGGGGACACGTAAAGGGGGCATGTACAGGGGACACGTGTGGGGGACACATACAGGGGACGTATACAGGAACCCCCATCTTCGCTCCCTCAAGTCCGAGGGGCTCAGACTTGAACATATCTGGTGCGCAACTGGTTTAACCATCCATCAGATCCGGCTTGGCCGCATCAAGTGCTATTGGACCTCACTCTCCTCTGTCAAAACCACCTACTCCTGGATCATCCTGGAATGCAAAGATAACCTCCAGCTTCTTTTCTCCACTACCAATTGTCTCCTTAAGCCTTTCTCCCCTGCCCCCTCCACTCTCACTTACAACAAGTGCAAGGAGCTTATGGACTTCGTCATCACTAAGATAGAGACCATCTGTATAGCGACCTCTGCTACCCCCCAGTCCCCTTGGCCACCAAGCCAAACACCCCCCAGCTGCAGACTCCCACTTGCCCTTGGCCTAAACCCATGTCTCTCTCTAGTTTCACTCCCTTCATGCCCTCTCCAAGCTCATTTGTCCATGAGACCCACCTGCTGCTCCCTCGACCCTATTCCCACAGAACTGCTTTCAAAACCACTGTCATTAGCCCCTCCTCAAAAAATCCACCCTGAAGCTTTTTGCTTTTTTTATTATTCATTCATGGGATGTGGGCGTCATTGACAAGGCCAGCATTTATTGCCCTTGAGAAGGTGGTGGTGAGCCGCCTTCTTGAACCGCTGCAGTCTGTGTGGTGAAGGTTCTCCCACAGTGCTGTTAGGTAGGGAGTTCCAGGATTTTGACCAAGCGACGATGAAGGAATGGCGATATATTTCCAGGTCTGGATGGTGTCGAGCTTCTTGAGTGTTGTTGGAGCTGCACCCGTCCAGGCAAGTGGAGAGTATTCCATCACACTCCTGACTTGTGCCTTGTAGAAAGGCTTTAGGGAGTCAGGAGGTGAGTCACTTGCCGCAGAATACCCAGCCTCTGACCTGCTCTTGTAGCCACAGTAATTATGTGGCTGGTCCAGTTAAGTTTCTGGTCAATGGTGACCCCCAGGATGTTGATGGTGGGGGACTCGGCAATGGTAATGCCATTGAATGTCAAGGGGAGGTGGTTAGACCCTCTCTTGTTGGAGATGGTCATTGCCTGGCACTGTGTGGCGCAAATGTTACTTGCCACTTATCAGCCCAAGCCTGAATGTTGTCCAGGTCGTGCTGCATGCGGGCACGGACTGCTTCATTATCTGAGGGGTTGCGAATGGAACTGAACACTGTGCAATCATCAGCGAACATCCCCATTTCTGACCTTATGATGGAGGGAAGGTCATTGATGAAGCAGCTGAAGATGGTTGGGCCTAGGACACTGCCCTGAGGAACTCCTGCAGCGATGTCCTGGGGCTGAGATGACTGACCTCCAACAACCACTACCATCTTCCTTTGTGCTAGGTATGACTTCAGCCACTGGAGAGTTTTCCCCCTGATTCCCATTGACTTCAATTTTACTAGGGCTCCTTGGTGCCACACTCGGTCAAATGCTGCCTTGATGTCAAGGGCAGTCACTCTCACCTCACCTCTGGAATTCAGCTCTTTTGTCCATGTTTGGACCAAGGCTGTAATGAGGTCTGGAGCCGAGTGGTCCTGGCGGAACCCAAACTGAGCATCGGTGAGCAGGTTATTGGTGAGTAAGTGCCGCTTGATAGCACTGTCGACGAAACCTTCCATCACTTTGCTGATGATTGAGAGTAGACTGACGGGGCAATAATTGGCCGGATTGCATTTGTCCTGCTTTTTCTGGACAGGACGTACCTGGGCGATTTCCCACATTGTCGGTAGATGCCAGTGTTGTAGCTGTACTGGAACAGCTCGGCTAGAGGCGCAGCTAGTTCAGGAGCACAATTCTTCAGCCAGGATGTTGTCAGTGCCCATAGCCTTTGTTGTATCCAGTGCACTCAGCCATTTCTTGATATCATGTTGAATGAATCGAATTGGCTGAAGACTGGCTTCTGTGATGGTGGCAATCTCGGGAGGAGGCCGAGATGGATCATCCACTCGGCACTTCTGGCTGAAGATGGTTGCAAACGCTTCAGCCTTGTCTTTTGCACTCGTGCTGGGCTGCGCCATCTTTGAGGATGGGGATGTTCACGGAGCCGCCTCCTCCCGTTAGTTGTTTAATTGTCCACCACCATTCGTGACTGGATGTGGCAGGACTGCAGAGCTTTGATCTGATCCATTGGTTGTGGGATCACTTAGCTCTGTCTATAGCATGTTGCTTCCGCTGTTTAGCATGCATGTAGTCCTGTGTTGTAGCTTCATCAGGTTGGCACCTCATTTTTAGGTATGTCTGGTGCTGCTCCTGGCATGCTCTTCTATACTCCTCATTGAACCAGGCAACCCAGCTTGTTGGTAATGGTAGAGTGAGGAATATGCCGGGCCATGAGGTTACAGATTGTGCTGGAATACAATTCTGCTGCTGCTGATGGCCCACAGCGCCTCATGGATGCCCAGTTTTGAGCTGCTAGATCTGTTCTGGATCTATCCCATTTAGCACGGTGGTAGTGCCACATAACACGTTGGATGGTGTCCTCAGTGTAATGACGGGACTTTGTCTCCGCAAGGACTGTGCGGTGGTCACTCCTACCAATACTGTCATGGACAGATGCATCTGCGACAGGTAGATTGGTGAGGACGAGGTCAAATAGGTTTTTCCCTCGTGTTGGTTCTCTCATCACCTGCCGCAGGCCCAGTCTGGCAGCTATGTCCTTCAGGCCTCGGCCAGCTCGGTCAGTAGTGGTGCTATTGAGCCACTCCTGGTGATGGACATTGAAGTCCCCCACCCAGAGTACATTCTGTGCCCTTGCTACCCTCAATGCTTCCTCCAAGTGGTGCTCAACATGGAGGAGAACTGATTCATCAGCTGAGGGAGGGCGGTAGGTGGTAATCAGCAGGAGATTTCCTTGCCCACCACTGTACCGCCACCTCTGGTGGGTCTGTCCTGCCGGTGGGACAGGACATACCCAGGGATGATGTTGGAGGAGTCTGGGACTTTGGCTGAAAGGTATGATTCTGTGAGTATGGCTATGTCAGGCTGTTGCTTGACTAGTCTGTGGGACAGCTCTCCCAATTTTGGCACAAGTCCCCAGATGTTAGTGAGGAGGACTTTGCAGGGTCGACTGGACTTGGTTTACCTTTGTTGTGTCCGGTTCCGTGTAATCCATCCAGTTTTATTCTTATTATGTCCTTATAGCGGGTTTGTACAACTGAGTGTCTTGCTCGGCCGTTTCAGAGGGCAGTTACGAATCAACCACATTGCTGTGGGTCTGGAGTCACACATAGGCCAGACCAGGTAAGGACAGGTTTCCTTCCCTAAAGGACATTAGTGAACCAGATGGCTTTTACCACAATCCGGTAGTTTTGTGGCCACCATTACTGATACTAGTTTTTTTATTCCAGATTTTATTTAATTAACTGAATTTAAATTCCCCAGCTGCCGTGGCAGGATTTGAACTCATGAATCTACGGATTATTAGTCCAGGCCTCTGGATTACTCGTCCAATAACATAACCACTATGCGACTATACCCACATTTTGCTTGCAGACTATCGCCTTATCTCCAATTTTCCTTTCCTCTCCAAAGTCCTTGAATGTTGTTGTTGCCTCCCAAATCCATGCCCTTCTTTCCTGCAGCAATCTGTTTAAATCTCTCTAATCAGGTTTCCGCCCCTGCTTAGTGGAACTGCCCTTGTTTAGTTCCGCTCTTACCCGTCTGATTATAGCCAGACTATCTCCAGCAATGGCTTCTCTTCCTGCACCGTTACCTCTGGAGTTCCCCCAAGGATCTATCCTTGGTATCCTCCACTTCTTCATCTACACACACATGGGGTCAACTTCCTCATGTACACTGATGACACCAAGCCCTAACTCTCCACCACCTCTCTTGACCTCTCCACTGTCTTTGTGTTGTCAGACTGCTTCTCCTACATCCATTCCTCCAGCTAAACATTGGGAAAACCGAAGCCATTATCCCCGCCACAAACTCCGTACCCTCGCCACTGATACCATCCCCCTCCCTGGCCACTGTCTCAGGCTGAACCAGACCGTTAATAACCTCGGCCTCCAATTTGACCCTGAGCTGAGCTTGGATCCCTGTAACCTCTCCATCACAAAGGTCCCCTACTTCCTCTTCTGTAACATCGCCTGCCTTCACCCCTACCTCAGCCCATCTGCTGCTGAAACCCTTATCAATGCCTTTGTCACCTCCAGTCTCGACTATTCCAACGCTCTCCGGGCCGGCCTTCCGTTCTTCACCGTCCATAACCATCAGCTTATTCAATGCTGTGCTGCCCGTATCCTATCCTGCTCACCCATCACCCCGGTTTATTACTGGTTCCCAGTCCTCAAATTTAAAATCCTCCTCTTCATGTGTAAATCCTTTCATGGCCTCGCCCCTCCTCCAGCCCTACAGAATCCGCCCACAAACTCTCCATCCCAGTGACTCTAGCCTCTTGTGCATTCCTCCCTCCCTTCATCCCACCATATTGGTGGCTGTGCCTTCACCCATCTAGGCCCTAAGCTTTGGAATTCCCCGCTAAACTCCTCCGCCTCTCCTCCTCCTGTGAAAAAAACACCTCTAGCCGAGGGTTTGGTCGCCCCTCCTAATATCTCCTTCTTTGGCTTGGTGTCCATTTTTTTTTATTACGCTTCTGTGAAATGTTTTTATCCAAGCTAAAGGTGCTACATAAATACAAGTTGTTGCGGTTGATGTATTTAACAGAGACATCTACTTAACCAAGATGTGCACTCAACTGGGATATGTATTTGACTAGATGTGCTTTTAATCATTAGATACACTTAAGTGGGCCTCAATCTATTTACATCAATCAACCATCTGCAATTTAAATCAGTTGAATGAATCTGAGCTTGGATCAAAGATGCATCCTGTCCTTTAATTATAAAATGAAACAAAACAGTACAAAATTAGTAGCAGGGTGTGATGTAGATTGTTAACACAGGTGGAGAACTTAGTGTGGAAACTGTGGCATTAGAACGCTGAGTGCTGTGTGGTTTAAGTACACCAAGAGGCTGATGTTTACAGGGTGTGTCTGATACACAAACCGGGAAACATGTCGGAGTGTTGCTTCTGGGAAGGAGGCGGGGAGAAGGGAAGGGTTTTCTTTTTGCCAAGTTTCTCCTGAAGGTGTTGACTCTTGGGTTTGAGAGGCACCAGCAGCCTTCTGGTACACCATCCAAGTGACCATTCTTTACACGTGAGCCTAGACTGTGAGTGCCAACGGTGCTATTCAACAGTGGAGGGCATCACAGCCAAGTCCGAGCCTGTCCTCACCCAACATGCACACACATGCACTCTCCAGGAACGGGGTCACAGGATAGTGTTCACGAGTGGGAACTCTGGTTGATTATCCCTCCCTAACCCAGTGACACTGATCCCAGATGTCGAGGTAACAGCATGGGGATGGGAAGAGAAGCCATTGCTGGAGATACCCTTGCTATAATCAGACAGGATGTGGAGATGCCGGTGATGGACTGGGGTTGACAATTGTAAACAATTTTACAACACCAAGTTATAGTCCAGCAATTTTATTTTAAATTCACAAGCTTTCGGAGGCTACCTCCTTCCTCAGGTGAACGATGTGAACATCGTTCACCTGAGGAAGGAGGTAGCCTCCGAAAGCTTGTGAATTTAAAATAAAATTGCTGGACTATAACTTGGTGTTGTAAAATTGTTTACAATAATCAGACAGGTAAGAGTGGAACCAAAAAGAATGCAAGTTCTTTCTTTGGTTGACCGAAGACAGAGCTTGGGCTCGTGATCAGGATAGTGGTCGGTTACTCACTCGATAACTTTGCTGCTAATTAAGTATTGCTCTGAGGGAGTCGACAGGGGTGGGAGGGTTAATTACTGATTCTGTCAAACTACTTGACTGTATTAACACTTCCTCCAATTAGACCGTTTTGCAATCATGAAACACTTTGTAATTTAGGGTCCTTGCAAAAGACTCTCTCACAAGCTTCTGTTTGTAGTCACCAGTCTATGAATAAAATGGGGAATGTCAGGTATGTGTAATGGGCCATGTTTCTGACACTTCACCGAGCAATTGAAGTTACAGACAGCTGCAGGGCCCAGGGATAGCTCCATTACTGATGACAGGCAGTGTATGGAGACCCATGCCGGGCCAATTGAAACATGTCGAGCTGTTTGGTTGAAGTAAAGTCTGTGTTACAAACAACAGCAACGCAGACTGGGAGACAGGGGCCTATAAATTCAGCCACGCAACACCTATTTTACGGGCGCTAGCTGGTCTACTAAGCCCCCAATATGGCGGGCAGGAAGCGTGGGAACATTTCCGGCCAGATGTGCGCCACCTGCCATATTGGTGAAGGAAGAAGAAAGGCGTCCAGGGCACACGTCTGAATCAGGTGTTAGGCCCTTCACACATGCAAATAAGAGGCCTTGCACCTGTCTAAGGCCCTCACTGCACAATTGGTTTGTCCTGATGCAGCACCCGGTGCCAGCTCCTGTCCAGAGCAGGATATTTGACTCCGATCGGAGTATCATTTTGCCTTCCATCCAGCAGATTGTGCTTCTCCACAGTTGATGTTTATATTTGAAAGTCTGTAACAGACTCGTCTTCTCCCTGGGTTATTTCCGATCGAAAGGCATTTATGGTAGACAGGTTATTAGCCTGACTTACAGCCCCCTACTAGGAGGGCCAGTAAGCTTCCTTTAGTCTGGCTCTGACCTTTCCACCTGTCTGGCTCGGGTGGCCCTACCAAACGTTATACTCCCCCCAGCATAGCTCTCAGGGTCATAGGCATATGTGAGCTTTCCCATCAGGTCACGGTGCAGTCCCTACAAAGAGGGGAGCAGGGTTATCAGTCCCTGCAAAGGGGGGAGCAGGGTTATCAGTCCCTACAAAGGGGGGAGCAGGGTTATCAGTCCCTACAAAGGGGGGAGCAAGATTATCAGTCCCTACAAAGGGGGGAGCAGGGTTATCAGTCCCTACAAAGGGGGGAGCAAGGTTATCAGTCCCTACAAAGGGGGGAGCAGGGTTATCAGTCCCTACAAAGGGGGGAGCAAGGTTATCAGTCCCTACAAAGGGGGGAGCAGGGTTATCAGTCCCTACAAAGGGGGGAGCAGGGTTATCAGTCCCTACAAAGGGGGGAGCGGGGCTATCAGTCCCTACAAAGTGGGGAGCGGGGCTATCAGTCCCTACAAAGGGGGGAGCGGGGCTGTCAGTCCCTACAAAGTGGGTGGGGTTACCAGTCCCTACAAAGATGGGGCAGCTATCAGTCACTACAAAGGGGAGGGGAGCTATCAATCACTACAAGGGGGGGTGGGGCTATCAGTCCCCACAAAGGGGGCAGGGCTCAGTCCCTACAAAGGGGGAAGCGGGGCTATCAGTCCCTACAAAGTGGACAGGGCTATCAGTCCCTACAAAGATGTGGGAGCTATCAATCACTATAAGGGGAGTGGGGCTATCAGTCCCTACAAAGGGGGTGGGGCTATCAGTCCCTACAAAGTGGGCAGGGCTATCAGTCCCTACAAAGGGGGGACTATCAATCACTACAAGGTGGGGGGGAACCATCAGTCCTTACAAAGCTGGGTGTGGGGCTGTTCCTCCCAGTGCGTCAGACTGGTGCCTAAACTTTCTACGTGGGCATGAGTTTGATGAAAGTCAGGCGGTACAGGAAGACCATCGACTTGAACCTTGGTGTACTGACCCCTCATGTCCGGGGTCACCCTCAATAACATATGTAGGTCAGCTCCTGATTGAAAATGCCTGTGTTCAGGTGCTCACCCGTTGGGAAATCTGGTGCTGCTGCAAAGTTTAAAGGCCTGCAGCAATGTAGAAAAGCAGCCATGGTGCTTTGCAGATTCAGGAAGGCAAAAAAATGTCCGTAAGGAGTGCCAGAGAATGACTCATATCTCAGATGGCACCACTGAAATTCTCCTGAAGGAAATGAGGCAAAAAAAGGGGGCCTCTTCGGCACAGGGAATCCCCAAGAAGAACACACACGGACAATGGGAGGGGGTGGCGACTAATGTTAATTCCACCCTCACCATACGGCACACATGCAAGAGGTGCCAGAAAGAGTTTAAGGAGTTTCAGGTCAGCCATGATGGGAGAATACACCGTGACCTTCCATTAACGTAAGGTAATAAGCATTTTTTAAAAATGTTTTTATTCTTTCTCTGGATGTGGGCGTCATTGGCGAGGCCAGCATTTATTGCCCATCCCTAGTTGCCCCTTGAGAAGGTGGTGGTGAGCCTTCCTCTTGAACCGCTGCAGTCCGTGTGGTGAAGCTGCTCCCACAGTGCTGTTAGGTCGGGAGTTCCAGGACTTTGACCCAGCGATGATGAAGGAATGGTGATATATGTTCAAGTCAGGATGGTGCGTGATTTGGAAGGGAACATGCAGGTGGTGTTGTTCCTATGCGCCTGCTGCCCTTGTCCTGCCAGGTGGTAGAGGTCACGGGTTTGGCTGTCGAAGAAACCTTGGCGAGTTACTGCAGTGCATCCTGTAGATGGATCACACTGCAGCCACGGTGCGCCAATGGTGGAGGGAGTGGATGATTAAGCTAGTGGATGGGATGCCGATCAAGCGGACTGCTTTGTCCTGGATGGTGTCGAGCTTCTTGTTGCAGCATGTACACCACTTATGACAATCTCCCCCTCGCACTGTTTAAGGTACTTTCATTGCTTACTACACATGCCCATTTCCCAGTGGGGTGCACCTTCCTCCCAAGCCTTCACCTGAAAGTGTTCCTTCATTCATATCCGTCCATGCATCCAGCCCCAAGCTAATCCTTTCCCCTAACGCAGCTGCCCAGTGCCCGACTGTTGTCATCGTAACCGCTATGGGTTGCATGCCGACACTTGCAGATCACGCTACATCATCACGACAATTGAAACTTCCAACTTATTGTACTCTGGTTGTGGAAGAAGACAGTCCATAAGAAAAGAGAAAGAACACGAACAGGAGTAGGGTCCCGTACAAACCCTTCAATGCTATACGAGGACACGCTTGCAATCCTGGGTATAGAGGTTGCTGGAGTTGGGGTAATACTGGGACTGCTGCCAGCTCAGAATTCGTGCAAACTTTCTCCTCATCTTGAATGGGGTAAATTCAAAACCAATCTGCGGAAACATTATTTCAACGAGCGAGTGGTCAATCTATGGAACAGACTCCCTAGGGAGATGGTGGAACAGTTAGTATTGATTCATTCAAATGCAAATTAGATCGATTTCCCTCAGAAAACAATATTTTGGGAGACAGTATATGAGTAATTTGAAACATGACGTGGTAAGTGTAGCAAGCTTAGGAGGAACAGGTGACTTTAGACCTGTGGTTCCCAAAGCTTTCCCCCCATTGGGGGTTTTTCCTTGCCTCATGTCCAGGTCTGTTGCAGACTAATTGATAGAGATTGATTGCTATGATTAGTCAACAACTCCATTACTGTATCAGGCAGATGGCAGAAGGCGAACTCAATGGACCTTGGTCTTTCTTCCATTGGTAATTCCTATGTTCCAATCCTTCATTTCATCCTATCTGCTCATTCAGTCACTTGCTAGGGAGTTGTCAGAACCTCACGAGGAATGATGCTTTCTGAGCATTTAACGCTGGTGCAGTTGTTTGGAATAATACCAAACAGCTGGAGATAGTGGCTCAAATGGAGGAGTCCACCAGCCGCAGCTGCACAGCCCTGTGCAGTGATTTTGCAACACTGCAGTCCTCAGGAAGGATATATTGGCCTTGGAGAAGGCCCAGCGCAGATTTACCAGAACGATACCAGGGCTTAAAGTATTCAATGATGAGTACAGGTTGCATAAACTTGGCTTGTATTCCCTTGAGTATAGACGGTTGAGGGGTGATCTAATCGAGGTGTTGAAAATGATAAAGGGATTTGATAGGATAGATACAGAGAAACTATTTCCTCTGATGGGGAAGTCCAGAACAAGGGGGCGTCATTTTGAAATTAGAGCTTGGCCACTTAGGAGTGAAATCAGGGAATACTGTCTGACACAAAGGGTAGAAATCTGGAACTCTCTCCCCAAAAGGCTGTAGATGCTGGGGGACAGTTGGAGCTTTCAAAACTGAGAGCGATAGATTTTTGTTAGGTAAGGGTATCAAGGGATATGGAGCTAAGGCGGGTAAATGGAGTTAAGGTACAAATCAGCCATGATCTAATTGAATGGCAGGGCTGAATGGCCTACTCCTGTTCCTATGTGGCAACTCCTGGGACACCTGGTTTCAGGGCTTCTTCTGCTGGTGGCCATTTCCTAATTGCTGGGTGGGTCTATCCAGGCCATTGCTGGGAATGCTAGAATGCCGGCCTGGACAGACGGCGCTGAGTGCTTATCTCATCCGTGGGCAGAAAAAATGGAGAGTTCAAAGGCTAGGAGTCACTGTTGGTGACATTAACGACCAAACACTTAACAGGTTCATGTGAGCTTCCTTTTAAAGTTAATGGGATAATGTCTCTTTCAAATTAGCGGATCAGCAACACGAGCTTTCGTCCATTGATACCACCAGCAGAAATGTTTATGCCTAATAGTATATTTTAGTCGGGTACTGCACGGGATTTATTTAACAATCAAACATATTGGCCATCTTCAGGTGTGGAGAAGCAGACAACGTTGATGTTTCCACTTGTGTGGGAGTCCAGAACTAGGGGCCATAAATATAAGACTGTCACTAATAAATCCAATAAGGAATTCAGGAGAAACTTCTTTACACAGAGAGTGGCGAGAATGTGGAACTCGCTACTGCAAGGAGTAGTTGAGGTGACTAGCATAGATGCATTTAAGGGGATCTTGATAAGTACATGAGGGAGAAAGGAATAGAAGTTTATGTTGATAGAGTGAGATGAAGATGGATGGGAGGAGGCTCGTGTGGAGCATAAACACCGGCATGGACCAATTGTGCCGAATGGCCTATTTCTGTGCTGTAAATTCTATGTAATCACAGGCAATACAACTGTTCTTACTGTAGGCTAAGCTTCACATTAGTTAAAGTGTTGTAGTCAACATCACAAAGAGTGGAAACCATTTATTAGACTCAGCAGCGGTTATCCCCATATCAGCCAACTTCTTCAGACTTTCGAGGTCAAAGTGTTCCACCACGGGTTTTTTCTGGATCTTTGGACTTTAAGTTGCTGTGATCCTTCATTGCTGGTGGTCACAAGCTGGAGATCCTGTGGTCCATCACTGGTGTTTTTCTTAAAATCATGAATTCATTTGCCGTCCACTGTCAGGTTCTTTGCATGGTGGAGCTGGCATTCGCCCACTCAGCCATGTGGGGACTCCCAAACCAATAATCACCACTCTCATGGACAGGACCATCTATTGCTAGTCAGGGTCTGGTGCATCAGTGTGGTTACGTACCCTGGCATAACCCAAGAGGCAAATCAGCTGCCCGGTCCTTTGCTGTCACTGAGATCCAGTTCCTTAAAGTGTTTGTGCCAGCTCCCTCAGTGGTTTAGTACATAAATTACAGCATCCTGTGTGGTACTGAGCTGCACCCCTTCCACTATGCTAAGTTAGTGGTTCTCAGCCTCAGGTAAAAGGGTGCATGAGAATTAGCCCCAGCACCTCTGGGCTAGGGGGGGCAACTGAATCAGCCAGGGCTCTTGTTCCTGATCACCGTCCAGTCATAGAATAGAATCATAATAGGAGGCCATTCGGCCCGTTGTGTCTTTGCCGGCTGAAAAAGAGCTATCCAGCCTAATCCCATTTTACAGCTTTTCGTCCGTAGCCTACGGCACTTTAAATGCATATCCAAGAACTTTTAGACACTGAGTTCCAGACCCCCACCACCCTCTGGGTGAAAAACTTTCTCCTCAACTCCCCTCTAATCTTTCTACCAATTATTTTAAATCTATGCCTCTGGTTATTGACCTCTCTGCTAAGAGAAATAGGTCCTTCCTATCGACTCTATCTAGGCCCCTCATAATTTTATACACCTTAATTAATTCTCCCTTCAACCTCCTCTGTGCCAAAGAAAACAACTCCAGCCTATCCAATCTTTCCTCATAGCTAAAATTCTCTAGTGCTGGCAACATCTTCGTAATTCTCCTCTGTGCCCTCTCTAGTGCAACAACATCTTTCCTGTAATGTGGTGACCAGAACTGTACACAGCACTCTAGCTGTGGCCTAACTAGTGTTTTATTCAGTTCTAGCATAACCCCCCGGCTCTTATATTCTATACCTCGGCCAATAAAGGAAAGTATCCCGAATGCCTCCTTAATCATCTTATCTACCTGTCCCGCTTAAGGGATCTTTGGACATGCACTCCAAGGTCCCTTTGCTCTTCTATGCTTCTGAGTATCCTACCATTTATTGAGTATTCCCTTGCCTTGATTGCCCTCCCCAAATACATAACCTCATACTTCTCCGGATTGAATTTCATTTGCCACTTTTCTGCCCACCTGACAATAATATTGTGGAGGATGAATTCCTGGAGTGTGTACAAGATGGTTTTTTAGACCAGTACGTTGAGGAGCCAACCAGGGAACAGGCTATCCTAGATTGGATATTGTGCAATGAGAAGGGGTTAATTAATAATCTTGTTGTGAAGGGTCCTTTAGAGAAGAATGACCATAACATGATAGAATTCTTCATTAAGATGGAAAGTGAAGTAGTCCAATCCAAAACTAGGGTCCTAAACCTAAACAAAGGAAACTACGAAAGGATGAGGAGTGAGTTGGCTATAATAGATTGGGGAGCTTCATTAAAAGGCATGACGGTGGATAGGCAATGGCTAACATTTAAGTAACGAGTGCATGAATTGCAACAATTATACATTCCTTTCTGGCGCAAAAACACAAAAGGAAAAGCGGCCTAACCATGGCTAACAAAAGAAATTAAGGATAGTATTAGATCCAAAGAGGAGTCATATAAAGTTGCCAGAAAAAGTAGCAAGCCTGAGGATTGGGAGCAGTTTAGAATTCAGCAAAAAAGGACCAAGAGATTGATTTTTTTTTTTATTCGTTCATGGGATGTGGGCGTCACTGGCAAGGCCAGCATTTTATTGTCCATCCCTAATTCTCTTGAGAAGGTGGTGGTGAGCCACCTTCTTGAACTGCTGCAGTCCGTGTGGTGAAGGTTCTCCTACAGTGCTGTTAGGAAGGGAGTTCCAGGATTTTGACCCAGCGACGATGAAGGAATGGCAATATATTTCCAAGTCGGGATGGTGTGTGACTTGGAGGGGAACGTGCAGGTGGTGGTGTTCCAATGTGCCTCTGCCCTTGTCCTTCTAGGTGGTAGAGGTCGCGGGTTTGGGAGGTGCTGTCGAAGAAGCCTTGGCGAGTTGCTGCAGTGTATCCTGTGGATGGCACGCACTGCAGCCACGGTGCGCCGGTGGTGAAGGGAGTGAATGTTTAGGGTGGTGGATGGGGTGCCAATCAAGCAGGCTGCTTTGTCCTGGATGGTGTCGAGCTTCTTGAGTGTTTTTGCAGCTGCACTCATCCAGGCAAATGGAGAATATTCCATCACACTCCTGACTTGTGCCTTGTAGATGGTGGAGAGGCTTTGGGGAGTCAGGAGGTGAGTCACTCGCCATAGAATACCCAGCCTCTGACCTGCTCTTGTAGCCACAGTATTTATGAGGTTGGTCCAGTTAAGTTTCTGGTCAATGGTGACCCCCAGGATGTTGATGGTGGGGGATTCGGCGATGGTAATGCCGTTGAATGTCAAGGGGAGGTGGTAGACTCTCTCTTGTTGGAGATGGTTACTGCCTGGCACTTGTCTGGCATGAATGTTACTTGGCACTTATGAGCCCAAGCCTGGATGTTGTCCAGGTCTTGCTGCATGCGGGCTCGGACTGCTTCATTATCTGAGAGGTTGCGAATGGAACTGAACACTGTGCAATCATCAGCGAACATCTGACCTTATGATGGAGGGAAGGTCACTGATGAAGCAGCTGAAGATGGTTGGGCCTCGGACACTGCCCTGAGGAACTCCTGCAGCAATGTCCATGGGCTGAGATGATTGGCCTCCAACAACCACTATCATCTTCTTTTGTGCTAGGTATGACTCCAGCCACTGGAGCATTTTCCCCGATTCCCATTGATTTCAATTTTACTAGGGCTCCTTGGTGCCACACGCGGTCAATGCTGCCTTGATGTCAAGGGCAGTCACTCTCACCTCATTTAAGAGGGGAAAAACTGGGAAAAGAGTAAACTTGCAGGGAACATAAAAACAGACTGTAAAAGCTTCTACAAGTACGTAAAAAGAAAAAGACTAGTGAAGACAATTGTAGGTCCCGTACAGTCCGAAACGGGAGAATTTATAATGGGGAACAAGGAAATGGCAGAGCAATTAAATAAATACTTTGGTTCCTTCGTCACAGAAGAGGACACAAATAACTTCCCAGAAATGCTAGGGAACCAAAGGTCTAGTGAGAAGGAGGAATTAAAGGAAATTAGTATTAGTAAAAAAATAGTGCTGGAGAAATTAATGGGACTGAAAGCCAATAAATCCCCAGGACTCGATAATCTGCATCCCAGAGTACTAAAAGAGGTAGCCATAGAAATAGTGGATGCATTGGTTGTCATCTTCCAAAATTCTATAGATTATGGAACAGTTCCTGCAGATTGGAGGGTGGCAAATGTAACCCCACTATTTAAAAAAGGAGGGAGAGAGAAAACAGGGAACTACAGACCAGTTAGCCTAACATCAGTAGTAGGGAAAATGCTAGAATCTATTATAAAGGGTGTGATGATAACAGGACACTTAGAAAATATCAACGGGATTAGACAAAGTCAACATGGATTTATGAAAGGGAAATCGCGTTTGACAAACCTACTGGAGTTTTTTGAGGATGTAACTGGTAGAATAGATAAGGGAGAACCATTGGATGTGGTGTATTTGGATTTTCAGAAGGTCTTTGATAAAGTCCCACATAAGAGGTTAGTGTGCAAAATTAAAGCACATGGAATTGGGGGGAATATACTGGCATGGATTGAGAATTGGTTAACCAACAGGAAACAGAGAGTAGGAATAAATGGGTCTTTTTCGGGGTGGCAGGCATTGACCAGTGGGGTACCGCAGGGATCGGTGCTTGGGCCCCAGCTATTCACAATATATATCAATGATTTGGATGAGGGAACCAAATGTAATATTTCCAAGTTTGCTGACGACACAAAACTAGCTGGGATTGTGAGTTGTGAGGAGGATGCAAAGAGGCTTCAAGATGATTTAGACAAGTTGAGTGAATGGGCAAATACATGGCAGATGCAGTATAATGTGGATAAATGTGAAGTTATCCACTTCGGAAGGAAAAACAGAAAGGCAGAGTATTATTTAAATGGTGATAGATTGGGAAATGTTGATGTACAAAGGGACCTGGGTGTCCTTGTACATCAGTCACTGAAAGCAAACTTGCAGGTGCAGCAAGCTGTTCGGAAGGCAAATGGTATGTTGGCGTTCATTGCAAGAGGATTTGAGTACAGGAGCAAGGATGTCTTACTGCAGTTATACAGGGCCTTGGTGAGACCACACATGGAGTATTGTGTACAGTTTTGGTCTCCTTACCTAAGAAAAGATATACTTGCCATAGAGGGAGTGCAGCGAAAGTTCACCAGACTGATTCCTAGGATGGCAGGACTGTCATATGAGGAGAGATTAGGTCGGTTCGGCCTGTATTCACTCGAGTTTAGAAGAATGAGAGGGGATCTCAATGAAACATAAAATTCTGACAGGGCTAGACAGACTGGATGCAGGGAGGATGTTTCCCCTGGCTTGGGGGTCCAGAACAAGGGGTCACAGTCTCAGGATACGGGGTAGGACATTTAGGACTGAGATGAGGAGAAATTTCTTCACTCAGAGGGTGGTGAACCTGTGGAATTCTCCACCACAGAAGTCTGTGGAGTCCAGGTCACTGAATATATTTAAGAAGGAGCGAGATAGATTTCTGGACACAGAAGGCATCAAGGGGTATGGGGAGAGAGCGGGAATATGGTATTGAGATCGAGGATCAGGCATGATCATATTGAATGGCGGAGCAGGCTCGAAGGGCCGAATGGCCCACTCCTGCTCCTATTTTCTATCTTTCTATGTGCATTGATATCTTCCTGCAGTCTACAGCTTTCCCCCTCACTATCAACCACACGGCCAATTTTTGTATCATCTGCAAATTTTTTAATCATGCCCCCTACATTTAAGTCAGAATCATTGAGTCACCTCTGCTGGTCAGGTTTGGGTGTTTGGGGGCATTGGGTGAGGACAGGATCAGGCTTGATTATGATGCATACAGTGATCCAATAATCTGCCAGCAGTCATGGGTGAAGAGTGGCCGATTGGGCGGGGTACCGGAGGGCTCGATGTGCTGGTGAAGATCGCAGCAGGACCCAAGACCTCTGAAGGTCTTCAGAAGGGATTTCCAGGGGTGGACCGCACCCCACTAGCGATGCCCTCGACCCAGTTCCAATCCTGGCGTCGGAGGCTTTGGCATATTGGCACATCTGGAGTGCTCATCTATGTGGGGGGAGGGAGGAATTTTGTGTGGCAAGTTGTTACAGTCTAAGTGGGGCCAAGGATTGTGAATTTCATGCGTTCCCTACTTTACTCAATCACTCTGCGGCCTAATGCGGTAAAATTTAAACAGCCCCCTCCCCCTCCCAGGTCCTTAGCAACACTGGGTGCCAGGGACAAAGATACATCCCTTACGCCCAATGTCGCTAGGGAGCGAACTGAGGGCAATGCAGCGTATGACGTAATCACTCATTGGCGGGCTTGCACATTATGTGCCTCCAAATTCCACCCCCCTCCTCACCCATATAACAGCAGTGATGTGACAAGGTATCTTCAGGAGAGGGAGGAGGGGAGTGACATTGGATTGGGCGGGGGAAAAACCCACTGAATCAGCTCTGAGAGTTTAATGACCTCTCCTTAGCTGGTTAAAGGGCAGCAGTATTTAATTGACCGATGCCTCGTGCCTGAAGCAGTGTGAGAGACGTGGCAGGTGGCGGCAGACAGGTCCTGTATAGTGTTTCATGGCTAATGAAGGAAACAGCTCTGTATTTAGGGAGTGTCCGGAGCATCAATCACAAGCTGACTGATCACGGCAGCTGCTTTCTGTGAGGGACTGGAACAGAAATAAAAGCAGAAACACTCGGGGCAAGGCTGGGGATTCTATTCCTTATATATTTGCTGGCTTCAGCTGGGCTCAAACCTGTAGGTCAGGCGGGATGTTGCACAAGGTGTTTGATGTAGTGATTGCTACTTTTTTCAATGCTCAGTGGGTAGCACTCTTGTCTCTGAGTCAGAAGGTCGTGGGTTCAAGTCCCACTCCAGAGACTTGAGCATAGAATCTAGGCTGGCACTCCAGTGCAGTGCTGAGGGAGTGCTGCATTGTCAGAGGTGCCGTCTTTCGGATGAGACGTTGAACCGAGGCCCCGACTGCCCTCTCAGATGGATGTAAAAGATCCCACGGCACTATTTGAAGAAGAGCAGGGGCGTTCTCCCCGGTGTCCTGGCCAATATTTATCCCCCAGCAACACCGAGAACAGATTATCTGGTCATCATCACATTTCTGTTTGTGGGATCTTGCTGTGTACAAATTGGCTGCTGTGCTTCCTACATTACAACAATAATTGCACTTCAAAAGTACTTCATCGGCTGTAAAGCACTTTGGGACATCCTGAGGTCGTGAAAGGTGCTACATAAATGCGAGTTTTTTTTTACTCTAACTGTGTCACCTGACCGCTGTTCCACTCACGATTTTATATGTTTTTTTTACATATATTGCAACCAGTGTAGAGGATTTGTGTTCCTCTTATTCTCCCTCCCACCCCAGAAGGAAAAGAGTGAACTTGCATTTACACAGCACCTTATCGCATCCGCCCGAGATCCCAAAGTGTTTCACATCCAATGAAGTGTAGTCCATGGTTGTTATGTAGGCAAATAGGAATTGCCAGACGGTCAATTTAGTTCGCCTTCTACCATCCTGGTAGTCACATGATACAACGATAATGGAGTTGTTAACTAATCAGCCCAGCTCGATCCTGCCCTCACCTAACATCCCTCCCAGCAGTGGTTATCAAAAAACTGCTTTTGTTCCCACTCACTGACCCATAATACCGAGGGCAATTGTAGTTCTTTTCTTCCCTACCAACCGCCTCCTTAAACCCCTCTCCCTTGCCCCCTCCACCCTCACCTTCATCAACAAGTACAAGGAACTCATGGACTTCTTTGTCACTAAGATTGAAACCATCCATTCAGCTGCCCCTGCTACTTCCCCCCAATCCCCAGCATCCCTCCCTTCCCCTTGCTCACTAAACCAAACCTCCCCCAGGGTCCCACCTGCAACAGCCCTGAACCCGTATCTCTCTCTAGCTTCACTCCCATCTTACCTCTTGCTCTCGCTGAGTTCATCTCATCAGCGAGACCTACCTCCTGCTGCCTTGATCCCAATCCCAATAAACTGCTGTCCAACCCTTACACTAGTTGACATTGTAAATCGTTCCCTCTCATCAGGAACTCTCCTCTTCCTTCCTCAAGAAAACTACCCTTGACCCCTCTGACCTTGCAAACTACTGCCCCATCTCCAACCTCTCTTTCAACTCCAAAGTCCTTCAACGTGTTGTTGCCTCCCAAATCCGTGCCCATCTTTCCCGCAACTCCATGTTTGAATCTCTCCAATCAGGTTTCTGCCCCTGCCACCGCACTGAAATGGCCCTTATCAAAGTCACAAATGACATCCTTTGTGTGACTGTGGTAAACTATCCCTCCTCATCCTTCTCAACCTGTCTGTAGCCTTTGACACGGTTGACCACACCATCCTCCTCCAACGCCTCTCCTCCGTTGTCCAGCTGAGTGGGACTGCGCTCGCCTGGTTCCATTCTTACCTATCCATTCATGGCAAAAGCATCTCCAGCAATGGCTTCTCTTCCTGCCCCTGCAACATTACCTCTGGAGTCCCCTAAGGATCTATCCTTGGCCTCCTCCTCTGCCGTATCTACATGCTACCCCTTGGCGACATCTTCCGAAGTCATAGGGTCAGTTTCCACATGTACGCTGACGACACCCAGCTTCACCTCTCCACCACCCTTCTTCACCTCTCCACCACCCAGCTTCACCGCTCCACCACCCTTCTTCACCTCTCCACCACCCCTCTTCACCTCTCCACCACCCCTCTTCACCTCTCCACCACCCCTCTTCACCTCTCCACCACCCCTCTTCACCTCTCCACCACCCCTCTTCACCTCTCCACCACCCCTCTTCACCTCTCCACCACCCCTCTTCACCTCTCCACCACCCCTCTTCACCTCTCCACCACCCCTCTTCACCTCTCCACCACCCCTCTTCACCTCTCCACCACCCTTCTTCACCTCTCCACCACCCCTCTTCACCTCTCCACCACCCCTCTTCACCTCTCCACCACCCCTCTTCACCTCTCCACCACCCCTCTTCACCTCTCCACCACCCCTCTTCACCTCTCCACCACCCCTCTTCACCTCTCCACCACCCCTCTTCACCTCTCCACCACCCCTCTTCACCTCTCCACCACCCCTCTTCACCTCTCCACCACCCCTCTTCACCTCTCTACCACCCCTCTTCACCTCTCCACCACCCCTCTTCACCTCTCCACCACCCCTCTTCACCTCTCCACCACCCTTCTTCACCTCTCCACCACCCCTCTTCACCTCTCCACCACCCCTCTTCACCTCTCCACCACCCCTCTTCACCTCTCCACCACCCCTCTTCACCTCTCCACCACCCCTCTTCACCTCTCTACCACCCCTCTTCACCTCTCCACCACCCCTCTTCACCTCTCCACCACCCCTCTTCACCTCTCCACCACCCCTCTTCACCTCTCCACCACCCCTCTTGACCCCTCCACTGCCTCTGTGTTGTCAGACTGCTTATCTAACATCCAGTCTTGGATGAGCCACATTTTCCTCCCGTGTAACTCTGGGAAGACTGAAGCCATTGTTTTCGGCTCCCGCTACAAACACCGTACCCGAGCCATTGATTCCATCACTTTCCTTGGCCACTGTCTCAGGTTGAACCAGACTGTTCGCAATCTCGGTGTGCTATTCAACATTGAGTTAAGCTTCCGACCCCATATATTTTTTATCACAAGGATCGCCTACTTCCATCTTTGTAACAACGCCCATCTCTGCCTTTGCTTCAGCCCGTTTGCTCCTGAAACCCTCATCCATGCCTTTGTCACTTCCAGAATCAATTATTCCAATGCTCTCCTAGTCGGTTCCCATCCTCCGCCCTCCGTAAACTTCAGCTCATCCAAAACTCTGGCGCCTGGATCCTATCCCACACCATGTCCTGCTCTCCCATCATCCATGTCTTTGTTGACCTACGTTGGCTCTCAGTCCTTCAACATGTCCAATTTAAAATTCTAATCCTTGTGTTTAAATCCCATCATGGCCTCTCCCCTGCCTATCTCTGTAACCTGCTCCAGACCTATAACTCCCCAGAACTCTGTGTTCCTCCAACTCTGGCTTCCTTTTGGCCCATGATTGGCGGCCTTGCCTTCAACCACATAGGCCCCGCGATCTGGAATTCCCTCTTTACACTGTTCCACCTCTCTCTCCTCCTTGAAACCCTCCTTAAAACCCCATCTCTTTGACCAAGCTTTTGCTCACCCCTCCTAATAAGTCCTTTCTTTGGCTCGTCCATTTTTGTCTGATTGCACTTCTGAGAAGTGCCTTGGAACATTTTTCCGTGTTAAAGGTGCTATATATGGTGGTGTTGTTCCTCCACCATTTCCTCCTTCCCCCCTCCCCAACCCCACCACAATCTCACTTCCGCCCCCGACTGAGATTAACTAACACAGCACATACTGGGGATCAGTCCTAGTTTCTGTGCCTCAGTATCACAATGGCTGGTGCATTGACAAGCTGAGGCACCTGGGAATCTGTTTGAAGTTTAAGGAGTGTAGACACGATGGCTCTTCCCATCCCCCTGCTTGACGGTTATTAATAATTACAGTATTGTATTACTCAGCTTCTACTGGTCCCTGCAGCCCAGAGAAGAGAAGGCAAGCTTCTATCCATTGGCTTTCAGAGTTGCGAATAGAGGGACAGTTAAATCAAAAAGGTCAATGTATGTAAGAGCCAAGAGTAACATAAATATAAACAAGTATTAATGGATACAAGGAGTTTATTACAGGCAATCGCAGCTTCCAAGTAGTGTGAAGTTGATTGGTTTTATAGGGCAAGTGTCAGTGGGTGTATGATACCTGAACCTCCTGATCTAGTTACAGAATTTAAATCACTCCCCCCTTTTAACTTCTTTTTAAAGAGCTTCACACTGGCCTTTTAAAAACATTTTAGTAACTCGGCCTGAGCTGTGCGAGTTCGCAGGTGACACCGGAGAAGTGGAAAGGTCCCAGAACTTCTGGGAACCTTCTACTTCTCTGCTGTCAGTTTACCTCCCAGAGAAAAGCAGATGATAATCCCTGTGCTTAGCAGTTGGGTTATCAATCAAGATTGACCCCGTTCTATTTCCCTCACTGCAGAAAAAAAAGTTCCCACACAAATGAACCCCTTGAATAAGGGAGTCCTCACCTTATGCAGGAGCTGAGGGCGGTTTTGAACGAATCCCCTTTGTCATCCAGGGTTGCCAACTCTGGCTGGACATATTCCTGGAGGCATCACATGACCTCCAACCGCCCCACCCAGTCAAACAATCTTTCTTCCCATCTCTAGTATTTTTATAACTAATAAATGAAAGTGTTCAAAGAAAATGAAAAAAGTGCACCATTTTTTTTAATGCCCCTATGATTTTTCTCCCGGATTGCTTGCAGCAAAGTCCAGGACATTAACCTTTAATTGCTGGAGACTCCAGGACAATCTCAGCCGATAAAATATACGTGAGTTAAGCTGCAGATTTTATACAGGTAAAGATCCCAATTTTGTCATGGTGACGGTAAGGAGAGTGCAGCGTGGGACAGTCGCTGTCTACACAGCTCGTGGAAACCCGCAGGCATGGGGCAGGATATTGAAAGGATTAACGCAGCGAAGGGAATACTCTTTGTTTATTGCTGGCAGGCTGAGCACACGGTGTCTACAGTTCTTTGCCATGGCCTTGAACCCCAAAGAAAAAGGGGTAGAGCAATCGGGAAATTGCACCCAAAATACGCTTGAACTTGCGTTGGTTAGGTTAGGCTTCAAGTTTCCGCTAAAATTCATTTGCATAATCATGAATGTAAAGTCGTCCATAAACCAGCGCAATCAGGCAGCGTAATAAAATGTAATCTTTCTTTTGCTTTTCTTTCCATTCAAAAGTATTCCTTGATGTATTTAAGAGTTGTAACCCGGTGCAGTTTTATTAATACAGCTGAAAATGGGTTTATCGACAAACATAAGCATTTTAAATAAGTGTCCAGTCCTACACCTGTGAGTGACCTGAAAATGACTTTAAAAAACTATACTGAACCATTTAATAGTTTCATTGGTGTACACCAGTCAGTGTCTTAGTAAATTAAATTTTTTTGATATGAAAGAAACTTTTAAAATGAGCCTACTAGTGCCTGTGTGGCTAAGAAAATGAGCGTAATTTGAAGAACCTTCCCGAACCAGCCCAGTCAGCGGAATCTCACAATTTCGACCTGGGGGTGTGGCTAGTTTTGTGGGAGGGGCCTGATCTGGGCGAATTGAATCTTGAACCAGAGTAAAAGATCGCAGAAGAGACAAATGTATATGGTTTGGGTGTAACTCACCTACATTTAAAATTCCCCGGTCTTTTGCGGTTCTGGCGATTGCGCTGATATAACTGGCGGAAACTCGACTCCCTAATGTTTTTGTTTTAAGGCAGAGCCCCCACTTAGTAAAGGCGGAGGGAGGAGGGGAACCGCACAGGCATCTGGAATCTTCTTCTGGAAGGGCCGAAGACCCCTCCCCTCCATTCCCGAGACATCTACGCTGGACTATCTGGCATGTTCGATGGCGGGAGGATGTCCAGCCTGCCAAAGGTATTTAAACAATGGTACATCCCCCATGACCCTGAAGACCTTGGTAGGGTCAGCGGCAGAGTTCAGTCACATCTTGGCGCCTATGCAGGTTTTAGGGGCTTGTGTATTCATTAATAACTGGAAACAATAATACACGCCAGCAAATGCAACAAGACTTAGCTTTCAGTCTCTCCCCCACCCTCCACGTAACCTTCTCGGTTTGACCTTATCTATCCGACCTCCCCCTCCCTTTCCCCAAGTATGGGAAGAACCGCAGCTCCACTTTCCCATGGGCCAGTCCCTCAGGAGTGTTGCATCAGAAGGTGAGGATGCTCAACTATGGAAAGCATTGCAACCAAGCCCAATCTGGCCCTCGATCTATATCCACACATGTCCACAGATGGTGGGACCAATTGTATCACCTCTACACACACGCCAACCTAGCAAAAGCCGGCCAACATACTTTGCAAGGGCTGGCAGCCCGCAAAAGGCTGACAACTTAAAGACGGCCCTGGATGTAAGCCTACAATATGTGAAAACAAGTAGTTAGACTGAAAGTGGAGTGGGACATGGGCTTGTAACTTAAGTGGTATGTACACCCAACATTCTGTCACCTGTATGGGAGGAGATGAACCACAAGCACATGGAAACCCAAAAGAAGATACAAGTGTTGAAGGCACAAGATTTATTTTCTAGGGGGAGGGGGATTCGGGGCATTTCCATGAAGGTTCCAATTTTTTGACACGTTTCCCGGGAATTTCTTTGGAACTGCTTGCACTCTACGCCGGGGTTTCCCCAGCACTTCCGGTAAAAGTACGGCAGCAGAATGGGATGCAGCCCTGAGGAAATTGCCGGCCATTATTTGGTGCATTTTTCAGGTTTTAGAGTCCATAATGAAAAAGGAGTGTTGCTTTCTCTTTAAAGCTAAAAAGAGAAAAAAATGGACAATTAGCCAATTTCCTAGAAAACTGCACTCTCCCATTTGGGAATTAATTATTTTTATTGATTTTTTAAAACGCATTTATTTTTAAAAGTGTCAGCCGTGGCTCAGTGGGTAGCACTCCCGCCTCTGAGTCAGAAGGTCGTGGGTCAAGCCCCACACCAGAGAATTGAGCCCATGATACTCCCAGTGCAGTACTGAGGGAGTGCTGCACTGTCGGAGGTGCCGTCTTTCAGATGAGACATTAAACCAAGGCCCCATCTGCCCTCTCAAAGGCTCAATGGGCAAAGACCACCATTTTAGGCCATCTCACCTTTGAATTGTACATCATGTATCATAAGACATGTACTGTGAATTGTAATATTGGGATCATATTGTGTACGATCTGTATTGTACAATTTTGAGTTGTATTGCTTTGGAATTGTGATATTTACATCAAACTGTGTGTATCTTTAAATTCTATGAAATAAAGTATATTTTGAAATTTAAAAAAAGGTGGATGTAAAAGATCCCATGGTACTATTTGAAGAAGAGCAGGGGAGTTCTCCCTGGTGTCCTGGCCAATATTTATCCCTCAATCAACATCACTTTTTTTTAATTCATTCATAGGATGTGGGCGTTGCTGGCAAGGCCAGCGTTTATTGCCCATCCCTAATTGCCCTTGAGAAGGTGGTGGTGAGCCACCTTCTTGAACCGCTGCAGTCCGTGTGGTGAAGGTTCTCCCACAGTGCTGTTAGGTAGGGAGTTCCAGGATTTTGACCTAGCGACGATGAAGGAACAGCGATATATTTCCAAGTCGGGATGGTGTGTGACTTGGAGGGGAACGTGCAGGTGGTGTTGTTCCCATGTGCCTGTTGCCCTTGTCCTTCTAGGTGGTAGAGTTCGTGGGTTTGGGAGGTGCTGTTGAAGAAGCCTTGGCGAGTTGCTGCAGTGCATCCTGTGGATGGTACACACTGCAGCCACCGTGCACCGGTGGTGAAGGGAGTGAATGTTTAGGGTGGTGGATGGGGTACCAATCAAGCTGGCTGCTTTGTCCTGGATGGTGTTGAGCTTCTTGAGTGTTGTTGGAGCTGCACTCATCCAGGCAAGTGGAGAGTATTCCATCACACTCCTGACTTGTGTCTTGTAGATGGTGGAAAGGCTTTGGGGAGTCAGGAGGTGAGTCACTCACTGCAGAATACCCAGCCTCTGACCTGCTCTTGTAGCCACAATATTTATGTGGCTGGTCCAGTTAAGTTTCTGGTCAGTGGTGATCCCCAGGATGTTGATGGTGGGGGATTCGGCGATGGTAATGCCGTTGAATGTCAGGGGAAGGTGGTTAGACTCTCTCTTGTTGTAGATGGTCATTTCCTGGCATTTGTCTGGCGCGAATGTTACTTGCCACTTATCAGCCCGAGCCTAGATGTTGTCCAGGTCGTGCTGCATGCGGGCATGGACTGCTTCATTATCTGAGGGGTTGCAAATGGAACTGAACACTGTACAATCATCAGGGAACCATTTCTGACCTTATGATGGAGGGAAGGTCATTGATGAAGCAGCTGAAGATGGTTGGGCCTAGGACACTGCCCTGAGGAACTCCTGCAGCAGTGTCCTGGGGCTGAGATGATTGGCCTCCAACAACCACTACCATCTTCCTTTGTGCTAGGTATGACTCCAGCCACTGGAAAGTTTTCCCCCTGATTCCCATTGACTTCAATTTTACTGGGGCTCCTTGGTGCCACACTCGATCAAATGCTGCCTTGATGTCAAGTGCAGTCACTCTCACCTCACCTCTGGAATTCAGCTCTTTTGTCCATGTTTGGAACAAGGCTGTAATGAGGTCTGGAGCCGAGTGGTCCTGGTGGAACCCAAACTGAGCATCAGTCAGCAGGTAATTGGTGAGTAAGTGCCGCTTGATAGCACTGTCAACGACACCTTCCACCACTTTGCTGATGATTGAGAGTAGACTGATGGGGCGGTAATTGGCCGGATTGGATTTGTCCTGCTTTTTGTGGACAGGACAAATCTGGGCAATTTTCCACATTGTCGGGTAGATGCCATTGTTGTAGCTGTACTGGAACAATTTGGCTAGAGGCGTGGCTAGTTCTGGAGCACAAGTCTTCAGCACTACAGCCAGGATGTTGTCGGGGCCCATAGCCTTTGCTGTATCCAGTGCACTCAGCCATTTCTTGACATCACGTGGAGCAAATCGAATTGGCTGAAGACTGGCTTCTGTGATGGTGGGGATATCGGGAGGAGGCCGAGATGGATCATCCACTCGGCACTTATGTCTGAAGATGGTTGCAAACGCTTCAGCCTTGTCTTTTGCATTCATGCGCTGGACTCTGCCATCATTGAGGATGGGGATGTTCACAGAGCCTCCTCTTTCCGTTAGTTGTTTAATTGTCCACCACCATTCACAACTGGATGTGGCAGGACTGCAGAGCTTTGATCTGATCCGTTGGTTGTGGAATCGCTTAGCTCTGTCTATAGCATGTTGCTTCTGCTGTTTAGCACGAATGTAGTCCTGTGTTATAATTTCACCAGGTTGGCACCTCATTTTTAGGTACGCCTGGTGCTGCTCCTGGCATGCTCTTCTACACTCCTCATTGAACCAGGGTTGATCCCCTGGCTTGTTGGTAATGATAAAGTGAGGAATATGCTGGGCCATGAGGTCACAGATTGTGCTGGAATACAATTCCGCTGCTGCTGATGGCCCACAGCGCCTCATGGATGCCCAGTTTTGAGCTGCTAGACCTATTCTGAATCTATCCCATTTGGCATGGTGGTAGTGCCATACAACACGCTGGATGGCGTCCTCAGTGTGAAGACAGGACTTCATCTCCACAAGGACTGTACGATGGTCACTCCTACCAATACTGTCATGGACAGATGCATCTGCGACAGGTAGATTGGTGAGGACGAGGTCAAGTAGGTTTTTCCCTCATCTTGGTTCTCTCACCACCAGCCGCAGGCCCAGTCTGGCAGCTATGTCCTTCAGGACTCGGCCAGCTCGGTCAGTCGTTGTGCTACCGAGCCACTCTTGGTGACAGACATTGAAGTGGTAATCAGCAGGAGGTTTGGAAATCAGCAGGCTCAGGAGGCCACTAAAACAGGCTATCTCATTGCTGTTTGTGGGAGCTTGCTGTGAGCACGTACATTACAAGAGTGACAACCCTTCAAAAGTGCTTCATTGTCTGTAAAGCACTTTGGGGTGTCCTGAGGTTGTGAAAGGCGCTATAGAAATGCAAGTCTTTCTTTCTTTTTATTTCTCCAAGTCACTGCAGGTAATCTATCACTGGGAGGAAAAAGTGTAAATTAATTTCCTTTCCTTCTCCCCCGCCCCCAAAAAAGTAGCCAAATAGGGGATTCTGGCCGTGCTTTATTGAACACAGCATCATTTTGGTCAGGGCTGGGTTTGGGACTAGGGCTGGGTTTGGGACTAAGGCTGGTCTGGAGGATAAGCACCAACACAGAATGGTTGGGCCAAAGGCCAGTCGCCATTTTGTAATTTCTATGTAAATCAAACATTCTACCCTTCACAGAGACAATCTACCCCGGCCAATGCCCCCTCCCCCCCCCAGCTCACAGACATTCTCTCCACCTCTAACACCTCCCCAATTCATAGGGGGCTCCTTTGGCCCACAACCACCCGATTTCATGCCAGTCCTCTTCTCCCTCCCTCCCCTCAGTTCAAGATGGCACTCATCTCTGTGCTCGAGCAGTTCCTGCTATCACTCCCTCCCCCCTCCAGTTCACATTGTCACTCACCTCATTTCCCCCGCCCCCCCCCCCCCCTCACAGCCACTCCCAGCCCCTCCCCTCCTGGCTCCTCTCCCGTCACTGCTCCAAGGGATGGAATACCTGTGGGCGGGAATTCTTGCAACTTCAGGAACTCTCACCCAAGAGCAGCACCGGGATGAGTGAAGAGAGTGCCAGCATAAGCTGGTGGGAGAGTAGGGTGCCAACATGCACTGAGGCTGGGGAGAGAATAGTGCCAACTTGAACTCAGTGAGGGTGGAGAGACTGGAGAAACTGGGATTGTTCTGCTTAGAGCAGAGAAGGTTAAGGGGAGATTTAATAGAGGTGTTCAAAATGATGAGGGGATTTGATAGAGTAAATAAGGAGAAACTGTTTCCAAGGGTGGGTGGATCAGTAATCAGAGGACACGGATTTAAGATAATTGGCAAAAGAGCCAGAGGGGAGATGTGGAGAACTTTTCTTTTACTCAGCGAGTTGTTGTGACCTGGAATACACTTCCTGAAAGGGAGATGGAAGCAGATTCAATCGTAACTTTCAAAAGCAAATTGGATAAATACTTGAAAAGGAAAAATTTGCAAGACAATGGGGAAAGAGCAAGGGAGTGGGACTAATTGGATAGCTCTTTCAAAGAGCCGGCACAGGCACGATGGGCCGAATGGCCTCCTTCTGTGCTGTAAGATTCTATGATACCTACATGAATGGAAGGGGGCAGCATGAAATGGGAAGAAGCAGAGAAGAGTGTGAATTGGAAGGAGGAGGATTGTGGCAGTTTTGGTTGAGCAGGAGGAAGAGTTGCTCTTTGACTTGGGGGAGTCCCTTTTTGTCACTGTCACAACTGAAATTTTACAGTAAGATTTAGCAATAGCCAGAACCAATAGATAGGGGTACGGTAGTGGTTACAGGACTAGTAGTTCAGAGGTGTGGACTAATAATGCACGAATTCAAATCCCACCATGGCAATTTGAGAATTTTGAATTCAGTTGAATATCTGGAAATAAAAAGCTGGTATCAGTAAAAGTGAACAGGAAGCTGTCAGATTGTCATTAAAAACCCAACTGGTTCATGAATGTCCTTTAGGGAAAGAAACCTGCCATCCTTACCCGGTCTGGCCTAAAGGTGACTCCAGTCCCGCACCAACACGGTTGACTCCAAACTGACCTCTGAAGTGGCCTAGCAAGTCACTCAGTTAGAAATGGGCAACAAATGCCGGCCTTGCCCACATTCCAAGAAAGAATAATAATTTTTAAAAACGTATCCATGATAACCTGCAATTTCTCCGCAAGAAATGACGGATAATCCCTGGCAGTTTTTTGCCACAATCTTGCCCAATGCAAATGCTGGAATGTTAGGATGAGCTGCAGTTTCAGTTATGACCAGCCCGTAGCCCACTACGGTTTCAGTTACGACCAGCCCGTAGCCCACTACGGTTTCAGTTACGACCAGCCCGTGGCCCGCTACGGTTTCAGTTACGACCAGCCCGCGGCCCGCTACGGTTTCAGTTACGACCAGCCCGCGGCCCGCTGCGGTTTCAGTTACGACCAGCCCGTGGCCCGCTACGGTTTCAGTTACGACCAGCCCGCGGCCCGCTACGGTTTCAGTTACGACCAGCCCGCAGCCCGCTGCGGTTTCAGTTACGACCAGCCCGCGGCCCGCTGCGGTTTCAGTTACCAAACTTTTTGGGCACACTGTAGTGGGGGGGGACAGGGGACAATCACTGAATGGATTGGCCTGAGGTGCACTGGATATTGGGCCTCAGGCCTCATTGCCATCGAGCCGGCAAGTTGTGAACAGTAACAGGGAGCTCGCCGGCGAAGCAGGATGAAAGATCAGGTAAATGATTAAAGGGGACCGGGAAGGGGAGGGGACGACTGAGAAGCAGGGGGGAGACAAGGAAGGGGAGCAATTGGTTTGGGAAGGGGAGAGATTGGTTCGGGAAGGGGGGCGATCGGGTCAGGAAGGGGGGCTATCGGGTCAGGAAGAGGCCAACAACTGGTTTAGGTTGCTTTGCTCACAGGTGCTGATCAGCAGCTGTCTCCACTTGAATGGGGTTTAATGCTGAGGCCTCTCTCCTCAGGCAGGGTCACACACTCCTCAGCTGTTTGTCCATTTGTTTTGATATCTTTCGTTCAGGTGCTTTGAGGTTAGTCTGCCAACTGATACTATCTGTGCTGTCAAGAATGACTTAATTAAAGAAAGAGCCCTGCATGTTAAGGTGACCCAGCTACCCTTGCATGAAGGCAAATTGACGAAGGTGTGTTTGACCCAGACTCTTGATAATGAAATTCTGTACAATTTCAGAGAATTGACGAATTCCAGGAAAATCAACTTGGAAGCAAACCATCCAGAGGGGAATAACAGTGAGAAAATAGATTTTTCTCTGTACAAACATTTTTTCGAGAGTGTCAATATATTTAAATCTGGATCAAGGATCAGAGGAAGAGTTGGCATTGCCTCCAAATACTCTTGTACAGGTTGGTATCAAACCATACACTCAAACCGAGGAAAGTTTTATGATGCTGATGACACAGACAAATGCCAAAGGGCAGAAGCATAACCAGGATACCCACGGTGTGAGGTAATCGAGAACATCAACTGTGAGGAGCTCATGTTTGGTCAGCATGGTTTGGGTTACTCACTCTATAGAGTCACTGTTTGTTCAGCAGGGTGAGGGGTACTCACTGTACGGGGTTACTGATTATTCAGCAAGCTAAGGTTTACTCAATTTCTAACTGTATGGAGTTGTAATTTATTCAGCAGATTGAGAGATACTCACTGCATGGAGTTACAGTTTATTCAGCAGGGTAAGGGGTACTCAATGCGTAACTGTGGAGTTAGAGTCTATTCAGCAAGTTACGGGTTACTCACTGTATGGAGTACAGTTTATTCAGCAGGGTAGGAGTTACTCAATGTATGGAGTTAAACTTTATTCAGCAGGGTAAGGGTTATTGACTGTATGCAGTTACAGATTATTCCGCAGGAAAGGGTTACTCACTGGATAGAGTGACATTTTGTTCTGCCGGATGAGGATTTCTCACTGTGTATGGAGTTACAGTTTCTTCAGCAGATTCAGCAGGCTAACTGTTAATCACTCTGTGTGGAGATACATTTTATTCAGCAGGATAAGGGCGTTTCATGTTGTATGGAGTGACAGTTTATTCAGCAGGGTAAGGGTTACTCACTCTGGAGTTACAGTTTATTCGTTGAGGTAAGGGTTACTCACATTATGGAGTGACAGTTTATTCAGCAGGGTAAGGGTTACTCACTCTGGAGTTACAGTTTATTCGTTGAGGTAAGGGTTACTCACATTATGGAGTGACAGTTTATTCAGCAGGGTAAGGGTTACTCACTCTGGAGTTACAGTTTATTCGTTGAGGTAAGGGTTACTCACATTATGGAGTGACAGTTTATTCAGGAGGGTAAGGGTTACTCACTCTGGAGTTACAGTTTATTCGTTGAGGTAAGGGTTACTCACATTATGGAGTTACAGTTTATTCAGGAGGGTAAGGGTTACTCAATTTCTAACTGTATGGAGTTGTAATTTATTCAGTAGGTTGAGGGTTACTCACTGCATCGAGTTACAGTTTATTCAGCAAGGTAAGGGTTAGTCAATGTGTAACTTTGTAGAGTTACAGTTTATTCAACAGGTTAAGCGATGCTCACTGTATGGAGTTACAGTTGATTCATTAATGTAAGGGTTACTCATAATGTATGAAGTTACAGTTTTTTCAGCAGGCTACGTGTTACTCACTGTGTGGTGTTACATTTCATTCAACAGGGTAAAGGTTACTCACTGTATGGAATTACAGTTTATTCATTACGGTAAGGGTTATTGTATGGAGTTGCAGTTTATTAAGCAGGGTATGGGTTACTCAGTTAGTATGGAGTTACAGTTTATTCAGTAGCGTGAGGATTACTCATTGTTTGGAGTTACAGTTGATTCAGCAGAGTAAGGGTTACTCATTGTATGGAGTTACAGTTGATTCAGCAGGGTAAGGGTTACTCAATGTGTAACTGTATGGCGTTAAGAATGTATTCAGTAAGTTAAGCATTACTCACTGTATGGAGTACAGTTTATTCATTCGGGTAAGGGTTACTCACTGGGTATGGAATTACAGTTTATTCAGCAGGGTAAGGGTTACTGACTGTATGGATTTACAGTTTATTCGTTAAGGTAAGGGTTACTGACTGTATGGAGTTACAGTTTATTCAGCAAGCTAAGGGTCACTCACTGTGTATGAAGTTAAAGTTTATTCAGCAAGTTAAGGGTTATTCCCTCTATAGAGTTACATTTTATTTAGCAGTGTAAGGGTTACTCTCTATATGGAGTTACAGTTGATTCATTAGCGTCAGGGTTACTCCCAATGTACGGAGTTACAGTTTATTGAGTAGATAAGGGTTACTCACTCTGTCTGGAGTTGCAGTTTATTCAGCAGGGTAAGGGTTACTCTACTCTGCATGGAGTTGCAGTTTATTCAGGAGGGTACGGGTTACTCACTGTATGGAGTTACAGTTTATTCATTTGGGTAGAGGTTATTATTAAAACCAATAAATGCATCTGGTGCAGGAACTAAAACTGTAATGAGTTCTCACCTGTCTGATTGGGAACAACAGCTGGAGTCTTTAAACTTGCTGACAACCTGTATGTGTGGTGCGATGGGACAACACCTGAACAAAACAGCTGTTACTAACTCCTTCAGCTGAGGTTAAAACACCCTGTGAATTACAATATGGTGCAGGACAGGCCCTGTAAAATACCATTACCTCTGTATAAAAGACACAGAATACCAGGATTTAATTTGTTGGACAAACTGTGTTGATTGGTTGAATGTCTATCTCTTCAGTTACCACAGGACCTGGGTCAAACATCACATTGCTGAGCCCCAGGGGCTAATCAGAGGTAATGAAGGGAAGGACAGGAAGGTCTACTATGCGGTGTGGTGAGCGGGAACATCTGGATCAGAAGGAATGAAGCTGTCTCTATCGAGGATCCTTAATTAACTGATTTAATGGGCGCTGGAGGCCTTCTTGCGCCAGATGTCTACTGTCAATTGTCAGCTCCCCACTGCATGTTTCTCAATGCCTGGCAGCTTCCCCCGTTCTGTGGCTGACCCTTTATTTTTTCGTTTTGCCTCAGTTTCCCCAGCTGTCCTGAAGACACTTGATTTCGGCACCGTGGGCACTTCACCCAAGCAGTCGTTGTTCGTGTGTGATCCTAGACTGTGTGTGCCATGCAGTGCATCACAGCTGAGTCCACTCCTGTTCTTGCTAGCAGTGTCAGCTGAGGTTCAGTAGGTTGCTCTCTCATCTCTGAGTCTGAAGGTTTGTGGGTTCAAGTCCCACTCCAGAGACTTGAGCACAAAATCTAGGCTGACACTTCAGTGCAATACTGAGGAAATGCTGTACTGTCGGAGGTGCCACCTTTCGGATGAGTCAGTAAACTGAGGCCCCGCCTGTCCTTTCAGGTGGACGTAAAAGATCCAATGGCACAATTTCGGAGAAGAGCAGGGAAAGGGTCCTGGTTCATATTTATTCCTCAACCAGCTTCACTAAAACAGATTATCTGGTCATTATCACATTGCTGTTTGTGGGATCTTGCTGTGTGCAAATTGGCTGTCGTGTTTCCTACATCACAACAGTGATTAACTACTCTGCAAAAGTATTTAATTGGCTGTAAAGCAGTTGGGGATGTGCTGAGGTCGTGAAAGGTGCTATATAAATGCAAGTTTTTCTTTTATCCTCACAAGTGCACCTGCCAGCTGTGTAGTGATCGGACACGGCTGACTTTCAACTGGCCCTCCAGCCAAGACCAACCTACCTGTTAGGAAATTGGCCTACTAGGTCATCTGGAGCAAAGAGGGAGGAATCCCAGGCCCCCAGTGACAGGTCTGTTCCTTCTAGGTCCCATTAATGAGATAGTTCAATTATTAAATGGTGCCTTCTGCTTGGCTGACGTAACGGGTTACACATGAACATTAGGAACAGGAGTAGGCCATTCAGCCCCTCGAGCCTGCTCTGCCATTCAGTTAGATTATGGCTGGTCTTTACCTCAACTCCATTTACCTGCCTTAGCTCCATATCCCTCAATACCCTTACTTAGCAAAAATCTATCGATCACAGTCTTGAACATTTCATGTCCCAGCAACCACAGCCTTTTGGGGGAGAGAGTTCCAGATTTCCACCACCCTTTGTGTGAAAAAATGTTCCCTAATTTCACTCCTAAATGACCTCGCTCTAATATTAAGATTACGCCCTCTTGTTCTGGATTCCCCCACCAGAGGAAATAGTTTCTCTGTATCTACCCTATCGAATACCTTTTATCATTTTAAACACCTCAATTAGATCTCCCCTCAACCTTCTAAACTCAAGGGAATAAAGCCAAGTATATGCAACCTGTCCTCATAATTTAACCCTTTAAGCCTTGGTGTCTTTCTGGTGAATCTGTGCTTCACCCCCTTCCAAGGCCAATATATCCTTCCTGGGAGGGAGGGCTGACCCAGGCCCAATCTTCCAGCACTGGGCATGTCATTTTTGGAGTCAACTTGACCCTGAAGAGACCCCCCCCCCCACCACCCTAAGAAGAATAGTCATTAGTTTGGGCAATAGACAACTGACAAATGAGGGACACAAGGAGCAGCAGAATTCACCAGATAATGTGGACCATCTCCACAATCTTCCGGCCACAGCTTTGACACACACCATATCCCATCGAATGGTAGTTCCAACAAATGGGGGAGCTTCAGCAAGTGCTTACCACTCTGCAAATCAGTCACAGTGGGTAATGAACCCTGGATATTTAAGGTTTTTTAATTCATTCTCAAGATGTGGGCGTCACTGGCAAAGCCGGCATTTATTGCTCATCCCTAGTTGCCCTGAGAAGGTGGTGGTAGTCCTTATTCTTGAGCAATTTGATACAATCGAGTGGCTTGGTAGGCCTCTTCAGAGGGCAATTAAGAGTTAACCACCTTGGCGTGGGACTGAAGTCACATAAAGACCAGACCACATGAGGATGGCAGGTTTCCATCCCGAAAGGACGTTGGGTTTTCACGACAATCCGACAGCTTCATGGTCACTTTTACTGTTACCAGTTTTTTAATTCAAGATTTTTAAAAACTGAATTCAAATTTTCAAACTGTTATGGTGGGACTTGAACTCATGTTCTCTGGATTATTAGTCCAGGCCCCTGAATTACCAGCCCACTCACTCCAGTTGGATTACAGTATGTGTTCCATTGCTCAGAATCAAAGTAACACCTTCCTGTAGTTGTCAACCCATGTCTCAGGGTTTCCTGACTGTTTATATGATGGACAACTATCTTCAAGCATTCGGGGAGCAGTGTCTCATGTCTGAACAGTTGGGAGTTTGCTCTTTTTTTGTATGTGAAGTTGTGAAGTGTCTCCATGACACCATCGTCCCCTCACTCTGGTGTCCTCAGGCCATGTGGCCTAAAGGCAGGTTGAATTCACGAGGAGAGCCTGGCCATCACTCTTCCATCGATCTCCCTCTCTCTTCCAGGGCACTGCCTGGTCTTGGCCTATGGCCAGAGTGGGCATTAGGGCGTTGGGTGGTCCCAGTGGAGCTATTTGAGGGACTCCCTCCCGGCCCTACCCCCTACCTCCCACAATCTACTTGTTCTTCCTACACACGCTATCACGAGCAATCATATTTTTTTTATTCGTTCATGGGATGTGGGCGTCGCTGGCAAGGCCGGCATTTATTGCCCATCCCTAATTGCCCTTGAGAAGTTGGTGGTGAGCCGCCTTCTTGAACCGCTGCAGTCCATGTGGTGAAGGGACTCCCACAGTGCTGTTAGGAAGGGAGTTCCAAGATTTTGACCCAGCGACGATGAAGGAACAGCGATATATTTCCAAGTCGGGATGGTGTGAGATTGGAGGGGAACGTGCAGGTGGTGTTGTTCCCATGTGCCTTCTGCCCTAGTCCTTATAGGTGGTAGAGGTCGCGGGTTTGGGAGGTGCTGTCGAAGAAGCCTTGGCGAGTTGCTGCAGTGCATCCTGTGGATGGTACACACTGCAGCCACAGTGCGCCGGTGGTGAAGGGAGTGAATGTTTAGGGTGGTGGATGGGGTGCCAATCAAGCGGGCTGCTTTGTCCTGGATGGTGTCGAGCTTCTTGAGTGTTGTTGGAGCTGCACTCATCCAGGCAAGTGGAGAGTATTCCATCACCTTTTGTGTACCTTTAAAACTCTCCTCCTCCTCCTCGCCCGGAATCAGCAAAATGGTATCAAAAGCAGCTCAAGCATCTGCAGGGACTCCATGCTGCGGCATTTTAGTCTCACATTTAATATTTTTACAGTTCACACACTCGGGGCCTAGCCTCTTAATCAGTGTCACAAAGTCTAACTCCAGTCTGGTCGTTCAAACTCTGTGAAGCTATTTTTAGTGTTTAATTGACACTCCACTTGTCCTGAATAAACTAATGTTTCAGCTCGTATCATTATCACAAGTGACAGGAAAATTCAGTGCTGCCACAGGGCTCCGGATTTACCAGTTCACGTTGGCACCAGTGGAAGTATAGCGGGAGCGCGCTCCTGCCCGTCCGCTGACATCACCGCCGACCCCGGCAGATTTCCTGGGAAAGGTCATCAGTCTCCCACCAGTGCACTGTCAGCGATTGGGTGGAAGCGAGTGGGAACGGGGAGGGAGAGGGGGGTGACGGACTCTGGCGAGCTGCTCCATCCTGCTCTGGATTCTGCTCTGCTGCTGCCGAATGACCTTTGCTCTGCCAGCTTCCCAGTGTCGCTGAGGGCTGCCAACACCTGTGGAACCCATTCCCCTGAAAGACTTGGCGTCTCCAGGAAAATAACTGGCCAGATCGGCGAAAGAAACCCCACTTCCAATGGCAAGCTGTGGATTTTCCCCGAATAGCACCATTTTTCCCCCAGCACGGGCACGATGGGCCAAATGGCCTCCTGTGTTGTGTGATTCTATGATTCGTTTTTTTTTATTCGTTCATGGGATGTGGGCGTTGCTGGCGAGGCCAGCATTTATTGCCCATCCCTAATAATTTGGCTCTGTGGGAATGGCATCCATCTGATTAGCAAAACCCCACACAAATCTAAAGCCAGTCACGGTTTTGTGTTTCCGAGTCCTGGCTGAGGAGATCCCTTCTAAATTAGCCCTGATTATGTTCATTGTGCTGGTGTCCAATCAAGTCGGTCTGGTATTCTGTACACCAATGGTGGTCGTCTGGAAGGAGTCGATCAAATACATTTTGTTAATAAATCGAGGGTTACGAGCCTGAATTCCAGACATCAGATTAAAAATATCAACGTCCATTTATTTGTTATAACAAAGGTTAAGTGTTTGTAAAAATTCAAAACATGTTTAAATCATAATTTAATAAATACAAATTTTATAATGAGCATTGTTCCGTAAGATATAGCTATTTAGTCAATATTGGAATGTAAACGGCGGTTTAATTAATACTATCCAGAACTGCTAGCTTTGTGATCAGAAGACAAGGACTTCTCTGTGTTGTCATCCCTCTCTCCCCCTCAAACTGCCCTCCAAGATCTACAATATTTTCTCTCGATGTGTGTTTGTCCTCTCTCTCTTAAAGGAGGACTACAACTCATTGCCTCTAGGCATAGAAACCCTTAGTGAGACCCTGATCACTATCCAGTGACACCTTTTAGAAAATGCGTGTGTGTGGGTGCCGGGTGAGGGTAGGAATGGATTTGAATGTGAGACCACTCCCTGGATTTGGGTGTGATGTCACTCCATGGATTTGGGTGTGATGTCACTCCCTGGATTTGGGTGTGATGTCACTCCCTGGATTTGGGTGTGATGTCACTCCCTGGATTTGGGTGTGATGTCACTCCCTGGATTTGGGTGTGATTTCACTCCATGGATTTGGGTGTGATGTCACTCCCTGGATTTGGGTGTGATGTCACTCCCTGGATTTGGGTGTGATGTCACTCCCTGGATTTGGGTGTGATGTCACTCCATGGATTCGGGTGTGATGTCACTCCCTGGATTTGGGTGTGATTTCACTCCATGGATTCGGGTGTGATTTCACTCCATGGATTCGGGTGTGATTTCACTCCATGGATTCGGGTGTGATTTCACTCCATGGATTCGGGTGTGATGTCACTCCCTGGATTTGGGTGTGATTTCACTCCATGGATTCGGGTGTGATTTCACTCCATGGATTCGGGTGTGATTTCACTCCATGGATTTGGGTGTGATGTCACTCCCTGGATTCGGGTGTGATGTCACTCCCTGGATTTGGGTGTGATTTCACTCCATGGATTCGGGTGTGATGTCACTCCATGGATTCGGGTGTGATTTCACTCCATGGATTCGGGTGTGATGTCACTCCCTGGATTTGGGTGTGATTTCACTCCATGGATTTGGGTGTGATGTCACTCCCTGGATTTGGGTGTGATGTCACTCCCTGGATTTGGGTGTGATGTCACTCCATGGATTCGGGTGTGATGTCACTCCATGGATTTGGGTGTGATTTCACTCCATGGATTCGGGTGTGATGTCACTCCATGGATTTGGGTGTGATGTCACTCCATGGATTTGGGTGTGATGTCACTCCATGGATTTGGGTGTGATGTCACTCCATGGATTTGGGTGTGATTTCACTCCATGGATTTGGGTGTGATGTCACTCCATGGATTCGGGTGTGATTTCACTCCATGGATTTGGGTGTGATGTCACTCCATGGATTTGGGTGTGATTTCACTCCATGGATTCGGGTGTGATTTCACTCCATGGATTTGGGTGTGATGTCACTCCATGGATTCGGGTGTGATTTCACTCCATGGATTTGGGTGTGATGTCACTCCATGGATTTGGGTGTGATTTCACTCCATGGATTCGGGTGTGATTTCACTCCATGGATTTGGGTGTGATGTCACTCCATGGATTTGGGTGTGATTTCACTCCATGGATTTGGGTGTGATGTCACTCCATGGATTCGGGTGTGATTTCACTCCATGGATTTGGGTGTGATTTCACTCCATGGATTTGGGTGTGATTTCACTCCATGGATTTGGGTGTGATTTCACTCCATGGATTTGGGTGTGATTTCACTCCATGGATTTGGGTGTGATGTCACTCCATGGATTTGGGTGTGATGTCACTCCACAGTTGAATACTCTGCTAATACTTACTCGAGGTTCAAACAGCCGTTTGGACTGTGTCCCAGCATGAGTGACCAACCTCAGGGGAAGAGGGGAGGAAAATGCAGGTGAAAAAAAACTCTGGGTCCAACTGAAACCAATCCTGTGGATACATCATGGGTAAACCCCAGGAACTTGAGCCCAGAAAATTACAATGTGTGCAGTGCAACAGAAATGCCTCTCTCAGCAACGTTACCTGAATGGGTTACCACCTCGTTTGAAAGAGTAGATGGAGGACTCAAGGTGAATGTTAAGGCTTTGAACAATAAGATCGGTCTCAGTAATTTGCATGCATTTTTAATGTTTCGATATCTGTAATCTCCCTTTCACACAACATGACTCACTTTACCTAGATGTGATAGTCAGAGATATTGTAGACTATGCTAATAGATGCGTGGGAAGTGTTAGTGTGGGCAACTGCAGTGCAACCAGCACACTTAAAGTAGGAGTGTTGGTATGTACGTGCTACATCTCTTGAGTTTCAATAAGATTTTGGAATCATAGAATCATACAGCACAGGAGGCCATTTGGCCCATCGTGCCTCTGCCGGCTCTTTGAAAGAACTCGCTACTCTTTCCCCATAGCCCTGCAAAATTTCTTTTTCAAGTATTAATTCCCTTTTGAAAGTTACTATTGAACCTGCTTCCACCACCCTTTCAGGCAGTGCGTTCCAGATCATAACAGCTTGCTGCGTTAAAAAAAAATTCTCTTTATCTCCCCCCTCTGGTTCTTTTGCCAGAAGTCTTATCTTACTTTCCTTCCATAAACTCCGAGTTGGACACGCTGACCAGTTGGGGCCTGTCAAACCCTGAGCAAAGTTGGTGAGTTGGTGCTTCGAGTGGGTAGAAGGTCAGTGAGGTTCTCAACTTTAAGAAAGAGTTGTTTGTTGGTCCGCTTTACACAGGCCGAGCTGCCGAATTCCACATTAGCAGATGGGAACGAAATACGTGGGTTGCGATAATTCCTACAAATGTGCGTTTTCTCCCCCCACCCCGACTCCAGTTTTCTCCTATTCTGAAGGTGTTGACTCTGGTTGAGGTACGACAACAAGTAAGTTGCCTTCATATGGTGTCGTTAAATAGCAAAACGTCCCATGGCGTAATTACAAAAAATGGACATCGAGACAGGGAAGGAGATTTTAGGTGGGGTGACCAGTGCGGTGGTGTAGTGGTTATATTACTGGACTAATAATCCAGAGATCATGAGTTCAAATGCTACTGCTATGGCCGTTTGAGAATCCAAATTCAGTTTTTAAAAATCTGGAAATAAAAAGCTGGTATCAGTAAAAGTGACCATGAGTCTGTCAGATTGTGAAAAAACCCAACTGGTTCACTAATATCCTTCAGGGAAGGAAACCTGCCGTCCTTCCCTGATCTGGTCGACATGTGAATCCAGTCCCGCACCAACGTGGGTAACTCTTAACTGCGCTCTGAAGTGACCGAGCGAGTCGCTCAGCAGGGATGGGTAATAAATGCTGGCCTTGCCAGTTATGTCCATGTCCCAAGAATTAATTTTTTAAAAAGCTTGGTGAAACAAGTGGGTTTGAAGGATGATCTTGAAGAAACACAGAGAGGTGGAGGGATTTAGTGATTCAATGGGTCCATCCCTGATCCCTCAGTGAATCTGTCCCTCTGTCCCTGATCCCTCAGTGAGTCTGTCCCTCTGTCCCTGATCCCTCAGTGAGTCTCTCCCTCTGTCCCTGATCCCTCAGTGAGTCTCTCCCTCTGTCCCTGATCCCTCAGTGAGTCTCTCCCTCTGTCCCCGATCCCTCAGTGAGTCTCTCTCCCTGCCCCCGATCCCTCAGTGAGTCTCCATCTCTGTCCCCGATCCCTCAGTGAGTCTCTCCCTCTGTTCCCGATCCCTCAGTGAGTCTCTCCCTCTGTTCCCGATCCCTCAGTGAGTCTCTCCCTCTGTCCCCCAACCCTGAGTGAGTCTCCCTCTCTGCCCCCGATCCTTCAGTGAGTCTCTCTCTCTGCCCCCAATCCCTCAGCGAGTCTCTCCCTCTGTCCCCGATCCCTCAGTGAGTCTCTCTCCCTCTGTCCCTGATCCCTCAGTGAGTCTCTCCCTCTGTTCCCAATCCCTCAGTGACTCTCTTTCTATCTGTCCCCGATCCCTCAGTGAGTCTCTCTCTCTGCCCCCGATCCCTCAGTGAGTCTCTCTCTCTCTCTGTCCCCGATCCCTCAGCGAGTCTCTCCCTCTGCCCCTGATCACTTAGTGAGTCTCTCTGTCCCCAATCCCTCAGTGAGTCTCTCCCTCTGTCCCCGATCCCTCAGCGAGTCTCTCTCTCTGTCCCCAATCCCTCAGTGAGTCTCTCCCTCTGTCCCCGATCCCTCAGTGAGTCTCTCTCCCTGCCCCCGATCCCTCAGCGAGTCTCTCCCTCTGCCCCTGATCCCTCAGTGAGTCTCTCTCTCTGTCCCCAATCCCTCAGTGAGTCTCTCCCTCTGCCCCCGATCCCTCAGTGAGTCTCTCCCTCTGCCCCCGATCCCTCAGTGAGTCTCTCCCTCTGTCCCCGATCCCTCAGTGAGTCTCTCTCTCTGCCCCCGATCCCTCAGTGAGTCTCTCTCTCTCCCCCGATCCCTCAGTGAGTCTCTCTCTGTCCCCGATCCCTCAGTGAGTCTCTCCCTCTGTTCCTGATCCCTCAGCGAGTCTCTCCCTCTGTTCCCGATCCCTCAGTGAGTCTCTCTCTCTGTCCCCAATCCCTCAGCGAGTCTCTCTCTCTCCCCCGATCCCTCAGTGAGTCTCTCTCTCTCTCTGTCCCCAATCCCTCAGTGAGTCTCTCCCTCTGTTCCCGATCTCTCAGTGAGTCTCTCTCTCTGTCCCCGATCCCTCAGCGAGTCTCTCCCTCTGCCCCCGATCCCTCAGTGAGTCTCTCCCTCTGTTCCCGATCCCTCAGTGAGTCTCTCCCTCTGTTCCCGATCCCTCAGTGAGTCTCTCCCTCTGTTCCTGATCCCTCAGTGAGTCTCTCCCTCTGTCCCCGATCCCTCAGTGAGTCTCTCTCTCTCCCCCGATCCCTCAGTGAGTCTCTCTCTCTCCCCCGATCCCTCAGTGAGTCTCCATCTCTGTCCCCGATCCCTCAGTGAGTCTCTCCCTCTGTTCCCGATCCCTCAGTGAGTCTCTCCCTCTGTCCCTGATCCCTCAGTGAGTCTGTCCCTCTGTCCCTGATCCCTCAGTGAGTCTCTCCCTCTGTCCCTGATCCCTCAGTGAGTCTCTCCCTCTGTCCCTGATCCCTCAGTGAGTCTCTCCCTCTGTCCCTGATCCCTCAGTGAGTCTCTCCCTCTGTCCCTGATCCCTCAGTGAGTCTGTCCCTCTGTCCCTGATCCCTCAGTGAGTCTGTCCCTCTGTCCCTGATCCCTCAGTGAGTCTCTCCCTCTGTCCCTGATCCCTCAGTGAGTCTCTCCCTCTGTCCCTGATCCCTCAGTGAGTCTCTCTCTCCCTCTGTCCCTGATCCCTCAGTGAGTCTCTTCCTCTGTCCCTGATCCCTCAGGAAGTCACTCTCTCTCCCTGATCCCTCGGTGAGCCTCTTTCTCTCTGCCCCCGATCGCTCTGTGAGTCTCTCTCTCCCTCTGTCCCCGATCCCTCAGTGAGTCTCTCTCTCTGTCCCCGATCCCTCAGTGAGTCTCTCTCTCTGTCCCCGATCCCTCAGTGAGTCTCTCTCTCTGTCCCCGATCCCTCAGTGAGTCGCTCTCTCTGCCCCAAGCCCTCAGTGAGTCTCTCCCTCCATCCCTGATCTCTCAGTGAGTCTCTCCCTCTGTCCCCGATCCCTCAGTGAGTCTCTCCCTCCATCCCTGATCTCTCAGTGAGTCTCTCTCTCTGTTCCCGATCCCTCAATAAGTCTCTCTCTCTGCCCCCGATCCCTCAGTGAGTCTCTGCCTCTGTCCCCGATCCCTCAGTGAGTCTCTCCCTCTGTCCCTGATCCCTCAGTGAGTCTCTCCCTCTACCCCCAATCCCTCAGTGAGTCTCTCCCTCTGTCCCCGATCCCTCAGCGAGTCTCTCTCTCTCTGTTCCCGATCCCATAGTGAGTCTCTCCCTCTGTCCCCCAACCCTCAGCGAGTCTCTCTCTCTATCCCCAATCCCTCAGTGAGTCTCTCCCTCTGTCCCCGATTCCTCAGTGAGTCTCTCTCTCTATCCCCGATCCCTCAGTGAGTCTCCCTCTCTGCCCCCGATCCTTCAGTGAGTCTCTCTCTCTGCCCCATATCCCTCAATAAGTTTCTCTCTCTGTTCCCGATCCCTCAGTGAGTCTCCATCTCTGTCCCCGATCCCTCAGTGAGTCTCTCTCCCTCTGTCCCCGATCCCTCAGTGAGTCTCTCTCCCTGCCCCCGATCCCTCAGTGAGTCTCCATCTCTGTCCCCGATCCCTCAGTGAGTCTCTCCCTCTGTTCCCGATCCCTCAGTGAGTCTCTCCCTCTGTTCCCGATCCCTCAGTGAGTCTCTCCCTCTGTCCCCCAACCCTGAGTGAGTCTCCCTCTCTGCCCCCGATCCTTCAGTGAGTCTCTCTCTCTGCCCCCAATCCCTCAGCGAGTCTCTCCCTCTGTCCCCGATCCCTCAGTGAGTCTCTCTCCCTCTGTCCCTGATCCCTCAGTGAGTCTCTCCCTCTGTTCCCAATCCCTCAGTGACTCTCTTTCTATCTGTCCCCGATCCCTCAGTGAGTCTCTCTCTCTGCCCCCGATCCCTCAGTGAGTCTCTCTCTCTCTCTGTCCCCGATCCCTCAGCGAGTCTCTCCCTCTGCCCCTGATCCCTTAGTGAGTCTCTCTCTCTGTCCCCAATCCCTCAGTGAGTCTCTCCCTCTGTCCCCGATCCCTCAGCGAGTCTCTCTCTCTGTCCCCAAACCCTCAGTGAGTCTCTCCCTCTGTCCCCGATCCCTCAGTGAGTCTCTCTCTCTGCCCCCGATCCCTCAGCGAGTCTCTCCCTCTGCCCCTGATCCCTCAGTGAGTCTCTCTCTCTGTCCCCAATCCCTCAGTGAGTCTCTCCCTCTGCCCCCGATCCCTCAGTGAGTCTCTCCCTCTGCCCCCGATCCCTCAGTGAGTCTCTCCCTCTGTCCCCGATCCCTCAGTGAGTCTCTCTCTCTGCCCCCGATCCCTCAGTGAGTCTCTCTCTCTACCACCAATCCCTCAGTGAGTCTCTCTCTCTGTCCCCGATCCCTCAGTGAGTCTCTCCCTCTGTTCCTGATCCCTCAGCGAGTCTCTCCCTCTGTTCCCGATCCCTCAGTGAGTCTCTCTCTCTGTCCCCAATCCCTCAGCGAGTCTCTCTCTCTCCCCCGATCCCTCAGTGAGTCTCTCTCTCTCTCTCTCTGTCCCCAATCCCTCAGTGAGTCTCTCCCTCTGTTCCCGATCTCTCAGTGAGTCTCTCTCTCTGTCCCCGATCCCTCAGCGAGTCTCTCCCTCTGCCCCCGATCCCTCAGTGAGTCTCTCCCTCTGCCCCCGATCCCTCAGTGAGTCTCTCCCTCTGTTCCCGATCCCTCAGTGAGTCTCTCCCTCTGTTCCCGATCCCTCAGTGAGTCTCTCCCTCTGTTCCTGATCCCTCAGTGAGTCTCTCCCTCTGTCCCCGATCCCTCAGTGAGTCTCTCTCTCTCCCCCGATCCCTCAGTGAGTCTCTCTCTCTCCCCCGATCCCTCAGTGAGTCTCCATCTCTGTCCCCGATCCCTCAGTGAGTCTCTCCCTCTGTTCCCGATCCCTCAGTGAGTCTCTCCCTCTGTTCCCGATCCCTCAGTGAGTCTCTCCCTCTGTCCCCGATCCCTCAGTGAGTCTCTCCCTCCGTTCCCAATCCCTCAGTGAGTCTCTCTCCCTCTGTCCCCAATCCCTCAGTGAGTCTCTCCCTCTGTTCTCGATCCCTCAGTGAGTCTCTCCCTCTGCCCCCGATCCCTCAGTGTGTCTCTCTCTCTCTGCCCCCGATCCCTCAGTGAGTCTCTCCCTCTGTCCCCAATCCCTCAGTGAGTCTCTCCCTCTGTTCCCGATCCCTCAGTGAGTCTCTCCCTCTGTTCCCGATCCCTCAGTGAGTCTCTCCCTCTGTCCCCGATCCCTCAGTGAGTCTCTCCCTCCGTTCCCGATCCCTCAGTGAGTCTCTCTCCCTCTGTCCCCAATCCCTCAGTGAGTCTCTCCCTCTGTCCCCGATCCCTCAGTGAGTCTCTCCCTCTGTTCCCGATCCCTCAGTGAGTCTCTCCCTCTGTTCCCGATCCCTCAGTGAGTCTCTCCCTCTGTTCCTGATCCCTCAGTGAGTCTCTCCCTCTGTCCCCGATCCCTCAGTGAGTCTCTCTCTCTCCCCCGATCCCTCAGTGAGTCTCTCTCTCTCCCCCGATCCCTCAGTGAGTCTCCATCTCTGTCCCCGATCCCTCAGTGAGTCTCTCCCTCTGTTCCCGATCCCTCAGTGAGTCTCTCCCTCTGTTCCCGATCCCTCAGTGAGTCTCTCCCTCTGTCCCCGATCCCTCAGTGAGTCTCTCCCTCCGTTCCCGATCCCTCAGTGAGTCTCTCTCCCTCTGTCCCCAATCCCTCAGTGAGTCTCTCCCTCTGCCCCCGATCCCTCAGTGTGTCTCTCTCTCTCTGCCCCCGATCCCTCAGTGAGTCTCTCCCTCTGTCCCCAATCCCTCAGTGAGTCTCTCCCTCTGTTCCCGATCCCTCAGTGAGTCTCTCCCTCTGTTCCCGATCCCTCAGTGAGTCTCTCCCTCTGTCCCCGATCCCTCAGTGAGTCTCTCCCTCCGTTCCCGATCCCTCAGTGAGTCTCTCTCCCTCTGTCCCCAATCCCTCAGTGAGTCTCTCCCTCTGTCCCCGATCCCTCAGTGAGTCTCTCCCTCTGTTCCCGATCCCTCAGTGAGTCTCTCCCTCTGTTCCCGATCCCTCAGTGAGTCTCTCCCTCTGTCCCCGATCCCTCAGTGAGTCTCTCCCTCCGTTCCCGATCCCTCAGTGAGTCTCTCTCCCTCTGTCCCCAATCCCTCAGTGAGTCTCTCCCTCTGTCCCCGATCCCTCAGCGAGTCTCTCCCTCTGTCCCCGATCCCCCAGTGAGTTTCTCTCTCTGCCCCTGATCCCTCAGTGAGTCTCTCCCTCTGCCCCCGATCCCTCAGTGAGTCTCTCTCTCTCTGCCCCCGATCCTTCAGTGAGTCTCTCTCTCTCTCTCTGTCCCCAATCCCTCAGTGAGTCTCTCTCTCAGTTCCCGATCCCTCAGTGAGTCTCTCTGTCCCCGATCCCTCAGTGAGTCTCTCTCGACCCCCTATCCCTCAGTGAGTCTCTCCCTCTGTCCCCGATCCCTCAATGAGTCTCTCTCTCTCTCCCCCGATCCCTCAGTGAGTCTCTCTCTCTGCCCCCGATCCCTCAGTGAGTCTCTCTCTCTCTGTCCCTAATCCCTCAGTGAGTCTCTCTCTCTGTCCCCGATCCCTCAGTGAGTCTCTCTCTCTGTTCCCGATCCCTCAGTGAGTCTCTCTCTGTGTCCCCGATCCCTCAGTGAGTCTCTCCCTCTGTCCCCAATCCCTCAGTGAGTCTCTCCCTCTGTCCCCGATCCCTCAGTGAGTCTCTCCCTCTGTTCCCGATCCCTCAGTGAGTCTCTCCCTCTGTTCCCGATCCCTCAGTGAGTCTCTCCCTCTGTCCCCGATCCCTCAGTGAGTCTCTCCCTCCGTTCCCGATCCCTCAGTGAGTCTCTCTCCCTCTGTCCCCAATCCCTCAGTGAGTCTCTCCCTCTGTCCCCGATCCCTCAGCGAGTCTCTCCCTCTGTCCCCGATCCCCCAGTGAGTTTCTCTCTCTGCCCCTGATCCCTCAGTGAGTCTCTCCCTCTGCCCCCGATCCCTCAGTGAGTCTCTCTCTCTCTGCCCCCGATCCTTCAGTGAGTCTCTCTCTCTCTCTCTGTCCCCAATCCCTCATTGAGTCTCTCTCTCAGTTCCCGATCCCTCAGTGAGTCTCTCTGTCCCCGATCCCTCAGTGAGTCTCTCTCGACCCCCTATCCCTCAGTGAGTCTCTCCCTCTGTCCCCGATCCCTCAATGAGTCTCTCTCTCTCTCCCCCGATCCCTCAGTGAGTCTCTCTCTCTGCCCCCGATCCCTCAGTGAGTCTCTCTCTCTCTGTCCCTAATCCCTCAGTGAGTCTCTCTCTCTGTCCCCGATCCCTCAGTGAGTCTCTCCCTCCGTTCCCGATCCCTCAGTGAGTCTCTCCCTCTGTTCCCGATCCCTCAGTGAGTCTCTCCCTCTGTTCCTGATCCCTCAGTGAGTCTCTCCCTCTGTCCCCGATCCCTCAGTGAGTCTCTCTCTCTCCCCCGATCCCTCAGTGAGTCTCTCTCTCTCCCCCGATCCCTCAGTGAGTCTCCATCTCTGTCCCCGATCCCTCAGTGAGTCTCTCCCTCTGTTCCCGATCCCTCAGTGAGTCTCTCCCTCTGTCCCTGATCCCTCAGTGAGTCTGTCCCTCTGTCCCTGATCCCTCAGTGAGTCTCTCCCTCTGTCCCTGATCCCTCAGTGAGTCTCTCCCTCTGTCCCTGATCCCTCAGTGAGTCTCTCCCTCTGTCCCTGATCCCTCAGTGAGTCTCTCCCTCTGTCCCTGATCCCTCAGTGAGTCTGTCCCTCTGTCCCTGATCCCTCAGTGAGTCTGTCCCTCTGTCCCTGATCCCTCAGTGAGTCTCTCCCTCTGTCCCTGATCCCTCAGTGAGTCTCTCCCTCTGTCCCTGATCCCTCAGTGAGTCTCTCTCTCCCTCTGTCCCTGATCCCTCAGTGAGTCTCTTCCTCTGTCCCTGATCCCTCAGGAAGTCACTCTCTCTCCCTGATCCCTCGGTGAGCCTCTTTCTCTCTGCCCCCGATCGCTCTGTGAGTCTCTCTCTCCCTCTGTCCCCGATCCCTCAGTGAGTCTCTCTCTCTGTCCCCGATCCCTCAGTGAGTCTCTCTCTCTGTCCCCGATCCCTCAGTGAGTCTCTCTCTCTGTCCCCGATCCCTCAGTGAGTCGCTCTCTCTGCCCCAAGCCCTCAGTGAGTCTCTCCCTCCATCCCTGATCTCTCAGTGAGTCTCTCCCTCTGTCCTCGATCCCTCAGTGAGTCTCTCCCTCCATCCCTGATCTCTCAGTGAGTCTCTCTCTCTGTTCCCGATCCCTCAATAAGTCTCTCTCTCTGCCCCCGATCCCTCAGTGAGTCTCTGCCTCTGTCCCCGATCCCTCAGTGAGTCTCTCCCTCTGTCCCTGATCCCTCAGTGAGTCTCTCCCTCTACCCCCAATCCCTCAGTGAGTCTCTCCCTCTGTCCCCGATCCCTCAGCGAGTCTCTCTCTCTCTGTTCCCGATCCCATAGTGAGTCTCTCCCTCTGTCCCCCAACCCTCAGCGAGTCTCTCTCTCTATCCCCAATCCCTCAGTGAGTCTCTCCCTCTGTCCCCGATTCCTCAGTGAGTCTCTCTCTCTATCCCCGATCCCTCAGTGAGTCTCCCTCTCTGCCCCCGATCCTTCAGTGAGTCTCTCTCTCTGCCCCATATCCCTCAATAAGTTTCTCTCTCTGTTCCCGATCCCTCAGTGAGTCTCCATCTCTGTCCCCGATCCCTCAGTGAGTCTCTCTCCCTCTGTCCCCGATCCCTCAGTGAGTCTCTCTCCCTGCCCCCGATCCCTCAGTGAGTCTCCATCTCTGTCCCCGATCCCTCAGTGAGTCTCTCCCTCTGTTCCCGATCCCTCAGTGAGTCTCTCCCTCTGTTCCCGATCCCTCAGTGAGTCTCTCCCTCTGTCCCCCAACCCTGAGTGAGTCTCCCTCTCTGCCCCCGATCCTTCAGTGAGTCTCTCTCTCTGCCCCCAATCCCTCAGCGAGTCTCTCCCTCTGTCCCCGATCCCTCAGTGAGTCTCTCTCCCTCTGTCCCTGATCCCTCAGTGAGTCTCTCCCTCTGTTCCCAATCCCTCAGTGACTCTCTTTCTATCTGTCCCCGATCCCTCAGTGAGTCTCTCTCTCTGCCCCCGATCCCTCAGTGAGTCTCTCTCTCTCTCTGTCCCCGATCCCTCAGCGAGTCTCTCCCTCTGCCCCTGATCCCTTAGTGAGTCTCTCTCTCTGTCCCCAATCCCTCAGTGAGTCTCTCCCTCTGTCCCCGATCCCTCAGCGAGTCTCTCTCTCTGTCCCCAAACCCTCAGTGAGTCTCTCCCTCTGTCCCCGATCCCTCAGTGAGTCTCTCTCTCTGCCCCCGATCCCTCAGCGAGTCTCTCCCTCTGCCCCTGATCCCTCAGTGAGTCTCTCTCTCTGTCCCCAATCCCTCAGTGAGTCTCTCCCTCTGCCCCCGATCCCTCAGTGAGTCTCTCCCTCTGCCCCCGATCCCTCAGTGAGTCTCTCCCTCTGTCCCCGATCCCTCAGTGAGTCTCTCTCTCTGCCCCCGATCCCTCAGTGAGTCTCTCTCTCTACCACCAATCCCTCAGTGAGTCTCTCTCTCTGTCCCCGATCCCTCAGTGAGTCTCTCCCTCTGTTCCTGATCCCTCAGCGAGTCTCTCCCTCTGTTCCCGATCCCTCAGTGAGTCTCTCTCTCTGTCCCCAATCCCTCAGCGAGTCTCTCTCTCTCCCCCGATCCCTCAGTGAGTCTCTCTCTCTCTCTCTCTGTCCCCAATCCCTCAGTGAGTCTCTCCCTCTGTTCCCGATCTCTCAGTGAGTCTCTCTCTCTGTCCCCGATCCCTCAGCGAGTCTCTCCCTCTGCCCCCGATCCCTCAGTGAGTCTCTCCCTCTGCCCCCGATCCCTCAGTGAGTCTCTCCCTCTGTTCCCGATCCCTCAGTGAGTCTCTCCCTCTGTTCCCGATCCCTCAGTGAGTCTCTCCCTCTGTTCCTGATCCCTCAGTGAGTCTCTCCCTCTGTCCCCGATCCCTCAGTGAGTCTCTCTCTCTCCCCCGATCCCTCAGTGAGTCTCTCTCTCTCCCCCGATCCCTCAGTGAGTCTCCATCTCTGTCCCCGATCCCTCAGTGAGTCTCTCCCTCTGTTCCCGATCCCTCAGTGAGTCTCTCCCTCTGTTCCCGATCCCTCAGTGAGTCTCTCCCTCTGTCCCCGATCCCTCAGTGAGTCTCTCCCTCCGTTCCCAATCCCTCAGTGAGTCTCTCTCCCTCTGTCCCCAATCCCTCAGTGAGTCTCTCCCTCTGTTCTCGATCCCTCAGTGAGTCTCTCCCTCTGCCCCCGATCCCTCAGTGTGTCTCTCTCTCTCTGCCCCCGATCCCTCAGTGAGTCTCTCCCTCTGTCCCCAATCCCTCAGTGAGTCTCTCCCTCTGTTCCCGATCCCTCAGTGAGTCTCTCCCTCTGTTCCCGATCCCTCAGTGAGTCTCTCCCTCTGTCCCCGATCCCTCAGTGAGTCTCTCCCTCCGTTCCCGATCCCTCAGTGAGTCTCTCTCCCTCTGTCCCCAATCCCTCAGTGAGTCTCTCCCTCTGTCCCCGATCCCTCAGTGAGTCTCTCCCTCTGTTCCCGATCCCTCAGTGAGTCTCTCCCTCTGTTCCCGATCCCTCAGTGAGTCTCTCCCTCTGTTCCTGATCCCTCAGTGAGTCTCTCCCTCTGTCCCCGATCCCTCAGTGAGTCTCTCTCTCTCCCCCGATCCCTCAGTGAGTCTCTCTCTCTCCCCCGATCCCTCAGTGAGTCTCCATCTCTGTCCCCGATCCCTCAGTGAGTCTCTCCCTCTGTTCCCGATCCCTCAGTGAGTCTCTCCCTCTGTTCCCGATCCCTCAGTGAGTCTCTCCCTCTGTCCCCGATCCCTCAGTGAGTCTCTCCCTCCGTTCCCGATCCCTCAGTGAGTCTCTCTCCCTCTGTCCCCAATCCCTCAGTGAGTCTCTCCCTCTGCCCCCGATCCCTCAGTGTGTCTCTCTCTCTCTGCCCCCGATCCCTCAGTGAGTCTCTCCCTCTGTCCCCAATCCCTCAGTGAGTCTCTCCCTCTGTTCCCGATCCCTCAGTGAGTCTCTCCCTCTGTTCCCGATCCCTCAGTGAGTCTCTCCCTCTGTCCCCGATCCCTCAGTGAGTCTCTCCCTCCGTTCCCGATCCCTCAGTGAGTCTCTCTCCCTCTGTCCCCAATCCCTCAGTGAGTCTCTCCCTCTGTCCCCGATCCCTCAGTGAGTCTCTCCCTCTGTTCCCGATCCCTCAGTGAGTCTCTCCCTCTGTTCCCGATCCCTCAGTGAGTCTCTCCCTCTGTCCCCGATCCCTCAGTGAGTCTCTCCCTCCGTTCCCGATCCCTCAGTGAGTCTCTCTCCCTCTGTCCCCAATCCCTCAGTGAGTCTCTCCCTCTGTCCCCGATCCCTCAGCGAGTCTCTCCCTCTGTCCCCGATCCCCCAGTGAGTTTCTCTCTCTGCCCCTGATCCCTCAGTGAGTCTCTCCCTCTGCCCCCGATCCCTCAGTGAGTCTCTCTCTCTCTGCCCCCGATCCTTCAGTGAGTCTCTCTCTCTCTCTCTGTCCCCAATCCCTCAGTGAGTCTCTCTCTCAGTTCCCGATCCCTCAGTGAGTCTCTCTGTCCCCGATCCCTCAGTGAGTCTCTCTCGACCCCCTATCCCTCAGTGAGTCTCTCCCTCTGTCCCCGATCCCTCAATGAGTCTCTCTCTCTCTCCCCCGATCCCTCAGTGAGTCTCTCTCTCTGCCCCCGATCCCTCAGTGAGTCTCTCTCTCTCTGTCCCTAATCCCTCAGTGAGTCTCTCTCTCTGTCCCCGATCCCTCAGTGAGTCTCTCTCTCTGTTCCCGATCCCTCAGTGAGTCTCTCTCTGTGTCCCCGATCCCTCAGTGAGTCTCTCCCTCTGTCCCCAATCCCTCAGTGAGTCTCTCCCTCTGTCCCCGATCCCTCAGTGAGTCTCTCCCTCTGTTCCCGATCCCTCAGTGAGTCTCTCCCTCTGTTCCCGATCCCTCAGTGAGTCTCTCCCTCTGTCCCCGATCCCTCAGTGAGTCTCTCCCTCCGTTCCCGATCCCTCAGTGAGTCTCTCTCCCTCTGTCCCCAATCCCTCAGTGAGTCTCTCCCTCTGTCCCCGATCCCTCAGCGAGTCTCTCCCTCTGTCCCCGATCCCCCAGTGAGTTTCTCTCTCTGCCCCTGATCCCTCAGTGAGTCTCTCCCTCTGCCCCCGATCCCTCAGTGAGTCTCTCTCTCTCTGCCCCCGATCCTTCAGTGAGTCTCTCTCTCTCTCTCTGTCCCCAATCCCTCAGTGAGTCTCTCTCTCAGTTCCCGATCCCTCAGTGAGTCTCTCTGTCCCCGATCCCTCAGTGAGTCTCTCTCGACCCCCTATCCCTCAGTGAGTCTCTCCCTCTGTCCCCGATCCCTCAATGAGTCTCTCTCTCTCTCCCCCGATCCCTCAGTGAGTCTCTCTCTCTGCCCCCGATCCCTCAGTGAGTCTCTCTCTCTCTGTCCCTAATCCCTCAGTGAGTCTCTCTCTCTGTCCCCGATCCCTCAGTGAGTCTCTCTCTCTGTTCCCGATCCCTCAGTGAGTCTCTCTCTGTGTCCCTGATCCCTCAGTGAGTCTCTCTCCCTCTGTCCCCCATCCCTCAGTGAGTCTCTCTCTCTGTTCCCGATCCCTCAGTGAGTCTCTCTCTCTGTCCCCGATCCCTCAGTGAGTCTCTCTCTCTGTTCCCGATCCCTCAGTGAGTCTCTCTCTCTGTCCCCGATCCCTCAGTGAGTCTCTCCCTCTGTCCCCCATCCCTCATTGAGTCTCTCTCTCTACCACAAATCCCTCAGTGAGTCTCTCTCTCTCTCTCCCCGATCCTTCAGTGAGTCTCTCCCTCTGTTCCCGATTCCTCAATGAGTCTCTCTCCCTCTGTCCCCGATCCCTCAGTGAGTCTCTCTCTCTGCCCCCAATCCCTCAGTGAGTCTCTCTCTCTCCCCCAATCCCTCAGTGAGTCTCCCTCTCTGCCCCCGATCCCTCAGTGAGTCTCTCTCTCTGTCCCCAATCCCTCAGTGAGTCTCTCTCTCTGTCCCCAATCCCTCAGTGAGTCTCTCCCTCTGCCCCTGATCCCTGTGAGTCTCTCCCTCTGTCCCCGATCCCTCAGCGAGTCTCTCTCCCTGCCCCCGATCCCTCAGTGAGTCTCTCTCTCTGTCCCCGATCCCTCAGTGAGTCTCTCCCTCTGTTCTCGATCCCTCAGTGAGTCTCTCCCTCTGTCCCCGATCCCTCAGTGAGTCTCTCCCTCTGTTCCCGATCCCTCAATGAGTCTCTCCCTCTGTCCCCGATCCCTCAGTGAGTCTCTCCCTCTGTTCCCGATCCCTCAATGAGTCTCTCCCTCTGTCCCCGATCCCTCAGTGAGTCTCTCCCTCTGTTCTCGATCCCTCAGTGAGTCTCTCCCTCTGTCCCCGATCCCTCAGCGAGTCTCTCTCTCTCTGCCCCCGATCCCTCAGTGAGTCTCTCTCTCTCTGCCCCCGATCCCTCAATGAGTCTCTCTCTCTGTCCCCGATCCCTCAGTGAGTCTCTTCCTCTGTCCCCGGTCCCTCAGTGAGTCTCTCTCTTTGCCCCTGATCCCTCAGTGAGTCTCTCCCTCTGCCCCCGATCCCTCAGTGAGTCTCTCTCTCTGCCCCTGATCCCTCAGTGAGTCTCTCCCTCTGCCCCCGATCCCTCAGTGAGTCTCTCTCTCTCTCCCCCGATCCTTCAGTGAGTCTCTCTCTCTCTCTCTGTCCCCAATCCCTCAGTGAGTCTCTCGCTCAGTTCCCGATCCCTCAGTGAGTCTCTCTGTCCCCGATCCCTCAGTGAGTCTCTCCCTCCGTTCCCGATCCCTCAGTGAGTCTCTCCCTCTGTTCCCGATCCCTCAGTGAGTCTCTCCCTCTGTTCCTGATCCCTCAGTGAGTCTCTCCCTCTGTCCCCGATCCCTCAGTGAGTCTCTCTCTCTCCCCCGATCCCTCAGTGAGTCTCTCTCTCTCCCCCGATCCCTCAGTGAGTCTCCATCTCTGTCCCCGATCCCTCAGTGAGTCTCTCCCTCTGTTCCCGATCCCTCAGTGAGTCTCTCCCTCTGTCCCTGATCCCTCAGTGAGTCTGTCCCTCTGTCCCTGATCCCTCAGTGAGTCTCTCCCTCTGTCCCTGATCCCTCAGTGAGTCTCTCCCTCTGTCCCTGATCCCTCAGTGAGTCTCTCCCTCTGTCCCTGATCCCTCAGTGAGTCTCTCCCTCTGTCCCTGATCCCTCAGTGAGTCTGTCCCTCTGTCCCTGATCCCTCAGTGAGTCTGTCCCTCTGTCCCTGATCCCTCAGTGAGTCTCTCCCTCTGTCCCTGATCCCTCAGTGAGTCTCTCCCTCTGTCCCTGATCCCTCAGTGAGTCTCTCTCTCCCTCTGTCCCTGATCCCTCAGTGAGTCTCTTCCTCTGTCCCTGATCCCTCAGGAAGTCACTCTCTCTCCCTGATCCCTCGGTGAGCCTCTTTCTCTCTGCCCCCGATCGCTCTGTGAGTCTCTCTCTCCCTCTGTCCCCGATCCCTCAGTGAGTCTCTCTCTCTGTCCCCGATCCCTCAGTGAGTCTCTCTCTCTGTCCCCGATCCCTCAGTGAGTCTCTCTCTCTGTCCCCGATCCCTCAGTGAGTCGCTCTCTCTGCCCCAAGCCCTCAGTGAGTCTCTCCCTCCATCCCTGATCTCTCAGTGAGTCTCTCCCTCTGTCCCCGATCCCTCAGTGAGTCTCTCCCTCCATCCCTGATCTCTCAGTGAGTCTCTCTCTCTGTTCCCGATCCCTCAATAAGTCTCTCTCTCTGCCCCCGATCCCTCAGTGAGTCTCTGCCTCTGTCCCCGATCCCTCAGTGAGTCTCTCCCTCTGTCCCTGATCCCTCAGTGAGTCTCTCCCTCTACCCCCAATCCCTCAGTGAGTCTCTCCCTCTGTCCCCGATCCCTCAGCGAGTCTCTCTCTCTCTGTTCCCGATCCCATAGTGAGTCTCTCCCTCTGTCCCCCAACCCTCAGCGAGTCTCTCTCTCTATCCCCAATCCCTCAGTGAGTCTCTCCCTCTGTCCCCGATTCCTCAGTGAGTCTCTCTCTCTATCCCCGATCCCTCAGTGAGTCTCCCTCTCTGCCCCCGATCCTTCAGTGAGTCTCTCTCTCTGCCCCATATCCCTCAATAAGTTTCTCTCTCTGTTCCCGATCCCTCAGTGAGTCTCCATCTCTGTCCCCGATCCCTCAGTGAGTCTCTCTCCCTCTGTCCCCGATCCCTCAGTGAGTCTCTCTCCCTGCCCCCGATCCCTCAGTGAGTCTCCATCTCTGTCCCCGATCCCTCAGTGAGTCTCTCCCTCTGTTCCCGATCCCTCAGTGAGTCTCTCCCTCTGTTCCCGATCCCTCAGTGAGTCTCTCCCTCTGTCCCCCAACCCTGAGTGAGTCTCCCTCTCTGCCCCCGATCCTTCAGTGAGTCTCTCTCTCTGCCCCCAATCCCTCAGCGAGTCTCTCCCTCTGTCCCCGATCCCTCAGTGAGTCTCTCTCCCTCTGTCCCTGATCCCTCAGTGAGTCTCTCCCTCTGTTCCCAATCCCTCAGTGACTCTCTTTCTATCTGTCCCCGATCCCTCAGTGAGTCTCTCTCTCTGCCCCCGATCCCTCAGTGAGTCTCTCTCTCTCTCTGTCCCCGATCCCTCAGCGAGTCTCTCCCTCTGCCCCTGATCCCTTAGTGAGTCTCTCTCTCTGTCCCCAATCCCTCAGTGAGTCTCTCCCTCTGTCCCCGATCCCTCAGCGAGTCTCTCTCTCTGTCCCCAAACCCTCAGTGAGTCTCTCCCTCTGTCCCCGATCCCTCAGTGAGTCTCTCTCTCTGCCCCCGATCCCTCAGCGAGTCTCTCCCTCTGCCCCTGATCCCTCAGTGAGTCTCTCTCTCTGTCCCCAATCCCTCAGTGAGTCTCTCCCTCTGCCCCCGATCCCTCAGTGAGTCTCTCCCTCTGCCCCCGATCCCTCAGTGAGTCTCTCCCTCTGTCCCCGATCCCTCAGTGAGTCTCTCTCTCTGCCCCCGATCCCTCAGTGAGTCTCTCTCTCTACCACCAATCCCTCAGTGAGTCTCTCTCTCTGTCCCCGATCCCTCAGTGAGTCTCTCCCTCTGTTCCTGATCCCTCAGCGAGTCTCTCCCTCTGTTCCCGATCCCTCAGTGAGTCTCTCTCTCTGTCCCCAATCCCTCAGCGAGTCTCTCTCTCTCCCCCGATCCCTCAGTGAGTCTCTCTCTCTCTCTCTCTGTCCCCAATCCCTCAGTGAGTCTCTCCCTCTGTTCCCGATCTCTCAGTGAGTCTCTCTCTCTGTCCCCGATCCCTCAGCGAGTCTCTCCCTCTGCCCCCGATCCCTCAGTGAGTCTCTCCCTCTGCCCCCGATCCCTCAGTGAGTCTCTCCCTCTGTTCCCGATCCCTCAGTGAGTCTCTCCCTCTGTTCCCGATCCCTCAGTGAGTCTCTCCCTCTGTTCCTGATCCCTCAGTGAGTCTCTCCCTCTGTCCCCGATCCCTCAGTGAGTCTCTCTCTCTCCCCCGATCCCTCAGTGAGTCTCTCTCTCTCCCCCGATCCCTCAGTGAGTCTCCATCTCTGTCCCCGATCCCTCAGTGAGTCTCTCCCTCTGTTCCCGATCCCTCAGTGAGTCTCTCCCTCTGTTCCCGATCCCTCAGTGAGTCTCTCCCTCTGTCCCCGATCCCTCAGTGAGTCTCTCCCTCCGTTCCCAATCCCTCAGTGAGTCTCTCTCCCTCTGTCCCCAATCCCTCAGTGAGTCTCTCCCTCTGTTCTCGATCCCTCAGTGAGTCTCTCCCTCTGCCCCCGATCCCTCAGTGTGTCTCTCTCTCTCTGCCCCCGATCCCTCAGTGAGTCTCTCCCTCTGTCCCCAATCCCTCAGTGAGTCTCTCCCTCTGTTCCCGATCCCTCAGTGAGTCTCTCCCTCTGTTCCCGATCCCTCAGTGAGTCTCTCCCTCTGTCCCCGATCCCTCAGTGAGTCTCTCCCTCCGTTCCCGATCCCTCAGTGAGTCTCTCTCCCTCTGTCCCCAATCCCTCAGTGAGTCTCTCCCTCTGTCCCCGATCCCTCAGTGAGTCTCTCCCTCTGTTCCCGATCCCTCAGTGAGTCTCTCCCTCTGTTCCCGATCCCTCAGTGAGTCTCTCCCTCTGTTCCTGATCCCTCAGTGAGTCTCTCCCTCTGTCCCCGATCCCTCAGTGAGTCTCTCTCTCTCCCCCGATCCCTCAGTGAGTCTCTCTCTCTCCCCCGATCCCTCAGTGAGTCTCCATCTCTGTCCCCGATCCCTCAGTGAGTCTCTCCCTCTGTTCCCGATCCCTCAGTGAGTCTCTCCCTCTGTTCCCGATCCCTCAGTGAGTCTCTCCCTCTGTCCCCGATCCCTCAGTGAGTCTCTCCCTCCGTTCCCGATCCCTCAGTGAGTCTCTCTCCCTCTGTCCCCAATCCCTCAGTGAGTCTCTCCCTCTGCCCCCGATCCCTCAGTGTGTCTCTCTCTCTCTGCCCCCGATCCCTCAGTGAGTCTCTCCCTCTGTCCCCAATCCCTCAGTGAGTCTCTCCCTCTGTTCCCGATCCCTCAGTGAGTCTCTCCCTCTGTTCCCGATCCCTCAGTGAGTCTCTCCCTCTGTCCCCGATCCCTCAGTGAGTCTCTCCCTCCGTTCCCGATCCCTCAGTGAGTCTCTCTCCCTCTGTCCCCAATCCCTCAGTGAGTCTCTCCCTCTGTCCCCGATCCCTCAGTGAGTCTCTCCCTCTGTTCCCGATCCCTCAGTGAGTCTCTCCCTCTGTTCCCGATCCCTCAGTGAGTCTCTCCCTCTGTCCCCGATCCCTCAGTGAGTCTCTCCCTCCGTTCCCGATCCCTCAGTGAGTCTCTCTCCCTCTGTCCCCAATCCCTCAGTGAGTCTCTCCCTCTGTCCCCGATCCCTCAGCGAGTCTCTCCCTCTGTCCCCGATCCCCCAGTGAGTTTCTCTCTCTGCCCCTGATCCCTCAGTGAGTCTCTCCCTCTGCCCCCGATCCCTCAGTGAGTCTCTCTCTCTCTGCCCCCGATCCTTCAGTGAGTCTCTCTCTCTCTCTCTGTCCCCAATCCCTCAGTGAGTCTCTCTCTCAGTTCCCGATCCCTCAGTGAGTCTCTCTGTCCCCGATCCCTCAGTGAGTCTCTCTCGACCCCCTATCCCTCAGTGAGTCTCTCCCTCTGTCCCCGATCCCTCAATGAGTCTCTCTCTCTCTCCCCCGATCCCTCAGTGAGTCTCTCTCTCTGCCCCCGATCCCTCAGTGAGTCTCTCTCTCTCTGTCCCTAATCCCTCAGTGAGTCTCTCTCTCTGTCCCCGATCCCTCAGTGAGTCTCTCTCTCTGTTCCCGATCCCTCAGTGAGTCTCTCTCTGTGTCCCCGATCCCTCAGTGAGTCTCTCCCTCTGTCCCCAATCCCTCAGTGAGTCTCTCCCTCTGTCCCCGATCCCTCAGTGAGTCTCTCCCTCTGTTCCCGATCCCTCAGTGAGTCTCTCCCTCTGTTCCCGATCCCTCAGTGAGTCTCTCCCTCTGTCCCCGATCCCTCAGTGAGTCTCTCCCTCCGTTCCCGATCCCTCAGTGAGTCTCTCTCCCTCTGTCCCCAATCCCTCAGTGAGTCTCTCCCTCTGTCCCCGATCCCTCAGCGAGTCTCTCCCTCTGTCCCCGATCCCCCAGTGAGTTTCTCTCTCTGCCCCTGATCCCTCAGTGAGTCTCTCCCTCTGCCCCCGATCCCTCAGTGAGTCTCTCTCTCTCTGCCCCCGATCCTTCAGTGAGTCTCTCTCTCTCTCTCTGTCCCCAATCCCTCAGTGAGTCTCTCTCTCAGTTCCCGATCCCTCAGTGAGTCTCTCTGTCCCCGATCCCTCAGTGAGTCTCTCTCGACCCCCTATCCCTCAGTGAGTCTCTCCCTCTGTCCCCGATCCCTCAATGAGTCTCTCTCTCTCTCCCCCGATCCCTCAGTGAGTCTCTCTCTCTGCCCCCGATCCCTCAGTGAGTCTCTCTCTCTCTGTCCCTAATCCCTCAGTGAGTCTCTCTCTCTGTCCCCGATCCCTCAGTGAGTCTCTCTCTCTGTTCCCGATCCCTCAGTGAGTCTCTCTCTGTGTCCCTGATCCCTCAGTGAGTCTCTCTCCCTCTGTCCCCCATCCCTCAGTGAGTCTCTCTCTCTGTTCCCGATCCCTCAGTGAGTCTCTCTCTCTGTCCCCGATCCCTCAGTGAGTCTCTCTCTCTGTTCCCGATCCCTCAGTGAGTCTCTCTCTCTGTCCCCGATCCCTCAGTGAGTCTCTCCCTCTGTCCCCCATCCCTCATTGAGTCTCTCTCTCTACCACAAATCCCTCAGTGAGTCTCTCTCTCTCTCTCCCCGATCCTTCAGTGAGTCTCTCCCTCTGTTCCCGATTCCTCAATGAGTCTCTCTCCCTCTGTCCCCGATCCCTCAGTGAGTCTCTCTCTCTGCCCCCAATCCCTCAGTGAGTCTCTCTCTCTCCCCCAATCCCTCAGTGAGTCTCCCTCTCTGCCCCCGATCCCTCAGTGAGTCTCTCTCTCTGTCCCCAATCCCTCAGTGAGTCTCTCTCTCTGTCCCCAATCCCTCAGTGAGTCTCTCCCTCTGCCCCTGATCCCTGTGAGTCTCTCCCTCTGTCCCCGATCCCTCAGCGAGTCTCTCTCCCTGCCCCCGATCCCTCAGTGAGTCTCTCTCTCTGTCCCCGATCCCTCAGTGAGTCTCTCCCTCTGTTCTCGATCCCTCAGTGAGTCTCTCCCTCTGTCCCCGATCCCTCAGTGAGTCTCTCCCTCTGTTCCCGATCCCTCAATGAGTCTCTCCCTCTGTCCCCGATCCCTCAGTGAGTCTCTCCCTCTGTTCCCGATCCCTCAATGAGTCTCTCCCTCTGTCCCCGATCCCTCAGTGAGTCTCTCCCTCTGTTCTCGATCCCTCAGTGAGTCTCTCCCTCTGTCCCCGATCCCTCAGCGAGTCTCTCTCTCTCTGCCCCCGATCCCTCAGTGAGTCTCTCTCTCTCTGCCCCCGATCCCTCAATGAGTCTCTCTCTCTGTCCCCGATCCCTCAGTGAGTCTCTTCCTCTGTCCCCGGTCCCTCAGTGAGTCTCTCTCTTTGCCCCTGATCCCTCAGTGAGTCTCTCCCTCTGCCCCCGATCCCTCAGTGAGTCTCTCTCTCTGCCCCTGATCCCTCAGTGAGTCTCTCCCTCTGCCCCCGATCCCTCAGTGAGTCTCTCTCTCTCTCCCCCGATCCTTCAGTGAGTCTCTCTCTCTCTCTCTGTCCCCAATCCCTCAGTGAGTCTCTCGCTCAGTTCCCGATCCCTCAGTGAGTCTCTCTGTCCCCGATCCCTCAGTGAGTCTCTCTCTACCCCCTATCCCTCAGTGAGTCCCTCCCTCTGTCCCCGATCCCTCAGTGAGTCTCTCTCTCTCTCCCCCGATCCCTCAGTGAGTCTCTCTCTCTGTCCCTAATCCCTCAGTGAGTCTCTCTCTCTGTCCCCGATCCCTCAGTGAGTCTCTCTCTCTGTTCCCGATCCCTCAGTGAGTCTCTCTCTGTGTCCCTGATCCCTCAGTGAGTCTCTCCCTCTGTCCCTGATCCCTCAGTGAGTCTCTCTCTCTCTCCACGATCCCTCAGTGAGTCACTCTCTCTCTCCCTGATCCCTCAGTGAGTCTCTCTCTCTCTCCACGATCCCTCAGTGAGTCTCTCTCTCTCTGTCCCCAATCCCTCAGTGAGTCTCTCTCTCTGTCCCCAATCCCTCATTGAGTCTCTCCCTCTGTTCTCGATCCCTCAGTGAGTCTCTCCCTCTTTCCCCGATCCCTCAGTGAGTCTCTCCCTCTGTCCCCGATCCCTCAGCGAGTCTCTCTCTCTACCCCCAATCCCTCAGTGAGTCTCTCCCTCTGGCCCCCAACCCTCAGTGAGTCTCTCTCTGTCCCCAATCCCTCAGTGAGTCTCTCTCTCTCTGCCCCATATCCCTCAGTAGGTTTCTCTCTCTGTTCCCGATCCCTCAGTGAGTCTCTCTCTCTGTCCCCAATCCCTCAGTGAGTCTCTCTCTCTCTGCCCCATATCCCTCAGTAGGTTTCTCTCTCTGTTCCCGATCCCTCAGTAAGTCTCCCTATGCCCCCGATCCCTCAGTGAGTCTCCATCTCTGTCCCCAATCCCTCAGTGAGTCTCTCTCTCTCCCCCGATCCCTCAGTGAGTCTCTCTCTCTCTCTGTCCCCGATCCCTCAGTGAGTCTCTCTCTCTGTCCCCGATCCCTCAGTGAGTCTCTCTCTCTCTCTGTCCCCAATCCCTCAGTGAGTCTCTCCCTCTGTCCCCGATCCCTCAGTGAGTCTCTCTCTCTGTTCCTGATCCCTCAGTGAGTCTCTCTCTCTCCCCCGATCCCTCAGTGAGTCTCTCTCTCTCTCTGTCCCCAATCCCTCAGTGAGTCTCTCCCTCTGTCCCCGATCCCTCAGTGAGTCTCTCTCTCTGTTCCTGATCCCTCAGTGAGTCTCTCTCTCTCCCCCGATCCCTCAGCGAGTCTCTCCCTCTGCCCCCGATCCCTCAGTGAGTCTCTCCCTCTGCCCCCGATCCCTCAGTGAGTCTCTCCCTCTGTTCCCGATCCCTCAGTGAGTCTCTCCCTCTGTTCCCGATCCCTCAGTGAGTCTCTCCCTCTGTTCCTGATCCCTCAGTGAGTCTCTCTCTCTCCCCCGATCCCTCAGTGAGTCTCCATCTCTGTCCCCGATCCCTCAGTGAGTCTCTCCCTCTGTTCCCGATCCCTCAGTGAGTCTCTCCCTCTGTTCCCGATCCCTCAGTGAGTCTCTCCCTCTGTTCCTGATCCCTCAGTGAGTCTCTCTCTCTCCCCCGATCCCTCAGTGAGTCTCCATCTCTGTCCCCGATCCCTCAGTGAGTCTCTCCCTCTGTTCCCGATCCCTCAGTGAGTCTCTCCCTCTGTTCCCGATCCCTCAGTGAGTCTCTCCCTCTGTCCCCGATCCCTCAGTGAGTCTCTCCCTCCGTTCCCGATCCCTCAGTGAGTCTCTCTCCCTCTGTCCCCAATCCCTCAGTGAGTCTCTCCCTCTGTTCTCGATCCCTCAGTGAGTCTCTCCCTCTGTCCCCGATCCCTCAGTGAGTCTCTCTCTCTGCCCCCGATCCCTCAGTGAGTCTCTCCCTCTGTCCCCAATCCCTCAGTGAGTCTCTCCCTCTGTTCCCGATCCCTCAGTGAGTCTCTCCCTCTGTTCCCGATCCCTCAGTGAGTCTCTCCCTCTGTCCCCGATCCCTCAGTGAGTCTCTCCCTCCGTTCCCGATCCCTCAGTGAGTCTCTCTCCCTCTGTCCCCAATCCCTCAGTGAGTCACTCCCTCTGTCCCCGATCCCTCAGTGAGTCTCTCCCTCTGTTCCCGATCCCTCAGTGAGTCTCTCCCTCTGTTCCTGATCCCTCAGTGAGTCTCTCCCTCTGTCCCCGATCCCTCAGTGAGTCTCTCCCTCCGTTCCCGATCCCTCAGTGAGTCTCTCTCCCTCTGTCCCCAATCCCTCAGTGAGTCTCTCCCTCTGTCCCCGATCCCTCAGCGAGTCTCTCCCTCTGTCCCCGATCCCCCAGTGAGTCTCTCTCTCTGCCCCTGATCCCTCAGTGAGTCTCTCCCTCTGCCCCCGATCCCTCAGTGAGTCTCTCTCTCTCTGCCCCCGATCCTTCAGTGAGTCTCTCTCTCTCTCTCTCTGTCCCCAATCCCTCAGTGAGTCTCTCTCTCAGTTCCCGATCCCTCAGTGAGTCTCTCTGTCCCCGATCCCTCAGTGAGTCTCTCTCTACCCCCTATCCCTCAGTGAGTCTCTCCCTCTGTCCCCGATCCCTCAATGAGTCTCTCTCTCTCTCCCCCGATCCCTCAGTGAGTCTCTCCCTCTGTCCCCAATCCCTCAGTGAGTCTCTCTCTCAGTTCCGGATCCCTCAGTGAGTCTCTCTGTCCCCGATCCCTCAGTGAGTCTCTCTCTACCCCCTATCCCTCAGTGAGTCTCTCCCTCTGTCCCCGATCCCTCAATGAGTCTCTCTCTCTCTGCCCCCGATCCCTCAGTGAGTCTCTCTCTCTCTGTCCCTAATCCCTCAGTGAGTCTCTCTCTCTGTCCCCGATCCCTCAGTGAGTCTCTCTCTCTGTTCCCGATCCCTCAGTGAGTCTCTCTCCGTGTCCCTGATCCCTCAGTGAGTCTCTCTCCCTCTGTCCCCCATCCCTCAGTGAGTCTCTCTCTCTGTCCCCGATCCCTCAGTGAGTCTCTCCCTCTGTCCCCCATCCCTCATTGAGTCTCTCTCTCTACCACAAATCCCTCAGTGAGTCTCTCTCTCTCTCTCCCCGATCCCTCAGTGAGTCTCTCCCTCTGTTCCCGATCCCTCAGTGAGTCTCTCCCTCTGTTCCTGATCCCTCAGTGAGTCTCTCCCTCTGTCCCCGATCCCTCAGTGAGTCTCTCCCTCCGTTCCCGATCCCTCAGTGAGTCTCTCTCCCTCTGTCCCCAATCCCTCAGTGAGTCTCTCCCTCTGTCCCCGATCCCTCAGCGAGTCTCTCCCTCTGTCCCCGATCCCCCAGTGAGTCTCTCTCTCTGCCCCTGATCCCTCAGTGAGTCTCTCCCTCTGCCCCCGATCCCTCAGTGAGTCTCTCTCTCTCTGCCCCCGATCCTTCAGTGAGTCTCTCTCTCTCTCTCTCTGTCCCCAATCCCTCAGTGAGTCTCTCTCTCAGTTCCCGATCCCTCAGTGAGTCTCTCTGTCCCCGATCCCTCAGTGAGTCTCTCTCTACCCCCTATCCCTCAGTGAGTCTCTCCCTCTGTCCCCGATCCCTCAATGAGTCTCTCTCTCTCTCCCCCGATCCCTCAGTGAGTCTCTCCCTCTGTCCCCAATCCCTCAGTGAGTCTCTCTCTCAGTTCCGGATCCCTCAGTGAGTCTCTCTGTCCCCGATCCCTCAGTGAGTCTCTCTCTACCCCCTATCCCTCAGTGAGTCTCTCCCTCTGTCCCCGATCCCTCAATGAGTCTCTCTCTCTCTGCCCCCGATCCCTCAGTGAGTCTCTCTCTCTCTGTCCCTAATCCCTCAGTGAGTCTCTCTCTCTGTCCCCGATCCCTCAGTGAGTCTCTCTCTCTGTTCCCGATCCCTCAGTGAGTCTCTCTCCGTGTCCCTGATCCCTCAGTGAGTCTCTCTCCCTCTGTCCCCCATCCCTCAGTGAGTCTCTCTCTCTGTCCCCGATCCCTCAGTGAGTCTCTCCCTCTGTCCCCCATCCCTCATTGAGTCTCTCTCTCTACCACAAATCCCTCAGTGAGTCTCTCTCTCTCTCTCCCCGATCCTTCAGTGAGTCTCTCCCTCTGTTCCCGATCCCTCAATGAGACTCTCTCCCTCTGTCCCCGATCCCTCAGCGAGTCTCTCTCTCTGTCCCCAATCCCTCAGTGAGTCTCTCTCTCTGTCCCCAATCCCTCAGTGAGTCTCTCTCTCTGCCCCCAATCCCTCAGTGAGTCTCTCTCTCTCCCCCAATCCCTCAGTGAGTCTCCCTCTCTGCCCTCGATCCCTCAGTGAGTCTCTCTCTCTGTCCCCAATCCCTCAGTGAGTCTCTCCCTCTGTCCCCGATCCCTCAGCGAGTCTCTCCCTCTGCCCCTGATCCCTGTGAGTCTCTCCCTCTGTTCCCGATCCCTCAGTGAGTCTCTCTCTCTCCCCCGATCCCTCAGTGAGTCTCTCTCCCTGCCCCCGATCCCTCAGTGAGTCTCCATCTCTGTCCCCGATCCCTCAGTGAGTCTCTCCCTCTGTTCCCGATCCCTCAGTGAGTCTCTCCCTCTGTTCCCGATCCCTCAGTGAGTCTCTCCCTCTGTTCCCGATCCCTCAATGAGTCTCTCCCTCTGTCCCCGATCCCTCAGTGAGTCTCTCCCTCTGTTCCCGATCCCTCAGTGAGTCTCTCTCCCTCTGTCCCCAATCCCTCAGTGAGTCTCTCCCTCTGTTCTCGATCCCTCAGTGAGTCTCTCCCTCTGTCCCCGATCCCTCAGTGAGTCTCTCTCTCTGCCCCCGATCTCTCAGTGAGTCTCTCTCTCTCTGCCCCCGATCCCTCAGTGAGTCTCTCTCTCTCTGCCCCCGATCCCTCAATGAGTCTCTCTCTCTGTCCCCGATCCCTCAGTGAGTCTCTCCCTCTGTTCCCGATCCCTCAATGAGTCTCTCCCTCTGTCCCCGATCCCTCAGTGAGTCTCTCCCTCTGTTCCCGATCCCTCAGTGAGTCTCTCTCCCTCTGTCCCCAATCCCTCAGTGAGTCTCTCCCTCTGTTCTCGATCCCTCAGTGAGTCTCTCCCTCTGTCCCCGATCCCTCAGTGAGTCTCTCTCTCTGCCCCCGATCTCTCAGTGAGTCTCTCTCTCTCTGCCCCCGATCCCTCAGTGAGTCTCTCTCTCTCTGCCCCCGATCCCTCAATGAGTCTCTCTCTCTGTCCCCGATCCCTCAGTGAGTCTCTTCCTCTGTCCCCGATCCCTCAGTGAGTCTCTCTCTTTGCCCCTGATCCCTCAGTGAGTCTCTCCCTCTGCCCCCGATCCCTCAGTGAGTCTCTCTCTCTCTCCCCCGATCCTTCAGTGAGTCTCTCTCTCTCTCTCTGTCCCCAATCCCTCAGTGAGTCTCTCGCTCAGTTCCCGATCCCTCAGTGAGTCTCTCTGTCCCCGATCCCTCAGTGAGTCCCTCCCTCTGTCCCCGATCCCTCAGTGAGTCTCTCTCTCTCTCCCCCGATCCCTCAGTGAGTCTCTCTCTCTGTCCCTAATCCCTCAGTGAGTCTCTCTCTCTGTCCCCGATCCCTCAGTGAGTCTCTCTCTCTGTTCCCGATCCCTCAGCGAGTCTCTCTCTGTGTCCCTGATCCCTCAGTGAGTCTCTCCCTCTGTCCCTGATCCCTCAGTGAGTCTCTCTCTCTCTCCACGATCCCTCAGTGAGTCACTCTCTCTCTCCCTGATCCCTCAGTGAGTCTCTCTCTCTCTCCACGATCCCTCAGTGAGTCTCTCTCTCTCTCTGTCCCCAGTCCTTCAATGAGTCTCTCTCTCTGTCCCCAATCCCTCATTGAGTCTCTCTCTCTCTGTCCTGATCCCTCAGTGAGTCTCTCCCTCTGTCCCCCATCCCTCAGTGAGTCTCTCTCTCTACCACCAATCCCTCAGTGAGTCTCTCTCTCTCTCTCTCCCCGATCCCTCAGTGAGTCTCTCCCTCTCTGCCCCCGATCCCTCAGTGAGTCCCTCTCTTCCTCTGTCCCCGATCCCTCAGTGAGTCTCCATCTCTGTCCCCAATCCCTCAGTGAGTCTCTTTCTCTCTGTCCCCAATCCCTCAGTGAGTCTCTCTCTCTCCCCCGATCCCTCAGTGAGTCTCTCTCTCTCTCTGTCCCCGATCCCTCAGTGAGTCTCTCTCTCTGTCCCCGATCCCTCAGTGAGTCTCTCTCTCTCTCTGTCCCCAATCCCTCAGTGAGTCTCTCCCTCTGTCCCCGATCCCTTAGTGAGTCTCTCTCTCTGTTCCTGATCCCTCAGTGAGTCTCTCTCTCTCCCCCGATCCCTCAGTGAGTCTCTCCCTCTGTCCCCGATCCCTCAGCGAGTCTCTCCCTCTGCCCCCGATCCCTCAGTGAGTCTCTCCCTCTGCCCCCGATCCCTCAGTGAGTCTCTCCCTCTGTCCCCGATCCCTCAGCGAGTCTCTCCCTCTGTCCCCGATCCCCCAGTGAGTCTCTCTCTCTGCCCCTGATCCCTCAGTGAGTCTCTCCCTCTGCCCCCGATCCCTCAGTGAGTCTCTCTCTCTCTGCCCCCGATCCTTCAGTGAGTCTCTCTCTCTCTCTCTCTGTCCCCAATCCCTCAGTGAGTCTCTCTCTCAGTTCCCGATCCCTCAGTGAGTCTCTCTGTCCCCGATCCCTCAGTGAGTCTCTCTCTACCCCCTATCCCTCAGTGAGTCTCTCCCTCTGTCCCCGATCCCTCAATGAGTCTCTCTCTCTCTCCCCCGATCCCTCAGTGAGTCTCTCCCTCTGTCCCCAATCCCTCAGTGAGTCTCTCTCTCAGTTCCGGATCCCTCAGTGAGTCTCTCTGTCCCCGATCCCTCAGTGAGTCTCTCTCTACCCCCTATCCCTCAGTGAGTCTCTCCCTCTGTCCCCGATCCCTCAATGAGTCTCTCTCTCTCTGCCCCCGATCCCTCAGTGAGTCTCTCTCTCTCTGTCCCTAATCCCTCAGTGAGTCTCTCTCTCTGTCCCCGATCCCTCAGTGAGTCTCTCTCTCTGTTCCCGATCCCTCAGTGAGTCTCTCTCCGTGTCCCTGATCCCTCAGTGAGTCTCTCTCCCTCTGTCCCCCATCCCTCAGTGAGTCTCTCTCTCTGTCCCCGATCCCTCAGTGAGTCTCTCCCTCTGTCCCCCATCCCTCATTGAGTCTCTCTCTCTACCACAAATCCCTCAGTGAGTCTCTCTCTCTCTCTCCCCGATCCTTCAGTGAGTCTCTCCCTCTGTTCCCGATCCCTCAATGAGACTCTCTCCCTCTGTCCCCGATCCCTCAGCGAGTCTCTCTCTCTGTCCCCAATCCCTCAGTGAGTCTCTCTCTCTGTCCCCAATCCCTCAGTGAGTCTCTCTCTCTGCCCCCAATCCCTCAGTGAGTCTCTCTCTCTCCCCCAATCCCTCAGTGAGTCTCCCTCTCTGCCCTCGATCCCTCAGTGAGTCTCTCTCTCTGTCCCCAATCCCTCAGTGAGTCTCTCCCTCTGTCCCCGATCCCTCAGCGAGTCTCTCCCTCTGCCCCTGATCCCTGTGAGTCTCTCCCTCTGTTCCCGATCCCTCAGTGAGTCTCTCTCTCTCCCCCGATCCCTCAGTGAGTCTCTCTCCCTGCCCCCGATCCCTCAGTGAGTCTCCATCTCTGTCCCCGATCCCTCAGTGAGTCTCTCCCTCTGTTCCCGATCCCTCAGTGAGTCTCTCCCTCTGTTCCCGATCCCTCAGTGAGTCTCTCCCTCTGTTCCCGATCCCTCAATGAGTCTCTCCCTCTGTCCCCGATCCCTCAGTGAGTCTCTCCCTCTGTTCCCGATCCCTCAGTGAGTCTCTCTCCCTCTGTCCCCAATCCCTCAGTGAGTCTCTCCCTCTGTTCTCGATCCCTCAGTGAGTCTCTCCCTCTGTCCCCGATCCCTCAGTGAGTCTCTCTCTCTGCCCCCGATCTCTCAGTGAGTCTCTCTCTCTCTGCCCCCGATCCCTCAGTGAGTCTCTCTCTCTCTGCCCCCGATCCCTCAATGAGTCTCTCTCTCTGTCCCCGATCCCTCAGTGAGTCTCTCCCTCTGTTCCCGATCCCTCAATGAGTCTCTCCCTCTGTCCCCGATCCCTCAGTGAGTCTCTCCCTCTGTTCCCGATCCCTCAGTGAGTCTCTCTCCCTCTGTCCCCAATCCCTCAGTGAGTCTCTCCCTCTGTTCTCGATCCCTCAGTGAGTCTCTCCCTCTGTCCCCGATCCCTCAGTGAGTCTCTCTCTCTGCCCCCGATCTCTCAGTGAGTCTCTCTCTCTCTGCCCCCGATCCCTCAGTGAGTCTCTCTCTCTCTGCCCCCGATCCCTCAATGAGTCTCTCTCTCTGTCCCCGATCCCTCAGTGAGTCTCTTCCTCTGTCCCCGATCCCTCAGTGAGTCTCTCTCTTTGCCCCTGATCCCTCAGTGAGTCTCTCCCTCTGCCCCCGATCCCTCAGTGAGTCTCTCTCTCTCTCCCCCGATCCTTCAGTGAGTCTCTCTCTCTCTCTCTGTCCCCAATCCCTCAGTGAGTCTCTCGCTCAGTTCCCGATCCCTCAGTGAGTCTCTCTGTCCCCGATCCCTCAGTGAGTCCCTCCCTCTGTCCCCGATCCCTCAGTGAGTCTCTCTCTCTCTCCCCCGATCCCTCAGTGAGTCTCTCTCTCTGTCCCTAATCCCTCAGTGAGTCTCTCTCTCTGTCCCCGATCCCTCAGTGAGTCTCTCTCTCTGTTCCCGATCCCTCAGTGAGTCTCTCTCTGTGTCCCTGATCCCTCAGTGAGTCTCTCCCTCTGTCCCTGATCCCTCAGTGAGTCTCTCTCTCTCTCCACGATCCCTCAGTGAGTCACTCTCTCTCTCCCTGATCCCTCAGTGAGTCTCTCTCTCTCTCCACGATCCCTCAGTGAGTCTCTCTCTCTCTCTGTCCCCAGTCCTTCAATGAGTCTCTCTCTCTGTCCCCAATCCCTCATTGAGTCTCTCTCTCTCTGTCCTGATCCCTCAGTGAGTCTCTCCCTCTGTCCCCCATCCCTCAGTGAGTCTCTCTCTCTACCACCAATCCCTCAGTGAGTCTCTCTCTCTCTCTCTCCCCGATCCCTCAGTGAGTCTCTCCCTCTCTGCCCCCGATCCCTCAGTGAGTCCCTCTCTTCCTCTGTCCCCGATCCCTCAGTGAGTCTCCATCTCTGTCCCCAATCCCTCAGTGAGTCTCTTTCTCTCTGTCCCCAATCCCTCAGTGAGTCTCTCTCTCTCCCCCGATCCCTCAGTGAGTCTCTCTCTCTCTCTGTCCCCGATCCCTCAGTGAGTCTCTCTCTCTGTCCCCGATCCCTCAGTGAGTCTCTCTCTCTCTCTGTCCCCAATCCCTCAGTGAGTCTCTCCCTCTGTCCCCGATCCCTTAGTGAGTCTCTCTCTCTGTTCCTGATCCCTCAGTGAGTCTCTCTCTCTCCCCCGATCCCTCAGTGAGTCTCTCCCTCTGTCCCCGATCCCTCAGCGAGTCTCTCCCTCTGCCCCCGATCCCTCAGTGAGTCTCTCCCTCTGCCCCCGATCCCTCAGTGAGTCTCTCCCTCTGTTCCCGATCCCTCAGTGAGTCTCTCCCTCTGTTCCCGATCCCTCAGTGAGTCTCTCCCTCTGTTCCTGATCCCTCAGTGAGTCTCTCTCTCTCCCCCGATCCCTCAGTGAGTCTCCATCTCTGTCCTCGATCCCTCAGTGAGTCTCTCCCTCTGTTCCCGATCCCTCAGTGAGTCTCTCCCTCTGTTCCCGATCCCTCAGTGAGTCTCTCCCTCTGTTCCTGATCCCTCAGTGAGTCTCTCTCTCTCCCCCGATCCCTCAGTGAGTCTCCATCTCTGTCCCCGATCCCTCAGTGAGTCTCTCCCTCTGTTCCCGATCCCTCAGTGAGTCTCTCCCTCTGTTCCCGATCCCTCAGTGAGTCTCTCTCCCTCTGTCCCCAATCCCTCAGTGAGTCTCTCCCTCTGTTCTCGATCCCTCAGTGAGTCTCTCCCTCTGTCCCCGATCCCTCAGTGAGTCTCTCTCTCTGCCCCCGATCCTTCAGTGAGTCTCTCCCTCTGTCCCCAATCCCTCAGTGAGTCTCTCCCTCTGTTCCCGATCCCTCAGTGAGTCTCTCCCTCTGTTCCCGATCCCTCAGTGAGTCTCTCCCTCTGTCCCCGATCCCTCAGTGAGTCTCTCCCTCTGTCCCCGATCCCTGAGTGAGTCTCTCCCTCCGTTCCCGATCCCTCAGTGAGTCTCTCTCCCTCTGTCCCCAATCCCTCAGTGAGTCTCTCTCTCTGTTCCTGATCCCTCAGCGAGTCTCTCTCTCTCCCCCGATCCCTCAGTGAGTCTCTCCCTCTGTCCCCGATCCCTCAGCGAGTCTCTCCCTCTGCCCCCGATCCCTCAGTGAGTCTCTCCCTCTGCCCCCGATCCCTCAGTGAGTCTCTCCCTCTGCCCCCGATCCCTCAGTGAGTCTCCATCTCTGTCCCCGATCCCTCAGTGAGTCTCTCCCTCTGTTCCCGATCCCTCAGTGAGTCTCTCCCTCTGTTCCCGATCCCTCAGTGAGTCTCTCCCTCTGTTCCTGATCCCTCAGTGAGTCTCTCTCTCTCCCCCGATCCCTCAGTGAGTCTCCATCTCTGTCCCCGATCCCTCAGTGAGTCTCTCCCTCTGTTCCCGATCCCTCAGTGAGTCTCTCCCTCTGTTCCCGATCCCTCAGTGAGTCTCTCCCTCTGTCCCCGATCCCTCAGTGAGTCTCTCCCTCCGTTCCCGATCCCTCAGTGAGTCTCTCTCCCTCTGTCCCCAATCCCTCAGTGAGTCTCTCCCTCTGTTCTCGATCCCTCAGTGAGTCTCTCCCTCTGTCCCCGATCCCTCAGTGAGTCTCTCTCTCTGCCCCCGATCCCTCAGTGAGTCTCTCCCTCTGTCCCCAATCCCTCAGTGAGTCTCTCCCTCTGTTCCCGATCCCTCAGTGAGTCTCTCCCTCTGTTCCCGATCCCTCAGTGAGTCTCTCCCTCTGTCCCCGATCCCTCAGTGAGTCTCTCCCTCTGTCCCCGATCCCTCAGTGAGTCTCTCCCTCCGTTCCCGATCCCTCAGTGAGTCTCTCTCCCTCTGTCCCCAATCCCTCAGTGAGTCTCTCCCTCTGTCCCCGATCCCTCAGCGAGTCTCTCCCTCTGTCCCCGATCCCCCAGTGAGTCTCTCTCTCTGCCCCTGATCCCTCAGTGAGTCTCTCCCTCTGCCCCCGATCCCTCAGTGAGTCTCTCTCTCTCTGCCCCCGATCCTTCAGTGAGTCTCTCTCTCTCTCTCTGTCCCCAATCCCTCAGTGAGTCTCTCTCTCAGTTCCCGATCCCTCAGTGAGTCTCTCTGTCCCCGATCCCTCAGTGAGTCTCTCTCTACCCCCTATCCCTCAGTGAGTCTCTCCCTCTGTCCCCGATCCCTCAATGAGTCTCTCTCTCTCTCCCCCGATCCCTCAGTGAGTCTCTCCCTCTGTCCCCAATCCCTCAGTGAGTCTCTCTCTCAGTTCCCCATCCCTCAGTGAGTCTCTCTGTCCCCGATCCCTCAGTGAGTCTCTCTCTACCCCCTATCCCTCAGTGAGTCTCTCCCTCTGTCCCCGATCCCTCAATGAGTCTCTCTCTCTCTGCCCCCGATCCCTCAGTGAGTCTCTCTCTCTCTGTCCCTAATCCCTCAGTGAGTCTCTCTCTCTGTCCCCGATCCCTCAGTGAGTCTCTCTCTCTGTTCCCGATCCCTCAGTGAGTCTCTCTCTGTGTCCCTGATCCCTCAGTGAGTCTCTCTCCCTCTGTCCCCCATCCCTCAGTGAGTCTCTCTCTCTGTTCCCGATCCCTCAGTGAGTCTCTCTCTCTGTCCCCGATCCCTCAGTGAGTCTCTCCCTCTGTCCCCCATCCCTCATTGAGTCTCTCTCTCTACCACAAATCCCTCAGTGAGTCTCTCTCTCTCTCTCCCCGATCCTTCAGTGAGTCTCTCCCTCTGTTCCCGATCCCTCAATGAGTCTCTCTCTCTCTGTCCCCAATCCCTCAGTGAGTCTCTCTCTCTGTCCCCAATCCCTCAGTGAGTCTCTCTCTCTGCCCCCAATCCCTCAGTGAGTCTCTCTCTCTCCCCCAATCCCTCAGTGAGTCTCCCTCTCTGCCCCCGATCCCTCAGTGAGTCTCTCTCTCTGTCCCCAATCCCTCAGTGAGTCTCTCCCTCTGTCCCCGATCCCTCAGCGAGTCTCTCCCTCTGCCCCTGATCCCTGTGAGTCTCTCCCTCTGTTCCCGATCCCTCAGTGAGTCTCTCTCTCTCCCCCGATCCCTCAGTGAGTCTCTCTCCCTGCCCCCGATCCCTCAGTGAGTCTCCATCTCTGTCCCCGATCCCTCAGTGAGTCTCTCCCTCTGTTCCCGATCCCTCAGTGAGTCTCTCCCTCTGTTCCCGATCCCTCAGTGAGTCTCTCCCTCTGTTCCCGATCCCTCAATGAGTCTCTCCCTCTGTCCCCGATCCCTCAGTGAGTCTCTCCCTCTGTTCCCGATCCCTCAGTGAGTCTCTCTCCCTCTGTCCCCAATCCCTCAGTGAGTCTCTCCCTCTGTTCTCGATCCCTCAGTGAGTCTCTCCCTCTGTCCCCGATCCCTCAGTGAGTCTCTCTCTCTGCCCCCGATCTCTCAGTGAGTCTCTCTCTCTCTGCCCCCGATCCCTCAGTGAGTCCCTCTCTCTCTGCCCCCGATCCCTCAATGAGTCTCTCTCTCTGTCCCCGATCCCTCAGTGAGTCTCTTCCTCTGTCCCCGATCCCTCAGTGAGTCTCTCTCTTTGCCCCTGATCCCTCAGTGAGTCTCTCCCTCTGCCCCCGATCCCTCAGTGAGTCTCTCTCTCTCTCCCCCGATCCTTCAGTGAGTCTCTCTCTCTCTCTCTGTCCCCAATCCCTCAGTGAGTCTCTCGCTCAGTTCCCGATCCCTCAGTGAGTCTCTCTGTCCCCGATCCCTCAGTGAGTCCCTCCCTCTGTCCCCGATCCCTCAGTGAGTCCCTCCCTCTGTCCCCGATCCCTCAGTGAGTCTCTCTCTCTCTCCCCCGATCCCTCAGTGAGTCTCTCTCTCTGTCCCTAATCCCTCAGTGAGTCTCTCTCTCTGTCCCCGATCCCTCAGTGAGTCTCTCTCTCTGTTCCCGATCCCTCAGTGAGTCTCTCTCTGTGTCCCTGATCCCTCAGTGAGTCTCTCCCTCTGTCCCTGATCCCTCAGTGAGTCTCTCTCTCTCTCCACGATCCCTCAGTGAGTCACTCTCTCTCTCCCTGATCCCTCAGTGAGTCTCTCTCTCTCTCCACGATCCCTCAGTGAGTCTCTCTCTCTCTCTGTCCCCAGTCCCTCAGTGAGTCTCTCTCTCTGTCCCCAATCCCTCATTGAGTCTCTCTCTCTCTGTCCTGATCCCTCAGTGAGTCTCTCCCTCTGTCCCCCATCCCTCAGTGAGTCTCTCTCTCTACCACCAATCCCTCAGTGAGTCTCTCTCTCTCTCTCTCTCCCCGATCCCTCAGTGAGTCTCTCCCTCTCTGCCCCCGATCCCTCAGTGAGTCCCTCTCTTCCTCTGTCCCCGATCCCTCAGTGAGTCTCCATCTCTGTCCCCAATCCCTCAGTGAGTCTCTTTCTCTCTGTCCCCAATCCCTCAGTGAGTCTCTCTCTCTCCCCCGATCCCTCAGTGAGTCTCTCTCTCTCTGTGTCCCCGATCCCTCAGTGAGTCTCTCTCTCTGTCCCCGATCCCTCAGTGAGTCTCTCTCTCTCTCTGTCCCCAATCCCTCAGTGAGTCTCTCCCTCTGTCCCCGATCCCTCAGTGAGTCTCTCTCTCTGTTCCTGATCCCTCAGTGAGTCTCTCTCTCTCCCCCGATCCCTCAGTGAGTCTCTCCCTCTGTCCCCGATCCCTCAGCGAGTCTCTCCCTCTGCCCCCGATCCCTCAGTGAGTCTCTCCCTCTGCCCCCGATCCCTCAGTGAGTCTCTCCCTCTGTTCCCGATCCCTCAGTGAGTCTCTCCCTCTGTTCCCGATCCCTCAGTGAGTCTCTCCCTCTGTTCCTGATCCCTCAGTGAGTCTCTCTCTCTCCCCCGATCCCTCAGTGAGTCTCCATCTCTGTCCTCGATCCCTCAGTGAGTCTCTCCCTCTGTTCCCGATCCCTCAGTGAGTCTCTCCCTCTGTTCCCGATCCCTCAGTGAGTCTCTCCCTCTGTTCCTGATCCCTCAGTGAGTCTCTCTCTCTCCCCCGATCCCTCAGTGAGTCTCCATCTCTGTCCCCGATCCCTCAGTGAGTCTCTCCCTCTGTTCCCGATCCCTCAGTGAGTCTCTCCCTCTGTTCCCGATCCCTCAGTGAGTCCCTCTCCCTCTGTCCCCAATCCCTCAGTGAGTCTCTCCCTCTGTTCTCGATCCCTCAGTGAGTCTCTCCCTCTGTCCCCGATCCCTCAGTGAGTCTCTCTCTCTGCCCCCGATCCTTCAGTGAGTCTCTCCCTCTGTACCCAATCCCTCAGTGAGTCTCTCCCTCTGTTCCCGATCCCTCAGTGAGTCTCTCCCTCTGTTCCCGATCCCTCAGTGAGTCTCTCCCTCTGTCCCCGATCCCTCAGTGAGTCTCTCCCTCTGTCCCCGATCCCTCAGTGAGTCTCTCCCTCCGTTCCCGATCCCTCAGTGAGTCTCTCTCCCTCTGTCCCCAATCCCTCAGTGAGTCTCTCCCTCTGTCCCCGATCCCTCAGCGAGTCTCTCCCTCTGTCCCCGATCCCCCAGTGAGTCTCTCTCTCTGCCCCTGATCCCTCAGTGAGTCTCTCCCTCTGCCCCCGATCCCTCAGTGAGTCTCTCTCTCTCTGCCCCCGATCCTTCAGTGAGTCTCTCTCTCTCTCTCTGTCCCCAATCCCTCAGTGAGTCTCTCTCTCAGTTCCCGATCCCTCAGTGAGTCTCTCTGTCCCCGATCCCTCAGTGAGTCTCTCTCTACCCCCTATCCCTCAGTGAGTCTCTCCCTCTGTCCCCGATCCCTCAATGAGTCTCTCTCTCTCTCCCCCGATCCCTCAGTGAGTCTCTCCCTCTGTCCCCAATCCCTCAGTGAGTCTCTCTCTCAGTTCCCGATCCCTCAGTGAGTCTCTCTGTCCCCGATCTCTAAGTGAGTCTCTCTCTACCCCCTATCCCTCAGTGAGTCTCTCCCTCTGTCCCCGATCCCTCAATGAGTCTCTCTCTCTCTGCCCCCGATCCCTCAGTGAGTCTCTCTCTCTCTGTCCCTAATCCCTCAGTGAGTCTCTCTCTCTGTCCCCGATCCCTCAGTGAGTCTCTCTCTCTGTTCCCGATCCCTCAGTGAGTCTCTCTCTGTGTCCCTGATCCCTCAGTGAGTCTCTCTCCCTCTGTCCCCCATCCCTCAGTGAGTCTCTCTCTCTGTTCCCGATCCCTCAGTGAGTCTCTCTCTCTGTCCCCGATCCCTCAGTGAGTCTCTCCCTCTGTCCCCCATCCCTCATTGAGTCTCTCTCTCTACCACAAATCCCTCAGTGAGTCTCTCTCTCTCTCTCCCCGATCCTTCAGTGAGTCTCTCCCTCTGTTCCCGATCCCTCAATGAGTCTCTCTCCCTCTGTCCCCGATCCCTCAGCGAGTCTCTCTCTCTGTCCCCAATCCCTCAGTGAGTCTCTCGCTCTGTCCCCAATCCCTCAGTGAGTCTCTCTCTCTGCCCCCAATCCCTCAGTGAGTCTCTCTCTCTCCCCCAATCCCTCAGTGAGTCTCCCTCTCTGCCCCCGATCCCTCAGTGAGTCTCTCTCTCTGTCCCCAATCCCTCAGTGAGTCTCTCCCTCTGTCCCCGATCCCTCAGCGAGTCTCTCCCTCTGCCCCTGATCCCTGTGAGTCTCTCCCTCTGTTCCCGATCCCTCAGTGAGTCTCTCTCTCTCCCCCGATCCCTCAGTGAGTCTCTCTCCCTGCCCCCGATCCCTCAGTGAGTCTCCATCTCTGTCCCCGATCCCTCAGTGAGTCTCTCCCTCTGTTCCCGATCCCTCAGTGAGTCTCTCCCTCTGTTCCCGATCCCTCAGTGAGTCTCTCCCTCTGTTCCCGATCCCTCAATGAGTCTCTCCCTCTGTCCCCGATCCCTCAGTGAGTCTCTCCCTCTGTTCCCGATCCCTCAGTGAGTCTCTCTCCCTCCGTCCCCAATCCCTCAGTGATACTCTCCCTCTGTTCTCGATCCCTCAGTGAGTCTCTCCCTCTGTCCCCGATCCCTCAGTGAGTCTCTCTCTCTGCCCCCGATCCCTCAGTGAGTCTCTCTCTCTCTGCCCCCGATCCCTCAGTGAGTCTCTCTCTCTCTGCCCCCGATCCCTCAATGAGTCTCTCTCTCTGTCCCCGATCCCTCAGTGAGTCTCTTCCTCTGTCCCCGATCCCTCAGTGAGTCTCTCTCTTTGCCCCTGATCCCTCAGTGAGTCTCTCCCTCTGCCCCCGATCCCTCAGTGAGTCTCTCTCTCTCTCCCCCGATCCTTCAGTGAGTCTCTCTGTCTCTCTCTGTCCCCAATCCCTCAGTGAGTCTCTCGCTCAGTTCCCGATCCCTCAGTGAGTCTCTCTGTCCCCGATCCCTCAGTGAGTCTCTCTCTACCCCCTATCCCTCAGTGAGTCCCTCCCTCTGTCCCCGATCCCTCAGTGAGTCTCTCTCTCTCTCCCCCGATCCCTCAGTGAGTCTCTCTCTCTGTCCCTAATCCCTCAGTGAGTCTCTCTCTCTGTCCCCGATCCCTCAGTGAGTCTCTCTCTCTGTTCCCGATCCCTCAGTGAGTCTCTCTCTGTGTCCCTGATCCCTCAGTGAGTCTCTCCCTCTGTCCCTGATCCCTCAGTGAGTCTCTCTCTCTCTCCACGATCCCTCAGTGAGTCACTCTCTCTCTCCCTGATCCCTCAGTGAGTCTCTCTCTCTCTCCACGATCCCTCAGTGAGTCTCTCTCTCTCTCTGTCCCCAATCCCTCAGTGAGTCTCTCTCTCTGTCCCCAATCCCTCATTGAGTCTCTCTCTCTCTGTCCTGATCCCTCAGTGAGTCTCTCCCTCTGTCCCCCATCCCTCAGTGAGTCTCTCTCTCTACCACCAATCCCTCAGTGTAAACAATTTTACAACACCAAGTTATAGTCCAGCAATTTTATTTTAAATTCACAAGCTTTCGGAGATTTTCTCCTTCCTCAGGCAAATTTTCTCCTTCCTCAGACAAAAACCTGAGGAAGGAGAAAATCTCCGAAAGCTTGTGAATTTAAAATAAAATTGCTGGACTATAACTTGGTGTTGTAAAATTGTTTACAATTGTCAATCCCTCAGTGAGTCTCTCTCTCTCTCTCTCCCCGATCCCTCAGTGAGTCTCTCCCTCTCTGCCCCCGATCCCTCAGTGAGTCCCTCTCTTCCTCTGTCCCCGATCCCTCAGTGAGTCTCTCTCTCTGTCCCCGATCCCTCAGTGAGTCTCTCTCTCTGCCCCATATCCCTCAGTAAGTTTCTCTCTCTGCCCCCAATCCCTCAGTGAGTCTCTCCCTCTGTCCCTGATCCCTCAGTGAGTCTCTCTCTCTCTGCCCCCGATCCCTCAGTGAGTCTCTCTCTCTGTCCCCTATCCCTCAGTGAGTCTCTCTCTCTGCCGCCGATCCCTCAGTGAGTTCCTCCCTCGGTCCCTGATCCCTCAGTGAGTCTCTCCCTCTGCCCCCGATCCCTCAGTGAGTCTCTCTCTCTGCCGCCGATCCCTCAGTGAGTTCCTCCCTCGGTCCCTGATCCCTCAGTGAGTCTCTCTCTCCCTCTGCCCCCGATCCCTCAGTGAGTCTCTCCCTCTGCCCCCGATCCCTCAGTGAGTCTCTCTCTCTGCCCCCGATCCCTCAGTGAGTCTCTCCCTCTGCCCCCGATCCCTCAGTGAGTCTCTCCCTCTGCCCCCGATCCCTCAGTGAGTCTCTCTCTCTGCCCCCGATCCCTCAGTGAGTCTCTCTCTCTCTGCCCCCGATCCCTCAGTGAGTCTCTCTCTCTGCCCCCGATCCCTCAGTGAGTCTCTCTCTCTCTGTCCCCGATCCCTCAGTGAGTCTCTCTCTCTCTGTCCCCGATCCCTCAGTGAGTCTCTCTCTCTCTGTCCCCGATCCCTCAGTGAGTCTCTCCCTCTGCCGCCGATCCCTCAGTGAGTCTCTCTCTCTGTCCCCGATCCCTCAGTGAGTCTCTCTCTCTGCCCCCGATCCCTCAGTGAGTCTCTCTCTCTCTGCCCCCGATCCCTCAGTGAGTCTCTCTCTCTGTCCCCGATCCCTCAGTGAGTCTCTCTCTCTCTGCCCCCGATCCCTCAGTGAGTCTCTCTCTCTGTCCCCTATCCCTCAGTGAGTCTCTCTCTCTGCCCCCGATCCCTCAGTGAGTCTCTCTCTGCCCCTGATCCCTCAGTGAGTCTCTCCCTCTGCCGCCGATCCCTCAGTGAGTCTCTCTCTCTGTCCCCGATCCCTCAGTGAGTCTCTCTCTCTGCCCCTGATCCCTCAGTGAGTCTCTCCCTCTGCCCCTGATCCCTCAGTGAGTCTCTCCCTCTGCCGCCGATCCCTCAGTGAGTTCCTCCCTCGGTCCCTGATCCCTCAGTGAGTCTCTCCCTCTGCCCCTGATCCCTCAGTGAGTCTCTCCCTCTGCCGCCGATCCCTCAGTGAGTTCCTCCCTCGGTCCCTGATCCCTCAGTGAGTCTCTCTCTCTGTTCCCAATCCCTCAGTGAGTCTCTCTCTGCCGCCGATCCCTCAGTGAGTTCCTCCCTCGGTCCCTGATCCCTCAGTGAGTCTCTCTCTCTGTTCCCAATCCCTCAGTGAGTCTCTCCCTCTGCCGCCGATCCCTCAGTGAGTTCCTCCCTCGGTCCCTGATCCTTCTGTCAGCAATCAGTCACCTCAAACTTTAGACCAGGCCTCAATTTCGGTAGAGTACGGGAGGGGTTAATTTAACCTGAAGTTGATGGAGAGTAAAATCGGATGGGGTGTAAAACAGGCGGCTGATCGGAGACCGTCAGTTTCCCGCTGTGTGGGTTAAGTTAAAACGATGTGACCTCGCTCAGTACGGATCTGGAGTGTTGGCCCTGTGAAATCTGGAACTATGGCTTGAACCCAGAATCTTCCGACTCAACTGTTACCAATTGAGCCTAGTTGCAGTACGAGTTTATGACCGCCTGTGTGTCTCTCTGTGATTGTACGTGGATGTGTGTGAGTGTTCAGGTGAATGAGGTGCAATCCGCAGACCGTGTTTACCAATGCTATGTAGTTTTTATCCTGGGATGAAATGTTCCAGCTGGTATGACATTCCTTCCTACATTCCACTTCCCGCAAGGTCACTGAGTAACAAGACTGACGAGTCAATGCAGGTTCACAGCAGAGGATGGGGCAATAGATAGAGTGCAGTGCAGGAGACGGGGCTGTCATTGCAACAGCATTCTTCTGAAGGTCAGGCCGCCTTTAATCACCTTTTTCTTCAGCTGGACGTTACATAGAATTTCACAGGACAGAAACAGGCCAGAAACAGGCCATTCGGCCCAACTGGTCTATGCCGGTGTTTATGCTGCATACGAGCCTCCTCCCACCCTACTTCATCTAACCCTATCAGTAAATCCTTCTATTCCTTTCTCCCTTATGTACTTATCAAGCTTCCCCTCAAATGCATCTATGCTATTCGCCTCAACCACTCCATGTGGTAGCAAGTTCCACGTTCTCACCACTCTTTGAGTAAAGAAGTTTCTCCTGAATTCATTATTGGATTTATTAGTGATTGTCTTATATTTATGGCCCCTAGTTTTGGTCTCCCCACAAGTGGGAACATCTTCTCTACGTCTACCCTGTCAAACCCTTTCATAATCTTAAAGACCTCTGTCAGGTCACCCCCACCCCCCAGTCTTCTCTTTTTTAGAGAAAAGAGCCCCAGCCTGTTATACCCTAGAGATTGCTCCCCCACAGGTACGCAGAGGTGGCACTGAGTCACACAGGCCAAATGATTTCAGCTTTAATCCCCGTCTCTGTGCTGGGTTAAGCCGAGGTGGCCACAATTGGTCTCACCACCCGCTTGAGGTAGCGATGGGTGGTCAGGTGGGTCTCCCGCTCCTGGTCACCGTCCTGCTGGGATGCGCATGTGAAGACGTCAGGTAAGGACAGGACCGGGCTCAGCTGTGATGTTCTTCATGGCTAAACGGCCTGGATTTGCCGATCCAGTGGCATTGGCAGTGCAGTCTCTGCCTTGACCCTGGTGGATCTTCTGGATAAGGCTAATTCTAACTCCTGTGGTGGGCTCTGGGTGGTATTAGTGGTCCCATCAGGTTGCCTGAAAGGGGGAGGTGGGTGGCAGGGTGGGGGGGATGGAAATTGCTGCAGCATTTGCCACCATGTACTGTAACCAGCAGCCCATTATTTTTTACAGATTGTGCTGTTCAATCGATCGCATTAAGGTGGCCATTAATTTTTAACTCTCCCTTGGCCTCTTTAGCAACGCCGAATAGAACAGAGAGATAGAACTCGCCAGGAACACAACAGCATTTCCGATGCCTGGCATTGCTGAGGTGGCTATGACGGGAAATAGAGCAGGTGCCATATTCTTGCCATTTGGACTTGATTTGAATACGCCTTCCCAAATATGGACCGGCATATTCAGCCTCCACTGTCACTTGCGGCAGAAGAGGGCGGGAGGTCAGGGGTCGGGGAGGGAGGGAGTTTAGTGGTTGGGTATCTCGATGCCAGGAGATCGGGGGTCGGGATGTTGGGGATGTTGGTTCTGGGGGTGGCAGCGATCAAGAGGGTGGTTTAATGTGGGGCCGGGAGGAGCATTCCTCCCAACTCCATGTTCCTGCTCCTCCCAGCTCCATGTTCCTGCTCCTCCCAACTCCACATTCCTTCTTCTCCCAACTCCATGTTCCTGCTCCTCCCAACTCCACATTCCTTCTTCTCCCGACTCCATGTTCCTGCTCCTCCCAGCTCCACATTTCTGCTCCTCCCAGCTCCACATTCCTGCTCCTCCCAACTCAACATTCCTTCTTCTCCCGACTCCATGTTCCTGCTCCTCCCAGCTCCACATTCCTGCTCCTCCCAGCTCCACATTCCTGCTCCTCCCGACTCCATATTCCTTCTCCTCCCAACTACACATTCCTGCTCTTCCCGACTCCATGTTCCTGCTCCTCCCAACTCCATGTTCCTGCTCCTCCCAGCTCCACATTCCTGCTCCTCCCAGCTCCACATTCCTGCTCCTCCCGACTCCATATTCCTTCTCCTCCCAACTACACATTCCTGCTCTTCCCGACTCCATGTTCCTGCTCCTCCCAACTCCATGTTCCTGCTCCTCCCAGCTCCACATTCCTGCTCCTCCCGACTCCACATTCCTGCTCCTCCCAGCTCCACATTCCTGCTCCTCCCGACTCCACATTCCTTCTCCTCCCAACTCCACGTTCCTGCTCCTCCCAGCTCCACATACCTGCTCCTCCCGACTCCACATTCCTGCTCCTCCCGACTCCATGTTCCTGCTCCTCCCAACTACACATTCCTGCTCCTCCCGACTCCATGTTCCTGCTCCTCCCAACTACACATTCCTGCTCCTCCCGACTCCATGTTCCTGCTCCTCCCAACTACACATTCCTGCTCCTCCCGACTCCACATTCCTTCTCCTCCCGACTCCATGTTCCTGCTCCTCCCAACTACACATTCCTGCTCTTCCCAACTCCACATTCCTGCTCCTCCCAACTCCATGTTCCTGCTCCTCCCAACTACACATTCCTGCTCCTCCCGACTCCATGTTCCTGCTCCTCCCAACTACACATTCCTGCTCTTCCCGACTCCATGTTCCTGCTCCTCCCAACTCCATGTTCCTGCTCCTCCCAGCTCCACATTCCTGCTCCTCCCAGCTCCACATTCCTGCTCCTCCCGACTCCATATTCCTTCTCCTCCCAACTACACATTCCTGCTCTTCCCGACTCCATGTTCCTGCTCCTCCCAACTCCATGTTCCTGCTCCTCCCAGCTCCACATTCCTGCTCCTCCCGACTCCACATTCCTGCTCCTCCCAGCTCCACATTCCTGCTCCTCCCGACTCCACATTCCTTCTCCTCCCAACTCCACGTTCCTGCTCCTCCCAGCTCCACATACCTGCTCCTCCCGACTCCACATTCCTGCTCCTCCCGACTCCATGTTCCTGCTCCTCCCAACTACACATTCCTGCTCCTCCCGACTCCATGTTCCTGCTCCTCCCAACTACACATTCCTGCTCCTCCCGACTCCATGTTCCTGCTCCTCCCAACTACACATTCCTGCTCCTCCCGACTCCACATTCCTTCTCCTCCCGACTCCATGTTCCTGCTCCTCCCAACTACACATTCCTGCTCCTCCCAGCTCCACATTCCTTCTCCTCCCGACTCCATGTTCCTGCTCCTCCCAACTACACATTCCTGCTCCTCCCGACTCCACATTCCTGCTCTTCCCAACTCCACATTCCTGCTCCTCCCAACTCCATGTTCCTGCTCCTCCCAACTACACATTCCTGCTCCTCCCGACTCCATGTTCCTGCTCCTCCCAACTACACATTCCTGCTCCTCCCGACTCCACATTCCTGCTCTTCCCAACTCCACATTCCTGCTCCTCCCAACTCCATGTTCCTGCTCCTCCCGACTCCACATTCCTGCTCCTCCCGACTCCATGTTCCTGCTCCTCCCAACTACACATTCCTGCTCCTCCCGACTCCATGTTCCTGCTCCTTCCAACTACACATTCCTGCTCCTCCCGACTCCACATTCCTTCTCCTCCCGACTCCATGTTCCTGCTCCTCCCAACTACACATTCCTGCTCCTCCCGACTCCACATTCCTGCTCTTCCCAACTCCACATTCCTGCTCCTCCCAACTCCACATTCCTGCTCCTCCCAGCTCCACATTCCTTCTCCTCCCAGCTCCACATTCCTGCTCTTCCCGATTCCACATTCCTGCTCCTCCCAGCTCCACATTCCTGCTCCTCCCGACTCCACATTCAGAGGTAAGTTACCTTTTTTCTGTTGGCGATCCCTAGGGCTGCTTTCCCTGAGTGTGATGGCCTTGGCTGCCTCAGGATAAACCAATGTTGCAGCGGGTATTTCAAGCAGGCATTAGGCCACTTATTTGTGGATACAAAGGGCCTAACGTGTGGGTAAAAGACGCCTCTTGTTTATCCTTACCCAATATGGTGGGTGGTGCCCTTCCGGTCGGTCGTGTGCACGTGCTTCCTGCCCACCATTTTAGGGATTTAGGATGCGGCGTAGCGCCTGAAAAATGGGTGCGGGCGGCCCAATTTCTAGGCCGCTGTTTCATATTCTATCTCGCACTGAATCCCACAGATTATCATCCTGACCCTGCCAACCTCCGTTGGCTGTCCATCCTCCAACACATCAACTTTAAAATCTTTATTTTGATTTTCAAATCCCTCCAGAGCCTTGCCCCTCCTTCCCTCTCCAGCCTCAGGTCTCACCAGGAACCCTGGACTCTTGTGACTCTGGGCTATGTCCCTCCCTCTCTCTTCTGGACCATCAGTGCCATGCTCCTACACTCTGAACCTCTTTTCCTAAATTACCCCATCTTACCACCTCTCTGACCACCTTTAAAAGCCTCCTTAAAACCTACCTCTTTAACTGTGGTTACCTCCTGTAAGTTCTCCTCCTCCCCCCCCCCCCCCCGCACTTCCTCCAATGTTCTGTAAAGTACCTGGGACAAGTGAAACATGAAAGGCTTTAAATAAGTGTAAGTTGGTACTGTTGTTGTAACTGCCCGTGTTGTGGGGGGAGGGGGGCAAAGAAATCACGCTGGATTTCTGGTGCTGACAGCTACCCAGTGACCCATGCTGGAAAGTGAATGTTTTTGCGAGGACACAATCTGTGATGCCCTCCCCAGTCGAATGGTCTGCTGACACGTGCATCAAAAAATGGCCAACTGGACGAGGTGTTGGAGAGTGGCCAGCGCTCATGGAACCTGAACCCGAGCAAGAGTCAGAAGCAGAGGGGAGAGAGTTTATAAAATGGGATAGAGCCACTACGTGATACAATGGTGATGAAGAGGGTTCCTCTGGACAAACAATTGGAGCTCACAAAGTCTGTGTGTATATAAATAAATCTGTTTAAGATTAAAAGCACTCAACCTTCAGCAATCATGGATTGTAGGATTAGTGTTAAACTGGACGTGTACAGTACCCGGCAGGATAATGAATCCTTGTCATTGTTTCTAGTCTATTGTGCACTGTAGTTAGTCCAAAGATGTCGCGTCTCCTGCTGCTGCATCTCCTTTGTCCTTCAACTTCCAGAATTTAAATGCTGTATCTCATTCTGAATCGGCCTGTAGTTTCAAAAGCTCTGAACTCCAGGTTGGAATCTCCACGTATCTTCTTCCTTCCCCTTCCCCCTCTTCGTTTGGAAAGCCCATCTAATCAATCTTACTTTGAGTATGCTGATTAACACTTCAACCATGGTTTGCCTGTTGAAAGACAATTGAATTGATTAAAGACAATCGCATCACATTGAAGCCTCCTCTGTCACCCAGCGAGCACAAATAATGTCTGTAGGAAGACCTCTTCCATGTATTAGGCCCTCCTCCATGCGGAACTAATCCTCTGTCGCCTCTCCTCCATTGTCCAGCTCCATGGGACTGCCCTGTGTGTGGTTCCACTCCTCCTATTCGAATGCAGCCAGCAATGGCTTCTCTTCCCACCCCTGCCCCGTTACCTCCAAGGATCTCTAAGGATCTCTTCTTATCCCCATCTTCTTCTTCATCTACCCACTGTCCCTTGATGACCCCTTGACCCAGAGCTGAGTTACAAACCCCACATCCTATCCTAAGCATTATCCAGATCTCTCAGTTCCACCTCCACAACATCACCCATATCTGCACCTTCCTCACCCCACCCACTAATACCCTTATCCATGACTTTTGAAACCTCTATGCTCGATTTCCCCTATGTCTGTCTTGTCGGCCTCCCATCCTGCACCAGTCATAAACTTCACCTTGTCCTAAACTAAGCTGCCCATATCCTGAGTCCCACTTATCCATCACCCCCGTCCTCGCTGACCTACACTGGCTCCTAGTCCCCCAAGTGCATTGAATTTAAAATCCTTGTCCTCGTCTTCAAATCTCTCGATGGCCTCATCCCACCCTATCCCTGTTCCTACAGCGTCTTCTGCACCCTTCAGTTCTCTGACTGTCCTCCTGTGATACACTCCCCCCCACCCCCACTTCGCTTCAGCATTGGCGGTAGAGCCTCCAGCCACCTTAGCCCCTCTCTGGGTCTCTGTCCCTAAACCCTCTCCCTCTCAACTTCTCTCTCCAACTTTAAAAACTTGTTCAAAACCCATTTTCTCGATCAAGCTTACAGCCACCCTATCTAACATGGCTGATAATCCGTTTCTTCATTCCTTCTTTTTTCTCTCCCTACCTTTGTAAAAAAGAATTAACTTACATTTATATAGCGCCTTTCACCACCTCAGAACATCCCAAAGCGCTTTACAGCCAATGGAGTACTTTTGAAGCGTAGTCACTATTGTAATGTAAGAAACGCAGCAGCCAATTTGCACACAGCAAGATCCCACAAACAGTAATGTGATAATGACCAGATAACCTGTTTTAGGTTTTGGTTGAGGGATAAATATTGGCCGGGAGACAGGGGTGAACTTCCTTGCTCTTCTTCGAAAGAGTGTTGTGAGATTTTTTACGTTCACCTGAGAGGACAGACAGGCCCTTGATTTAACGTCTCATCTGAAAGACAGCATCTCTGACAGTGCAGCTCTCCCTCAGTACTGCACTGGAACTTGAACCCACGACCCTCTAACTCAGGGGCGAGAGTGCTGACACACAAGCCTGTGCCTCAGTTGTTTGAGGCATTCATTCGACTGCTGTTCTGTTGCTGAGTCCAGTTCCAGGCGAGTGAGCAAACTACCTGTTCACAGACAGACAAGCCCGCATTAAAATTCCTCTCACACTAGTCATTCTTTGCATGACTGTTGGAGAATCTCCGGGGAACTGAGCTGTGGTCAGGAGCCTGTGTTGTTGCCAAGTCTAACGCTAGTTTATTAGTCCCAGAAGCCAATCTTTAATGTGTTCTTTGGTCTGGGCTGCTGGTATGAGGGTTGCAGCGAGTGAGGCTGACTTTGGAAGTACATGAAGTAGCTAGGAAATTCTCGGAGGCGTAAATCAAGGCTGGAAAGTGAGCGCCAAGGCGGATAGGTTAGGATCAGAGAGTCACAACGTATTCTCAGCTTCCCTGCGCAGAGGGGCCTGCTCAGACACAGTGCTAACCTATCTTGCTGCAGTCAGGTAAACGCGGTGCTGCTCCTGCTCGAGTGAAGCTGAAGGCATCCTTGTGTTTATCTAAGGAACGACGCGGAATATCTGACTGACAGGTGAGGCTGGAGTCAGTGTCAGCCTGCTGTGTCAGCCCCTTCGCAGCCCATCTGACTACAGACGAGAAAGGACAGTCTGACGCTGTAAGAAATGTTCTAGTATTTTCACCTCCAGTACCTTCTATGTACAGTTCCTCTATTACTCTGTGCTACTAATGCTCTCTGCGTCCTCTATTATCCTGTGTTACTCTTCTCTAATGCTCTCTGTGTCACTTTCCTCTATTACTCTGTGTTGCTTTCAGCTATTATCCTCTGTATTACTAATGCTCTCTGTGTCTTCTATTACTCGCTTTACTAATGCTCCCTGTGCCCTCCAGTACCCTGTGCTACTAATGCTCTCTGTGTCCTCTATTACCCTGTGTTACTCTTCTCTAATGCTCTCTGTGTCACTTTCCTCTATTACTCTGTGTTGCCTTCCGCTCTTACCCTCTGTGTTACTAATGCTTTCTGTGTCCTCTATTACTCTGTGTTGCTTTCTGCTATTACTTGCTGTGTTACTCTCCATGTCATTCTTCTTTATTGCTTTCTGCAGAACTGTCCTCTATTACGCTCTTGTTTTCTATATTGCTCTCCATATCAGTCTATCTCTGTATTACTCTATCTTTTTCTGTCCTATACTCATCTTTATTCCTCTATTTGCGGCTGTCTCCTATTGCTCTGTTACTCCCCTTTAGGACAGGGGACTGAGCACTTGGAGAAATTGGAGCTGATTAGAGAGAGCCAACATGGATTTGCAAAGGGTAGGTCATGTCTAATGAACCTAACTGAATTTTTTGAGCAAGTAACTAAAGTAGTAGACAGGGAACTGTCTATTGATGTAGTTTATATGGACTTCCAGAGGGCATTTGATAAGGTTCAACATAAGAGATTGTTAGCTAAAATTAAAGCTCATGAAATTGAAGGCAAATTATTGATTGGTTAGGCGGTAGAAGACAGAGAGTCATAAAGGATATGTACTCAAATTGGAAGGAAGTGACTAGTGGTGTCCCACAAGGATCTGTGCTGGGGCCTCAACTATTCACTGTATTTATTAATGACATAGATAACACAATAGAGAGCCATATATCCAAGTTTGCCAATTACCACAAAGATTGGTGGCACAGTAAGTAGTGTAGACGGGAGCATAAAATTACAAAGAGACATTGATAGATTAAGTGAATGGGCAAAACTGTGGCAGGTGGATTTCAATGCAGGGGAGTGTGAGGTCATCCATTTTGGACCAAGAAAGGATAGATCTGAGTATTTTTTAACTGGTGAAAAGCTAGGAACAGGGGAGGTCCAAAGAGATTTAGGAGTTCATGTACACAGATCACTAAAATGTAACGGTCAGGTACAAAAAATAATCAAAAAGGCTAATGGAATGTTAGCCTTTATAACTAGAAGGTTAGAATATAAAGGGGAGGTGGTTTTGCTACAGCTATACAAAGCCCTGGTTAGACCACATCTGGAGTACTGTGTACAGTTCTGGGCACCACAGCTTATAAAAGGATAGATTGGGCTTGGACTGGAACAAAGAATGTTCCACGTATCCCACGAAAAGAAGGCATAGCTAGGACCCATACAGGTTCCCATAGCAACACCTTTTATTTGGAGGAAGTGAGTGGGGTTGAAGGAGAAGTTATTGAATGTAAGAACAAGTTCAGTCAGGTGGGGGAGGATGGTGGTGCATGGGGCTTGGCTGGGGTGTTGTTCGAGGAAGAAGTGGAGGGCCCACAGGCCGTCCTGGTGGGGTTATTGTTTTCAAATCCCTCCATGGCCTCGCCCCTCCCTATCTCTGTAACCTCCTCCAGCCCTACAATCCTCCTAGATCTCTGCACTCCTCCAATTCTGGCCTCTTGCACATCCCCGATTTTAATCGCTCCACCACTGAGGGTTGTGCCTTCAGCTACCTAAGCTCTGGAATTCTTCCTCTAAACCTCTCCGCTTCTCTACCTCTCACTCCTCCTTTAAGACACTCCTTGAAACCCACCTCATTGACCAAGTTTTTGGTCACCTGCCCTAATATCTCCTTATGTGGCTCGGTGTCAAATTTTGTTTGATAATCACTCCTGAGAAATGCCATGGGACACTTTACTACGTTAAAGGCACTATATAAATGCAAGTTGTTGTTGTTGTTGAAACCCATCAGGGGTTCAGCGTCGTCAGATGGTAGAGAAAGAAACTGGCAAAGAACAAGAGAAGTGGTGACCAATCAGCTGGAGGAGTCAAGCTCTCATTGGGATGTCTACTCAGCCCTTTAACAGGGCAACTCCAATAACATCCCAGCAACAAGCCAATAAACTCCAAGAGCAAAATAAAAAATAAATCACACGGCCCAGGCAGTCTTTAAGCTCACTGAATAAATTTACCGTCGGGAGCAGATTCCACCCAGCCTCTTATCTCAGCATTGCAACACTCCTCTGGTGACAAGCTCCCATCTGCTCCCAGTCCCAGCCAACAACACACACCCCAATGCAGCCTCTCATTGGTCAACAGCACGACGAGCGAGAGAGGATGTGCAGCCCTCGTTGGACCAGGAGACATGCCCGGAAGCCGTTGCTCCCACCATTGATCAGCTAAAGCACCCATTATGGAAAGAAAGAAAGAAAGACTTGCATTTCTATAGGGCCTTTGACGTGCTCAGGTCGTCCCAAAGCGTTTCACAGCCAATGAAGTACTTTTGAAGTACTTCAGTAATCACTGTTGTAATGTAGGAAATGTGGCAGCCAATTTGCACACAGCAAGGTCCCACAAACAGCAATGTGATAATGACCAGATCATCTGTTTTTGAGGTGTGAGTTGAGGGATAAATAATGGCCAGGATACCGCGGAGAACTCCCCTGCTCTTCTTCGAAATAGTATCATGGGATCTTTTACATCCACCTGAGAGGGCAGACGGGGCCTCGGTTTAACGTCTCATCTGAAAGACTCCTCCGGCAGTGCAGCACTCCCTCAGTACTGCACTGGAGTGTCAGCCTGGATTGTGTGCACAAGTCCCTGAAGTGGGACATGGACCCACGACCTTCTGACTCAGAGGCGTGAGTGCTACCCACTGAGGCACGGGTGAGACTGTGACTCGCTGTTAAACACCTTCCCCCACCAACTGGAAGGCAAAGACTCTTTATTACCTGATTGGATGATTATTGTCTGTGTCAAATAGCCTTTTGTCCAATCTCCAATATTTGTACAACTAATAAATGAAAGTATTGAAAGAAAATGAAAAAAAACCACTTTTTTTTAATGCCTGTATGTTTAGAACATCAGGCAGTTGTATAGACCTGGTGCAGCTTGATGGGGAAGTGCTTGTATCTGAATTGCTGCAGAATTCTTGTGTAAGGAGAGATCGATGCCTGTTTATTGGTGACTGTCAGGCATTGTCTTATGGGCACCACTGGTCAGGGGTACCCTGGGAGCAGACATTATCACTGAGAGACAGCAGGAAGTCCAGGTAGTTCCCTGTATAATGAAGGAGAAAGACTTGTGCCTTTCATGATCTCAGGACGTCACAAAGCGCTGTACAGCCAATGAAGTACTTTTGAAGTGTAGTCACTGTAGTAATGTAGGAAACAGGCAGTCAATTTACGCACAGCAAGCTCCCACAAACAGCAATGTGAAAATGTCCAGATAATTTGTTTTTAAGTGTTGGTTGAGGAATAAATATTGGCCAGGACACTGGGATCTTTTACATCCACCTGAGAGGGCAGACGGGGCCTCGGTTTAACGTCTCAGCTGAAAGATGGCACCTCCAACAGTGTAGCACTCCCTTAGTGCTGCACTGGGAGTGTAAGCCAAATATAGCGATTCAGATAGATCCAGTTCTTCTTTGATTGGTGTGCTTAGCGACAGATGGCTCTGTGGATCTCAGTTCCACTCCTGGTCCGTGCTGACATAGCTGATCTCAGCCAGTGGAGTGCGACAATCGACATTCCCAGGGTAGGGAGGGGAATAAATAATTAGGCAACACTTTCCCCGTCAACACCCACCCCCCTCACTCCCCACCCTTATTCACTATCATCTGGCTCCTGCTGGAAAAGTGTGTGTATGTTGGGTGAGAACAGGATCGGGTTCAGCCACAAGGCCTCCATGGTCGAACGGCCATTTGATTGAGGTACCAGAGCCGTCAGGAGCAATGGATCTGCACCCCGGCAAGATTCAGTACCTTCAGGAGAGGATGTGGAGAAGAATGAAGAAGAGAAATGCCAGTCAGATTTGGGTTGCCAACCCTCCCGGATTGTCCTGGAGTGTCCCAGAATTAATGATCAATCTCCCGGAAACACCTGCAACAAATCCAGGAGAGGAACCGTGGGGAAATTTTCTTCTCCCTTTTCACTCCAGCCAGACTCACAACAAACAGCAGGACTACAACACACCCAGGGTGCAATGTGGCTCTGGCACATAGTGGATCGAGCGGGTTCTGGAGCACAAAGGATTGTGGGTATTGTGGCCGCCATTGTTGACTGGCACTTCGGGCAACCAATGGTGGGGGGTGGGGGGGGGGGTGTGGTTGGAATATGGTCCAACCAGAGTTGGCAACCCTCCATCGGGGAGTTCAGGGTGTTTGGTAGTGCCTCCTGACAATGCCGGATTGCTTATACAAAGTGGCTCTAGGTCTGAGTGACCTCGCACTTTAACTTCCTCTTTACCTTAAACAGATGGTGAAATGCCCCTTCCAAGAACCTTGCTTCTCAGAAAAGAGCCTGGATATACTTTGCTTCACTGATTGATAGGAAGACTATTGGAGGTGTTGGATGTGGCACAGAATTGCCAAGACAGCACTTTCTGCACATTCTATCCCTTCTATAAAAAGTCAGATGGCAATCTCAGAGCTGGTATTAGTTGACAGTCCAGTGTTAGAACATGTCATTGAAATCAGGCTATTGGGGATTGGTCAGAGGTTTCCTCTCCCTAGCCCTAGGACACTGAGGTCAGTCAGCTGCTACTGCCTTCCTGATTGAGGTCAACTAACTCAGCATGGACTAGGGATAGAATCCTTACCTTCCTGGTCTGTATGGCACAGTTCCAGTCTAGGAGGAGCACTTACTCACTAAGCCGAAAAGTAGGGGTAGGGTGGGGTGACCCACCATCTCAACCCATGCCGACAGTGGCCACCCCCGTAGCTACAACCAGGTCTGAAGATCGAAGAGGCTTTTCCAGGATAAGTTTAAAACTTTCCTTTATGGGGCCAGGAGATCCCCACAAGGGAAGTGTAAGCCTCCCCTGCCCAGACTACCCCCCACCACCTCCCCAACCCGGTTCCCAAACCGCTGACCATTCCGAAACCACTGTTCCAATCCCCCCACCCCATCCCTGCACTTTCCTTAGATCCAGCGGCCGGCCTCTGGACTTCCCAACTTTCCACCACTTCCCGCCAATTTCCCAGCCGTTTTTAAGTGAGGAAGTCGGCCGGCGACGTGCTAATGAGGCTAGGCTGTTAGAATTGGCTGGGCTTCCGGCTACCACTCCTAGACAGGCTCAGCCACTCGCTAGGCTGCTTTTCTGCCCAGGAATTAAAATTCCCCCCCAAAGAGTGAGAAACACCGGGACAATCTAATGAACGGTAAAGGCGCTATTCAAAGCACAGTTAGATGGGAGAGTTAAAGTACTAGAGGGATGGGTTTCAATAGGCTGGGGGCCTCTTTCTGTGCTGTACGATTCTATGAATTTGATGTGCCTCACAAGCCTGCCCTGAGTGACCCTGAACTCGGGCCGTGCCTGAGCTCCGGCTGATATATGGCAGGGCCCTGAGTTCATGTGGGAGAGAAAGACTAAGTGTGACTGGCATTATACAGGGTGGTTAATATTTAAATTGTCCTTCACAACTCAGTATTAATAAAAGCTTCAGGCACACACCTGCCAGCTGTCTACAACATGCCTGTGTTAAACAGTAGAGTTTACTTACATCCACCCACGCTGATCAAATTTGAGATCTGTTGGCATTTGCGAGCCCAGAACCGGTGGGCTTCCCCCGGCGGGGAATGGGGAGGGGGGGGCTCGATCTCTGGCTGCATGCCACCATTGGGATGCTAATGAGGCCTGGCTCTCAAAATGGACCTGGCATACCGTCGTTCCATCCCAGTGTCTTGGAATAATGATGTCGTACTGTTATACACACTTGCCCGATGGAGTCAATCAACTGAAACTGGCCCCTCCGGCACTGGACACTTGAACTGGGTCACCAACTCTGGTTGGATATATTCCTGGAGGTTTCATCACATGATCTCCTACTGTGAACTGCCCCGCCCTCACACTACCACCATTGGTCCATTCTCCAGGCACACTGCCTTCCCATGGCCAACTGGGAAGCGAACAGACTCTTTGTTACCCCATTGGATTAATCTTGAACAGCCTTTTTTCCCCATCGCCAATATTTTTATAACTAATAACCGAAAGTGTTCAAAGAAAATGAAAAACCATCAGTTTTTTTATTGGCCCAATGATTTTTCTCCCGGGTTTGCTCGCAGCAATGTCTCGGAGATTAATCTTCAATTCCTGGAGACTCCAGGACAATCCTGGAGGGTTGGGTAACCCAAAATTGAACTGGGTTGCATGTATGAGCTAATCACCCAATTGAGGATGTGGCCTAGTGATGTAAGCAGGACATTATTCGTGTAAACTAATTGCCTATTTTAGATTAGAGCCAATGTACAAAAATATAGAAGTAAAAATATGTTTTTCTTTGTCTAATTCGATAGACCTGAACCCAAAAGTCTGCTGCCCTGTATCCTAACTTGCACAAGTCCCGCTCATCCATAACCCCAGTCTTCGCTGACCTACCACTGGCTTCTGGTCCCCAAACACCTCAATTTTAAAATTCTCATCCTTGTGTTAAAATCCCTCCATGCCCTCACCCCTCCCTATCTCTGTTACCTCCTCCAACTCTACAACCCTCCGAGAACTCTGCGAACCTCCGATTCCTGCCTCTTGTCCATCCCTCATGTCCTTGGCCGTGCCTTCAGCATTCTAGGCCCTAAGCTCTGGAATTCCCTCCTTAAACCTCTCTGCCTCTCTACTTTTCTCTCCTTCTTTAAGACCCTCCTCTTTGTCTAAGCTTTTAGTCACCTATCCTAAAGTCTCCTTCTTTGGCTCGGTGTCAATTTTTGACTGATTAAGTCCTTGTGAACCGCCTTGGAATGTTTTACTATGTTAAAGGTGCTATATAAATGCAAGTTGCTGTTGTTTTCTTGTGTAACTCACAGTGGTCTCTATATACATTATATATATATGTATAAAGCTGCCTTTATCTTTCCTCTCCTGAAGGTGCTGTCTGTGACTATGCTTCCACGGGCACTGGCTGCCCTCCAGTATCTCGCCTAACTGGTCACTCTTCATGTGTGAGTCCAGGCATTAAGCAACGGCAAGCTAATCGATCACTGGAGCCATCACAGCAAAATTTGATCCTGCCCCGACCTTACCTAACTGGCTCAGGGCCATCCTGGGCACTGCATTCACTGACTGAGTCACCGGGTGAGCTGATTCAATTCTTCAAACAAGTCCTGATGGTGAAATGTGCCCCTTGAACTGCAGTATTTTATCAAGGCTACCATATGGAAGTATGATTGAACTTAAAGGCAGTGCAACCTGCGTAGCTGTTATCTAACTTTAATCCAATCAGTCAGAACCCACTTGAACAGCTCTCTAACCAAGGCTGCCTTTTATCAGTTCGATTAGAATCAGGGCCGTTGGTTTATGGTCACTGAAAGAAAAATCGAATTTAGTCGGGCTGACTTGTAACTTGCCGAGCGGGTGTGAAACTGGCGATGCGGAGCGGGCGCCCGTTATAGAAACCACCCGGCCTTCATTTCCATTGATTTCAGCAATTTCAAAATCTACTACCCCGGTTTTCATCCTGTGAGATTCTGTGATTTGTACTGCTGTTTTAGGGGTCACAGTCCATGTTCTATGAATTACATAGAATGTACAGCACAGAAACAGGCCATTCGGCCCAACTGGTCCACACGACCAGCCCTTCCACCCCTCTTCATCTCATTCTATCAGCATATCCTTCTATTCCTTTCTCCCTCATGTGCTTTTCCAGCTTCCCTTTAAATGCATCTATGCTATTCACTTCAACCACTCCATGTGGTAGCAAGTTCCACATTCTCACCTCTCTCTGAGTAAAGAAGTTTCTCCTGAATTTCTCATTAGATTTATTGGTGACTATCTTATATTTATGGACCCTAGTTTTGATCTCCCCCATAAGTGGAAACATCTTCTCTACATCCACCCTATCGAACCCCCTCATAATTTTATCAGGTCTCCTGATCATCAGGTCTCCTCTTTTCTGGACAAAACAGCCCTAGCCTATTCAGCCTTTCAAAATGTTGCATCAGTCACCAAACCCTGGTGGGTATTTTCTTCTGGACATTGTATCAACCCTAAGGAAACATTACCCAAAGAAACACTGGAAGAGCCACAAGGAATAGGTGGAAAAATATTTGTGGCTAGATCTTGACTTTGTGCGATAGTGTAAAACAGGTGCCAGCGAGTCGGCAGCCCGATTTACATCTCCCCCCATTCGAAGTCAATGGAAATAAAAATGGGGAGAGATGTAAAACGAGCTGCCAATTCGCTATCACCCGTTGTTGCACTATCGCACAAAGTCAAAATCTACTCATGGTGCTCCATGGGACCGCTGAGGGGAAAGGGGAGCAGGGACAATCCGTTTCTCAGTTGGCAGGGAGCTCTCGTGTTCCTGCTCCTGCTCGACTTGTGTGATTCTGGTGCCAAATTCAAAATTCTGGGCACGTGTCCATTTTTCCATGACAGCGGAAAACCAGTGGCCTTGATTATAATCCATTAGAACATTTTCAGGAGGAACTCGAGCCAGACCCAGCAGTGTTTACTGAGGCTCCGATAACCTACCATTCTGCTAATCAGATGCTTTATTGTTCACCAGTTTCTCAATGGAACAGAAAACATTCCAGCCTGGAGCTTGCTGCTGATGCAATGGTCAGACTGTTAGAAAGCTGAGGATAGGGCAGCAATGTAAGATCATTTGGTTTCTGAAGCCAGCGATCCTGCCTTATTAGAACACCAGGGCGAAAAGCTGAACCAATTTTTATGAAAGGAAAAAAGAACTTGCATTTATACAGTGCCTTTCACAACCTCAGGACGTTCCAAAGCACTTTACAGCCAATGAAGTACTTTTGAAGTGTCATCACTGTTGAAATGTGGCAGCAAATTATTGCACAGCAAGCTCCCACAAACAGCAATGTGATAATGACCAGATCATCTGTTTTTAGCGATGTTGGTTGAGGGATAAATATTGACCAGGACACTGGGAAGAACTCCTCTGCTCTTCTTCAAATAATGCCATGTCCGCCTGACAGACAGAGCATTGGTTTAATGTCACATCCAAAAGACAGCACCTCCTACAGTGCAGCACTGCACTGGAATATCAGCCTAGATTATATACTCAACTCTCTTGGAGTGGAACTTGAACCCACAACCTTCTGTCTCAGAGGCAGGAATGCTACTCACTGAGCTACAGCTGGCACCTAATTTTATGCTAAAGTACTGAGGAATAAATAAACTCCCTCAATGGTCAGTGCACTGCCCAGCGTGAGACTGAGCCACGTTAGACCAGGGAGGTCGATGGATGCCTGGAGTTACCCACCACCTCACGATGAATGCTGGCTGGCTGCACACACCCATTTCCAGCAGGGGTGACTGAATAACAATTCCAGACAGGAAACCCCGGCTGGTTTCCCCCCTCCCTGGCCTGCAGCGTTGAGATCAATTATAGCAGATACCTGCCTTCGAAGCAAATAATTTTAAGTGACATCACTCCCTGGTTAAGTTTTCATTTCAGAGTGGTGTGTTCAACTTTACAAGATCACAGGATAATTTTCAATGGGGAGATGAGGGGAATTTCTTTTTACGCAACGAGTTGTTCTGATTTCGAATGCACTGCCTGAAAGGGTGGTGGAAGCAGATTCAAAAGAGAATTGGGTAAATACTTGAAAAGGAAAAATTTGCATAGCTCTGGGTAAAGAGCAGAGGAGTGGGACTAATTGGATAGCTCTTTCAAAGAGCCGGCACAGGCACAATAGGCCGAACGGCCTCCCTCAGTGCTATAAGAGACTATGATAAATATGCATGAGAAAGCCATTTGGCCCATTTAATTCATCCATCTAGAGATATACTTAAACTGAGTCAATCAAATTAGGTTCTCCATCTGGGTCAATTAGTCCATCACTTGTTGCTAAACCAAAGAGTGGAATTTTCTTAAAAACATTTTTAAATTTATTTTTATCAGAGCACATTTTCCAAAGCACCGGTTCTTTTACAAGGGCACTGAGTCCAAAAGTGTTTTTAAGAGAGATCACCGCAGAGACATTTCCTTCGACGTCAATGGGGAGAGATGTAAAATGGACCGCCGACTCACTATCTCCCATTTTACACTATCGCACAAAGTCAAGATCTACCCCAGTGAGTGTACAAATACCTGTAAAGCAGGCATTCAGGGCACAAGTACCCACAGAGTGGGGAATGAGACCACAAGCATCTTTAGAGCAGGGAACATGTTATGATCCTCTGGAGGTCACAAGTTAAATAATAGACAATATAACACCAAGTCAGGATTTCACCATATGTTGGTTCAGATATGCAGTTTGAGATGTTTCTTACGCAGGCCATGCAACAACAACAATTTGCATTTAAATAGCTCCTTTAACATCGTAAAACGTCCCAAGGTGCTTCACAGGAGTATTATCAGACAAAACCTGACACCGAGTCACATAAGGAGATATTAGGACAGGTGACCAAAAGTTTGGTCGAAGAGGTAGGGTTTAAGGAGCGTCTTAAAGGCGGAGAGCAAGGTGGAAAGGCGGAGAGTGAGGTGGAGAGGCAGAGAGCGAAGTGGAGTGACGGAGAGCGAGGTGGAAAGATGGAGAGCGAGGTGGAGAGCGAGGCGGAGAGCCAGGTGGAGAGGCGGAGAGCGAGGCGGAGAGCCAGGTGGAGAGGCAGGGAACGAAGTGGAGTGGCATAGGAGCATAATATCCACCTCTAGATTTGAGGCAATTACTCAGGTGCGTCATGAGAGAAAAATATTCAGCTCTCCACCCTGATCCTGTATACCATATTTTTATGCTTTACTTTTTGATAGTATGGAACGATTTTTATTGCTAGTAGAAGATAAAACTTTTTGACCAGTTCATAAAGAGTAATAGAGGTTAGGAATTACTGCTGGTGATAATACTGGACAAATGCATAACACATTAATTTAACATTCCTCTATCCATTGTTTTTAGGGATAGCATTTATTAATTTATTTTGACTTGAATTCCAAAGAACTACACATGTAAAAAGGCTCTGAAAGTCGTGAGGCCCACCCCATGGGCAGAGAGCAGCGGAGTGGGTGCTGGTGACCTCCGCTCCTGGCCCCTCATTAGAATATTAGCGGCAGCTGCCATTTTTTGGCAGATCAAGCAGCTGAATTGTTAAATCATCTGCTGACAGTGAAATGGAGCAACATTGAAATGGAGGCCATTTTTAAAGAATTTTCAATTCACTTGTCAATTTTCTCAGTTGGTAGCACTAACGTCTCTGAGTCAGAAGTTTGTGGGTTCAAGTCCCACTCCAGAGACTTGAGCACATAATCCAGGCTCACACTCCAGTGCAGTACTGAGGGAGTGCTGCACTGTCTATGATGCTGTCTGGTGGATGAGATGTTAAACTGAGGCATCCTTTGTCTGTTCCAGTGATTCAGGCGGATTTTAAAGGGACCATGGCACAATTTGAAGAAGGGTACGGAGCTTTTCCAGTGCCTTAGCCAACATCGCGAGCCCTAAACTATTATCACCAAATGACAGAAAGCAAAATACTGTTGATGCTGGAAATCTGAAACAAAAACAGAGAATGCTGGAAAACACTCAGCAGATCAGGCAGCATCTGTGGAGAGAGGAAAAAAAGTTAACATTTCAAGTGTAATCCTTCATCAGAGCTGGAAGGTATTGCAGATGAATAGCTCATAAGAAGGAACAGAGCAAGGGAAATGAGGAGGGGGAGAAATGACCACATACACAAAGAAAATAACATAGGAACATATGAACATAGGAACAGGAGGGGGCCCCATCAGTAGGGTCCAGGCTAGGCAAGCAGCCGGGAACACTGAAAGCTTCAAATTTTTATAAAATGTAACCAGATGAGCTCTTTGCTCATGGGGCCGATTCATGCCTGCTTTCCCACTGACCCCCTGCCATCTCTGGCGGGGTTAGCACTGGAGGGTCACTGGCGGGCGCGACGCCAACATGGATGCTGGGATCGCAACCCGAGGAATTTCAGGACCAATGTGCGTTTCATTTACCTACAGACAGGCTGCATCCCGCAAATGGAGCAGTTATAAACGGGCAAGTTACAAACTCTTTATAAAAGAATACGTGGCGCAGGGATTCTTGGGATACTGGAAAGGACAGATCTCCAATCTGTCACAGAGAGAACTGAAGAGTACGAGCAGGGTCGGCTAAGGACATCAGTGATAGCTGTCGGAACACATTAAAACCAGTTGCACATTCTTTCCTACATTAAAGTCTGCTCTTAGTAACTACAGAAAGATTATTCCCCTTAGAAAGGCCATGAAAGGAATTAACATGCCCTTAATGAGGTTCCCCTCCCCCGTTTTCCTTTTAATTCTTACTATCTAGGAGGAATCCACTGCCAGTGCTATCGGAATATTTCTCACTTTGTTTTCACTGACATTTTTTTTCCTCAGCTGTTAACGTTTATTTACACTCAACATGGCTTCTATAAAATTCGATATTCAGTGTCCTCCTCCTCTCCTCTGCCAAAGGCATTGACTCATACAAGGCACAGCCGAACCTAGTCGTCTGCCAGAGGCACTGAGAGCACAGGCACATTCAATTACAGCCTAATGGCAGATGACTCCATTTCCTGGACTCCTGTCCAACTCTCCTGACAGTTTTCATGTAGCATGCAGTCGTACACTGGGCAGTACACTAACCAACCAAGCCATTGAGGGAATCCTGCGTATTGAGTCATGGTTGTTGTTGTTTTTATATCTCTGCCCTCTTCCCTTGGAGAATAGTGTGAAATAGTGGAAGGATTAACAGTCTAACAGGGTGGCAATGTTGTCATTTTCGTATCTTCACACTCTTCACTTGGAGAACAGTGTGAAGTAGTGGAAGGATTCGCAGGCTGATCCACAGTGTGATTGGCCACGACGTGAACACTCCTTCTAAATCTGTAACCATCTTTACACCAGTCGATAGGGGGATTAGTCTTGTACGGCGGGAAGGTTTTATGGGTTCCCGCAACCCATACGATGATGGGGGGGCCACCCACACCCACCGGCCCTGGACGCTTCTTTTGATGCTTATACCAATATGGTGGGCGGCACACTTCCGGCTCAGAATGAGCTGCCCACCATATTGGACGCTTTTGCGCCCGTTTTATGCCTTTCAAACACATCATCGAATTTCTAGGCCACTCTGTCTAAACCCTTCAAGTGAGTTAATGAGATCACAGGAGTCAGAGTTGATGGGATCCCGGATTTGATCATTTCAGATAAAGTACAAATAGCTGTTGGCAAAATAATGTTTCAGTAATGAGCATCGGTTACCACAGAATAACTGAGATTAGACTGTGACCACAAAGCCCATTTTAAGAGTTCCTTTAAAACAAAATCCTTTTGTTTAAATTGATGGCAAACTTTGCTCTCCCTCGATAGCTTAATTGGTACGTGCGCTGCCCAGTGCGGCAATGAGCTACACAGACCTGCCACATCCCAGCTTTAATCCCTGGTCTGAGTTGGTTAGACTCAGCCAATGGGGTGGTGGAGACACTACAATTGGCCTCAGTGCCCCTGAGTTACGAAGGGTTCCCAATTCTGATGACTATCCAGTGACTCCTGCTGGAAAGAGCATATGCAAGTGTGAGTAGGATTGGGGCTCCACTGTGATGACCTTCATGGTCAAATAGCTTGCTGACACTCACATACTTAGCTGCACACATGAAGAATGCCCAAACCTAAGTGACAGCCACAATGATATCGGAAGTGATCACTGTTCACCTGGCCAGTTGTCGCAATTGCTGTGTATTTTTTGATCAAGATTGTAAAATAGCAATAAAATCTGAATTACAATTATCACGCCAATGTTTTAGGTGTCCAACAACTTTCATTTATATAGCGCCTTTAACATAGTAAAACACTCCAACGCACTTCACAGGAGCGTAATCAGATAAAGATTGGCACCCAGCCAAAGAAGGAGATATTAGGACAGGTGACCAAACACTTAAGTCAAAGAGGTAGGTTCTAAAGGAGTGTCTTAAAGGAGGAGAGAGAGGTGAAGAGGCCGAGATTTGGGGAGGAAATTCCAGAGCTTAGGGCCTAGACAGCTGAAGACACAGCCGCCACTGGTGAGGTGGGTTGGGGATACACAAGAGGCCAGAGTTGGAGGGACACAGAGATCTCAAAGGGTTGTAGGGTTGGAGGAGGTTACAGAGATAGGGAGGTGAGAGGCCATGGAGGGATTTGAAAACCAAGATGAGAATTTTAAAATTGAGGCATTGCTGGACTAAGAGCCATTGTAGGTCAGCGAGCACAGGTGTGATGGGTGAACGGGAATTGGTGTGAGTCAGGATATGGGCAGCAGAGTTTTGGATAAGCTCAAGTTAACAGAGGGTGGAAGATGGGAGGTGGGCCAGGAGAGCATTGGGATAGTAGAGTCTGGAGGTAACAAAAGCATGAATGGGGATTTCAGCAGCAAATGAACTGAGGCAGGGGCGGAGATGGGCGATGTTACAGACGTAGAGGTAGGCGGTCTTTGTAATGAAGAGGGTATGGGGTCAGAAGCTCAGCTCAGGGTCAAATAGGACGGCGAGGTTGCGATGGTCTGGTTCAGCCTTAGACAGTAGCCAGGGAGGGGGATGGAGTCGGTGGCGAGGGAACGGAGCATGTGACAGGGACCAAAGACAAGGAGTTGAGAATTTCAGCCTTCATCTATCTCTAGTGTATTTCCTCTTGTTGATGTAAAGGATTTTCCTGCTTCCCAAACACACAGGGATTACGCTCGCTCGCTCTTGTCAATGTCCTTCTCCTTTATTCTGGGAATTGTGATATCAGAGTGGCCGGCTGGTTGACTCCTCGATAGCCCAGATGTGAGAACAGGATCACGATTGACTGCCGTACCCTCACACGGTCAAATAGCCTGCTGGACTCTCATTGCCTACGCTCACTTTAAGAATGGCTACTTGCGCAAAGTAATGGCCAGCTGTCGCTGGTCGTAACCCAGCACATCCAGGAGAAGGGGGGGGGGATGGGAAATGGGTGGGGGTTTTAAGAAATAGGAGAGAGAGGTGATCAAAGCCCATCCGGCTTTGGAGTGTGTCTCACATCTCTGCAAGGAATGCATTGCAAACCACCATTCCTTGCCTGCTATGTACAGATAACATTGTCATGCTGACTGACTTGTGATTAGCATCCAGATAAAGACAAGGAAATTGTACCTTGTAGCAGGGGGCTACCATTGATAGCTTGTGTATATTCTGGTAGAACAAGGCAGAGTATTTTACCTGGGAGCTGATAGCGATCTACAAGGGATAGGCTTTAGTCAACAACTACAGAGGAATGTGATCTTTTACACATGCGGGCTTTGTTATTTTTTCCCAAGGAATGGAATTTAGGATGAATTTCAAAGTGTTGGCTCTGTGGTAAGTAAACCTACAGCAGAGACTCAGCTCTGCTAACTTTCTTCCCCCACTTCCCCCCAGTTTTCTTCCCCTTCTCCACAATGCGATGATTCACGCTGGGGCACGGGTCAGCCAGAGTGGTCGTCCCATTCATAGGAACACAAGGACATAGGAACTGGAGGAGGCCATTCAGCCCCTCGAGCCTGTTCTGTCATTCAATTTGATTATGGCTCATCCAAGGCTGGATGTTGGACAAGCAGTCTGACAGCACAGAGGTTGAAAAAGGTGGAGGAGAGGTAGAACTGGGTGTTATTGGTGTATGTGTGGAGATGCTCTGGCAACAATTGGATAGGAACATAGGAACAGATGTAGGCCATTCAGCCCCACAAGCCTGTTCCACCATTCAATCAGATCACGGCTGATCTGTACCACAACTCCATTTACCCGTCTTAGCTCCATATCCCTTGATACCCTTATCCAACAAAAACCTATCGATCTCAGGAACAACGTGGCTTTGAGTTGGCTGCTTGGCGGTTGTGAGATCTGAAAGCTGAGGAGGGTCTCGTCTGGACTTGTGTGTGCCAACATCCTGTCTGTGGTATCTTAACATGGTCGTTTGGGTCAATGCCTAGGATGACAAGGCGCAAAGAAGAGTTTGGCACGGTGAGCAGCCACATGGAAACAGGTAGGTTGCTGACCCTCCCGGATTCTCCCGGGAGTCTCCCAGAGTAGAAGATTAATCTCCCACACACTGCCATGAGTAAGCCGAGAGAAAATAAAACATTTGTGCCACTCTGCGATTATAATGTCGGCGACTGTCAGAAGCACCAGAAAATTAATTTTACACAAAGTTAACGGTCATTTCACGATTCCGGCCACACATACAACAAAGTTGGACAAACAGCAGAGCCGCAACGCTCCCAGGATGCAATGTCGCCCTGACGCTGCACGCTTTAAGCGGTAAATGGATAGAGGGGTTTCTGGAGGACAGAGCATTGTGGGTATTACAGCCGCCATTGTTGACCGATTGCCGCGAGGGTGGATGTACCGGGCAACCAGTGGTGGGAATGTGGGGTCAAGCGGTTGGAGGTAGGGAGTCACATGATGAAAACCTCCTGGGATATGACCCAACCAGAGTGGGCAGCCCTAGGAAAGAGCAGCAGCTGGAATTTCCAGTTTTTGAACGGAAAAAAGTTAACATCTCAGGTATAACCCTTCATCAGAGGGCCCGTTCTGGTGAAGGGTTACACCAGAAACATTGGGGGCAATTTTAAACCCCCCCACGGCAGGCAGGTCGGCGGGTGGGGGGGGGGGTTAAATTGTTAAGAATGTGAAACCCGACCCCAGCCTGCCGCTAACAGGCCAACCTCCGGTTTAACCGTGGGGGGTTTGGGGCTGTTCGAGTAACCCGCTCTGGAGAGGCGGGTCAGTGATTATAATATGATAATGAGGCTGCGTTCCTCACATTTTGCGAGCCATCTGAATTTAATGGCTGCAGGCAGGGGTTTCCCAGGGATCGGGAAATGCGGCAGCTGAAGGGAGGCGAGAACTGCCGCACTGCTTGTGGGCCACTGCTTGAGCAGGAGGGCTTCCCCCTGGCCCCTCAAGCAAACCTTCTGCCCCAATCTCTCCCCCCGCTGCGATCGGTTAATCCCTCCAGCAATCTCTCGCCCCCTCCTCGCTGCCACGTTCCGAGCCCCCGCCCCCACCAATCCCCGATCTTCTGCGATTGCTGTGGGCCGTCCCTGGCTGCTGCCTTGCACAGCAGGCTTTTCTGCCCTGTAACCGGCCAGCCTCTCAATCTAGCTGGCTGCCGGGTGGGAAACGGAGTTAAAAAAATTCTAATGAGGTCCTGCTGTTAAATTCGGTATGACCTCCGCCTTCCCAGTATTTCCAGATATCCCGGCCGCAGACAGGCGCCCCCGCTCCCTCCCCATAAATATTGGGGCCATTAACTTTTTTTCCCCTTTCTCCACAGATGCTGCCTGACCTGCTGAGTGTTTCCAGCATTTTCTCTTTTTATTTCTGATTTGCAGCCTGCACAATATTTTGCTTCTTGTCCAGTTTTTGAATGCACATTAAATAAAAAGTGCTCATCACAACGCTTTTCTGAATGGTCAGATAGGTCGGCACATTTAGATTGAGGTCAGTCACAGACTGACCACATCGTGGTAATGGGAATTCTAAAAGAAAGAAGTTATTTCTGCACAATCAAAATTGAAGTTGACACACTGGTTTTCGATACATTGGTAAAGGTGTCAAGGGATTATGGAGCAAAGGTGGGTAAATGGAGTTGAGATGCAGAGTGGCAGTTTTGAAATTTTCAATTGACCCCCAGCCGCAATAGCTTTTCGTGGGAGAGAGTTCCAGATTTCCACTACCCTTTGTGTGAAGAATTCCTTCCAGATTTCAGCCCTGAACGGCCCAGCTCTAATTTTAAGGTTATGCCCCCTTGTTCTGGACTCCCCCCACCAGAGGAAATAGTTTCTCTCTATCTGCTGTATCAAATCCTTTAATCATCTTAAACACCTCAATTAGATCTTCTATACTCAAGGGAATACAAGCCTAGTCTATGCAATAATTTAACCCTTTTAGTCCTGGTATCATTCTGGTGTATCTGCGCTGCACCCCCACCAAGGCCAATATATCCCTCAGTTATTCCATTCAAGAATAACTGATACTCAGCCGTCATTAACAAGTCAGACATTCCTAACCAGGGAGGGAAATTTCCGACGTTCACTATTTCCAGCAAAATTGTGAACGCATTTGAAGAAAACATAGGCTGATGATTTCACTAGAAATTGTGATCTGAGGTGATCTTCCCACTACGTAATTAATGCATAGCAACCAGAGGAATTCCAACTCAATGGAGAGTGAGAGGTACGTTTTTTTTTAAAGTATCAGTCAGAGAATGAGGGAAATCTATGAATGATTCACACACAGGTTCGTTCACCTCAGTATGTGGGCCGGGCATTTGGGATATCACTCAGGGCTGACATGGTAGTTCAGATGAGGGTTGACTTGGGAGGTGTGTGCTGGGACATGGGGAGAGCAGATGGGTAGAGGTGGGGAGAGCTGAAGGGTCGGGGGAAATTGAAGGGTGGGAGGGAGAGCTGAAGGGTGGAGGTGGGGAGAGCTGAAAGGTGGGGGGGAAGAGCTGAAGGGTGGGAGGGAGCTGAAGGGTGGAGGTGGGGAGAGCTGAAAGGTGGGGGGGAAGAGCTGAAGGGTGGGAGGGAGCTGAAGGGTGGGAGGGAGCTGAAGGGTGGGGGAGAGCTGAAGAGTAGGAGGGAGAGCTGAAGGGTGGGAGGGAGAGCTGAAGGGTGGGAGGGAGAGCTGAAGGGTGGGGGGGAGAGCTGAAGGGTGGGAGGGAGAGCTGAAGGGTGGGAGGGAGCTGAAGGGTGGGAGGGAGCTGAAGGGTGGGAGGGAGAGCTGAAGGGTGGGAGGGAGCTGAAGGGTGGGAGGGAGCTGAAAGGTGGGAGGGAGCTGAAGGGTGGGGGGGAGAGCTGAAGGGTGGGGGGGAGAGCTGAAGGGTGGGAGGGAAAGCTGAAGGGTGGGGGAGAGAGCTGAAGGGTGGGAGGGAGAGCTGAAGGGTGGGAGGGAGCTGAAGGGTGGGGGGAGAGCTGAAGGGTGGGGGGAGAGCTGAAGGGTGGGAGGGAGAGCTAAAGGGTGGGAGGGAGCTGAAGGGTGGGGGGAGAGCTGAAGGGTGGGGGGAGAGCTGAAGGGTGGGGGGAGAGCTGAAGGGTGGGAGGGAGAGCTGAAGGGTGGGGGAGAGAGCTGAAGGGTGGGAGGGAGAGCTGAAGGGTGGGAGGGAGCTGAAGGGTGGGGGGAGAGCTGAAGGGTGGGGGGAGAGCTGAAGGGTGGGGGGAGAGCTGAAGGGTGGGAGGGAGAGCTAAAGGGTGGGGGGAGAGCTGAAGGGTGGGAGGGAGAGCTGAAGGTTAGTGACGAGGTTATGTGAAGGCTGCACACAATAAAATGAAGGGGAGCGTACACGACCCAGGCAGTAGATCGGGATAAGTGAACATTTCCTACTCACACTGCATCTTCCTTTACATTTGTGTGAGTAAACTGCCGGATTTATGAACTGTTTAAACTTTTTAAAAATTCATTCTTGGCAACGCCGGCATTTATTGCCCATCCCCAGTTGCCCTTGAGAAGGTGGTGGTGAGCCGCCTTCTTGAACCGCTGCAGTCCGTGTGGTGAAGGTTCTCCCACAGTGCTGTTAGGAAGGGAGTTCCAGGATTTTGACCCAGTGACGATGAAGGAACAGCGATATATGTATAAGTCGGGATGGTGAGTGATTAGTGGGGAACTTGGAGCTCCTATGCACCTGCTGCCCTTGTCCTTCTGGGTGGTGGAGGTCGCGAGTTTGGGAGGTGCTGCCGAAGAAGCCTTGGCGAGTTGCTGCAATGCATTCTGCAGATAGTCCACACTGCAGCCATGGTGCGCCGGTGCTGGAGCGAGTGAATGTTTAACTTCCCCCCTAGTTAAACAGCTTGTGTGGCTTGAGACATGTGACAGTGGGGATAAATACAGATGGACTGTGATCGCCTTCTACATGTGGTTTGAAAAAACGATCGGTGAGAATTTCCTCCTGTGGGGGACGGGGGGGTGAGGGAGGCGGTCTGTCCTGATCTGCTGCTGTAATTTCGGCAGAAACCCCCGGACAGACACGCAAACTGATCGAGAAATTACCAGCGTTAATTGTACAGGCAACTAACATAAAGAAAGTGGCGTGTAAACTACAATGTCATTGTCAGACGATAACCGTTTGAGGCTGTGTTGCAACTGGGAATAAAAGAGAGCCATGCTGGGAAATGACCTGGAAAAACGGTAACATCTGGAGAATAATGAGGAACAGAAGAGGGATGAGAATTTCCTCCTAAGCCCCATTTATACTTCCCTTGGAGAGAATGCTTGGAGCTTAAACTGCGTGTAGATAGTTCAAGTGCACTCCCTTAACATAAACTGTGAATGACAAATGTTTTCTTTTAATGTAAACTTAGCTAGTTGGAACTCGTAGCTGAAACGGATCAAATAAGATACAGTCAAGACGAGATAACACAACTGGAATGGGCAGCGGTAAAACAATTCGACAGCTGCCGGTGAAAGTAGGACCAATGCCTGGGGAGAGTTACACAGCCTGGGGCTCGGGGACAAGGTACCACAAGCACTGGGGAATAGGCCAAAAGGAGAGCTGCTTACTCAGGTCCCAACATTGGGCGCAATGCGTTCTCCAGGTCTCTGTCCTTGCTAACTGCCGCCCCCCCTCTTCAACCTCCCTTTCCACTCCGAGGTCCTTGAAGGTGGCTGGCATCTCCCAAATTCCTGTCCCTCTCTCCCGCCCCTCCCAAGGCACTGAAACATCCGAAAATGACGGGCAGGAAATGAAGCTTCAGGCTGGTCCATCAAGCCTGCCCCACACGCATGATGCCCGGAGCCTCGTGATTAGATGCTTCCTCCCCCTCCCCACAGCCATGTAATCTCCTGGGAGAGGCAAAAAAACAGGAAATAAAAACGGCCAAAACGGGAAAAAAAATCTGGAAAATTCCTCCTCGATCAAAACCAGTCCAGGAGACCACATTGACTGTACTTACGTTAAATGGTAAATCGCTTACTTTTTGTAAGACTGGTCCAGCTTACTTTTCAAAGCGTGCAGAGAGTCAGCACACACTGCACCAGCCAGCAACATATTCCAAAGATCCACTATTCTCTGGGAAAAGAGGAAACACCTTAAATCCAACAGCCCGAACCAAAGCCATTCTCTGTGACTATGACTGTGGTGTACTATCCCTCCTTGACCTCTCTGCAGCCTTCGACATGGTTGACTACACCATCCTCCTCCATCACCTCCCCGCCATGGTCCACCACCGCAGGATGGCTCTCGCTTGGTTCCAATCTTACCTATCCAGTTGTAGCCGGAGCACCTCAACCATTGGCTTACACCAACGACACCCTCTACCACTCCACCATCTTTCTCAACCCCTCCACTGTCTCTATGCTGTCAGACTGCTTGTCCAACATCCAGTCTTGGATGAGCCACAACTTCCTCTATCTAAACAGTGAGAAGACCAAAGCCATCACTTTCAGGCCCCACCACAATCTCCGTACCCTCACCACTGATTCCAGCCCCCTATCCGGCCACTGTTTCCAGTTGAACCAGACTGTTTGCAAACTCAATGCTCTGTTTCAGCCCGAGCTGAGCTTCTGATCCCATGTCCTCTTCGACACCAAGACTGCCTTCTTCCACCCCTAATTCAGCGCATTTGCTGCTGAAACCCTCTGTCTTTGTCACCTCCAGACTCCTGGTCGGCCGCCCATACTCCACTTTCCGTAAGCTTCAGCTTATTCAAGTCTCTGCTGCACATATCCTATCTCGTTCGCTCATCACCCCTCGTCCCCACTGACCTACACTGGCTCCCAGTACCCCGTCTCAAATTTAAAATTCACATCCTTGTATTTAAATCCCTCCATGGCCTCGCTGCTCTCCCCCCCCACCCTCCCCCATCTCTGTAACTTCCTCCAGCCCTACAACCTCCACCCCTTCTGAGCTCTCCATTCCTCTGACTCAGACCCCTTTTGCTTCCCACCATCCCTTTGCTCTCCCGCACAAGAGATTATTAGCAAAAATGGAATTGGAAGTTACCTTGTGGGTCACTAATTGGTTGGGAGGTAGGAGGCAGAGAATAGGGATAAAGGGAATGTACTCTGAATGGTGGAATATGACAAGTGGTGTTCCCCGGGGATCTGTACTGGGGCCTCAGCTTTTCTCCATATATATCAATGACTTGGATGAAGGAATAGAGAGTTGTATATCTAACCTTGCAGATGACACTAAGTTAGGAGGCACAGTAAGTTGTGCAGATGGGAGCAGGCAGATACAAAGGGACACAGACAGATTAAGTGGGCGGGCAAGACTGGCAGCTGGAGTTTAATGTGGGGAAGTGTGAGGTGATCCACTTTGGATGTGAGAAAGACAAATTGGAATATTTTCTTAACAGTAAGAGACTAGGAACTGTGGAGCAGCAAAGGGATTTAGAGGTCCAGGCACTCAAATAACTAAGAGCTTAGTGTACATTACAAAAGGTAATCAAAAAGGCTCATGGAATGTTTGCCTTTATCTCAAGGGGGCTGGAATAAAGATTTTTATTAGGTAAAGGGTATCGAAGGATATGGAACAAATCCGAGTAAATGGAGTTGAGGTACAGATCAGCCATGATCTGATTGAATGGCGGAAGAGGCACGAGGGGCTGAATGGCCTACCTCTGTTCTCATGTTCTCCCGTTGGTGGCCATGCTTTCAACCGTCTAGGCCCCACGCTCTGGAATTCCATCCCAAAACCATCTTGACTCTCCACCTACCTCTCCTCTTTTAAGATCCTCCTTAAGACCTACTTCTTTGACCAAGCTTTTGGTCACCCCTCCTAATATCTCCTTCCTTGGCTTGGGGTCTGTTTTCTTTTACGCCTCTGTGAAGCACCTTGGGAAGTTTTTCTGCGTTAAAGGCGCCATATAAATGCAGGTGGTTGTTGTTGATCTCTATTGGACCAATGTGCTCCAGACCATCAGACCTCACACCTGGGCAGGACACCAGACTTTTATTCTCCCAAACTTCTCCCCATCTCTCCTGAAATCACCGATTCGCCAGGATACAGGAACCAGCTGCCCTCTAATACTTCCAAGTGACAATTCTTCAGGAGCCTAGAAAGTGAAGATGACAGCAGGTTGTTCAGCTGCAGGAGGCATCACAGATCCTTTCCTCTGACTGTTTACTTTTAACTTTAGGCAGTCTCAATCCAGCTCCCAATGGGCTTGGGACAATGGAAACAAAACTTGGTGCCAAATCCTAATTTGAGCACTTTCCACCAGAGATCATTGGATAGTGCTGAGGAGCAGGAGTCCTGGCAGGTTTTCCTCTCCCTAAAAGAGGGGTACTGAGGCCAATAAAGCCAACCTGAGATCACCCAAAGCAGCACTGACCAAGAACCAAAAATAGGACCTTCCTGGTCTGTGTGACTCAGCTACTCATTGTTTTAACCAAGTGAGCCATTGTGGGAGCCAGTTCAAGGAAAAGGAAAGGACTTGCATTTGTCTAGCGCCTATCAAGACCTCGGGACGTCCCATAGCCAGTGAAGTACTTTTGAAGTGTAGTCACTGTTGTAATGAAGCATTTAAGGGGAAGCTGGATAAGTATGTGAGGGAGAAAGGAATAGAAGGATAAGCTGATAGGGTTAGATGAAGTAAGGTGGGAGGAGACTTGTTTAGAGCCGGCATAGACCTGTTGGGCTGAATGGCCTGTTTCTGTGCTGTAAATTCTATGTAATGTAGTTATTTTTGCTTCTTTACTGAGTTTGTAAGGTCTGCAATTTTGGAGCACCATTGATGTAGGAAAGACATCCTGCTGCTGTCTCAATATTTTGTTCTATTGGACCAGTGTTCCAGACCATCAGAAATAATCTACACATGTCTCTCATCTTTAATGCGCCCCTCTGCCTTCAATTTGCTCCCCATCTCTGCTGAAGGCACCTTCTCTTGTCGGGTTACGGTTTCATAGGCGGTGGCTACTCTCCAGTACCTCACCCAAGTGGCCATTCTTCATATGTGAGCTCAGAGAGTGAGTCTATTCAACTGTGGGGAGCATCACCCAGTGTCCAGATATGGGCACCATTGAGCCGGACTCGCTAGGTAGTGACCGGGATTGCTGGCCGATCTCTTTCCTCTTGCAGCCCGGGAATGCCGAGGCCAATTGCAGCACCCTTACCATTGCTAGCTCAGTGTCGAGGAGGGATGGAACCAAGGACCTTCCTGGTCTGTAGGGTTCAGTACCACATCAGGTGGTTAATTTACCCACTGGGCCATTAGAGGACTGCTACCCAGCGATTGAAGGAGGAAAGAAATTCTTCTGTCAGCACAGAGTAGCAAACAAAATCTGACTAGACAGGGAAGGAAGCGGAACTGAGTAGCAGACTCCAGGACCGCCCACACTTTTCCCATTGCAACCAGAACTGTGAAATATCACCAATTTGAACAGTTAGACAGAATACAGGATACTGGAAGTGACAGAATACAGGATACTGGAAGTGACAAACTATACTGAGCCCTCAGAATCCGAGTGGTAGCAGATGGTGTTTGGAGAATGCAAAGAGCTACCAACAGTGAAATATTTAAATATGGACTAATAATGAGAACAACAGCAACTTGCATTTATATAGCACCTTTAACGTAGTAAAACATCCCAACGCACTTCACAGGAGCGTTATCAAACAAAATTTGACACCGAGCCACATAAGGAGATATTAGGACAGGTGACCAAAAGCTTGGTCAAAGTGGTAGGTTTTAAGGAGCGTGTTAAAGGAGGAGACAGAGGTAGAGAAGCTCAGAGAGGGAATTCCAGAACTTAGGGGCTCAACAACTGAAGGCACGGCTGCCAATGGTGGAGCGAAGAAAATCGGGGCTGCGCAAGAGGACAGAATTGGAGGAACCCGGAGATCTCGGAGGGTTGTAGAGCTGGAGGAGGTTACAGAGATAGGGAGGGGCGAGGCCATGGAGGGAATTGAACACAAGGATGAAAATGTTAAAATCAAGGCATTGCTGAACTGGGAGTCAGTGGGTAGGTTAGCAAGCACAGGGGTGATGGGTGAATGAGCCTTGGTGCGAGTTAGGATACAGGCAGCAGAGTTTTGGATGGGCTCAAGTTAATGGAGGGTGCAAGGTGGGAGGCCGGCCAGGAGAACATTGGAATAGTCGAGTCTGGAGGTAACAAAGGCATGGATGAAGGTTTCAGCAGCAGATAAGCTAAGGCAAGGGCGGAAATGGGCGATGTTACAGAGGTGAAAGTAGGCAATCTTGGTGATGGATGAGATACTAGGTCAGAAGCTCAGCTCAGGATCAAATAGGACGCCAAGGTTGTGAGCCGTCTGCTTCAATCTCAGACAGTGGCCAGGAAGAATCTTAGAAACACTGGCCTCCCTCTCCCAGTCAGTACAGGTGAAAAGTAGGTATACTCGTTAAACTGGTGGAGGAAGGTAGTGCGGGACGAGGGGGGGCTGATGTCCTCACATTGGTTATGTCACTTCATCTTTACCTTTACCTTCATCTTTACAATTCTGTTTTTCCCATCCTTTCTGAAGGAGCTCATTGTTGCCAAGTTAAGGTCCCACGCCCTCCAGTCACCCTGCCCAAATGGCCATTCCTCATGTGTGAGCCTAGACCGCGAGCGTTGGCAGACTACACCAGCGTTAGCCGTGGCTCAGTTGATATCACTGTCACCTCTGAGTTGGAAGGTTGTAGGGCCAATGTCTCCCTCCAGGAACTTGAGCACATAATCCAGGCTGACACTCCAGTGCAATACTGAGGGAGCGCTGCACTGCCAGAGGTGCCGTCTTTCGGATGAGATGTTAAACCGAGGCCCCGTCTGCCGTCTCAGGGTGGATTACATGGTGTTATTCAAAAAGAGCAGGGGTGTTCTCCCCTGGCCAATATTTAACCCTCAACCAATATCACTAAAACACATTGCTGTTTGTGGGACCTTGCTGTACGCAAATTAGCTGCCGCATTTCCTACATTACAACAGTGACTATATTTCCAAAAAGTACTTCATTGATCATAAGTACTTTGGGGCATCCTGAGGTCATGAAAGGTGCTATATAAATGCAAGTTCTTTCTTTCTTGGGTTGGTTCTGATATCAAGTATTGATATGTCATGTGGTGCCTGTATTTGTTTCCCTGTGAGAAGTCTGAACTGAAAATATCAATGACCAAGAGGAAGATTGCCACTGGACCATATCTGGAGTGAAGCTGTGAATGAGTTTACGATTTCAGTACCAATAGCCCATAGAGGCACTCTTCCACCTTGTGAGAATCGCTCTTGTCTTGTTTCCACGGCCAGGTGAAGGTGGGAGTGGGCTTGGCACCCACCCTGATCTCCTCTCTGCTGAGTCGGATCAATCACGACACTGCGTTAATCTGCCAAACTGCTCCCTTGCATCTCGCTTTGATGCCCTCGTTCTGCCCAAATCAACAACAAAAACTTGTATTTACATAGTGCCTTTAACGCAGTAAAATGACCCACAGAAGTGTAATCCCACAAAAACTGAGCCAAAGAAGGAGACATTAGGACAGGTTTTAAAATGTGTCTTAAAGGAGAAGAGATCACCCACCGTTTCCCATCCCTGCCATTCCTCCAGTGCAGTTTCCGTTTTGATCCTACAAGTTGGAGGGCAGAAAACTTGTGCACGTCTGGTGTGCGGCCAATTAATCATTGCCAGATTTGGCTTGACCATGTCGAGCTTCACCGTGCCTGACTCTCCTCAGCCAAATCCACCGACCTAATTATTCCAGGTTCAACGTGGCCAACTCAAGGCTCTTTTTCACCGTGACTAACCATCTCCCCAAACCCCTTTCATCCGCCCGTCCACTCTCAACTCCAATACCAAGAGCCCCTGGACTTTTTCATCCCTTGAGATTGATGTTATCCGTGCAGCTGCCTCTGCCATTACCTCGCCTTCCTCTTCCCCCAGTCTCAACTTTCTAAGCCCTGGTATCATTCTGGTGAATCTGTGCTGTACCCCCTCCAAGGCCAATATATCCTTCCTGAGGTGCGGTGCCCAGAACTGAATGCAGTACTCCAGATGGGGTCTGACCAAGGCTCTCTCCTGCTGAAGTTACCACAGGAGATTGGAAGCCATCTATTAAAAAGTGTACTTAAGGGAGTGCACTTCCTGTCCGCAAACCTTACTGCCTGTTGTCACAATTTCTGGTCACACTTTTCTGTCAGTTTTCCTATGCTCCCAGAAACTGCTGTCAGGAGACATCTGTTCCACTTGCAGTTGTTTTCAGCTATACATGGAGAGAAAGATGGAAGGAGAGAAACACAAGGATAGAGGAAAGGAAAAAGGGGAATGAGAGACAGGGATACAGGTAATGAGAGGAAGAAGGAGAGAAATGGAGGGGGAATGAGAGAGACAAGGAGAGAGGGAATGAGAAGGAGACAAGGAGAGAGGGAATGAGAAAGATAAGGACAGAAGGAATGAATAAGAGATTGAGCGAGGAGGTAAGAGGAAATGAGGAAGGATCAAAGGTTAAAAGGGAATAAGAAACGAGAACAGGGGAAAGAGGGAAAGATAGAGGGGGAAATAAGACAGGGCAAGAGGGGGGATGAGAGGGGAGTGGGGTATAACCAGATTTCAAGTAATTAGCTGGAAATAAAGCATGTCAGAAGTCAACTTCAGTGGGCTGGATTTCAGAGTTACTATATTTTAAACAATTTTACAACACCAAGTTATAGTCCAGCAATTTTATTTTAAATTCACAAGCTTTCGGAGGCTTCCTCCTTCCTCAGGTGAACGTTTGTTGGAAACGAAATCCTCGAAATGAAATCGCATTTATAATTCACAGAACAATGCTTGATGATTACAGACAGTTTTTTCAACTGCCCGTTGCCAAGGCAATCAGTGTGCAGACAGACAGGTGTTACCTGCAAGGTCTCCGAATATACAAATCACCAAAAAAAAACAACAAACAAAAAAAAAACAGAGATAGAGAGGTAGAAACATAGAAAAGACAGCAACTGACCCGTTATATTAAAAACAGATAACATTTGTTCGCTGGTGGGGTAACGTGTAGCGTGACATGAACCCAAGATCCCGGTTGAGGCCGTCCTCATGGGTGCGGAACTTGGCTATCAATTTCTGCTCGACGATTTTGCGTTGTCGTGTGTCTCGAAGGCCGCCTTGGAGTACGCTTACCCGAAGGTCGGTGGCTGAATGTCCTTGACTGCTGAAGTGTTCCCCGACTGGGAGGGAACCCTCCTGTCTGGCGATTGTTGCGCGGTGTCCGTTCATCCGTTGTCGCAGCGTCTGCATGGTCTCGCCAATGTACCATGCTCTGGGGCATCCTTTCCTGCAACGTATGAGGTAGACAACGTTGGCCGAGTCACAGGAGTATGAACCATGCACCTGGTGGGTGGTGTCCTCTCGTGTGATGGTGGTATCCGTGTCGATGATCTGGCATGTCTTGCAGAGGTTACCGCGGCAGGGTTGTGTAGTGTCGTGGACGCTGTTCTCTTGAAAGCTAGGTAATTTGCTGCGAATGATGGTCTGTTTGAGGTTGGGTGGCTGTTTAAAGGCGAGTAGTGGAGGTGTGGGGATGGCCATAGCGAGGTGTTCGTCGTCATTGATGACATGTTGAAGGCTGCGGAGAACATGGCGTAGTTTCTCCGCTCCGGGGAAGTACTGGACGACAAAGGGTACTCTGTTAGTTGCGTCCCGTGTTAGTCTCCTGAGGAGGTCTATGCGATTTTTTGCTGTGGCCCGTCGGAACTGTCGATCGATGAGTCGAGCGTCATATCCCGTTCTTACTAGGGCGTCTTTCAGCGTCTGTAGGTGTCCATTGCGTTCCTCCTCGTCTGAGCAGACCCTGTGTATTCGCAGGGCCTGTCCATAGGGGATGGCCTCTTTGACGTGGTTAGGGTGGAAGCTGGAAAAGTGGAGCATCGTGAGGTTGTTAGTGGGCTTGCGGTAGAGTGAGGTGCTGAGGTGCCCGTCTGTTGTGGGAAAAATCACCACTCGGAGTCAGACTTAAAGATTCAACATGCAGTATCGTTGCCTTTAATTCAACAGTCCAAAATCCACGCTAACACCGTCTTTGATGGAGATTCATGTGTCCAAGAAAGAAACTGATTCTGAGGAGTAGTCCATGGTGAGCTTGATGGTGGGATGGAACTTGTTGATGTTATCGTGTAGTCTCTTTAGTGATTCCTTTATTTTAGTTACAGTGAGAATAGCGATGAGCGTACCAGCATGCCTACATTTAAGCTTGTGGTCGTTTGTTGGTATATTATTCCTTTTTCTGGCCCTTGAGCTACAAGAGGTGGTCTGCACCCTGTACACCACCATATAAGCTGCTCAAACTGAGAAAGGGTCGTGCTCTTTTCGCCAATGGGACATTACCGTTTCAAAGTTATCAGCCCCATTCAGATTGCTGATCTGTGCACAATAGTTGCATTCACATTGGCCATGTTTTACAGCGCATAAATATTTACCAACTTGTTGTAGGAATGAGTTAACAAGGTGCTAACGATGGGCTAGAAATGGATACAAGACAGACATTTAAAGGATGTTTAAAGAATGTTTTCTCTTGCAAGTTTTTCTTAACCTGATTGTGCTCAACCAAGCAGGTTAATTGAGTTAATTTTTATTCCCTTTTAAGCACCGTGGCGGATATAAAAAAGTTTACTCACAACTATGGCAAAAACTGGCTGATTTAAAATTTTAGCTGTTAGCTGTAGCTCAGAGGTAGCTCTTTCACCTCTGAGTCAGAAGGTTGTGGGTTCACGTCCTACTCCAGAGACTTGAACACAAAATCTAGGCTGACACTCCAGTGCAGTACTGAGGGAGTGCCGCACTCTTGGATGAGATATTAAACCAAGGCCTCATCTATCTGCCCTCTCAGTTGTACGTAAAAGATCCAAGGGCTCTACCTTGAAGAAGAGCAGGGAGGTTCTCCCTGATGTCCTGGCCAAGATTTATCCGTCAACCAATATCACTAGAAACAGATTATCTGGTGATCATCTCACATTGCTGTTTGTGGGATCTTGTTGTGCGCAAATTAGCTGCCACGTTTCCTACATTACAACAGTGACTACACTTCAGAAGTACTTCCCATATCCCCTCTCTGAGCTCATCTTGACCATGAGACTCACCTCCTGCTCCCTCGACCCTATTCCCATGAAATTGCTGACCACTCAACTTCCTTTCCTGGCCCCCATGTTAGCTACTATTGTTAACGGTTCCATCTCCTCAAGGTACTGTCCCTCTCCCTTTCAACTCTGCCCTCTCCTCAAAAAACTCACCCCTTGCAAACTACCGCCCCATTTCCAACTTCCCTTTCCTCTCCAAAGTCCTTGAACATGTTGTTGCCTCCCAAATCCGTGCCCATCTTTCCTGCAATTCCATGTTTGAATCTCTCCAATCAGGTTTCCATCCCTGCCACAGTATTGAAACGGCCCTTATCAAAATCACAAATTATATCCTATGTGACTGTGACCATGGTAAACTATCCCTCCTCATCCTTCTCGACCTGTCTGCAGCCTTTGACATGGTTGACCGCACCATCCTCCTCCAATGCCTCTTCTCCGTCATCCACCTGAGTGGAACTGCACTCGCCTGGTTCCATTCTTACGCTATATGCAATGGCTTCTCTTCCTGCTCCCTCACCGTTACCTCTGGATCTATCCTTGGCCCCCTCCTATTTCTCATCTACATCTGGCGACATCATCCGAAAACACAACATCAGGTTCCACACGACACCCAGCTCTACCTCACCATCACCTCTCGACCTCTCCATTGTCTCTCATTTGTCGCACTGCTTGTCCGACGTTCAGTATTGGATGAACAAAAATTTTCTCCAACTAAGTATTGGGAAGACCGAAGCCTTTGGTCCCCGCCACAAACTCCGTTCCCTAGCCCACCGTTGGCATCCTATTTGACCCTGAGATGAGCTTCCGACCACATTTCTGCACCATCAGCAAGACCGCCTACTTCCACCTCTGTAACATCGCCCGTCTCCAACACTGCCTCAGCTCATCTGCTGCTGAAACATTCATTCATGCCTTTGTTACCTCTAGACTGGACTATTCCAATGCTCTCCTGGCCAGCATCCCATCTTCCACCCTCCATAAACTTAAGCTCATCCAAAACTCTGCTGCCTGTATTCTAACTCGCACCAAGTCCCGTTCACCCATCACCCCTGTGCTCGCTGACCTACATTGGCTCCTCGTCCAGGAACGCCTCGATTTTAAAATTGTCATCCCTGTTTTCAAATCCCTCCATGGCCTCACCCCTCCCTATCGCTTTAACCTCCTCCAGCTCTACAACCCTCCAAGATCTCTGCGCTCCTCCAATTCCTGCATCTTGCGCATCTCTGATTTCCTTCGCTCCACCATTGGCGGCCGTGCCTTCAGCTGCCTAGGCCCTAAGCTCTGGAATTTCCTTCTTTGCATCTCTACCTCTCTCTCTTCCATTAAGGTGCTACTTAAAACCCTACCTCACCTGTCCTAATATCTCCTTATGTGGCTCAGTGTCAAATTTTGTTTGATAATGCTTCTGTGAAGTGCCTCGGGACATTTTACTATGTTAAAGGCACTATATAAATGCAAGTTATTGTTATTTTGATAGAGTAAATAGGGAGAAACTATTTCCGTTGGCAGGAGGGTTGGTAACCAGAGGACACAGTTCTAAGATAATTGGCAAAAGAATCAAGGAGGAGATGAGAAGAATTTTTATTATGCAGTAAGTTGTTATGATCTGAAATGCACTGCCTGAAAGGGTGGTGGAAGCAGATTCAATAGTAACTTTCAAAAGGGAATTGGATATATGCTTGAAAAGGAAAGATTTGCAGGGCTATGGGGAAAGAGCAGGGGAATGGGATGAATTGGATAGCTCTTTCAAAGAGCCGGCACAGGCACAATGGGCCGAATGGCCTCCTTCTGTGTGGTATGATTCTATGAACTTTTATGCTATGAGTTCATGCCCATGAGGAACTGGACTGAGAGTGACCATACTCATTTCACAGGGGACCCTTGCAGCCACCATACCTTTCATCCCATCAGTCTGGGCTGGACTTAAGCCCAAAGTCTCAGGGACGAAAGCCCCGTCGCCCAGGGATTCTGAAGTGAAAACATTTGTCAGAATATCCAATTCAACCAGCATATTCATACCTCCTGCAAAAGCAGTTTTCTGATGAATAAACTGCTGGAAATGCCCTAGGATACTGTCAGTTGAAATAAGTCATTTTAATCTATTACCCCTTTTTTCAGTTACCATGGGCATCAATCATCTTCTGCTACTGAATGTGAAACAAAAAAATTGCAATACCTCTCCTCTGTTTGCACTGCTGCTACAAACAGTGTGTTTGTGAGCCATACAGATCAGAGAAAGCAGGTCTCATTGCATGGACATCTGATCTGTAGGCTCTCCCATGTTGACCTATCTCAGCTGAGGTGCCACTAGGGGAGCAATAATTGGCCTCAGTGTCCCTAGTATAGGAGGAGGGGAATCATCGGCCAGAGTTCGTGCTTTGGATTGTTATCCTGTCACCCTGCTGGGAAATGTGAACATATGGAGATTAACAGGGTGCGAGTATTATAGAAAGAAAGAACTTGCATTTATATAGCGCCTTCCACGACCTCTGGACGTCTCAATGTGCTTTACTGCCAATGAAGTACTTTTTGAAGTGTAGTCATTGTTGTAATGTAGGGAATGCAGCAGCTAATTTGCGCACAGCAAGCTCCCACAAACAGCAATCAGATAATGACCTGATAATTTGTTTTAGTGATGTTGGTTGAGGGATAAATATTGGCCAGGACATTTGGCTTGCTAAAGCAACATTTCTAATGCTTGACCATTTTGGTGGTGCCTTGCAGCATGACCCAGACTGAGCTGGCAGAATGAGCTGGTAGTTTGTTGCATGCTGCACAGTATTGCTATTGAAGGATGCTTGCCATAGAGTAGCAGCAACGAGCCAGGTACAGAGAGAGGATTGCCCTCTGCAGCACTGTAGCTAGTAGCCAAAGGAGCAACAGCATGACAGATACTCATCAATGATTTTTTTTTGTTTCTTGAAGCCAATGCACGGTTCTTTCTACAAATAGAGGGGTAAAATGTGAGGCAAGGCTGGCGTTTATTGCCCATCCCTAGTTGCCCTGAGAAGCTGATAGCGGTTTGATACAACTGAGTGGTTTGTTAGGCCTCTTCAGAGGGCAGTTCAGAGTCAACCATGTTGGTGTAGAACTGGAGTCACATATAGGCCAGAACGGGTAAGGATGGAAGGTTTCCTTCCCTGATGAATGTATTTTAATGTATTTGTGTAGTGGTTATGTTACTGCACTAGTAATCCAGAGGCCGAGGCTAATAATTCATTGAATGTGAGTTCAAATCCCACCAGGGTAGTTTAAGAATTTGAATTCAGTTTAAAAATTCTGAAAATAAAAAGCCGGTATCAGTAAAAATAACCATGAAGTTGTCGGTTTGTCATAAAAACCAAACTGGTTCACTGATTTCCTTTAGGGAAGGAAACCTGCTGTCCTTACCTGGTCTGGTCTCTGTGACTCTAATCCCACACCCAATGAGGTTGACTCTGAAGTGGCCTAGTCGGCCACTCGGTTGTAGCAAACTGCTATCAAGAAGCAATTAGGGATGGACAATAAATGCCGGTCTTGCCAGCGACGCCCACAACACGAGAATGAAGTTTAAAAAACATGCAGAAGAGTAAGTATGTTTTTCTGCAGACTTTTTTTGCCACGGGTTAAGTTTTTTTTGTTGAATTAATGAAGAAGTAGTGATGGCAATCTTTACAGTTTATTTATGTAACAGTATGTATGTGCAGTGTGGTTAACGTGTGGCGCTGTGTGTACCAGTGCACCATGTCCTTTCTCATCTAACGCTCCTGTATGACATCCTATTGAAAGAACAACAACTTGCATTTGTATAGCACCTGCAACTTCGGAAAATGTCCCAAGGCGCTTCACAGAAGTGTAACCAGACAAAAGATTTGTCACCGAGCCAGAGAGAGGAAATAAATATGCATTTATCACATCTCTTGGGAACGTTTCAACGTGCTTGATATACAATTAATTAAGTTGAAATGAAAACTATTGTAGAGGAATGCAGCAGCTATTTTGTGCACAGGAAGATCCCACAAAAAGTAGTGAAATGAATAACAAGTTAATCTGTTTTTGATGACAGTATTTGAGAGGGGAATGTTGGCCAGAATGCCGGGAGAACTCCCTGCTCGTGTTCAAATAGTGCAGTAGGATCTTTAACCCACCTGAGTAGATGGGGAGGATTCCTACGAGGTCTTTTCAGAGGACCTGATCGCAATTCTACTGACCGCCTACTTCTATGTACAGCAGTGTGGATGGGCCTGTCTGTGTGCTGGGAAGAGGCTGTCCTAATCCAGCCGTGGGGCCAGCGTGCATTGGGATGCTTCTCCTGTTACTTATCCAGAGGCATGTGCTGGTGACTTGAGAGTTGTCCGGCCTGTTTCTGCATGCACGCCATGTTAGAAGTTGAGACCTAATGGTGACCACTGATCTCTGCTATAAGATCTCTGAACCACATCCCTGATGGCTGTCCCCAGTGTGTTTCCAAGGGCATTGAAATCAGCTTTTATCCTGTCTTGGAAGATGCATCTTAACATCATCAGTGGGAGCACTGCCGAGAGATACAACTACTTGCATTTATATAGCACCTTTAACGTAGTAAAACGTCCCAAGTCAACAGCATTGGAATAGTCAAGTCTGGAGTTAACAAAAGCATGGATGAGGATTTCAGCGGCAGATGGGCGATGTTACTGTGGTGGAAGTAGGCGGTCTTGGTGATGGAGTTATGGGGCCAGAAGCTCAGCACAGGGTTAAATAGGACGCCGAGGTTGCGAACAGTCTGGTTCAGCCTCAAACAGTGGCTGGGGAGGGGGATAGAATCACTGGCTAGGGATCGGAGTTTGTGGAGATGTCCGAACTGTGTGTGCCATGCAGGGGGCCGCTGACACTGTTTGTTACTCAAAGGCATACTGCGGAGCAGACCCTTCTTGCTGTGTGTCAGTGCCCAAGTGGGTGGCAGTCGTAGCAGAGGTACCCAGACCCGCGAGCAAGTCTTGTGCAGCGAGTCAAGTGACTTGTTCCCCAATTCGTGCTCATGAAGTATCCACTCTTTTTTTCGTGAGATTTGAAGTGATTCAGCAGGCCTTGCTGGACCTCCACTCAGTAGCAGCCACCTTAACCACCTTTCGCTTTCCCTTACCCGTGATGTGTGGCTCACCCTATGTTCCACAAGGTCTTGAGTCTATGTCCAGGCACCAGCATCCCTTCTTCTCTATTAAAGTTCCTCACGTGCAATGCGTACTGTTCTTTCCTTTGCAGAAGATGATGCCCTTCAACAAGTGCCAGTGTGTGAGGACTGGTAATGGGGCTCAGCAAATAAACCCTCTATTAATAACCCTAAATAGAGATGATTGGCTGTGAAGTAAACTTGAGCTCATCCAAATCTCTACTGCCCGTATCCTAACTCGCACCAAGTCCCATTCAGCCATCACCCCTGTGCTCACTGACCTACATTGGCTCCCCCTCTGGCAACACCTGGATTTTAAAATTCTCATCCTTGTGTTCAAATCCCTCCATGGCCTAATCACTCACTATCTCTGTGACCTCCTCCAGCCCTACAACCCTCCGAGATCTCTGCGCTCCTCCAATTCTGGCCTCTTGCGCATCCTCAACTTTACTTGCACCAACATTGGCGGCCGGGCCTTCAACTGCCTAGGCCCTAAGCTCTGGAATTCCCTCCCTAAACCTCTCTGCCTCTCTTCCTTTAAGTTGCTCCTTAAAACTTACCTGTTTGATCAAGCTAGGATGCGGGCAGTAGAGTTTTGGATGAGCTCAAGTTTACTTCACAGCCAATCATCTTGGTTGATGCAGCAGTGCTGAGGGTGTTGTCCAGCAGTATGGCTTTCTCCTTCTTAGCTTGTTGCCTTTCTGTGAAAAAAGAAAATGGCACAGGATGAGCACATGGGTACTGTTATGTGTATTTGCTGTTGCAATGCTAAAGCTTGAAATGGAGCACCAACACTGCTTTGAACCTGATCGAAGTCAAAATCATTGCCGCTGCCAATGAGCGCATCACGTCCCAAGTAGTAAAATGTCCCAAGTCGCTTCACAGGAGCGTTATCAGACAAAATTTGACAGCGAGCCACATAAAGAGATATTAGGACAGGTGACCAAAAGCTTGATCAAACAGGTAAGTTTTAAGGAGCGACTTAAAGGAGGAGAGGCAGAGAGGTTTAGGGAGGGAATTCCAGAGCTTAGGGCCTAGGCAGTTGAAGGCCCGGCCGCCAATGTTGGTGCAAGTAAAGTTGAGGATGCGCAAGAGGCCAGAATTGGAGGAGCGCAGAGATCTCGGAGGGTTGTAGGGCTGGAGGAGGTCACAGAGATAGTGAGTGATTAGGCCATGGAGGGATTTGAACACAAGGATGAGAATTTTAAAATCCAGGTGTTGCCAGAGGGGGAGCCAATGTAGGTCAGTGAGCACAGGGGTGATGGTTGAATGGGACTTGGTGCGAGTTAGGATACGGGCAGTAGAGATTTGGATGAGCTCAAGTTTACTTCACAGCCAATCATCTCCATTTAGGGTTATTAATAGAGGGTTTATTTGCTGAGCCCCATTACCAGTCCTCACACACTGGCACTTGTTGAAGGGCATCATCTTCTGCAAAGGAAAGAACAGTACGCATTGCACGTGAGGAACTTTAATAGAGAAGAAGGGATGGATTGAGAGCACTGTATATCTTGCGAAGAACAGAAAAATAAAATGTCAAAGCACCTCCCTAGCTGAAGTTTGAAGAGCAGTCAGACCTAGTCATATCGTTGTAGTATAATTAGTCATCAACCTTTCTCAGCTGCAACTTTCCATGTCTCCTTTATCTACCCTTTTCTAATATTTCTGAAATATCCTCATTCACCTCACTTATGTGCCCTATTTCCATATAACTATGAGGCAAACCAATTTGAAATCTGAAACCTCCTTGGACAAATAATTCTAACAACGTAAGAGAATTGGCAGTGATCCTCGTTGTTTGCCCTGAGAATCTTTTAATAAATTAGTCTCACATCCTTCCAAGTGCGGCAAGTCTCCGCATGATGGCATCTCACACCTGCTGGATGCTTCGTTTACTAGTGGGTTGTCTGACCAGGGTCTAGAGGCTATTTGACCCTTCCTGCCTTCCTGTCCACGGTAACCTGCAGCGCTGCTTCAGTATGCGGCTTTTTAGGATCTGCCTGCTCCCTCCATTAATGCTCAAAATCATGCATTCCAGAGCTGGATTGACTGTGTGCTTTATTTGTCCTGGTTTTTTTTTACCCAGGTTGACGAATGTTAAAAAAAAAGACGTGCATTTATATAGCGCCTTTAACCACCTCAGGATGTCCCAAAATGCTTTACAGTCAATGAACAACAGCAACAATTTGCATTTATATAACGTAGTAAAACATCCCATGCTGCTTCACAGGAGCGTTTTCAAACAAATTTTGACAGCCAGCCACATAGGTGATATTAGGACAGGTGACCAAAAGCTTGGTCAGAGAGGTAGGTTTTAAGGAGTGTCTTAAAGGAGGGGAGAGAGGTAGAGAGGCAGAGAAGTTTAGGGAGGGAATTCCAGAGCTTAGGGCCTAGGCAGCTGAAGGCATGGCCGCCAATGGTGGAGCGAAGGAAATCAGAGATGCGCAAGATGCAAGAATTGGAGGGGCGCAGAGATCTCGGAGGGTTGTAGGGCTGGAGAAGGCTACAAAGACAGGGAGGGGTGAGGCCATGGAGGAATTTGAAAACAAGGATGACAATTTTAAAATCGAGACCGGGAACCAATGTAGGTCAGCGTGAACAGGGGTCATGGGTGAACGGGACTTGATGCAAGTTAGGATACGAGCAGCAGAGTTTTAGATGAATTCAAGTTTACAGAGGGTGGGAGGTAGACCAAGGAGTGTTGAAAACCCTCATAATTTTAATTTCCCCTAATTTGGCAGCAATTGGGAGTAAATCAGCATGCCCACTCAGAGAGGCTATAGGATGTCTGCTGTGGGAAACAACAAAACGTCACATGAGAGTGTTCTTCTGAAGTTGGTGCATAACAGAGGGAGTTTTATTCTGCAACTAACTGTGTTCGGTGTGCTGGATGCAGACACTCGGTGAATCGGGAACGTGTTCCATTTCCCAGCATGAACATCCTCACTTTGCTATTGACAATTTTTTAAAAAAACCTTCAGAATGAATTCCTGCCTTCATCTTACGGATGAGCTGGAGACAATGTGTGCTTTTGGCTACTCAAGATTCAAGAATTGCTTGTGGGTTGTGTGCGATTGAGCACAAAGAATACAAATCAGCGATGGTGGAGCAGTTTCACTACCAAGAACCTCCCATGTGGGAGCAATCTGTAAGAGAGGTGATAGCTGCCTTTCAACTATCTCACTTCTAGCTGCTGTCACAAAAAACGTCAACAGTTACAACTCTTCATAACACTGTACATTACTCATGCCTTTGTACATCATCATAATTTAACAGGATGAAGTAGAGCAAATGATTGAAGATGAAAGTTGCCAAATTGTCAATGGATTTGAATCTAATACTTGAGCTGAACTTTGATACTGTCCACTTGGAACATTAGAAGTTGCTATAAATATAGCTGTGAGATTTGATTCAGCCAATTTGCAGCCCAGTTGGATGACTTACATCTTGATGTGTGCCCATTTTGCATGATCAGTTTATCCTGAGCAAGAGCAGGGAGTGTTGCTGCCTGTTTAAATGTCCGAGAGTATGGCTGGAAATTAATTTTCCTCATTATTTTTTCTCTCACTTCTTTCTCTACTAGGTGACCTTTTAGTTAGTTAGTTAGTTAGCTAGAGTCTCCTGTGCCTAGTGACATATGATGCAACCCATTTCTTCCACTGCTGTCTGTCCAGAGCAGGATATTTGACTCCGATTGGAGTATCATCTTGTCTTCCATCCAGCAGATTGTGGTTCTCCAGTTGATGTTTATATTTGAAAGTCTGTACCAGACTCATCTTGTCTCTGGGTTGTTTCCATTTTGAAAGGCATTTTTACGTGGACAGGTCGTTAGCCTGACTTACAACTCCCTATTAGGAGGGTGGTACGCTGCCTCCTACCTTTCCACCTGTATGGCTCAGGTGGCCCAATTGGGAGTTATACTCCTGCCAGCATAGCTCTCAGGGTCATAGGAGCATGCAAGCCTTCCCACCAGGTCAAGGTGCAGTCCCTAGAGAAGGGGTGACCTTTTGGTACCTCACCCAAATGGCCATTCTTCACACATGAGCCTGGACAGTAGGCGTCAAGCTATTTGACAGTGGGGGGCATTACAGCTGAGCCTAAATCTATCGTCAGCCGACATCTGCACTAATGCATTTTCCAGAAGAGGCCACTGGATTGCAATTAGCCCCACATCAGAGATGCATTCTCTGACTGAGCCATCACTGGAGCTTCCCAATGTTTATTTTGTAGACTGTTTGAATGCCTGACCAGCAAAAATGCCAAATGTAAGCGTATTGCCTTTTTATGGGCCTCAGCTATGTCCCTGCTTTTCTGACTCCAACAAAATAGACCATGTAATACTTTGGCGCCCTGATTGACACAGAGCTAAGCTTCGAACCCCAGATCATATTCATTGCCTAGACAGCTTATTTCACCTCCTCAACATCACCCGTCTCCACACATACCTCAGACCCTTCACCGCAGAAGTTCTTATCCACGATTTTCTCACCTCTAGATTTGATTTCTTTATTGTCCTCTTCACTGACCTCTCATCCTCCAATCTCCATGAACTCTAACTGGTCCAAAACACATCCCACCATATCCCGTCCTGCACTACATGTGGGGCACCCATCATTCTCATCTATCTGACCTACTTGGCTCACAGTCCCCCAACACATTAAATTCAAAACCTTAGTCCTCAACTTCAAATCCCACCATGGCCTTGCCTGGCTCTGCAATCTCCTCCAGCTTTACATCCCTTCCTGCACCCTTCACACCCACCCCCTGACTCTAGCCTTCAGCGCATCTCCTCACCCTCCCTTCGCCCCACCATCAGTGGTAGAGCTTTCAGCTGCCTCGGACAGGTCAAAGGGACACAGGTTCAAACTTTAGGATATTAGGAGGTTTGTCTTCACGCAGACAGTGATCAACACTAGGAATGGACTTTTAGTTAGTGGTGGAGGAGAAAACCTTGGAATCATTTAAGGTGAAGTGTAGGGTTGTTCTGGATGAATGACTGACATTGAATGGAGGGGCTCACAAATGCAGCTTGATCCTATAATCAAATGACACACGAGCACACTTTCCAGCAGAGGGTTTCTGGATAGAAAGCAAGAGTGGGAACCATGGTTGATTTTACCCAGGGTCACTGAGGCCATTTGGAACACCCCTACTGCTGCTCAGGTTGGGATCAGCTAACCTAACATAGAAGGGGGAATCAAAACTGGGACCTTCCGTTCGTGTGGGATAGCACTATATTGGTTGGGGTGTCCAAGCTTTAGACTTTGTGCATCACATAGGCATGTACCATGGTGTGGGGGGAGATATTGGGAGGGGGGGCACATATAAAGATTAAATCCATGTTCTCTTCATTTGCAGTTGTCGCAAGTTTTAGGGTGCCAGCCATGGCTCAGTCGGTAGCACTCGCACCTCTGAGTCAGAAGGTCCACTCCAGAGACTTGAGCATATAATCCAGGCTGACACTCCAGTGTCATAGTGAGGGAGTGCTGCAATATTGGAGGTGCTGTCTTTCAGGTGAGACATTAAACCGAGGCCCCATCTGCCCTCTCAGGTAAAAGATCCCATAGCACTATTGGAAGAGGAGGGGACTTCTCCCGGTGTCTTAACCAATATTTATCCCTCAACCAACATCACTAAAACAAATTATCTGGTCATTATCACATTGCTGTTTGTGGGAGTTTGCTGTGTGCAAATTGGCTACCAAGTTTCCCTACATTACAACAGTGACTACTCAAAAAGTAGTTCATTAGCTATATAAATTCTTTCTTTACCAACAGATCTTGGTGTTCTGATTTAGGATTGAGGCAATGGTGCTAAGAATAGCCCTTTCCAAACCTATACACTCACAAAATCCAAACAGGGATTTAGGGATGGGCAATAAATGCCGGCCTCGCCAGCGACGCCCACATCCCATGAACGAATAAAAGAAAAGGTCAAACCAGCGAATATAATCACAAATAGAACTGAATTGCCTCAGGTTTGAGGGCCAGATTGCCTGGGCTCAGGGTGGTCATACATTGTTCTATAAAGCCACAGGTTGGACAGCCCTACACTTAAGCCATTGAGGGAGCTCCTATATATTGCTAAGAGTTGCTTGTTTACTGAGGGAATAAAATAGCTGTGCTGGTAATAACTGGTCAGTTATTACCTACAATTTCCAGCTGTTCCGGATAATTATAGCCTCAGTCCTGGTATTCCCATGACTCATGTGGGTATAATTGCTTCAGGCAATAACGTGATATGCGTTTAATTATAATGTTGACTATAACGACTGACGGTGTAATTCCTTGAGTAACATGCCTGGGGAAGAATTACCAGGATCCATTTGTTGCTATGATTCTTAGTTACCACAATATGTTCACTCTCCAAATTCACCATAATGACGCTCACCATCCTTCGCAGTCCTGGCCCCTACTGCCCCTTTCTGCAATCATGCCCCTCTCACCCCACTCGATAATGCTCCTCACCTGATCTCCTCCCCTACCACTTCCTCAGGCTTGAATCCCAGCTAATCAAACCCACAGCTTCCTAATGAGGCATCCTCCTCCATGCCCACCGTGGCAACTTGCTTGTTGGCTCTCCCAGAGCACTAACCACAACAACCTTGCATCCACCCGCTTTTCTCTGAGGTTTAATTTCTGCAACTTACATGACATCCCTCTTTTCACTAATCCTGCCCTTTCGCTGACTGCCTCTCTGGGCCTCCTACTGCCAGCCTTCTCTACCGCCCTTCAAAATGACTGCTCCCTTACAAACTTGATCCAGTGACATCCTAGGCCAGACTGAAATCTGGCTTACTGACTTTGAATCCTTCAGTAAGACTGTTCTTTCTACTATGCTCTCCACCAAAACAACTGTAGCAACGGTGTGGATTTCATATCCAGGTCCCCTTACTCTTCTGGCACATTTGTCTTGTTGGAGCACCTCCCATCCTCCGGCTCTCTTGACTTTCCTTCAAAGTCCTCATTGTCTACCACCTCCTCCAAGCCCGATGACAATTTCCTCACCAACATGTTACCCCTATACTCCTCATTTAGCCTCTGCATCAAATGACTCCTCATCTTCGGTGATTTCACCCTATATCTAAATTTGCAGCATCTTCTCTAGCCTTCTACCCTTGTTTACCTAGCCTGCATATCAACACTCTCACGTGTGCTCACTTCTTTCGCTCAAACTCACGAGGCCTTGCCACTTCCCAGGTTTTAATTGCTGATTCAGACCACCTCTGGCCACTTCCTCATCTCCCTCATCATCTATATTTCCTGACCCACCGCCAATTCCCACCTTCATTTTCCACCCTTAGAGGAAACTCTCCCCCCTCCCATTATTCTCTCCGAGATTTCCCTCCTCATGTACTGCCACCTCTGTAGACCAGCTCATCAGATCTCTTGCTTTCATTTTTGATGCCCTCACCTCTCCAAATCCCTCAAGTTCTTCCAAATCCTATCGCTCCCCCAGTATAACTCCCAATTCCACACTTCAAACCTGACTGATGAAGGCTTGAGCATTCCTGCTGCATAATTTTGTTTGATAACACTCCTATAAAGTGCCTTGGGACATTTTACTATGTTAAAGGTGCTATGTAAATGCAAGCTGTTGTTGGTTCTCCACTGCCAGATGTAGTTTGTAGTTTGATTATCTCAAGCAATATTGCCTCTCTCTCCACAGCCAAAGCCTTTTACTACTCTGGGTCATCCTGCAGGGAAAGAAAAAAATCACAAACTCCTCATCTCCACCACTAACCAGCAACTTTGGCCCCTTCCCCTTGTAAGAATATTGGAAATAGGGAAAAATTGACATCTTTTTCTTAAAGCTACTAACCATCGGTACAAAATTAAATTAAGTAGGAAACATCAGAGATTGAAAATTCACATGAGAGTTAAAGGATAGATGATTTAAAGATAGATGATTTAATACAGGGGGAAAAGGTGAAAAGGGAAGATTCCATCTCTCCCAATGTTACAAGCTACTGGATTTTTTTATGATGTGGATTTTTTTTAGAGTACTGTCTCTTTAGGTGTGTTGCACTCTGCAGCATGCAGGCTGCAGCTGGCTACATTTCCTTTTTTGTCACAAAACTGAAGCAGTGTTTACCCTTCGTAGTCCCGGTCATTTAATATAAGCATTTCAATCGTTGTGTTTTCTAAGAATAGCACCACTGTTAAATGTACAAAAAAAAGTCAAAAGAGTTTGGAGAATTATTACACAGTTACAGACTATGTCCCATTTTATGTCTGTGAGATTTGAGATCTAATTCGATTGATCTCTTTTCAAAGTTTCTTTAAATTTAGTTGAAATCTGCCTGAATCTGGAGCTGCTGTGATGAAGTTGGCTCCGCCTTCTTTTCAGTCAGTACTGCAAAGAAATTTTTTAATCGTGTGGCCTTACACAGAGTTAGTTCCACATTTGGGACGACTTTGACTCTGTGGGTCTACAGCCGTCCAGCGGGGCAAGTTAGTCAGTAGCAAAGTACAGAGCGTCCAAGACCACAGACAGTTGAGCCATCAGATTGTGTAGGGTGTTCTGCTCCTAATCTCCAAAGAAACTGGAGGCGGAAGAAATAATTCTTTGTGCTTTCTCCACAGATGAAGCGAAATGGATAATGTGATATTAATTACATTTATTGTTGGGGAGCATAATATGGCAGGGACTTAGAAACTGTAAAATATGCCATAAGCGAATAACGTCCAATTTACAGTACTGTGGTAAATGCCCACAAGAGACATACAGATAAAATGGTAATGAGAGGTAGAGAGTGATAGATAACATAACGGGGTATTCAGAACTGGAATGTCAATTTGGAATCGGGTAGATGTTGCGACTATAAAGAAGAATGCGCCTCATTATTAACATGCACAGGCCAAACTGGTCGATGCACCAATCCTAAACACAATCAATGAGCTAGCTCAAGAAGAACAATATACCGTCTATAACGTGCACAATATTGCCAAGTTTCTCATTCAGACGCAGGATAAAATAAATGAGATAATACAAGGGAAACGAGTGAGCAAAAGGAATAGGACAGGCAACCATTTGTATGGCATACGGAGCATATGTGCTTTCGTTTATTGATTAAACACTGATATTTTGTTGCAAGGTGAAGTCCCGGATATGTTAAGGGACTACGACCTTGTCCGTTGGTATTCTAAGGGAAATGGTGAAACAAACATGAGAGTTGAAGTTCCACCTGTATCAACAATCTGCAATCTAGGGAACGCTACTATTCACCCAATGGGCCAAGTTAGGGATAAGAATAAACCTCGATTTTTACCCTATCCTTACCTATCGTGGATGTTACGACCCAAATATTTACCTAATTGCCAGAACCACATTCTGTGGGATATTTAGAGGGAGAAGTATATAAACAAAGGGTAAACTTGCCTAAGTTAACGGTTAAGTCTTACAGGAAAACTGCATCATATAAGGTGCCCAATTTGGATTGTTATGTCGAGCAGGGGAACCGATACCTAGGCCGATGTGGATGTTTCCCTGCATGCGTGTCTGAGTGCAGACGTGATCTAAAATTGAGACTAATGTAATTAAAACTTTAAAATGGGAGGCGCAGAAAAAGATGTGTGAACGAACTTATGGTGACGCAAACACAAGAAGCTTGTTATAATTTGCAGTTAGAGATTATTCCTGCTCTGTTAAATGTTTCCTTCTGTATCTTTTGACTTCTGATTTATGTAATTAAGTATATGTAGATTTTTTTATCATGCTAAGAGAAATGAAGCGCAATCAGGAAGAGGTTTAGGTCAACTCACATAGGGACAATGGGAACATGATAAAACAATGCAAAAGCAGTTAAAGGAATTACTTAAAGGAATGAATAGGCAGAAGGGGGATGTTATATCAGAACAAGCAGAGTCTCTGGTTTTAATAAAAGGACTGGCAGAGAGACAGCTTAGGAATATTGGCAATCATTCAGAATGACAAAGACTAAGGATCAACAACAACCACAACTTGTATTTATATAGCGCCTTTAACATAGTAAAACTACCCAAGGTTGCTTCACAGGAGCAATTATCAAACAAAATTTGACACTGAGCCACATAAGGAGATATTGGGGCAGATGGCCAAAACCTTGGTCAAAGAGGTAGGTTTTAAGGATCGTTTTAAAGGAGAGAGAGGTAAAGAGGCATAGAGGTTTAGGGAGGGAATTCCAGAGCTTAGGGCCAAGGCAGCTGAAGGCATGGCCACCAATGGTTCAGCGATTAAAATCGGGGATGTGCAAGAGGCAAGAATTGGAGCAGCGCAGAGATCTTGGAGGGTTGTAGGGCTGGAGGAGGTTAGAGATAGGGACGGGCAAGGCCATGGAGGGATTTGAAAACAAGGATGACAATTTTAAAATTGAGGCTTTGCCGGACCGGGAACCAATGTAGGTCAGCGAGCACAGGGGGGATGGGTGAATGGGACTTGGTGCGAGTTAGGACACGAGCAGCAGTTTTGGATGAGCTGAAGTTTATGGAGGGTGGAAGATGGGAGGCCGGCCAGGAGAGCATTGGAATAGTCGAGTCTGGAGGTAACAAAGGCATGGATGCGGGTTTCAGCAGCAGATGAGCTGAAGCAGGGGCGAATACGGACGATGTTACGGAGGTGGAAGTAGGTGGTCTAGGTGATGGAGCAGGTATGTGGTTGGAAGCTCATCTCAGGGTCAAATAGGACGCCAACGTTGCGAATGGTCTGGTTCAGCCTCAGACAGTGGCCAGGGAGAGGGATGGAGTCGGTGGTCAGGGAACGGAGTTTGTGGTGGGGACCAAAGACAATGGCTTCGGTCTTCCCAATATTTAATTGGAGGAAATTTTTGCACATCCAGTGGAACAAATTAGAGATAGTGGAGGGGTCGAGAGAGGCGGTGCTGAAGTAGAGCTGGGTGTCATCAGAGTACATATGAAACCTGACATTGTGTTTTCAGATAATGTCGTTAAGGGGCAACATGTCGATGAGAAATAGGAGAGGGCCAAGGATAGATCCTTAGGGGAGTCCAGAGATACTTGGTATCAATTTCTCCTGCCCTTTTCAGAAACGCCTTGGGACATTTGGTTATGTTAAAAGTACTGTACAAGTGCACACATCTGTCGTATGCTGGGTGAATAGTGGTGTTAGAGAGAGGCGAAGAGCCAACATTGCTTTGGCCAGAAGACTGTGGAGACCAGTCTGCAAGAGGAGAGGTGTGTTATGGACTGTGAAAAGATTGTATGAGGCTAGTGTCCAGTTGACACTCCCGTATAGTACTGAGAGCTAGGACCTGACAAAGACCCAGAAGCAGAGGTTGGATGTGTTTGTTATATATTTTGCATGGAAAATGCTGGCCATCAGTTGGGAGGGCAAACTGACTAAGTAATGAGGAGGAGTGAGAAGATTGCAATTTTTTTTTATATTCGTTCACGGGATGTGGGCGTCGTTGGCGAGGCCGGCATTTATTGCCCATCCCTAATTGCCCTTGAGAAGGTGGTGGTGAGCTGCCTTCTTGAACCGCTGCAGTCCGTGTGGTGAAGGTTCTCCCACAGTGTTGTTAGGAAGGGAGTTCCAGGATTTGGACCCAGCGACGATGAAGGAACGGCAATATATTTCCAAGTCAGGATGGTGTGTGACTTGAAGGGGAACGAGCAGGTGGTGTTGTTCCCATGTACCTGCTGATCTTGTCCTTCTAGGTGGTAGAGGTCGCGGGTTTGGTAGGTTCTGTCGAAGAAGCCTTGGCGAGTTGCTGCAGTGCATCCTGTGGATGGTACACACTGCAGCCACTGTGCGCCGGTGGTGAAGGGAGTGAATGTTTAGGGTGGTGGATGGGGTGCCAATCAAGCGGGCTGCTTTGTCCTGGATGGTGTCGAGCTTCTTGAGTGTTGTTGGAGCTGCACTCATCCAGGCAAGTGGAGAGTATTCCATCACACTCCTGACTTGTGCCTTGGGGAGGCTTTGGGGAGTCAGGAGGTGAGTCACTCGCCGCAGAATACCCAGCCTCTGACCTGCTCTCGTAGCCACAGTATTTATATGGCTGGTCCAGTTAAGTTTCTGGTCAATGGTGACCCCCAGGATGTTGATGGTGGGGGATTCGGCGATGGTAATGCCGTTGAATGTCAAGGGGAGGTGGTTAGACTCTCTTTTGTTGGAGATGGTCATTGCCTGGCACTTGTATGCCAAACAGTTCAAAATTGGCAACCCAGAGGGTGATGGAATGGGTCCTGGTTGGGAAATGATGGGGTCTTTGGTCAACCCAGATCTGTTGACATAATCAGCCACTCTCTCTTTGGCAGCCCTTTAAATGAATTTGTTCCCAGTTTGTCATCTCCACTTTCATGGGCTACGCTATCTTAGGTCCCTGCTTGCAGGTCTGAGAAGGGCAGGGCTTAATGTACGGAGGTGTGCGTTCAGATGACAAAGGTGGGAAAGGCATCCAGTTCCTGGCATGAGTAGGGCAGGGTTGGTGCACAGGCAATCTACGATGAACCAGCCAGATGAACCAAAGGTCATGGCAAAAACATGTCATAGAAAGACCGTACCTGGGCTGGTGCTGTCAGGATTATTGCACCAGCTGCCTCAGAGTGCAGGTTGCTCTGACTTTTGACAAGTTTTGGCTCCTTGCAGCCCCATCAGTTGCTGACTGTAGAAGGAGCCCGGCATATCACCAAGCAGCTTGTACCAGAGAGGGAGTAGCAGCAATTCACGATGCACCAAAATAGGAAGCTTGTAGCTTGGATTGTGATCGATTAATAACAACTCGTATTTATATAGCGCCTTTAACGTAGTAAAACAGCCCAAGGCGCTTCACGGGAGCGAAATCAGACAAAAATTGACACTGAGCCAAAGAAGGAGACATTAGGACAGGTGACCAAATGCTTGGTCAAAGAGGTAGGTTTTAAGCAGAGTCTTAAAGGAGAAGAGAGAGGTAGAGAGGTGGAGAGGTTTAGGGAAGGAATTTCAGAGCTTAGGGCCTAGATGGCTGAAGGCACGGCCGCCAATGGTTGGGCAAAGGAAGTGGGGGATGCACAAGAGGCCGGAGTTGGAGGAATGTAGAGTTCTCGGAGGGCTGGAGGGCTGAAGGAGGTTACAGAGGGGCAACGCCATGCACTAACTCACTGCATCACCCAGTACTGTGCCAATAAGTGAATCATTCTAGATCCAAGTCTGCTGTATTACTCAGCTTCAATATATTGGAACCTACTATGTCTCCAAGAAATGTAATACCTCTAAAGAGAACTCTAAAAAGCTGAAACCAAAGGCTCGTTAGTTCACCCAAAGCAGTTTTGATTTGTTGAGTTCCCATTTATAAATGCATCAACTAGAGAGGTTGCTTGCTGTTGGATGAGTGTTCATCCTTGCAGAGCTTCCTCCACACATTACTAAGAACTGGTTTACATTATTGGAAGAAAATAAAATTACATAAGGGACCACCTTCGTTTAAGAGGCCTTGTAATGTCACAAGATTGTGACATCAGAGGTGACTTTTCAGACTCGGACTAATTAAGGCAAGTTTTGCCTTAGAGGTTTCAGTTTGTTTTATTAGACAAAGGCAAATGGAAGGTGAACACACCCATGCAAAGCTTGTGAGGATGGGTGGGTGGGTAGGAGCGTGTAGGATGCACTTTAGGAGAAAGACAAAGACTCTACCAAAGAGATGAATTTTCTCTTTCTTCTTCGGTACATAATCCACGCACACAGCTAGAGACTGACCAAGTAGTGTCCGACTGGGAGGAAGGAGGCTCCTTCAGGGAAGAAAGTGAACCCCACTTTAGGAGAAGGCTCTTGCAGGAAGAGAGAGCTCCGCATTATAAATATGCAGGTGTCCCTGTCTATTCTAGGCAATACTGCTTGAGTGAAGTGTGCAGATTGCTCTAGGTAATCACACGTCAGGCACCATTGATGTCTAGTTGTTTAAAAGATGCCCAAGATGCAGCCATGGAGCAGGTAGAATGAGCAGTCAGTGGCCCCAAAACATTCTTGCCATCACATGGCAAAAACAAAGCATTTTTTGTCTAATGTATGTGATGCTATTGGCTCCTCTAATTTTAGCACCATACATAGGGGGTTAAAAACCTACTTCACTCACAGAAAAGAAAATGTCCCAGTTTATCTTCATACAACTCAATTCAAATACAAATATCTGGTTGGATTTGTTTGGATATGTGATTGTCAGTTTAACAGACAGCTAATTTGCATTTGCTTGCTCACAGAAATTTTCTGGGAAGTATTTCTCAGCCCAGCTGGTTCAAGTTAAGAGAGTCGTTCAAAAACCTTTAAAAAGTGGTATCATGGCCAGATAGCTTCCATGCACAAGAACCGCCATATGGGAATACATAGTATAGAGCATCAGTTGCAAACTATTTTTCTGTTTACTTGAGGAGATAATTAAGTTTAATAACTATTGTAAAATCTCATACTGTTACTACTGTTCAGGGGTTCAGGTACATAGATCATTGAAGTGTCATGAACAGGTGCAGAAAATAATCAATAAGGCTAATGGAATGCTGGCCTTTATATCTAGAGGACTAGAGTACAAGGGGACAGAAGTTATGCTGCAGCTATACAAAACCCTGGTTAGACCGCACCTGGAGTACTGTGAGCAGTTCTGGGCACCGCACCTTCGGAAGGACATATTGGCCTTGGAGGGAGTGCAGCGTAGGTTTACTAGAATGATCCCCGGACTTCAAGGGTTAAGTTACGAGGAGAGATTACACAAATTGGGGTTGTATTCTCTAGAGTTTCGAAGGTTAAGGGATGATCTGATTGAAGTTTATAAGATATTAAGGGGAACGGATAGGGTGGATAGAGAGAAACTATTTCCGCTGGTTGGGGATTCTAGGAGTAGGGGGCACAGTCTAAAAATTAGAGCCAGACCTTTCAGGAGTGAGATTAGAAAACATTTCTAAAAAGGGTGGTAGAAGTTTGGAACTGTATTCCGCAAACGGCAATTGATACTAGTTCAATTGCTAAATTTAAATCTGAGATAGATAGCTTTTTGGCAACCAAAGGTATTAAGGGATATGGGCCAAAGGCAGGTACATGGAGTTAGATCACAGATCACAGATCACAGATCAGCCAAAATGGCGAGCAGGCACGAGGGGCTGAATGGCCTACTCCTGTTCCTATGTACTGTTCATTAATTCTTTTACTGTTTAATAAACTTGTTTAGCTCTTAAAGCTTAAGTCACAGTGTAGTGCAATGTTATTCTGCTGCTTCCCAAAGTCTAGGACAAAATCAGTAAGCAGAAACAAAAGTGAAGCGGATTCTCTGTTTGATCCCTGGGCAAGTGAAAGCACCCTCTGGAACATATGGAGCAAGGGCTCTCTTACAGGAGTGGCCGATGAAGCTGCACAAAAAAAAATCTAAAGAAAGAACTTGCATTTCCATAGCGTCTTTCACAACTCAGGATGTCCCAAAGCACTTTACAATCAATTAAGTGCTTTTTGAAGTGTAGTCACTGTTGTAATGCAGGAATGCAGCAGCCAATTTGAGCACAGCAAGCTCCCACAAACAGCAATTACATAAATGACCAGATAATCTGTTCCAGTGATGTTGGTTGAGGGATAAATATTGGCCAGGACACCATGGAGAACTCCCCTGCTCTTCTTTGAACAGTGCCATGGGATCTTTTAGGCCTAAGGGGGCAGATGGGGCCTCGGTTTAACGTCTCATCTGAAAGATGGCAACTCCAACAGTGCAGCACTCCCTCAATACTGCACTTAAGTGTCAGCCCCACATTATGTGCTACAAGTCTCTCGAGTGGGACTTGAACCCACAACTTGCTGACTCAGAGGTAAGAGCACTACCACTGAGCCAAGACTGACACGTAAAAGTCAATTTGGGGTCTTCTATTCTAGAATAAAAGACCCTAAAAAGTAACACCTCTGATGAAGAAGGGTAACATAAACTGGGTATTTATAGACCTGTTAATCTAATACTTGTCATGTGCAAACTCTTAGAATCCATAACTCAAAATCAAACTAGTGAGCACTTAAAGGTGCATGAGTGAATGGGTTCAGCAAACAGCCAGTATGGATTTGTTAATGGCAAGTCATGCCTGACAAATTTGAAACATATTTTTGAAGTGACTGATTGTACAGATAAAGGAAATAGGGTAAGTATACTGTATATGGATTTTCAGAAGGTGTTCGATAAGATGCCTACAGGAGACTTGGGTTTTGGGTTAATGAGTGTTCCTCGGATTGAAGAAGGGTTGGAAACGGTGCACCCCAGGGGTCAGTGCTGGGTCCACTTTGCGATATATATATAGATGACTTGGGCGTAGGGAGCACAATATTGAAATTTGCTGTCTACACATAAGTAGAAGGATTGTAAAATACCTCAGGGTAACATAGTCAGATTAGTGGAATGGGTAAACATTGTGATTCAATTTAAAGCAGAGGAGTTTGAGGTCATGCATTTTGCAAAGAAAAACAAGGAACGGGAGTATGTACTCAATAATAAGAGGCTGAAGGATGTGGAGGAAGAGAAAGACCTAGGGGTTCAAATATATAATTCCTTGAAAGTGAGAGCGCAGGTGAGGTCATTAACAAAAAGGTCAATTGCATTTTGGGTTTTGAAAATAGTCATAGAATACAAGAGTAAAGAGATCATGATAAATTTATACAATGCAATAGTCAGGCCACAATTGGGATACTGTGTGCAATTTTGGTGCCTCGTTACAAAAAAGAACATTACAGCTGAACAGTATAGATCGACCAGGGATGAGGAACTCGTTACAAGATAAGACTTTAGATACTGGGACTACTTCCACTGTAGCAAAGAAGGCCAAGAGGAGATTTTTTAAAGTTATGAAGGGTTTAGAAAGGGTGAATAAAGACTCTTTCTTCTGGTTGGGGAGTCAATTTGAAACAGAGGGTTATGGGGAGAGAGAAAGAAAGTGGAATTAGCCTCGGATTACTCGAGCAAAGAGCCACGCAGACACGATGGGCAGAATGGCCTCCTTTTGTGCTGTAAACTTCTATGGTTCCAAAATGAATTCCACAAGCCACTGAGCAAGCTGTAACCTGGTAACTGCCCAGTGTCTTGGGGTCATAGGAAATGGAAAGCTGATTGGCTTCCTCAATGATCCAGCTTACGAGATGTACAGAACCAGGATTTGATGAGCATCAAATGAGATGCATTTGTTTACCAAGTGAGAGGATGGTGGTAAAAATTTGGTACAACTATTTCCAGATGGAAGTGGAAAGATGATTCTACTTCGTGCAAGAACCTTCAGGGGTGGGTCCAGAGGACCACATGATGGAAGGTCCCAGATAAAAACAGACTGATCAATAACCAGAGCCTGACTCATGGTCATTCTACAAGCTGAAAACAGAGCCTCTAGCAGTGCAGTTTTCCATATTTAGAAATTCATAGTCGACGAACGTTCCAAAAAGGGAGCAGTTATAGTTCAGGCTTTTCCCCCCAATGCTGTTGTCTTCTGCTCATGACAAAAAGGCAGTTTCCATAAGCAGACAGATCTCCTATGATCACAGCCTTGTATGTATTGTATGTGGGCTAGCATGACCAGGATTAACAATTGCCCTCTAATTGTGGTATATAATTCATTGGAGATCATGTGGGATGACCACCATACACTCCTCTCTCCTGAAAGACAGAAAATACCACAGACCAATGCATATCAGCTAAAACTACACGATCAGGTTTACTTACAAGTTGATACACATCAGGCAAATGCGACATCGATACTGAATCAGCACAATACTTAAGAATAAAATTTGAATCAGTTTATGAGGAGTTAATATGCCTTTTTAGAACTAATCTCTTCAGTGTCTGATAAGAAACAATGTTTTTTGATGAATTAGTCCGTTTTGTCTGTTGATAGATTTTCTTGATGTGGTGTTGTGCATGGACAGCACAAAACCCATCCAAAGAATTCAGATTTGATGTCAGAACTAAAAGCTCCAGTTGCTGTAATACTTTGCTTAGTGGGGTGGTAGAGACCCCAGCTCTTGACTTGTGGATCTCGCGCAGATACTGGCAACTTGCCACATTCACCAAGGTCAGTTGCTGAGAAGACCCAATAAACCCATTAGTATGGGAGAATTTTCCGAACACAAGGCCTCAAATCAGATCTGTCATTCTACTATAATGATGGTTGGGACTACTGCACAGAATGCAGTATGCAGGTGCGCACATGTCGTCTGATTTCCAAGTATTTGGTAACCCCTTCACTATATAAAAGGACTTGCATTTATATAGTACCTTTCACATCCCAAAGTGTAGTTACTATTTTTGTAAGCACAGCAAGTAGATGAACAAGCAGTTAATCTGTTTTGGTGGTGTTGGTTGAGGGATGGATGTTGCCCAGGACACTGGGAAAATTCCCTGCTCTTCTTTGAATAGTGCGAAGGGATCTTTTACGCCATCTGAAGAGGGACTTGGTTTAACATTTCATCCAAAAGACGGCATCGTCAACAACGTAGTATTCCTTAGTACTGCACTGGAGGTTCAGCCTAGATTATTACACGTTCAGGTCTTTGAGTGTGAAATGAATCCACAATCTTCTGATCCAAAGGCAAGAGTGATACTACTGAGCCAAACTGACAAGCCAATTTAATTCGCACCAGTAACCTGAATAATTTCCAGATCAACCAACCTGGTCTGGTCCTGTAGATGACTCATCTCTAGGCTTTAATTCTGAAACTGAGTAAAGGAAGAAAGCTTCTACTTCAACACTATTTCAAAATATATGCAATAAAGTACAAATATTTCCTGGAGAGGATCTTTCGTAGCACTCTTATAGATTCAGAGTGACAGGGGGGCAAGAGCTGGATAAAGATCAGCAGTCCACTAAGTCCAGGGTGTCTACTGACAGAAACTGAAGGTGGGAATCAAGGTATATGGGGATCGGGCGGGAAAGTGGAGTTGAGGTCGAAGATCAACTATGATCTTACTGAATGGCGGAGCAGGCTCGTGGGGCCGTATGGCCTTGATGAATTAGTCTGTTGATAGACTTTCTAGATGTGGTGTTGTGCATGGACAGTACAAAACCCAAGGAATTCAGATTTGATGTCAGAACTAAAGGCTCCAGTGGCTGTTATACTGAGCTTAGAAGGGTGATCGAGACCCCAGTTCCTGACTTGTGGTTCTTATCCTGTGAGAAGAACCAACAGGCAAGATCCACAATTGAAGGGAAATGCAGTGTCCCCTCCAACCAAGAGGTTTTGGCATAGCCAGTTGATATTGAAGAGAGAGAAGCCAGAGTTGCATAGGATATGCCTGGATAGTGATGGCTTTACTGCCGGTTACAGCTCTATAAACATTGACTGGAACCAGAGGGAAGGTTGGCCGCTGGCACCAACCGCTGGATGATACTGAGCGGTTTTGGGGATGCAGGAGACGATCCCGGTGCAGGGGAGGAGAGGAGAGCAGTCCTCCTTTCAATTTGAGGAAAGAGGTGTTAGGGCCAGCTAAAGTGGAGGAATCAGGGCCGTTTTTGGGGTCTGGGGCAGGATGAGGAGATAGGTCCCCACACTGGGTCGTGGTCACCCATCATCTCCTACATTGGCTCCCATTCCCCCAATGCCTCCCATTTAAAATTCTCATCCTTATACTTCAATCCCTTCATGGCCTCCACTCTCCCCCTCTCTCTGATCCTCAGGCCTTTAGTGCATCCTCTCTCCATTTGCCCCACCATTGGGGGGCCTGCCCTCAGCAGTCTAGGCCCCACATTCCGAAACCCCTCTTTGTTTGGCTTGATGTTCAGTACAGGGCGGGAGAGCATAGCCTGGTTTGGGGACAGATAACCCGGGGCCCAGGGGGGACGGAGGGACAGCCCGGGGCCCACGGGGGACGGAGGGACAGCCCGGGGCCCAGGGAGGAGGGAGAGATAACCAGTGCCCATGGAGGGATAGCCCGGGGCCCGGGGCCCAGGGAGGATGGAGAGATAACCAGTGCCCATGGAGGGATAGCCCGGGGCCCGGGGCCCAGGGAGGACGGAGAGATAACCAGTGCCCATGGAGGGATAGCCCGGGGCCCAGGGAGGAGGGAGAGATAAGCAGTGCCCATGGAGGGATAGCCCGGGGCCCAGGGAGGAGGGAGAGATAACCAGTGCCCATGGAGGGATAGCCTGGGGCCCGGGGCCCAGGGAGGAGGGAGAGATAACCAGTGCCCATGGAGGGATAGCCCGGGGCTCAGGGAGGAGGGAGAGATAACCAGTGCCCATGGAGGGATAGCCTGGGGCCCGGGGCCCAGGGAGGAGGGAGAGATAACCAGTGCCCATGGAGGGATAGCCTGGGGCCCGGGGCCCAGGGAGGAGGGAGAGATAACCAGTGCCCATGAAGGGATAGCCCGGGGCCCGGGGAGGAGGGAGAGATAACCAGTGCCCATGAAGGGATAGCCCGGGGCCCGGGGCCCAGGGAGGACGGAGAGATAACCAGTGCCCATGGAGGGGGACCACAGACCGAGCCCGGGTCCGGGTCCAGGGACCAGCCCCACCGTCCGGCAAAAGGCGAAATCAGACAGGTTCGTGCCTCCGCCTGGAAACGGACGTTCATTGGCCGATTGCCGCGACTACAGATCCGCGCGAGAGCCCGGGCCGCGCTGCGGTTGGTTACTCGGTTGTGAATGACAGGAGCGGGATGACGAATGCTGATTGGATGGGAGCGGGGTGACGAATGCTGATTGGACGGGAGCGGGGTGGCCAATGTTGATTGGACGACCTCAGTTTGATCGACAACGTCCGAAGGTAGGCTCGGCCAACCAGGGCTGTGATTGGATGTCGGGAATGGGCGGTTGCGCTAGATCCTTTCTGTGATTGGCTACCCGGTTTCCATTGGGTAGCCAATCGGAGCCAATTGGGTCGGAGGCCGGGCGGGTGCGGAAAGGCGATTTGATATTTGACTGTGACTGACGGTTTATGGGCGGAACCCAGTGATGGTTCCTGACGGTGATTGGTCCGTCTGCTGTGATTGACGGCCGGGAAGGCGGGTTGCTGCGACGGATCTCAGCTCTGATTCGACGTCCGTGTGTGATTGGCAGCACGGGGGGCGGGTGTTAGTGACGGAGCCTGGCCGTGATTGGTGGTGCCGGTTGCCCGGGGAGGGGAGAGGGGGGAGGGGTTGGCTATCTCCGGCCGCAGCTGCAGCAGCGCAGTCGCGGCTGCGAGTGGAATGGATGTAGCGGCCGGCTGGGAGACACGGCTCGGTCTCGGATACAGTCCTGCAGCGGCTGGGGGAAGAAGCGCTCGGTGCAGCGCCGCTCAGGTACACGCAGTGTGAGGGGAAGGCTGGCCCGGCCCGGCCCGGGGGGGGGGTCGGAGTTTCCCTTTAAATCGGAGCGGGGTTGCCGGCTCCCTCTTCTCTCTCTCTCTTTCTCCCCCCCCCCCCCCCCCCCCACTCCCTGGCGGGCGGCCAGCGCACCGCTCACATTCCGCTCTGATCAGCTGCCACCCCGGCTTTTAGCTTTGAAATGTATCCGCCCCCCAATCATTGCTACCGGGAGGAGGCCGCCGCTTCAAAGTGACCTCCAGCCGGTGCAAGTTTTGTGAACTCCCCGAGCTTGGAAGGGGTCGGACTGGGCAGCGCTGCCCACTCGCCCTGGCATCCAGAGTGAGCCATCCGGGTGTGTGTGTTTGCACTGTGCCCACTGTGAGCAGCACCGGGTGCAACCCACCCACCCCCAAAGCTTGGGCTGTGCCTGCAGAGAGCCAACACTGGGGGTGGGTGCAGGTCTGTTGCTGGGCACTGGTCTGTTACTGGCAGTGGGACTCATTTAAAGCAATGGTTTGAGTGGCACATGAAAGGGTATCATCACCCATTAAAGTGGGGTGTTTTGTTGCCCCTATTGTATTGATACCAGCATGCTAAATAAGCCCAGTGACAACTGTGTTAGATAAGCAATACACTTACTGCTTAACTGACCCCCTAAAGATTACTTGGTTAATTAATTATTGATCTATCTCTCTCTCTCTTTTTAACGAGCACTTGTGAAAATGTGAAACTTTTTAAAGAGAGAGTCTCGCAATCTGGGACAGGGTTGTTTTGGAGGTTGTGCTGGAGTTTTTGAAGGGAGCTCGACTACCAAGATTAAACTGAGTGTCGTTCTTCTTGCCGCAGCAGATTTTAGCATCTGGGGCTGCACAATCCCTATTGTGCTGTTTTCCCGCAGTTAGACTTTCAAACCGATTTGATCGACCAATGTTAAAGAGATTTGTGACACAGTTAGAAAATGCTCGAAACAGTCAGCAGGTCAGTCAGTATCTGGAAAGAACAGAGGAGTTAATGTTTCAGCAGACTGCGGGTCTACACCTGAACTCTCTTCTCAGATGCTGACTGACCTGCTGAGTGTTTACAGCATTTTCAGTTTTTGTTGCAGGAGTTGCTAGGGTTTAAGGCAGTTTAATACAGGCTGAGATTCTCCTTGGGGGAGGAGAGAAACTCTTTTTGTAATTGTGTCACTCTGTCTAGCTGCCTTGTACCATTGGGATTGGTAATCCATCCCAATCTGATCAGCACTTTTTTTGATAGGTTTTTTTAAAGTTAATTCAGTAGGGCAAGGTGATGAAACTAATTTAAAATACTTTGTAAATGGGAGGATGTTTCCCCTGGCTGGGGGGGGTCTAGAATGAGGGGTCACAGTCTCAGGATACGGGGTAGGACATTTAGGACTGAGATGAGGAGAAATTTCTTCACTCAGAGGGTGGTGAACCTGTGGAATTCTCTACCACAGAAGGCTGTGGAGGCCAAGTCACTGAATATATTTAAGGAGGAGATAGATGGATTTCTAGACACAGAAGACATCAAGGGGTATGGGGAGAGAGCGGGAATATGGTATTGAGATAGAGGATCAGGCATGATCATATTGAATGACAGAGCAGGCTCGAATGGCCTACTCCTGCTCCTGTTTTCTATGTTTCAATGATTTAAAACTTGCCCACGTGACACATACCTGGTGAGGAGGTATCTGACAGACAGGATTGTGGGATTGCCTGATCTCGGCCCTTACTGATTACCTCAAGACTGGTATTGGCTGATGCTGAGTAGCAGAGTAAATGGCTGCAGTCTGTGACTTGGAGAGAAAATGAAGTCTTGACTTCAATTTAAGAAAGACTTGCATTTGTATAGTGCCTTCCACGACCTCAGGATGTCCCAAAGTCTGTACAGCCAGTTCAATTAAAGTTTACTCACTGTTGTAATGTAGGGAAACATGGCAGCCAATCAGCACGGTCCCACAAACAGTAACGTGACAATGACCAGATAATGTGTTTTTTAGTGATGTTGGTTGAGGGATAAGTATTGGCCAGTATATCGGGGAGAACTCTCCTCTTCCTCGAAATAGTTTCGTGGGATCTTTCTCGTCCACCTGAGAGGGCAGATGGGACCTCGGTTTAATGTCTCATCCGAAAGACGGCACATCCGACAGTGTCCTCCTTGATTTTGTGCTCAAGTCTCTGGAGTGGGATTTGAATCCACGACCTTCTGACTTGTAGGAGAGAGTGCTACCATTGAGCCATGGCTGACACCTAATTTAAATGAGGAATCTGGTGGTGGAGCACCACTAATTGGAGCGGTTGACTTGTCCTGTTTGGGTCTGTCACACATAGTTCAATAACCAGCCCTTGTCTGCTGGCTCTCCTTCGACCCCTCCCGGCGCTATATAAATGCAGGTTGTTGTTGTTGAGGGGATAGCCCTTCCCTTTAGCAGTGTGTGGAGATCAGCTATGCTAGCTCACATGTGCCTGTCAAATGATGGACTGCAAGTGGAGGATTTGGTATGAAAATGATGCATGTGCTATGTGCTGGTACAGTTTGGAGTCTGACCATGCTTAGCTCCCAGTGTTGCGTGTTAATCTATTTTTTGCAGCAGTGTGATACCAAGTATCTGTTGATGAGATTACTCCTGTCAGTCTCCATTTATAGACCTTGCACATTTTGTTTCAATAGGAGTTCAGAAGAATGTGAAATTTTGATACTGTGTCCAGTTGTACAACTATGAGGTACTTTTTACACTTGCCGATCTCCTTTTGTATAGAGATTGTAGGGACCCTCCAACAGTACAGCCCTCCGGGAACTCTGCGTTCCTCCAATTCTGGCCGCCTGTGCATACCCCACTCTCTTCGCCTCTCCATTGGCGACTGTGCCTTCATCTGTCCAGACCCTAAGATCTGGAATTCCCTCCTTAAACCTCTCCATCTCTCTACCTTTCTTTCCTCCTTTTAAGACGCTCCTTAAAACCTACCTCTTTGACCAAGCTATTGGTCACATGTCCTAAAGTCTCCTTATGTGGCTCGGTATCTGTTTTTGTCTGATTACGCTCCTGTGAAGCACCTTGAGATGTTTTAATATGTTAAAGGTGCTATATAATTAAAGTTGTAGAAAGATCCAGAATGCAAACCAAACTGTATTTGAATCGTTGACATCGGGAGGTTCTCTCCGTGAGTAATTTATTGCACGGGTTCTGTTTTGACTCGGAGAGAGGTTATCCATTTGGAAAATGTAAATCTCTCTGGGATTAACGGTGAAGAGTGCTTTATAATCGAGTTCTACATCTTGAGGTGCTGACAGAAAGTGTAACTGGCGCGTCTGCCTTCTGGCTGATACCTATTGAGCTCTCTTTACTGAAGAGTGTAGAGTTTATGAAAAATGGAACCAGTGTGTTATGATACAGTCTAACCACGGTGTCAAAAATCTCTCTATTGTGCCGATGCTATTGGTTAATGTATTTTCATTGCCATTGGATTGGTTCTTGCATTTACTGTGCTGAAGCTGGTGGTATTTGCATGGGTCAGTTCCCTGGACATTAGGGTATTTGCATTGTAGAGTGTAGCCAGTGTAGGAACACCAAGTATTTGCGGTCCTGTTGTGTAAGTACAACCCTGTAGATATTTGTCCTTCCAAATTTGTTTGGGTTGTGTCTGGAGAAAGCATTTTGAGCTGTGTAACATTAGGGTGAAGTACTGGTAGGTACTGTCGATCTCAGTCTTGAAAATTTCAATTGACCCCCCCCAGCATCCACAGCCTTTCGGGGGAGAGTGTTCCAGATTTCTACCACCCTTTGTGTGAAAAAGTGTTTCCTGATTTTACTCCTAAATGGCCTGGGTCTAATTAAAATTATGCCCCCTTGTTGCGGATTCCCCTGCCAGTGGAAATAGTTTCTCTCTATCTAACCTATCAAATCCCATTATCGTTTTAAACAGCTCGATCAGATTGCTCCTCAACTTTCTAAACTCAAGGGAATACAACAACAACTTGCATTTATATAGCGCTGCTAACGGAGTAAAACGTCCCAAAGTGCTTCACAGGAGCGTTATCAAACAAAGTTTGACACCATAAGGAGATATTAGGACAGGTGACCAAAAGCTTGGTCAAAGAGGTAGGTTTTAAGGAGCGACTTAAAGGAGGAGAGAGAGGTTTGGGGAGGGAAATCCAAAGCCTAGTGCCTAGGCAGCTGAAGGCACGGCCACCAATGGTGGAGTGATTAAAATCGGGGATGCACAAGAGGCAAGAATTGGAGGAGCGTGTAGATCTCGGAGGGTTGTAGGGCTGGAGGAGGTTACAGAGATAGGGAGGGGCAAGGCCATGGAGGGATTTTGAAAACCAGCTGAATTTATGTAACCTGTACTCATAATTTATCCAATTAAGCCCCAGTGCCAATATGGTAAATACGCTAAAGGTGATTTTCTGCCGCAGCCTGGGTTTTGGGAAAGCAAGTCAATCTTTCTAAAGTGCAGCCAGTCTTCCTGTAAACTGGATGGGCCAGCTGTTCTACAGACTGGCTGTGCCATTTTGGCCAGAGCGGAGGGGCAAAGTCATAATGTCACCGCAGAGAACAGCGACCTGCAAACGTGGTGACGTGACGACAACAGCAGCGCATGTTGCTATCACTAGGAAGGTCACCTGGGGAAGGGGGGTTAGGAAGCCTCAGTAAAAATAAGCAGGTGTTCCCGGGCTGTCAGTGTTGCACTAATCTCGCACCTGCGGAAGACGCACCTCATCTGCAGCACCCTCCTTTGTATAATGGGAATTAGTGGGATAGATTCCTCTTCATTATACTGACACCGTTCTCCTCCCACGTGGTTAGTTTTCTACTGAAACTGCAACTACAGGGTATGTTGTTATGGAAACTGTCCATATTACAATTTAAAAAAAAAACCCATAATGAAATGATGAATGATTTAATTCCTCCAATATATATTTTTAAAAACTTTTTTGTTAAGCAAAACCTCAAGCATCTCCAGCAAGGGTCTACTGCCCCATCTGATCCATGGCACATTGGCAAATGCACAAAGGTTTGAGCCTGTAGCTTCCCGCTTTTCCTCTGCACAAAAAGGGTAGAGGTGTCACCTGGGCTGAGCAATCCGAAAGACGTGGATAATGCGCTATTGTAAGTCGCTACCAAGGCCTGTGGTTCAGGGTGGCACGGAGGCTGAAAAGAGTAGGACAAAAGAAGAATCATGAGTTAGTGTTTAGGTTTGGGTTTTTAAAAATCTGTAGATTGTAGGAGAGCAGGAGGACTCTGGAAGGTAATGAGTTCCAGAGTTTTGGTGGGCGGGGCGGGGCGGGGGGTGGTGGAGAGAAAATGAATTTCAATGGGAGACAACATGACAGAGTAAAAGAGAAGGTTGATTTGAGTTTGAATCTCACTGGCTTGGCTGAAGGAAGTGAAAGCTGAAAGGAAAAATGTCTCAGGTGACCACTGTGCTAGTGAAGGTTACTGCAGTCGAAGGCTTTCCATGCACCTTGTCATCATCCATCTTTAACCATCAGGTTTCACAACCAAATCCTAGGGCCACTAGTGGTTGAACTAAAAGTGTCCGATTAATCTCCTGTGTAAAACAGTCTGTTACTGAAGGGGATTTTCCCCCTCTTCTCCTAAAGGCTGGGCTTGGGGGGCAGTCTCGTGATTGCCGGTTGGTTCTAGAATCCCACTGGAGTGACTGTTCTTCACGTGTGAGCCTAGACAGTAAGTGCCAACAAGCTATTGGATTAGGCAGAGTTGAGGAGGGGAGGGGAATCACAGCTGAGCCTGAGTGTGCTGGGGGTGGAGACTCCTTTGGCACACTCGCCAAACATTACAGCAGATCTTAGTGGGAGGCAGACTGAGTATAGAAGATTAAGGGGTGATCTAATCGAGTGTTTAAGATGATTAAAGGAGTTGATAGGGTAGAGAGAGAGAAAGAAACTATTTCCTATGTGGGGGAGTGCTAGGCCGTTGAGGAGTGATGTCACCTAAAGGGTGGTGGAAATCTGGAACACTCTCTCCCAAAAAGGCTGGGGGTTCAATTGGAAAATTCAAGACTGAGATAGGCAGATTTTTGTTAGGTAAGAGTGTCAAGGGATGTGGAGCAAAGGCGGGTAAAAAGAGTTGAGGTACAGACGAGCCATGATCTAATTGAATGGCGGAACAGGCTCGAGGGGCCGAATGGCCGACTCCTGTTCCTATGATCCCAGACGTACCTGACGATCTTTGAATTCTGTTCAACTTTTACTTTCAGGATCACCTTACTGTTGTGAGTTTTGAGGCAATATTTTATAATCCATTAACTACATAACAGGTGCTTTTCAAGGACTCTTGCAAAGAGATTGGCTGGATAATGAAAGCAAGAAGTGAAGAATGAGCGTCAGTTAGAGAGATGGGGCTCGTATGTTACTTCCAAAAGCAAATATGGCTGGCATTTTCTTGGCAAGCGCTGAGAGTGGACTGAAGAGCAGTTCATTCTGACCTTTAGGATGAAGGATAGTTTAGGAGCTGCAATCTCTCTTATAATACAATTACATTCGAGAGCAACCCCATTGCATAGTTAGCTTTATTGCATCTGGCTTGTGCCCCTTTGCTGTGGTGTGTATGAAATCACTGCAGGTGATTCCTCAGTAGGTTAGAATGGTTGATGTTTGGAGTCTGCGATTTGTGCCTCAGGTGTCAGCCATGGCTCAGTGGTAGAACTGTCACCTCCTGAGTCAGAAGATTGTGGGTTCACGCCCCACTCCAGAGACCTGAACACATAATCCAGGCTGTCACTGCACTCCATTTGGAGTTGGAGGGCAGGGGACGATTGGAGCAGGGTGCGCAGATGTAATTCAATCCCCATTTTAACTTCATACGTACTTTTTATTTTTTACATGATACTTCAATTTAATTAATGGCAATTTGGGAAGCGGAGATGTAGAGTTAGTCGGTGCAGAGGAAGTTCCTCTGCAGTACAAGACCAGGAGCTGGGAGACACAAAACCGAGGTGCTACTGCACAACCGGTGGTGAGGAGGTGTAATTACAGCGTGACAAGTTTACATAGGCAGTTTCCATTATAAATGTGGAAAAAGTGTGGCAACATAGGAACAGGAGTAGGCCATTCAGCCTCTCGTGCCTGCTCCGCCATTTGATAAGATCATGGCTGATCTGTGATCTAACTCCATATACCTGCCTTTGGCCCATATCCCTTAATACCTTTGGTTGCCAAAAAGCTATCAATCTCAGATTTAAATTTAGCAATTGAGCTAGTATCAATTGCCGTTTGCGGAAGAGAGTTCCAAACTTCTACCCCACTTTGTGTGTAGAAATGTCTTCTAATCTCACTCCTGAAAGGTCTGGCTCTAATTTTTAGACTCTGCCCCCTACCCCTAAAATCCCCAACCAGTGGAAATAGTTTCTCTCTATCCACCCTATCTGTTCCCCTTAATATCTTATAAACTTCAATCAGATCACCCCTTAACCTTCTAAACTCTAGAGAATACAACCCCAATTTGTGTAATCTCTCCTTGTAACTTAACCCTTGAAGTCTGGGTATCATTCTAGTAAACCTACGCTGCACTCCCTCCAAGGCCAATATATCCTTCCGAAGGTGCGGTGCCCAGAACTGCTCACAGTACTCCAGGTGCGGTCTAACCAGGGTTTTATATAGCTGCAGCATAACTTCCGCCACCTTGTATTGTATTGTAGACCGGAAGTGCATGCAAAGATTTTTAATCTAGATTGTGAGGTGAGAAGACTTGTGAAATGGTTATGTTGTCTTTGGCGTGATATAAGAAACCAAACTGCGACAACTCAAGATTAATTTGAGCCTATAGCTAACTGAGGACAGTATAGAACAGAGAGATGGTCTTGCCCACACCACTAGGGATTCTGGCACGTTTCTTGGGATTGCGTGAGTTGAATGTGTGTTTGACGTAGGTCACGTGTATCTTTTTGGTGAGTAGTGTTAACAGCTGACACAGTGCAGACGCTGGAATTGCCCACAGAATGCCAGAGGAGCTCAAAGTCAGCATTGTTCCAACATCTTTCCCCCTCACTAAAAATGTCAGACTTCGTTGGGTGAGGGCCTTTCATTCTCTCTCGTAGGAAAGTACAAACAATCTGAATTTAAAAAGAACAGAATGTAATGGCTGAAAGGTCATTTGTGAGGACACAGCATACAAAGAAGTACAGAATGGGCAGGCCAATCAGCTCATTCTGCTATAGAGACCTACGAGCCTCCTCTTTCCACCCCCCCCCCCACCCCCCCTGCAATCACACCACCTAACTCTCTCGAATGACTCCAGAGTTGTGGCCTCAGTAGGAGCACTCCAGATATCGTTCTGTATGAAGAGAGGCCCAGGCCCACCCTGACAACAGCCCCGAATCTGCCTTTTCCCAGTTTGCTGTTTATCTTGAAATAGTGCTCAGGATTAATCTTTCCCATTCCAATCCATACCTCGTCTCCCCTCTGCAAGGTCCTCCGTTCATACAGCTCATTTCAAAGCTGGAGAGTTTGGGGGTCTTTCCTAATCTTTCTTGCTGACTCCTTCTGAGGTAGGACCAGGCTCCAAGCAACTTCTGTTTTAATACCTGAAGTGCTCCTGCCATATTCATTTTGTGTGATAATTTCAACTACATGTTGAAAGCAGCTCTGAATATGGATATCAATGGTTGTTGAAAGGCCCGTTGGATTGTGATGTGATGCCGGTTAAGTACAAGTAAATCTGAGGAACTCTCTTTCCCCCCCTCCCCGCCCTCAATTTTCTCCCATCCTCTTCTGAAGATGCTAATTCATGGTAGGGCACAGATCTGTGGCAGCCCTCCAGTGCCTCACCTGACGTCCAGGCATGTCGTTCCCAATGGGAGTGAGCGGATAGAGACCAGGATAAAATAGAATCATTGAAAGATCACAGCACGGAAGGAGGCCATTCAGCCCATCGAGTTCGCGCCGGCTCTATGCAAGAGCAATGCAGCTAGTCCCACTCTGCCGCCCTATCCCCATAGCCCTGCAAATTTTTTCCTTTCAAGTACTTAGCCAGTTCCCTTTTGAAAGCCATGATTGAATCTGCCTTCACCACCCCCACAGGCAGTGCATTCCAGATCCTTAAAAAAAAAAAAGTTTTTCCTCGTGTCACCTTTGGTTCTTTTGTCAATCACCTTAAATCTATGCCCTCTAGTTCTTGACCCTTCTGCCGATGGGAACAGTTTCTCTCTCTCTATTCTGTCTAGACCCTTCATGATTTTGAATACCTCTATCAAATCTCCTCGCAACTTTCTCTGTTCCAAGGAGAACAACCCCAGCTTCTCCAGTCTATCCACGTAATTAAAGTCCCTCATCCCTGGAATCATTCTGGTAAATCTCTTCTGCACCCTCACTAAGGCCTTCACATCCTTCCTAAAGTGCGGTGCCCAGAACTGGACACAATACTCCAGCTGTGGCCGAACCAGTGTTTTATAAAGGTTCATCATGACTTCCTTGCTTTTCTACTCTATGCCTCTATTTATAAGGCCCAGGATCCCGTATGCTTTTTTTAACCGCTTTCTCAACCTGCCCTGCCATTTCCAACAATTTGTGTACACATACCCCCAGATCTCTCTGGTCCTGTACCCCTTTTAGAATTGTGCCCTTTAGTTTATATTGCCTCTCCTCATTTTTCCTACCGAAATGTATCACTTTGCATTTTTCTGTGTTAAATTTCATTTGCCATGTGTCCGCCCATGCCACCAGCCTGTCTATATCCTCTTTCAGTCTATCACTATCCTCACTGTTCACTACCCTTCCAAGTTTTGTGTCATCTGAAAATTTTGAAATTGTGCCCTGTACATCTACGTCCAAGTCATTGATATATATCAAGAAAAGTTGTGGTCCTAGCACTGACCCCTGGGGAACACCAGTGTACACCTCCCTCCAGTCCGAGAAACAACTGTTCACTACTACTCTGTTTCCTGTCACTTAGCCATTTCTATATCCATGTTGCTACTGCCCCCTTTATTCCATGGGCTGCAATCTTGATAACAAGCCTACCATGCGGCACTTTATCAAACGCCTTTTGAAAGTCCATTTACACCACATCAACTGCATTGCCCTCATCTTCCCTCTCTGTTACCTCATCAAAAAACTCTATCAAGTTAGTTAAACACGATTTGCCTTTAATAAATCCATCCTGGCTTTCCCTAATCAATCCACACTCGTCCAAGTGACTGTTAATTCTGTCCCGGATTATTGTTTCTAAAAGTTTCCCCACCACTGAGGTTAAACTGACTGGCCTTTAGTTGCCAGGTTTATCCTTAACACCCTTTTTTGAACAAGGGTGTAACATTTGCAATTCTCTAGTCCTCTGGCATCACCCCTGTATCTAAGATTGTTTGGAAGATTATGGCCAGTACCACAGCAATTTCCACCCTTACTTCCCTCAGCAACCTAGGATGCATCCCATCCGGACCGGGTGACTTATCTAGAGGAGCAGACCTTAGTCCGGGTTCTCTGTGGCCAATTGTAGCATCCCAACTCCGGTTTTGGCTTGAGATCAGCTAGCTCAGCGTAGACCTGGCATTGAACCTGGAACCTTCCTGGCTCACTGGGTAGTGCATTTATCAGTGGAGCCACAGAAAGAATCTTGTTTCCCCCCCCCCCAACCTTTTCGGGCACCCCGCAGCAGACAGGCAGGTGATTGAGAGGTCTGAGACAGCTGTCCCAGTTGACTTGTCCTCTGAATTTATATTTATCTCCTCTATCTCTGTGAGGAGTACCTTGCCCTGCACTCATAATTTTTTTACCTCACCTCAGTCGTGAGAGTGGGTCAAGGGCACAAAGCCGTGCCCTCTCTGGCACTGTGTTGGCACGATATTGAGCTATCACCACATGCTAATGAATGAGACTTCCTAAGCGCAGTCATTGGCCAGTGAACACTGATTCCTTAAAGTAAAAGGATGATCATGTTTTATTTGCAGTGCTCAGGTGCCATTGGTTGCTAACTTCCACGTGCGTCCTTAAAACTGCAGCAAGTTGCCCTGTAAAGGAACGTCAATTATGTACTTGTGGGGAAGACCTTTCCTCACTGGAGACTTGGTCCCTTGTGAATTATCAGTCCTCTCTTGCTCTTGGAGTAAATTCTCCAGTGACTAGCCTTGCTGCGGTGTGACAGTCTGGTGAGAAACATCGGTGCTTCCACCACTTAAAACTGGAAGTATTGTTTTCCCAGTCTCTTCCCCAATTCCCCTCCAAAGACATTGACTCTTGGGTGCGGTTCTGCGGGCATTGACTGCTTTTCAGCTCTCTTGCTAAGTGTCTTCTTTTCATGTGAGCTTCGACAGCCCGTTCAACCGTGGGAGCATCACATCCGATGCCATATCTTACCCATCTGATCTATGCTCTCACAGGTACACTCCAATGGAAGTTACTGGATAGTTATCGGGAGCTTTTTCTCCCTGCCTAGCCACAAAGGGCGGTAAGAACAATTGTACCACCCCTCCTAGCACCTTGGCTGAGATCAGCCTGAGTATTGAAACTGGGATCTTCCTGGTTTGTTCCACAGTGGTGAGGGCGCCTGTTTTCTGCAGCACTGAGGGAGCCCCACCCATGAACTTTGAATGCATTAGGACAGGTGGGGAGAAAATGGAGGGAGGGGAGCAGGAGATTAGATGCTGCAGTTAACCAAAGGGTCATAGAATCAGTGCTAACTGCCTGTCGAGACTCATTTTAAGAAAAGTGAGCAGTGGAAAGCATAGTTTACAGGTCATGATAATTGGGCGGGGGTATGGAAGGAGAGGGTTAAAGTAGCTGAGTGTGTTCAGTGCTTAAAAATATTCCAGGATATTCATAGTGCATGTATTTTTAGACGGAGTGGTCTGCTTGTAGTAAAGGAGCTGGTTTTAGCTGCCCAGTTGCTGAAGCTACTAATTAACGGTGTAGTATAGGCCTGTGGCCTTTGGGTGGCTAATGTTTGTTTGGGTGGTTTGTTTGCTCTCCTTTGATTGCCGAGCATTGAATGAAGGGGGAGAAGTCCCCTTTTGCTCTTCAGTGTCGAGATTCCTGCTATGTGTCTTCGCTCGCTGTGCGCGGCAGTGTTGAAGTGTTTGGCCTGTACCATGGAGGTGAAAAGTCGCAGCAACACCCACAATGGGAGGGAGGCTCGCAGGCCGCTTGCATGAAAGCGATTCAGATCCATCAGCAGGGCAACTCGTCTCCTTCCACGTCTCACCATACAGGCGCCTGCATTTGTTTCTCATTGCAGTTAGCCTCGGGAGCCCCCTTCCGCAGAGGGCCCTGTGCCTCACCATGGCAACCGACCGGTTTGAGGTGGACCTTGATTGTGCCTAGGTTTTAAGGTTATAACTTGGTGTTGTAAAATTGTTTACAATTGTCAACCCCAGTCCATCACCGGCATCTCCACAACAGGTTTTAAGGGGCATCTTAAAGGAGGAGAGAGAGGTGGAGAAGTTTAGGGAGGGAATTCCAGAGCTTAGGGCCCAGGCAGCTGAAGGCACAGTCGGCAATGGTGGTGCGATGAAAATCGGGGATGCACAAGAAGTAAGAATTGGAGGAGTGAAGTGATCCTGAAAACAAGCATGAGAATTCTAAAATGGAGACATGAACCACGAGTGAATCCTCGGGTCTGTTAGGCCAAATGGCTCAGCGCTTTCAACCCGGAAGCACCTTTACGCAGTCGGGGGGGAGAAAGGAAAGGAGCAGTGTCAGCAACCTTTGGGTAAAACCTATCTCTGATCAAGCCTTTGGTCACCTGTCCTAATATCTCCTTATGTGGCTGGGTGTCAAATTTTGTCTGATTACACTTCTGTGAAGTGCCTTGGGATGTTTTACTACGTTAAGGGTGCTATATAAATGCAAGTTTTTGCTGTAGTCTTACCTGGGGCAGATGTCAGGGGGCACTGCATTTAGCGTCATCACCCTTGAATTGGGGCGGAGGAAATCACCTGCTCTTGCTCACTATCCAGAGTCCCCTGCGTAAGTGTGAGTGTAGGATTGGACTTGGCTGCATTGCTTCCATGACACACTGTCTGAGCTCATACATGAACAATGGCTGTGTCGGGCTAAATACTGGAGAACAGCCAGTGTCTGTGGAACTGTGCCTCAGCAAAGCAGTCTGCACAAATAAAGGTGGCTAACTGAGGCAGGTTTCAAAATGTGAATATTGCAGTTAAATAAAAATAACTTATCCTGATATTGGAATAGAATTGACTCTTCCAATGCTCTCCAGGCCGGCCTCCCATTTTTCACCCTCCATAAACTTGAGCTCATCCAAAATTCTGCTGCCCGTATCTATCCTAATTCGCACCAAGTCCCGTTCTCCAATCACCCCTGTGCTCGCTGACCTACATTGGCTCCTGGTCCCCAAACGCCTCCATTTTAAAATTCACATTCTCTTGTTCAAATCCTTCCATGGTCTCCCCCCCCTCCCTATCTCTGTAACCTCCTACACCCTCCAAGAACTCTGCATTCCTTCAACTCTGGCCTCTTGTCCCCACACAACCCCACCACCACCACCACCACTTCCTTTGCCCCACCACTGGCGGCCGTGCTTTCAGTTGTCTAGGTCCTAAGTTCTGGAATTCCTGAATTCCCTCCCTAAACCTCGCCGCCTCTTTCCCCCCCCCCCCCCCCCCTTAAAACCACCTCTTTGACCGAGCTTTTAGACACCTTTCCTGATGTCTCCTCATTTGGCTCGGTATCAATTTTTATCTGATTACGCTCCTGTGAAGTGCTTTGGGATGTTTCACTATGTTAAAGGCGCTATATAAATACAACTATGGAGCAACACCTGAGTTATATGCAGTGATTTAGCTGCTGTCTGTGTGTCTGTATTTTAGACTGGATAGATGTATGAAGGAAAAGGGTTGAAGGGATATGGGAACAGGGTGAGTAAATATGATTACAACTATTTGCTCGCGTTGAGGGGCGGGGTATACACCAACACGAACTGGTTGGGCCAAATGGCCTATTTCTTTGCTCCAAAGAAATACCTAGAGGTTACAGCAGTGTGAGGCCTACAGCCTAGGGCTGGAGTTTAGCCGTTCAGTTACATATAATTACATAGAATCAACTACACAGAAATGGGCCATTTGGCCCTACTGGTCTATGTCGGTGTTTATTCTCTACATGAGTCTCCTCCCACTCTAATTACCTCGTCCCACCCTGCCCCTATATCGAGTTACATCGAAACTACAGCATAGAAACAGGCCATTCGGCCCAACTGGTCTATGCTGGCGTTAATGCTCCACGTGAGCCTCCTCCCTCCTTCTCTACTTCATCTAACCCTATCAGGATACCCTTCTATTCCTTTCTCCCCCATGAGCTTATCTAACTTCCCCTTAAATGTATCTATGCTATTTGCCTCAACTGCTCCTTGTGGTAGCACGTTCCACATTCTTACCACTCTTTGGGTAAAGAAGTTTCTCCTGAATTCCTTATTGGATTTATTAACGACAATCTCGTGTTGATGACCTCTAATTTTGGACTCTCCAAGTTAGAGTATCCCACTATTCCCTTCTCCCTCATGTATGCATCAAACCTCCCCTTCAATCCATCAATGCTCTCTGCTTCAACCACTCCATGTGTTACATATACCTTGGAGCCAATATTCAAACATTCTGCAAATTGCTGGGAGTTATTTTGAGCATTTGTGCTCGAGTGTGATTTGCGGCACTGGGAGTGATGGGGGCTGGGATTGAATGTGCATGGAGTTATTTTTATTTAGAGGTATTTGAGGTATTAGTTTATCTCCCTATCCCTGACTATTAAAGGATTGCTATATTGGGGATGGCTGTGTGATGAAGTTTGGTTTCTCTTTGAACTAGAATATGATTGTACAGCGATGGCAGTGATGTGGAATCTGATTAAAGGTATGGTTTGGAATGGTCAAAAGCAATCCTGCTCTACCTACATTCTCTCCCCTCCTCTCTCGGAGGCAATGAGTTTGGTGGGGTGCAGTTCCAGTAGGTGACGATAGTGCTGTGGTACTTCACCCAAGTGTTTGTTTTTCAGTGAATGTCGGTAGGCTATTCGACCATGTGGGCAGGGTAACAATTGTAACCAAGCCTGATCTCCCACTCCCGTCCTCATCCTATCCATCCGTCTTTGCCCAACACTTTCCAGCAGAAGTGGTTGGATAGTGATCAGAAGTAGGAAGCCTGGCTGGGGTTATTCCCCCCCACTCCCTCCTTAGGCCACGGTGCTGAGGTTAATTGCAGCGTCCCTAATGCTACACTGGCTGTGATCACCTAGCCCAGCGCAGACTGGAGGTGGAACCTGGGATTTTCCTGGTCTGTCTGCATTGATTGGTGTGTGGAACTGAGCCAGTTATTGAATGCTCCCCCCCTCCTGCCCTGTAGCTCTTACTGCCCCCGGATTTTCATTTCTACTCACATTCTTGCATGAGAAATGAAGTGGTGTGAGCGAGCACTGAGCTGTGACTTCCTGTCGCTGTATTAAAACCAGGTCAGGTCGACTCTGCCTTCTACTTGCTGATGTTAGCTGGGCCTGTTTAGAAAATAAATTGCTCTCTGGGTAGTTAATGAGTAACAGTGCTGTGGTGAGACCTTAACCAAGTCATAGGACTGGTGATGTGTAGCTCATATTCACTGAGATGTACTGTGATTAGGCACTCCACCTGTATGCCTGTACCCTGCTCTGTGTACACAGCACAGTACGCCAGTGTCTGTGCAATACCCTACCCTGCTCTCACACTCTTGTTCACATATCTAACCCAGTCCTGCTGGTTGTCGAGAGGCGGAATCCAAATCCGTGTCTTCCTCAGACGTCACTCTTGGAATGCCGCAGTCCCTTTTACTCACTGTACAGAAACTGGGATAATCCTGGATAATCCTGCCTTTTGCAGGAGAGGGATTAAAAAGCCGAGGGAATGCCCCCTACTCCCAGCCCGGTCAACATTGCACAGCAAGTCGGGACACGGATGGAGAGGCCTCAGGGCACAAGGAGCAGGAAGTCTACTGAAGGGGAAATAAAAGGACTTGCATTTACAAAGCATCTCATCACGTCCCAGAGTGATTCACATGCAATGAATCACTTTGACTGTAATTCAGTGTGTAATGTAGGTGAACCGGGGGCCATGGATGAAGAGGAGGTGGTTTGCAAATGGTCCCTGGGCAGTATTACGAGCATCACTGGTCTAACCTGTATTGGTGCTGTGTGTATAATAATTTAAATCTGGAGTTTCATGCGCCAGCAAGTTAAATGTCCAATCTTTAAATTTGAGTCATAGGAATTGATATCCAGAGTCTCGTAAAACAGTCCTGTAACATTCATGTGACACACAGGATCTGTTTTACCGTGACCATTGCTCTGAATTTTTTCTTTTGTACCTCCTAAGTTGCCAATACACCTTCATACCTCTCTAGGGAATCAAGACATAGCGCACTGCCCCCTACTCTAACGGATTCTTTTTCCCAGGACCGCAAATCTGTGGAGCTCCTCACCTCCTTCCATCTCCCCTTCCTCCTGCAATCTACAGGCTTCCAAATCCCAAACTCATTGTCACCTAACCACCCGCCCCCCCCCCCACTCCTGATTTACCTTGTCTTCTCTTTCAGGAAGTATTTACCTTTAGCTGCACATCACAATGTAAATATCCCGTTCACCCATGATTGCTACATTCAGCTAATGTAAAAGCCCCGTTCACCTGTGATTGGCTGCATGTAGCAATGTAAAATCCCCATTGTCCCGTGAGATTGGCTGCATGTTGCAGTGCAAATGCCCAAAATGCAAAATGAGCACCTGCTGGCCACCTTGCTGCTGATGGAAGCAGCGGCCCGCTCCCAGGGCAGAAGGGGGCCCACTCTTTTCACTCAGCATCTCACCGGTCACTCTGAGTGCTTCAAAAAACAGTGAAACGGGAAGTCTAATGCCAGGGATGAATTTATCATTTCTGGTTGGTTGAGCTCGTCATGTTGGGAGTTACTAACAGCCTAGGGTTGCCAACTCTGGTTGAATGTATTCCTGGAGATTTCATCACGTGGCCGCCTGCCTTCAACTGCCCCACCCCCATGGAGCTTTTACAACACTACATGCAGCCAGTCGTGGGTGAACGGGGCTTTTACATCACTACATTCAGCCAATCACGGGTCCATCCACACAATGCCCCACCTTCCTGTGCCATTTGGAAAGCGAAAAGACTCTTCATTACCCAGTTGGATAATTCTTGACTGTCAGTCAAACAGTCTTTTTCCCAACCCCAGTATTTGTATAATTAATAAACAGAAGTGTTCAAAGAAAATGAAAAAAACATACAATTATTTTTTAACGTCGCTATGATTTTTCTCTCCCAGTTTGCTCGCAGCCATGTCCTTTAGCTTAATCTTCAATTCCTGGAGACTCCACGCCAATCCTGGAGGGTTGGCAACCCTATAGCAGCCACTTTGTCCCATCACCTGCTGCGCACAGGCTTTACAAATACTCTAAAGAGCGGATCTTCCCATGGCTCAGTGGTAACACTCTTGCCTGCCCTCTCAGGTGGGTGTAAAAGATCCCACGGCACTATTTGAAGAAAGGCAGGGGAATTCTCCCCAGTTTCCTGGCTAACATTTATCTGTCAATCAGTGCCTTAAAAAAAAACAGATGATCTGATCATTATCACATAGCTGCTTGTGGGACCTTGCTGTGTGCAAATTGCCTACTGCATTTCCTACATTACAACAGTGGCTACACTTCAAAACTACTTCGTTGGTTGTAAAGCGCTTTGGGATGTCCTGAGATTGTGAAAGGCGCTGTATAAATGCAAATTATTTCTTTATTTCTTTCTTCCTACATGGTTTGTATGTGATCCTGAACTTCCACTGCTCCCTTTGTTTCATTGTTTTCCCCGACTTTACTCTTCACCTCCCTTGGGATCATGTGATCTGAGAAGTGAGAGATTGGGGTGGAGGAGATGAGGAAGCAGTCATGTGACCGCTCCACAAAGCAATATGTGGGGAGGTATTTACGTCGCCATCTTCATATACAGCAAGGCCTCCATAGTGCATAAAGGGGACAGGACTACACGTAAGCCCGTGTTGAAACCAAATAAACAAGGTAATGATTACTTGCTGTTTTCTGCCTGTACAAATATGTAATTTGTGCACGTGCACAAGTAATGTGTCTCTCACAGAGTTGGATTTGAAAGGTTTCAGCTGGGCAAATAGTCAAAACTGGTGCTGGCTTACCAAACTCTGTATCTTTTGTAGTTGAGGAATGTACGCATGGAATGTCTACTCACTGAAGTGAAACATTCAATGCACTTTTAATGCTGTTGCACCTGTTGTTTTCATTGTCAGCTGGTAGCCTCGAACAAATGGGTCTGGTACTTGTCGGCAGGAATTGGGCCTTGTAACAGCAGTATTGTCGATGTGGTTGTACGACCTGGTCCTGGTGACAGCAGTGATGTCAGTATTTGGTGGCAGGGCCTGGGCTTAGCAACATTGGTGTTGTCTTCACGTGGCTTTGGGACCTAGGCCTTGTGACATCAGTATTGTCCATATGTGGTGGTGGGTGCTGGGCCTAGTGGTAGAAGTGATGTTAGTGTGCTTGTTTAGTGCGTTATTGTGTGAAATATCACACTAAAGGTTGTATATTTGCTTATAAGTTGCATCAATATGCTGCTTGTGTGATCTCCATTCATCCCTTAAAATTGTTCTTGCCAACACTTGCAACTACCAGTACTTCACCCCAGTGTTAATACAATTTGAATTACTCTTCGCATACGACCCAAATTTGCAAGGACAGAATGTTTAATCGTAATGCCGGGTGAGTTAGAGTGGACGTAGTGCATGGGGTTTCTCGTTTCTACGTTGACCAGCCTGTGGTTTTCTGCTGTTAAAGCCTGTTAAATGGAAAATACCTGGCAATATGGAAACTTCTCGCCCACCTTCACGCAGGGCAAAACTAGCGGGGGAGTCAGGACACCCCCGGCCCCCCCAATTACTTTGAGGTCAGCGAACGCATCTTTGGAGGACCGCCTCTATTTCGTTCCCAGGAACCTTGTCGGCCTCCATATTCGGTTTGCAGGTCTATGCGTTTCCTGGCTCAGCCTTCCGACTGGGTAGGTCGGCATTCCCCCAGTTTCCCAGCATAGTCCTCTTCCTGCCAAGTTGGCCAAATCTAACTCCGCCACTGCCTTCCCGCTGTACTCCAATACTATGACAGGTTGGACAAAGTACGAAACCTGCAGCCGCCTCCTGTCTGTTGTGGGACTCCCCTCTGATGGAGTTCAAGGCTCCTGGTTTTACTTGGGGGACACGGCAGCGGAGTTTAACTGTGTTTCATTCACCCTGTTTTAAAGAGAGACATTTTCAGTGAGTCGAGGGAGCAGGGGAAGAGGTTTGAGGGAACTTAGCTTGTCTGGTTAAATTAAAGTCAATGATGCACGGCGGGCAGCTCAGAAAATGCGCTGTTGATCGTGCATTTTGGCAGTCCAAGCGCCTTGTGTGGATTCGCCTGCTGGGCTGGGATTGCCGTTTGCGCGATTAACGTGACACAGGTTCTCCAATGTTGTTCAGTGTCTTGAGCTTCTGCCTTGGAAGCCTTCCACCTTCCTGCTGTAACAGATCATAGTAACATTCCTACATTTCAACAGTGACGACACTTCAAAAGTACTTCATTGGCTGTAAAGTGCTTTGGGACACCCTGAGGGTTGTGAAAGGTGCTATATAAATGCAAGTCTGCTTTCATTAGAACAGGAGCAGGCCATTCAGCTCCTTGAGCCTGCTTTGGCATTCAGTTAGATCATGGCTAATCTGTACTTCAACTCCATTTTCCCACCTTTGCTCCATATCCCTTGATACCCTTACCTAACAAAAATAAAGAGCATCCTTCAGAGACTGTTTAAAGGTGCTGTTGGAAAGTGGTGGTTGTGACTAAGTTAGCTTAATCCTGATCAGGCTAACTCTCTGACTCCACCACAGCGAGAGATCAGGGTTTGAGTCGCAGCACAGAGCGTCCACTATGTGAAATAGAAAGCTCTGCTGGAGGAACTTTGTGCAACACCTTTTAAACCTTAAGCCAAATAACGTGAAGCAAGGCCCTCTCATACTCGTTTGTTGCACTTCAGCTGTTTATTACGTGATTTCCTTCGTTACCACCTCCTCTGTTGCGAGAGAGGTCTTCCCACGAGCCACAGCCTGGACCATGCCAGATTAGCCCACCGGCTAGTCGTTGAGCTGGGGCTGCTTACCAAACCAGCCCCCCTCCCCCCAATCTTGGCTCCATACCTGCAAATCCCTGCACATGGCACATTCCTGATCTTCGAACGGGTTTGAGAGCATGGCAGTTGAGAGCTGGGCTCCTGGTTGGTGAGGTTACTTTATGTTGATTTGTTGGATTTGCACCAGTGTTGTCCAATAGAAATCGCTGACTAGCCACAGGTGAGGCTACGGCATCACCGTTTTAGCCACATGCACTAATTTTAGTAGAAAACGCCGTACACATAATACAGGTCAATGTACTTCATGTGTGTATGTTTACTTAACAAACATCTACCACCATTCGGTACCCAAGGAAGTAAAGCACTCTCAACAATCAAAAAAACGCTCGCACACTCTGCCGTACCATTTTACCAACAAACTCATATAAAGGTTAAAGTATCCATGCAAACACGTGTGAATATGAGTATTGAGATCGCACACCCAACAACAGTGTCTATTACTCATTTTTGATTAATCAGAAATTTCAATTAACCACATCCGATTCCCAATTAGCAATGTGTGGTTAGTGGTTAAGGTATTGGACAACGCTGGTTGACGGTGCAGTCAGCGATTGGATGTAGGGCGATATGTTCACTCTTGATCTCGTATTGCTGTAGTTCTATCTTCATCATAATGTGATCATTCATCCTCTCCCCACTCCTGTGTCTGTTATTGGATCTGGTCCTCTGGACAGCAACCCCATCCAAACATGGCTGTAATGTGAACTTGGCGATAAATTACAGCCGAGCGACCTTCTGCACCTGACTCATTGGTTCCTTCTCTTCCACCTCCTCCCAGCCAACCCTGGATTTAAATTGTGCGCAGTGTGTAATTTCAGTGAATGCACTACTGAGGATCAGGAGAAAGCTGGTCCAAGATTTCCTAACTGACTGAAGCAGCTGTGTGACTCATTGCATGTCAGGGAAGGGCACGTGTGAGCATGGAATTTGTGAACAGTGCAGCTCCAGCATTAGAAATGAGCGAGTGCTAGAGGAACAGGACCGCGAGCTTCGGCTCTGCACAGTTTCCGTCTTTTATTTTTCCTCTTCTGCCTGAGGACCAGAGGGGAAAAAAAAGTCCTCAACTTCAGGATTTGCGGGGATCCGAGTTGGTGTGCGGCATGATGGAGCTTGCACCACGGGCCAGCTTGGCTGGCCTCCCATCTTCCACCCTCTGTAAACTTGAGCTCATCTAGAACTCTGCTGCCTGACTCGCACCAAGTCCCCTGTGCTAGCTGACCTACATTGGTTCCCGGTCTGGGAACGCCTCGATTTAAAAATTCTCATCCTTGTGTTCAAATCTCTCCATGGCCTCATCCCTCCCTATCCCTGTAACAACCTCCAGCCCTATATCCCTCCGCGATCTCTGCGCTCCTCCAATTCTGGCTTTGTGCATCCCTGATTTCCATCGCTCCACCATTGGCGGTGGAGCCTTCAGCTGCCTAGGCCCTAAGCTCTGGAATTCCCTCCCTAAACCCCTCTCCTCCTTTAAGACACTCCTTAAAACCTACCTCTGACCAAGCTTTTAGACCAAGCTGTCCTAATATCTCCTTATCTGGCTTGGTGTCAACTTTTGTTCGGTTACGCTCCTGTGAAGCGTCTTGGGATGTTTTACTACATGAAAGGCGCCATATAAATGCAAGTTGTTGTTGTATGGAGGCGTCACGGCAGAACCCAATCCCATCCTCAGCTGATGTGGATCACCATGTGACAGCCCTACCCACGGTCCCGGCGGCAATGGAGGCTTATAGACATGTCAGCAAAGGCTGCCTCTCTGAGCTCCTTGGAATTGCATCACCCACATTCTCTGTGACCTCATTTGCATCTGTTAGTCATTTTTTCTTAGGATGTGGGCACGGTCACATTTTTTTTTGCCCATCCCTTGTAGCCATAGTGATCGTTTTTATATAGCTGAGCCACTTAAGTGGGCATTGAGTCAACAGCATGGGGTGGGACTGGAGTCACACATAGCCCAGACTGGGTGGGACTTTAGTGAACCAGTTGAGCAGCTTTCATGGTAATTTTTTTTCTGGTGCAATTATTTATTTCATAGCTTGCATTGGTGGGATTTGAACTCTCGACCTCTGGGATGCTAGTCCAGCACCATAACCACTAGGTTATGTACCTGCGGAGACTGTGCTGAGAGACAGAGGTCTGCATTGTTCAAAGAACAATGAGCCCTGGGTGGGGGGGGGGTGGGGAGTAGGGTTGCCAGCTCTAGTTGGATGTTTTCCTTGAGGTTTCATCACATGACTTCCAACTGCCCCATCCCCTGCCCTCACACCATTGGTCTCCCTACATGTCCATCCTTGCACGCCAATTGGAAGGAGAACTCTGTAACCCGATTAGATGATCCTTGACTCTTAATCAAGATTTCCGCCCCATCTCCAATATTTTTATAACTAATAAACAAAAGTGTTAAAAGAAAATTTTATGCCCCTATAATTTTTCTCCCGGATTATGAACATACGAAAGTGACAGACAGGAAAAGACACACTGGTCCATCTAGTCTGTCCCATACTATATAGAATTACATAGACTCTGCAGCACCGAAACAGGCCATTTGGCCCAACTGGTCAATGCTGGTGTTTATGCTCCACACGTGCCTCCTCCCACCCTACTTCACCTAACCCTCTCAACATAAACTTCTATTGTGTACTTATCTAGCATCCCCTTAAATGCATTTATGCTATTCACCTCAACTACTTCATGTTGTATTGAATGGCACATTCTCACCACTCTCTGGGCGACCAACATCACTAAAACAGATTATCTGGACATGATCACATTGGTGTTTGTGGGACCTTGCTGTGCGCAAATTGGCTGCCACATTTCCTACATTACAACTGTGACTACACTTCAAAAGTACTTAATTGGCTGTAAAGCACTTTGGGACATCATGAGGTTGTGAAAGGCGCTATATAAATGCAAGTTCGTTCTTTCTTTAAAGAAGGTTCTCCTGAATTCCTTAATGGACTTATTACTGACTATAAAGTACACCCTTGGATGTATCCATTCATGAGTGCCCATTTCGAGTTTTCATGTTGCTCGCCAACTAGTTACATCCAGCGATATCATAGGATTGGGAAGGCATGGGGGTCCAAGATGTACTTAATGGTCTTAAAATGGCAGAATGAACCAAGCGGATCCCATGCAGGAGCGACAAATAAAATATAAAGAACAAAAAAAAATAACAAAATAATATAAATGGCCAAAAATTAAGCCAGTGATAGAATATTGATTCTGAAAGCAATAATTACACATAATGCATAGAAACATGAATGGCAGTAAACACAATATTTGAACGTCTTAAAATTGTAGAATGTTGACACCGCCCCAGCATAGAATCTCATCTCGGTCCCCTGGTGTAGATCCAGTATTCCGCAATTCAAGCAGCTAGCGGTGTGCGGACTACACAGTGAGCTGCTGAGAGTTGGTACGTGTGGGAGTTTAAGGGTTAATCTCTTTAAATCTAGTGCATATTGCTTCAACTGTTTAAGTTCAATTGCTTTCAACTGTTTAAGTTCAATTTTAAAGTGTAAATTTTTAAGTTTCTGTCAGGCTTCAGCAGAGAGAGCTGCTGTAGCAAGTTAATTGGTTAGCTAGATTAAACTAGTACTTGAAGGTGGGGCAGGCCTGACTTATCTGAGTCACAAACTGTAGAAATACAGGGGCTTGTCAGTGCAAACTGCACGGTGTGCGGACTACACAGTGTAAGCTGCTGAGAGTTGGTACGTGGGGGAGGGAGGTGCTGCTTTGCCTTGCTTTTCTGACCTTTTTCCCCAGAGCGGCAGTGGACCTGAGAGTAGAAGACTGAGATTGGGGAATAAAAGCAGCAGCAGACCTGCAACAAGAGACAACTACTGTGCGACGTCACAGGTGAGGGAGCAGAGTATAAAAGGGGAGACCTAGAGCGGGAAGAGAGTCTGAGAGTCTAAGGCAAGTCATGGCAGCAAAGCTCGCACCCGTGATATGCTCCTCCTGCACTATGTGGGAAGTCATGGACACTACCAGTGTCACTGGCGACCATGTGTGCAGGAAGTGTGTCCAGCTGCAGCTACTGGCTAACCGTCTTTCGGAGCTGGAGCTGCAGGTGGATTCACTGTGGCACATCCGTGATGCTGAGACTGTCGTGGATAGCACGTTCAGTGAGGTGGTCACACCGCAGGTAAAGATTACGCAGGCAGAAAGGAAATGGGTGACCACCAGGCAGAGTAAAAGGACTAGGCAGGTAGAGCAGGAGTCCCCTGGGGCCATCTCTCTCTCAAACAGATATTCTGCTTTAGATACTGTTGGGGGAGATGGCTTATCAGGGGAAAGCAGCAAAAGCCAGGTTCGGGGCACCACAGGTGTCTCTGCTGCACAGGAGGGGAGGAAGAAGAGTGGCAGGGCTATAGTGATTTGGGATTCGATTGTAAGGGGAACAGATAGGCGTTTCTGCGGCCGCAAAAGTGACTCCAGGATGGTATGTTGCCTCCCTGGTGCTAGGGGGCTGTAGTGGGGGGAGAAGCTAAATGCGATTAAAATCACTAAGGAATTGGTACTCAGTAAATTAATGGGACTCAAGGCAGATAAATCCCCTGGACCTGATGGCTTACATCCTAGGGTCTTGAGGGAAGTGGCAGTAGGGATTGTGGGATTGTGGATGCTTTGGTGGTAATTTTCCAAAATTCTCTGGACTCGGCAGATTGGAAAACTGCTAATGTAACACCCTTATTTAAAAAGGGTAGTAGACAGAAGGCTGGAAATTATAGACCAGTTAGCCTAACATCTGTGGTGGGTAAAATTTTGGAGTCTATTATTAAGGTGACAATAGCGGAACATTTGGATAAACATAATTTAATAGGACAAAGTCAGCATGGCTTTACGAAGGGGAAGTCATGTCTGACAAATTTGCGTGAGTTCTTTGAGGACATAACGTACAGGGTGGATAAAGGGGAACCAGTGGACGTAGTGTATTTAGACTTCCAGAAGGCATTTGACAAGGTGCCACATAAGATTATTGCTCAAGATAAAGAATCACTGGATTGGGGGTAATATTCTGGCATGGGTGGAGGATTGGTTATCTAACAGGAAGCAGAGAGTTGGGATAAACGGTTCATTCTCGGACTGGCAACCAGTAGCCAGTGGTGTTCTGCAGGGGTCGGTGCTGGGTCCCCAACTCCTTACAATCTATATTAACGATTTGGAGGAGGGGACCGGGTGTAACATATCAAAGTTTGCAGATGATACAAAGATGGGAGGGAAAGTAGAGAGTGAGGAGGACATAAAAAACCTACAAGGGGATATAGACAGGCTGGGTGAGTGGGCGGAGATTTGGCAGATGCAATACAATATTGGAAAATGTGAGGTTATGCACTTTGGCAGGAAAAATCGGAGAGCAAGTTATTATCTTAATGGCGAGAAACTGGAAAGTACTGCAGTACAAAGGGATCTGGGGGTCCTAGTGCAAGAAAATCAAAAGGTTAGTATGCAGGTGCAGCAGGTGATCAAGAAGGCCAACGGAATGTTGGCGTTTATTGCTAGGGGGATAAAATATAAAAACAGGGAGGTATTGCTGCAGTTATATAAGGTATTGGTGAGACCGCACCTGGAATACTGCATGCAGTTTTGGTCTCCGTACTTGAGAAAAGACATACTTGCTCTCGAGGCAGTACAAAGAAGGTTCACTCGGTTAATCCCGGGGATGAGGGGGCGGACATATGAGGAGAGGTTGAGTAGACTGGGACTCTACTCATTGGAGTTCAGAAGAATGAGAGGCGATCTTATTGAAACATATAAGATTGTGAAGGGGCTTGATCGGGTGGATGCGGTAAGGATGTTCCCAAGGATGGGTGAAACTAGAACTAGGGGGCATAATCTGAGAATAAGGGGCTGCTCTTTCAAAACTGAGATGAGGAGAAACTTCTTCACTCAGAGGGTAGTAGGTCTGTGGAATTTGCTGCCCCAGGAAGCTGTGGAAGCTACATCATTAAATAAATTTAAAACAGAAATAGACAGTTTCCTCGAAGTAAAGGGAATTAGGGGTTACGGGGAGCGGGCAGGAAATTCAACATGAATTTAGATTTGAGGTTAGGATCAGATCAGCCATGATCTTATTGAATGGAGGAGCAGGCTCGAGGGAGCGATTGGCCTACTCCTGCTCCTATTTCTTCTTATGTTCTTATATAGTTATGAGTTTCTGAAGGAGGGAGAGAAGTAATATTTAGAGACTTGTGGTGCCTGGCGACAGGAGACGCCAAGCGATTTGGCAGAGTACTTTTTGTCCGTGGCATGCTGACATCCAGCAGATGGGGATGTTGTTTATCCGGATAAATCCCATCCGGTACCAATTTGTTCTTTTATAATTCCCTCCTGTCTGAGGTGATCACCAGAGATCACCTAAGAGTGTGTTATGTGATGCACTGTTTTGCGGAACCACAGCCACTGCATCAGAGAACTTCCCAAGAATGTTGCAGTTAAGGTTGTTGATACGTGTGAACAGCAGCCGTTTGAATGCTAGATGAGTTGTGGTAGGATGGCGGAGTTGCACGACTACAACCGTACCTATGATCTCCAGACATACTAAACAGACAACAGCACATAAGCAAGTTGTTACCCAGGCTCTTTGCTTTGCCTCAGGAAACCTGAGCACTTGACCAAGGACGAGAGTGTCACACGTACCCCACGCTGATCTCCGCAGAACACCCAGCCCTAAGTTCTCTGAACAGCCCATTTAGCCAACGTTTGTATGTTGTTACCGGCGGGACCACGAGGAGGCAGGGCTCACTGCGACCGAGAACTGACTAGGGTTACGGCTACAAAACTATGACTCTCTCAGCATCTGAATTAAGAGAGTCATAGTTACTCCTGCTATACTTATGACCCCTAGTTTTGGTCTCCCCCACAAGCGGAAACATTTTGTCTATGTCTACCCTATCAAACCCCTTCATAATTTTAAAGACCCCTATTAGGTCACCCCTCAGCCTTCTCTTTTCTGGAGAAAAGAGCCCCAGCCTGTTCAGTCTTTCCTGATAGTGAGATATAGTTCTGATGCCTTACAATGCAGACACTCCCTACCCTCCCGAAGCCGTGTAATCTCTGGGTTACTCACAGCAGGGTCCTCGAGATGAATCTTTAATTCCTGTCGTCTCCAGGACAATCCTGGAGAGGTTTAAAACTCTACCTGTGAACTTTTTTTTTTATTATTCGTTCATGGGATGTGGGCGTCGCTGGCAAGGCCGGCATTTATTGCCCATCCCTAATTGCCCTCGAGAAGGTGGTGGTGAGCCGCCTTCTTGAACCGCTGCAGTCCGTGTGGTGACGGTTCTCCCACAATGCTGTTAGGAAGGGAGTTCCAGGATTTTGACCCAGCGACAATGAAGGAACGGCGATATATTTCCAAGTCGGGATGGTGTGTGACTTGGAGGGGAACGTGCAGGTGGTGTTGTTCCCATGCGCCTGCTGCCCTTGTCCTTCTAGGTGGTAGAGGTCGCGGGTTTGGGAGGTGCTGTCGAAGAAGCCTTGGCGAGTTGCTGCAGTGCATCCTGTGGATGGTGCACACTGCAGCCACAGTGCGCCGGTGGTGAAGGGAGTGAATGTTTAGGGTGGTGGATGGGGTGCCAATCAAGCGGGCTGCTTTATCTTGGATGGTGTCGAGCTTCTTGAGTGTTGTTGGAGCTGCACTCATCCAGGCAAGTGGAGAGTATTCCATCACACTCCTGACTTGTGCCTTGTAGATGGTGGAAAGGCTTTGGGGAGTCAGTAGGTGAGTCACTCGCCGCAGAATACCCAGCCTCTGACCTGCTCTCGTAGCCACAGTATTTATATGGCTGGTCCAGTTCAGTTTCTGGTCAATGGTGACCCCCAGGATGTTGATGGTGGGGGATTTGGCGATGGTAATGCCGTTGAATGTCAAGGGGAGGTGGTTAGACTCTCTCTTGTTGGAGATGGTCATTGCCTGGCACTTATCTGGCGCGAATGTTACTTGCCACTTATCAGCCCAAGCCTGGATGTTGTCCAGGTCTTGCTGCATGCAGGCTCGGACTGCTTCATTATCTGAGGGGTTGCGAATGGAACTGAACACTGTGCAGTCATCAGCGAACATCCCCATTTCTGACCTTATGATGGAGGGAAGGTCATTGATGAAGCAGCTGAAGATGGTTGGGCCAAGGACACTGCCCTGAGGAACTCCTGCAGCAATGCCCTGGGGCTGAGATGACTGGCCTCCAACAACCACTACCATCTTCCTTTGTGCCAGGTATGACTCCAGCCACTGGAGAGTTTTCCCCCTGATTCCCATTGACTTCAATTTTACTAGGGCTCCTTGGTGCCACACTCGGTCAAATGCTGCCTTGATGTCAAGGGCAGTCACTCTCCCCTCACCTCTGGAATTCAGCTCTTTTGTCCATGTTTGGACCAAGGCTGTAATGAGGTCTGGAGCCGAGTGGTCCTGGCGGAACCCAAACTGAGCATCGGTGAGCAGGTTATTGGTGAGTAAGTGCCGCTTGATAGCACTGTCGACGACACCTTCCATCACTTTGCTGATGATTGAGAGTAGACTGATGGGGCGGTAATTGGCCGGATTGGATTTGTCCTGCTTTTTGTGGACAGGACATACCTGGGCAATTTTCCACATTGTCGGGTGGATGCCAGTGTTGTAGCTGTACTGGAACAGCTTGGCTAGAGGCGCAGCTAGTTCTGGAGCACAAGTCTTCAGCAATTGCGACCCAGGTGTGCGGTACAGTCTCCAGCAGCTTATATATTGCATGTTAGTGGCACCGGCTCCCGATGCACCTCAGCTTGGAGTAAATCTCCCGAAGATGGCTGGGTGAAGAACTGGCCATCCTGGCTTACTGGCCTTAACGAATCTCATCGGGTTTACTTTTGGGGTAAAGCAAAGAAAGAACTTGCGTTTATTTAGCGCCTTTCACGATCTCATGACGCCCCAAAGCGTTTTACCAGTCAATGAAGTACTTTTGAAGTGCAGTGGCTGTTGTAAGAAACATGGCAGCTAAAATTGCACACAACAGGGTCCCTCATACAGCAATGAGATTAATGAGCAGATAATCTGCTTGTGATGTTGGTTAAGGGATCAATATTGGCCAGGGTGATCGGCCCTGCTCTTTGAAAAGTACCTTGGGATCTTTTACGTCCACCTGAGAGGGCAGACGGGGCCTCAGTTTAAAGTTTCATCTGAAAGACGGCATCTCCGACAGTGCAGCACTCCCTCAGTACTGCACTGGGGAGTCAGCCTGGATTATGAGCTCAGGTGCCTGAAGTGGGACTTGAACCCACAAATTCAAGTAGCACTCGGCCGAACAAGGCACGTAGCCCAGGGACCAGGGGCACTTGAGTGGTTTGCTATAAAATCAGCTTCTCTTGGTGAGGATCACGGGCACTGTGCATTACGTCGGAGTGATTTGTGGTGTGAGCTGGTTTGGTGTGGGTCAGGTGGTTGTGAGGAAGAGTGATGTGGAAGAGTCACTAAAATAAACGAGCATGCTCATTGCAGCCACTGTGTCTCAAAAGATAATGCCCCATTTGTTTTTTTTAACAATAGGACACATTTGCAGTCCCTGTTTGTGTGAAATAATAGTTTTTTTCCTACAGTGTAAACAATTTAAACTGTACTCCACAGAGGATTCCAGTGCACACAGTGTGATTAGAGTGGGGCAGTGTTTGTTCCACACTGACTTTAAATTCAGACTTTAAAAGATCATTCGCAGCTCATGCTGCACCAGCCTCTCACCTGTTGGCAGGACAACAGCAACCGCTTGCATTTATATAGCATCTTTATTGTAGAAAAGTGTCCCAAGGCGCTTCACCAAAGCGTAATCAGACACTGATCGACGCTGAGCCAAAGGAGACGTTAGATGGGATGACTAAAAGTCTGGTCAAATAGGTGGGGTTTAAAGATGGTCTTAAAGGCGGAGAGGTTTAGGGAGGGATTTCAGAGCTTGGGGCCAAGGCGGCTGAAGGCATCGCTGCCGATGGCGGGGTAAAGGGAGTGGACGTTGCACAAGAGTCCAGAGTTGGAGGAACGCAGAATTCTCAGAGGGTTGTCGTGCTGGAGCAGTTTAGAGATAGGGAGGGGCAAATGTGAGCTTTTAAAATTTGAGGCGTTGAACTGAGAACCAACATAGGACCTTTGTCTCTAGAGCCTTGCCTGCTAATGCCTCGTCCCTTGGCTGCTGAAACTTTCGTTACCTCAAAGGTCGATTTCTCAAGTGCTGCCCTTAATGGGCTCCTCGCCTCCAACCTTCCCAAACTTCAGCTAATCCAGAAAAAAAGGTTCTCTAGCACTCTAGCCAGTTCTGCTGGCTCCTTTTGAATCAATTGCAGAATCCTTTGTTTTCAAATCCCTTCTGTGGCCTTGTCCCACCCTATTTGGGTAATCTACTTCCTGTATCCCACCATTTCCCTGGCTCTGGATTATTGCTTGTTCCCTGCTACCACCAAAGACTGATCTTTCAGCCATTGTACCCCTGACTTTGGAATCCTCTTCTAAAACCACATTGCCTTCAAAAGCCTCCTTTAAAAAAAATCTATCACTTTAACTGTGCCTTCAGTTTCCTTCCTAGTTTCCTTCCTTCCTTCCCCTCCCAACTCCTGCTTGATGCCCGCGAATTACCTTATGAGACGCACTGTAAACATTAAGTCACGGTTTGCTCGCTGCGTAACTGTACAGAGCTGCCATTTATTCAGCACGTTAAGGGTTAATGTGTTTGGAACTGTCCTTGCTGTTCATGGAGAGAGCACTCACAAATGATTCACACTGCTCTGAATTCTCAATTGTTGGGTATTTGGTGGGGGGGGGGGGGGGGGAAAGATAAGTTGTGAATGTCACATTTGCTCTCATGCACGCTCACGCCCCATGCATTCTAATTCAACTAGAATCATTTTCTGCAGGTGCTAATGTCCCTTTAATTTGATTTTTCAAATCCTTTTGCTCCAGGATAGTCCAGTGGAGGAGGCCCATTGGTCTGTAGGATTAGTTTGGGAACCACTCGACCCCCCCCCCACCTTTGCCTTGTGAGGTTAACTCTGATGGCCAGCGCTGTGTTGGAGGCAGCCTTGTGATGTAAATGCCCCAGTTTAAATCCCCTCCGATTTCTGGTTGGACATATTTCGGGAGGTTTCATGATGTGATCTGCCACCTCCAACTGCCCCGCTCCCGCCATTGGTCATCTGTCCTCGTGACGCCCCGCCTTCCCACGCCAATTGGAGAGTGGACCCCAATTGGATGATTCTTGGCCATTTTTTCCCACTCCGATAATTTTTTAATTCCCCCTATGACTTTTCTCCCGGGTTGCTCGCAGCAGTGTCACATTCATTCCTGAAGCCTCCAGGACAATCCGAGAAGGTTGGTAGCCCTCGCCTCGGGTTGTGATTTTACCATCACCCCCCCACCCCCCATTGGCATTTGCCTGCCATTTTGATTTCAGCAGCAGGTAGATTGAGTGCTCAGCTAACTGAGCTAATGAAGGGGGGGTTGGGTTGGCAAGAAAGAAAGACTTGTATTTATATAGTGCCTTTCGTGTCCTCAGGACGCCATAAAGCTCTTCACAGCCAATCAAGTACTTTTTGAAGTGAAGTTGCTGTTGTAATGTAGGAAACGCTGCAGCCAATTTCTACACGGCAAGCTCCCAGTAATGGGATAAATGACCAGATAACCTGTTTTGGTTGGTTGAGGGATAAGTATTGGCCAGGACACACAAGAAATCTCCCCAGCTCTTCTTCAAATAGGGATCTTTTACGTCCACCTGAGAGGGCAGACGGGGCCTCGGTGTAACATCTCATCCGAAGGAGGGCACCTCCGACAGTGCAGCACTTCCTCAGTACTGCACTGACGTGTTAGCGAGATTATGTGCTCAAGTCTGGAACGGGGCTTGAACCCATGACCTGACTCAGAGGCGAGAGTGCTCCCATTAAGCCATGGCTGACATCTGGAAAGAAGAGAGATGCTTACATTTATAAACCCCTTCGACTCCTGTTAGCTATAGATCACCTCTGTACTTTAGGGTTTTTTTTGTTAAACTATTCAAACTAATTGCGTAATCCTCAAGACAGGAAGAAAACAATAATACTGGGAAAGGAAACACATTAAGGCCATGTTCATCGATCCAGGCCATGTCCCCAGGAATAGGTGCTTTTTACATTTAAATGGTACCCCAGTGTGTAGGGCTCAAAGGGAGACCCATATGCTGCTCTCCCCATTTTTACCCCTCTTCCTCCTACCACTCCAAACTCTTTGCACTGGGGCTTATTAACTCTGATCACAGGAGAGTAGCGTCTGAGCGCAGTCTCTCTGCATTTACACTGCTAAAACTGGATCCCTTACCCCAGCGACAGAATCTGAGATCCATAAGAGGTATGACTGCAGAGGTGCCATTCTTTATGTCGGAGAGTGTAGCCGGTGTAGTCGATAGCGGACGTAACATGTCTTAACGTCAACAGCACTCCTTCAGAATAAAACTGCCTGTTGACATGAGGTGATTTATCCTGAGATACAGAGCTGTGTAAGCTGCCTTTGATGGGTTCTTTGCCATCTACTGTACAGTGGACTCTCTGTAAGCCTGCCATTAGGAGTCCCAGAGAAAGGGCATGCTTGTGAGGAGCCCCTTATGGAGTACGTTAAAACACTGGCTCTCTATTAATGAGGCGGCTATGAACAATGTGCTTTATATTGGAGGTAGTTCACTGTACAGTTGGATTGTATGATTGTTGACAGGAAGCTCTGGTGTTTTAGTAATCAAACATTTAACAAGTAACACTGTGTGTTGCGCATGTCCGGTGTATGAGCCGGTTTGACAGTAGTGGGTGTATCAGCCAAGCCCAAGCCTGTCTTCGCCTGATGTCCATTTAACATTGATTCTCGTTGAGAAACAGGAACCCTGGCTGATTTTCCCCCACCCTCGGCCCAAGGGTGCTAAGACCAATTGTAGTACCCAATCTCCACGATAGGTGAGGGACTTCAGACATGTGGAGAAACTGGAGTTGTTCTCCTTAAAGGTTATGGGGAGATTTAATAGAGGTGGTTTTTTTTTTATTCGTTTATGGGATGTGGCGTCGCTGGCAAGGCCAGCATTTATTGCCCATCCCTAATTGCCCTCGAGAAGGTGGTGGTGAGCTGCCTTCTTGAACCGCTGCAGTCCGTGTGGTGAAGGTTCTCCCACAGTGCAGTTAGGAAGGGAGTTCCAGGATTTTGATCCAGCGACGAAGAAGGAACGGCAATATATTTCCAAGTCGGGATGGTGTGTGACTTGGAGAGGAACATGCAGGTGGTGGTATTCCCATGTGCCTGCTGCCCTTGTCCTTCTAGGTGGTAGAGGGTGTGGGTTTGGGAGGTGCTGTTGAAGCCTTGGCAAGTTGCTGCAGTGCATCCTCTGGATGGTACACACTGTAGCTACGACGTGCCGGTGGTGAAGGGAATGAATGTGTAGGGTGGTGGATGGGGTGCCAATCAAGCGGGCTGCTTTGTCCTGGATGGTGTTGAGGTTCTTGAGTGTTGTTGGAGCTGCACTTATCCAGGCAAGTGGAGAATATTCTGTCACACTCCTGACTTGTGCCTTGTAGATGGTGGAAAGGCGAGTCAGGAGGTGAGTCACTCGCCGCAGAATACCCAGCCTCTGACCTGCTCTTGTCGCCGCAGTATTTATGTGGCTTGTCCAGTTAAGGTTCTGGTCAATGGTGACCCCCAGGATGTTGATGGTGGGGGATTTGGCGATGGTAATGCCATTGAATGTCAAGGGGAGGTGGTTAGACACTCGTTGTAGATGGCTGTTGTCTGGCGCGAATGCTTCTTGCCACTTATCAGCCCAAGCCTGAATGTTGTCCAGGTCTTGCTGTATGCAGGCACGGACTGCTTCATTATCTGAGGGGTTGCGAATGAAACTGAACACTGTGCAATCACCAGCGAACATCCCCATTTCTGACCTTATGGTGGAGGGAAGGTCATTGATGAAGCAGCTGAAGATGGTTGGGCCTAGGACACTGCCCTGAGGAACTCCTGCAGCAATGTCCTGGGGCTGAGATGATTGGCCTCCAACAACCACTACCATCTTCCTTTGTGCTAGGTATGACTCCAGCCATTGGAGAGTTTTCCCCCTGATTCCCATTGACTTCAATTTTACTGGGGCTCCTTGGTGCCACACTCGGTCAAATGCTGCCTTGATGTCAAGGCCAGTCACTCTCGCCTCACACCTGGAATTCAGCTCTTTTGTCCATGTTTGGACCAAGGCTGTAATGAGGTCTGGAGCCGAGTGATCCTGGCGGAACCCAAACTGAGCATCGGTGAGCAGGTTATTGATGAGTAAGTGCTGCTTGAAAGTACTGTTGCCGACACCTTCCATCACTTTGCTGATTGAGAGTAGACTGATGGTGCAGTAATTGGTCGGATTGGATTTGTCCTGCTTTTTGTGGACAGGACATAACTGGGCAATATTCTACGTTGTCGGGTGGATGCCAGTGTTGTAGCTGTACTGGAACAGTTTGGCTAGAGGCGTGGCTAGTTCTGGAGCACAAGTCTTGAGCACGACAGCCGGGATGTTGTCGGGGCCCATAGGCTTTTGATGTATCCAGTGCACTCAGCCGTTTCTTGATATCATGTGGAGTGAATCGAATTGGCTGAAGACTGGCTTCTGTGATGGTGGGGATATTGGGAGGAGGCTGAGATGGATCATCCACTCGGCACTTCTGGCTGAAGATGGTTGCAAACGCTTCAGCCTTGTCTTTTGCACTCACGTGCTGGACTCCGCCATCATTGAAGATGGAGATGTTCGCAGAGCCTCCTCCTGCCGTTAGTTGTTTAATTGTCCACCACCGTTCACGACTGGATGTGGCAGGACTGCAGAGCTTTGATCTGATCTGTTGGTTGTGGAATCTCCTAGCTCTGTCTGCAGCATGTTGCGTCTGCTGTTTAGCATGAATGTAGTCCTGTGGTGTAGCTTCACCAGGTTGGCACCTCATTTTTAGGTACGCTTGGTGCTGCTCCTGGCATGCTCTTCTATACTCCTCATTGAGCCATAGTTGATTCCCCTGGCTTGTTGGTAATGGTAGAGTGACGAATATGCCGGGCCATGAGGTTACAGATTGTGGTGGAATACAATTCTGCTGCTGCTGATGGCCCAAAACACCTCATGGATGCCCAGTTTTGAGCTGCTAGATCTGTTCTGAATCTATCCCATTTAGCACGGTGATAGTGCCACACAACACGTTGGATGGTGTGCTCAGTGCAAAGATGGGACTTCGTCTCCACGAGGACTGTGCGGTGGTCACTCCTACCAATACTGTCATGGACAGATGCATCTGCGACAGGTAGATTGATGAGGACGAGGTCAAGTAGGTTTTTCCCTTGTGTTGGTTCACTCGCCATCTGCCACAGGCCCGGTCTGGCAGCTATGTCCTTCAGGACTCAGCCAGCTCGGTCAGTAGTGGTGTTACTGAACCACTCTTGGTGATGGACGTTGAAGTTCCCCACCCAGAGTACATCCTGTGCCCTTGCTACCCTCAGCGCTTCCTCCAAGTGGTGCTCAACGTGGAGCAGGACTGATTCATCAGTTGAGGGAGGGTGGTAGGTTGCAATCAGCAGGAGATTTCCTTGCCCATGTTTGACCTGATGCCGTAAGATTTCATGGGGTCCGGAGTCAATGTTGAGGACTCCCAGGGCCACTCCCACCTGACTCTGTCACTGTACTGCCACCTCTGGTGGATCTGTCCTGCCGGTGGGACAGGACATACCCAGGGATGGTGATGGAAGAGTCTGGGACGTTGGCTGAAAGGTATGATTCTGAGAGTATGGCTATGTCAGGCTGTTGCTTGACTAGTCTGTGGGACAGCTCTCCCAATTTTGGCACAAGTCCCCAGATGTTAGTGAGGAGGACTTTGCAGGGTCGACTGGACTTGGTTTGGCTGTGTTGTGTCCGGTGCTGGGTGGTCCGTCTGGTTTTATTCTTATGACTTTTTGTAGTGAGATTGTACAACTGAGTGGCTTGCTAGGCCATTTCAGAGGGTGATTAAGAATCAACAATATATTGCTGTGGGTCTGGCTTCACATATAGGCCAGACCAGGAAAAGACGGCAGTTTTCCCTTCCTAAAGGACATTAGTGAATCAGGTGGGTTTTTATGACAATCTGGTAGTTTCATGGCCACCATTACTGATTCCAGATTTTTATTTAATTGAATTTAAAATCCCCAGCTGCCATGGCGGGATTTGAACTCATGACTCCGGATTATTGGTTCTGGACTCTGGATTACTAGACAAGTAACATAACCACTATGCTACCGTACCCTTCAAAATGCTGAAATGTTCTGATAGAGTAAATAAGGAGAAACTGTTTCCAGTGGCAAGATGAGTCGGTAACCAGAGGACACAGATTGAAGATAATTGGCAAAAGAAGCAGAAGGTACATGAGGAGAAATTTTTTTTACGCAGCGAGTTATGATCTGGAATGCATCGCCTGAAAGGGTGATTGAAGCAGATTCAATAGTAACTTTTTCAAAAGGGAATTAAATACTTGAAAAGGAGAAATTTGCAGGGTTATGGGGAAAGAGCAGGGGAGTGGAACTATTTGTTTAGCTCTTTCAAAGACCCAGCACAGGCACAATGGACCAAATGGCGGCCTCCTGTACTGTAAGATTCAATGATAATTATGCATTTGATTCATCCGTCCAGAGATGTACTTAAACTGAGTCAATCAAATTACATTCTCCATGATGGGATCGGCCTCAGCCGAGAGGGCCCAGTAGCCTGGTGTCAGCTGTGGCTTAGTGGTACTGCTTTTGCCTATGAGTTCGAAGGTTGTGGGTTCAAGCCCTACACCTGGGACTTGAGTACATAATCTAGGCCCACACTTCAGTGAAGTACTGAGGGAGTGCTGCACTGTCAGATGTGCTGTCTTTTGAATGAGACATTAAACTAAGGCCCTGTCTGCCCCCTCAGGTGGAAGTAAAAGATTCCATGGCACTATTTTGAAGAAGAGCCAGGGAGTTCTCCTCGGTGCCCTGGCCAATATTTACCCTTCAGCCAATAGCTCTAAAGCAGATGATCTGGTCATTATCACATTGCTGTTTGTGGGACCTTGCTGTGCACAAATTGGCTGCCGCATTTCCTACGTTACAACAGTGACTACACTTCAAAAGTACTTGATTGGCTGTAAAGTGCTTTGGGACATCCTGAGGTCATGAAAGGTGCTTTCTAAATGCAAGTTTTTCTTTTTCCTGTGTTTGGGTATGAAGACTGAGTGAGGTACCAAGGGTTGGCTGGCACCTGCGGAGCTAAACTCCAGCATGAAGAAACTCCAGCAGGAGACGCACCAGTAGTGAATACAGGAAGACGATGTTCACCAGATTGAGCTGGCGAGGGTTAATAGGGAATGAGTGACGCTCCTTTAAGTTACAATGATGAGAATGCCGGGGGTTGCCGTTGATCACCATCTGACTGGGGCCCATTGATCGAGCTTTGTTTTTCGAATTTGTAATGCACAGCCAGAACTGTGAGGTGCAAACATCATTGTTACAATTGCCCTAATTACCGATGCCCCCAGCCACTGTGCTATACCACGCTTGGCAGCTGTCCCTTTTGACAGATTCACAAACAAAACAATTTCCAAGTTTTCCCTACCCCCACATGCCCCTTCCCTCCCTCCCCAGTGCTGATTGTCGTTGCTACGTGGGTGAAAGACCCTGCCGGTTGTTAAGTGGTCTGAGGCCGAGTGGAAAGGTCTGGAGTTCGGTGACTGATGAGGCACTCTATTCTCCATGAAAGAAAGGGAGGGGCAGAGAAAGTAAAATCTCAATTAAACAGTGGGATCAAATAAGCCCAAAGCCTTGGAGAGATTGGACAGCCCCTTGAAAGAAAGACTTGCATTTATATAGTGTCTTTCACAGCCCAAGCACGTCCCAAAGCGCTTTACAGCCAGTGAAATACTTTTTGAAGTGTAGTCACTGTTGTGATATAGGTGTCGCAGCAGCCAATTTGCACACAGCAAGATCCCACAAATAGCAGTGTGATAGATGACTATATCATCTGTTTTAGTGATGTTCGTTGAGGGATAAATATTGGCCAGAACACCGGGGAGAGCTCTTCTGCTCTTCGGGGGATAAATATTGGCCAGAACACCGGGGAGAGCTCTTCTGCTCTTCGGGAACATCAGCCTAGATTATGTGGTCAAGTCTCTGAAGTAGGACTTGAACCCACAACCGTCTGACTCAGAGGCGAGAGTGCTACCCACTGAGCCACAGCTGACACCCTGAATGGATTCTCGGAAATCAACCTGAGTGATGTCACTAGGATTTCAGTAAAGTATAATAGTGGGTGTGAAAGTTTAATATCATGCTCACTTGAACCGTGAAAAATACCCACGTCAGACTACAGACTGTCCAGAGTGTATTTTCAGCTGTCAAATACTTTTACATTGGAGCTTGTTGAGCTCTTGTCATGGGGGGAAACAGTGTCTTTGCGTTAGCTTCCCAGGTTTACACCCTAAGAGCAGCTCCCATATCCTGGAAGCAGGACCCTGGACCCATGCGAATCTAGAAGCGGATTCCACTGCTGGCATCAGGGAGCTGGGTGAAGGGCTGGTGGTTACAGGCCTGTGACAGAGGGTAGTGACAGGAGTGGTTTCAGGGGATGAATTAAGATCACACAAGGAGTGGTATTATTTACCCCTTCCCCTTCCTCGCCCCCCCCCTCCAACAATCTGTAGTGTATTGGTTATATCTCTTTTTGTAATATTCAGTCTCGGGATGTGAATGTCGCTGGCAAGGCAAGCATTTATTGACTGGCTATAGTCATTCAGCCAAGGTCTATTCTTGCGATCCCCACTAGAAAGTGTGTGCGTGGTGGGCAAGAATGGGCTGGATTGTGACGCTTGTCATGGTCAAATAACCTGTCTAGACTCTCGGGGAGTGGTCAGTTGGGTGTGTGCCGCAGCAAGTGTTGGTGTGTTCAGGAGAGGAGGTGGCGAAAAACTAGGAAAGAAGAAAAAAATCTCAATGAAAAAAGCAACGGTTTCTCAATCAATACAGGACATGTTGGAGAATGGGTCCCAGTCAAGTGGTGCAATCTGCTTTTCATTTCCTTCATGAGAAAGATTTGGATGCAGTCAGCGTGGAGCTACTTTGCCGGCATTAATCCACTGCTCACCCAGTACACGTCAGGACAGTGATCGCTGGAGCAGTGTTTGATTTCATTTATTCTCGAGGTATGGGCGACCGTGGGAAGGCCAGACTTATGGCCCATCCCTAGTTGCCTTCTAGAAGCAAGTTCGTTCTACAGACGATATGGAAATGTCAACCCTGAATCGCATGTAGGCCAGGAAAGGATCCCTGAAGTACATTATTGGAAGCCTTTCACAACCTCACGACATCCCAAAGCACTTCACAGCCAATGAACTACTTTTAAAATGTTGTCGCTGTTGCAATGTAGGAAACTTAGCAGTCAGTTAGCACGCAGCAAGGTCCAACAAACAGCAATGTGATAAATATTGGCCAGGACACTGGGGAGAATTCCCCTGCTCTTTTACGAATAGTGCCATGGGATCTTTTACGTCCACCTAAGAAGGCAGACGGGACCTCAGTTTAACATCTCATCCAAAAGACGGCACCACTGACAGTGCAGCACTCCCTCAGTACTGCACTGGAATGTCAGCCTGGATTATGTGCTCAAGTCTCTGGAGTGGGACTTGAACCCACCACCTCCTGACTCAGGCGAGAGTGCTACCACTGAGCCATGGGTGACACCTAAGAGTCAACCACGCTAAGGGAGTGCAGTCAAGGATAGGCCAGACCTCATGGGAGTGCCAACCTCTCATGGTAGGATTTGAAATCATAACCTTGGGTAATCTGGAACCATTACACCATGTGGATGCCATTCACAAACTGGCAAACTTATGACCCAATGAATGGCGCTGGTTAAAAAAAATAAGAACTGCATTATATTTGAACTCCTTCTGTCCAGCACTTCATGAGAGCAGGTTTTTAAAGGGTTTTTTTGGGGAGGTTGAGGGGGGTGTGGGGGGATGAGGGTATTTGAAAGACCTGCTTAGAATTGTAGAGTGAATTCTTCAGTGCATCTCATGGCTGTACACTGTAGGGTTCCTGTCCAGGTAACCAGTGTGGTTCAGGCACTTGTGCTTTTGGCACATCATGAAGAGTGGAATGTTATCCCTGTGCCATTTTGCTGCAATGTGGGCTCGATACGAGAGTACAGGTGGATGGAGGTTGTTTTTAATTTTAACTTTTTCAAAATTTTCTCTCCTCTACCTCAGACACAGACCTATGTTGGGACACCGTCCCTTGGGTCATGGTCACTCCCTGCAGACGCTGACTCGTGTTGGGACACCGTCCCTTGGGTCATGGTCACTCCCTGCAGACGCTGACTCGTGTTGGGACACCGGCCCTTGGGTCATGGTCACTCCCTGCAGACGCTGACTCGTGTTGGGACACCGGCCCTTGGGTCATGGTCACTCCCTGCAGACGCTGACTCGTGTTGGGACACCGGCCCTTGGGTCATGGTCACTCCCTGCAGACGCTGACTCGTGTTGGGACACCGTCCCTTGGGTCATGGTCACTCCCTGCAGACGCTGACTCGTGTTGGGACACCGGCCCTTGGGTCTTGGCCGATTCTTTCAGACGCTGACTCATGCTGGGGTACCATCCCTTGGGTCATGGTCACTGGTACTCACCAATTAGGCGCCACATCTGATCTTGTCCTCACTCAACCCTCCACACATACTTTCCAGTAGGAGTCCCTGGATAATGATCAGTAGCATGAATCTCGACTGATTCCTCCTCCTCCCCTTTCCCCAAAACTCGCTTGGGAAATGAGGCCGATTATAGGTTCAAGTTTGTTCCACCTGACACATTTGCTCTGATAGGCTCAAAAGATCTTAATAATTTTGTCCGCAACCAGAGAAATAATTGCAAAAAAAGTCTAGATTAATTCTGATGGATCTTGGTCACTTTGATGTAGTTTGAAAGAATACTTTGTCCTTTTTTACATCAATTCAAATTTGAAGTAACATATGATCTTCCCTTCTCCCTTTGTCCGGCACTGGTCTGAATGCCAGTTCATTTAGAGCAGTATTTCCCAAATGTAGTGTTGAGGAACCCCTCCCTTCCCAGCAATATGGACATGCTGTCAGTGACCATCTGTGGTAACTTTCAAAAGGCAGTTTCAGCTACCCCAAAGGAAAACAGTGGCCTCATCGTAGGAAACCTGCCCCATCAGAAATGAGGTACAAGTAAATCATCAAATAGGGAAAATACAGAAACCAGTGATAGGCAAACAGAAATCTAGTGGCCTCACGGATCCTCCCCCCCCCCCCCCCGCCCTTCTGAGGTCCAGGGACCCCAGTTTGTTGTTTCATACTTTAGGGGTTGATGGCAGGCGACCGTTCTCTAGCCATAGATGGTGCTCACAAACATAACAACAACTTGCATTTATATAGTGCCTTTAACGTAGTAAAACAGGGTCACCGAGCCCCTTGGAGACACAGTGCGTGGAAGTCACCTGTCTCACCTCACAGCTGCTTTCTTGGGGCCCTTGCATTTTTAATCTTCTACCCTGTCTATATGACCAGGTTTGTTGTGTGAGATACCAAACCCTGCTCTTTCCTTCCCCCCGCCCCCCCCCCCCCCCAATTCTGGAGCCAGAGTTACTGATGATCCCGATTTTGTATGGGAGGAGGGATGGGGGAAATTGACTTGGAACAGACATCTGTCAACAGACATCTGTCTGAGTTCTGCTACTGAATGCACATATAACGAGGGCATGAATTTGATCAGTATGGGAAGCAGAATAGCTCCAGATGTCATTGTAAAACAGTCTTTCGAATGCATACTACGAGCTCCGATTATATTGCTTCAGGCTTGCTTTCTAATACAGAAACATTGACACACCCTTTATTGTAATGCGCATTATGTATGTCATCCAGAGATGATCTTTGTTGGGGAGGAGCTTGGTGTGATTGCTGCTTCACAAAGTCCTTTGCAAGCTTATTTACAATACAAGCTATCTGATTTGTATGTGAACTTAAGCCATGTTTTATTTCATTAAGTCTGGCGATTTCCCAGCCCCCCAAGACAGTACAGACCACCTCGGCTCTGGTTCCACATCTTGGACAGTTTCAACAACAATAACTTGCATTTATATGATGTGGAGATGCCGGTGATGGACTGGGGTGGACAAATGTAAGGAATCTTACAACATCAGGTTATAGTCCAACAGTTTTGTTTGAATTTTCAAATAAAACTGTTGGACTATAACCTGGTGTTGTAAGATTCCTTACATTTGCATTTATATAGCATACTTCATGTAGTAAAACGTCCCAAGGAGCTTCACAGGATCGTTATCAAACAAAAATTGTGATAACAAGCCACAAAAGGAGATATTACGACAAGTGACCAAAAGCTTGGTCAAAGAGGTAGGTTCTAAGGAGTATCTTAAAGGAGGAGAGGGAGGTGGAGAGGTTTAGGGAGGGAATTCTAGAGCTTAGGACCTAGACAGCTGAAGGCATGGCCGCCAGTACTGAGTGAAGGGAGTGGGGGATGCACGAGAGGCCAGAGTTCTAGGAGAGTTGTAGGGCTGCGCAAGCTTCTTTGTAGATATTGTGTGCTGGGTCTCGCCACCGCCAGCAGGAAAACACGTGTGAAATTGCAAATCGTAACTTTATTTCTTGACCACTGCACCCTGTCCAATAGCCAGAGAAGGTTTTTGTGGGCTACCCAAACTTATACCTTTGGACGAATTCCAGGAGCTTTTTTCCTATTCCATCGAGAGATGTTGCTCGCGAGCCAGGGTTATGCTTGGTTGCTATGGTAAGTGAGACAGCACTAACGTTACAGTAACATCATCAGTCGCATCACCCGTACACCAATAAGATGGTTGAGAGAGGGCAAGAGCGTGTGGACGTGACATTTTAAACACCGGCTGCACTGTATTCGTTTTTAAGAATTCCCTATGATTTTTCTCCCAGTTTGCTCGCAATCTTCTAAATCCTGGAGTCTCCAGGACAATCTGGGAGGGCTTGGCATCTATACTAGTGGGAGGAGTGGTCGGGCTGCATTTACAGGGAGCGTCGGGGTGGGTCAAGGGGGATAAATGCCTTGGGGTGGGAGTCAGTGGATCGAGGCAGTAACTTACGATTGTTTATCTCGCAGCTATAGATAAATTCAGGACTGCGCCTCCCCCTCCCCACCCCCCTTCCCACCCCGGCCACCCTTTCAGTAACAGCAGCACAGGGTAACGCACCTTTTTTAAAAAACGTGAGCTCCCACTACATGATTTGTCGAACCGGTCTTGCCCACTGTGCAGTCACTAGCTGAAGAAAGTATAAACAAAGTAAAAGCAAAACTTGAGTTGGGCTCAAACGCAAGGCCATCATGCTCACGCAGTTTTTATTTTTTGCGTTCCTTGTGTTTTGTTTTTACTCGATGATTGCACACTAAAGAAGGTAGATGGAGGGGGAAGGGCAAACTGCTGGACAACAAACTGGGAGCAGCAGCCATTCCCCCTCCTCCCCCCCCCCCCAATACGTGCCAAGTTTAGTAAACTCTTTTCCCCCCCCCCCGGCATGTGAATTCTAACTAAGGTATCGTACAGAATGAGGCGCAAGACCTGACTTGAGCCCCTGCACCTACCATTTGAAAATCCTCCCTTTCAAAACGCACGATTTCCCAGGAATTCCAGCAAACTCTATTTTTTTTAAAAGGCCTTTGTTTGGTTACCATAGAAACAGGATGTTGAGGAATTGACTCCTTTGCATGGAGGGAAGGGGTCAGAGAGGTTTTTTTTTTAGCCATTCTTTGTTCAGATGTACAAGGGGCTTTTCTCTGGCCATGGAGGATCAGAAGGGCTGAAATGCTGCCCCCCCCTCAATTGAATGTAAATTACCTCCTTTCAAAGGTTTCAAATAACCTGTTTTTGGGGGTGGGGTGGCACACACACTCACACAGAAAGAGAGCTGCTGCTCAGCTCGGGCTGAGAGTTCCAGTGAGGAGGAGTGTGAGCTGCAGGGAACGTACACAGCTCGGGCTGAGTACCAGCTCCCCACACCCAAGTGACACTTTTACCCCAAGGTCAAAGCATTGCAAGTGCATCTAGTGAGTTTAAAAAATATGGTTGCTTAGATTGTAGGCTGAGTGATCCGAGTGTGTGTTTCTCTCTCCTATCTCTGTCAGTGTGTGTGCGTCTGTGTGTATGTCTCTCTCTCTCACTTCCCATGCTGGCTGGCTCTCTCTCTCAATTCCCACGCTGGCTGGCTGTGTCTCTCACACTTCCCCTCTATCGGTCTGTCTGTCTCTCTCGTGCTCTCTCTCTATCACTTCCCTCTCGCTTCCCACTCTGTCTGTGTCTCTCTCTCTCTCTCCCCACTGGATCGGTCTGTCTCACTCTCTCTCTCTCTTCCCACTGGGTCAGTGTCTGTCTGTCTCTCTCCCACTTCCCACTCGGTCTGTCTGTCTCTCGCTCTCTCGCGCTCTCTCTATCACTTCCCACTTGGTCTCTCACTTCCCACTCGGTCGGTTGGTCTGTCTGTCTCTCTCCCCCTCTCGCTCACGTCCCACTCGGTCGGTTGGTCTGTCTCTGTCTGTCTCTCTCGCTCACGTCCCACTCGGTCGGTCGGTTGGTCTGTCTGTCTGTCTCTCTCGCTCACTTCCCACTCGGTCGGTTGGTCTGTCTGTCTGTCTCTCTCGCTCACTTCCCACTCGGTCGGTTGGTCTGTCTGTCTCTCTCGCTCACTTCCCACTCGGTCGGTTGGTCTGTGGTCTGTCTGTCTGTCTCTCTCGCTCACTTCCCACTCGGTCGGTTGGTCTGTCTGTCTGTCTCTCTCGCTCACTTCCCACTCGGTCGGTTGGTCTGTCTGTCTGTCTCTCTCGCTCACTTCCCACTCGGTCGGTTGGTCTGTCTGTCTGTCTCTCTCGCTCACTTCCCACTCGGTCGGTTGGTCTGTCTGTCTGTCTCTCTCGCTCACTTCCCACTCGGTCGGTTGGTCTGTCTCTCTCGCTCACTTCCCACTCGGTCGGTTGGTCTGTCTGTCTGTCTCTCTCGCTCACTTCCCACTCGGTCGGTTGGTCTGTCTGTCTCTCTCGCTCACTTCCCACTCGGTCGGTTGGTCTGTCTGTCTGTCTCTCTCGCTCACTTCCCACTCGGTCGGTTGGTCTGTCTGTCTGTCTCTCTCGCTCACTTCCCACTCGGTCGGTTGGTCTGTCTCTGTCTGTCTCTCTCGCTCACGTCCCACTCGGTCGGTTGGTCTGTCTCTGTCTGTCTCTCTCGCTCACTTCCCGGTCGGTCGGTCGGTTGGTCTGTCTGTCTGTCTCTCTCGCTCACTTCCCACTCGGTCGGTTGGTCTGTCTGTCTCTCTCGCTCACTTCCCACTCGGTCGGTTGGTCTGTCTGTCTGTCTCTCTCGCTCACTTCCCACTCGGTCGGTCGGTCTGTCTGTCTGTCTCTCTCGCTCACTTCCCACTCGGTCGGTCGGTCTGTCTGTCTGTCTCTCTCGCTCACTTCCCACTCGGTCGGTCGGTCTGTCTGTCTGTCTCTCTCGCTCACTTCCCACTCGGTCGGTCGGTCGGTCTGTCTGTCTCTCTCGCTCACTTCCCACTCGGTCGGTTGGTCGGTCTGTCTGTCTCTCTCGCTCACTTCCCACTCGGTCGGTTGGTCTGTCTGTCTGTCTCTCTCGCTCACTTCCCACTCGGTCGGTTGGTCTGTCTGTCTGTCTCTCTCGCTCACTTCCCACTCGGTCGGTTGGTCTGTCTGTCTGTCTCTCTCGCTCACTTCCCACTCGGTCGGTTGGTCTGTCTGTCTGTCTCTCTCGCTCACTTCCCACTCGGTCGGTTGGTCTGTCTGTCTGTCTCTCTCGCTCACTTCCCACTCGGTCGGTTGGTCTGTCTGTCTGTCTCTCTCGCTCACTTCCCACTCGGTCGGTTGGTCTGTCTGTCTGTCTCTCTCGCTCACTTCCCACTCGGTCGGTTGGTCTGTCTGTCTGTCTCTCTCGCTCACTTCCCACTCGGTCGGTTGGTCTGTCTCTGTCTGTCTCTCTCGCTCACTTCCCGGTCGGTCGGTCGGTTGGTCTGTCTGTCTGTCTCTCTCGCTCACTTCCCACTCGGTCGGTTGGTCTGTCTGTCTCTCTCGCTCACTTCCCACTCGGTCGGTTGGTCTGTCTGTCTGTCTCTCTCGCTCACTTCCCACTCGGTCGGTTGGTCTGTCTGTCTGTCTCTCTCGCTCACTTCCCACTCGGTCGGTTGGTCTGTCTGTCTGTCTCTCTCGCTCACTTCCCACTCGGTCGGTTGGTCTGTCTGTCTCTCTCGCTCACTTCCCACTCGGTCGGTTGGTCTGTCTGTCTGTCTCTCTCGCTCACTTCCCACTCGGTCGGTTGGTCTGTCTGTCTGTCTCTCTCGCTCACTTCCCACTCGGTCGGTTGGTCTGTCTGTCTGTCTCTCTCGCTCACTTCCCACTCGGTCGGTTGGTCTGTCTGTCTGTCTCTCTCGCTCACTTCCCACTCGGTCGGTTGGTCTGTCTGTCTGTCTCTCTCGCTCACTTCCCACTCGGTCGGTTGGTCTGTCTGTCTGTCTCTCTCGCTCACTTCCCACTCGGTCGGTTGGTCTGTCTCTCTCGCTCACTTCCCACTCGGTCGGTTGGTCTGTCTGTCTGTCTCTCTCGCTCACTTCCCACTCGGTCGGTTGGTCTGTCTGTCTGTCTCTCTCGCTCACTTCCCACTCGGTCGGTTGGTCTGTCTGTCTGTCTCTCTCGCTCACTTCCCACTCGGTCGGTTGGTCTGTCTGTCTGTCTCTCTCGCTCACTTCCCACTCGGTCGGTTGGTCTGTCTCTGTCTGTCTCTCTCGCTCACTTCCCGGTCGGTCGGTCGGTTGGTCTGTCTGTCTGTCTCTCTCGCTCACTTCCCACTCGGTCGGTTGGTCTGTCTGTCTCTCTCGCTCACTTCCCACTCGGTCGGTTGGTCTGTCTGTCTGTCTCTCTCGCTCACTTCCCACTCGGTCGGTTGGTCTGTCTGTCTGTCTCTCTCGCTCACTTCCCACTCGGTCGGTTGGTCTGTCTGTCTGTCTCTCTCGCTCACTTCCCACTCGGTCGGTTGGTCTGTCTGTCTGTCTCTCTCGCTCACTTCCCACTCGGTCGGTTGGTCTGTCTGTCTCTCTCGCTCACTTCCCACTCGGTCGGTTGGTCTGTCTGTCTGTCTCTCTCGCTCACTTCCCACTCGGTCGGTTGGTCTGTCTGTCTCTCTCGCTCACTTCCCACTCGGTCGGTTGGTCTGTCTGTCTGTCTCTCTCGCTCACTTCCCACTCGGTCGGTTGGTCTGTCTGTCTCTCTCGCTCACTTCCCACTCGGTCGGTTGGTCTGTCTGTCTCTCTCGCTCACTTCCCACTCGGTCGGTTGGTCTGTCTGTCTCTCTCGCTCACTTCCCACTCGGTCGGTTGGTCTGTCTGTCTCTCTCGCTCACTTCCCACTCGGTCGGTTGGTCTGTCTGTCTCTCTCGCTCACTTCCCACTCGGTCGGTTGGTCTGTCTGTCTGTCTCTCTCGCTCACTTCCCACTCGGTCGGTTGGTCTGTCTGTCTCTCTCGCTCACTTCCCACTCTGCATTCTGTGTCTCAGTGCCTCACTCTCACGTCCCACTCTGTCTGTCTGACTCTCTCGCTTCCCACTCCGTCGGTCGGTCTCTCTCTCTCCTGTCTGTCTGTGTGTCTCTCCCTCACTTCCCTCTCTGTCTGTCTATCTGTCTTTGTGTGTGTGTCTCTCTCTCTGGGTCTCTGTGTGTGTGTGTGTGTGTGTGTGTCTCTCTGTCTGTCTCGCTCTCTCACTTCCCACTGTCTCTCTCTCTCTCTCTCTCTGTGTATGTGTCTCTCTCTCTGTCTCTGTCTGTCTCTCTCTTTGTGTGTGTCTCTCTCTCTCTCTCACTTCCCACTCCCCACTCTCTGTCTCGTCCCACTTTCTGTCTCTGTCTGTCTGTCTCTCGTCCCACTCTGTTTGCCTGTCTGTCTCTCCCACTTCCCACTCTGTCTGTCTCTTTCTGTCTCTCTTCCCCCCCCCCCCCACCCCGGCCGTGTTGAGAGAGGAGTCGGTGAGTGTGAGGACGGGACACAGGTTGCAGTAGGGCCGGTGTGAGCCGGCGAGAACGGGGCCCGAGGCCGAGTATAGTTTTCAGCAGCTGCACCAGCTGCGCGGGGCCTCGGGCTCTGCTTTGTGCCGGTCCCGGTGTTGGGGCGGCACTGGGTCCGGAGCCGGTGACTAAGTGCGAGAGCACGGCTCGGGCCTGGGCTTTACCCCGATGACAGCTTTAGCGCAGTGTTTCCGCCTGGGTCACTGAGTGGGAGAGGCCGGGGACTCGGTTTTTGCGACCGACCCCGGGGCAGGTTGGGGGTGGGTGCCCGGCGTGGGATACGGAGGGGGGGGGGGGGGGCGGTGTTTGGTGTTTGTTGCCCGGTGTGGGATACGGGCGGTGTCTGGTGTGAGATATGGGGGGGGGGGGGTGGGGGGATGTGGGTCCGGTGCCCGGCGTGGGATACGAGGGGGTCCGGTGCCCGGCGTGGGATACGAGGGGGTCCGGTGCCCGGCGTGGGATACGAGGGGGTCCGGTGCCCGGCGTGGGATACGAGGGGGTCCGGTGCCCGGCGTGGGATACGAGGGGGTCCGGTGCCCGGCGTGGGATACGAGGGGGTCCGGTGCCCGGCGTGGGATACGAGGGGGTCCGGTGCCCGGCGTGGTGGATGGGAAGTAGGAAGGTGCCCTGTGTGGAATTGGGGTGGGGGGAGAAGGTGGGCTTGGTGTGAGATGTGGAGGGGGGAACTTGTTGCCCGGCGTGAGAGTCTGTTCAAATTGGAAGTGGCCAAAGCTGTTGAAAGGATTTGGGATTAAGATTTTACACTCAGTCTCTGGAGCACAGGAGAAAGCAGTGTTTTAAATTGTGCTTGTTGAGCAGCCAGCAATGAGCTTATACACGATTCACCCAGTCTTTCATTGGAGTGCTATTGAAGTGAGTCTTGGGAGTGGGTCTGTGCTTTTGACGGGTGAGGACAGGATCAGGCTCGGCTGTGATGGTTCCCTGGTCAAAAAGCTAACGCTCGTTGTCTAGGCATGAGCGATGATCGTGTGACTGAAGTAGCAGAAGGTGGCTGTAGTTCAGCGAGATTCAGCACCTTCAGGAGAGGAGAATGTTGGTGGGGGAAGGAGGGGTTGGGGGAGGAATGAAAAGTGAACCCTGAAATGTTCTCTTCTATCCTTTGCACAGTTTCTAGCAGGTGGGAAGACAACCTGATCCAGCCTTTCTAGGTTCTGTGGTAAAGATTTTTTAGTTTTCATCCCAATTCTTTGCCAGCGCAGGTTGCGAGTTTGTAACTGTGGCATTGTTGAAAAGGAGCACTGAACAAGTGTGGAGCTTGATAAAGATCAAGTGTAGGAAGCTCGAGGACGTTGCGCAGACTTTTTAATTTCCACCATCGTTGAAACACAGACTTTGTTGTAGTGCATCCCAGTAACAGAGGAGTCCATTGTAGTCCCAGCCTGAGGAAAAGTTGAACTTGACGATGATGTGTTTATTATCATATTTGTCAGTGTGTAATCCATTGCTGTGCAGACAAGAACAACATGGGTGTGTCTCTCTTGTTTGTGGGTGTCATATGCCAGTACAAGTTTTAATTTGAGCTGCAGTGTTTTTGTTGGGGATCTTAGTGAAGAATAATTGTGGGCCTGTAGAATTTTCAAAATATGTCTTAATATGTATAAAACGTAGCTCCAGAGCACCTTTCTAAGCTGCATAATATTAGGGTGAAGCACTGTTAGTCAAAGTACCGTTAAACTTGGTATTTTTATATTTCGGGTTGTGGCAACCTGATGCCAACTCGCCTTGTTTTACTTCCTGAAACCAGTTCCTTTTATCCTGGTTTTAGCAAGTTAACCAACAGGAATCTGGAATGGATGCACTGGGCTACCTAGATCTGAATCAAATGCTAAATATCGAAGCACCCCTCATGGTGCTGGTTGGGGTGGGAGAAGTATAAGGTGATGAATTAATTAAGAGCATCAGAAGATGGGTATCGCACAACATGAGAGCATATCGGGGTTAAATATTAGCCTTTTGATACTGCACCAGTACGCTAAATAATCCTCATGAAACACACTAGAGATCCAGGATAATTTGTACTTTACAGATAAATGGAATCATTTTGCCTTCATTTGGCTTAGTTAGAAGGTCAAGAGAGTAGAGCAATGTATCAATTCAGTACATTACCCTCAGTCTAATACTTGATGCTGAGTGACTGGGTTTATGTATTTGTTTTCTATCTGGGTTGGTTTCATTTCACCAAGAAGTAAAATCGACCTCACAGTTTAGCACTTCTGCTAAAGGGATTGATGAAATGTTAAACTGAGGCCCCGTCTGTCATCCCAGGTGGGCGTAAAAGATCCCACGGCATTATTCGAAGAAGAGCAGGGGAGTTCTCACTGGTGTCCTGGCCAATATTTATCCCTTAACCAACATCACTAAAACATTGTCATCTATCTCATTGCTGTTTGTGGGACCTTGCTGTGCGCAAATTAGCTGCCACATTTCCGACATTACAACAGTGACTACATTTCAAAAGTACCTCATTGGCCGTGAATCTCTTTGGGATGTTTTGATGTCCTGATGTCGTGAAAGGCACTATATAAATGCAAGTTCTTTCATTCTTATTTTAGAAACATAGCCTGCTGGTTCCTGTGTCTTTCAGCTGTAATTTGTGCAGATTTTTTCTTTTGCTTAACTTTTTAAAAATTATATCTTCCGTTTCTGCAGTTCCAGTTACCCGTGGGCTAGTGAGCCTATTATGCGCTGACTGTGGTCAATACAAAATGGGGTCAGGGCAAGAGATATGCTACAGAGGCCTCTCAAATTTTTCTCTCCTCCCCCCACAAAAAAAATTGTTCACCTCTTTTAAAAAGAAAAATCCATCTTTGCCTCTGTGGCACTCAGATAGTTAGGTGCTTTCAGCAATTCAATGTGAGTTTCCCAAAGGCTCAATGGGCAGTAGCCAGTGTAATACCAGCAATGCTACAGGTTTGATCACTGGTCTTTGTTTGAGTTGGCTGGGACTGGAGTGAGAATGCTTGGAAGGATTAGAGGGGACATGAGGAATGGCGGAAGGATTAGAGGGGGCATGAGGAAAACTTTTTTTTACCCAGAGGGTGGTGGGTGTATGGAATTCGTTGCACGAATTGGTGGTAGAGGCAGGGACCCTCAACTCTTTAAAAAGTACCTGGACCTGCACCTAAAGTGCTGTAAGCTGCAGGGCTATGGACCGGGTGCTGGAAGGTGGGATTAGAATGGGCACCTGGTTGTTCTTCGAGCTGGCGCGGACACAGTGGGCAGAATGGCCCCCTTCTGAGCTGTATCTTTTCTATGGTTCTAATGCTGCAGTTTTTAGAGGAAAAAGCAGCCAGGGTTCCTGTTCCTGATCACGATCCAGTAACCCATTAACCACCCCCCCCACCCCACCTTGGCTGGAATATGGACATGAGGATAGATATTGTTCTCAGTTGCCTGTCCTTCCACATTTAAATGTGATCTCCTAATCTGGTTTCAATCGCCTGAATGGATCGTAGAGGAATTGTCCAGGGTTTTATTTCCCTCCACCTGGGTGTTTTTGTGGCTGTCTCAGGAGGTGGGGTAGGAAGTGTCTAATCATGATGCTGCAGGGATCATGAGTGTGGAGCAGGCCTGATGGACCAGCTGGTCTTTTCCTGCCCGTCATTTTTGTATATTCATTTACATAGAGTGCGGAGACTTGCTGTCTGCGCTCCCGCGTGAAGAGTGGGCGTTTGGGTGAGGTGGAGGAGGGCCTGTAGAACTGTGCCCCATGATAAACCTGTGCCTTTTGTGGGGAGGGGGATAGTTTTCAAAATTTAATAGTATTGCAGCAAAGACATTATTCAGACTGTATATGAATGCCTTTTTTCTTTGAAAGGGGGTGTGTAATCCACTGAACTCCCCAATAATGCTAAATTGTTACACTGGAACCTTGATGTGCTTCCACATTGTTCATGTGTTTGATGTTTTCAAACATGTGGTCATGGGCAGCATTTATAAAGAAAGAACTTGTATTTATTTAGCGTCTTTCAGGACTTCCCAAAGCATTTTACAGCCAATGAAGTACTTTTGAAGTATAGTCACTGTTGTAATGTAGGAAATGCGGCAGCTAATTTGCGCACAGCAAGGTCCCAGAAACAGCAATGAGATAATGACCAGATAGTCTATTTTAGTGATGATGGTTGAGGGATAAATGTTGGCCAGGACACCGGGTGAACACTCTTGCTCTTCTTCGAACAGTGCCGAGGGATCTTTTACGTTCACCTGAGATGGCACCTCCGACAGTGCAGCACTTTGTCAGTACTGCACCGAAGTGTCAGCCTAGATTTTGTGCTCAAATGTCTGGACTGGTGCTTGATCCTACAACCTTCTGACTCCGAGGCGAGAGTACTACCAACTGAGCCCAGGTATAGAGGAGGATACCAGGTAGTCGCGGTATACAGTACTGGCACAAATCCAGCACTCTGTCGTCACTGAGGAGTGGAGTCCACTCTGGTAAGATCTTTGATAGGAAAATGATGCAATAACTGGTGATTTGTGGCTCTTTATAGAAAATCTGTTATCACTTATCCATACCTTATGTACAGGAGTAGGTCCTACTCAGACTGGAATGAGAGGTGAAGGATAAGTGCTGCCATTTTTTGAAGACTGAGTGATGACTTAAGTGAGGTGGATCCTGTTGTGTCCTTTCTTGAAAAGGACAGAATGGAACAGCTACCGTGGTGAGCGAAAGTTTGTGACTGCTATCTTACAGATAGCTGCTTTTATATTGTGTTTAATGGGTGCCTGTGCAAAGTAATTTTTAAGATCAGCCGCTGGAAATACTCCGTAACAACAGGCAGGTTTCCATCCTGATCCCAGCCAGGCGGACGGGGGGTGGGGGGGGGCGGGGCGGGTGCCTGCTGCTGCTGCTGGCCAAGACCCCGTCTGTTGGGAGTCGATGGCCCCTAGTGCCTCGTTAAACCTAATATAAAAGCATTATTTGATCCCAGTGGACCGGGAATGATGGTCTGATAGGATTTGTAGTAATAAAGGGAACTTCAGCAGCAAACGGCTGAGGGAGTGTGAGCTACAGAGACACTGATCTTTCCAGATAGCTCGTGCTCCATTACATTAACTTCTCACACCAAGTCCCGTTCACTCATCGCACCTGTGCTTGCTGACCTACATTGGCTCCCGGTCCAGCAACATCTTGGATTTTAAAATTCTCATCCTTGTTTTCAAATCCCTTCGTGGCCTCGTCCCTCCCTATCTCTGTAACCTCCTTCAACCCTACAACCCTCCAAGATCTCTGCACTCCTCCAGTTCTGGCCTCTTGTGCATCCCTGATTTTCTTTGCCTGCCTTCAGCTGTCTAAGCCCTAAGCTCTGGAATTCCCGAGAGAGAAAGAGAGATAGTGGTCTGGTCAGTTTCTCCTGTAGTGTTGGAGAGCTGAATGAAGCTGAAGTACGCAGCTGGAGCAAAGGCTGGTACGCTCTAACCTCTGGAATTTTCTCCCCAAACCTCTCTGCCTCTCTCTCTTTTAAGACGCTCCTTAAAACCTATCTCTTTGACCACCTGTCCTAATACTTCCTTATGTGGCTCGATGTCAAATTTTATTTAACGCCCATGTGACGTTTTACTATGTTAAAGGCGTTTATATAAATGCAAGTTGTCATAAATAGAGTTAAGATACAGATCAACCATGATCTAATAGAATGGCGGAACAGGCTTGAGGGGCTGAATGGCTTACTCCTATTCCTAAAAGGCTAGAGTTGGAGGAACAGAGAGTCCCGGTGAGGAGGTATAGGACTGGAGGGGGTAGCTGGGTTAGGTTGTGGCCATTTTTGTTTCATTCCTGCCCTGTCAAGGTCAGCATTGATGACCTTCATATATGAGTGAATGCAAACTGAAGTTTCAGGGGTTTATCAGTACCCCTGGATAACGTTCCTGATTTCAGCCGTGCTCTTTCCTGAGCATGTAGTGCTTGGTATGTAGCCTCACACCACTGACAACAAACTTAAAATACTCTGGCCTGGCAAACCTTTTCAGGACAGCTGACGTTGAGAGGCTGGTGATATGGCTGCGCTGTTCAGCGATTATGCAGTAATCTCGGATCTTGCTATTGGAATTGGTCAGAGAAATAAAATGCATGATTGGAATGGAGCCCATCTCGGCTTCAGGGAGAATGCATGTTGGCAGGTTTTATCCATTCCCGGGAAGAGGAAAGTGTTTCTTTGGCAAAAAGCTCCCTGCTCTCTTCCCCCCCCTTGCCCCCTGCTTCAAGTTTTTCTCTGAATAATTGTGTACGGAAATTTTAATGAGCATGGGTGTTCGCAAGGGGAGGGAGAAAGGTCTGATAGATTTAAATCAGTCTCTCTACTTTTGTGCAGTGGTTTGAATGTTTGAGCGGAGGTCTGGCTGAGTGTTGTGTTATGTTTTGTTTTGTTGGTGGTTGCTGTGCTCCCACTAAATGGAGCAACTGTTAACCTTCACTAAGATCACCTCTTCCAAATATCCGTACTGCTCTGCGTCTATAGACAGTGAGCGCAGGCTACTCAACCGTGAAGGGCATCGCAACTGAGCGCTGAGCTGACTCCCCACATGGCCTTTCGAAAAGGGGTTGGTGACCAGCAGTAGGAACCTGACTGGCCTGGGATTGTGCTCCTGAACGCAGTCCATTGACCCTGCTTTATGTCAGCTGTGGGCAGGATTATAAAATCTTACTGCACAGAAGGAGGCCATTGGGCCTATCGTGCCTGTGCTGGCTCTTTTGAAAGAGCTATTCGATTAGTCCCACTTCCCCCCTGCCCCCCCCCCCCCCCGCTTTCCCAGTAGCCCTGCAAATCTTTCCTTTTCAAGTATCTGATTTAGTCTCTGCTGTGAATATTCCTACTGTTGAATAGCCTGTAGACTCTCGAGGGCTACACTTGCTGATGCTTGGCTGAGTGATGGTGGGCTGCTCAGCACATGCGGAGAGATAAAATAACTCAACTTGTGTGAATCGTTGTCCATAGAGTTGGGTTAATCTGAGCTTTGACTCTGTTTGATGTGCAGTGTTTTAATAATAGTTATTTTTATATAAAGGGGCAATAAGGGCCTGGGAAGACTCATTGGGTCAGCATGCATTCATGGATAGCTGCTGAGACAGGACATGGTTGGTTATTTCTGTCCCTGCTGGGGTCTGTGCTCGTCTTGGCCTGTTCCCCAGCAGCTGTTGGATGGGGCCTACTTGTCTGGGGCCAGCCCCCTCCGCCTCCCATATCCCCTGATGTAAATCAGCCTTGGGAAAGTTCAGGGATTTTAGCCCTTGCTAATCGGACCAGCCCTTCAGTTTCTGCCTAATTGGTTTTACTGGGTTATTTAAGTAAATGTAGTTTATAAATCCACTGGAGTGAGGTGGCTTGCTGGATTCTTTGTTACTGCCACAGAGATCTATAAATATTCTAAAGTGTGCATCTTTGTGTAATTTTGCTTCTTGAGATTATACATATCTAAAACTGGATTACTTTTACTTTTCAACCCCCGCCTCATCTCCCCACCCCTCGAAAGCAGTGACTCTGCTGGGCTATGTGTCTGGTTCTTTGGTACCTTCCCCCCGCCCATGGTTGAATCATGTGTGAACATGTGATTCGACCATGTGGGCCATCACACCTGTATTCTCTCTTTGCCTAGGTGTCAGTTGGTAGCACTCTCACCTTGGAGTCAGCTTTGTGGGTCAAAGCCCCACTCCAGAGCACATAATCTAAGCTGGCAATCCAGTGCAGTACCGAGGGAGTGCTGCCCTGTCAGAGGTGCTGTCTTTTGGATGAGGCCCCCTCTACCCTCTCAGGTGGACGTAAAAGATCCCATGGCACTATTTCGAAGATAAGCAGGGGAGTTCTTCCCGGTGTCCTGGCTGATATTTATCCCTCAACCAACATCACTTATTTAAAACAAAAATTGTTTTTTTTTTCTTGCTGTTTGTGGGACCTTGCTGTGCGTAAATTGGCTGCTGCATTTCCTACATTACTACAGTGACTACAATTTTATTTTGAAGTACTTGGCTGTAAAGCGCTTTGGGAAATCCCATGGCCATGAAAAACGCCATATAAATGCAATTTCTTTCTTTGCCGATATTCACAAATGAGCACTTCCGGGTGTGGGAGCCCTGGCTGATTGTGATTAGTGCAATACTGCTGAGCCTTTGATACTTCTGTAACTTCTCCTACCCCACCCGAATTTAAAAACTGCAAGAAATTAGACAGCTCTACATAGTCAACTTGGGTGTAAGATTACAGCTGAGAATGTTGTCTTCTAAACTGTTAGAGGCAGTTTGTGAAGAGGCTGGATCGCACTGTAGGTTGAATGTACACACGCAGACACATCTGTGTTAAACGCATGCACACCCTAAGAGCCATGTAGTCCCAATTTTATCAAACTGGGTAGGCTATCATAGGCCACTTCTGTCACTGGGACTTGAGTAAAGTATAACATGGGTACATGAAAGTTTCATACTATGTTCACTGAAGTGAGAAGCATCTGGGTAGTAGTACAATTATAGATTCTTTTCCCTTCCAATTTTGGATTGTGGCTGGAGAGAGCTTTTTTTGAGATATATAAATGTACTTCTACAATTTGAGAGCTGTATTAAGAGCTTTGCACAACATGACATTAAAGCATATTGGCTTACTTGTGCACTTTTTCCTATCATCAAGTGACAGCACTGGTGAGCAGAGAGTTGAAAGGGACACCGTCCAAGAACTGCAATTAAATTAACCAAACGAGAAATTTAAAAGCAAAATACTGCAGATGCTGGAAATCTGAAATAAAAATAGAAAATTCTGGAAATGCTCAGCAGATCAGACAGCATCTGTGGAGAGAGAAACAGAGTTAACGTTTCAGGTCGATGACTTTTCATCAGAATGTTAAATTTTAAAGGAATTTAAAAGTTCATTTTTGTTGACAAAAAATGTAGCTTTACAGAAAAGTAGTACCAATACAGATTATTTTTCCCAGTGTTTTATAGGTGGTGCGATTGTATTAAAGGAGGATAACACTGTGGATGCCCATTTTGCAAGGGGTGTGCTGGTAATCTGGGACCATCTGCCCTTTTGTAGTTGGGACAGATTGCACTTTTGTCCCTATGTTGGGAGCAGATTGAAAGCATAGTGCAGACATGGATGCTGAGGCCAGCGACATTAGTACTGCAGCATGTTTTGAAAGTCCCCCTTCTCCAACTTTTCCACCCCCTCTTTCCGTTAAAGGCATTGCTTAATGCTTGGGCTATGATCCCACACAAAGAAAGAGAGTATGCGATTATATGTTGTCTTTTACGTTCTTCAGACATCCCAAAGTGCTGCACAGCCAATTAATTACTTTTGAAATGTAAGTCATGGTTATTTAGGCAAACACCACAGCCAATTTGTGCACAGCACGATCCCACAAACAACAAATGGTAAATGACCACTTAATGTGTTTTGGTGGTGGTGTTGAGGGATGAATGTTGATACAGGAAGAACCCGCTGCTCTTCGAATAGTATCATGATTTTATTTTTAATGTCTGCCCGAACAGGTAAACAGTCTCGGTTTAAGGTCTCACCTGAAAGACAGCACCTCTGACAATACTGCACTCCCTCACTATTGCACTGAAGTGTCGACCTAGGTTACATGCTGAAGTCTGTAGTGGGCTTCAACGCTTCGCTCAGATAGCCATGCTTGTGTGATCCTTGCCAGTGAATGTAGCAAGGCTATTCAAACACAGAAGACATCACAGCTGAGCCCGATCCTTCCCTCATCCGAGATCCATATGTGTGTAAGAACTACTGGTAAGTGATATGATAAAGGACGGGTAAAGACCAGCTGGTCCACTGAGCCTGTCCCATCCTAGTATGGTGAAACTTCTGCACGCCCTCACCCCCATTTTCTCTTTTTTTTCCCCCCGGGGAGAGGTCAATTAGGGAAAAAAAACTGTTGGAAATTAATCTCTGATGCCCAAAGGTGATTGATTAAGCTTCAGGAGGTCACGGTGACTGGTGACATGACCCACCCACCTTCTCTACGTAGTTATGTTGGTCACTCTCAGGGTCTCGTCCTTTTGAATGCTTGTACATGCCGGCAACTTATTCCAGAGATTAACAGTCCTCTTCAAAAAGAAGTAACTCCTTGCATCGAACCTAGTTCTAAGCTTTAGAAACTTATACTCATGTCCCCATGTCCTCCCTAACCTGTCTAGCTCAAACAGTTGGATCAAGTCTAATCGTTTCATTATTTTAAAGACCTCAATTATATCTCCTCAAAGTCTACTTTTTTCCAAAGTAAAAAGCCCCGATCTCTCCTGTTCACTGAGGGCCCTTAAACTAGGTATCGGTCTAGTTGCCCTCCTCTGAACCTCTTCCAGGGCCTCTGCCCCACCATGTGAGACAACCAAAATCGGACACTGTATTTTAGGTGTGGTCAGACCCAAGATCTTGTACAAAGTAAGGATTTAGTAGCCAAGACTGACTCCTTTCCCTTTTGTAAACAATTTTACAACACCAAGTTATAGTCCAACAATTTTATTTTAAAATCCACAAGCTTTCGGAGGCTTCCTCCTTCCTCAGGTGACATTCACCTGAGGAAGGAGGAAGCCTCCGAAAGCTTGTGGATTTTAAAATAAAATTGTTGGACTATAACTTGGTGTTGTAAAATTGTTTACAGTTGTCAACCCCAGTCCATCACCGGCATCTCCACATCATCCTTTCCCTTTGCCAAGGGTCATAGTTTATGTATCTGACCATTGTGGCTCCATTGGAGGGGGAAAAATAAACCTAATGATTTCTAACTGAACAGAGAAATATAGTGCGTCGAAAATATTTGTGTGGGGCCTACTCAGCAATCTTTGGAATGTTAAAATGCTGATTGTGCATGCATTGGGTGGGAGGCCTCCAGGGAGTGAGATGGTGCCTGTTTAACTATGGAAAAAAGAGAGTTGAATACCCGTCTGCCTTTTTTCACTTGCTATGCTGAAATATATTTGAAGAAATTCTCTTTCTGTTGCATGCAAGGGCTTGGAATTTTTGAATAGAAATTGTTTAAGATGCTATTCCTGCCAGAAGGTCACATTGAGTGTAAATCATCACTTGAATATCTTGTGAGATCATTGAAGTTAAACTCCTAGGTTAATTAATGACTATGTCCTCACTGCTGTACAGGCTGCAACAAAAACAGTTCCAACTCGCTGCTGCACATTCTTACAAAAGTCACTTGATCAACACTTCTGAGCTTCTTACACTTGGATCCAGTATCAGTGATTTTTTTTTAGTGCGGCGGGGGATAGGGGCCTACATATAATCCGTTTGTGTCTGGTGTGATTTTCTGGGTGAGTTTTGGGGACAGAGCCTGTATGTGATTCTGATTGAGTCTGGTGTCGTGATTTTCTGGGTGTGTTTTGAGGAGAGGGTCAGTATATGATTCAGTTTTCCAGCATTGTTTGCTGTCCTATGAAGTTTTTTTTTTGCCAGTGTAGGTGCATTGAGTTTGAGTTTTTGTCTGGGAGACCCAAATTTTATTTTTGCTGAATGTTGTCTGACTGGAGCATTTAATTTTGCACATAATACCCTACTGGTGAGTCGGGCTATATATGAATAGCCTGGAACTGAAGGAAACCTGTGATTTGGGAAATGTCCTGCACAGCACTTCTGTACCAGGCAATCTGTGGCTTGTACCCAGAAATCTCGACTAGTAGCGGGTGACCTTTTAAAGGGACCTCGCAGAGATTCCAGGATTAGCATCCAGGTCGGCTAAGATACAAGGTAACCTTTTTGGCAGAATACGACCTGAGTTGTTGCTGAAAGTTACCTAATAGGCATATGAAATTTTCATACCATGCTCACTCGAAGTGTGGAAGAACACCCAGCAGTACAATACCAGATTCTGACCTCCTAATCTTGGGTTATGTCTGCATTTTGTGCTGTATAACTAGAGTGGCTCTAGCAAGTCTGTCACTGCTACGTGCCGTTTGAATGGATGAACGAAGTGTCGCGCAAGCAGCGTATTCCACAATGCTCCAGCCCTACAACCCTCCGAGATCTCTGCGCTCCTCCAATTCATACCTCTTGTGCATCCCTGATTTTCATCACTCCACCATTGGCAGCCATGCCTTCAGCTGCCTAGGCCCCAAGCTCTGGAATTCCCTCCTCAAACCTCTCCACCTCTCTACCTCTCCTCCCTTAAGATGTTCCTTAAAACCTACCTCTTTGACCAAGCTTTTGGTCACCTGTCCTAATACCACCTCTTGTGGCTTGATGTCAAATTTTGTCTGATTTATGTTCTTGTGAACCTCCTTGGGACGTTTTACTTCTTTAAAGGAGTAGTAAAATCTAGTTCTGGGGAATGAAGTGGAGCAAGTGTCAGTGGGGGAACATTTAGGGAACAGTGATCATAGTATCATAAGGTGTAGATTAATTATGGAAAAGGATAAGGAGCAATCTGGAGTAAAAATACTTGATTGGAGGAGGGCCAATTTCAGTGGGTTGAGAATGGATCTAGCCCGGGTAAATTGGAATCAAAGATTGGCAGGCAAAACTGTAATCGAACAATGGGTGGCCTTTAAAGAGGAGATGGTTCGGGTACAGTTTAGATACATTCCTACGAGGGGGAAAAGTAGGGCAACCAAAGCCAGAGCTCCCTGGATGACAAAAGAGATAGAGTAAGATGAAGCAGAAAAAGGGGCATCTGACAGATGTCAGGTGGTTGATACAAGTGGGGACCTGGCTGAATATAGAAAGTACAGAGGAGAAGTGAAAAAGGAAATAAAAGGGGCAAAGAGAGTATGAGAATAGACTGGCAGCTAACATAAAAGGGAATCCATAAGTCTTCTATAGGCATATAAATATGGGTAGTAAGAAGAGGGGTGGGGCTGATTAGGGACGAAAAAGGAGAGCTACGCACGGAGGCAGAGGGCATGGCTGAGGTATTAAATGAGTACTTTGTCTTTACCAAGGAAGAAGATGTTGCCGAAGTCACGGTAAAAGAGGAGGTAGTTCAGATACTGGATGGGCTAAAAATTGATAGAGGAGGTACTAGAAAGGCTGGCTGTACTTAAAATAGATAAGTCACCAGGTCCAGATGGGATGCATCCTAGGTTGTTGAGGGAAGTAAGGGTGGAAATTGCAGAGGTGCTGGCCATAATCTTCCAATCGTCCTTAGATATGGGATTGGTGCCAGAGGACTGGAGAATTGCAAATGTTACACCCTTGTTCAAAAAAGGGTTTCAGGATAAACCCGGCAACTACAGGCCAGTCAGTTTAATCTGTGGTGGGGAAGCTTTTAGAAATGATAATCTATGACAAAATTAATAATCACTTGGAAAAGTGTTGATTAATAAAGATTGTTAAAGGTAAATCGTGTTTAACTAATTTGATTGAGTTTTTTTGATGCGGTAACAGAGAGGGTTGATGTTGTGTATATGAACTTTCAAAGGCATTTGATAAAGTGCCACATAATAGGCTTGTCAGCAAAATTGAAGCCCATTGAATAAAAGGGGCAGTGGCAGCATGGGTACGAAATTGACTAAGTGACAGGAAACAGAGAGTAGTGGTGAATGGTTGTTTTTCGGACTGGAGGAAGGTATACAATGGTGTTCCCAGGGGTCAGTACTAGGACCACTGCTTTTTTTGATATATATTAATGACTTGGACTTGGGTGTACATGGCACAATTTCAAAATTTGCAGATGACACAAAACTTGGAAGTGTAGTAAACAGTGAGGAGGATAGTAATAGACTTCAAGAGGACATAGACAGCCTGGCAAAATGGGTGGACACAAGGCAGGTGAAATTAATGCAGAAGTGCGAAGTGATACATTTAGGCAGGAAGAATGAGAAGAGACAATATAAACTAAATTCTAAAGGGGGTGCAGGAACAGAGAGACCTGGGGGGTATATGCACAAATCTTTGAAGGTGACAGAACAGGTTGAGAAAGTGGTTTTAAAAAGCCTATGGGATCGTGGGCTTTATCAATATAGGCATAGAGTACAAAAGCAAGGAAGTTATGTTGAACCTTTTATAAAGCACTGGTTTGGCCACAGCTGGAGTATTGTGTCCAATTCTGGGGACCGTACTTTAGGAAGGATGTGAAGGCCTTAGACAGGGTGCAGAAAAAATTTACTAGAATGGTTCCAGGGATGAGGGACTTCATTTACGCGGATAGACTAGAGAAGCTCCTTAGAGCCGAGAAGATTGAGAGATTTGATAGACATGTTCAAAATCATGAAGGGTTGAGATAAAGTAAATATAGAGAAGCTGTTTCCATTGGCAGAAGGGTCAAGAACCAGAGGGCACAGATTTAAGGTGATTGGCAAAAGAATCAAAGGCGACCTGAGGAATAACTTTTTTATGCAGCGAGTAGTTATGATCTGGAATATGCTTCCTGAAAGGGTGGTGGAAGCAGATTCAATCGTGGCTTTCAAAAAGGAATTTGATAAATACTTGAAGGGAAAAAAATTTGCAGGAAAGAGCAGGGGAATGGGATGAACTGGATTGCTCTAACAAAGAGCCGGTGTGGGCTCAATGGGCCGATTGGTTACAGCACAGAAGGAGGCCAGTCTATAATTCTATAAATGCATGTTGTTGTTGTATTAAATCGTGTTGGTTCAAGAGCGATTTATTTTTTTCCTTCCCTGTACTCTATTAACGCTAAAAGGCTAAATATGCCCAGTGACTAACTTAGCAATTCAAGGCATGTGATTGAACTCTCGCCTGGGAGGTTTTAATTCAAAGATTGGCGAGAAGCATTGAGCAGAGGTGGTGTTATTCAGTAGACCGTTACCCCAAGTCTCCAATGCTTCAGCCCTTTTTGTTGCTGAGTATCAGGCTCTAGGTTTCTCTCAGAAGGCGATGTATCAAAGCTTCAAGGCTCAGACAATTAGAAGTCTCCATTTGTAGTCTGGTTCTGTCAAACTCTCCCTTCTCAAGGTCACATAAGCCCTGTGTTCAAGCTGTTAGAAAGCTCCCTTTTGTGTGACTGGTTTACTTTGCGTCTAACTAATCCTAGGACTGCGCTTCTTCCCTTCCTCTTGATTGAGCTGTTGAGCATTAAATGGCGGGATGCTGTGCATTTGTCACCCACCAGCTGTGTTAAGAGGTACATTTGGCTGGTGTTAAGCTAACTCTTTGCTTTCCCCCCCCCCCCCCCCCCCCCCAACCAACCTTGCTCCGTAGCTGTATGAGTGGACCCTGTGGGAGATGTGAAGTGTGAGCCCAGGTTGGTGTTGGCTCACGGTTGGGAGTCCTAAATGCTTAGTAGCTGATGCTGAGGCACTATCAGCTGGCCACGTCCTGACCCTTGTGTCTGAGTAAACTTCAGATGGCTTCCTTTGTGTCCCACGGGTCCCTTGCATTAAGCACGAAAGCAGCTGGTCGTAAGCTGCTGGGGTGTGGATGTGACCAGGCTCCTGGTGCAGTGGGTTGGAGTGATTTGATGTGAGAGCGTGCTCGTTGTGTTAGTGCAGTTGAAGCTGCAGTGTGGATCCAAGGTGATGCAGGCTGGCAGCTTAGTCCCATTGTGTTGACTTGCTCTCCGTTTGTTACTGTCAGCTTCTCTACTCATCAGCGTCAGGCGACCATGTTAAAGGCCTGCTCACCAAGATTAACCCTTTGATGTTCAAGTCCCACTATCTAGGCTGACACTCTATTGCAGTACTGAGGGAGTGCTGCACTGTTGGAGGTACAGTCTTTCGGATGAGACATTAAAGTGAGGCCCTGTCTGCCCCCTCAGGTGGACGTAAAAGATCCCACTGAACTATTTGAAGAATAACAAGGGGAGTTTTCCCTGGTGTCCTGGCCAATATTTATCCCTCAACCAGCATCTACAAAACAGATTATCTGGTCATTATCACATTGCTGTTTGTGGGATCTTGCTCTGTGCAAATTGGCTGCCACGTTTCCTACATCACAACAGTGACTGCACTTCAAAAGCACTTCATTAGCTGTAAAGTGCTTTGGGTCGTCCTGAGATCGTAAAAGATGCTGTAGAAATGCAAGTCTTTTCTTGCCTTTACTGCTTTGTGGAATCCCCTGAAGTCCAAAGTAAATCATTTCAGCAGAACCTCGCTCAGCAATTCAAGTCTGGAAGTATACTTTCTGCGCCCTCCTTTCAGCCCATTCTTCTCCCCCTCTGCCCCCGACTCTTGCTTAGGTACAGTAGAAACAGGTAACGGGCGGCCCTCCCAACACCTTCGGCCGAGCAAACCCAGATAGCGAGCGTATTTTGCAGTGGGGGCGGGGGGAGGAGGAGGAGGAGAAGGAGAAGAGAGGGGGAGAGGAGATTTACAGCTGAGCTTGCTCCTCTTTGCGCCCAAAGTTCACGAGCGCACTTTCCAGCAGGGCTCAGGGATCACTGAAAGAAGGAAGAAAGGCTTGCGTTTATATAATGTCTCATCATGTCTCTCTGAAACATTCCCAAAGAGCTTTGCAGATGGTGAAATGCAGTTTTCATTATGTAAGCGACTGTTGGGTAGTATCTGACGTTCTCCTCTTGAGCCCAGGGGTGCTGAGGCTATTTGTGCTTCTGCTGTTTTCAAAAGAAAAACTTTTTTGGTTTTGAATTTAAGAAACAAAATCCACGGTGATCTGGTGGGGGGGAAGCCCTGTGGGCAGTGATCTGGTTCGGGGGGTGGGGGGAGGGGAAAGTCAGTGGGGGTGTGTCCTGTGGACAGTGAACCGGTGGGAGGGGCCTGTGGATGCAGAACGGCCTAATTTTTAAATTTTGCCCCATCAAGCTACAAATCCCTCAGAACTGCCCACTTTGAAATAGGCAACCCTGTCAGGATAGTGAGTGCTACTTTGAGTTTAGTAACAAAAGTCAAAACTACTTTGGGTAAACTAACGAACCTTTGGCTTCAGCTTTTTAAGGTCCTCTTGAGAGGTATATTCAAACACATAGAACTTATGGTTTCTTGGAGACGTAGTAGGCTCCAATATATTGGAGGTGTGTAAATACAGCAGATTTGGATCTAGGATGACTCACTTATTGACTAGGTACTGGGTGATGCAGTGAGTTAATGCATGGCGTTGCCCCTCCCTATCTTTTTTTATTCATTCATGGGATGTGGGCATCGCTGGCAAGGCCAGCATTTATTGCCCATCCCTAATTGCACTTGAGAAGGTGGTGGTGAGTCACCGCTGCAGTCCGTGTGGTGAAGGTTCTCCCACAGTGCTGTTAGATAGGGAGTTCCAGGATTTTGACCCAGTGACGGTGATATATTTCCAAGTCAGGATGGTGTGTGACTTGGGGAACATCCAGGTGGTGGTGTTCCTATGTGCCTGCTGCCCTTGTCGTTCTAGGTGGTAGAGGTTGCAGGTTTGGGAGGTGCTGCCGAAGAAACCTTGGCGAGTTGCTGCAGTGCATCCTGTGGATGGTACACACTGCAGCCATGGTCTGCCGGTGGTGAAGGGAGTGAATGTTTAGGGTGGTGGATGGGGTGTCAATCAAGCGGGCTGCTTTGTTCTGGATGGTGTCGAGCTTCTTGAGTGTTGTTGGAGCTGCACTCATCCAGGCAAGTGGAGAGTATTCCATCACGCTCCTGACTTGTGCCTTGTAGACAGTGGAAAGACTTTGGGGAGTCAGGAGGTGAGTCACTCGCCGCAGAATACCCAGCCTCTGACCTGCTCTTGTAGCCACAGTATTTATGTGGCTGGTCCAGTTAAGTTTCTGGTCAATGGTGACCCCCAGGATGTTGATGGTGGGGGATTCAGCGATGGTAATGCCGTTGAATATCAAGGGGAAGTGGTTAGACTCTCTCTTGTTGGAGATGGTCATTGCCTGGCACTTGTCTGGCGTGAACGTTACTTGCCACTTATCAGCCCAAGCCTGGCTTATGTCCAGGTCTTGCTGCATGCGGGCATGGACTGCTTCATTATCTGAGGGGTTGCAAACAACTGAACACTATGCAATCATCAGCGAACCCCGCCCCCCCCCACCCCCAACCTTTCTGACCTTGTGATGGAGGGAAGGTCATTGATGAAGTAGCTGGAGATGGTAATCTCTGTAATCTCCTCCTGCCCTACATCCCTTCGAGAAAGCTGCGTTTCTCCAACTCCAGCCTCTTGTGCGTTCAGCCGTCAAGGTCCTAAACTCTGGAATTCCCTCTCTTAACCTCTGCCTCTCCACTTCTCTCTCCTTTTATGGTGCTTCTTAAAACCTGCCTCTTTAATTAAGCTTTTGGTCACCTGTCCTAATGTCTCCTCCTTTGGCTCAGTGTCAATTTTTATCTGATTATGCTCCTGTGATGCACGTTGGAAAGTTTTGCTGCATTAAAGACACTATATAAATGCAAGTTGTTAGTGTCCTTTCACCTCTGCAGTCTCGGTTCAAATATCCCTAGATTACTGAAATGGAGATCTCCCATCTATGCTGCCAGGGAGAGTCCTATAAGTGAGGAATAACATTGCTCACAATCCCAACTGCTCACAATTCAACACAATTTAGCACCAACAGTTTGGGAAAATAGAAAAAAAAATCATGTTGGTGCAGTAGAAGGTGCTCACCTGAGGTTGGAATAATGTATACTGATGGAGCAGTATGGAGGGTGGGAGCTATCAACTGAGCCACATTACAGTGAAATCTCTGTCACGTGCTAGAATGGAAATTAACAGTTAATTGGGAGCTCCCAAGTTATGGCTTTGCACGTTTGGTACAGCAGTATTGCAGGCACAGGAATGAAGAAAATTACAATACAAACAACATAGACTGAACTTAATATTTCATGGGCTGCAAGGTTGATTTGTCAGACAGGAAGGAATTGGTGTTAGTGAGCTGTGCAATGAGGCGAAGTCTCGTGCACGGCTTTGAAAATTCTGGCAGGTAATTGGGGAAACTGGACAATCAGCATAGATAATGGAGGTTTCACTGCATTATATATCTGACATGGGAGCGGCTGACATGGTGTGACGAGAGCCTTACTCTACATCTAGCTGTGCTTCTGCTGGTTTGAGAGTGCTCAATGCCAGCTTTAGATGCCTAAAAGTATTTGATTCCCCCTTGCCTTGAACATAAATACCCCTCACTAATTACCCTGTAATTGATCAAGTTGGGTAGCTCAGTGATCATGAATGATGCAATATTGTTGGAAGCCTCGAGCCAAAGTCACGGGTGAGTGTGCCAGTAGAGATGGCCTTCTCCTCGAGAGTGGGTTTGCAGCCACAGTGGTCTGGATAGAAGATGCAAATGAATCAACACGGGAGAAAACATCTATATTGCTCATCTTTATCTCCGAGAAAAAAATTTTTGAGTTGAGAAACCCAAGGGTGAGGTCAAAGCCTGTAACACAGGATGGCACCATGGTTGTCGAAGAGTGAACAGTCATGACTAGGTGGTACCAAAATTGGAGTTTAAGAGCTTGTAGATTGTAGAAGGAAGGGAAGACCAAGGGAGGTGTCGAGTTCCACCTTTTGAGATCCTGGGAAAGAATGAGTTGGGAGTTGACAATGAGTCTTGATTTCAACAGAGAGGATGTGGGGAGGAGGAAGAATTTGTAGGGCAATACATCTGGTCAACCAAATAATGATTATGCCTATCCTGAGCTGTCCTCCGGACCATGGTGGAGAATAGTACAGAACCTTTACACTCTTTGAATGATTGGTCATCTGAACTATTCCTGCTGCTGGTGTTTTTGATTCCGAGCCAGCAGAATCACTGACTTGTGCTCAGCCTGCAGAGTGAGTGTGGGAAAGGTCAGCCCATCCCTAATTGTGTGGATTGTGGTTATTTTCCAAAGCATTAGTGTGGGAGGGTTGGGAGCAATCCAGATGGGAAGTGGATTTTTTAAAAAATATTTTATTTTGAGAGCTTGGGCAAATGGGAATTGAAAGGCTATTCTCCGAATTTCAGAAAAGTGCTTCAGGCTAGCCTGAAAAGAGTGTGTGAATGCTAGGAGGAAAGGGCGGTGATGAGCAGGCCTCATCTATAAATAAGGAGGCTTGGGCTATAAGGACCCTTTCAGTTGGATCCCCAGAGGACAAGGACAGAGTTGAAGAAAACATCTGAGGAGGGTTTTAATATATTTTACACACCAAGACTACGTAATCCAATTGAACTGAAAAGGGTCAAATAGAGGTTGTGAAGAATTTGTAGTTTAGCTTTGAAAATCAGATTTTTTTTTTTCTCTCTGCCTCAAAGCCAAACATTTCAAAATAAAAGCAAACTTCCCATTTTTGGAAATCTAAGGGTGAGAATTGGAAGCAAATCATTCCCATGAGTTTGTGCTTAAACTGAGCAAAGGGCGTGTCCTGGTCTGCACTGTGCTCTGTGCATCGGCTCTTTTTAATTAAAAAAATATATAATTCCGCATGTCGATGAATGCAATTCCACGTAGGGCTTGAGAAGGATCTGCAGACTGTATTTTGGAACATTGGAACAGACAAGAGGGCTGGTAACTAGAGGACATAGATTTAAGGTGATCGGCAAAAGAACCAGAGGGGCGATGAGATTTTTTTTATGCAGCGAGTTGTTATGATCTGGAATGCACTGTCTGAAAGGGTGTTGGAAGCAGATTCAATAGTAACTTTCAAAAGGGAGTTGGATATATATAGTTGAAACGGAAAGATTTGCAGGGCTATGGGAAAAGAGCAGGCGAGTGGGACTAATTGGATAGCTCTTTCAAAGAGCCGGCACAGGCATGATGGGCTGAATGGCCTCCTTCTGTGCTGTATGATTCTATCGGAATAGGCCATTCAGCCCCCTGAGTCTGTTCCGCCACTCAATCAGATCATGGCTGATCTGTATCTTAACTCCATTTACCTGCCTTGGTTCCATATCCCTTAATACCCTTACCCAACAAAAGCATGGAGAAACAGCTGATCACCCATCCCATCCCGTGTCGCCACGTAATGAGTCTGAGGTTTTGCGGAGGATGGTGGGAAGGGTGTCCATTTGACCTTGAAAGAATTTGGAAAGAGAGATACATTCAGACAGTGATTTTATTTCTTTTGTTTTGATTAATTCCTGGAAATTTTGAGCCAAACAGGATTTTTTCTGAGTGACTCACTCTATGCCATATGATATGGTAGTCGAACCGTCTGTGTCTGTGTCTTTATACAAGTGTGCGTATTGTATATGTTTCGGGCTGTTGTGTTACTGGGGATGCCATGAATTGCTTGTTGTCAAACGTTTGTTACCTTCAGCTGCAAGAATGTGTTTAGATACATAATTCCAAGGCCCCCGGGAGGATCTTGAATTAAACGGTTGTTTGGTGCCAAGTCAAGTGAAGGTTTCCAATTGAAGGTGTAATCTGATTTATTCTGCTCCTCAAACTTGCCAAAAGCACTAAGCTTGCAAATAACTTAACTCCAAGGAATTATTTCAGGGCTCTCCCTTGTGGCTCAGTTGGTAAGTACATTGCCCCCAATGGTTCTGCAACATGGAGGCGAGAAACATGCCATGTTCCACCCCCAGATTGCGTGGAGTTAGTTGAGGCAATAGCTGAGCCATTACAATTGGGCTCAACGCCCCCGGAAAAGGGAAGGAACAATCCCAGAGCTGTTGCTCCTGATCACTAACCAGTCGTCCCTGCTGGAAAGTACGCAAGTGTCTGTGTTGGGTGAGGACGGGGGCAGCTGTGTCGACCTCAATAGTGAAATAGCCTGCCAGCCCTCACTGTCACTTGCATGGGAAGAGCGACCACTTGGTACAGTACTGGATAGCAGCTTGTAGCAGTATCTCAGCATGATATGGGGAGCAAAGGGTTGGGGGAAAACAATCATTGCATTGCAGAGATTCAGAAGGTATTATTGAAATAATGGCCCAGTTGGATCCTATATCTGTACTTGGGTCTAGTTTGCGATTCAAGGAGCCTTGGCTCGGTGGGTAGCACTCACATCTGAGTCAGAAGATTGTGGGTTCAAGTCCCTCTCCAGAGACTTGAGCAAGTAATCCATTTTGACATTGTGGTGCAGTACTGAGGGAGTGCTGCACTGTCGGAGGTATCATCTTTCAGACGAGATGCTAAACAGAGGCCCTGGCTGCCCCCTCAGGTGAACATAAAAGATCCCATGGCACTCTTTCGAAGAAGAGCAGGTGAGTTCTCCCCAGTGTCCCTGCCAATATTTATCCCTCAACCAACACTAAGAAACAGATGATCAGGCCGTTATCTCAGTGCTATTTGTAGGACCTTGCTGTGCGCAAAATTGCTGCCGCGTTTCCCTACATTATAACAGTGACTACACTTCAGACGTTGGCCGTAGAGCACTTTGGGACATTTTGAGGTCGTGAAAAGCGCTATAATAAATGCAAGTTCTTTCTTCCTTAAGTGGAGGTATTGGACCAGTAGTTCTGCCCTTGCGTCTGTGTCTCATGGTTTTGTAACTATGTTAGCATTTTTAAATGTGAGTGGCATCTTGTGTTAGAATATCGATAACTTTCTTCATTTTATGCTATTGGCGGGTTGTCCAGTTTAGACCCCATCAATCTTTTCTTTGGGGCCGAATTGGAATGTCGATCACCCATTACACAAGGTGGATGAATGGCTGTATCACACACTGAGTCATTTATTTCAGTTGCAGACTGAACCAGCAGCCAACTGGAATCTCTGCTCTACACGAAACAAAACATTGATCTACTGACCAAAACTAAAACTACACGCAGCACCTCGGGAAACTTGTGACAAAACTCCCTGTGCATAGAGCATGTGCTTAAAACATACTAGCTGGCCTCTGTCAGGGCCGTTGCTAGTTTGACCCAATGAATATTAACACCCTTTTCTAGCTGATATTGGTTTGTTGCTAAATCCAAATAGTGGACAGAGATGGAGATGATGATATATGTGAGGAAGGGAGACACTGCTCAGAAATTGAACACCTCTCAGCTTATGTACACGTCGGGATTTTTTTTGGTCAATCTGGTACCCATAGAAACTCATCATTGTGCTTCAGACTCTCCAAATCAAGTAGTTGAGGAATCCACAACAGTAGAATTTCAGTTTGCTCAATGTGGAGTGCACGCCCTCCCTACTTAGTTAACTTTTTTTTATTCATTCACGGGATGTGGGTGTCAATGGCATAGCCGGCATTTATTGCTCATCCCTAGTTGCCCATTTGATGCAGGTAGTGACCTGGGACTGCTCAAAGACGCTGCTTCCTGCTGGAGTACAGTTCTGCTGGTGCCTGCCATCCTGTAGGGCTTCGCCCAAGTGGCCATTCATGTATAAGCTTTGACCGGGAATCTGAGGTCATTGCAGCCAAGTCCAATCCTATCTTCCTGAAGTCCAAGCAAACATGCAAACTGAGGCCAACAGTAATGCCCCATTCCCTGTCCTGAGATCAGCTAACATAATACAGAGCAGGAATTGAAGCAGGGAAGCCATAGAGCAGTTGTATGATTTAATGGGGAACGTGTGATTGTCAATTTCTGAAGTCATTCAAATTGGGAACATAGGAATTGCTGGACGAAGAAAGACTAAGGTCCATCTAGTTCGTCTTCTACCATCCTGGTTGTCGCATGATACAACAATAATGGAGTTATTGACTAATAATAGCAACCAATCTCTCAATTAGTCTACAACAGACCCAGAAATGAGGTGAGGAAAACCCCAGTGGTGGAGAGCTTTGGGAACCACAGGTCCAAAGTCACCTGTTCCTCCCAAGCCTGTTACAGTTCACTTATCACTTGGCTGAAATGGTTACTTGAAGCCTTAACAAGGAAGCTTAAAATAAAAAGTTCAGAAGGGAAAGTTCTGGAAGGATGTAATGTGGAAGTGTCAGAGAAGATCTGGTATACGGGTGACGCAAGGATTCATACTGGCAAGTCACTTTTTAAAAATCTACATCAGAAGCTATCGCATAGCCTGGAAACCTGGCATGTGAGAGCTTTCTGTGCTCCGCGCAGCAATGGGTTAACATGCTGCAGTTCTCTGAAGGGTTAATGCTTTTTAAAAATTATTCTTGCACTGGGAGACCTGGCGTGGGGAGCTCTGAGTTCTGTCCGAAGGTGGAGTAGATGTACAAAATTTGGGTTTTTAAAAAGGGGAAAGAAACAATAGCCTCGAATGAAAACGAGCTATGTTGGAGATGAGAGGCGGCAGCAAAAAGCACACCTGCAAATCGAGTGTCACGCACAACAAAAATTCATTTGAAAAGGGGCTTATTTTGAATTTGATTCCTGGGCCATCCTTTTAATGAAATTCCACTGCCAGTCGTTCACACCTGGCTCCACACTCTGTATTCAGATGGCATCCTCTTAACAGTAGAACAAAATGTGGGGAATTACATGGGCAGTGGAATCTCGATGTTCTAATGCTGCCGGCTCTCCATGGGCAGGTCTCGCTCCCAAACAGACATGCCGGATTTACTGAGGCCAACCGGCAGTCGGGAAGGCGTTACTTTTTTAAAATCGGCCCTTCCCGACCTTGGGCGTTCCAGCGCCAGTGCTAATCCAGTTCTAGCAAGCGTGCCTCGTTGCCTCGCCGTTTGAGATCTTGCATCGCAGCAGTCCGTCAGTCGCGCACACTGGCCCAAACAGGCACAGGGCCAGTCGTGCTAGTGCGAACAATGCCAGGCTTTAGGCTCACAGCTGGGACACACCGCTTGGATGTGAACGCAGGAGAGGTGGGTCGGTCGGTCTCCTGCGAGCCAGCGGTAAAAGCACCTCAGGCCAAGTTGGGTGTTTTTACACACGATGAATAAATTCCAGTTTAATCAAGTAACAATCAGTGCCAAGGGTAAAACACACAGTCTATGTAGGAACAGGAGTAGGCCATTCAGCCCCTCGAGCCTGTTCCGCCATTCAGTTAGATCGTGGTTGATGTGTATCTTAACTCCATCTACTCACCTTGGTTCCGTAACCCTTAATATCCTTGCCTAACAAAAATCTCAATTTTAACATTTTCAATTGATCCCCAGCCTCAGTAGCTTTTTTGGGGAGAGAGTTCCAGATTTCCACTACCCTTTGTGAATAAGTGCTTCCTGACTTCACCCCTGAACTGCCTAGCTCTAATTTTAAGGTTATGCCCCCTTTGTTCTGGACTCCCCATCAGCGGAAATAGTTTCTCTCTTAAAAAGAATTTATTTATTCTTTTCTCCTTTATTTGCAGATTATTGTCGGATGCCAACCGCAGAGGATGAATGATGGGATTGCAACTGGCCTGAGTTTGAAATAAGAGTATCGCAGCAGTGTTTGTTTTCTCTCGCTCTGTGCGGCTGCTTCTACGCGATCAGCCTGGTTTCTACATTTTAAAAAAAAAATTCGCTCTTCTGGTTTTGGAGAATGGCGAAGAGAGCGTGCATCTTTCTCCTGCACGGACTGGGGAGGACTCTGTTGATACTGGAGCTGTTGGCGGCGGGGGCATTGGCGCACTGGCAGAATGAGCCAGTGCAGATTGTCAGAGACTTGGACAGCCAGATCGAGGCCTCCATGCATTCGGTGTTATCGGGGCAGGACGCCCCCGCCGTGTCCTTCAATGTCCCGGATGGCTCCGCGTACATCAGTCGGGCCTTTACGATGAAAATCCCAACTGAGGTGCTGCCTGCCCACGCGAGGCTTAAGGTAAACGTCCCTTACTAAACTTTCACTGCACCATTGTAACTCCATTTAAAGGCATAACAGCTGCATGCTGGGGATGTTCTGTATTGCAGCAGACTGATTAATGGCTGAAATGGAAATCAGCAGTGAATTTCTTTTTTACCAGTCCTTTACCTCTTCCACCCCTCTCCCCTTCCAAAATGCATGAAAGCGCAGCCTACAAATGTTGTTTTAGAAAAAGTCGCAAGTCCTAAACAAATCTACCTGTATTGTTGATGTTGGCAGTGAGGGAGAATGACTGGGGCATCTGCTTTTTGCACAAGTTGTTTTGGACGACCTTTTGCGCAAGGCCATTCCCATAGTCTGGTCTTGCTGGCTTCCTTTAACTGTGAGAAGCTTGTTCAATCCACTAGCACACGCCACATTTCACGTTCATGCCTGCGCACTAAAGCAAAGACCCGACTGTGGCTCATTTGCTGGACGCGTTGAGATACACAGTGCAAGGATCGAACCTGGGCCAATCCAAGTCTGAGATACACAGACTAGGCGGGGCCCAGGTTCGATCCCTGCACTGAGCTACAGAGTCAAATGGTATCATGATACCTGTACTGAGCCATATAGTATCGATCCCCAGTTTGTGCAGCAATAACTAACCCTTCCAGACAGAGTGCAGGTTTGGGATGAAAAGTTGTGAGGCTTCATTGTGAATTGATGATTCAAATGTCCACCTGTTGATCCGGATGATTTGCACAGTCTAAGAACTGGATTACATTCTGAGCAGTCCCAGCTGAAGCCCTGTGAATACACTCCATTATACAATGACCCACAGCTGCCTGACCAAAACGTAAAGCTTTAACTTTCTGCAGATGTTGCAGTATTTTAATAACTGTGTAATTTTTTTTCATAAATTCTCACATTTTGCATTTCAAAACAATTCCACGAGGCACTGATTTATCAGAGCAGCTTATCTCCGGAATCTGGAGAATTTGTAGCCTCCATGTTGTGAATGATCTTTTTATTTTGAAATCAGCTTTTTCTTTCTCCCCCTTCCTCTTGGGCCGGTTCCAAGGGACACCAGCCAGCCCCCTGTACCTCACACAAATGGACGTTCCTCCTCGTGAACCCAGGTATTGAGTGTGAGCACTAGTGCCAAAGCTGACTGTGCCTTCACTTTAAAAAATAAAATCATTCTGGGGATACGGGTGTTATTGGCGAGGCCGGCATTTATTGCCCATCCCTAATTGCCCTTGAGAAGGTGGTGGTGAGCTGCCTTCTTGAACCATTGCAGTCCGTGTGATGAAGGTTCTCCCACAAGGCTGTAACGTGGGGAGTTGCAGGATTTTGACTCCGCGACGTTGAATAAAAGACTGATATATGTCCTCGGGGTGGTGCATCTGACTTGAGGGTGATGCTGTTCCCATGCACCTGCTGCCTGCGACCTTCTAGGGGGTGGAGGTCGCGGGTTTGGGAGATGACGCCCATTTTCCGCTAGTTGTCGCTGGCCAGCAATCGGGAGAAAGAAACCCTGACCACCCCCCCCCCCCCCCCCCCAAGCCTGCCCACAAGAATATGTTGTCACTTCCCCCTATACAACAGCTCCAGCTCAGAGCAGACCAGGAATTGAAGGTGGTCTGAATGGCTCTGTTTTACACTGTGGGCTGAACAGAGGAATGCTCCCTCTGGTGGAAGAGATCAGACCCTACATTGGAATATCTGTTACAGTTTCAAACTTCATTGACACGCTTTCTCCTGCAGAGTTTTTTTCCTTTCGGTCTGAGATCTGGGTCTTTTGCTTTCTAACGTGCGCTAGCAGAGCCCAGTCCAATTAATTGCAGTAAATTGTTTACTGTAAGTCGCACAAGATTCCCGCTGTGTGTCAAAAGATAGAAAATATTCTTCGCACAATGTGTGGAATTTAAAAAAATTATTTCATGGGATGTGGGAGTCGCTGGCAAGGCCGGCATTTATTGCCCATCCCTAATTGCCCTCGAGAAGGTGGTGGTGAGCTGCCTTTTTGAACCGCTGCAGTCCATGTGGTGAAGGTTCTCCCACAGTGCTGTTAGGAGGGAGTTCCAGGATTTTGACCCAGCGACGATGAAGGAACGGTGATATATTTCCAAGTCAGGATGGTGTGTGACTTGGAGGGGAACGTGCAGGTGGTGTTGTTCCCATGTACCTGCTGCCCTTGTCCTTCCAGGTGGTAGAGGTCGCGGGTTTGGGAGGTGCTGTCGAAGAAGCCTTGGCGAGTTGCTGCAGTGCATCTTGTAGATGGTACACACTGCAGCCACAGTGCGCCGGTGGTGAAGGGAGTGAATGTTTAAGGTGGTGGATGGGGTGCCAATCAAGCGGGCTGCTTTGTCCTGGATGGTGTCGAGCTTCTTGAGTGTTGTTGGAGCTGCACTCATCCAGACAAGTGGAGAGTATTTCATCACACTCCTGACTTGTGCCGTGTAGACAGTGGAAAGGCTTTGGGGAGTCAGGAGGTGAGTCACTCGCCACAGAACACCCAGCAACTGACCTGCTCTTGCAACCACAGTATTTATGTGGCTAGTCCAATTAAGTTTCTGGTCAGTGGTGACTCCCAGGATGTTGATAATGGGGGATTCGGCGATGATGCCATTGAATGTCAGGGGGAAGTGGTTAGACTCTCTCTTGTTGGAGATGGTCATTGCCTGGCACTTGCCACTTATCAGCCCAAGCCTAGATGTTGTCCAGGTCTTGCTGCATGTGAACTGCTTCATTATCTGAGGGAATAAACTTCCAGATAGAGTAGCGGAGGCAAAAAGCCTGGAATCACTTAAGAAATGGTTGGATGCTGCAGTGGCGGGGGAGAGGAGGCATTGGGATCCCTCTGGATGGATGAACGAAGGTGGGCCGAATGGCTTTCCTCGTCTGTAATTATCTCGTGCAGAGTCCCCAGCCGTATGGGGGGAGCATGCCGAATTCTTGTCATACGTACGATATACAGATGCCATTAAAGCGTCAAATGTACTATAACAGCTTTTCCTGCCATTGAAAATGGTCTCCTGTGGTCTGTTGACACAGTCCAACAAGTTCTACACTGTGACGCCTTCCAGTTCTGTGCAGTCTCCCTTTGTGAGTGTAGCCTAACTTAGGCTTTCACTGTGGGACAACTTGCTACGTTCAGAGTGAGGAAGGAAAAGGCATCGCCTAGCTTTAGAGATGCATCTCTCTTTTGAAGAGGAGATTGTTTAAATCGATTTAATCAAATATCAAGCAACATTGCTGTTTAGCTTCTGTTCAATTTAGGGCCATTTGGTTTTGGGCTGAGTGATATTTACCCCCACCTTTTGGCTGCCACCAGTTACAATTCAGGGTTTAGCAACATGGTTTCTCTTTTGTTATCCGAGATTTCTGCCCTGCGTAACCTGGCAGAAAGTGAGCCGCAGGTTTTTTTTTAAAAAAGAGAGTACGGGACGCATAGCTGCTTACGGAAGCTGCCAGCCTGTTTGAACACGATAGCACGTTTGTTGGGGGGTGGGGGGAGAGCCACACAGGGCAGCGAGCTTTCTTATATAGATTACTGGACAGATCACATCCTTGGAACAATATAGCATTTTGCTTCACTAAACCTGAGCAGAAGCTCCCGGTCCGGCAACGCCTCGATTTTTAAAATTCTCATCCTTGTTTTTAAATCCCTCCATGGCCTCGCCCCTCCCTATCTCTGTAACCTCCTCCAGCCCTACAACCCTCCAAGATCTCTGCACTCCTCCAATTCTGGCTTCTTGTGCATCCCTGATTTTCATCGCTCCACCATTGGCAGCCGTGCCTTCAGCTGCCTAGGCCCTAAGCTCTGGAATTCGCTCACTAAACCTCTCTGCCTCTCTACCTCTCTCCTCCTTTAAGACACTCCTTAAAACCCACCTCTTTGACCAAGCACCTGTTCCAGTATCTCCATATTGTCAAATATTGTCTGATAACGCTCCTGTGATGCGCCGGGGGAGGTTTTACTACATTAAAGGCACTATATAAATGCAAGTTGTTGTCACTGGTTTTATTTAGTGTGCTGGTGACAGTCGGCTATAGGAATAATCATGCTTCAGTGTTACATGATGCTCTTAATTCATCTCCTCAAATTGTTCCCCCCCACCAGTGACCCATCTCTGATCACCTGTACAGCAACCCAGTGTTTTGCTCAAAAATGCACACTCAAGGTGCAACCCAAGTTTGGAAGACCAAACTCTAGAATTGTACTGCTGGGTGTTTTACACAATTTCGGCAGATATAGTAAAAAGAACATTCACTTGCTCGTGCATTACACCACTGAGATCCCAGTGGCGACACTGTTGGCATGTGGCATGCATTGCCTCCTGTGGTCTGTGGCATCACATCCCATCATGTCTAAGTGTGCCTGTTTGTCCGTACCCTCCAAGGGAGGTCTGCTTACTGAGCTGAAGGTGGCCCCCTTCATGGATAGGTCATCGGCAAAGCAACTTTCCTTTCACCAAGGAGTCTTGCCCTTTTTGATCAGGGAGGCAGTATAGCATTGAGGAGAAGGAACAATACTCTCTGTAGGAGCACAGCAGTCACTGAAGGAATACTCCACGTTCCCTTATGACACAGAGCATCACCTCATCAACAACAACTACTCGTATTTAACGTAGGAAAACATCCAAGGCGCTTCACAAGAGCGTAATCGGACAAAAATTGACACCGAGCCAAAGAAGGAGACCAAATGCTTGGTCAAAGAGGTAGGTTTTAAGATGTGTCTTAAAGGAGGTGACGGAGGCGGAGAGGTTCAGGGAGGGAATTCCAGTGCTTGGGGCCTAGACGACTGAAGGCACGGCCGCCAGTGGTAGGGCAAAGGAGGTGGGCAATGCACAAGAGACTAGTATTGTAGGAATGCAGAGTTCTCTGCAGGATTGCAGGGCTGGAGGAGGTTACAGAGATAGGAGGGGCATTGCCATGGAGGCCTCCCCTCCCCTCCCTAAGTTACTTGAAAGCACTGAGCAGCTAGCAGTCCTGGGAGCTGAGGTTTGTTGACGGTGCATCATGTTTCCACCATAAAACAGGCAAATGGGCAAAGGATAGCAGCCCCGATTAGCAGGTTCACTAAAGTGCATGCATGGGGTGTATCTTACAGATGGATGTCACTGCCATTTCTTTTAATGATCCTTTTTTTTAATGAGGATCAGAAACCTGGGCACGGTTCAGCCCCACAGTTTTGAGTTTATTTTGTAGAAAGTACTCGAGGACTTGTTCAGACGCGCCCCTTGTCCAGAGGCCAGATAAAGTGCTGGTTTTATGGATCAGTGCAAAGTAATTAAATTAGATCAGAAGTGTAATAAAAAGCAGCCGGGGGCAGAGTCCCAGTGATCGAATGCAGCATTATCTGAAAACCAACACAATGAGTGCCGAGGCTGCAGCAAATGTGCCATTAGGACCTGCTTTTATTTTTCTTCCCCCTTTCCCAACCCCCACCTTTTTTGTCTTGATTTTTTTTTTCTCTCTTGACCTGTCTTGAAGTTGCTGACCCATGCAAGGGTCCATGGGCCAACCAATCTGCAGTAAGCCGTCCAAGTGGCCAGTTGTGTGATCTTGGGTGGTGAGGGTCTGCATACAAATCCTAGGTGTCCGTTGTGGCTCAGTGGGCAGCACTCTTGCCTCCGAGTCAGAAGGTCGTGGGTTCAAGCCCCACTCCACAGACTTGAGCACAAAATCTAGGCTGACACTCCAATGGAGTACTGAGGGAGTGCTGCACTGTCGGAGGTGCCGTCTTTTGGATGGGAATTTAAACTGAGGCCCCGTCTGTCCTCCTGAAGTGGATGTAAAAGATCCCATGGCACTATTTCAAAGAAAAGCAGGAGAGTTCCGGTGTCCTGGCCAATATTTATCCATCAACCAACATCACTAAACAGAAGACCCGGTCATTATCACATTGCTATTTATGGGATCTTGCTGTGTGCAAATTGACTGTCGCATTTCCCACATTACAACAGTGACTACACTTCACAGGCACTTGGCTATAAAGCGCTTTGGGATGTCCTGAGGTCATGAAAGGCGCTCTATAAATGCAAGTTCTTTTTCTTTCACATCAGCAGCGGAGGGCATCACAGAGAGCTGGGAGTATATTTGTGAGGCAGTAGAGCTGTCCAGGAAGGGAAGGATTGAGAGAGGGTAAGAATTGGAGAGTGTGAATGGGGCAATTAGCGTTGGTTTGTCAAGGAGAGGAATGATGGGCAGTTTTGATGAAGATGGGGAACGTGCTGAATGAAAGTCAAGCATGGACGTGAGGGGGTGAATTTGGATGTTCAGGAGCTGGGATTGGAGGGGGGGGGGTGCGGTATCAAGGGAGCGGGTGGTGAACTTCATTTGCTTGCTGATGGAGAAACTGAAGAGATTGTGAAGGCCAAGGGCACGGTTAGATGGGGAGCTGGGAGTTTGTAGCAGTTTGAGGCTACCATGCAGATGGTTTGATAAATATAATTCATAAGCAACTAACACTGCATCGTGGCCTAATTACCTGACGTAGGTGATTTAATTATCCTTTTAACTTTTAAACTTGGGTCAAACTGATGCTCTGCAAAGTAGGGTGCACATTGGTTTAGTGGTGAACGGTGTTTTGTGACCAGTAATCCACTGTAGAGCAATACGGACTAGAAGGACCCGAGTTTCTGAGATTGCTGCAATTTGCCATCGTGTCCCTGGGTCAGGAAGGGGGTAAACCGACCAGAGTTTCCATTCCTGATTGTTATCCAGTCACCTCTGCTGGAAAGTGCACTTTTCTGCATGTTGGGTTCGGCTGTGATGTGCTCCTTGGTTGACTATCCAGCTGACACTCGCACATAAAGAATGGTGGCTTGGGCAAGGTATCGGAGCGAGGCTGTATCCCTGCGAGAATAGAGCAGGAAAGAAAGTTGGATCAGGGGTTGGGGGAGGCGGTGGGTAACTGCAGCCTGAGGACTTCATGTGGTGCTAGCTGTAAGCCAGCCCAGTACTCCCAGATTAATATTGTGTATTTGGAATCTCCCAATATGATTCTTCTCCTTCCCTGAAAGCGCTTGGTCGGGCTGGTGCCTGAGTCAGTGGCCAGGATGCTATGGTTGGCCTCAATGCTTTCAGGATGTGCTGGTTGTGGGGGAGGGCGGAAGAGGCGGCAGCTGGTGAAGTACACCTGTCTGGGTCTCGAGCGAGAACAGCAGCAGCCTCTGCTGGCGTGTCCCACCCTGCGACTGAATAGCCATATTGTCCATGAAGAGTGACCACCTTGGTGCAAAGTAATGGATGATGACCAGTGCCTGTGGAACTGCACCTTTGGAGAAGTGGGGTAGAAAATGTGAGGGGGTGGGGTGGGAGAATGGAATCGACATCAACCTCAACGTTATTTGTACAAAATCAAACCAGGTTAGTGGTGAGAGATGTAAATCGGGGTGGTGGTGTGAAAGTTTTTGTGCAGCGACGGGAATGCAGCGCGGCTGTGAGCTGGTATGTAATTGAGGTATGCAGCAGATGTTTGGTAATGAGCTTTGGATCTTTCTCTTTCTCCCCTCCACCCCCCCCCCCCCCCTCCACCCCTTGTTCCGTTGGAACAAGTTGATGCTTGTTTACTTGATCCTAGCCAGATTAGCGATGAGAGCAGCTCTATTTCACGTGCTGATGAGGAGGAGGAAAGGCACTGCTAGAATGGGTCGAACTTTATATCTTTTTTTTATGCCTGTGTTGTTCAATCTGCTTTGATTGCAACCTGAACCGCGCCCCCCACCACCCCACCCCTTTTGTAGTTCCTCTGTAGAATTTGTCGTCCCTGTTTTCCGCCCCCCCCCCCCCCCCTCCCCCACCCCCCGGCTTTGATCCAGAGGAAGAAATTACATTTTTTTTTCTGCTGCAAACAAAACGCTGGCTCCAAATAACTTTTGGGAACTTGTACAATAAAAGAGGCGAAGTGGTTTTGTTCTGCTGCACAAAGAGCCTTTATGTTGCAGCTGTGCACGTACGGGAAGCTCAGACTCCACACTTGTGCTCAAGTAGCCAGCATTATTTAACACTTTTTTTAAAAAAAAACACTCTTGCGAAAGTATCCAGATCGAAAATTCAATATTCCATGTCCACCAATTTATATATCTTTTGAAAACCAGATTGCTGGTCTTTTCTTTAAGGAAACTTTTCCAAATAGCCAATTAAAAAAAAAATATTGTACAGCAGTTCCACATTTGGATACACTTCAGACATAATTCTTCTGCACCTACTGTCAGTCAAAAATGTTCTGTTTTAAGTTGCATTATTTCTTAATTTTTCGTCCCCTTTTTGACTTCCTTTCTGAAACTTGCTTACTGGTTTCTGGGTTTATGGTTTCCACGGGAACTGGCAGCTCCCAGTACCTCACCCAAGCAACCGTTTCTTTCCAAGTGTGAATATTGGTATTGCGTTTAACTACTTGAGGCATCACAGCCAAGCCTTGTTCTGTCCTTGCCGCATGCCCACACTCGCAGGCTCCACTGGGGGGCACTGGGTAGCGATTAAGAGCTGAAATAGTGGTTGAACTTCCCTGAGCTCTCTAGCCCAGGGACACCAACCCCAATTGTGGCACTCGTGCTACTACGCTGGCTTAGATCAGCTCACTCAAAGAAAGAAAGACTTGTATTTATATAGTGCCTTTCAAAACCTCAAGGACGTCCCAAAGCGCTTTTAGCCAATTAAGTAGTTTTGAAGTGCAGTCATTGTTGTAATGTAGAAAACGCAGCAGCCAATTTGCACACAGCAAGGTCCCAAAAAAAGCAATGTGGTAATGACGAGATAGCCTGTTCTGGTGATGTTGGTTGAGGGATAAATATTGGCCAGGACACCAGGGAGAACACTCCTGCTTTTCTTTGAAATAGTGCCGTGGAATCTTTTACATTCACCGGAGTGGGCTGTCAGGGCCTTGGTCTAAATTCTCATCTGAAGGAAGGCACCTCTGACAGTGCAGCACTCCCTTGGTACTGCACTGGAGTGTCAGCCTGGACTTTGTGTTCAAGTTTTTTTTTGTCGTTTATGGGATATGCACGGCGCTGGTAAGGCTAGCATTTATTGCCCATCCCTATTTGCCCTTGAGAAGGTGGTGGTGAGCTGCCGCCTTGAACCGTTGCAGTCAGTTTGGTGAAGGTTCTCCCACAGTGCTGTTAGGAAGGGAGTTCCAGGATTTTGATCCAGAGACGATGAAGGACCGGCGATATATTTCCAAGTCGGGATAGTGTGTGACTTTGACGGGAACATGCAGGTGGTGTTGTTCCCATGTGCCTGCTGCCCTTGTCCTTCTAGGTGGTAGAGGTCGCGGGTTTGGGAGGTGCTGTCGAAGAAGCCTTGGTGAGTTGCTGCAGTGCATCCTGTGGATGGTACACACTGCAGCCACGGTGCGCCTGTGATAAAGGGAGTGAATGTTTAGGGTGGTGGGTGGAGTGCCAATCAAATGGGCTGCTTTGTCTTGGAAGGTGGCGAGCTTCTTGTGTTGTTGCAGCTGCATTCATCCAAGTGGAGAGTATTCCATCACACTCCTGACTTGTGCCTTTGTAGATGGTGGAAAGGCTTTGGGGAGTCAGGAGGTGAGTCACTCACCGCAGAATACCCAGCCTCTGACCTGCTCTTGTAGCCACAGTATTTGTGTCTAGCTAGGTTTCTGGTCAACGGTGACCCCCAGGATATTGATGGGGGATTTGGCGATGGTAATGCTGTTGAATGTCAAGGGGAGGTGGTTGGACGCTCTCTTGTTGGAGATGGTCATTGCCTGGCACTTGACTGGCACGAATGTTACTTGCCACTTATCAGTCCAAGCCTGGCTTGTGTCCAGGTCTTGCTGCATGTGGGCACGGACTGCTTCATTATTTGAGGGGTTGCGAATGGAACTAAACACCGTGCAATCATCAGCGAACATCCCCATTTTCTGACCTTATGATGGAGGGAAGGTCATTGATGAAGCAGCTGAACATGGTTGGGCCTCAGACACTGCCCTGAGGAACTCCTGCAGCAGTGTCCTGGGGCTGAGATGATACCTTCCATCACTTTGCTGATGATTGAGAGTAGACTGATGGGGCGGTAATTGGCCGGATTGGATTTGTCCTGCTTTTTGTGGACAGGACATACCTGAGCAATTTTCCACATTGTCGGGTAGATGCCAGTGTTGTAGCTGTACTAGAACAGTTTGGCTAGAGGCGTGGCTAGTTCTGGAGCACAAGTCTTCAGCACTACAGCTGGGATATTGTCAGGGCCCATAGCCTTTGTTGTATCCAGTGCACTCAGCTGTTTCTTGATATCACATGGAGTGAATCGAATTGGCTGAAGACTGGCTTCTGTGATGGTGGGGATATCGGGCGGAGGCCGAGATGGATCATCCACTGGCGTCTTCTGGCTGAAGATGGTTGCAAACGCTTCAGCCTTGTCTTTTGCACTCACATGCTGGACTCTGCCATCATTGAGGATGGGGATGTTTACAGAGTCTCTGGGATGGGGCTTGAACCCATTACCTTCTGAGTCAGAGGCTTGAGTGCTACCCACTGAGACACAGTTGGCACTCAGTACTGAGTGTGGATCGAAGGTGACACCATCCTGGTCTGTTTAGCTCAGTACCACATATGGAGGTATATTTAACCTTGGAGCTATCTTTGTGCTTGTATTAAATGTGACTCGCCTATTGGATTTTGCAGTGCTGCTAATCAGTAAATGTCTGGCAGAGGCTCACTTCTGTGAAGTTCAGTGAGGACCTATCTATAACTACTTCCTCATAAGGGCTGCCACTTGGAGCACCACTGCCAGTTATTGTATTTAAAAACCGATGATGTCGAGCACTGATTGATGTGCTGCACAGTACAGAGCAAATTGAAGTGAGCTCTTCTGTATGGAAAAAAAGTAAGCCCTTTTGCTCAATTGGACTGTGTAACATCATGATAGGGTTCCGCTCCGTGCTGGGTTGGGACAGCGTTGGGCTTAGCTGTGCTTTTCCTGCACACACGAACACATGGTCAAATAGGTTGCTGATACTACGGGTCACTAGAACAGGGGACTGGAGAGCTGCCAATGCCTGTGGGAATTGGCACCGATCAGAGGAGGAGAGAAAATCAGAGGACAAAGGGAATAGTGGCACTCAGGGATAGGAGGCACGTTTTAAAATGGCAAGTTCATGGGCTGTGCAGAAAGGAAGAGACCATAAGGTCAGGGGGTAGGGTATGAAAAGGAATCCTGGGTAGATATGGTGAAAATCCTAGTGGGCATTTATCAATTTAGGAGCCAAAGATTGTGTGACCCAACTATAATCCATTCCTGCTAAGGCCAATTCCAACTATAATCCATTGCTCATCAGCAAAATGTTTTCAGGTAGGGACTTGCCTGGTGGCTGAAGTTCATGGGGTCCAGTATATCTGCTGTACCTGATAAATGTAGATGGTAGTGTTTCCACTGGGGTGTGTGAAATGTTCATACTATGTCCACTTGAACAGTTGGAAGTGCAGATTCTGCCTTTCCAAACTTGGGTTGTGTCTACAGAGAGCATTATGAGCCGAATAATGCTAGGGTGAAGTAACCACAACATCTAGAAATTCCAAAATAAATTGGGGATAATGGAAGTTGAACAGTGGCGAATGAAATTTAATGCAGTCCAAGTGTAAAGCAATAGGAAGGAAAAATGGGTGATACATACACTTCTCGAATGGTGTTGAAATGGCTGAGGATGAAGTTGAGGGAGATCTGGGCATTTCTATAGATTTGGCGCTAAACATGTTCAACTGCTGTAATCAACAAAAGAATTGGAATGTTAAACTATAGAATCAAAACAGAGTACGAGTCAGACTGTGCGATGCTGTGGTTGGAGATATGTTGGAGATACCTTGAGATATGTGCAATTCGGTCACAGATACAAAGGAGACATTCAGGCCATGAAGGCAGTTCAGAGAAGAACCAGGAGGCTAATCTCCAGTGTTCTAGGACTGGGGTATAGGGAAGTTTGAAGAAACTTGGGCTGTTTAGCCTGGAAAAAGAGGTGACTGAGAAGTAACCTTGTCGAAGTATGTAAGATCGTAAAGTGTATGGGAAAGACAGATTCAGAAAAGTACTTCGAACCAAATTATGAGAGCAGGACAAGGGAACGTGGGTTCCAACTAGTGAAAGGTAAATTTATGACTGAGCACACAATACTAGAATGGAATTTTAGGTAGGGTAGTGGAGGTGAAATCCCTGGAATCATTAAAGAAACAATTGGATGTTGGGATGGGGAGATTGTAGCGTCTTTGAGGGAGGGATGTTGGAATGGAGCGACTGTAGGGTCTTCGAGAAAGGAATGTTGGGATGGGGTGACTGTAGGGTCTTTGAGGGAAGGATATTGGGATGGGGAGACTAGAGTCTTTGAGGGAGGGTGAGCTAAGAAGGGCCAAGTGGCCTTCCTTATCTCATTTATCTTGTAACACATGCAGTCGGTCTAAATCTGGACAACAGCTACCACTTTGCCTTTGCCGGCTTTTGCCTCTGAAGATGGGGGCTTCAGTCTTCAGCAGCAGGTACAACACTTCCTTTATATGGCATTAATGTAATATGTGGTATCAGTGCATCACATGGGAAACATACTGGCGCATTAAATGTATTCACTTGTGTGGTTTTTTTTCCCCCCATGTATCACATTAGTGCCAATACACTAAGGCAGTGCACAACAAGTTGCCCAAAGTGTCTGCAGTTGACACTGGTAAGGCACTCTGTGGGCTGTAACAGGTGGAAAGTGGATATGCCAGTCTCATAACACGGACTGTCTTTTTCCCAGCCAGCTGGCTGCTGGCCTTATCCTCCATGTATGGCAGGCTGACACCATCACCTTCCATTTACTTTGAGACACTTGGTCGCTGGTTGCCATTTAGGGTCTTTGAAGATGAAATGGCCGGCCTCGGAGTCAGACTGGCTGTGCTACTGTCATGTGATGTGGAGTTGAAGGCTATTGGCTGGGTGAGGAAGGGGTGGGAGGGAAAGAGCAAGCACGAGAGTGGAAATCCAAGACAGTAGCTGCCTCATTAACACACAAATGTACCCAAGAACAAAGCATGGGGTAATTAACTAAGATTTATTTTTAAATTATATTTAAAAATATAAAGCTGTGCCTGCTCTGCTATAGGTGTAAATCCACTTTGCCTTGCTGCAGTGCAATAAGTACAGTCCATGAGGGGTCTCCCTTTTTCCCTCCTCCCCTCCTCTGCACCCCCCCCGCCCCCAACCCAACACCTTAAAACCTTTCTCTTTATATTGCTCAGTGTCAAATTTTGTATGATGATGCCTCTGTGAAGCGCTTTGGGATGTTTTTACTACGTTAAAGGCGCTTTAAAGAGACTGTGATCAGACTTTGTGTAACACCGACCGCACGTGTCAGGGCAGTTTAAAAATAACCATCCTTTCCTTTATCTTGCACCCCACCCGTTGCGCTCTCTGCCCCTCAAGTTTTAAGCAGATCCAAAGATCATCTCCTCTGGTTCAGTAGTAACCCGACGACTGACATGAAATGTTATTAAAACGATGAGAGTGTCAGCTTCTGCCGGGTGACTTGCCAAGTGGCACAGCTTGGCCTGGATAACAAAGACGACTCAAATTCGAAAAGTGATCCGTTCGCTGTGAAGCGCATTGGGACATCTCGAGGATGTTATGTGGTGCTGTATAAATGCAAGATCTTCCTTTTTGTGGAAACAGAAGCAAGTTGTGCATCTGTGCAGAAACACAGATGGATGTGGATTGGGCCTGATGCAATATAAATAAATTTCCTGGTAAAAACATTGCAATCCGGTTATGTATTATCATCGTGCAGCGGGCCGTGTGACCTCAGTGGTACCTGCAGGTTCAAAGCCCCCTCAAGGAGAGGGAGGGAGGGAGTGAGGGGGGGCAGGGGAGGGGAGGGAGGGAGTGAGGGGGGGCAGGGGAGGGGAGGGAGGGAGTGAGGGGGGGCAGGGGAGGGGAGGGAGGGAGTGAGGGGGGGCAGGGGAGGGGAGGGAGGGAGTGAGGGGGGGCAGGGGAGGGGAGGGAGGGAGTGAGGGGGGGCCAGGGGAGGGGAGGGAGGGAGTGAGGGGGGGCAGGGGAGGGGAGGGAGGGAGTGAGGGGGGGCAGGGGAGGGAGGAGGGGGCAGGGGAGGGCAGGGGAGGGTGGGCAGGGGAGGGGGCAGGGGAGGGTGGGCAGGGGAGGGAGTGAGTGAAGGGTGGGCAGGGGAGGGAGTGAGTGAAGGGAGGGAGTGAGTGGAGGGAAGGGAGTGAGTGGAGGGAAGGGAGGGAGTGAGTGGAGGGAGGGGAGGGGGTGAGGGAGGGGAGGGGGTGAGGGAGGGGAGGGGGTGAGGGAGGGGAGGGAGTGAGGGAGGGGAGGGAGTGAGGGGAGGGGGTGAGGGAGGGGAGGGGGTGAGGGAGGGGGTTGAGGGAGGGGAGGGAGTGAGGGAGGGGGCAGGGGAGGGGAGGGAGGGAGTGAGGGGGGCAGGGGAGGGGAGGGAGGGAGTGAGGGGGGGCAGGGGAGGGGAGGGAGGAGGGGGCAGGGGAGGGAGGGGAGGGAGGGAGTGGGGAGGGCAGGGGAGGGAGGGAGTGGGGGGGGCAGGGGAGGGAGGGAGTGGGGGGGGCAGGGGAGGGAGGGAGTGGGGGGGGAGGGAGGGAGTGGGGGGGGGGCAGGGGAGGGAGGGAGTGAGTGAGTGAGAGGGCAGGAGAGGGAGGGAGGGGCAGGAGGTGGGGCAGGGGAGGGAGTGGGAAGAGAGACTGAGCATGAATGATTGCGATGAAAAAGTTACTTGAATTCTTGCACTATATTCCATTTTAGATTATTTCTATAGTTAAAGAAACCTAAAATTGAAAGACTGCAAAAAAAGGCCGAATATGTATCTGTACAAAAGATTACTACAGCATTCTCCAAGGCCAGCTGGTACGTGTTTACATTCAGAATCACTTTTATCAATCTAAGCTGGAGACTCAATAATGTTGCTTTGGTAGCATCGCTCCTTTTATGTGATGCTAACCCTAAAACACCAATTTTTTTTTTGACAACTGTCAATTTTGTCAGATTGGAGATTGAGAGTGGGTATGGGGTTATGGAATGCCAAGACCTATAGGGTTAGCCCAGCTAGCAACAGTATAAATGGAGTGAGATCATAGCCATAGGTTGGGAGATGAAGGGAGACATCTGGTGGGTTGAGCTGTAATGTGTGTATCTTCTGTGGCAAAGCATGCTTTGTAATCTTTGGTCATGAGTATGTAACATTTAACCTTTAATAAACGGCAAGTGTTTGACTTTGTGTGGAAGAATTCATCCTTGGCATATAGGCACAGGACTGCAGTCTTTGTCTATATTATTACAAAATTCACTTTCCTAACACCAGCAGTCATGTTAGCAAATCAACTATGAATTGCCCACCCCCCGCCCCGCATTGTTGCCTTGTCACCTTCCTGCCTGAACGTTCGGTTCCCCTGACTCCCTTTTTATTAGTGTCTTTCCCGTTCCTGCTCAATGTGTAGTCTTTGTCCAGCGCCCTGTAAAAGTGTCCAGAGATGTACCTCCATTCGTGAGGAGGACAAACCTAAATGCTACAGCACACATATATATCGGCCGTTCCTTCATCGTCACTGGGTCAAAATCCTGGAACCCCCTACTTAACAGCACCTTCACCTCACGGACTGCAGCAGTTCAAGAAAGCGGCCCACCACCACCTTCTCAAGCGTAACTAGGGATGGGCAATAAATGCCGGCCTTTCCTGCTACTCCTATTTCCAAAAATTAATAATTTTTAAAACATAGATGTCCCTTTCACCTCCCTTTTCTTTTTCTGCTCCTGTCTGGTGATGGTAACCATGCAGGCTGTCCGTTTGTATACGGGTCGATTACAGTTTTTCCAACAGGCGGGCTTCAGGGAACACTCGATTAGAGATTCGCTTACACTTATGTCTGTTGTGGGAAAGCAGAATGCTGGATGTTATGGTGGGTTAACACGTTTACCTCAGCGAGCACTGGTTTGAATCTAACCCAAGCTGAGAGGATAAAAGTCTCCTGTTTCTCCTGGCTGTAAATTAGGACAGTTGTCAATCCAGCTCCAATTATTCTTCAGATCTGTTCTATTTTTCTCCTCCTTCCCTCACTCACGCTCCCACTTTCCCTTTCTTTCTCGCAGCCTGTCTTATGACCATGCGCCTGATACTGACCGCATAGACCATTTTGGCCACTCCCATTCCTTCCTTTTTGCAATCCCCTCCCCTTCGCTAGATTTTGTTTTGTGAGGGTATCGACAGATATGGAGCAAAGGCGGGTAATTGGAGTTGAGGTACAGATCAGCCATGATCAAGTTGAATGGCGGAACAGGCTCGAGGGGCTGAATGGCCTACTGCTGTTCCGATAATACTTGTAAACAAATCTGGTGTAGTTCACACTTGGACCTTAAGTTAATGGTTGACATGGTCAGTTCCCTCCCCTAATGTTTCAGGGTTGTATTGAAACCAGCCAGTGTAATGCTGAAGTGTTGAAAGTCACAGGCTCTGTCCAGTATTTGTACTTGTTAGTGCATTTGTTTACCCTTTTTTAAAATGTTCTGTTCCTTCTTTAACCTTCCCTCTCATTAGAGCTGGTATCTCGATCTCAAACTAGCTTACTGCATCACATGCTAGTGAGTACATAAAATCAGGCCCTTCTGTAGCACTACAAAGCATGCTGTTAAACCCGTTCACACACTCGGGCCAAAGTACACAACGATTAACCTGTGTGTGCAACAGGTTTTTGCATTTTGGATCCAATATTTACATAGCACACAAGTGATGCATCAAAGACCAAGTGTCAAAATTGCGACTCTGGTGATATCAGGTCACTTTATTCCTGAGTCACTGATTATTCATTGAAGCCTCCTGACTCGATGGGAAATAGTGCTTAAGGGCTGGGAAAATAAATAAAGTAGACAACAAAAAAAAAGTTGCTGTTTGACTCTCCTGACCTCCTCCTTGCAACAGCTTGTGTAGAGTCTGCACTGCAGTGGATTTCAGCCAACAGTTTCCTCTCCTGAGGGAGGTGGAGTAACCTCAGGTAACACTTCTATGAAGGTAAATCTCTGTGAAGTGTCCTGTGATCCCAAGGTAATTAGTGAAACCCCTGGACATCCAGCTAACTTTGCAGTCTACACCACCAAGTGCCGCCCCTTGCAAATAACACATCCGTGGTTCTAGCAATACAGAAGCCACTCAGTGTTACATGTCCTGCTTGTACCCTTTCAAGTCCCAGCTCGCCTCAGTTGGTAGCACTCTCTCCTCGGAGTCAGAAGGTCGTGGGTTCAAGCCCCATTCCACAGACTTGAGCGCATAATCTAGACTGACACTTCAGCGTAATGCTGGGGGAGTGCTGCACTGTCGGAGATGCCGTCTTTCAGACGAGACGTTGAACCGAAGCCCCATCTGCCATCTCAAGTGGATGTAAAAATCCCACAGCACTATTCGAAGAAGAGCTGGGGAGTTCTCCCGGTGTCCTGGCCAATATTTATCCCTCAACATCACTACGACAGATTATCTAGTCGTGATCACATTACTGTTTGGGAGCTTGCTGTGAGCAAAATGGCTGCTGCATTTGCTCACAACAATAGCGACTGCACTTCAAAAAGTATTTAATTGGGTGTAAAGCACTTTGAGACATCCTGAGGTTGTGAAAGGCACTGTATAAATGCAAGTTCTTTCTTCAATCTCAAGCTAATTGAATCCACGTCCTGGAGTTAAGGCATTAACTGCTTTTATTAAATGCCTGTTTCACAGCTAGCTACCCTTTAGAGGGAAGGGACATATTTATTTTAATTTCCTTTAGTTGCAAGCTTGTTCATTTTGCTCTCTTTTCTCTTTGTACCTAGTTTACCTTATCTGTGCCTTTAAGCTCCCCCAGCCCAGTTTTCTCCCCTCCTATCCTGTAAACGCTGACTCAAGTAGGCACAAGTTCCGTGGCCACAGGCACCTCTCAGAAGTGGCCGTTCGTGTGTGAGGCTAATCAGTGAGTGTCTCTAGACTGCTCATCTGTAGAGGGTCTCCTGTCAACTTAGCAGTCAGGGGTGGGAAGAGCGGATAGGGCACAATGAACCAACCTGAAGCTGAGGGAGAGACCAAAAGAAATGTTGGTCCTTCCCCAAAATAGGAAGTGTCATACCACACACGTGCCAGGCAATGACCACCTCCCCTTGACATTCAGTGGCATCCTCATCACCGAATTCCCCCACCAACAACATCCTGGGGGGTCACCATTGACCAGAATGTCAACTGGACCAGCCACGTAAATGCCATGACTACTAGAGCAGGTCAGAGGCTAGGTATTCTGCAGCGAGTGACTCACCTCCTGACTCCTCGAAGCCTCTCCACCACCTACAAGGCACAAGTCAGGAGTGTCATGAAATACTCTTGTTCTACTTGCCTGGATGGGTGCAGTTACAACAACACACAAGAAGCTCAACACCATCCAGGACAAAGCAGTCCACTTGATCGGCACCTCATCCACCACCTTAAACATTCACTCCCTCCACCACAGTGTGTACCGTCCACAGGATGCGCTGCAGCAACTCGTCAAGACTTCGGCAGCACCTCCACCACCTAGAAGGACAAGGGTAGTAGGTGCATGGGAACACCACCACCTGCATGTTCCCCATCAAGTCATACACCATCCTGACTTGGAAATATATCGGCTGTTTCTTCTTCGTCGCTTGGTCAAAATCCAGCAACTCCCTACCTAACAGCAGTGGGAGTACCTTCACCACACAGACTGCAGTGGATCAAGAAGGTGGCTCACCACCACCTTCTCAAGGGCAAGTAGGGATGGGCAATAAATGATGGCCTTACCAGCTACGCCCACATCCACAGACTGAATTTTTTTTAAAAGAGCAGCTATCTGTGGTTCAGGCATATAATAAAAGCAGTTAATGCTAAATCCTTTTTAAATAAAAAGAAAACTGGGTGAAGATCCAATTAGAAGGGTACTTGAATCGTTTACCCCTCTCCCTCAGCCAGGGGTTGGGGGGGTTGCTGAGACCAATTGTCTGTGAATACTACCCCAGAGATGAGATCAACTGACTCAGCACAGACTGGGAATAAGACCATAAGAAATAGGAGCAGGAGTAGGCCATTCGGCCCCTCGAGCCTGCTCCGCCATTCAATGAGATCATGGCTGATCTGATTTTTACCTCATCTCCACTTTCCCGCCTTTTCCCCATATCCTTTGACTCCCTTGCTGATCAAAAATTTGTCTAACTCAGCCTTGAATGTATTCAATGACTCAGCCTCCACAGCTTTTTGGGGTAAAGAATTCCAAAGATTCACGACCCTCTGGGAGAAGAAATTCCTTCTCATTTCAGTCTTAAACCGGCGATCCCCTAGTTTTAGATTCCCCCATGAGGGGTAACATCCTCTCAGCATCTACCCTATCAAGTCCTCTCAGATTCTTGTATGTTTCAATAAGATCTCGTCTCGTTCTTCTTAACTCCAATGAGTATAGACCAAACCTGTTCAATCTTTCCTCATAAGACAACCCTTCCATACCCGGAATCAACCCAGTGAACCTTCTCTGAACTGCCTCCAATGCAAGTATGTCCTTCCTTAAATAAGGGCACCAGAACTGTACGCAGTACTCCAGGTGTGGTCTCACCAGCACCCTGTACAGTTGTAGCATGACTTCCCTGCTTTTATACTCCAACCCCCTAGAAATAAAGGCCAATATTCCGTTTGCCTTCCGGATTACCTGCTGCACCTGTTTGTCAACTTTTTGTGTTTCCTGTACAAGGACACCCAGATCCCTCTGTACCGCAGTATTTTGTAGTATTTCTCCATTCAAATAATATTTTGCTTTTTTATTTTTCCTCCCAAAGTGGATGACTTCACATTTTCCCACATTATAATCCATCTGCCAAATTTTTGCCCATTCGCTTAACCTGTCAATATCCCTTTGCAGACACTTTGTGTCCTCATCGCAACTTGCTTTTCCACCTATCTTTGTATCATCAGCAAATTTGGCCACAAGACACTCTGTTCCTTCATCCAAGTCATTGATATATATTGTAAATAGTTGAGGCCCCAGCACTGCGCCACCCACTAGTCACAGATTGCCATTTTGAAAATGACCCTTTTATCCCAGCTCTTTGTTTTCTGTTAGTTAGCCATGCCAGTATATTACCCCCAACACCATGAGCTCTTATCTTGTGCAGTAATCTTTTATGTGGCACCTTATCGAATGCCTTTTGGAAATCCAAATATACTGCATCCATTGGTTCCCCTTTATCCACCCTGCCCGTTACTTCCTCAAAGAACTCTAATAAATTTGTCAGACACGATTTCTCCTTCATAAAACCATGTTGACTCTCCTTGATTGCATTATGAGTCTCCAAATGTCCTGCTACTACTTCCTTAATAATGGATTCTAGCATTTTCTCAATAATATACCAATAATAGTAGAAAATCAAAGGGCAAAGGGGAGGGAGGAACTAAAAACAATCACTATCACTAGAGAAAAAGTACTAGGTAAACTAATGGGTCTAAAGGCTGACAAGTCCCCTTGTCCTGATGGCATGCGAGGGTCTTAAAGGAAGTGGCTACAGAGATAGTGGATGCATTGGTTGTAATCTTCCAGAATTCACTAGATTCTGGAAAGGTCCCAGCGGATCATCTGGTCCATGTGCCTCAGTACTATACCAGACGGTGCCTTGAGCAACTAAGCCAGCGTCAGGCCTCCTTTCCCAATTCCAGTAAAACAAGCTCCATTATGGCAGCTTGCCTTCACAATCTGGAGTTTTTCTCTCTGCCTCTGAATCAATCTTGCCACATTGGCCTGAACTTGTGCCAATACATCAGTGCCCTTCAGAAGGTAAAGATGTCCAAACTGCACAGTATTCTAAATTTGGCCTTACCAATGAGTTATGAAGGGTTTAAAATAGCCTGAATTTTGATCTAATCAAATGCCCTTGAGATATATCCCATCACTGGATTAACCTGTTGATAACAGCTGAGCATCGAAATCTATGAGTGGTCAATTATTACACCCTAATCATTTTTTTCTACCTTCGCTAATGCAAAACTCCCAAATAACACCCACTTATTGTGTCCACGTTTCCTTTTGACGGTGGAACCCATCTCCTTGACTCCCTGGCTGAGTGGGTAAAGGCACAGCCCGGAGTGGTACCGACCCATACAGGCCAGATGGACGAAGGCTCGATTGCTGGTCTGTGCTGGGTTAACTAATCCCATTGAGTTAACTGATCCCTGCCAGGGCAGTACATTATGCTACAATTAGCCTCAGGGTCTAAGGGCAAAGGAAGGGAAAAATCAGTAGGTTTGTAACTCCTGATTCTTCTTCACCACCTCCTTTGGCTCTCCGCCTTCTCCTCCTCCTAACAGGTCACGAAACCACCCATTTTTTCCACTGTTTTACATCCAGCAGATTTCTCTCTGCGTTGTTTCCGTAACAAAGTCCCTGTTTTACATGAACAGGTCGTTAGCCTGACTCACAACTCCTTACTAGGAGGACCGGCTAGGTGGGATAGGGGAGTCGCTACTCCACTCCCACCGGACACGAGTACCCTGCCGTATGTCAGCCCAGTATTCAAAGACCCTTGTCTTTGTTCGCTGGGGCTGTCTGGAGTAGGGCACGAACCCATAACTTTTCAACTCAAAGGGTGGGAATGCAACCACTGAGCCGATGCTCACTCCCTCCTGCTGATCACTGCCATGTAACCCTAATGGAATTTTGTATTATGCCTTTGAGCAAATGCATCTGCTACCGTTGTTTTACCTGTGGTGGAGGTCGTGGGTTTGGGAGGTGCTGTCGAAGAAGCCTTGGCGACTTGCTGCAGTGCAACCTATCAATAGTATATGGTGCGCTGGTGGTGGATGGGGTGCTGATCAAGTGGACTGCTTTGTCCAGGATGGCGTCAAGTTTCTTGAGTGTTGTTGGAGCTGCACCCATCCATGGAATATTTCGGGGGTCGAACTGACTAGCCCAGCTCTGACAATGATCAGCCCTGGAAAATAGTGCCCAGCTCATACAGCTACTGCCAAGAATCTGGGAAAACAGTAGTAACTTACCTTTTATATTGCACCTTTAAAGTAAAATTTACATTGAAGAGGAAACGGTGAGCCCCAAGCAGAGAGGTAGGAAATGAGATTTTGGGGAACGAAGAGAAGAGTCTTAAGGAGGCTTTTGAAGAGAGATAGAAAATAGTCTTGGAAGAGATTTCAAGAGGGCAGGAACTTGGCCTCCAAGGGTATGATGCAAGGAGTGGGGAACGAATAGTGAACTGGGGTTGGAAGAGTGGAGGGTGCGTCTTGTGGGGCTGGCAAAGATTGTACGTACAGGGTGGAGCAAGGCTCTGAAAGAATTTGAGGAACGGGGAGCAGTGGAGCTTGGCAGAGACCAGGTTGGGGGGGGGGGGGAACCTTGTGAGGGAGAGGTTTCGGTGCAGAGTTTGTTTCAAGCTGAAGTTCCAGCAGGTTGGAGGTGGGCAGCCAGCATTGCAGATGTCTGACGGCTGAAGCCCCCGGTGAGGGTATCAGCAGCAGCGGAGGAGGTAAGGTAGAGGGCGTCGTAAACAATTCCTGCCGATGGACTGAGCTCAGGATCAAACAGAACCCTGACACTGCACACTTCTGGGTTCAGCCTGAGCATGCAAACGAGTTAACACAGCGTGAGGCGCAGGTAGGAGCTGATCCATATCTTCTATCATCACCATGACCGGCTATTTCCACCTCTGTAACATCGCCCGTATCGGCCCCTGCCTCAGCTCATCTGCTGAAGCCCTCATCCATGTTCTTGTTACCTCCAGATTTAATTATTCCAATGCTCTCCTGGCCGGCCTCCCATCTGCCACGCTCCTCAAACTTGAGCTCATCCAAAACTGCTGCTGCCCGTATCCTAACTCACACCAAGTCGCGTTTACCCATCACCCCTGTGCTCACTGACCTACCTTGGCTCCCGGTCCGGCAACCCCTCGAATTTGAAATTCTCATCCTTGTGTTCCGATCCCTCCATGGCCTTGCCCCTCCCTATCCCAGTAACCTCCTTCAGCCCTACAACCCTCCGAGATCTCTGCGCTCCTCCAATTCTGGCCTCTTGCGCATCCTTCACTCACTTCGCCTCACCATTGGCGGCCGTGCCTTCAGCTGTCTAGACCCTAAGCTCTGGAATTCCCTCCCTAAACCTCTGTGCCTCTCTGCCTCTCTACCCCTCTCTCCTCCTTTAAGACACTCCTTTAAAAACTACCACTTTAAAAAGCTTTGGTCATCTGTCCTAATATCTCCTTTGGCTTGGTGTCAATTTTTGTCTGATTATGCTCCTGTGAAGCACCTGGAGACGTTTTACTATGTTAAAGACGCTATATAAATGCAAGTTGTTGTTGATCAAGATGAGCTTCAATGAGTTGGTGTTGAGCTGTAAAAAGGTAGGGCCCATTCGGCCCTTCGTGTCGGACTCTGGTCTGTGTTATTAGCAGCCAATAACATGGGAACAGTTATTTTATTCTGAGTCTTTTCCTCCTTCACCTTACAGTGACCAATTTGCACAGCTGCCGCGCCCTCTGGTCTTAGCGCTCCGAAACCAGACAAGCTGTCGGTGTCTGGTACTAAGTCCCGTGGCCCTCTGACTTAAGCTCTGCGTTCAGTGCAGACGCACAGGTAGAATTCTGATGTCCTCCTCCGCCAACCCCCCACCCCCCCCCCCCCCCCCCCCGACAGACTATTCATGGGATGGATTTCCAAGTTCACCTTGCAGCCCTGCAATCTCCGTAAGGTGTTTTAAAGTATTGTGGAAATACTAGCTTGAAGAGAAGATGTGGGGGATGGGCCAGAAGTGCTGCTGTCAGCAGGTTGGATGGTAACTGTTCGGCAGTATTCCTAGCAGACGTTAAATACTTTATTAGCTGCCTTTCTTGTATAGTCCTTGTGGAATTAAACCAGACCTAACTGCAATGAAAAGTGGGTCATTCCTCCCTCATCCCCTTACGCACAAAGGGCTATTTGTAAAAGATGCAGAGTTTGTTGCCAGGATTGCATTTGGTTCCTGCGATCCAGCACGATTTTGCACCACTTGTGCCCTGACTAAACGGAGCTGGCACTATGCTATTCTCCTGCTTACAAGTACGTTTTTTTAAAAATTGAGCCACTCGTAGGGGTGCACTGAGATAAAATGACCAGCTTTTCGCCTCCAGGACTCGGCTTCAAATCCAGCCCGGATTGGCAGGGTGAAAGTCCATCGACTGTAAGGGAAATGAGTTTGGGCAGTCTTGATCTAGCTCAGAGTGGGCACAGGCCCACAGCACGAAGCTACCCCTAACTTGTCACTGAATTGTCAATCTCACTGCAAGAGACCCACAGGGCGGTTGGTATTGGAAATGAAATAAACATCACACTGACACAGTTGAGGCTGGGGCAGAGTATAGAAAGCCTTTTTCTGCACCTACCCACTGTATATCCGGGTTTGGGAGCACTTGTCACTGACACTGGGGGCCCTAAAATGGGAAAATGTTCTATTTTCCAGCACAGCTATCCGTCTCACAGCAAGAAGTAAATCAGAGAGAGAGACTTGCATTTATATAGCGCCTTTCATGACCTCAGGACATCACAAAGCGCTTCACGGCCAATGAAGTACTTCTTTGAAGTGTAGTCACTGTTGTAATATAGTGAACACGGGAACCAATTTGCACACACCAAGATCCCACAAACACCAATGTGATAAATGACCAGATCATCTGTTTCTAGTTGGTTATGGGATAAATTTTGACCAGGACACCGGGAGAATTGCTCTTCTTCCAATAGTGCCACGGTGTCTTTGAAGTCCACCTGAGAGGGCGGACGCAGGGCCTCGGTTTAACGTCTCGTTCATAAGTCAGCACCTCCAACAATGCAGCAGTCCCTCAGTACTGCACTGGGGGTGTCAGCCTAAAATGAGTGCTGGTGTCCGATTAAACATCTTTGCTGTTAGCGGAGGAATTAAACTCGGTTGTGTGGTGCCTGCTGCTCAGTGCAGTCGTGCAGTGGACAAAGATGGCTCGGTTCACAACGGTGCTCCTGTAGTGACTCTCCTCTGACAGCCTCTGACCACCGGTCTCGAGAGGCTCGGAACGATCGGTGCCAAGTCACACCTGGTGGCTGCTGGAGGAATGGCGGTGAACCAGTGGTATGGAGCCCGGGATTACTCTGCCCTGAGACTGGCACAATTGAACGTCAGGCATTCCGGGACTGCATGGGAGTTGGTTGCTCTCTACGGCGCAGTGGGGGCGGGCGGAGAGATCAAATGGAGGACGGGCGAGAGATGGTGACGCACACAGGTATTTGGAGGTTTGTAAATGTGAGGGAGGTTCCACCCACAGTAGGTGATCTGCCACTGTAATCCCATTGTCACATCTGAGTGCGTCAGGACTTTCTGAACTTGTGAAATTGGCATTCTTTAAGATTTCCTATTTTCTTGCATTAGATCATTTTGCAGCTATGTTGAAAAGTGACTGAATGTGGCTCTATCGCTTTCTCTTTCTTTCTCTCTCCTCTCCCATACTCTCTTTCTCACACTTTCTCACATTCACTTTTTTTCTCTTGCTCGCACTCTCTCTGTCTCTCTCTCATACACATACACACACTACCTTTATCCATCTCTGGATAAAAGCTGCAAGTAAAAGCTCTAAAAGAGTTCAATTTTGTACACTCACCTGACGAAGGAGGAAGCCTCCGAAAGCTTGTGATTTCAAATAAAGCTGTTGGACTATAACCTGGTGTTGTAAGACTCCTTACGTTTGTAAATTAAAGTGATAGATGAGGGGCTGCGAGGTAGGGTTACCCCAGTTATTCTATCTCGGCTCCCTCTAGAATCTCAGTATCCAGGGGAAGTTGATGGGGGGGACACCTGACCAGGGACTGCTTGTGAGGTGAGCTGCCCTGCTCCTGGAACTGTCTAGTGGATCAGCTCAGCAAGTTTATCCAGTGAGTGTACGAGCTTTGTAGAGCAGGTTCCTTCCCCACTCTCTGCTGTTAGCTGATCTAAACCAGAGAGGCAGTGAGGATGCTTACAATCAGCCCCGGGAGAGAAAGGTTGGCCGAGGTTCCCACTCCTAATCACAATCCAGCAGAGGGTAACTGAGATTTAGGTAAAGCAGTAATTGAACAATGGAAGGCCTTCATGGAGGAGTTGGTTCAGATACAAGTAGACACATTCCCACAAGGGGGGAAAGGAAGGGCATCCAAAGCTAGAACTCCCGGGACGACTAAAGATAAGAGATTAAAATGAAACAGAAAAAAGCTTATGACAAATGTAAAGTTCATAATAGAGAACCAGGCTAAATACAGAAAGTACAGACGAGAGCTAAAAAAGGGAATAAGAGGGGCAGAGAGTATGAGAATAGCTTAGCGGCTAACATAAAAGGGAACATAAAAGTCTTTCATAAACATATAAATAGTAAAAGAGTAGTCAAAGGAAGGGTGGGGCCAATTAGGGACCAAAAAAGAGATCTTGTGGAGGCAGAGGGCATGGCTGAGGCACTAAATGAATACTTCACATCCGTCTTCACTAAAGAAGAGGATGCTGCCACTGTAGCAGTAAAGGTAGTAGTGGTTTTGAATAGGATAAAAATAGATAAAGAGGAGGTACTTAAAAGATTGGCGGTACTCAAGTAGAAAAGTCACCTGGTCCAAGTGGGAAGCATTGTAGGTTTCTGAGGGAAATAAGGGTAGAAATTGCAGAGGCTTTGGCCACAATCTTCCAATCCTCCTTAGATATGGGGACGGTGCCAGAGAACTGGATTTGAATTGCAAACGTTACACTCCTGCTCGAAAAAGGGGAGAGGGATAAACCCGGCAAATACAGGCCAGTCAGCCGAACGTTGGTGGTGGGGAAACGTTTAGGAACAATAATCCAGGACAAAATGAATTGGCCCTTTGAAAAATATGGACTAATAAATGAAAGTCAGCATGGATTTGTTAAAGGAAAATCGTGTTTGACTAACTTGATTGAGTTCTTTGATGGAGTTACGGAGAGGGTTGATGAGGGTAGTGCAGTCGATGAGTATATGGACTTTCAAAAGGCATTTGATAAAGTACCACATGATAGACTTGTAAGCAAAATTAAAGCCCATGGGATTAAAGGGACAGTGGCAGTGTGGATACAAAATTAGCTACGGGACCGAAAGCTGAGAGTAGTGATGAACGGTTGTTTTTTAGACTGGACGGAAGTATACAGTGGTATTCCCCAAGGGTCAGTATTAGGACCATTGCTCTTAATATTAATGACCTGGTCTTGGGTATACAGGGTATAATTTCAAAATTTGCTGATGACATGAAACTCGGGAATGTAGTGAACAATGTGGAGGACAGTAACAGACATCAGGAGGACATAGACAGACTGGTGAAATGGGCAGACACATGATAGATGAAATTTAACGCATAGAAGTGTGAAGTGATACATTTTGGTAGGAAGAATGAGGAGAGGCAATATAAACTAAATGGTACAATTCTAAAGGGGTGCAGGAGCAGAGAGACCTGAGGGTATATGTACACAAATACGTACAGGGTGGATAAAGGGGAACCAGTGGACGTAGTGTATTTAGACTTCCAGAAGGCATTCGACAAGGTGCCACATAAAAGATTATTGCTCAAGATAAAGAATCACTGGATTAGGGGTAATATTCTGGCATGGGTGGAGGATTGGTTATCCAACAGGAAGCAGAGAGTTGGGATAAATGGTTCATTCACGGACTGGCAACCAGTAGCCAGTGGTGTTCCGCAGGGGTCGGTGCTGGGTCCCCAACTCTTTACAATCTATATTAACGATTTGGAGGAGGGGACCGAGTGTAACATATCAAAGTTTGCAGATGATACAAAGATGGGAGGGAAAGTGGAGAGTGAGGAGGACATAAAAAACGTACAGGGGGATTTAGACAGGCTGGGTGAGTGGGCGGAGATTTGGCAGATGCAATACAATATTGGAAAATGTGAGGTTATGCACTTTGGCAGGAAAAATCAGAGAGCAAGTTATTATCTTAATGGCAAGAAACTGGAAAGTACTGCAGTACAAAGAGATCTGGGGGTCCTAGTGCAAGAAAATCAAAAGGTTAGTATGCAGGTGCAGCAGGTGATCAAGAAGGCCAACGGAATGTTGGCTTTTATTGCTAGGGGCATAGAATATAAAAACAGGGAGGTATTGCTGCAGTTATATAAGGTATTGGTGAGACCGCACCTGGAATACTGCATACAGTTTTGGTGTCCATACTTAAGAAAAGACATACTTGCTCTCGAGGCAGTACAAAGAAGGTTCACTCGGTTAATCCCGGGGATGAGGGGGCGGACATATGAGGAGAGGTTGAGTAGACTGGGACTCTACTCATTGGAGTTCAGAAGAATGAGAGGCGATCTTATTGAAACATATAAGATTGTGAAGGGGCTTGATCGGGTGGATGCGGTAAGGATGCTCCCAAGAATGGGTGAAACTAGAACTAGGGGGCATAATCTTCGAATAAGGGGCTGCACTTTCAAAACTGAGATGAGGAGAAACTTCTTCACTCAGAGGGTAGTAGGTCTGTGGAATTTGCTGCCCCAGGAAGCAGTGGAAGCTACATCATTAAATAAATTTGAAACAGAAATAGACAGTTTCCTCGAAGTAAAGGGAATTAGGGGTTACGGGGAGCGGGCAGGAAATTGGACATGAATTTTAGATTTGAGGTTAGGATCAGATCAGCCATGATCTTATTGAATGGCGGAGCAGGCTCGAGGGGCCGATTGGCCTACTCCTGCTCCTATTTCTTATGTTCTTATGTTCAAATCTTTGAAGGTGGTAGGACAAGTTGAGAAGGCTGTTTTTTTTAAAAAAAAGCATGTGGGATCCTGGGCTTTATTAATAGAGGCATAGAGTACAAAAGCAAGGAAGTTATGCTAAACCTTTATAAAACACTGGTTAGACCTCAGCTGGAGTATTGTGTTCAATTCTGGGCACCACACTTTAGGAAGGATGTGAAGGCCTTAGAGAGGGTGTAGAAGAGATTTACTAGAATGGTTCCAGGGATGAGGAACCTCAGTTATGTAGAGAGACTGGAGAACCTGGGATTGTCCTCCTTAGAGCAGAGAAAGAAAGAAGAACTTGCATTTCTATAGCGACTTTCACTACCTCAGGAGGTCCCAAAGCGCTTTACGGTCAATTAAATACTTTTGAAGTGTAGTCACTATCGTAATGTAGGAAACGCGGCCCCAAATTTGTACACAGCAAGGTCCCACAAACAGCAACGTGATAATGATCAGATAATCTGTTTTCTTTGGTGTTGGTCGAGGGATAAACGTTGGCCAGGACACCGACTGGGTAGAACTCCCCTGCTTTTTTTCAAAATAGTGCCGTGGGATCTTTGTCTCATCTGAAAGACGGCACCTCCAACAATGTAGCACTCCCTCAGTCCTGCAATGGAGTGTCAGTCTGGATTGTGTGCTCAAGTCTAATAACTTTTAGAAGGGAATTGGATAAATACTTGAAAGGAAAAAAATTACAGGGCTATGGGGAAAGAGCAGGGGAGTGGGACTAATTGGATAGCTCTTTCAAAGAGCTGGCACAGGCACGATGGACTGAATGGCCTCCTCCTGTGCTGTAATATACTATGATACTACTATTTATGGAACTGTATCCAGCACGGAGCCAATGTTTTCAGGCTAGCGAAAGGGGAGAAAATTAAATATAATAAAATGGGTATCAGTTAAGGCAGATGTGTTCAACCAGTGGCCCTGGAGCCCTGGCAATCGATCTCTCTAATCCCAGGAAACTGTTTGCACTTGTGTTTTATTATTGGTGTGCCCTGTTTGAATGATGTGGGCCGGGAGGTTTGAAAAGGGCTGTTTTTAGTGCTGTTTTCTCTTGGGTGGATAAATCCTAAATCAGACTCCTCCCCTCCCCCCCCCCCCCCCAAGACAGCAATGTGAGCTCTCTGTAAATTGATGGGAACATGTGTTTAAACTTTATACATGACCGAAGAACATTAGAAACAGGAATAGGCCATTCAGCCCCTCAAGCCTGTTCCGCCATTCAATTAGATCATGGCTGATCCGTATGTCAACTCCATTTCCCCACCTTGGTTCCATATCCTTTAATACCCTCACCGAACAAGAATATATCAGTCTCAGATTTGAAATTAACCCAGCATTCACAGCCTATTGGGGGAGGCTCCATGATACGCGCCTGCACAGCCCATCAGCACGAAAAGCTTAGATGACCCTGAGTTAATGCACAATGACACCCTCACTGAAGGTTACGTTTGTGGCATTGCTCCAAGACAATCAAAGTTTCATGCGTCGTGGATCACTGGAAATGATGCTGTCTGTCTGCATTTCAGAACGTATTGGTTCAGTGTTTGAAAACAATGGAACCTGCGGAGTGAATTGGAAATGCTGCACTGCCGCTCGCTACCAATAGATGGAGCAGTGCAGCCCTTAGCTCGCTGAGGGCTCCAAGTGGCTGTGAGGGGTACTGGACAGTTTCAACAGCAGCCTGGGCCTTGTGAAAAAAGGCTGCGAGGGTTGGATTGGTTGGGCATTATCCTACACTCAAAAAAATAATAATTTCCCACTCCATGTTGCAAATTTAAAGAGAGGAAAGAAAGAAAATATTGCTACAAAAGGTTCTACCCTCCCCCACTGGCTGTTAGCTGTGGGGCAGTTACAAGTTTTAATTTGTGGCCTCTTACTGTTTTACTGTAGTCACTTTCAAATTTGCCCAAATTGCACTGACCCGCGCTGGGCACTGCTTACCCTTCACATGCCCCAGAGAATCGACCTTCAGGTTCTCCTTCTCCCCTTGATCCCTACCGGGCTTCAGTGGTCTCCAATACGATGTCCCCCTATGCACCCTCCATCCCTCCAACACCAGCCCACTTCTTGTTCCCTGTTACACCATTGGCAGCCACTCCTTCACCTACTTTTGTCCCCAGCCCTCTGGAACTTCCCCCATATCTCAGCTTTGCCATCTCCCTGCCTTTTATTTTGAAAAAAACTCAGACACTGCCTTCAACTGTGCTTCTGCCTTCTTGTTCCTCCCCTCTTCAACCCCCAAGTTCATTGTCTGCACACTGACCACCCTGTAAAGCCACTTTGTACACAGAGACAATGCTGCAAACATATACGCTGTTACTAGCTCACCCAGGTGACCATTCTTCTTAGGAGCCTAGCTAGACCCTCGCAGCTGTACCAAGCCTCTTACCAAAGTCCCCAGCATGGGGTGGTTCGATAGGCATCAAGGAGTGAGCATTAAATATAATCCATGCAGAATGGGTGGTCCTTAAACAGTGAAAGCACTGATTGCACCATCCTATTAGGGAAGCCCTGAAGTCATCAGTTAAGATATCACTCGTGTAGAAGCTGATTTCAGGATTGTCTGTGTGGATGTAAGTTTAGGAACTGAGTCCACTGCTGCACAGTACAATATGTTCAGCCAAGAAACTTGCTATCCAGTTTTTTGTAGTGCACCTAATATCCTAGAGGATGTTGAAATATTCTACGGCTGAGGTCTCTGGGTCTTTTCTTCCCTTCTTATCTTAGACATTTAAGCTTCTGTAGTTTAAAATCACTCTCAAAGGTGAGTTCTTAGCTCCTTGCTGCCTCGATGAGTAACTTCACAAACCCCGGTATCTCAGTAAGATTTGGTAACGTGCCTATGACATCAAACAGAAAACCTTTCTTTAAGCTTTTCTTTGGTTCCTGTGGATTTTTCTCAAGTCTTCGAAAAGTGGCAGAGCATCAGACTTCAGCAAAGTTATTGAACAATAGATGAACAAGCAGATAAACTACAGTGATATAAAGAAAGAACAAACTTGCATTTATATAGTGCTTTTTATGACCTCGGGACGTCCCAAAGCACTTTACACCCAATTAAGTACTTTTGAAGTGTAGTCACTGTTGCAATGTAGGAAACGCGACAGCCAATTTGCGCACAGCAAGATCCCACAAACAGCAAAGAGATAATGACCAGATAATCTGTTTTTAGTGATGTTGTTTGAGGGATAAATGTAACCAGGACACCGGGAGCAACTCCCCTGCTCGTCTTTAAAATAGTGCCATGGGATCTTTTACGTCCACCTGAGTGGGCACAAGGGGCCTTGGTTTAACATACTATCCGAAAGACAGCACGTCCGATATTGCAGCACTCCCTCAGTTCTGCACTGAACTGTCAGCCTAGATTTTGTGCTCCCTCCGTGACTCCCTGGCCCACTCTTCCATCACCCCCAACACCCGCTGTCCTTCGCTTCCCGTGCGAGCGCAGAAGATGCAACACCTGCCGTTTCACCTCCTCCCTTCCCACCATCCAGGGCCCCAAACACTCCTTCCAGGTGAAACAGTGGTTTACTTGTACTTCTTTCAATTTAGTATACTGTATCCGCTGCACACAATGTGGTCTCCTCTACATTGGGGAGACCAAACGCAGACTAGGTGGTCACTTTGCTGAACACCTCCACTCAGTCCGCAAGCATGACCCTGACCTGCTGGTCGCTTGCCATGTTAATTCCCCGTCCTACTCCCACTCTGACCCCTCTGTCCTCGGCCTCTTACACTGTTCCAGTGAAGCTCAACATAAGCTTGAGGAACAGCACCTCATCTTTTGTTTAGGCACTTTACAACCTTCCGGACTCAACATTGATTTCAATAACTTCAGATCATAACCACTGCACCCATTTTTTTCCGGTCAGCTAGTGCTGGTAATGGTTCTGTTGCTGCCATTTACAGCTACCCCTGATCAATCTTTTGTTTCCTAACCTGCCCTATTACCACCTTCCTTGCCTTGCACCATCATCCCTTTTATCATTTAATCACTCATGCCCTCTTGTTCTTCCCTTCCCCCCCCCCGACTTTCCCTGGCTCTGTACTTGCTCAAAAACTTTAACTTTTAACACCTTCCAGTTCTGACGAAAGGTCTTCGACCTGAAACGTTAACTCTGTTTCTTTCTCCACAGAGGCTGCCTCACTTGCTGAGCTTCTCCAGCATTTTCTGTTTTATTTCAGATTTCCAGCATCCACATTTTGCTTTTGATTTTTTTTCTTATAGTCTGACTAACTGTAGGAGCGAACTGGACCGGCCAAGCTCTTTGGAATTCCAGACCACCTCAATAATTTGAACAGTTCATGACCGTAAATACTCCCCCAACATTTATGGATTTGCGTAACTGTCGGCTAAACTCAAATGTAAACGGCAAATGACATAATCCAGCAAACGACACAATTGTGTTTTTTATTTGAATAAGAACATAAGAAATAGGAGCAGGAGTAGTCCATTCAGCCCCTCAAGTCTGCTCCGCCATTCAGTAAGGTCATGGCTGACCACCTACCTCAACTCCACCTTCCCGCCTTATCCCCATATCGCTTGATTCCCTTAGTGTCCAAAAATCTATCGATCTCAGTCTTAAATATACTGAATGACTGAGTATCCTCAGCACTCTGGCTTGGCACCTCCCTCCAGCCTGCAGTCTCTGAGACAACCGAACAAATCTTTGCCCTCTTGTATTAAATTAGGCTGGGGGTGGTGGGTGGGATGTGATGTTGAATGCGGCTGATTCTTAAACGACTTCATGTATTGCGACTAAATTAAAGGTGCTGCCAGTAGGCTAAAACTAGACACAAATGCTTCATTCGTGTCAGTAATTAAGTGAAAGGGACACAAGAGTGACAAATCTCCTTGAGCCAGATGCTTTATATCCTAGGACTCTGAAGGAGACGAGGCAGGAGATTTACAGGGAAGCAGTTATTGTAATTAATCAATAGGCACTACTGAGCTCCCAAAGAATTGGAAGCAAAGAAATATGTCTATATTTTAAAAAAGGTGACAAGCTTGACCTAGGCAGCTACAGACCCATTAGTCTAACGTCCATAAAGGACAAAGTGATGGACTCTATTCTAAGCAGCAAACTGGAGGAGAACCCGTACAACAATAACTTTAAAAAAATTACAGCATAGATTTAGAAGAGGAAAATTCTGCCTGACAAACTGCATTGATTTCTTTGAGCACGTTACAGATAAAGTATAAAGTGGAACTCCCGCTGGTATAGTTTATTTAAGCTTCCAGAAAGCTTTTGGCAAAGTTCTGCATGAAAGACTTCTAATTAAACAAAATAAAACCAGGGAAGAACATGGAACTGGATAACAGCATGGCTCCAAACTATCTTTTCAATACAAATACTGACTGACTTGCCGTATAATTCTAGAAAATGCTGAAAATACACAAGAAGTCAAGTCAGTCAGAAAATGTATAGAGCAATGGCAGGTTTTGAGGTTTCAAGCATCTTACCGATTCTGTTTTTATTTCCAATTTCCAGCATTTGTGTTTTCTTAGTGTAGCCTAGGTTATGTGTGGAAGTCGGGACTTCAGGGTACTGGAGGGATGGGCTTTGGGAGAGTTAGGATAACTGGAGGGATAGGCTTTGGGAAAGTTAGGGTACCGGAGGGATGGTCTTTGATGTGTGAGGGTACTGGAGGGATGGGCTTTGGGAGAGTTAGGGTAACTGGAGGGATAGGCTTTGGGAAAGTTAGGGTACCGGAGGGATGGTCTTTGATGTGTGAGGGTACTGGAAGGATAGGCTTTGGGGGAGTTAGGCTACTGGAGGGATAGGCTTTGATGCGAGAGGGTACTTGGGGGGGGGATGGGCTTTGATATGAGAGTTAAGGTACTGGAGGGATAGGCCTTGATGTGAGAGTTACAGTACTAGAGAGATGGACTTTACGAGTGTTACAGTACTAGAGAGATGGACATTTGATGGGAAAGTTACAGTACTAGAGAGATGGACTTTACGAGAGTTACAGTACTAGAGAGATGACTTTGGTGGGAGAGTTACAGTATTAGAGAGGCTTTGATGGGAGAGTTAGGATACTAAAGGGAAGAGCTTCAATGGGCTGAATGGCCTTTTCTTGCATTTACATTCTGGGAACAAAAATGACTTCAGGTAAATATAATAGCTCTGAACATGTGCTCATCGTTTGTAAAGCTGGTATCTGGAATTAACTAAGTTTAAATCTGTTGCTTGTTGAATAAATGTGTCATGGCTGTTCTGTGATGCCTTAGAAAATGCTCTGCGCCATGCATTACTAAATGGTACTTTCTGCCAAATTGGGAGAGTGGGAAAGAAGAATTAGACCTCCTGATTACATTTATCTGCAACCCTGAGAAAATAACGAATGGGCTTTTATCCCTGTGTGGTGAGATTAAATATGAAAGTGCTGTACTGGAGGCAGTAAATCAGTATCTCTTCTTTTCCTAGATTACAGAGTCTGGGAAGGAGACACTGCCCTCATGGCTGCATTGGGATCCTGTGAGTCAATCCCTGCAGGGCCTCCCGCTGGACACGGACAGAGGAGTTCACTATATCTCGGCCACTGCCCTGGAGCCAGCTGCTAATGGAAGCCTGGTGTCTTTCGCTGAAGATGTCTTTTCCATTGAGGTTCTGCCGGACGACCCATTGGACAACGCTCCCCTCACTCTGATGGTCAATGAGGTTACGCCATTGGTCTGTGCACATGAGGAGCCCCTCACCATTTTGACCGTGATCCTAGATGCTGACCTAACTAAGATGACGGCCCAGCAACGCGTGGGACTGTTGGACCGAATGCGCAAGTTTGCTGAGGTGGGACTCCATCACATGAAGCTCGTTCCAGTTGTCAACAACCGGCTGTTCGACATGTCTGCTTTCATGGCCGGTCCTGGGAACGCCAAGAAGGTAGTGGAGAACGGGGCTCTGCTGTCCTGGAAGATTGGATGTTCCTTAAATCAGAACAACGTCCCTAACATCAGCAGTGTAGAGATCCCTGCCAAGGAGGGGACCATGTCTGCTCAGCTTGGCTATCCCGTGGTAGGGTGGCACATTGCCAACAAGAAGCCACACACGACTAAGAGAGTGCGAAGGCAGGTAAATCCCACTCCAACACCTATCATTGTGGCGCTTCCACCAACAACCGCTATAAGAGAACCCCCTACTCATATCGTCCCAACACCCACCTCTCCAGTTATTGCTCCCACCACAGACAGAGTGGCGCCACCAATCAGGAAACCGTTGATAAGTAGGCCCATTAAAACTGTCAGACCGAAAGACACAATTACTCACACTCCCACTTTGGGTCCTGTGCAGCCAACCAGGGTGTTGGAAAAATCAAGTACAACCGCCCTTGGTCAAATTGAACCTACCATGACCAAGCTCGGTTACGTCGAGCCCACTGCTGTGCCGTCTCCACACACGACTAAAAAACCCCGGGTAACCACGTTGAAGCCACAAGTTACAACTCCGACCACCATTACCGCAAGCACCAGGAAGCCTAAGGGACGAACCAAGGTGCCACGGGTCACCACCAAACCATCCACCACCAAGCTGCAAACCACTTCACCCCCCTCCAGGCGCACGACCAGCAGCGTCCATGCCATCAAGCCCCCCCGGCCACCGATTGCCGACAACCAGCCGCCCTTGCTCAAGAACCACATTGACCGTGTGGACTCGTGGGTGGGCACCTACTTCGAGGTTAAGATCCCATCCGACACATTCTACGATTTCGAGGATGGCACCACTGACCAGCTGCAGCTGACCCTCAAACTGAAGGAGCAGCAGGCGCTGGACGACCGCTCGTGGGTCAAGTTCAACGGCACCAGCCAGCTGCTGTACGGCTTGCCGGACGCCGGCCACGAAGGCAAGCATGAGTTCTTCATGCATGCTACAGACAAAGGCGGCCTGTCAGAGGTGGACGCCTTTGAGGTCCACGTGCACGGCCGGCCCCATGGCGGCAAGTCGAGCGCCAAATTCGCTGCCCGGTTCCATGGGGATTACCAGACGGTGACCAAAGACGTCAACAAGAAAATCCAACTGATCAAGAGGCTGGCCTATGCATTTGGCGACCGCAATAGCAGCACCGTGACCCTGCATGGCATCTCCCAGGGCTCCATTGTGGTCGAGTGGACCAACAACACCCTCCCACTCGACCCCTGCCCGGAAGAGCAGATTCGGTCTTTGAGCAGGCGCATCGCAGACGACCACGGCAATCCCAATTCGATGTTCGTGGCCACCATGGAGCCAGACTTCTCCCCCATCAATGTGTCCGTTACCGGAACGGGGAGCTGCAGGAACATCCAGTTCGTGCCGGCGGTTCAACTGAGAGTGCTGCCCGCCGAGCCCACTGTGGTTGCCGCGGGAGAGGGGCCGTCCAGGACCAGCAACGATGACGTGTACCTGCACACGGTCATCCCAGCGGTGGTGGTGGCCGCCATCCTCCTCATTGCTGGCATCATCGCTATGATCTGCTACCGCAAGAAGCGGAAAGGGAAGCTCACCATCGAGGACCAAGCCACCTTCATCAAGAAGGGCGTTCCCATCATTTTCGCAGACGAACTTGATGACTCCAAGCCCCCACCTTCATCAAGCGTTCCGCTCATCCTCCAGGAGGAAAAGCCACCTCTCCCTCCTCCTGAGTATCCCAACCAGTCTGGTCACGAGGCTATCCCCCTGGGCCAGGATCTGATTGGCGAATACACACCTCTGAGAGAAGAGGATCCCAACGCACCCCCATACCAGCCTCCGCCGCCCTTCACAGCGCCCATGGAAGGAAAAGGCTGCCGTCCAAAGAACATGACCCCATACAGATCCCCTCCACCCTACGTCCCACCCTAATATTTAGAGGAGACTGGAACAAACCCCCCCCCCCCTCCCCCCTTTCCACACCAGTGCTGTCTGTAGGGAATGGGAAGCCTGCCACCATTTTTAATTTTTTGAGCACTGGGTTTGTTGGTTTGGAAGCCAAGTATTGCTGGAGTTTCACTGCAGCCCTTAACGCTGTTGATCACCTCCCCCACTCGGCGGGATGGTCTCCACCAGTCAGCATTGTTTCCTTGATCTCTTCTGTACTTTGTTACCGCAGGCTTCGGAACATTTGTTTTAAAATGCTAAAGAGACCACGGGCAGCACTGGGGGATGTTTGATACGGTTTGCCTTTAACACTAATTGTACTGTTTTCTATTCACACGTGTCTAGCAACGGAAGTATAACAAAACGGTAGCCTAATGTAAATGTCAGAGACTGTACTGAAATCAGTTTGTTTTACATTTAATCCACTGTACCTAAACTTATACTTCTAGTTTTGGCCATGTTAATTGTTTTACGGTAGAACTTTACTCTGCTCTGGCTCTTGGGACACCTCGTCACTTTCATTTTGCTTGTTATCGCTTCTTGCTCTCTGGCTTTTCACTGGTTCTGTAACTACGTTTCCTTTAACATCACCGCGTCTTTCGCGCTCTCTGGCGTCGGGCGCTCTTGTGAAGCGGTACGGAGCTCCTTCCCCCTGCGTGACGGCACTGCACCTCTCTTGCGTCGCACGCTCTTCTTTTCATGCTCCAGTCCGGTGCGCTGTTCACCTTCTCTCCTCTGCCTTGCACGCTTTCTTTATCTCTCCAGTGGTTCTTTTCTTTTCTTACTTGCGCCCCATTTCTTGCTCTTTTGCGCCCTCTCCTCCAATCTGTGCAGTTAGTATAAAGTTGCTCGTTTGTCGGGTCCTGCTACTCCCATCTCAGCTCCTTGGCTGCAGACGTACAGGGGTCTTATGGTAGATTATATTCTAGTCAGCCAGAAATGATTAAAATAAAAAAATTCTATCTAATTTTTTTACTAAATTTTTGATACAGCCTCAATCCTTTTATTAAAAGCATACTGCAATTTGTAAACGCTTGGCTTCTTAGGAATTGTTAAAATGAAATTGGTTTTGGTTTTTTTTTCCTCTTTCTCTCTCTATATCTCTTTCTCTCTATATATCTCTCTCTCTCACTCCTCCCTCTCATAGATCACCTTTTCAATTTTAATTTAGAGGGGTTTTTTAAAAAAAAAAGTTTTACTGCTTTTTTTTAAAAGATGATTATTCTTACAGGATATCATGTAGGTGTGATGCCTGCCACACTTTACTGGACTGAACCACAAAGAGATGGTATTTGGAACTTGGACTCGCGAAAACCATTGCAATAATCGCGTGCTGCGCTAGCTTGGGTGGTCAGGCTCTAGGGCTGGCTTAATGCGCGCGCGCCATGGGATCTTGAAGCCATAATAGAACATGGCGCACATGCTCCACGTGTGCGCCTGGATCTGCAGTGGCCAGGAGAGAACTGATTCATCCATCACCACGGTGATTGGCGGGCAAATCAAAACAGAATAATGCATTGTTAGCGATTTTACTTTTTACAGTTTATTAGTAAACATTTTATTTATGCCACTAGGCACTGTATGTTGGAAGTCTTGTATTAAAATGTGTTTTCACCAAACTGATTTTCTTTCTGTTCCTTGTAAGATGTTTAATATATATATATATGGGATTGAGTGGTACAGTGGGATAGGCACTGACCTTTCACCTCTAGGACATGCGATTGAATCTAGCCCAGACTGATGGGATGAAATTCTCCTCTGTGTTAAGCCATAAAGGTCCCAAGGTGAAATGAGTTGGGCAGTCTCGACCTGGTTCCTAGTGGCAGTGAGGATTTCAAAAGGCATTTGATAAAGTGCCACACGAGGTTGTTACACAAGATTAAGGCTTATGGAATTGGGGGTAATATATTAGCATGGATTGAGGATTGGTTAACACACAGAAAACAGAGAGTAGGAATAAACGGGTCACTTTCAGGTTGGCAGGCTGTAACTAGTGGAGTGCCGCAAGGATCAGTGCTTGGGCCTCAGCTGTTTACAATATATATCAATGACTTAGGTGAGGGCTCCGTGTGTAATGTATCCAGGTTTGCTGACGATACAAAGCTAGGTGGGAAAGTAAGCTGTGAGGAGGACGCAAAGAGGCTGAAAAGCGATATAGTCAGGTTAAGTGAGTGGGCAAGCTTGTGGCAGATGGAGTATAATGAGGGGGAATGTGAAATTATCCACTTTGACAGGAAGAATAGAAAAGCAGAATCTTTTTTAAAAGGTGAGAGACTAAGAAATGTTGGTAGTCGGAGGGATTTGGGCGTCCTTGTACATGAATCACAGAAAGTTAACAAGCAGGTACAGCAAGCAATTAGAAAGGCAAATGGTATGTTCGCCTTTATTGCAAGGGGGTTGGAGTATAAGAGTAAGGAGGTCTTGATGCAATTATATAGAGCTCTGGTGAGACCACACCTGGAGTACTGTGTATACTTTTGCCTTAGAGGCGGTGCAATGAAGGTTCACTAGATTGATTCCTGGGATGAGAGGATTGTCATATGAGGAGAGATTGAGTAGAATGGGCTTATATTCTCTGGAGTTTAGAAGAATGCGAGGTGATCTCATTGTTATGTATAAAATTCTTAGAGGGCTTGACAAGGTAGATGCTGAGAGGCTGTTTCCTCTGGCTGGAGAGTCTAGAACTAAGATAAGGGGTTGGCCACTTAGGATCGAGATGAGGAAAAATTTCTTCATTGAGGGTTGTGAATCTTTGGAATTCTCTACCTCAGAGGACTGTGAATGCTCAGTCGTTGAGTATATTCAAGGCTGAGATCGATAGATTTTTGGACACTAACGGAATCAAGGGATATGGAAATCGGGCGGGAAAGTGGAGTTGAGGTCAAAGATCAGCCATGATCTTATTGAATGGCAGAGCAGGTTCGAGGGGCCGTTTGGCCTACTCCTGCTCCTATTTCTTATGTTCTTATGAGTCTACAGCACAACTGTGCCCAGTCGTTGAAAATTTTCTGTCTACAATGCATCTGTCACATCTCAAACATTTTAGTAGGACCAAACATAAAAGTCATGCAGCACTGTAAGTGGAAAGTACTAAATAGTAATAATACCAAGTAGTACTTGCATTCATTGTAAAGGTAGGGAAAATCTACAAATCAAATTGCTCCTAAATTGTTTGTGTTTTCAGTGGTCACCTTGATTTCTGAGCCAGTTTACATCTGTAGTATATTTTTTTTAAATCCGATCTATGCACACATTTCCTGTTTACAAAACCTTACTTCCTGTTGTCAACTTTTCTATTATAAATCCCTAATGTCCACATTTATAATGGAACCTGCCCATATAAAACTGTTAGTTAGTAATTATACCCTGCCACCAGTGGTGGTGCCACAGTGCTTCATAGAATCATACGGCACAGAAGGAGGCCATTAGGCCCATTGCGCTTGTGCCGGCTCTTTGAAAGAGCTATCTGATTAGTCCCATTCCCCTGCTCTTTCCCCGTACCCCAGCAACTTTTCTTTTCAAGTATATGTCCAATTCCTTTTTGAAAATTACTGCTGAATCTGCTTCCATCACCCTTTCGGACAGCACATTCCAGATCATAACAACTCGCTGCGTAAAAAAAATTTCCCCTCATCTCCCCTCTGGCTTTTTTGCCAATTATTTTAAATGTGTCCTCTGGTCACCGACCCTCCTGCCACCGGAAACGGTTTCTCGCAGCTTGACATCTCTCAGCCCCTCAGCTTGTGGTGCTAAAGAAGCTTTGTGCTCCAACCAACTCTGCTGCCCAAATAGCAACAGGTTTTCCACTTTACCGATAAATTAACATTCCAAATCAAAGTATTATACAGAATGTTTGACTCTTAAAAGGGGGATTGGATTGCTTTGTGTACCCTGGTCCAATTATCCCTCACCCTCTAATTCTGCTTCACCCGAAGGTTACGCTTGGTCTCGTCTACCTGTGTGCAATGAAACATGAGATGGTCTAGTCTATAAATAAAACTTGTCATGAGTATGTTTAGTCCAAAATGATTAAACACACCCATATCGTTGCTTGTTGGGTGTTTTAGGGCTATTTTACCTTAAGGCTGGATCATGGGATAGCGGCCTGGGAGTAATGGTCTCAGTGGACGAAGTACTGTGGTGAATATTTTGTGCATGCATGCTGGCCAGTCACAGCCTGAGAATGCACTACGACTGCTCTCTGGCTCGGCCTTCAAGATTTTTTCACAAGAAGGTTGGGGGGATGGCGGGGTGGGGGAGGAGAGAACGAGGGCCATTTAAAATCCAGGACGATAGGTGGGCCAGAAAATAGCACGTCATGGAATTGGTGCATGGTGTCTATGTGCTGATGTCATGGTGTTGGTACTCCTGGGAGCTGTGCTACTGTCAAAACAGCATATATACTGGGGCCGGATAATCAGACAGATAAAAATAAACTCAGTTATATAAAAAAAGAAACACCAGGCCTCCCTGGTCGTAACTAACCCAGTGAGTTTGGCTTATGTTTGCCGCTGGCTACACGACTGGCAACTAGGAGCTGACGGCACAGGAGCTGATAAAAGCTTTTAATTTCTGTAATCTTGCTTCCCTCCTGAAGCTTACCCAGGCCTTGGGCCTTTACTGATTGCCTCCAGGCTGAACGGTTCAGTAGGGCTTGCCTGTTCATTTCCCTTTAAAATTGGACATATCCATGCACGTGTAGCGAGTAGCCCAATTTTCTGCGTATGGAAAATCCTTTCTAATCTCGTATTCTGCTTTTCATTTTAAAGACAATTTTTTTTTCCCCTCCTGAACGTTTTGTGTTTTTATTCATGCAGAGTTTTGTTTTCAAGTGGGAGCCCATTTTTTTTCTCACTGTGTTTACAACTTAGCTGTGCTTTTTGCATCATTGGGCCCTATTTTCTGTCTTGACAGGAATTGGTTCTTTCTATTCCATGTAAATTAAATCAGACTTTCCAATTGAATAGTTATTTATCAAATCTTTTTACTGCTTGTGTTACATTGTATAATACTCCTGTTATAAATCCCATTAACTGGTGTATCCTTTACCTCAGTGTGGGCAATACTACACCAGATCCAAGTATTGGTTATCTAGTCCTCCTACAATCTTCAGGTTTTCAAAAGCCAAGCCTGTCATTGTCTAACTATTTCCTGGAGCGAGCCTTTGGCTCAGATTCAGTGGGTGCAGGGTTTGAACCCTTCTCCAAACAGTCCCGGCAAGTGGAGACCGGAGATCCGGCTCTGAATTCTGGGTTGACATCCAGCGGGATACTCGTGTCTGGTTGGTGCAGGTGCCCCCCCATCGTATGGATTGTGGGAGCCCATAAAATCCTGCTGCCGTACAGGGCTAACCACCCTATCGGTCACTATTAAGATAGTTATGGCCATGGAAGGAGCCTTTCAGACTTAATGGGCATGATTTTAGCATGGAGCCGGGATCTGAGTGGGTAGGCAGATGTTCGTGTGGGAGTGTGGAAGTGAATTGAGTGAGTCAGGTTTTCCACGCGCCAGGTAGCCAGATTGACGAGGGAAAGGAGTCGCATCTCAGGGAGGGAGGGAGAGAGAGAGAGAGAGAGATCGTGGGCCATAAATCATTTTCAAAAGAAAAACAGAATAGATAAAATAGAATACATCATTTAGAAATAACAAGACTTAGTTTAAACAGCAAAATTAAAGAAAAAACATGAGGAAAAGAAAGTAGGGAAGTCAATGTGTAATTTTTTTTTAAAATAAGTATTTTAGTAGTTTATTATATTACAGTAATAACATTGCTAATATCTGAGCAGCTTTAACACTAGTATTAAAGCTTGTTTCACTGTCACTATGTGTGAGCTGAAATCTGGAAAAAAAACGGTTAGCTCAAGGGCCTGAAGTTCCAGAGCTTTTGGCAGTCAAACAGTCCAATACCTGTTGGGGTTTCCCCAGTGAATCAATCTTTATTGGAAATACAACAAATATTAAAAACTGGTGGCTGGGATTAAAGGTAATTCAGGGATAAATTATAAATTGCGGAATCATTTTTGAGAAGGAAAGGAGAAAGTACAGGTAATGAAAGGGTACTGGGATTGGAGGAATGTTTTACTGTAAGAGAGACAATGGGAGAGAGTGAAAGGAGAGGTTAAAAAAACAGCAGAAATAGAGAGGAGACAAGCAAAAATAAGTAAAGGCAGACTTAGAAGAGAAATATGAGGCAAGTTATTGTGTGAAATTAAAGAAAGTAGCAGTAAGGAGGAGAAGCAGCAGAGGAGCAAAGAGAAGAATGGCAAAGGATGAGACACTGGAAGAAATCGGAGGGATGGGGGGAAGTGTACGACATTGGGTGGGCCTTGGAGAAGATCGGGGGGGGTCCCACCATCCTAGGGGGGGGTGGGGGGTCGGCCAATTGTTGGGGTCCTGTTGGCCAGGTGAGCTTGTTGGGCCTGGATGAAGCATTCCTGGTCCAGAAGCAGTGCAATAAAGACACTCACCTCATGGATCCAGCCCGTCCTGCCTGCTTTCACCTGACGTGAATCAGAAGCAATGGGAAACCCGAACAGGTAAGATTAAATTTGTTTGATATAAGTGCCTCAACTATTGCAATAAGGTACATTGCCCCTTTAAGTATCAGCCCGCCAGCTTTATGTGGGGACGGGACTTCCGGTTTTCTGTTGCCGCGCGTGCATCCTAACGCGCCGGAGTTAAAGCCGGGATGCAGCTCCGCTCCAAAAGCTACTTTTACTGCCCATCCGCCCCCAACCCGCCCGTTCTCGGGTTTCAAAATTACCCCCAGTCTGCGAATCCTGTCAGACTGTTACCAATTTGTGACTCTTTCCACTACTTATCCACACTATTCTCCAAGGGAAGAATGTGAAGAAATAAAAACAATCACTACTTCCTAATTTATCTCCTCTTTTCCATTTTCAACATTGGTGGAATTCGACCTATCACCCTGGTTTTGGATCTAATAGGAATAAATGATCAATTTCACGCAGGGACCATGTGGATGTTTGTTACTGTAAAATGTCACACTGGTACAATTAGAATGGTTTACATTCGGTCATATTGTTGGGGAATTTTACTCTATCTAACTTGTGCTGTACCTGACCTGGGAGTGTTTGATGGAATGGTGTAGAGGGAGCTTTACTCTGTATCTAACCTGTGCTGTACCTGACCTGGGAGTGTTTGATGGGACAGTGTAGAGGGAGCTTTACTCTGTATCTAACTCGTGCTGTACCTGTCCTGGGGGTGTTTGATGGGAGAAAGTGGAGGGTGCTTTACTCTGTATCTAATTCGTGTTTTACCTGTCCTGGGAGTGTTTGATGGGAGAAAGTGGAGGGTGCTTTACTCTGTATCTAATTCGTGTTTTACCTGTCCTGGAAGTGTTTGATGGGATAGTGTAGAGGGAGCTTTACTCTAACTTGTGCTGTACCTGCCTTGGGAGTGTTTGATGGGATAGTGTAGAGGGAGCTTTACTCTAACTTGTGCTGTACCTGCCCTGGTAGTGTTTGATGGGACAGTGTAGAGGGAGCTTTACTCTGTATCTAACTTGTGTAGTACCTGTCCTGGGAGTGTTTGATGGGACAAAGTGGAGGGTGCTTTATTCTGTATCTAACTCGTGCTGTACCATGATCATAAATACTAACCCCATCCCCCCCTTATCATTCACTCGCTGTAAGGAGGCTGGCATAACCCTGCCTTCAGATACAGTCCCTTGCTGCTTTTGGTGGAGCTCTTAAAAAGGAAGGGGAACAGGCCTCAGCCAGGCCAGCCCATGAATGGAACCCAAGGAGCTGCTGAGGGTCACAGTTGAAGGCGAGGTGGCTTGCAAATGTCCCTGTGCTGTACTATGAGTGTGCTACTGTCTTAACCTCCGTGACCTCATTGCTCCCAGCTATTTTAAATTTCATTAAGCCTCTCAGCCACCTGTCCCCCGAGCTCAAGACACATGAGACTCAGGCCAATTTAAACACAGTAAAACATAGACTGACTTCAGACCCTGACTTAATAACACAGGATGAAGATAAATGTAGCGCAGGTGGGCAGTTAGCTTGGACACTTATATCCCGACTGCGTAATCTGTATCCCAGTGATTGTAAAGCATTGTGAAGAGCTTGTATTTTTTTAAATACAGATTTCTCACATGTATCACCTTATTGCACCAATCAGAGCCAGCTTCTCACTGAAGAAAGTGAAGGACTTGTAAGAGGGGCAAATGGAATGTGTTACAAGATAAGCTGTGCCTTAGGAAAAGTTACTCACAATACACCAATCCCCTGTGGATGATGAGCCCAGAGTACAATTTATTGGTTTGTGAGTAATATCCATCCTGTGGTGCAAAGTTAAAAGTCTTAACACAAGTTTATCAAAATTAAATAAGAATTAAGATTTGGCGACTATTTTCTTTTTTCCTCCCTCTTCATTTCTCTTAACTGTCTCCTTTTCCTTTCCCTCCCTCAAATTTCCTCTCCTGAAGATGCTGACTGTCATGGACACTGGCACTCCCCCAGCCAAGTGGTCATTCTTCTTAGATGGTGAAGTGTTGGCAGGATGTTCAATGGTGAGGCAGGTTTGCATCAGAGCCGCACCAGATCCCATGCTCACCTGATAGCCACATACAAGCAGCTTTCTCGCACTTTAATTTGCACTCACCGCAAAAATGTACTTCTACAGGTAGGCCTGCGCTTCCTGTGAATTGAAATTTAACCATATGTATTGGAAGTGCATTTTGGGGTAACAATGTACCCCTGTACTCCTGGGAGTGGTATGCTCCTGACTTCTGATAGATGGGAAAGTTCCACCCAACTGCACACTTATCGGGCTAATCTACAAATTCTATTTATTCTATGATATAAATTTATACAGAACCAAAAATAAATCAGCAAATAAACAGATGCACTCTCTTTGACTTATTTTCAACCATTTTCCACAACCAAAATAACTAATTCTTTAACTGAATCTTGGATAAACATAACATGGGTATTCCAGCTCCATGGTGTTCAATCTCATAGCGGTGATGTGGGTCTACGGTGTGATTAAGTGAACTGACAAAATGGAGAAAACTAGCAGTTCCTTAACAACTCAGGTCAAAAATAGACCCATCATCTCAACAGGACAATATCCTTGTTCCTTGGACGGATTGGAAGTGGAAAAGCCCCCCCACCCCACCATCTGAATGAATTGTCATTTGTTGACCATGTAGGACTTGTCATGAGATCCCAACTTGACCTGTCCCTTTATTCTTTCAGCTCATTCTCCATGTTTGAAACCACCACTTTACCACATGTCCCATTTTTCCTCCTGATCTACTTCCACCAGCCATTTTCCTTTGCCAAAATCTCCTTCCTCCTGTCTGAGCTCAGTCTTTGGACCCAGTGGCAACTCTTCCTCAGTGATTTTAATCTTCACCTGAACTCACACTCTCACCTCCACTAATTTACTTGCCCTACTCACCTCCCTCAGCCTCAAGCTGCACATCGAATGCTGCACGTACAATCTTGTCATCACCTGTAGCTTCCAAACCTCTGAGGTCTTTAGTATTAACAACTTCTTCAACCATGTCCTCATCTACATTCTCCCACACATCCCATTGTCTGCCCCTAACTGTCCCCTACTGAAAACAAACTACTCCCTCCCTCGTTCACAAGCACCTTTTCTAATTCCAACTTTCCCCTCTGGCCTACCACTCGCCACGTCATCAAAGCCTCTGCCTATTTTGTCTGCAACAGTCTTGTGTCCACATTCAATGCTCTCAAATCCTGCACTGTCCCCCACCACTCCCATCTTCGCGGCCTCAAATTTTCAGGCTGTAAATTCATCGAGTTACATCGAGTCTACAGCACAGAAACAGGCCATTCGGCCCAACTGGTCTATGCCAGCATTTATGCTCCACACGAGCCTCCTCCCACCCCTCTTCATCTAACCCTATCAGCATATCCTTCTATTCATGTGGTTATCTAGCTTCCCCTTAAACGCATCTATGCTATTTGCCTCAGCTACTCCTTGTGGTAGCGAGTCCCACATTCTAACCACTCTCTGGGTAAAGAAGTTTCACCTGAATTCCCTATTGGATTTATTAATGACTATCTTATATTTATGACCTCTAGTTTTGGTCTCCCCCACAAAGAGAAACATCTTCTCTACGTCTACCCTATACTTTCATAATCTTAAAGACCTCTATCAGGTCACCCCTCAGTCTTTTCTATTCTAGTGTCAAGAGCCCCAGCCTGTTCAATCTTTCTTGATAGGTATAACCTCTCAATTCTGTTATCATCCTTGAAAATATTTTTTGCACCTTCTCCAGTGCCTCTATATCCTTTTTATAATATGGAGACCAGAATTATTCACAGTACTCCAAGTGTGGTCTAACCTAGGTTCTATACAAGTTTAACATAACTTATCTGCTTTTCAATTCTATCCTTTTAGAAATGAACCCCAGTGCCTGATTTGCCTTTTTTATGGTCTTATTAACCTGCGTTGCTACTTTTAGTGATTTGTGTATCTGTACCCCAGATCCCTTTGCTCCTCTACCCCATGTAGACTCTTAATATCCCAGCAGTATGTGGCCTCTTTATTCTTCTTACCAAAATGCACCACCTTACACTTATTTATATTGAAATTTATTTGCCAATTACATACCCATTCTGCAAGTTTATTAATGTCTTCCTTTATTTTGTCGCATTCTTCCTCAATATTAACTATATCCCCCAATTTGATGTCATCCACAAATTTTGAAATTATACTGCCAGTTCCCGAGTCCAAATCACTTATGTAAATGGTGAACAGTGGTCCCAGCACCGATCCCTGTGGAACATCACTTCCCACCTTTTGTCAGTCTGAGTAGCTACCCTTAACCCCTACTCTCTGTTTTCTGCTTTGTAGCCAGCTTGCTATCCATTCTGCCGCCAATCCCCTGACTCCACCTGCTCTGACCTTAGTCATGAGTGTACTATGCGGTACCTTATCGAAGGCCTTTTGAAAATCCAAATATATTACATCTACTGCATTACCCTTGTCTACCCTTTCTGTTACTTCTTCAAAGAATTCAATAAGGTTGGCCAAGCATGACCTTCCCTTTTGAAATCTGTGCTGACTGCTCTTTATATTATTTTCAGTTTCTAGATGTTTTTCTATTACATCTTTGAGTAAAGATTCCATTATCTTTCCTACCACCAGCTAACTGGTCTATAGTTCCCTGGATTTATTCTATCTCCCTTTTTAAATATAGGAATAACATTAGCTGTCCGCCTGTGGCACTATTCCCCTTTCTAATTAATTTTTATATATATATATATATGGACTAGTGTCCCTGCTATCTCCTCCCTAACTTGTTTTAATATCCACAGATGCAATCTAAGTTTGATTAGTTTAACAATTATCTCCCCTTTTCTATCTTAAATGTTGTAATATCTTCTTTGATCTCTTCTAATGTTCTGCCCACCTTTTTAGTCTCCCTAATAAATAGAGGTGAAGTAACTATTCAATATTTCTGCCATTTCGGTGTCATTACCTGTGGGTTTATTGTGTGTGTCTCTATCCTGATTTTTCTTTTGTCATTTATGTGTCCATAGAATACTTTACTATTTCTTTTTATATTCCTTGATAATTTGATCTTGTAGTTCCTCTTTGCTTTCCGAATTGTTTTTTTGACTTCTTCCCTAACCTCTTAATAGTCCCTTTTGTCATCGTCTCCTTTATTGTCTATGTACTATTGGGAGGAGGTAGAGTAGATGATCCATCTCTGCCTCCTCCCGATATCCCCACCATCACAGAAGCCAGTCTTCAGCCAATTCGATTCACTCCACGTGATATCAAGAAACGGCTGAGTGCACTGGATGGATACAAAGGCTATGGGCCCCGACAACATCGAAACATCGAAACACAGAAAATAAGAGTAAGAGTAGGCCATTCGGCCCTTCGGGCCTGCTCCGCCATTCAAAATGATCATGGCTGATCGTCTAACTCAGTACCCTGTTCCCGCTTTTTCCCCAGATCCCTTGATCCCTTTTGCATTAAGAAATATATCTATCTCCTTCTTGAATACATCTAGTGACTTGGCATCCACTGCATTGTGCGATAGAGAATTCCATAGGTTCACCACCCTCTGAGTGAAGAAATTTCTCCTCATCTCAGTTCTAAATGGCATACCCCGTATCCTGAGACTGTGACCCCTCGTTCTGGACTCCCCAGACATCGGGAACATCCTCCCTGCATCTAGTCTGTCTAGTTCTGTTAGAATTTTATATGTTTCGATGAGATCACCTCTCATTCTTCTAAACTTTAGAGAATATAGGCTTAGTCGACCCAATCTCTCCTCATACGTCAGTCCTGCCATCCCAGGAATCAGTCTGGTAAACCTTCGTTGCACTCCCTCCATGGCAAGGACATCCTTCCTCAGATAAGGAGACCAAAACTGCACACAATACTCCAGATGTGGTCTCACCAAGGCCCTGCAGTATAACTGCAGTAAGACATCCCTGCTCCTGTACTCAAATCCTCTTGCAATGAACGCCAACATACCATTCCCCTTCCTATCTGCTTGCTGCACCTGCATGTTTCCTTTCAGCGACTGGTGTACAAGGACACCCAGGTCTCGTTGCACCTCCCCTTTTCCCAATCTATCACCATTCAGATAATAATCTATCTTTCTGTTTTTACAACCAAAGTGGATAACCTCACATTTATCCACGTTATACTGCATCTGTCATGTTCTTGCCCACTCACCCAACTTGTCTAAATCACATTGGAACCTCTTTGCATCCTCCTCACAGCTCACATTCCACCCCAGCTTTGTGTCGTCTGCAAACTTGGAAATGTTACATTCAGTTCCCTCATTGTTATATATTATGAATAGCTGGGGCCCAAACACTGATCTCTGCGGTACCCCACTAGTCACTGCCTGCCACCCGGAAAAAGACCCATTTATTCCTACTCTCTGTTTCCTGTCTGTCAATCAATTCTCAATCCATGCCAGTATATTCCCCCCAATTCCCATGTGCTTTAATTTTGCACACTAACCTCTTGTGTGGGACCTTATCAAAAGCCTTCTGAAAATCCAAGCACACCACATCCACTGGTTCTCCATCCACTGGTTCTCTCCTATCTATTCTACTAGTTACATCCTCAAAAAACTCCAATAGATTTGTTAAGCATGATTTCCCTTTCATAAACCCATGCTGACTTTGTCCAATCCCGTTAACATCCTGGCTGTAGTGCTGCAGACTTGTGCTCCAAAACTAGCCATCCCTCTAGCAAGCCTGAGGATTGGGAGCAGTTTAGAATTCAGCAAAAAAGGACCAAGAGATTGATTAAGAGGGGAAAAATAGAGTATGAGAGTAAACTTGCAAGGAACATAAAAGTGGACTGTAAAAGCTTCAACAAGTATGTAAAAAGAAAAAGATTAGTGAAGACAAATGTAGGTCCCTCACAGTCAGAAATGGGAGAATTTATAATGGGGATCAAGGAAATGGCAGAGCAATTAAACAAATACTTTGGTTTTGTCTTCACAGAAGAGGACACAAATAACTTCCCAGAAATGCTAGGGAAACAAGGGTCTAGTGAGAAGGAGGAATTAAAGGAGATTAGCATTAGTAAAAAAAATAGTGCTAGAGAAATTAACGGGACTGAAAGCCGATAAATCCCCAGGGCCTGATAATCTGCATCCCAGAGTACTAAAAGAGGTAGCCATGGAAATAGTGGATGCATTGGTTGTCATCTTCCAAAATTCTATAGATTATGGAACAGCTCCTGCAGATTAAAGGGTGGCAAATGTAACCCAATTATTTATAACTTGGAGGAAGCACTGAGGGTAGCAAGGGCACAGAATGTGCACTGGGTGGGGGACTTCAATGTCCATCACCAAGAGTGGCTCAGCAGCACCACTACTGACCGAGCTGGCCGAGTCCTGAAGGACATAGCTGCCAGACTGGGCCTGCGGCTGGTGGTGAGCGAACAAACACAAGTGAAAAACCTACTTGTCCTCGTCCTCACCAATCTACCTGTCGCAAATACATCTGTCCATGACAGTATTGGTAGGAGTGACCACCGCACAGTCCTCGTGGAGATGAAGTCCCGTCTTCGCACTGAGGATACCATCCAACGTGTTGTGTGGCACTACGACCGTGCTAAATGGGATAGAGTCAGAACACATCTAGCAGCTCAAAACTGGGCATCCATGAGGCACTGTGGGCCATCAGCAGCAGCAGAATTGTATTCCAGCACAATCTGTAACCTCATGGCCCGGCATATTCCTCACTCCACCATTACCAACAAGCCAGGGGATCAACCCTGGTTCAATGAGGAGTGTAGAAGAGCATGCCAGGAGCAGCACCAGGCGTACCTAAAAATGAGGTGCCAACCTGGTGAAGCTACAACTCAGGACTACATGCATGCTAAACAGCAGAAGCAACATGCTATAGACAGAGCTAAGCGATTCCACAACCAACGGATCAGATCAAAGCTCTGCAGTCCTGCCACATCCAGTGAATGGTGGTGGACAATTAAACAACTAACGGGAGGAGGAGACTCTGTAAATATTGCCATCCTCAATGATGGCAGAGTCCAGCACGTGAGTGCAAAAGACAAGGCTGAAGCGTTTGCAACCATCTTCAGCCAGAAGTGCCGAATGGATGATCCATCTCGGCCTCCTCCCGATATCCCCACCATCATAGAAGCCAGTCTTCAGCCAATTCGATTCACTCCATGTGATATCAAGAAACGGCTCAGTGTACTGGATACAGCAAAGGCTATGCACCCCGACACCATCCCGGCTGTAGTTCTGAAGACTTGTGCTCCAGAACTAGCCGCGCCTCTAGCCAAACTGTTCCAGTACAGCTACAACACTGGAATCTAGCCGACAATGTGGAAAATTGCCCAGGTATGTCCTGTCCACAAAAAGCAGGACAAATCCAATCCAGCCAATTACCGCCCCATCAGTCTACTCTCAATTATCAGCAAAGTGATGGAAGGTGTCGGCGACAGTGCTATCAAGCGGCACTTACTCACCAATACCTGCTCACCGATGCCCAGTTTGGGTTCTGCCAGGACCACTCGGCTCTAGACGTCATTACAGCCTTGGTCCAAACATGGACAAAAGAGCTGAATTCTGGAGGTGAGCTGAGAGTGACTGCCCTTGACATCAAGGCAGCATTTGACCGAGTGTGGCACCAAGGAGCCCTAGAAAAATTGAAGTCAATGGGAATCAGGGGGAAAACTCTTCAGTGGCTGGAGTCATACCTAGCACAAAGGAAGATGGTAGTGGTTGTTGGAGGCCAATCATCTCAGCCCCAGGACATTGCTGCAGGAGTTCATCAGGGCAGTGTCCTAGGCCCAACCATCTTCAGCTGCATCAGCAATGACCTTTCCTCCATCATAAGGTCAGAAATGGGGATGTTCACTGATGATTGCACAGTGTTCAGTTGCATTAACCCCTCAGATAATGAAGCAGTCCATGCCCGCATGCAGCAAGACCTGGACAACATCCAGGCTTGGGCTGATAAGTGGCAAGTAACATTCGCGCCAGACAAGTGCTAGGCAATGACCATCTCCAACAAGAGAGAGTCTAACCACCTCCCCTTGACATTCAACGGCACTACCATCACCGAATCCCCCACCATCAACATCCTGGGGGTCACCATTGACCAGAAACTTAACTGGACCAGCCACATAAATACTGTGGCTTCAAGAGCAGGTCAGAGGCTGGGTATTCTGCGGCGAGTGACTCACCTCCTGACTCCCCAAAGCCTTTCCACCATCTACAAGGCACAAGTCAGGAGTGTGATGGAATACTCTCCACTTGCCTGGATGAGTGCAGCTCCAACAACACTCAAGAAGCTCGACACCATCCAGGACAAAGCAGCCTGCTTGATTGGTACCCCATCCACCACCTTAAACATTCACTCCCTTCACCACCGGCGCACCGTGGCTGCAGTGTGCACCATCCACAGGATGCACTGCAGCAACTCGCCAAGGCTTCTTCGACAGCACCTCCAAAACCCACGACCTCTACCACCTAGAAGGACAAGGGCAGAAGGCACATGGGAACAACACCACCTGCACGTTCCCGTCCAAGTCACACACCATCCTGACTTGGAAATATATTGCCATTTCTTCATCGTCGCTGGGTCAAAATCCTGGAACTCCCTTCCTAACAGCACTGTGGGAGAACCATCACCACACTGACTGCAGCAGTTCAAGAAGGTGGCTCACCACCACCTTCTCAAGGCAATTAGGGATGGGCAATAAATGCTGGCCTCGCCAGCGACGCCCACATCCCATGAACGAATAAAAAAAAAATTTAAAAAGGAGGGAGAGAGAAAACAGGGAACTGCAGACCGGTTAGCCTAACATCAGTAGTAGGGAAAATGCTAGAATCTATTATAAAGGATGTGATTACTGGACACTTAGAAAATATCAACAGGATCAGACAAAGTCAACATGGGAAATCATGTTTGACAAACCTACTGGAGTTTTTTGAGGATGTAACTGGTAGAATAGATAAGGGAGAACCAGTGAATGTGGTTTATTTGGATTTTCAGAAGGCCTTTGATAAAGTCCCACATAAGAGGTTAGTGTGCAAAATTAAAGCACATGGAATTGGGGGTAATATACTGGCATGGATTGAGAATTGGTTAACAGACAGGAAACAGAGAGTAGGAATAAATGGGTCTTTTTCGGGGTGGCAGGCGGTGACTAGTGGGGTACCGCAGGGATCAGTGCTTGGGCCCCAGCTATTCACAATATACATCAATGATTTGGATGAGGGAACCAAATGTAATATTTCCAAGTTTGCTGACAACACAAAACTAGGTGGGATCGTGAGTTGTGAGGAGGATGCAAAGAGGCTTCAAGGCGATCTAGACAAGTTGATTGAGTGGGCAAATACATGGCAGATGCAGTATAATGTGGATAAATGTGAAGTTATCAACTTCGGAAAGAAAAACAGAAAGGCAGAGTATTATTTAAATGGTGATAGATTGGGAAATGTTGATGTGCAAAGGGACCTGGGTGTCCTTGTACATCAGTCACTGAAAGGAAACATGCAGGTACAGCAAGCTGTTCGGAAGGCAAATGGTATGTTGGCCTTCATTTCAAGAGGATTTGAGTACAGGAGCAAGGATGTCTTACTGCAGTTATACAGGGCCTTGGTGAGACCACACTTGGAGTATTCTGTGCAGTTTTGGTCTCCTTACCTAAGAAAGGATATACTTGCCATAGAGGGAGTGCAGCAAAGGTTCACCAGACTGATTCCTGGGATGGCAGGACTGTCGTATGAGGAGAGATTGGGTCGACTCGGCCTGTATTCACTCGAGTTTAGAAGAATGAGAGGGGATCTCATTGAAACATATAAAATTCTGACAGGGCTAGACAGACTGGATGCAGGGAGGATGTTTCCCCTGGCTGGGGGGGGTCCAGAACAAGGGGTCACAGTCTCAGGATACGGGGTAGGACATTTAGGACTGAGATGAGGAGAAATTTCTTCACTCAGAGGGTGGTGAACCTGTGGAATTCTCTACCACAGAAGGCAGTGGAGGCCAAATCACAGAATATATTTAAGAAGGAGCTAGATAGATTTCTAGACACAAAAGGCATCAAGGGGTTTGGGGAGAGAGCGGGATTATGGTATTGAGATAGAGGATCAGCCATGATCATATTGAATGGCGGAGCAGGCTCGAAGGGCCAAATGGCCTACTCCAGATTTTCCATGTTTCTATGTTAGCCAAACTGTTCTAGTACAGCTACAACACTGGCATCTACCCGACAATGTGGAAAATTGCCCAGCTATGTCCTGTCCACAAAAAGCAGGACAAATCCAATCCAGCCAATTACTGCCCCGTTAGTCTACTCTCAATCATCAGCAAAGTGATGGAAGGTGTCGTCGACAGTGCTATCAAGTGGCACTTACCAATAATCTGCTCACCGATACTCAGTTTGGGTTCCGCCAGGACCACTCGACTCCAGACCTCATTACTGCCTTGGTCCAAACGTGGATAAAAGAGCTGAATTCCAGAGGCGAGGTGAGAGTGACTGCCCTTGATATCAAGGCAGCATTTGACCGAGTATGGCACCAAGGAGCCCTAGCAAAATTGAAGTCATTGGGAATCAGGGGGAAAACTCTCCAGTGGCAGGAGTCATACCTAGCACAAAGGAAGATGGTAGTGGTTGTTGGAGGCCAATCATCTCAACCCCAGGATGTTGCTGCAGGAGTTCCTCAGGGCAGTGTCCTAGGCCTAACCATCTTCAGCTGCTTCATCAATGACCTTCCCTCTATCCTAAGGTCAGAAATGAGGATGTTCGCTGCTGATTGCACTGTGTTCAGTTCCATTCGCAACCCCTCAGATAATGAAGCAGTCCATGCCTGCACGCAGCAAGACCTGGACAACATTCAGGCTTGGGCTGATAAGTAGCAGGTAACATTCGCGCCAGACAAATGCCAGGCAATGACCATCTCCAGAAAGAGAGAGTCTAACCACCTCCCCTTGATATTCAATGGCATCACCTTCACCGAATCCCCCACCGTCAACATCCTGGGGGGTCACCATTGACCAGAAAATTAACTGCACCAGCCACACAAATACTGTGGCTGCAAGAGCAGGTCAGAGGCTGGGTATTCTGCGGCGAGTGACTCACCTCCTGACTCCCCAAAGCCTCTCTACCATCTACATGGCACAAGTCAGGAGTGTGATGAAATACTCTCCACTTGCCTGGATGAGTGCAGCTCCACCAACACTTAAGAAGCTTGACACCATCCAGGACAAAGCAGCCCGCTTGATTGACACCCCATCCACCACCCTAAACATTCACTCCCTTCACCACCGGCGCACAGTGGCTGCAGTGTGTACCATCCACAGGATGCACTGCAGCAACTCACCAAGGCTTCTTCGACAGTGCCTCCCAAACCCGCGACCTCTACCACCTAGAAGGACAAGGGCAGCAGGCACATGGGAACAACACCACCTGCACGTTCCCCTCCACGTCACACACCATCCCAACTTCAAAATATTTCACCGTTCCTTCATCGTTGCTGAGGGCAGGGCTGCACTTTCTGACTGTTAACATTGCGAGCAGCTGATTGAAGCTGCCCCAAGTCTCCATCAGCTCTTCGCACTGTTATCTACGGGAGGCAGTGGAAACTTCGGGCAGCTTCAATCAGCTGACACGTTTAAAGTGAGATCAGGTCAACCCCTACTACAATGCCTTGGTTCTATTTATGTCTCTGTGGTTCTGTTTATGTCGCAAAGTGAGGTGTCAAATAGATGCAGCCATTAAAAAAAATCGGCTTTTTAAAAATCGGTAAACGTTGAACTGCACGAAATAGTCAGCGCACTTAATACGGATTAAGCAGACCCTTTATAATTGACTCATGGTAATGTCAAATGGTTAGTTCCATTTGCCCAATACAGGCAGCTAGCCATGATAAGTGAGGACGGTGTAAGTAGTGGGAACTGTACTGAGATCGATAGATTCTTGTTAGGTAAGAGTATCAAGGGATATGGAGCAAATGCGGGTAAATGGAGTTCAGGCCATGATACAATTGAGTGTTGGAACAAGATCAAGGGGCTGAATAACCTACTCCTGTTCCAATCCAGAGGGAACTTTACTCTGTACCAACCTGTGCTGTACCAGCCCTGGGAGTGTTTGATGGGACAGCGTAGAGGAAGGTTTACTGTTTCTAACCCATTGTGTATCTGACCTAGGAATGTTTAATGGGACAGTGTAGAGGGAGCTTTACTCCATATCCATCCTGCGATGTATCTAATCTGGGAGTGTTTGATGGGACAGTGTAGAGGGAGCTTTACTCCATATCCATCCTGCGATGTATCTAATCTGGGAGTGTTTGATGGGACAGTGTAGAGGGAGCTTTACTCCGTATCTATCCCATGCTGTATCTGATCTGGGAGTGTTTGATGGGACAGTGTAGAGGGAGCTTTACTCTGTATCTATTCCATGCTGTATCTGATCTGGGAGTGTTTGATGGGACATTGTAGAGGGAGCTTTACTCTGTATCTAACCCGTGCTGTATCTGACCTGGGAGTGTTTGATGGGACAGTGTAGAGGGAGCTTTACTCTGTATCTAACCAGTGCTGTACCTGCCCTGGGAGTGTTTGATGGAAGAATGTAGAGGGAGGTTTACTCTGTATCTAACCAGTGCTGTACCTGCCCTGGGAGTGTTTGATAGGACAATGCAAAGGGAACTTACTCAGTACCAACCTGTGCTCGGAGTGCTTCATGGTGGCGCCAACAGAGAAACTTGGTTCCTTCGCCATCAATGCCATCTCTCACCATCATGAACACACAATTTCATCAACAGAAAGGAAGAGTAACATTCAGCGGGTGAGGCAACCTTGGTTCAACTCTGCTTACACACTGGTATAGGCAGATTTCCTGCATTACAAAAGTGACTACACTTCTAGAGCAATTAATTGGCTGTAAAGTGCTTTGGGACATCCTGAGGTCATGAAAGACTCTATATAAATGTAAGTTCTTTCTTCCATCAGCTGCCTGGGTCATGGTGGGTTACAATAGGGTGTGGTACAGGAAGGTCTAAAGATCATCGAGGAGAGGCAAAAGAAATGAATCAGATGAGGAGGAGGGAAGCAGATGAAATGTAATAGATTGAAGCCAATGGTTAAAAGAAGGGCACATGGTAAAACAAAACCATTACGGCTGAAGAGAAAAGTACAGAGGCAAATTTGATTGAAACAGAGAGCATTCTACATACTTAAGGAATTCAACTCACAGGAGAACAGGGAAAAGTATCGCATGCAATTAGGGAAGACAAGAACAGCCATAAGATTAGCCAAGAGATCGTTGGAAAAGAAGATGGTGTGTAATTGTGGCAGTAATAGCAAAAGCTTTTTTAGCTACATCCAAAGTCAGAAGACCATAAGGAGCATATAGGGCCACTAAAGGATACTGTAGGGCAGATTCAAACTGATTCTCAGGTTATGGCAGAGTTGCCAAATGATTATTTTGCATCAGTCTATGCTCCTGTAGATGATGCTTATATTCCAGATGAGGGGTGCGTAGTATTGAATAGCATTATTATTAAAATAGATAGCAATGTCATCTTGGATAGATTAGGAAATCTCAAAATTGATAGGTCTCCAGGTCCAGATAATATCCATCCAAGGGTGATTAAAAAGATGGGACAGGTGCTCTGTGAGCCCCTTGCCTGTATCTTGAATAGTTTAATAGAGTCAGGGATAGTTCCCTTAGACTGGAAGCTCGCTCATGATGTTCCTAGTTTCAAAAAAGGGGACAAATCAGAGCCATGGAACCAAAGGCCTATCAGCCTGACATCCATTATTGGGAAGATGCTAGAAGGAATCATAAGAGATGCCCTTTATGATCACTGGGAAAGGGAAGGGGCCATTAGAAATACACAGCATGGCTTCCAAAAAAATAGGTCATGCCTAGCAAATTTCATAGAGTTTTATGAGGAAGTCACTACAGTAGTGGATGAGGGTAATCCGGTAGAAATTGTCCACCTGGACTTTTAGAAAGCCTTTGATAACGTACCTCACATTAGCTTACTTCACAAGATAGAATCTTGTGGTATCAGTGGGAATTTGACAAGCTGGATTAGGAATTGGCTCCAATCCCACAGCCAAAAAGTTGTAGTTAACGGATGTAGTTCAGTTTGGAGTCATGTTAGAGTGGTGTCCCCCAGGGATCGGCCCTAGGTCTGCTACTCTTCATGGTCTTTATTAATGACCTGGACTGTGGTCCAGTGAAATGGTATTTAATTTAGATAAATGTAGTTTCATGCATGTTGGTAGGCCCAACACAGAATACATGTATCATTTGCAGGGAATAATACTGAAAGAGATTGAGAGAGAAAAAGATCTAGGTGTTGTTTGGCACAGATCACTAAAGGTTCATGACCAATGTAGAAAAACTGTAGCTAAAGCTGACATGGTATTGGGTTGTATTAATAGAACCATTCAGTATAAATCAAAGGACACCATTTTGACACCACACATCGCTGGTTAGACTGCACCTGGAGTACTGTGCCCAGTTCTGGCCCCCCCACATGGTGGGTGATATAGTGGCCTTGGAAAAGGTCCAGAGGAGAGCAACAAGAATGATTCCGAGCTTAAAGAACCTCAGCTACTCAGATAGGCTCAAGGACATTGGTCTATTTACTTTAGAGCAGTGTAGACTTAGGGGTGACCTGATAGAGATCTATAAAATAAGTAAAGGGCTGAATAGCATGCCTATTGATAGATTGTTCCAGTTTAACAGATTGGGGAGGACCAGGGGACATAAGTTTAAACTATGGAAGAGTAGGAATAGACTGGATGTTCGGCAGTTCTTCTTCTCCCAGAGAACACTGAGCCTCTGGAATGTGTTACCGGCTGGTGTGGTGGGTGCCGACTCTCTGCCTTCAAGAGGGAGCAGGACCGGTTCCTGACTGGGCCAGAGATCGCATCATATAGAAGGTAAGTGGCTTTACAGGTAACACTTGGTCCATGTGATCTCCTGGACTGGTTTCGATTGCCTTGGGGTAGGGGGAGGGGGTTGGACAGGAATTTCCGAGAGTAATTTTTCCTTATTGGCCCAGTTTTTCTCTTTTTTTGCCTTTCCCAGGAGATTACATGGCTGCAGATGGCATGGGGGTGGATGTGAGGTTGTGGGGGGGGGGGGGGTGGTGAGGGGAGAAAGAAGTGTTTAGTCATGATGGTCCGGCCACCATGGTGTGGGGCAGGCTTGATGGACCAGTGGTCTTTTCCTGCCCGTCAAATTTGTATGTTCGTAGTGTGTGAAAAAGTGGGACAAGGTTGTGGAGTTTTTGACCTCAGTCTGTTTGTAAGATCCTCTGTATTTGGCATTGTTATTCAGCATGAATATTGGAGCAAAAAATGTGGGTGGTCAGTGATTTTGGTCAATAGAAAATTGAAATGAATGGCCCAAGAGTGAATCACAATTCTTTCATTTCTTTGGGCGGTAGATTAGTTCTGGTGTGAGGTCCGTAATTAGAACATTGTTCTTGTATCTCTTGGGTTTAAATCCAGCCATAACGTAAGTCACTTAGAAACTCTGTCACACATGCCATACTGTTCAGGGTCCTAAGTCAAAGTATGGGCCGGTTTCAATTTTGCTCCCTTCTCTGGAACACAAACTACATGTAAAATAACTCAGAGTTCTTGGTGGTGTCCAAGTTCCAGAGATGAATTTTAGTCAGGGAATCAAACGTATCAGCCCAATGCAATTACTTAATGTTGTTGCAGTAAATTGTTGATTTTTTTTTCTATATTTGTTAGAATTGTATCACGGGATGGGATTCCAAATGAGAGAACAGTGAATGAATTAGAGATCGGAGGGAAAGGTTGGATGTTTCCATAAGACCATAACGTGCAAGGGCTGCCAGGGAATTAGCATGACTTGGCACATTTGCTAATTGAACAGTCCGCTGCCAAGAGGCCATAAGGAGAGGTGAGCTTGCTAATGGGCAAATCTGCTTTTACACTGGGGGGGTTCGGAGACCTGCTGATGGGTGGATGAGCTCTGTGCTCCAGCTGCCTTTTTAATTCATCCACAGATCACCTCCTCCTGAAGCTATGGAGTGGTTCAGCACTGGACCCCGTTCTCTGTGAAATATCACATTAAAAGATGGCCTTCCTTTGAAAGAAAAGAAGAAAGACTTGCATTAATACAGTGCCTTTCACGACCTCAGGACATCTCAAAGCACTTTACAGCCAACGAAGTACTGTTGTAATGTAGGAAACGCGGCAGCCGATGTACACACAATAAAGCACTCCCTCAGTACTGCACTGGAGTGTCAGCCTGGATTATGTGCTCACGTCTCTGGAGTGGGACTTGAACCCACAACCTTCCGACTCCGAGGCGAGAGTGCTACCAACTGAACCAAGGCTGACACCCAAGGGTGGCATTTGAAGCATTTTTTGAAGTCGTAGTGTCAGGGGTGCCCCACCCCCTCTCTGTGACCATCCCCACACCCATATACAGTATGTCCCTCCCCCCGGAGAGTCAGCTTATTTTTTTTTCCCAGCGCGGGTTAGACGACAGATGCTGACCTGGGTATTCCACGTTCAAAGTCGGTATCTGTGAAAGTGACCATGAAGCCATCGGAATGTCGTTAAAAACCCAACTGGTTCACTCATGTCCTTTGGGGAAGGAAACCTGCCGTCCTTACCTGGTCTGACCTATATGTGACTCCAATCCCACACCAACGTGGTTGACTCGTAACTGTCCTCTGAAGTGGCCTAGCAAACCACTCAGTTGTATCAAATCTCTACATGCAGTGGTTCAAGAAGAAGGCCCACCACCACCTTCTCAGGGAACCTAGGGATGGGCAATAAATGTCGGTCTTGCCAGCGATGCCCACATTCCGAGAATGAATTAAGAATTAAAAACCTGATGGTTCTTGACTATTATTCAGTCAGGAGATTAGAATCTCCTTTTTGCATGTATAAAGAAACTTTCCTTCATCATAATTGTTAATAGAAATTGTAATTCTTCACAAAACCTTGTCTTCAATTGTAAAACAATGTCTTTGTCGAGGTGGTATTGGCTTCAAGCTCTGGCTTTCACCGAGATTGCAGGCCACAGTCGTTACCTCCAGTGCTTTTCATCGAAGGATGACACTGGAAACAGTCAATACTTGCCTGGACTCCCCAACCCATACCAAACGGAGCCAGTTCTCTAGACTATCAAATATCCTGCAAAAAAAATCACTAAGATGTCCATGTCTCCAGTACTGACAGGCCCAATCCCGGAGTAGTGTTGCCAACTCTGGTTGGATATATTCCTGGAAGTTTCAGCAGATGATCACCTGGCTTCAACCACCCTGCCCCCCACACTCCCCCCATTGGTCGCCCAATATGTCCATCATCATGGTGCACTGCCTTCCTACACCAATCGGAAAGTGAACAGACTCTTCATTATCTGATTGACTGTCAGTCAAGAATCATCCAAACAGCCAATGGCCAATATTTTTATAACGAGTAAACAAAAGAGTTCAAAGAACATTTTTTAACACCGCTATGATTTGTCTCCCGGGTTTGTTCGCAGCAGTGTCCTGGAGATTAGTCTTTAATTCCTGGAGACTCCAGGGCAATCCTGGAGGGTTGGCAACCCTATTTGTATCTGCCTGCACAGTAGAAGACACTAATAACATATCAATAATAGTAGAAACTCAAGAGGCAGAAGGGAGGGAGGAACTAAAAACAATCACTATCACTAGAGAAAAAGTACTAGGTTAACTAATGGGTCTAAAGGCTGACAAGTCCCTTGGACCTGATTGCTTGCATCCGAGGGTCTTAAAGGAAGTGGCTACAGAGATAGTCGATGCATTGGTTATAATCTTCCAGAATTCACTAGGTAGTAGGTCTGTGGAATTTGCTGCCCCAGGAAGCTGTGGAAGCTACATCATTGAATAAATTTAAAACAGAAATAGACAGTTCCCTAGAAATAAAGGGAATTAGGGGTTACAGGGAGCGGGCAGGAAATTGGACATGAATTTAGATTTGAGGTTAGGATCAGATCAGCCATGATCTTATTGAATGGCGGAGCAGGCTCGAGGGGCCAAATGGCCTACTCCTGCTCCTATCTCTTATGGTCTCTTATGGTCTTATCTCGCAGCCATGCCGACTAAGCTACAGGCAACATGGCTGAATAGGCATCATGCGTCGCCACTGGCTCAGTTGGCAATCCCCTGCCCCCAGGCACTGATTGGCTCAGCTCAGCTTGGCTCCAAAACCCTGGTTGCCCCAAAATGACTAAAAGGCGCCTGTCGTCATCTGAAAATGATTCCACCACTAACCGATGCTGTCATAGGTGAAGCATTCATCCAATGGAAGGCCACAAAAACTCTTCAAAAATCTATCACTTTCTGCTCTAACTTTCATCTTTCTCTTCACCACCCCCCCACCCCCCCAACATGCTGTTTACTCAGACCCCAGCCCACCTGTGCAGTCAGCTTCATGGTCCCTGTGCTCTCTGCATCCTGGCCCACTATGCACGCTGCTCGCTTCCAAGTTCACTCGTGTTCTCAGACTCCCCACCAATCCTGAGTCTAGGATGGAGATCAGAGCGATCTCCTGATCCGTTATTTGACTAGTGTTTCTGTGGTAGTTGGAGAGAGTTGGGAAAAAGAGGAAGGAAGGAGGAGAGGGAGGAAAGGAGAGACTTGCAGAAAAACTCGGAGACGGGGAGAACAGTGAGGGAAAATGCATGAGAGCCATACGGAGAAAGGGAAAGGGACAAAAAGGAGAGAGAAAGAGTGGAAGACGAATGGAAAGAGCAGGAGTTCAACGAGTAGGTTTTTAAAAAATAAATGTGCATTTGATTCCATCACTAACCGGTGCTGTTTCTGACAGGGCTAGACAGACTGGATGCAGGGAGGATGTTTCCCCTGGCTGGGGGGTCCAGAACGAGGGGTCACAGTCTCAGGATACGGGGTAGGACATTTAGGACTGAGATGAGGAGAAATTTCTTCACTCAGAGGGCGGTGAACCTGTGGAATTCTCTACCACAGAAGGTTGTGGAGGCCAAGTCACTGAATATATTTAAGAAGGAGCTAGATAGATTCCTAGACACAAAAGGCATCAAGGGGTATGGGGAGAGAGCGGGAATATGGTATTGAGATAGAGGATCAGCCATGATCATATTGAATGGTGGACCAGGCTCGAAGGGCCGAATGGCCTACTCCTGCTCCTATTTTCTATGTTTCTATGATTCTTGGACCACAAACCCAGAGTTATTCTCTCACTGCTTGACTCACTTGCAATATTCCATTTAATTGAACGAGTGCTTCTGATCAGCCGGAGGGGTGTGTTGCCGGTTAATTAGAATGCCATCCAAATGGGATACAATCCTCCATAAGTCGAAATTACCGGTGCCGTAAGGACCGTCCCAATTTCTAGCCACTTGGAGATATTGATTGAATCATCAGTGTGAACCAACATACTCGATATGGAACCAGGAATATGGTAAGAGTGTAGGAATCTGGAGGAGAAAATGTAAGCAGTCCTTCGGCTCATGAAGCACTCTCGTTGCAGGTGCAGCAGTGGCAATTATAGAATGATAAGTGGCAAGTAACATTCGCGCCAGACAAGTGTCAGGCAATGACCATCTCCAACAAGAGAGAGTCTAACCACCTCCCCTTGACATTCAATGACATTACCATCGCCGAATCCCCCACCATCAACATCCTGGGGGGTCACCATTGACCAGAAAATTAATTGGACCAGCCACATAAATACTGTGGCTACAAGAGCAGGTCAGAGACTGGGTATTCTGCAGCAAGTGACTCACCTCCTGCCTCCCCAAAGCCTTTCTACCATCTACAAGGCATAAGTCAGGAGTGTGATGGAATACTCTCCACTTGCCTGGATGAGTACAGTTCCAACAACACTCAAGAAGCTCAACAGCATCCAGGACAAAGCAGCCCGCTTGATTGGCACCCCATCCACCACCCTCAACATTCACCCTCTTTACCACTGACGCACCGTGGCTGCAGTGTGTACCATCCATAGGATGCACTGCAGCAACTCGCCAAGGCTTCTTCGACAGCACCTCCCAAACCCGCGACCTCTACCACCTAGAAGGACAAGGGCAGCAGGCACATGGGACCAACACCACCTGCACATTCCCCTCCAAGTCACACACCATCCCGACTTGGAAATATATCGCCGTTCCTTCATCGTCGCTGGGTCAAAATCCTGGAACTCCCTACCTAACAGCACCATGGGAGAACTTTCACCACAAGGATTGCAGCGGTTCAAGAAGGCGGCTCACCACCACCTTCTCGAGGGCAATTAGGGATGGGCAATAAATGCGGGACTCGCCAGCGACGCCCACATCCCATGAACGAATAAAAAGAAACCCGGAGTTCTACCCCAAGTCTGCTCGCTGTTTATCCATGGATGAGAGCCCAGAAGAAGGTGGTGAAGCAAACAAGGCAGTGTTTATAGAGCGGGAAGTGCTGCACAACACAAGAGGCAGTTGTGGCCAGGCCCTCTGAGCGGTGCTCCCTCTGATGAAGATGTAACTTCAACGCATCTTGCCAGCTGACGTTGAGGCTATAGTTTAATTCACGCACAGTCACCTGCTATAGAAACTACACACAATACAAATGGACGGTTTCTATGGTATTGGGAGCAGTGGGCAGTGTTGCGGAAAGGTTTCAGGGAGCCATTCTAAAGTATAAATGGAGCATAAATGTCTTTCAGATGGGCGTCAGTACCACCCATATTTACCATTGATCTTGTGATGCAATACAGGAACTGAGTAACCGAGGAATCCCCATTCCTGACATTGGTTACATTGGTTACATTGACAGCAAAATGTACAGATGCTACCAGACCCCCAGTCCATGATCAGCTTGTAGTGAAGAACGTCAATAGAGGGTAAATCTAACCAAGGCGTTTCATTGATTCAGATTTTGTAGGATAGTGTCATACAACTGACTGACCTCTCGATAGTGCGGCCCTGTCACTGTGTGACTGACTGACCTCTCGATAGTGCGGCCCTGTCACTGTGCGACTGACTGACCCCTCGATAGTGTGGCCCTGTCACTGTGTGACTGACTGACCCCTCGATAGTGCGGCCCTGTCACTGTGTGACTGACTGACCCCTTGATGGTGCGGCCCTGTCACTGTGCGACTGACTGACCTCTCGATAGTGCGGCCCTGTCGCTGTGTGACTGACTGAGGTTGGATGTCGGAAGTTTCACTTTCCCCAGAGGGGTCAGCCTCAGGAAAGGGGAAATGTAAGGAATCTTACAACACCAGGTTATAGTCCAACAATTTTATTTTAAAATCACAAGCTTTCGGAGATTATCTCCTTCATCAGGTGAGTGAGTGAAAGGTTCTCAAATCGCATATCTTATATTAGGCTGGGACACCATCACACCAATCAAAGGTGTCGTTGGTGTTCAGACAGGTTAGCCACGGAAAGCAGTAGGTCCCAGTATGCTGAGTACACAATGTGTCAAATTACACAGACAGAGAGAAAGAGACCCAAAAGAGACTCTGCCTTTTGGGTCTCTTTCTCTCTGTCTGTGTAATTTGACACATTGTGTATTCAGCATACTGGGACCTACTGTTTTCCGTGGCTAACCTGTCTAAACACCAACGACACCTTTGATTGGTGTGATGGTGTCCCAGCCTAATATAAGATATGCGATTTGAGAACCTTTCACTCACTCACCTGACGAAGGAGATAATCTCCGAAAGCTTGTGATTTTAAAATAAAATTGTTGGACTATAACCTGACGTTGTAAGATTCCTTACATTTGTCCACCCCAGTCCATCACCGGCATCTCCACATCTGGAAAGGGGAGCTAGGGAGACCTGGCACAGGAAGGGAGGTGGTCAGGACACAGTATCGGGTGGCCAGACGCTTGCTAACATTTTCATGAACACACTTTGTTTACAGGCCAAGGCTGCTCACGACCATCGGGCACCGGACCAGCTGTGGAAGCAATTGTGTAGAGGGCATTGGCGAAGGTTTGGAGGCAAGCATCCTTCAATGGTTGTGACCTTTCATACTTCCTGTCTAAATGCTCACAGCAGAGACGACATTTGCTATGCCACTGCATGATGCATTGAAAATCCAATAATCTTGTGTGTTTGGGAAGACATTGTTTGAAGGATATGGAGGCACTGGAGAAGGTGCAATAGATATTTAGTAGGATGATACCAGAACTGAGAGGGTATACTTATCAGGAAAGACTGAACAGGCTGGGGTTCTTTTCTTTAGAAAAGAGTAGACTGAGAGGTGACCTGATCGAGGTCTTTAAAATTATGAAGGGTTTGACAGGGTAGATATAGAGGAGATGTTTCCACTTGTGGGGAGACCAAAACTAGGGGCCATAAATATAAGATAGTCACCAATAAATTCAATAAGGAATTCAGGAGAAATTTCTTTACCCAGAGAGTGGTTAGAATGTGGAACTCACTACCACATGGAGTAGTTGAGGCGAATAGTATAGATGCATTTAAGGGGAAGCTGGATAAATACATGAGGGAGAAAGGAACAGAAGGTTATGGTGATAGGATGAGATGAAGGGGGGTGGGAGGAGGCTCCTCTGGAGCATAGACACCAGCATAGACCAGTTGGGCTGAATGGCCTGTTTCTGTGCTGTAAATTCTGTGTAAATTGTTCTCTGTTTCTCTTTCCAACATGAGCAGCAAGAGGAATTGACACCTGTGCCCCTGGCAACTCACAGCCCTCCACCTGCCTCGAGCACTGGCACAGATACTATACCATCTGTCAAATGTCTGGGCAAGGGTTTGGTACCCTACTGGGCCGACCTACAGACAGGAGTTGATGCAGGGACAAAAAGCTTCTACGTCCTTTGAGTCCACCATGAGTATTCTAGAGCAGTTAGTGCAGAATGTGCAGCAGTCCAGTCCTGGGGGAGGGATGAACCCCAGTGAGAGGCATCTTCATGTCCATCTGCAGGGGAGGCTTGAGGGACGAACAAGTGCAGAACAGCATTCTCTCATGAGCGCTGTGACTCGTGCCATTGTGATCTTGGGCACCCATATATAGGAGTCTGTTGCTGTCAGATTTGACAATTGGATATGATGAAATAGGATCTGGATAACATCACAATCACTGGGGTAACAGAGACCATAGCAACAGCAGTAGCAATCAGTTTGGGTTCAGATACTACTTAGCAACAACAACAACTAAACATCCCAAAATACCAGAGCATGGCATTAAACATCCCGATAGACCACTGATTCTGTCTGCTGGCATTAAACATCCCGATAGACCACTGATTCTGTCTGCTGGCATTAAACATCCCGATATACCACTGATTCTGTCTGCTGGGATTAAACATCCCAATAGACCACTGATTCTGGCTACTGGGATTAAACATCCCAATAGACCACTGATTCTGGTTACTGGGACAAAATGTATCCCAGGCTACTGTGTGAGGCAAAGGAGGAGATTGCGGGGGCTCTGACACATATATTCAGAACCTCTCTGGCCACAGGGGATGTGCCAGAGGACTGGAGAACCGCTAATGTAATACCATTATTCAAGAAGGGGAGTAGGGAAAAACCGGGGAACTACAGGCCAGTGAGCCTAACATCAGTGGTAGGAAAATTATTGGAAAAAATTCTGAAGGACAAAATTAGTCTCCACTTGGAGAAGCAAGGATTAATCAGGGATAGTCAACATGGCTTTGTCAAGGGAAGATCATGTCTGACTAATTTGATTGAATTTTTTGAGGGGGTGACTAGGCGTGTGGATGAGGGTAACGCAGTGGATGTGGTATACATGGATTTCAGTAAGGCCTTCGATAAAGTCCCCCACAGGAGACTGGTCAAGAAGGTACGAGCCCATGGAATCCAGGGTGCCTTGGCACTTTGGATACAAAACTGGCTTAGTGGCAGAAGGCAGAGGGTGATGGTCGAAGGTTGTTTTTGTGACTGGAAGCCTGTGGCCAGTGGGGTACCACAGGGATCGGTGCTGGGTCCCTTGCTGTTTGTGGTCTACATTAACGACTTGGATATGAATGTAAAAGGTATGATCAGTAAGTTCGCTGATGATACAAAAATTGGTAGGGTGGTAAATAGCGAGGAGGATAGCCTCAGTCTGCAGGACGATATAGATGGGTTGGTCAGATGGGCGGAACAGTGGCAAATGGAATTTAACCCGGAAAAGTGCGAGGTGATGCACTTTGGAGGGACTAACAAGGCAAGGGAATACACAATGAATGGGAGGACCCTAGGCAAGACAGAGGGTCAGAGGGATCTTGGTGTGCAAGTTCACAGATCCCTGAAGGCGGCGGAACAGGTAGATAAGGTGGTAAAGAAGGCATATGGGATACTTGCCTTTATTAGCCGAGGCATAGAATATAAGAGCAAGGAGGTTATGATGGAGCTGTATAAAACACTGGTTAGGCCACAGCTGGAGTACTGTGTGCAGTTCTGGTCGCCACACTACAGGAAGGATGTGATCGCTTTGGAGAGGGTGCAGAGGAGATTCACCAGGATGTTACCAGGGCTGGAGCGCTTCAGCTATGAAGAGAGACTGGGAAGATTGGGTTTGTTTTCCTTGGAGCAGAGGAGGCTGAGGGGGGACATGATTGAGGTGTACAAAATTATGAGGGGCACAGATAGGATGGATACTAAGGAGCTTTTTCCCTTCGTTGAGGGTTCTATAACAAGGGGACATAGATTCAAGGTAAAAGGCGGGAGGTTTAGAGGGGATTTGAGAAAGAACTTTTTCACCCAGAGGGTGGTTGGAGTCTGGAACTCACTGCCTGAAAGGGTTGTGGAGGCAGGAACCCTCACAACATTCAAGAAGCATTTGGATGAGCACTTGAAATGCCATAGCATACAAGGCTACGGACCAAATGCTGGAATATGGGATTAGAGTAGACAGGGCTGATGGCCGGCGCGGACACGATGGGCCGAAGGGCCTCTATCCGTGCTGTATAACTCTATGACTCTATGACTCTATGATATACCACTGATTCTGTCTGCTGGGATTAAACATCCCAATAGACCACTGATTCTGGCTACTGGGATTAAACATCCCAATAGACCACTGATTCTGGTTACTGGGATTAAACATCCCAATAGACCACTGATTCTGGTTACTGGGATTAAACATCCCAATAGACCACTGATTCTGGCTACTGGGATTAAATACTTTGGTATATCAATCATAGAATCTGCTGGTGCCATCATAATCACTGGGATTACTGTACTATAGCAACAGCAGCATAAAGACCCAAGAAACCACAGAGTTTGTCTAATGGGATAAACACCCAATATTCCATAGGCTCAGCCTAGTGACATTAAATGCCTCATAAAGCACAGATTCTATCTATTGGGATTAAACTCTCAGTATCCCACAGAGTTTGTATATTAGGAGTAATTCAATAATATAGCAGAGTTTGTCTGCTTGGCGCAAACATCCGACATTCCACAGATTCTGTCTGGTGAAATTACAAAGAATTGAACCCACAAAGTCTGGGGGGAGGGGTTGGGAGGGGTGGGGGTTCCTGGGATACCCCCGGAATTCCACCCTGATGGGCCCAGCAGATGTGGGCCTCGCTGTGGACTGGGCCTATATTGGAGTGACCTCCTCTGTAGGTCGGATGTTCCTGTTTGCCACAACCAGCGCAGGTGAGTATTTAAATAAGGTCTGGGACAGGGTCAGCAATGGGTCACAATGGCGGGTGAACTCCCGCCCCTCAAATGGGTCCACTGAATGTCTAGGCTTTGAAGTACAACAGATTCTGTCTGCTGGTTTTAAATACTTGATATACCACAGGATCTGTCTGCTGGGATTAAATACCTGATTCACCACAGGATCTGTCTGCTGGGATTACATTCCTGATTTACCACAGGATCTGTCTGATTCACCACATGGTCTGTCTGCTGGGATTACATTCCTGATTTACCACAGGGTCTTTCTGCTGGGATTACATTCCTGATTTACCACAGGATCTGTCTGCTGGGATTAAATTCTTGATTCACCACAGGGTCTGTCTGCTGGGATTACATTCCTGATTTACCACAGGGTCTGTCTGCTGGGATTACATTCCTGATTTACCACAGGGTCTGTCTGCTGGGATTACATTCCTGATTTACCACAGGGTCTGTCTGCTGGGACACTGTGACGTCTGTTGGATTGGGATTAAACACCTTATATCGCACACAAGGGCCAATTACTGGCCGGGGTCAACACTGGTGGGGAGCACTGCTTGGGAACTCTTGGGCCCGGCAGTCCCTGATTTTCCTCGAATTCATCCATTTAAATAGATACAAAACTAGGGTTTACGGGCCTGCTGTTCACTGATCAGAGCTCCAGGGGAGGACCCAATCGGGGAATTCGCTCTATAGCCGGTCTACTGGGATTAAATGCCCAACGTACTACAATGTCTGTTACACACTCTAACCTAATGTCACAGTATCTGAGAATGCCATCGGAATGACTGGGACCTGAACACTATCTCAGCAGCACCAGCAGTCGATCAGTTTCAGACCAACTCCTGCTCAAGAGCACTGTCAATTAAATTAAACAATATACCACAGAGTCTGTACTCTGGGTGTGACTAAACTCATTCATTGCTGTCTGTAGTTTATGGGTTTCCTCCCTGGACACTTCTTAGGTTAGAAAAATGGGTTAACTTGGATTAATTCCATTACCACACTTGAGACAGCTTCTGCTCTTGTACACTGGAAAATTGGCTTCTACTCCTTTGGTTCAGCATGAGGTATAACATAAAGCAGCCAGTCAGGCCAATACTGTTGATTACTAACAGATGTATGTGTCTAGGAAATCAATCACCCAGCACATTCAAGTGCTAGAAACAATTAACATGCCTCATCGGGCTGTTAAGTCATCCGTTGTGTTCTGCCCCAGGGGCAGGTCCTAACTCAAGTCTCACACATGAGATTCTTGAGCTACTTACAAGGGAAAAGTAGCTGAGGTGGTTTCCCATTGCCTTTCTCATCTTCAGAGTGCTTTCTGCTAGGTGGGCTACAACCAAGGCTAAAGAGCCCCACCTACCCTTTGCGATAAGGAAAGCCACCCGTACCCATCAGATTCAAGTACTCCTGCTGGATACCAGCCCAGTATTCAGAGTCGACGCTCCGGTCCCCATTCACCAGGAGTGGGGCCCGAACCCAACCCTTCTGACTCTGAGGTGGGAATCCTGCCTCTGAGCCAGTGGTCACTCCGTCTGGACACGAGACTCCCGCTGGATATCAGCCCAGTATTTAGAGATCGTATTCTAGTCTCCACTCACCCCCCTGTCCTGTACGTAGGCGATCGTATCCCTGAGTACCGCCAGGCTATCAGAGATCTTCCTGCCGGGTACAGCGCAGGTCTGATCGGGGTGGATCACCACCTCCAGGGCTGACTTGACCCGATTGGCGATGACCTTGGACAGAATTTTGTAGTCCACGTTAAGTAGTGAGATGGGTCGCCAATTTTTGATTTCTTCCCTCTCCCCCTTCTGCTTGGAGATGAGGGTGATGATGCCTTTCCTCATGGAGTCTGACATGCTGCCTGCCAGAAGCATACCCCCGTACACTTCCAGCAGGTCTGGGCCTATCCAGTCCCACAGAGCCGAGTACAACTCCATCGGTAAGATGTCGCTTCCGGGAGTCTTACTCTTCTCAGAGGAACGGACGGTCTTTGTCAGTTCATCCAGAGTTAGAGGGTGATCCAGACTCTCCCGCTTGCTGTCATCTAGAACCTCCGTGATAGACGACAAGAAGGACTGGGAGGCCGCGCTGTCTGTGGGCTTTGCGTCATACAGTCCGGCATAAAAGTATTTGCAGATCCTCAGTATGTCGTGACCGAGCCATCCTCTTCCTTCAGGCTGCTGATCACAGAGCTCTCTCTGTGCACCTTTTGGAAGAAGAAGCGCGAGCAAGTCTCGTCCTGCTCCACGGAGCAGACTCTGGACCGGAAGATGATCTTGGAGGCCTCGGGGGCAAAGAGCGAGGCTTGCTGGTCCTTCACCTCTCTGAGTTCCTCCCCGACATCGATCCCCATCGACTGCAGCAGGAGAAGATTCTGCATGCTTTTCTGGAGTCGGGACGTTTCCCTCTGCCTCTCTCTCGCCTTCTGAACACCTTTGAGGATGAAGAACCTCTTGATGTTCGCCTTGATGGCTTCCCACCAGTGCACTGGGGAATCAAAGAGAGGCTTCACGGTTCTCCAACCTTTGTAATCCCTTGTCAGTTCCTCAATGTTTCCCGGGGTCAACAGTTTCACGTTCAGCTTCCATGTCCCCCTGCCCACTCTCTGATTGTCCTGTAGGTGACCGTCGGCCAGGAGGAGGCAATGGTCAGAGAAGAACACCGGTGTGACCTTGATGGATTTGACCTTGAGCGTCAGGGACGCATACAGGAATTCTATCCTGGAACGGACGGACCCGTCTGGTCTGGACCAGGTGTATTGACGCGCCGCTCTGTCTACAGGGTTGCTGAAGACGTCGCACAGCTTGGCGTCTTTCACCGCTTCCATTAGGAGTTTGGACGTGGCCTCCAGTTTGCTGTCGGCTCTGCCAGATCGTCCAGCTCTGAAGATGATGCAGTTGAAGTCACCGCCGAGAACGACCGGCCTGGACGTTGCCAGCAGCAGTGGGAGGTGCTGGAAGACGGCCAGCCGCTCGCTCTTCAGAGCCGGGGCGTACACGTTGATCAGCCGGAGCGGAGCGTTTTTGTACATTACGTCTGCTACGAGGAGACGGCCCCCCACCACCTCCTTTACTTCGGTGATGGTGAAGTTGCCTCCCCGCAGCAGAATCCCCAGGCCGGAGGCACGGTTATCGTTGCCTCCCGACCAGATCGACGGCCCGTGGGCCCACCGCTGCGACCATTGCCGGTAATTGCTGAGATGCGGCACGTTGCACTCCTGCAAGAACAGCAGGTCACTCTTGACCTTGGCCAGGTAGTCCAAGGTCGACACACATCGCATAGTGTATTTAACGCTACGCACGTTAATGGATGCGACTTTCAGACCCACTTTAACAACAGTTTAAAGTCTCACCCGACAGTCCGTTTGCTGTTTCCAGCTCTTGGCCGTGTCCCTGCATCCAGGTGATCTGTGCAAAGTGTTCCACGCTCCCTCAGCTGAGGTACGAGTCTTGTTCTGCCTCAGAGAGGGGGTCGTCGTTCCGCCGGGGTGACATTGGCGGTGTGGTGTCGGGTGGAGAGCCCGTGCGATCCTCGATCGGTTGGGGCTCCTCGTTGTTGCTGCTCCCGGTTTCCCGAAGCCGGTCTTCACTCTCTGCGGTGCTGCTCCCGGTGCCCCCGCGCTGGAGGGTGCTGGAGGGATTGTCGCCTGCCTGATCAGCCTGGACCAGGAGAAGGCCTTTGACAGAATATCCCACACGTACATGATGGACGTGCTCTCCAAAACGGGGTTTTGGGGAGGGAATCTGCAATTGGATCCAACTGCTCGACACAAACATCAGTAGCACCGTTTCAATCAACGGGTGGGAATCAGAAAGCTTTCCGATCAAATCTGGAGTCAGGCAGGGCTGTCCTCTCTCCTCCGTCTTGTTCGTGTGCTGCATCGAACCCTTTGCCGAATCCATCAGGAGGGATGCGGGCATAAGAGGGGTGACGATCCCAGGCAGCGGAGGCACTCAGGTCAAGGCCTCCCTGTACATGGACGACGTCGCCGTCTTTTGCTCGGATCAGCTGTCGGTCCACAGATTGATGAGCATCTGCGACCAGTTCGAACTGGCCTCAGGGACCGGGGTAAATCGCACCAAGAGCGAAGCCACGTTCTTTGGGAACTGGACCGACCGATCCTTTGTCCCCTTCACCATCAGGTCGGATTACCTGAAGGTGCTGGGGATCTGGTTCTGGGGGGCCGGGGCATGCACGAAAAACTGGGAGGAGCGGATTGCCAAGGTGAAACAGAAACTGGGACTGTGGGATCGATGATCCCTCTCGATCGTGGGCAAGAACCTGGTCATCAGGTGCGAGGTGCTCTCGGTGTTGCTGTACGTGGCGCAGGTCTGGCCCATACCTCGCTCCTGCGCCGCAACAGTCACCCGAGCTGTTTTCCACTTTATCTGGAGATCAAAAATGGATCGTGTCCGCACGATGTACAAATCTCCGTAGAAAGGGGGTAAAGGCGTGCCCAACGTGGCCCTCATCCTGATGGCCGCCATTGTGTGCGGCTGCATCCAGCTGTGCGTAGACCCTCGGTACACAAACACAAAGTGTCACTACGTGCTGAGGTTCTACCTGTCCCCGGTGTTGAGAAGGATGGGCCTGGCCACGCTGCCACGGAACGCTCCGTCCAGTTGGACCGTTCCGCCCCACCTGTCCTTCGTCGAAAAGTTTATGCAAAAAAACACCTTTGACCACAAGGCGATCAGCAAGTGGTCCGCACGTAACGTCCTCGAGACCCTGCGGGAAAAGGAGACGATGGATCCTGTCGGTTGTTTCCCCGAGCAGACTGTCAATGTCATTTGGCAGAACGCCTCATCGCCAGAGTTTTCAAACAAGCACCAAGACCTAGCTTGGCTGGTGGTGAGAAGGGCCCTTCCCATCAGATCCTTCATCCACTCTCGGAATCTTAGCGCCACCGCGGGCTGTCCCCGAGGAGGCTGCGGTGGAGACGAGACCGTCACCCACCTCCTTCTGGAATGTGCCTTTGCAAAAGAGATGCAGTGGTATCTGTCCAGGTTCGTCCCGAGCAGTTCCGTAACACAGGATTCTGTGCTCTATGGGCTGTTCCCGGGGACACACACTGAGACGGACATCAACAACTGCTGGAAGACCATTAACTCGGTGAAAAACGCCCTTTGGCCTGCCGAAACTTGCTGGTCTTCCAGTGCAAGGAGCTGTCCTCGACCGAGTGTTGCAGACTGGCACATTCCAAGGTCCAGGACTACGTGCTCAGGGACGCACTGAGACTGGGTGCGGCCGTCACAAAGGCTCTGTGGGGAAAGGCAACCATTTAGAGCCTTCCCGCCATTGTATACCGAGGGGCTACAATCAGGGAAAACCCCACCCGGACAGAATGTAAAATTCAAATTGATGTAATGTACCTGTAATGAATCTGTAATCAATAATCTGTATTGAGTGTAATGCAATGAGGCACCCTAGACTGTCATGAACTGTAATTATGTACAATGTGTTCATTGAACTGTACTTGATGTAACCTGCAAATTGTATAATGTGATATGACAACTGTATTGTATGTATTGCTGCAAATTTTATGAATAAAGTATATTTTTTGACAAAGATATTCTTGTCTCCACTCACTGGGACTGTCTGGAGTAGGGCTCGAACCCTTCATCTTCTGACTCAGAGGTGGGAACACTAGCACTGAACTAGTGGTCACTCTTGCCCCTTGGGGGAGAAAGGATGTCCCTCCTCCTATCCACTTCCTGCTCCAAGCCCCCTAGGACAGCATCAGAGAACCTTGGTGCCCACTCTCTCCCTCCTTCAGATATATCTTTAACCTCCCCTTTAAGAGATGCTAGCTGCCTATCAATAGGGTCCTTGCCTCCTGATATCCGGCCCTCCCGAGAGGCGTGCAGCCAATGAACAGTGCGGGTAGCTGCACCCACAAATAATTATAATAAGTAGGCAGCACGGATTTTACCTGCTGCCTGCATGGGTTCCCAACTGGCAGGAGTCGTCTGCGCACCGCCACCTTCCACACATGTCTTCACATTAGGATGTCAACTCTGGTTGGAGGCATTCCTGGAGATTTGATCACATGACATTCGACCACATGACATCTGACCATGTGACGCCTGATCACATGATCTCTGATCATATGATTTCTACGAATGTTATTGCCTTTACCTTACAATCGTTGAGTCCCCTGGAGTTGACTATTTTTGCTCGTGGTTTTGCTCCAGCAGCTGTTGTGTGACAAGTTCCAAGAACCAGGAGGCCACCTGTGAGCAGGGAAAGAGGGGAAACCGAGGGCGGGGGGAGAGGGGATACCCAGGGCGGGGGGGGGGAGAGGGGATACCCAGGGCGGGGGGGGGGAAGAGGGGATACCCAGGGCGGGGGGGGGGAGAGGGGATACCCAGGGCGGGGGGGGGGGAGAGGGGATACCCAGGGCGGGGGGGGGGAGAGGGGATACCCAGGGCGTTGAGGTTGGGATATCCAGGGCGGGGTGGGGGGAAGAGGGGATACCCAGGGCGGGGGGGGGAGAGGGGATACCCAGGGCGGGGGGGGAAGAGGGGATACCCAGGGCGTTGAGGAGGGGATATCCAGGGCGGGGGGGGAAGAGGGGATACCCAGGGCGGGGGGGGGGGGGAAGAGGGGATACCCAGGGCGGGGGGGGGGGAAGAGGGAATACCCAGGGCGGGGGGGGGGGAAGATGGGATACCCAGGGCGGGGGAAGAGGGGATACCCAGGGCGGGGGAAGAGGGGATACCCAGGGCGGGGGGGGGGAAGAGGGGATACCCAGGGCGGGGGAAGAGGGGATACCCAGGGCGGGGGGGGGAAGAGGGGATACCCAGGGCGGGGGGGGGGGGAAGAGGGGATACCCAGGGCGGGTGGGGGGGGGAAGAGGGGATACCCAGGGCGGGGGGGGGGGGGAAGAGGGGATACCCAGGGCGGGGGGGAAGAGGGGATACCCAGGGCGGGGGGGGAAGAGGGGATACCCAGGGCAGGGGGGAAGAGGGGATACCCAGGGCGGGTAAGAGGGGATACCCAGGGCGGGGGGGGGGAAGAGGGGATACCCAGGGCGGGGGGGGGAAGAGGGGATACCCAGGGCGGAGGGGGGGGAAGAGGGGATACCCAGGGAGGGGGGGGGGGGAAGAGGGGATATCCAGGGCGGGGTGGGGGGGAAGAGGGGATACCCAGGGTGGGGGGGGGAAGAGGGGATACCCAGGGCGGGGGGGGAAGAGGGGATACCCAGGGCGGGGGGGGGGGGAAGAGGGGATACCCAGGGCGGGGGGGGTGGAAGAGGGGATACCCAGGGCAGGGGGGGAAGAGGGGATACCCAGGGCGGGGTGGGGGGGAAGAGGGGATACCCAGGGCGGGGGGGGGAAGAGGGGATATCCAGGGTGGGGGGGGGAAGAGGGGATACCCAGGGCGGGGGGGGGGAAGAGGGGATACCCAGGGCGGGGGGGGGAAGAGGGGATACCCAGGGCGGGGGGGGAAGAGGGGAAACCGAGGGTGGGGGGGGAGGGGATACCCAGGGCGGGGGGGGGAAGAGGGGAAACCGAGGGTGGGGGGGAAGAGGGGATACCCAGGGCGGGGGAAGAGGGGAAACTGAGCGGGGGGAGGGAAGAGGGGAGACCGAGGGGGAGAGCGAGGGCGGGGGGAGAGGGGAGAGCGAGGGCGGGGGGAGAGGGGAGAGCGAGGGCGGGGGGAGAGGGGAGAGCGAGGGCGGGGGGAGAGGGGATAGCGAGGGCGTGGGGAGACCGAGGGCGGGGGGAGAGGGAAACTGAGAATGAGGACGAGGGGAAACCAAACGTGGGAGGAACTTTGATTCCACCAGTAACTAATGGTAACTCACTTAAATTGCACTGATAACTAATAGTAATACTGGTAACACTCAGATTCCCCTCATAACCAACAGTAATGCTCTCTCTCAATAGCCACACGTGGTTAAGTACCCCACAGTCTAATATCCAATATCCTATCTGTGACTAGTAGTAATCCTATAACCTGCTAATATTCACCATACCAGAATCCCCCTGTACTGTACAAGGTGTGCTCAGGCTCCCCAGTTGATGTCACTTTTAATGGACCCAATCTCTCTCCCTATCTACTTGGACCCCGGTTCATGTGAAGGTGACAACTCTGAACTGAGAACCTCAGTCAGAGCTGATCTGTATTTGGACTTCACACGACAAAACCAGGCGGTGCAGTCCAACCTAAATCAAACCGAGAGATCGCATATAGGGCAGTGGGCCTCTATGTTTGGGGCACATCGTCCTAAACTCAGCTCAGCATCAACATTCCTAAACCACACCCTGAGCTCTGTCTGAATAAAGGAGAGTTTTCGTAGAATTATAGTAATTACAGCACAGGAGGAGGCCATTTGGCCCTCGATGCTGGTGCTCTCTCCTGTAACCCCACTCCTCCCGAAGATCTTTTTATATTCCATGAGGTCGCGGCTCTCTGCGGGTGACGTCACTGAGCTGGAGGCTTCTCTAACATCAGCCGATGATGTGATGGAGTTGGGGGGACGCACTGCAGAGGGAAATCTAAACCGCTGATCTCCCGGGCTGCTGGAGGCAGTGCTTGGGAGGGGGATCCCCCAATTCCGGGAAACTCCCCATCAGTCCAGGAGGGTTGGGAACCCTAGTCACGCACAATTGAATGTCTAGGCCATTCTGAGGTATATATTAGCTCCTCAGTAGATACTAAACTCAAGCTGATTGGTTGCTATCGACGTTGCTCTGTTACAGTTAACTCCTGCGATTATGATAGGCCTCCAGGTTCTGGGACATCATATCTGAGTATTTAATCTTTGGAGGAAATTCCTAGACTTTAGTAACTCACAGTTAAGACCAACAGCAATTTCTAGACCTTGTCACATAATATTAGGACTCCATGAGACATGAAACCCCTTACTTTGTACTTGTCAGATAACATTATGGCTACTGATGGCATGCATCTTAGAATACTTAGTTGAGGCCTGAGAGGATCCATCAGAGACTTTTGACCAGAATCTTTCAAGCGTACTTGGATATGCAAATTGCTGCTGGAAGACTGGAGGGTTGCCAATGTAATACTGTTGAAAAAGGGAGAAAGGGATAAACCTTTGATCAGTCAGCCTACCATGAGTATTGGATAAGCCTGCGAGGCCATAATATGGGATAAAATTAACATTCATGTAGAAAGACATGGGTTAATTAAGGACAGCAAGCATGCATTTATAATGGGTGAGTCATGTCTGTCAAACTTCATAGTGTTTTTTGAGGAAATAATGAAGACCTTAAAATTCCTCCGAGGATCGGTTGATTTCCTGGCATAACTCCGGTGGGAGACTGGCGGAACCACTAGGAAAATGATGGAGAGCCGGTTGTGGCAAGGACCAAAGAGTAGAATTTGAGGGTCATGGTCACTGGCATTGCCATGCCGCTGTTAGATATGGTCTCCAGGTCCTGACTGGGCACCTGGCAGAGTTTCATCCCTGCTTCCTGCCTTAGCTGGAGACAGTGTTCGTCTGACATTCCTGTATAAGGAGGGGCTGCAATCAGGGAAAAAAAACCCCGGGCAGAATGTAAAATTCGAATTGATGTAATGTACCTGTAATGAATCTGTAATCAATAATCTGTATTGAGTGTAATGCAAAGAGACACCCTAGAGTGTCATGAACTGTAATTATGTACAATGTTTTCATTGAACTGTACTTGATGTAACCTGCACATTGTATAATCTGTATTGTGTACGTTTGGAATGTGATATGACAACTGTATTGTATGTATTGCTGCAAATTTTATGAATAAAGTTTATTTTAGGAAAAAAAAGACATTCCTGGGTCGCCCCGCCGGGAACGGAGCGCCCGCCGCGCCCCGCCGGGAACGGAGCGCCCGCCGCGCCCCGCCGGGAACGGAGCGCCCGCCGCGCCCCGCCGGGAACGGAGCGCCCGCCGCGCCCCGCCGGGAACGGAGCGCCCGCCGCGCCCCGCCGGGAACGGAGCGCCCGCCGCGCCCCGCCGGGAACGGAGCGCCCGCCCGCCCCGCCGGGAACGGCGTACCTGCAGCGCCCCGCCGGCAACGGAGCGCCCGCCGTGCCCCGCCGGGAACGGTGTACCCGCAGCGCTCAGTTCTGTACGCCTTGTTTCCCACCGGACGTTGCAGGCCATCCTATCCCATCTTCATCCTCCTCTGCCAGGTGCAGTGCAAGAGCCGCACAGAAACCAATTCCCGTTCTCAATATTTTGCACATTAAAGCAGTCTCTGCCCTTTCGCTGCAGCTGACCGTACAGCACTGAACTAAACAGCCTGCATATAGGGACAGGAGTAGTCCATTTAGCCCCTCGAACCTGTTCCATCATCCAATTAGATCATGGCTGATCTGTACCTCAACCTTTGTTCCATATCCCTTCATATCCTTACCTAACAAAAATCTATTGATCTCAGTCTTGAAAGTTTCAATTGACCCCCAGCATCAACAGCCTTTTGGGGGAGAGATTTCCAGATTTCCACTACCCTTTGTGTGAAAAAGTGCTTCCTTATTTTACTCCTGATCAGCTCTAATTTTAAAGTTATGCCCCCTTGTTCTGGATTCCCCCATCAGAGGAAATAGTTTCTCTTTATCTACCTTATCAAATCCCTATATCATTTTAAACATCTCAATTATATCACCCATTTATCTTCTATACTCAAGGGAATACAAGCCTAGTCTATGCAACCTGTCCTCATAATTTAATCCTTTCAGCCCCAGTATTATTCTGGTGAATCTGCTCTGCACCCAAGGCCAATATATCCTTCCTGAGGTGCGATGCCCAGAACTGAACCCACTGCTCCAGATGGGGTCTGACCAAGGCTCTGTACAACTGCAGGCAGTACTGCAGCAATTGTTTGAAATCAGAGTTAGCAAGACAGCGCACGTGACCCTTCACAAACTCTGGGAAATGGGGAACCAAGGCCTGAACAGGCCATTAATTCCTTTAATTGGTGTAACACCCTTCATTGCACAGCAGCCACAAACTCCCACAGCAATTTTGATCAGCTCCCAAGGCAGGAATGAATTCTTAAGCACCAAACGAACTTCTAAGCAGTAACGCACAAATAGTCCGCGCCCTAACGTAAAGCCATGCCCTCATTTCTACCCAGCAGTTCGGAACATGTAAAGTCACTTTATCCTCCGAGGACTTTGCAACGTTTAACGCTGTTCCCCTTACTGTGCTATTAGTAATGCTCCACATGTTGGATTATGAATTCTGGGCTCTGGTTCATAATGTGCTACATCGCACCAGGGCTGGGTTTTTGTTCTTAACCATTGGGAATCAATCAAGTCGTCAAAGATGTCAGTGTGCGGCAACACACACGGCAACTGTGGCGTGACAGCGAGCAGAAACAGGGATGGGCTGCCAGCGACACCAATTGGCACCAGATGCATAATGCTGGTGGTCAGTTTGGCTCAATGGTAACACTCTTGCCTCTAAGTCAGAAGGTTGTGGGTTCAAGCTCCACTCTAGGGTCTCCAGCCCATAATCTATGGAGCGCTGCCTGCCTTTCAGATGAGCCGTTTAACCAAAGTCCCGCCTGCCTATTTAGGTGAATATAAAAGATCCCATGGCACTATTCAAAGAAGAGCAGGGAGTTTGCCTAATGTCCTGCTCAAGATCTACCCCATTGGCCCAAAATTGGATCGCACAGCGGCCATTTTTCAGGCATGTGCAGGCTCAGTCTGCGCCGGATGTGCACCACACCCCATACTGGTTAGGACGCCCTGTAGTTGTCCTATGCAAATCCGGGAGCCCAACTCCTATTTCAGGCCTCTTTGTGAAATTGTTTTGTGACTGACCTCAACATGAGCTGTGTTTGCAAACAACAGTCAAACCAAAGGTCCTTAAGGGGGCCACTGAAGGTTGCCACCAAAAAGGTATGTTTTACTTACCAAGAGGAGCAGGAGTGCTCCCACTGACTTCACATTAAAACTGTGGGCCACTCACCCGCCTCCCCCTTCTGTTCTCCTCCTCCCATTGGATTCGCTGTAAATCCAGTGCCGGCATTCCACGCCGGATGGTCTTCGTCTTCTACACGATCAGCACACTGCCTATTGGGACACCACCGGTGACCCCGGCACTGCCCCTTGGGACACCACCGGTGACCCCGGCACTGCCTCTTGGGACATCACCGGTGACCCCGGCACTGCCTCTTGGGACATCACCGGTGACCCCGGCACTGCCTCTTGGGACATCACCGGTGACCCCTGCACTGCCCCTTGTGACACCACCGGTGACCCCGGCACTGCCCCTTGGGACACCACCGGTGACCCCGGCACTGCCCCTTGGGACACCACCGGTGACCCCGGCACTGCCCCTTGGGACACCACCGGTGACCCCGGCACTGCCCCTTGTGACACCACCGGTGACCCCGGCACTGCCTCTTGGGACACCACCGGTGACCCCGGCACTGCCCCTTGGGACACCACCGGTGACCCCGGCACTGCCTCTTGGGACATCACCGGTGACCCCGGCACTGCCCCTTGTGACATCACCGGTGACCCAGGCACTGCCCCTTGTGACATCACCGGTGACCCCGGCACTGCCCCTTGTGACATCACCGGTGACCCCGGCACTGCCCCTTGGGACATCACCGGTCAGGCTTCCCATCGAAAGCATCAAAACGTCCAAGGCGACAGCGACGCGATCGACACCCCCCATCTCCAGAACACTGGGAGCAACAACGCCTCCAGCACCCTCCAGCTCCGGGACACCAGGAGCAGCGCACACCAGCTCTGGGAGACCAAGGGCAGCACCGCAATGAGCGAAGACCGGCTCTGGGAAACCGGGAGCAACAACAACGAGGAGCCCAATCGATAGAGGATCGCACGGGCTCTCCACCCGACACCACGCCGCCAATGTCACCCCGGCGGAACGACGACCCCCACTCTGAGGCAGAACAAGACTCGTACCTCAGCTCAGGGAGCGTAGAACACTTTGCACGGAACACCTGGATGCAGGGGCACGGCCAAGAGCTGGAAACAGCAAACGGACTGTCGGGTGAGACTTTAAACTGTTGTTAAAATGGGTCTGAAAGTCGCATCCATTAACGTGCGTAGCGTTAAATACACTACGTGATGTGTGTCAACCTTGGACTACCTGGCCAAGGTCAAGAGCGACCTGCTGTTCTTGCAGGAGTGCGGCCTGCCGCACCTCAGCAATTACAGGCAATGGTCGCAGCGGTGGGCCCACGGGCCGTCGATCTGGTCGGGAGGCAACGATTGCCGTGCCTCCGGCCTGGGGATTCTGCTGCGGAGAGGCAACTTCACCATCACCGAAGTAAAGGAGGTGGTGGGGGGCCGTCTCCTCGTAGTAGACGTAATGTACAAAAACGCTCCGCACCGGCTGATCAACGTGTACGCCCCGGCTCTGAAGAGCGAGCGGCTGGCCGTCTTCCAGCACCTCCCACTGCTGCTGGCAACGTCCAGGCCAGTCGTTCTCGGCGGTGACTTCAACTGCATCATCTTCAGAGCTGGACGATCTGGCAGAGCCGACAGCAAACTGGAGGCCACGTCCAAACTCCAAATGGAAGCGGTGAAAGACGCCAAGCTGTGCGACGTCTTCAGCAACCCTGCAGACAGAACGGCGCGTCAATACACCTGGTCCAGACCAGACGGGTCCGTCCGTTCCAGGATAGAATTCCTGTTTGCGTCCCTGACGCTCAAGGTCAAATCCATCAAGGTCACACCGGTGTTCTTCTCTGACCATTGCCTCCTCCTGGCCGACGGTCACCTACAGGACGATCAGAGAGTGGGCAGGGGGATGTGGAATCTGAACGTGAAACTGTTGACCCCGGGAAACATTGAGGAACTGACAAGGGATTACAAAGGTTGGAGAACCGTGAAGCCTCTCTTTGATTCCCCAGTGCACTGGTGGGAAGCCATCAAGGCGAACATCAAGAGGTTCTTCATCCTCAAAGGTGTTCAGAAGGCGAGAGAGAGGCAGAGGGAAACGTCCCGACTCCAGAAAAGCATGCAGAATCTTCTCCTGCTGCAGTCAATGGGGATCGATGTCGGGGAGGAACTCAGAGAGGTGAAGGACCAGCAAGCCTCGCTCTTTGCCTCCGAGGCCTCCAAGATCATCTTCCGGTCCAGAGTCTGCTCCGTGGAGCAGGACGAGACTTGCTCGCGCTTCTTCTTCCAAAAGGTGCACAGAGAGAGCTCTGTGATCAGCAGCCTGAAGGAAGAGGACGGCTCGGTCACGTCCTCGCAGCCCGACATAATGAGAATCTGCAAATCCTTTTATGCCGGACTGTACGACGCGAAGCCCACAGACAGCGCGGCCTCCCAGTCCTTCTTGTCGTCTATCACAGAGGTTCTAGATGACAGCAAGCGGGAGAGTCTGAATCACCCTCTAACTCTGGACGAACTGACAAAGACCGTCCGTTCCTTCAAGAAGAGTAAGACTTCCGGATGAGACAGCTTACCGATGGAGTTGTACTCGGCTCTGTGGGACTGGATAGGCCCAGACCTGCTGGAAGTGTACGGGAGTCCACTTCTGGCAGGCAGCATGTCAGACTCCATGAGGAAAGGCATCATCACCCTCATCTCCAAGCAGAAGGGGGAAGAGGGAAGAAATCAAAAATTGGTGACCCATCTCACTACTTAACGTGGACTACAAAATTCTGTCCAAGGTCATCACCAATCGGGTCAAGTCAGCCCTGGAGGTGGTGATCCACCCCGATCAGACCTGCGCCGTACCCGGCAGGAAGATCTCTGATAGCCTGGCGGTACTCAGGGATACGATTGCCTACGTACAGGACAGACGGGGTGAACGCCTGCCTGATCAGCCTGGACCAGGAGAAGGACTTTGACAGAATATCCCACACGTACATGATGGACGTGCTCTCCAAAATGGGGTTTGGGGAGGGAATCCGCAATTGGATCCAACTGCTCTACACAAACATCAGTAGCGCAGTTTCAATCAACGGGTGGGAATCAGAAAGCTTTCCGATCAAATCTGGAGTCAGGCAGGGCTGTCCTCTCTCCTCCGTCTTGCTCATGTGCTGCATCGAACCCTTTGCCATGTCTATCAGGAGGGATGCGGGCATAGGAGGGGTGATGATCCCAGGCAGCGGAGGCATTCAGGTCAAAGCCTCCCTGTACATGGACGACATCACCATCTTTTGCTCGGATCAGCTGTCAGTCCACAGAATGATGAGCATCTGCGACCAGTTCAAACTGGCCTCGGGGGCCAGGGTAAATCATACCAAGGCTATGTTCTTTGGGAACTGGACCGACCGATCCTTTGTCCCCTTCACCATCAGGTCGGATTACCTGAAGGTGCTGGGGATCTGGTTCGGGGGGGCCGGGGCGTGCACCAAAAACTGGGAGGAGCGGATTGCCAAGGTGAAGCAGAAACTGGGACTGTGGGATCGACAATCCCTCTCGATCGTGGGCAAGAACCTGGTCATCAGGTGCGAGGTGCTCTCGGTGTTGCTGTACGTGGCGCAGGTCTGGCCCATACCTCGCTCCTGCGCCGCAACAGTCACCCGAGCTGTTTTCCACTTTATCTGGAGATCAAAAGTGGACCGTGTCCACACGATGTACAAATCTCCGTAGAAAGGGGGTAAAGGCGTGCCCAACGTGGCCCTCATCCTGATGGCCGCCATTGTGTGCGGCTGCATCCAGCTGTGTGTAGACCCTCGGTACACAAACACAAAGTGTCACTACGTGCTGAGGTTCTACCTGTCCCCGGTGTTGAGAAGGATGGGCCCGGCCACGCCGCCACGGAACACTCCGTCCAGTTGGACCGTTCTGCCCCACCTGTCCTTCGTCGAAAAGTTTATGCAAAAAAACACCTTTGACCACAAGGCGATCAGCAAGTGGTCCGCACGTAACGTCCTCGAGACCCTGCGGGAAAAGGAGATGGTGGATCCTGTCAGTTGGTTCCCCGAGCAATGTCATTTGGCAGAACGCCTCATCGCCAGAGCTTTCAAACAAGCACCAAGACCTAGCTTGGCTGGTGGTGAGAAGGGCCCGTCCCGTCAGATCCTTCATGCACTCCCGGACTCTCAGCGCCACCGCGCGCTGTCCCAGAGGAGGCTGCGGTGGAGACGAGACCGTCACCCATCTCCTTATGGAATGTGCCTTTGCAAAGAAGGTCTGGAGAGAGATGCAGTGGTATCTGTCCAGGTTCGTCCCGAGCAGTTCCGTAACACAGGACTCTGTGCTCTACAGGCTGTTCCCGGGGACACACACTGAGACGGACATCGGCTGCTGCTGGAAGACCATTAACTCGGTGAAAGACTCACTTTGGCCTGCCGAAACTTGCTGGTCTTCCAGTACAAGGAGCTGTCCTCGACCGAGTGTTGCAAACTGGCACATTCCAAGGTCCAGGACTACGTGCTCAGGGACGCACTGAGACTGGGTGCGGCCGTCACAAAGGCTCTGTGGGGAAAGGCAACCATTTAGAGCCTTCCCGCCATTGTATACCGAGGGGCTACAATCAGGGAAAACCCCACCCGGACAGAATGTAAAATTCAAATTGATGTAATGTACCTGTAATGAATCTGTAATGAATCTGAAATCAATAATCTGTATTGAGTGTAATGCAATGAGGCACCCTAGAGTGCCATGAACTGTAATTATGTACAATGTGTTCATTGAACTGTACTTGATGTAAGGTGCAAATTGTATAATCTGTATTGTGTACGTTTGGATTGTGATATAACAACTGTATTGTATGTATTGTTGCAAATTTTATGAATAAAGTATATTTTTTGAAAAAAAATCACCAGTGACCCCAGCACTGCCTCTTGGGACACGACCGGTGACCCCAGCACTGCCTCTTGGGACACGACCAGTGACCCCAGCACTGCCTCTTGGGACACGACCGGTGACCCCAGCACTGCCTCTTGGGACACGACCAGTGACCCCAGCACTGCCTCTTGGGACACGACCGGTGACCCCAGCACTGCCTCTTGGGACATGACCGGTGACCCCAGCACTGCCTCTTGGGACACGACCGGTGACCCCAGCACTGCCTCTTGGGACATGACCGGTGACCCCAGCACTGCCGATCGCTCCTTATAAGGCAAGAGGACCAACTTGTGTAAATTGAATGCTACTTTTGCCTATAGAACAGTGGCTGCACTTTATAAAAAAAAGTAACTAGTTGGCTGTGAAGTGCTTTGGGATGTCCTTAGAGTGTGAAAGGTGCTATATAAATAAAAGTTCTTTCTTTCTTACTGCCCACACCCGTTGCTTTACCCCTCACCTGCAGGCCCGGGCACAGCTGCCTGGCAGCGACTGGGAAGCTGTGCCGTCTACTTCAGGAACATCTCAAACACAGGGATGAGTGGGACTCTGGGCAGGTGAGCAGGACTTGAGGCAGGGGAGCAGGGAATCTGAAGTCCGAGAGAGCGAGGGAGCAGCAGCTAGTGCAGTAAGGGGTTTTGTTGGTTCGTGGGGCTAGGTGGGGTGAGCAGAGACTCGAAGGTGGGACTCCAGGTGGGTGAGGGAGTGACAGAAATGGAGGTCATTATTATGGAGAGGCTGAAGTATGAATTTATAGGGGAGATGGGAACTGTAACTTGGATGAAGGGACCGAATGCATGGTTGCTAAATTTGCTGATGGCACAAAGGTAGGTAGGAAAGTAAGTTGTGAGGAGGATATAAGGAGTCTGCAAAGGGATATAGATAGGTCAATTGAGTGGGCAAAAATTTGGCAGATGGAGTATAATGTGGGATATTGTGAACTTGTCCACTTTGGCAGGAGGAATAGAAAAGCAGTATATTATTTAAATGGAGAGAGTTTGCAGAACTCTTGAGGTACAGAGGGATCTGGGTGTCCTAGTACATGAATCACAAAAAGTTAGTATGCAGATACAGCAAGTGATTAGGAAGGCAAATGGAATGTTGTCATTTATTGCAAGGGGAATGGAATATAAAAGTAGAGATGTTTTGCTACAGTTGTACAGGGCATTGGTGAGACCACATCTAGAATACTGTGCACAGTTTTGGTCTCCTTATTTAAGAAATAACATAATTGCTTTGGAGGTGGTTCAGAGAAGGTTCACTCGACTGATTCTTGGGATGAGGGGGTTATCTTATGAGGAAAGGTTGGACAAGTTGGGCCTGAATACACTGGAGTTTAAAAGAATGAGAAGTGATCTAATTGATAGATATAAGATCCTGAGGGGACTAGAAGGGGTAGATGCTAAGGGGATATTTCTCCTTGTGGGAGAGACTAGAACTAGGGGTCACAGTTTAAAAATAAGAGGTCTTCCATTTAAGATGGAGATGAGGAGAAATCTTTTCTCTGAGGGTCATGAGTCTGTGGAACTCCCTTCCCCAGAGCGGTAGTCATGATGTGGAGATGCCGGTGATGGACTGGGGTTGACAATTGTAAACAATTTTACAACACCAAGTTATAGTCCAGCAATTTTATTTGAAATTCACAAGCTTTCGGAGGCTTCCTCCTTCCTCACATTCACCTGAGGAAGGAGGAAGCCTCCGAAAACTTGTGAATTTCAAATAAAATTGCTGGACTATAACTTGGTGTTGTAAAATTGTTTACAACAGAGCGGTAGAGGCAGGGTCATTGAATATTTTTAAGGCTGAATTAGATAGATTCCTGATTAACAAGGGAATCAAAGGTTATAGTGGGTAGATGGGAAAGTAGGGTTGAGGTCACAATCAGATCAGCTGTGATCTTATCAAATGGCAGAGCAGGTTCGAGGGGCCGAATGGCCTACTCCTGCTCTTAATTCGTATGTTTGTATGTAAACGTAAAGGAGGAGGTGCAGGAGGATTCAGAGTCTTTGGGAAGGAATGGAAAAGGGCTTAGGATGCCACGCCAAAACTAGACTTCATGGGGCGGGGTGGGGAGAGAGGTTATCCAAGGGTTTAAGACACAGTAGAGAAGATTAAGGATTGTGTTTAAAACTTATTCATTTGTTATGGGGTTTTCAAGCTGTAAATGTTAATTGTACGTGTCGATTTGCAATATTACTTTTACCTGTGAATCTGGGGGTTTATTCCTGCTCACTGTCACTTGGTGAACTGCTGTTTTATGAAAATGAAGAACTTTGCACAAGAGCCAATCAGCTGCAAGAAATTTGCAAGAGGTTTTAATTTTATAAAGTGTGACATGGGAGGTGTTCAGAAGAAGAGTGATGAAATACACAGCAGAAGAACCATTTTTAATTTATTAGCTAGAGGATCTCCCATGTTGTTGCACACAGCAAATCAGATAATACTCCGTTTTCTAAGGTTAGGTGTGTTACACATGTAATTCACCATGGCCCAGAATTTGCTGTAAAAATAATGATGAGGCTAAAGGTACTTGCCCTTATTTATGCGCAAATTGCACAGCAACTTCAGGCGAGGGGCAGTTGCGAGGTGAAACGCGGATATCCATAAGTTGCTGTCCGAGATCCGCCATTAGCTTCGCGAAAACGGCATCTCGCTCTCTGCTTCACCACTGAAACGCATTGGACGGTGTGAATTTGCTGTATTTGCACTGGAGATATGAAGTAAACTCGCCACAGAAAGTTAAGTCTTGTCCATTCCAGTCTAAGTACCCTTTACCAACGTGATAAGTGTTAATTACTGCCAATCAAACTCTCTGACACTGACAATTAACTATAACAAGTGTAGAGTCTCATTCCTTCAGGTATTAATTGCTGTTGGAAATTTTAAAACTGTAAAATTCCCTCTATTTCTCTTTCTGTACCTGATTTGACATTGAATTCACCCTCTCTAATTTACAATTCCATCTCAGTCCTTTAGCTGTTAATTTCTCAATCCTTCAGTCTGATTGGTTAAAGAGATACCCTGTTACTTGCCCTGTTCACTCAGGTCCCAGATGCCTTGTTTCCCTCGCTGCGACGTTATCAGCTCACACTTTCAGCAACTGACCATGCAAAGTCAAGCCTAACTACCGGATGCCGTTAGATGCCCTGCCGCAGCAAATCATGGCCCATTATTATGCTGTTAGAGTGGAGCCTTCTCCCCTTTAAGACCACAGTCTTACTGTTGTTAAGTAAACAGAAACTCAGGACAATCAGAGTTGATTGTTGTTTGGTCAGGGGGCAATGAATGTCAGTTTCAGGCTGCAACTTGCATTTATATATCGCCTTTAGCATAGTAAAATGTCCCAAGGGACTTCACAGGAGCGTAATCAGACAAAAACTGACAACAAGCTAAAGAAGGAGATATTAGGTCAGGTGACCAAATGCTTGGTCAAAGAGGTAGGTTTTAAGGAGCATCTTAAAGAAGGAGGGAGAGGCAAAGAGGTTTAGGGAGGGAATTCCAGAACTTAGGGCTTGGATGCTGCTGGAAAGGTTCGAGGAGGTGACTGAAGATGAGATAGGATTTGAAGGTGGGAAGGGATGAAGCAAGGTAGAGGGGTTTAAGAACAGGAGAGCAGACTGCAGAATGGGGCATGAGGCAGACAAAGCTGCAACACAGTGGGACCCACAGCTGGAGAGAATGGGGGAGAGACTGGGACCTAGAGATGGAGAGAATGGGGGAGAGACTGGGACCTAGAGATGGAGAGAATGGGGGAGAGACTGGGACCTAGAGGTGGAGAGAATGGGGGAGAGACTGGGGCCCAGAGATGGAGAGAATGGGGGAGAGACTGGGGCCCAGAGATGGAGAGAATGGGGGAGAGACTGGGACCTAGAGATGGAGAGAATGGGGGAGAGACTGGGACCCAGAGATGGAGAGAATGGGGGAGAGACTGGGACCCAGAGATGGAGAGAATGGGGGAGAGACTGGGACCCAGAGCAGGAGAGAACGGGGGAGAGACTGGGGCCCAGAGCTGGAGAGAAGGGGAGAGACTGGGGCCCAGAGCTGGAGAGAATGGGGGAGAGACTGGGACCCAGAGCAGGTGAGGCACGGTAAAACGCGAAAGTATGTGAAAAACGTTGACACGCACAAGAAGTCGTCCATGAAAAACCAAGGTAAAATCGACAGGCATTTTTGAGCGGATGCAATTTATTCAGTTTATTCAATTGACCATGACAGCCACAATAGGAACTCCTCTTTGTAACTCGGTTATTAAATGCTCTGTGCTGTGTAGGTACTGAGCTCTTCAGGAAGCTGCCAGCTTTGTTCCAGTTCTATGTGGAGTTAGCCGATACCAAGTGCTGCACTTGCCCTCACTGCCCCCTGGGGAAGTCAATGGAGAAAGAAAATCAGCCAGGGTTCTCAATCCTGATCGCAGCGTCTCTCCCTGGAACATGAGCATGTGGAGATGTGAGGAGGGGACAGGGGCAGGCTCAGCTGTAAGGCCTCATGGTCGAATAGCCTTCTGCCACCTGCTGTCTAGGCCTACACAGGAAGTGTGGCCACTGGGATGAGGAAGTGGGAGCTGTGCAGCATTCAGCAACTGCTAGGGCTGCCAACGCTCCCAGATTATCCTGGAATCTCCTAGAAGCAATCATCGGGAATTTTTCTTCTCCCAGTTTGCTCCGGCCCAACTCACAACAGCGTGGCCACAATGGTGCAATGCGGCCCTGGGGCATGCTGTAAAACACAATGAATAGAGGAGTTTCTGGGGTACAGGGGATTGTGGGTATTGTAGCCGCCATTATTGACCAGTAGCCACGTGGATCGACATATCGGGCAACCAATGTTGGGAGCGCGGGGGCGGGGCGGCTAGAGGCTGGTCATGTGATGAAACCTCTCAAAATATGGCCCAACTGCGGAAGAGGAGGAAAGATAAATGGGAGAAAGAAGAGCAAACAAACAAGATGGTTATTTATTAGCTTATTTAATCCATTTTTTTCACAGGCTGGATTTTTTCTGGAATCTTCTTCTCTGCACAGCTGCGTAAGAAGAAATGGTGATATCATCCTTCCCACAATTCACTGCGCAATGCAGATCTCCAAAAGAAAAGGGTTGGCTCAATAGGAAAGAATTTAGTTGAAAATATGTAGGAGGGGATCCTGATGTCCCACTGAATGTTTCTTTCACAGCAGTTATTTTGTCAAATACCAGGTCAGGGAAAATATCAGTAGCAGGGAGAGAACGTGCATTTATACAGCGTCTTATCACATTTCCCAGCGTGTCCCAAAGTGCTTCACATACTTCAAACTGCAGTCACTGTTGTTACGTTGGTGAACATGCAGGGTATTTTGCACACAGCAAGGATAATAAATTGCAATCATTTGTTTGTAGCCACTAATTTTGAAAATCGTTCCCCTGATGTTTTTCAGTTTTAATATAATGAAAGGGAACTTTCAGTCCTGTGGATCAGCCTGGTTTAGAACTGAATTTGAACCCACAAGTGAATAGTATATTTACATTACTTAAAGAGAGACACAGATACAGATACATACATACACACACACAGACACACAAACACATATACACACACAAATACAGACATACACACACAAACACACAGATAAACTCACACAGATATACACACAAGCATACACATACACAAACAAACACACACACAGATTACAGATACACACAAACACAAATACAAATACAGGGGCAACAGGTCCCAGAGATTTCATGGTACAACACCACCCCTAGTGGAAGATGTGGGACATGACATCCTTAATGACAGGTGTTGAAGTGGAAAAAAGCCATTAATAATGGTGAATATTATGGTTAGAGCTCAATGGATTAAGGTATTGGACATAGAGACTCAACAAATTGATTACTGTCACGGTTAATTGGTGTTTGCTGAAGCAGCGAGGACTGCACAGGGAAAGGGAATGGTTCTCATCTCCATCCGGTCCTTTCATTCTTAAATAAATGTGAAGTTTTGAACACTTGAAACAAGTGCTGACATAAAATTTTTACTGTTTATTTCTAACTGCTCAGTGTTGGGATAGTCAGTGCTCCGAATAGAAAACTTTTCCATTTTAGTGACCCACTGTCCCATCAAATACTCCCAGGGCAGGTACAGCACGGGTTAGATACAGAGTAAAGCTCCCTCTACACTGTCCCATCAAATACTCCCAGGGCAGGTACAGCACGGGTTAGATACAGAGTAAAGCTCCCTCTACACTGTCCCATCAAATACTCCCAGGGCAGGTAGAGTACAGATTAGATGGAGTAAAGCTCCCTCTACACTGCCCCATTAAACACTCCCAGGGTAGGTACAGCATGGGTTAGATACAGAGTAAAGCTCCCTCTACACTGTCCCATCAAACACTCCCAGGGCAGGTACAGCACGGGTTAGATACAGAGTAAAGCTCCCTCTACACTGTCCCATCAAACACTCCCAGGGTAGGTACAGCACGGGTTAGATACAGAGTAAAGCTCCCTCTACACTGTCCCATCAAACACTCCCAGGGTAGGTACAGCACGGGTTAGATACAGAGTAAAGCTCCCTCTACACTGTCCCATCAAACAGTCCCAGGGCAGGTACAGCACGGGTTAGATACAGAGTAAAGCTCCCTCTACACTGTCCCATCAAATACTCCCAGGGCAGGTACAGCACGGGTTAGATACAGAGTAAAGCTCCCTCTACACTGTCCCATCAAATACTCCCAGGGCAGGTAGAGTACAGATTAGATGGAGTAAAGCTCCCTCTACACTGCCCCATTAAACACTCCCAGGGTAGGTACAGCACGGGTTAGATACAGAGTAAAGCTCCCTCTACACTGTCCCATCAAACACTCCCAGGGCAGGTACAGCACGGGTTAGATACAGAGTAAAGCTCCCTCTACACTGTCCCATCAAACACTCCCAGGGTAGGTACAGCACGGGTTAGATACAGAGTAAAGCTCCCTCTACACTGTCCCATCAAACACTCCCAGGGTAGGTACAGCACAGGTTGGGTGCAAAGTAAACCAAAGACAGGAAGAATTTTTAATTTCATCCATTCTAAAATTAGTTTCATTTCTTCTTTTAGGAACTATATTCTAACAATGTGCCTTAACCTTAACCTTGGAATCGAACAGCTACATTTCCACTTCCCTCTCCAGCCAACTTATGTCCACTCAGAGAAAACCTGCCAAATAGATCGACATTAAGTGTTAATTGTAGCCACGTGATTTATATCAATTAGTGTTAATTGTATTCATGTGGTGTGTATCAATTGGGGCTCTCTTGTATCCATATGTAAGAGAGCTTATCTGGAGTATACTATGTGTAAGGGGGATCTCTGTGAATAAAGGCTTGGAAGCAACTGAAGACCAGGCTCTAGTATTCTATCCTTCACCACTGGGCTATCCAGCTTGTAACATTAAGGACAGTGTCATGCTGTGGGGTCATTGCCCATGAAAGTCTGTGGAGGACAGCAGGGCAGGGCTGAATTGTAACGATGGGACTGGATGAATATTCTCCCTCAGGAGAAGAAATGGGTGCAGTACAGTCCATGATAAGATAAATTGTACATGGCCTGTGGATGGGGCAGGTTTGATGGCCTGATTGGACTCCTCCCATTCCATGCTTTCTGATGTTCTTACGTGTCATGCCAATTGCAACCCTGTAATGATCTGAAATCATGTAAAACTAATGAACGGTTCTTTAGATCCGGCAGAGTGTGGCCTCCCATATCAAGCTCTGCAGAGAATTTGACACCCATTGCTTGTCTATTGTAAGGAATAGGTTATTTCTATATTCATTTCTTCATATTAACTTTTAGCTTTGCCTGTTAAGTGAGTTTCTGTATGAGGATGAAAATGTAATCATGAGACGGGTTTCCTTTATTTTGGATAAATGTTCAGTTTAGTCAGTGGGAATTAAATGTTGTACCAGGCAGCCAGTCTTTAGCTGATATGAAATTCAGCAGTGAACAAAGAAAATGTCTTTATTAGCTCCAGCCTTGAAGAGGCACCTGCCTGAGAAACACCGTGATCTGGAAAATTAGGGAGCGTGAGTCAAGTTAAGGGAGTACAATCTATGGCTGCAAGGACAGAGAAGCCAGTGTTGAATGATAAATGTGGATTAGGTCATGTATAAACATGTGAATTCTCGTGTAGCAGGGTGGAAAAAAAGGTTTAAAAAGTGGGTGTTAGAACGGATACTTTGGAATTCGTTTAAGGCCTGACCAATCAAGAACCTCGAGCTTGAGAACTGTAATGTGTTTTGAATTTCCCAGTGAACTCGTGAGGTATCTCTGTAAGTGTGCTGTTCAGTGTGTGTTTAATTATTGTCAATTATAGTTATCACTGTATGCTTAATTTCTACGATTGTCAATAAATTCTTTTGAACCCTATTATTTTGAGGAGTAACTTATAAACTTATGAGTAAGAACCTTCATCCTTTAACAGGGTGAGATTATGAATGGCCTGTCCCTCAGTTCAAGTTGATGACAAAGGGGCAAAGTATCTGCTGATCATTGTATCTCTGGGTTCTGTGGTGTCTATAAGGATTTTGACATGTTATTGACTGTCAATGGATGGGTTGAGGAGATTAACCCGGGCTCAGGAGCATTCTGGCTAATTATATTGCTCCAATTGGTCCCTGGAAGATATCCGCCAATTCAACCCAGAGCAGTGAAAATAGCCGGGAAAGTCTTCATCCATACGACCACCAGTTCAGTCATGGGTGAGGGGGAGGGGTGCATATCCAAAGATGTCTCCAGTTTTTGTGTGGAATTCCAAAAGATAAATGATTCACATCCTTTAGTGGATGGGTTCAAGTCCTATTCCAGGACTTGAGCACCAGACTAGATTGCCACTCTAGTGCTGTACCTAGAGAGTGCTGCACTGTCGGAGGTGCCCTCCTTGAGCTGAGATCCTAGGCCAAGGCTCCATGTCCCTGCTCAGGTGGATGTTAAGTATTCCGTGGCATTATTGGAAGAAAAGCCGGGGAGTTCTCCCCATGTCCCAGTCAACATTCAACCGATGCCCATTCATTTCATTGCTGTTTCTGGGATCTTGCTTTGTGAAAAATGGCCGCCGCCTTTGCCTACATAACACTTTCAAAGCAATTCATTGTGGGTGATGTGTTTTGAAATGTGTTAAGGCACTACATAAACGCAACTCAAGTCTTTTTATTGTGCGTAGAACAGGAGGAAAAATAGGTTAAATATAGATTAGGGAATGTTTTTCCCAGTCATTACTGGGAGCAGTGATGCCTGACTGAACTTCCTTATTTGCATTTTAATGCAACAAGGTCTCTAGGCGCATTTTCCGTTTAATTATTTTCTGTTGTCAGTGTGAGTTTCCTAAAATAAAGGTGGCCATGTGTTACTAATGATGGAATTAGTGTTTCAAATGGACTCTAATGTTTCTCACTTACTGTGTTTCAGGTCTCATTGGGATACTGGAACTCCACAATATGGTGCTGGTTTATACTCCCCCCTCCTGTACACACTCACGCTCGGTTGCCCCCACCAGGCACCCTCCTCCAAACGGCCGTTCTTCACCCATGAGCCAAGGCAGCTGAGAGCACGCACGGGGTATTCGACTGCATAGGGCATCACAAGCGAGCCCGAGCCTGTCCTCACCTGGCATTCACCCTCAAGCACCTTCCAGCAGGTTGTCACTGGATGGTGATCAGGAACTGACTTGTCTTCTCCGTAACCTAGGGGGCACTGAGGCCAATTGTAGCCTCACATGTCACGCCTAGCTGAGATCAACACAGACCAGGAGTTGAAGCAGGAACCTTCCTGATCTGTATGGCTCAGCAAGTCTAAATAATACATGATTTTAAAAAAAATTTGAGGGTAAGATTGCCTCTTTTTTTCCAATGTTCCATCACCCATTGAATGTGACTCAGGGTATAATAATGGAGCATTTGTGGTGATTTCTGGGTCCATTTGAAGTGCTCAGTGATGTCACTTTGATTGACAGCTGTCATCTCCTTGTTAAGTGTTGGCTGTGGCTTAGTGAGTAGCTCTCTCACTTCTGAGTCAGAAGGTTGTGGGTTCAAGTCCCACTCGAGAGACTTGAGCACAAAATCCAGACTGTACTGAGGGAGTGCTGCACTGTCGGAGGTGCCATCTTTTGGATGAGACGTTAAACTGAGGCCCCGTCTGCCCTCTCAGGTGGATGTAAAAGATCCCATGGCACTATTTGAAGGGGAGCAGGGGAGTTCTCCCTGGTGTCCTGCTCAATATTTATCCCTCAACCAACACCACTAAAAAATAGATGATCTGGTCATTATCACATTGCTGTTTGTGGGAATTGCTGTGAGCAAATTGTCTGCCCTGTTTCCTACATTACAACAGTGACTACACTTCAAACTAAGTTAATTAGCTGTGAAGGGCTTTGGGACGTCCTGAGATCATGAAAGGCGCTATAGAAATGCAAGTTCTTTCTTTCTTTCTATTGCTTCTGCCCTGCTTTAAACCTCCAATGCAACTAATGAATCTGAAGAGAGAAAAGCTGGTTAGAGCCCCCCCCACCCCCCCCCCCCATGGCTCAATTAGTAACCGCACTGTAGAGCATGAAACTGAGCCACACAAAGCAGGAAGGCCCTGGTATGACTAGAGATCGAAGGCCCCAGCCAGGCAGCAGCCATACTACAATTGACCACAGCACCCTTGGGGAGGGAAGGGTAAAGATCAGCCAAGCCTTCTAGATGACTGACCACTGATCCCTGCTGAAATGTATGCTTTTGTGGTAGAGGACAGGAGGAGGCCATTCAACCCCTTGAACCTGTTCCGCCATTCAATTAGATCATGGCTGATCTGCACCTCAACTCAATCTATCCGCCCTTGCTTCATATCCCTTGATAACCTTATCCAACAAAAATCTGTCGATCTCAGTCTTGAAAGGTCCAATTGACCCCCCAGCATCCACAGCCTTTTGGGGGAAGAAAGTTCCAGAATTCCACTACCCTTTGTGTGAAAAAGTGATTCCTGATTTTACTCCTAAATGGCCTAGCTCTAATTTTAATATTATGCTGTCTTCTTCTGGATTCCCCACGAGAGAAAATAGTTTCTCTCTATTTACCCCATCGAATTCAATGAACATTAGAAACACCTTGATTACATCACCCCTCAACCTTCTAAACTCAAGGGAATACAAGCCAAGTTTATGCAACCTGTCCTCATAACTTAACAAATTGATGAACGGTGTCATCGACAGTGCTATCAAGCGGCACTTACTCACCAATAACCTGCCCACCGATGCTCAGTTTCGGTTCCACCAGGACCACTCGGCTCCAGACTTCATTACAGCCTTGGTCCAAACATGGACAAAAGAGCTGAATTCCAGAGGTGAGGTGAGAGTGACTGCCCTTGACATCAAGGCAGCATTTGACCGAGTGTGGCACCAAGGAGCCCCAGTAAAATTGAAGTCAATGGGAATCAGGCGGAAAACTCTCCAGTGGCTGGAGTCATACCTAGCACAAAGGAAGATGGTAGTGGTTGTTGGAGGCCAATCATCTCAGCCCCAGGACATTGCTGCAGGAGTTCCTCAGGCCCAACCATTTTCAGCTGCTTCATCAATGACCTTCCCTCCATCATAAGGTCAGAAATGGGGATGTTCATTGATGATTGCACAGTGTTCAGTTCCATTCACAACCACTCAGATAATGAAGCAGTCCGAGCCCGCATGCAGCAAGAACTGGACAACATCCAGGCTTGGGCTTATAAGTGGCAAGTAACATTTGCGCCAGACAAGTGCCAGGCAATGACCATCTCCAACAAGAGAGAGTCTAACCAACTCCCCTTGACATTCAATGGCATTACCATCGCCGAATCCCTCACCATCAATATCCTGGGGGTCACCATTAACCAGAAACTTAACTGGACTGGCCACATAAATACTGTGGCTACAAGAGCAGGTCAGAGGCTGGGTATTCTGTGGTGAGTGACTCACCTCAAGACTCCCCATAGCCTTTCCGCCATCTACAAGGCACAAGTCAGGAGTGTGATGTCATACTCTCCATTTGCCTGGTTCAGTGCAGCTCCAACAACACTCAAGAAGCTTGACACCATCCAGGACAAAGCAGCCCGCTTGATTGGCACCCCATCCACCACCCTAAACATTCACTCCCTTCACCACCAGTGCACCGTGGCTGCAGTTTGTACCATCCACAGGATGCACTGTAGCAACTCGCCAAGGCTTCTTCGACAGCACCTCCCAAACCCGCGACCTCTACCACCTAGAAGAACAAGGGCAGCAGGTACATGGGAACAACACCACCTGCACATTCCCCTCCAAGTGACACACCATCCCGACTTGGAAATATATCGCCGTTCCTTCATCGTTACTGGGTCAAAATCCTGGAACTTCCTACCTAACAGCACCGTGGGAGAACCTTCACCACACGGACTGCAGCAGTTCAAGAAGGCGGCTCACCACCACCTTCTCAAGGGCAATTAGGGATGGGCAATAAATGCTGGCCTTGCCAGCGATGCCCACATCCCATGAATGAATAAAAAAAACCTTTAAGCGCTGGTATAATTCTGGTCAATCTGTACTGCACCCCCTCCAAAGCCAATATATCCTTCCTGAGGTACGGTGCTCAGATCTGAATGCAATGCTGTGGTTTTGTGTAATGAGACAGGGTTATTTAGTAATTTTATAGTTAAGGATCCTCTGGGAGATCATAATATGATAGAATTTCATATTGAGATGGAGAGTGATGTAGTTAAGTCGAAAACTAGGGTCTTAATTTTGAACAAGGCCAATTGCGTAGGTATGAGGGGCGAGTTGGCTAAGGTAGATTGGGAAATTAGATTAAAAGATATGACGGTAGATAACATTTAAAGAAATTATTCATAATTCTCAACGAATATACATTCCCTTGATAAATAAACACTCCTGAGGAAAAATGATCCAACCATGGCTAACTAGAGAAGTTAAGGATAGTATTAGATTAAAAGAAGAGGCTTACAATGTTGCCAAAAAGAGTAATAAGCCTGAGGATTGGGAGCATTTTAGAAATCAACAAAGGATGATCAAGAAATTGATAAAGAGGGAGAAAATAGAATATGAGAGTAAACTAGCAAGAAATATAAAAACAGATTGTAAGAGCTTCTACAAGTAGGTAAAAAGAAAGAGATTAGTGAAAGTAAACATGGGTCCCTTAGAGGCAGAGACAGGAGAAATTATAATGGGGAATAAGGAAATGGCAGAGACGTTAAACAAATATTTTGTATCTGTCTACACATTAGAAGACACAAAAAACATACCAGAAATAGTGGGGAACCAAGGGTCTAATGAGAGTGAGGAACTTAAAGTAATTAAGATTAGTAAAGAAAAAGTACTGGAGAAATTAATGGGACTAAAAGCCGACAATCCCCTGGACCTGATGGGCTACATCCTAGGGTTTTAAAAGAGGTGGCTGCAGAGATAGTGGATGAATTGGTTTTAATCTTCCAGAATTCCCTAGATTCTAGAACAGTCCCTGTGGATTGGAAGGTAGCAAATGTAACCCCGCTATTCAAGAAAGGAGGGAGAGAGAAAATGGAGAACTATGGGCCGGTTAGCCTGACATCAGCAGTAGGGAAAATGCTAGAATCTATTATTAAGAATGTAGTAACAGGGCACTTAGAAAATCATAATATGATTAGGCAGAGTCTACACGGTTTTATGAAAGAGAAATCGTGTTTGACAAATCGATTAGATTTTTTTGAGGGTGTAACTAGCAGGGGAGATAAGGGGGAACCAGTGGGTGTAGTATATTTGGATATTCAAAAGGCATTCGATAAGGTGCAACACAACAGGTTGTTACACAAGATTAGGCCTCATGGGTTGGGGTAATATATCAGCATGGATTGAGGATTGGTTAACGGACAGAAAACAGAGAGTAGGAATAAACGGGTCATTTTCAGGTTGGCAGGCTGTAACTAGTGGGGTACCACAAGGATCAATGCTTGGACCTCAGCTGTTTACAATTTATAGCAAGGACTTAGATGAGGGGACCGAGTGTAATGTTTCCAAGTTTGCTGACAATACTAGGTGGGAAAATAAGCTGTGAGGAGGAAACAAAGAGACTGCAAAGGGATAGTGACAGGTTAAGTGAGTTGGTGAGAAGGTGGAAGATGGAGTATAATGAGGGGAAATGTGAAGTTATTCACTTTGGTAGGAAAAATAGAAAACAGAATATTTTTTAAAAGGTGAGAGACTAAGAAATGTTGGTAGTCAGAGGGATTTAGGTGTCCTTGTACACAAATCACAGAAAGTTAACGTGCAGGTACAGCAAGCAATTAGGAAGACAAATGTTACGTTAGCCTTTATTGCAAGGGGGTTGGAGTATAAGAGTAAGGAGGTCTTGCTGCAATTATATAGGGCTCTGGTGAGACCACACCTGGGGTACTGTGTGCAGTTTTGGTCTCCTTACCTAAGGAAGGACATACTTGCCTTAGAGGCTGTGCAATGAAGGTTCACTAGATTGATTCCAGGGATGAGAGGGTTGTCCTATGAGGAGAGATTGAGTAGAATGGGCCTATATTCTCTGGAGTTTAGAAGAATGAGAGGTGAACTCATTTAAACGTATAAGATTTTGAGGGGGCTTGACATGGTAGATGCTGAGAGGCTGTTTCCCCTGGCTGGGGAGTCTAGAACTAGGGGGCATAATCTCAGGATAATAAAGCCATTTAGGACTGAGATGAGGAGGAATTTCTTCACTCAGAGGATTGTGAATATTTGGAATTCTCTACCCCAGAGGGCTGTGGATGCTCAGTCGTTGAGTATATTCAAGACTGAGATCGATGGACATTTGGACACTAAGGGAATCAAGGGTTATGTGAATAGAGTTGAGGTAGAAGATCAGCCATGATCTGATTGAATGGCGGAGCAGGCTCGAGGGGCCGTACGGCCTACTCCTGCTCCTATTTCTTATTTTCTTATGGGATCTGACCAAGGCTCACTGTCCAGCCTTCCACATGTGACATGGTGACTCAGACAAGGTACCAGGGGAGCTGCCGGCTCATGGGAAGCCCGACCTCGGTATGTTTCAGCACCTTCCGGAATGGAGGGGAGACAAGTCGAAGGGGAAAATGCAGCCGGTTAAAAACAAAATCGAGATGAAAGGAGCACTCGTGAGGGATTGAGTCAGTCACTCGCCAAAAGGCCTGAGGCAAGGTTCCTCTGATTTCTTGTTTGTAAACAAATGAGTCTATTTTCCTGGAGAACTGTGTGGGAGCTGGCCATCGTTATTGAAGTTCAACATATCTTTCGACGCTTCCTAATTGTAGACCCAAGTGAGTTAGAATCCTTTTATTTTCAAAATCAATTTCCCACGGACATGTTACACCATTAGAGCCAACTGTGGCTCTAAAAGCATTTTCAGAAAATCAAATGAAAGAGAGAAAGAGAGCAGCTAATAAAGGGACTGAGAGAGAGATGCAGAGAGTCAGAAGAACTAATAGGGAGGCAGGGAAGGAGCAACCAATAGAGACCAAAAGAGAGTGATACAGAGAGTTAGAAAGAAAGAGAGAAATGCGGAGATATAAAGAGCAGCCGATAGATGCAGAGAGAGAAAGAGAGCGGCAGAGGTCTTCGTAGAAAAGCAAAGGAGCAACGATAGAGACACTGAAAGAGAGATGGAGGGAGAGAGCAACCAATGGACAAACTGAAATAGAGAGTTGCAGAGAGAGAGAGCAACCCAATAGAAAGTGGGAGGGAGTAACCAACAGAGAGACGGAGAAAGATGCAGAGAGAGCGCGAGCAATAGAGAGACACAAAGAGAGATAAAGAGCAGTGAGTCTGAGTGGGTGAGAGAGATAAAGTGTGAGAGAGAATGAGAGAAAGAGAGTAGCCAGTAGACAGACTGAAAGAGATAATGACCAGTGGAGATAACAACAGATTTTTCAGGCCTCTTAAGCATCCAAAGCCTCATTACAGCTCCTAATTTAAAGCAATCTTATGCAAATTGCTCCCAAACCAAAGTTACCAATGTTTTTTACCTGTTCACTCCTTTAGCAGCACTGCTCACCCATCTAAAATGGGCACTGCTGGGATTTACTGCTCTGGAGAGTTTTCCTTCTTAAAGGTGTGTTTGACCTTAGTATCGGATCCAAATTTTGGCCTTTGGGATATCTATACCTGTAGTGTTCTTGTTAGATTACTTCCTGTGGCTAGTTAACACTTTTTTCCCTATAATCCTTTTCCCACAACAAGCAAATTGCTCAGCATGAGAGTTCTTTTGGGCATTTCTAGAGGAAGAAGAGTTACTATGGAAATAAGGTGTGATTATGTAATTGTAAATTGTTTCACTGCAGCTTGTAAGGCACTGTAATGGCTGTGATGTTGAAGAATCAGGGAGAAACAAAATGGAAGCATGTCCATCTATCTGTAAAATTGGCTACTGTGCCACTGATTGGCTGAGGATGGATTATATCATGGTCATGGAGTTAGGGGTGTATAAAGAACTGCCTTAAAGGGGAGGGCAGAGCAGAAGCAGCAGAACAAAGGGTCAGACAGGTTGAATACATGGTCACCTGGTCTTCAAAGGATTGGGGTAATATCCATCTTATGTACTTATTGCCTTGTTACAGTGTATAACTTGTTACACTTGATTATTAAAATTTCTGATTGCTACTGTATTGGTTATCTCATCGAATTGGTCTACAATTACATCTGAGGTATTTGACACCCATTTGCCCTTGCCTCAGGAGTCATGTGTTCAGACCTAGGCCCACATACCTTGGTGTGCCAGTGGAGATCTGCCTCCATTAGCCATCACGAGGGTGGCAGTCACCAATTAATTCTCGTGCCGGACCTCCAGACAGCTTCCACCACAGGGACAGCTCTGCTTGCAGCTAGGAAGGTCACTACATTACATTTCTATGCTACTGGACCCTTCCAAGCCACGTCACTGGAGACATTTGCCAAATCAGTCAGTCTTCTGCACACAGATGTATCAAATATGTGACCGAAGCCTTGTTTGTCAGGGAAACACTTTCCCCATGGAAAGAAGGAAGTAGAACAATAGTTGGCAACTTTCCCAAAAGTTTAGGATGTCATTGATGGCCCTAACAACAACTCCATGGTGTTCATGAGTAGAAAGGGCTTCTATCTTGTTGATGTGCTGGTGGTCTTGGAGCACAAAAACTGAACCGTGCAAGTGAATGCATCAAACACTTGCACATGCGTCAATTTTGCATAAACTAGGCTTGTATTTCCTTGAGTGTAGAAGATTATGAGGTGATCTAATTAATGTGTTTAAGACGATTAAAGGATTTAATAGGGTAGAAACTATTTCCTCTGGTGGGGAAGTCCAGAACAAGGGGGCATAACCTTAAAATTAGAGCTAGGCCATTCAGGGGTGACGTCAGGAAGCACTTTTTCACACAAAGGGTAGTGGAAATCTGGAATTCTCTCCCCCAAAAACCTCTTGAGACTAGGGGTCAATAAAAAATTTCAATACTGAGATTGACAGGTTTTTGTTACGCAGGGCTATTAAGGGACACGGAAATAAGGCAGATAAACGGAGTTATGATACAGATCAGCCACAATCTAATTTAATGGTGGAACAGGCTCGAGGGGCTGAATAGCCTACTCCTTTTCCTATGTCCCTATACCCTGATAGCAGCCAGGATGCATTCATTTAGCACAAGTCCATCATGTGACTATCAGGCAGACTGGACTCGTTGCTGCTAGAAGCACGAGGACACTCACTGCAGGGTCAGCATTGAGAAAGCCAGGAACAGATATGGAACACAGATACAATGAAGCTCGTGCCTCCACCTCAATACCGATGGGATGCTCCAGCAGAGACTCTGTTGTTTGGTTAGATGATGGGGAAGGATGGGTTCTGCTCTATAGCCCTGACAAGGGTTTCCAAACCCATATCTACCTGCTACATCATCACCATTTTTCAATCCAGAGAAGAGTAACCATGGAGAAAGAGGATCAGGAAATACAGCTTCAATGATTCTAATGTAGTTCCAAATTTAAAAAAGGGGGATAAGGCAGAACCAGGTAACTATAGGCCCATTATCTTGACTTCAGCAATAGTAAGATGTTCAAAGGAATGATTGGGGATGCCCTAAGGGTAGACGTAGAGAAGATGTTTCCACTTGCAGGGGAGACCAGAACTAGGGATCATAAATATAAGACAGTCACTAATAAATCCAATAGGGAAATCAGGAGAGACTTCTTAGCCAGAGAATGGTTAGAATGTGGAATTCGCTACCACAAGGAGTAGTTGAGGTGACTACCATAGATGCATTTAAGAGGAAGCTAGATAAACAAATTTGGGAGAAAGGAATAGAAGGGTATGCTGATAGGGTGAGATGAAGGAGGGAGGGAGGAGGCTTGTGTGGAGCATAAATTGGCATGGACCTGTTAGGCCGAATGGCCTGTTCCTATGCTGTACATTCTATGTAATTCTATATAATGTAATATATGACCACTTAGATAGAGAAGGCCTAATCAGGGACACCCAACATGGATTCCGGAAAAGAAGGTCGTGTCTAGCAAATTTGATTGAATTTTTTGAAGAAGTCATCTGGATAGTGGATCAGGGTAACCCAATAGACATTGTCTACCTGGACTTTCAGAAACCTTTTGATAAGGTACCGCTCAAGAGGTTTCTCTACAAGTTAGGATCTTGTAGAATTAGTGATAATCTGCTGCGGTGGATTGAGAATTGGCTGAATGCCCGTTGGCAGAAAGTTTAGTCAATGGATTTGGATCTGCTTGGAGACCAGTTAGCAGTGGTGTCCCACAGGGATCAGTGTTAGGACCTTTGCTATTTACCATTTTTATTAATGATTTAGGTGTAGGTGTTGGGGGAATGATCCGCATATTTTAAAAACAACACTAAGATATGTGTGAACGTTAGGACTGCAAGCAGATCTCGATCTGTTGGGGGAATGTGTTTGGCAAATGATGTTTAACTTAGAAAAATGTAGTGTTATTCATGTGGGCAGATCTAATGCTGAATATAGTTAGACCCACCAGAGAACAGAACTTAAGCCAGTGGGGAAAGAGAGAGGTCTGGGTTATAGTGCATCACTCTCTAAAGGTTCAAGACCAATGCTGTGAAGCTATAGCAAACAGGTTGCATTCACAGGACAATTCACTATAAAACAACGCATACCATTTTGCCCTTATACAAGAGATTGGTCAGACCTCAGTTAGAATACTGTGTCCAGTTTTGGTCTCCTGATATGGTGGGCGATAGGGAAGCTCTGGAAAGGGTGCAGAGGAGGCCATAAGATTAACACCCAGTTTAAAACACTTTTGTTTTTTTCCTTAATTGGTCTGAGTTTTTAATCTGTTTTTTCTCCTCTCCCAGGAGATTACGTGGCTCTGGGTGGGTGGGGAGTGACCACTGGGAGCTTGCATAGCACAGGAGTAAAGTCTGACCAGACATCAATTCTACAGAGTGCATAAGGCATCACAACCGTATGGGACAGGCTGGATGGAGCAATAGGTCTTTTCCTGTCCATCATTTTTGAATGCTCATACATTCAGAACCCTTGGCACAGGGTGAAGAAAGAAATGCTGCCAGGAAGTCTCATGCTTCAATCATTCAGCCAAGCCTTTAATGCAATCCCTGCATGAACAGTTATATCCTACTGTACACAATACAGGGACCCTATGGACAGCATGTCCCCCATTTACAATCACTGAACTTCAACTACTGTGCATAACCATTAACCCACTCCCTGCTTCTTTAATATGTTCCTTCACAAAAGGAATCTTGGGCCTACATTGAAATAAAGGGCAATCATTTTATTTCCCTACCAGTGCTCTGTCAATCACTGAGCTTTCTCTACACACACTACATGGTGTGTGTTTTCTGCTCCCTAATGTAGCACGACTTCTATGTGCTGACTTTATGGGAACTGCAAGGTCGACAAGCACTGGGGGAGAAAACAAGGTAAATCAGGAAGTAGTGATTCGGTGAAGCCAAGTTTGAGTTTATAAAGGCTGTATATAGTAGGAGGAAGAATTAGACAGTTTTGAGGTCTCGGGAGAGTGCCAGTCAGCGTAGGAGACGTTACAACTTCAACATGGCAAGGGAGAAGGTGTGTTTGGAGCTTAGGGATATCGAGAGAGGAAGGTTCAGAGGAGAACTGACCATAGTAACACTAAAATAAAGACAAGGAACCGGGAGGCTCGAGACTCATCAGAAATTGGACCTGGGGCCTCACGGTAATAATCGGGGAGCACTCCTGCTCCTACCGGTTCCACAGGAGGGGAAGCGACAAAAAGGTTCCCTTATAATTTCTTCAGTGGCTGGTTAGGCCCCTTAAGAACTGGAAAAAATAGTCAGAGTTTGCATGGTGCAAGCACTGCCCAGTTTTTCAGGCATTTTGTAACAGGCACAGGACCCTTCTTTGTACATTTAAATTCGACATTAGGTTTTAGGTGGCCGGCAGGGATACCAATTTCTCCCTCTAATTACTACTCGCTCACTGCTGTCCCTCTCCCCCCGCTCCCTCCCCCCCACCTCACCCCCGGCTAAGACCAGCTAACTGGGGATCAAACCCGAGCTCTTAGGTGATTTTAAATGACCTGACAGAGGTCTTTAAGATTATGAAAGGGTTTGATAGGGTAGACGTAGAGAAGATGTTTCCACTTGTGGGGAGTCTAAAACTACAGGCCATGAATATAAGAAAGTCACCAATAAATCCAATAGGGAATTCATGATAAACTTCTTTACCCAGAGAGTGATTAGAATGAGGAACTTGCTACCACAAGGAGTAGTTGAGATGAATAGCATAGATGCATTTAAGGGGAAACTGGATAAACACAAGGGAGAAAGGAATAGAAGGATTTGTTGATAGGTTTAGATGAAGTAGGGAGGGAGGAGGCTTGTGTGGAGCATAAACACTGTTAGGCCAAGTGGCCTATTTCTGTGCTTTAAATTCTATGCTATTCTTTCCTGATCTGCCTGACTCTATACACCGCACAGTCCACTTACCCACTGGGCCGTTGAGAAGCACTGTTTGGGATTCAGCCACCGTGAAGCTTTCCTTGCAACCTTGCACCAACCAGCAGCTGTAAATCACTGGATTAGCGCCAGCAGCGGAATCTGTGGTCAGCAGCAAACGCGCGATACTTTGACCCCATGCAAATGCCTTTCAACTAATTGACGACAAGGATCCATACTAAGGTTGCCAACCCTCCAGGATTGTCCTGGAGTCTCCGGGAATTAAAGATTCAACTCCAGGACATTGCTGCAAGCAACTTGGGTAGTTACTCAGACTGGCAAAATGTGGGAAGTGGTGTTCCACAGGGATCAGTGCTGGGACCACTGTTGTTCACAATTTACATTATCAATTTGGACTGTAGAAAAGAGAGGACTGAGGGGTGACCTGATAGAGGTCTTTAAGATTATGAAAAGGTTTGATAGGGTAGATAAGATGTTTCCACTTGCGGGGGAGATCAGAACTAGGGGCCATAAATATAAGACAGTCACTAATAATCCAATAAGGAATTCAGGAGAAACTTCTTTACCCGGAGAGTGGTTAGAATGTGGAACTCGCTACCACAAGGAGCGGTTAAGGCAAATAGCAGAGATGCTTTTAAGGGGAAGCTAGATAACCACATGAGGGGGAAAGGAATAGAAGGACATGTTGATAGGGTTAGATGAAGAAGGGTGGGAGGAGGCTCGTGTGGAGCATAAACACCGGCACAGACCAGTTGGGCCGAATGGCCTGTTTCTGTACTGTACATTCTACGTGACTCGGGAGAAAAATCATAGGGGCATTAAAAAAATTGTGTGTGCTTTTTTTCATTTTCTTTGAACACTTTCATTAAAAACTTTGGAGATGGGATAAAAAGTCTGTTTGACTGACAGTCAAGCCTCATCCAATCGGGTAATGAAGAATCTGTTCACTTTTCAATCAGCATGGGAAGGTGGTGCGCCACGAGGATGGACACGTCGGGCGACCAATGGCAGGCGTGTGGGGGAGGGGCGGTTGGCGGCAGGACGTCATGTGATCAAACCTCCAGGAATGCATCCAACCAGTGTTGGCGACCCTAACCCGTACCATCGCGCTCTTGTTAACACACAGTGCATGTCCCCGCTTTAAACTTTTAATTTTCACAGTTGCGAATCGCGCAGGCTTTAATTTTACTGGTGAACTTTCCATTAAATGAATTCATTTGCTGTCTGATTTAGCTCCATTACCAGAGGGCCGGGGAGTTCAGCCGCAGTGATTTGTAAAAGTAATGTCATTAGCATACAGATTAATTCTGCGAGAGAAAGGTTTCAAACAAAGGCCCCTACATAATGCCAAATTAATTATTGCCTCTGTCGGCCTGGGAGTGAAGCACAAAAGAAAATTCCTAATCCCATCCAATAACTGAAAGGCCAGACAGTCAGCACCAGCGCGCAGAGTGAACTCTCTCTACCAATCAGAGGCCCAGGCTCCTTCTCCCCAACCCCCCCAACCGAACAGCCAATGCGACTGTCCCAATGTGATAAATCAACGCATCAATCATGGCTGAACTTTGCCCCGTGCAAGGGCAGCAAGTAGGAAACTTTATTCAAGAGCACGCTGAGGCAAATCGGATTTATTTTAATGCTGCCCCAGAATTAGGCTCAACAGAAAAAACAAACTTGTGACCATTGGGATGTAGATTGCGTACCATGGGAGTAAAGTCTGACCAGACATTAATTCTACAGAGAATTATTGTTTTCTTCATAATTTGTGGGCAAGGGAAAAGGTTTTCTAAGTATTTCAAATGCCAGCACTAACAGTGTAGTTAATGGAATTTAGAATGGGCTTTGCCTGGTTCTCCACTAGTCTTCTTCCTTCCTCCATACAAGTGCCAGCTGAGTGGGTAGCACTCTCGCCTCTGAGTCAGATGGTTGTGGGTTTAAGTCCCACCCCAGATACTTGAGCACATCATCTAGGCCGACACTGGCAGAAGGCAGAGGGTGATGGTCGAAGGTTGTTTTTGTGACTGGAAGCCTGTGGCCAGTGGGGTACCACAGGGATCGGTGCTGGGTCCCTTGCTGTTTGTGGTCTACATTAATGACTTGGATATGAATGTAAAAGGTATGATCAGTAAGTTCGCTGATGATACAAAAATTGGTAGGGTGGTAAATAGCGAGGAGGATAGCCTCGGTCTGCAGGACGATATAGATGGGTTGGTCAGATGGGCGGAACAGTGGCAAATGGAATTTAACCCGGAAAAGTGCGAGGTGATGCACTTTGGAAGGACTAACAAGGCAAGGGAATACACAATGAATGGGAGGACCCTAGGCAAGACAGAGGGTCAGAGGGATCTTGGTGTGCAAGTTCACAGATCCCTGAAGGCGGCGGAACAGGTAGATAAGGTGGTAAAGAAGGCATATGGGATACTTGCCTTTATTAGCCGAGGCATAGAATATAAGAGCAAGGAGGTTATGATGGAGCTGTATAAAACACTGGTTAGGCCACAGCTGGAGTACTGTGTGCAGTTCTGGTCGCCACACTACAGGAAGGATGTGATCGCTTTGGAGAGGGTGCAGAGGAGATTCACCAGGATGTTACCAGGGCTGGAGCGCTTCAGCTATGAAGAGAGACTGGGAAGATTGGGTTTGTTTTCCTTGGAGCAGAGGAGGCTGAGGGGGGACATGATTGAGGTGTACAAAATTATGAGGGGCACAGATAGGATGGATACTAAGGAGCTTTTTCCCTTCGTTGAGGGTTCTATAACAAGGGGACATAGATTCAAGGTAAAAGGCGGGAGGTTTAGAGGGGATTTGAGAAAGAACTTTTTCACCCAGAGGGTGGTTGGAGTCTGGAACTCACTGCCTGAAAGGGTTGTGGAGGCAGGAACCCTCACAACATTCAAGAAGCATTTGGATGAGCACTTGAAATGCCATAGCATACAAGGCTATGGACCAAATGCTGGAATATGGGATTAGAGTAGACAGGGCTTGATGGCCGGCGCGGACACGATGGGCCGAAGGGCCTCTATCCGTGCTCTATGACTCTATGACACATCAGTGCTGTACTGAGGGAGTGCTGCACTGTTGGAGGTACCGTCTTTTGGATGAGATGTTAGGCTCCATCTGCCCTCTCAGGTGGACGTAAAAGATCCATGATACTATTCAAAGAAGAGCAGGTGAGTTCACCCCGGTATCCTGGTCAATATTTATCCCTCAGCCAACATCACTAAAACAGATTATCTGGTTATTTATCTCATTGCTGTTTGTGGGACCTTGCTGTGCGCAAATTGGCTGCCACGTTTCCAACAATGATTATACTTGAAAAGTATTTCATTGGCTGTGAAGCTATTTGGGACATCCTGAGTCGAGGAAAGCGTTACTGGCATGTGCTGAGTTGCAGACTTCAGCCTGAATGCTACAACTGGCCTCAGTACTTAAGGCTTCAGAGAGGAAGAAAAATCGGCCAGTGTTCCCTAAGCAGGGTTGGAAAGTGTTTGTGCATGGATACCAGTTGAGGACAAGGTTAGACATGGCTGTGATGCCCCAAGTTGCAGAGTGTCATTAAAGTTACCTACAATGTACTCTGTGGCATATCACCCAAAACATTGTTTCACTGGAGGGCTGGTGTGGGTAGGTGGACTGGTATTCCAGGGGCGCTCTTGTAACTTTGGGCTCAAGCCTATTGGAATATACTTGCTGATCGAAGCTGTTTGGGTATGATCACAGTGCACTCTCACTTAACCCCTCTCTATACTATTTAATGCCAGTATTATCCCATTGTTTTAAACATCAGTGATCGAGAAATGTAGCCCGGTGTTGGGCAGGATAGAGGGAGCTATACTCACCAGTGAATCCTACTGAACCTGACTTGGGAGTGGCTTGTAGAAAAGTGTAGAGGGAGCTGTACTCTGCCGCTAAACCATTCTGCACCTGCCCTGGGAGTGTTTGACAGGACAGTGTAGAGGGAACTTTACTCTGTATCTAACCCGTGCTGTACCTGACCTGGGAGTGTTTGATGGGACGATTTAGAGGGACCTTTAATCTAAATCTAACCCATGTTGTACTTGACCTGGGAGTGTTTGCTGGGACATTGTAGAGGGAGCTTTACTCTGTATCTAACCTGTGCTGTACCTGACCTGGGAGTGTTTGCTGGGACATTGTAGAGGGAGCTTTACTCTGTATCTAACCTGTGCTGTACCTGACCTGGGAGTGTTTGACGGGACAGTGTAGAGGGAACTTTACTCTGTATCCAACCCGTGCTGTACCTGACCTGGAGTGCTTGACGGGACAGTGTAGAGGGAGCTTTACTCTGTATCTAACCCGTGCTGTACCTGACCTGGAGTGCTTGACGGGACAGTGTAGAGGGAGCTTTACTCTGTATCTAACCCGTGCTGTACCTGACCTGGGAGTGTTTGATGGGATGATGTAGAGGGACCTTTACTCTATATCTAACCCATGTTATACTTGACCCGGGAGTGTTTGACGGGACAGTGTAGAGGGAGCTTTACTCTGTATCTAACCTGTGCTGTACCTGACCTGGGACTGTTTGATGGGACAGTGTAGATGGAACTTTACTCTGTATCTAACCCATGTTATACTTGACCTGGGAGTGTTTGACAGGACAGTGTAGAGGCACCTTTACTCTATATCTAACCCATGTTGTACTTGACCTGGGAGTGTTTGACGGGACAGTGTAGAGGGAGCTTTACTCTGTATCTAACCCGTGCTGTACCTGACCTGGGACTGTTTGATGGGACAGTGTAGAGGGAACTTTACTCTGTATCTAACCCGTGCTGTACCTGACCTGGAGTGCTTGACGGGACAGTGTAGAGGGAGCTTTACTCTGTATCTAACCCGTGCTGTACCTGACCTGGGAGTGTTTGATGGGATGATGTAGAGGGACCTTTACTCTATATCTAACCCATGTTGTACTTGACCTGGAGTGCTTGACGGGACAGTGTAGAGGGAGCTTTACTCTGTATCTAACCCGTGCTGTACCTGACCTGGAGTGCTTGACGGGACAGTGTAGAGGGAGCTTTACTCTGTATCTAACCCGTGCTGTACCTGACCTGGGAGTGTTTGATGGGATGATGTAGAGGGACCTTTACTCTATATCTAACCCATGTTGTACTTGACCTGGAAGTGTTTGACGGGACAGTGTAGAGGGAGCTTTACTCTGTATCTAACCCGTGCTGTACCTGACCTGGGAATGTTTGACAGGATAGTGTAGAGGGAGCTTTACTCTGTATCCGCCCTGTACTGTACCTGCCCTGGGAGTTTTACAGCTTTACTCTGTATCTAACTGATGTGGTACCTGACTTGAGTGTGCTGCATAGAACAGTGTGGAGTAAGTTGCATTCTCCATTTGCCTGTGTTGCACCTCGCCAGCAAGGCTTTGGAACTAAGACAGGTACAAAAAGGTGTCAGCATTTCTTAATAAGCACAACAATTAGCCAGTTTGTTTTGAAGAATCACAGATTCCCTTAGAGGACAATTTCATCTTCTGCTGGTGTGATTTGCTAACGTTAAACCCAGTGGGTTCAAGTCAGGTGAAATGGTAAACTAATGTCACATTGAATTCAGTGAGAAGCCATTAACGTTAATCATTCTGGATTAGGGCTGCTCCCATGGGCTTCTAATAGACAGCTGTAAAACTTAATGATTCTTTATAATGTTACATGGAATAAGTCTAAATTTTTTACCTGAACCTCATTAAAGTGGCCACACTAAGATGCGAGCACAGTACTATAGTATCCAGACAACCTGCTGAAAACTGGAACGTCCCTTTCTAAATGGGAGGCATGACTACCCTGTCTGGAACTGAACTGCCACGTGACTGTCTAAAGTGCCTCAACGCTCAGTGCTTGTACAGCCAGCTCCTGAGGTATTCATGTACGAGGAGTGCACTGTAGGTTTATTTATTCAGTTTCTTTTTAGAGAAGTATCAACGAAGAATTTAAAAAAATACAGCTCTATGTTTGAACCAGCAAGAAAAAGAAGATAAGTAAAAAAAACAACTTAAAGTGTTCCGTCAAACCCAAACCCGTTCATTTTGCTCTCTGCAAATGGAAAACTCGGCTGTACAAAGTCTTCTGTCTTTTCTTTCTCTGTTAGCTCACACCACATGTGGTCGTGCTTTGTGCTCCAAAATGTTTTGTTTTTATGTCGGCCGAGCCAAGGAATATGTCGCAGTACGTGTCTGAGTGAGATTCTTCCAGCACAACCATCATTGACTCTGATCGCCGTGGAGACTTGTCGCTGCTCATCAGCCTGAGAGACATCTTGACAAACATGCTGGCAGTAACTTCTGCCCCAAGGATCGTAGGGTCATGTCCATTATCTTACGGGCCACAGAGCTTGTAAACTGTTGGTTGTTGGGTAGATGCTGGCTGAATGACAATGACTTTGACCCAGAGGTATTCAGACCTCTGCAAATGGAAAGAGGGGCCATGTAAATGAGAATCAGCTACAGGCACAATGTGGTATTGGACAACCTGAAAAGAATGAGAATAGAGTTGTTCTGTATGTTTACGTAGAGGGGATCAGCTAGACCCGACAGTTCTACCTACCCCAATCCTTCCCAACGGACCCTTGATGCAAATGTCAACCATTCTATTAACATACCCAACTAATAACAACAACTTGCATTTATACAGCGCCTTTAAAGTAGTAAAATGTCCCAAGGCACTTCACAGGAGTGTTATCAAACAAAATTTGAATCTGAGCCACGTAAGGAGCTATTAGTACAGGTGACCAAAAGCTTGATCAAAGAGGGAGGTTTTAAGGAGCATCTTAAAGGAGGAGAAAGAAGAAGAGAGGTTTAGGGAGGGAATTCCAGAACTTGGGGCCTAGGCAGCTGAAGGCACAGCCGCCATTGGTGGGGTGAAGGAAAAGCCCCTCAACAACCAACATGGCATCTCTTTATCAAGAGTCTGTTGGAGTGGGAGACAAAAGGTCCAACCTAGATTGCCAGCTGGCCCTTTTGGATGAGGTACGTTCCTTGTATGCTTTAGGCAGGTCACTGCTAATTGTTTATTTTTATCTCCAGTTTTGTAATCCTGGGAACGACTCTCTTTCAAGCACTGTGCAATGAAAAGCAAATGGCGGGTTTGGCTACACTTTATACATGTGGTCCAATGGAGTCAGCTCCTCTGCACAGCACTAACTCTCCTTCCGTCTTGTCCAACAGGAATTCCCAATCATTGCATGCCCTGTTGAAATGTGGTATTTTCTGAAAGCAGTTTAGAATATTCATAATTATTTATTGAGGCACATAGGAACAGGAGTAGGCCATTTAGCCCCTCAAGCCTATTCTGCCATTCAATGAGATCATGGCTGATCTGTGACCTAACTCCATATACCCGCCTTAGCCCCATATCCCTTAATACTTTTGGTTAACAAAAATCTATCAATCTCAGATTTAAAATTAACAATTGGGCTAGCATCAACTGCCATTTGCGGAAGAGAGTTCCAAACTTCTACCACCCTTTGCATGTAGAAATGTTTCCTGACTTCACTCCTGAAAGTCCTGGCTCTAATTTTTAGGCTATGTCCCCTAGTCCTAGACTCCCCAACCAGCGGAAATAGTTTCTCTCTATCTACCCTATCAGCTCCTTTTAATATCTTGAAAACTTCGATCAAATCACCCCTTAACCTTCTAAATTCCAGGGAATGCAACCCTAGTTTGTGTAATCTCTCCTCATAATTCAACCCTTGGAGTCCAAGTATCATTCTAGTAAATCTATGCTGCACTCCCTCCAAGGCCAGTATATCCTTCCTAAGGTGCGGTGCCCAGAACTGCTCACAGTACTCCAGGTGTGGTCAAACCAGGGCTTTGTACAGCTGTAGCATAACTTCTACCCCCTTGTATTCTAGTCCTCTAGATATAAAGGCCAGCATTCCATTAGCCTTTTTGATTATTTCCTGTACCTGTCCATATTTTAATGATCGGTGTACACGGACCCCTAAGTCTCTTTGGACCTCTACTGTTTTGAGCTTTTCATCATTTAGAAAGTACTCTGATCTATCCTTTTTAGGTCCAAAGTGGATGACCTCACACTTGCCTACATTGAAATCCATTTGCCACAGTTTTGCCCATTCACTTAATCTATTAATATCTCTCTGTAATTTTATGCTTCCATCTACATTGCTTACAATGCTGCCTATCTTTGTGTCATTGGCAAACTTGGATATGTGGCTCTCTAAACTGTCATCTAAGTTGTTAATAATACAGTGAATAGTTGAGGTCCCAACGCAGATCCCTGTGCGACACCACTAGTCACATCCTGATAATTTGAGTACCTGCCCATTATCCTACTTTCTGTCTCCTGCTGCTCAGCCAATTTCAGAACCAGGGTCAATAATTTGCCCACAATTCCATGTTTCTTATGAGGGACTTTATTGAATGCCTTCTGGAAGTCCATATAAACAACATCCATAGACATTCCCCTGTCTACTACTTTAGTCACCTCTTCAAAAAATTCAATCAGGTTCGTCAGGCGTGACCTACCCTTTACAAATCCATACTGGCTCTCTGATCAGCTGAAAATTTTTAAGGTGTTCAGTCACTCTAACGTTAATTATATACTCTAGTAATTTCCCGACAACAGATGTTAGGCTAACTGATCTATAATTCCCTGGTTTCCCTCCCTCACCTTTCTTAAATACTGGAGTGACATGTGTAATTTTCCAATCTAAAGGAACGGTTCCTGAATCAAGAGAGCTCTGGAAGATTATAGTTAGGGCATCTGCAATGTGCTCACCTACTTCCTTTAAAACCCTGGGATGGAAACCGTCTGGTCCTGGGGATTTGTCACTCTTTAGTGCCATTATTTTCTTCATTACTGTTAATTTGCTTACGTTAGTTATGGTGAGTCCCCATCCCTGATTCAAAATTAGTTTCCTTGGGGCGTCTTCCTCTACTGTAAATACTGATGCAAAATAATTATTTAACATGTCTGCCATTTCCTTATTTTCATTTACAGTATCACCATTATCAGTTTTTAAGGGGCCCACATTGCTCTCGACCATCCTCTTTTTCCTAATATAATTGTAAAAATTTTTTGTGTTGATTTTGATAACACGATGCAGTAATGAGTTTGATTTTAGACATTGCGTGAGGTATAATGTATTCCAGCTGCACCCTTGTTCTGCTGCCAGTTGAAAGATTACCTGAGGGATGTTCAGTGCCACTTCATTAAGAACTGACTAACCCAGCACACCATCTTCCATTATCCTATTTTCCCTTAAAAGGTGCAATGGCCTCTCCCCCAACTATTCTCTGTGGCAAAGCATTCCAAAGAGTCCAACCACCTCCCCTTGATATTCAATGGTATTACCATCACCTAATCCCCCACCATCAATATCCTGTTGGTCGCCATTGACCAGAAACTCAACTGGAGCCACATAAATTGCACTAGAGCAGGTCAGAGGCTAGGTATGCTGCGGCGAGTGACTCACTTCCTGACTTCCCAAAGCCTTTCCACCATCTACAAGGCATAAGTTAGGAATGTGATGGAATACTCTCCACTTGGCTGGATAGGTACAGTTCTAACAAGACTCAAGAAGTTTGACACCATCCAGGACAAAGCAGTCCGTTTGATCGACAGCCTGTATCTCCACTCTTTCCACCACCGACGCACCGTGGCTGCAGTGTATACCATCCACAGGATGCACTGCAGCAACTCGCCAAGGCTTCTTCGACAGCACCTCCCAAATGCGCAACCTCCACTACCTAGAAGGACAAGGGCAGCAGGCTTTTGGGAACACCACCAAGTTCCCTTCCAAGGCACTCACCATCACCACCATCTTTTCAAGGGCAATTAGGGATGGGTATTAAGTCCCGGCCTTGCCAGCGACGTCCATATCCCGAGATTGAATTTTTAAAAATTCCATGCTCCACCAACCCTCGGCATAAAGAAATTTCTGCTAATCTCAGACGTCCCAAAGTGTTTCAAAGCCATTGAATGACTTATTGAGGTGTAGCCACTGTTGTAATGAAACGCGACAGCCAATTTGCACACATCAAGCTCTCATAAACAGAAATGAGCGATATAACCAGATTATTTGTTTTTGATGGTGTTGGTTGAGGTGTTAACGTTGGACACCGGGAGAACTCCCCTGCTCTTCTAATGGCTAGTTATGAAGTAGCTGCATGGACCTGTATGATCAGGGACACATCTGTCGTCATTTGAGTGGGGACAATGGGACGTGACGTCACTCTGAGAGATGCCTTTATCATTCATATCAGTTCCTGTCATTCCCCTGCTGCTGGGCATTCCCTCAGAACACCTACAGATCTATGTGAGAACTCACTGCCACACAGCAATGAGGTTGTGGGAGCCCGGTGAAGGATTTTGGACTTTTCAATATAGACTTTTAATACCTGTTGTTAAGGAAGACTAAAAGAACACAGCTTGACCAAAATCAGAATGCTTGATGTCTTTGTTTACTGTCCAGGATGTTTGGAGAGAGAAATGTGTCAGCAAGACTGAATGGAGCTTTGTTAAGCTGCAAGGTCAGGACTTGCAAACAAGGTCTGAGGAACTGATAAGAAATTCTTTGGTGTTAGAACTGAAAACAACCCAAATATGGTATTTTGTTCAGCAGCAGATTTGAAGGAAAAACATATAAAACAACCCATTCTGCAAAGGTTTCTAGGAGAACCACAGGTCACGTTGGAACAAGACGGCGGAGGAGAGGAACCTTTTTATTTTCCCAGGACAAAGGACTTGATCAATACTTCGGTCTCGAGTTGCACTCGCTAGAAAGGTTGCATGCGAAGCTACTAATTTCTGGTAAACAAAACCTGTCGTGTCTGTGTGTCAAATTAAATTCTTTAAAATTAGAAAATAACTACAGTGTTTCGCTTGATCTTTGACCTTTTCTATTCTGAACGAGAGAGAGGAGAAACCCCATACCTGCATGGTGACAATCTGAAGCTGATTCCCCAGCGTGGTGAATCCAGGCAAGACAGACTGCTGTAGATTGGAGCTCGAGGTGCGTACAGCCCCAGTCATAGCAGCCAGCCAATACTAGCAGTAGACATGACCCAGAGCAAAGAGGTACAAGGCTACAGCCGTCCATGGAAGTCCCTATTGATGAGCAGCAAGCTGCCACCACACTTACTCTTCCCATTGGAGTAGCACTTAGAATAGGTAGTACTGCGCAATCCAATTTCTAGGGCATAATCTACACGTCACCAAGGGTAAACACAGTAACAGCACCTACACAGAATAGTGGGAGAGAAATAAAATGATTTCCTCTGTATTGTGCACAGTAGGGCAGGACTGTTAATGCAGGCGTGGGATTATGTTCTTGCCTGAATGTTCTTCCAATCAATGATTGAACAACAAGTCTCACTGGCTGCAAGTCATCTTTGTGACGACCCAATTAACCACTGGAGAGCAGGGTCTTTAACATCTCCGAAAGTTACAAACATGGTAATGCATATAATTCAAAGTGTATTTAGTAACAACTGGTAACAATGATATAAGCCAACCTACTGGGTTTTGCCTTAAACACCTAACTTCCCCCTCCTTTTCCCCAGAGGTAGGAGGGGCTACATTTAAATTTCCCAACCACCCAGCCCCTCAGGATTGTAAGACTTTAAAAGCCATTTCTCCCTCTCTTTCCTCCATCAATGGTGGTAGCTGAGCCTCCAGGTGTTCCTGCTCCATTGTTAGTCTGCTCTGGATGACAAAACTTTGCAGCATTTAGGTAGACAGCTATTGTTTGTGTAGACCTTGTCAGGGCTATGCAGTAGGACCCCTCCCCCCCACTTCCCCGGATCTGTCCAAACAACAAAATCTCAGCTTCAACCTGCCGACTACACCAGAATTCAGGTGAGCTCCATCGGGCCAGAAATTGCTCCGAAATATTGGTGAGCTCAACAGCACCCTCCGTTTTTAGTGGTGAATTGAAGGAGCAAGTTCCCGCGTTCGCACATGCGCAGTGAAACGCGGAAATCCAGAACTCGCTTCTAGTGATTCACCGACGCTATGACAGCTTCAAATTAAAGGGCCACCACATGCTGCAATTAGAGAAATCACTGGAAAAGCGCCAACTTGCTTCTCTGCCCAACTGGAAAGTAACTAATTACGCCACCAGACAGGTACACTTAAAAATACTAGCTCTAAACTAAGTTTTAACAGCGCGGTAAGTCTTAATGACTGCCAAACAACTAAAAATTAACTTTTGAAAGTGTGGAGTCTCATATTATTCCTTATTTAATAGCTTTTGGTCATTCTTTTTAAAACTAAAAAATTAAACTTTTTTTTTTCCTTTTCCTTTCTGTCTCTTTAATTTAATTCAATTATTTCTTTGGCTTTTTATTAAAAAAAAATTAAATTTTTATTTACAATGACATACAGAATAATAACTTTAAATGAATGAAGTCTGCTTGCCTGCTTGAGCAATGCAGCCTGAACCTGTGGGAGGGGCTTCTCTTCCAGACAGATTTTGTGGGCGTGTCTTCTCCTCTCAGACCTTTCCAGCTGCACGGTAACTCACGCTGCTCAGAGGCTGGGTTGATAGCGCACAATTTTTTTTAAGGTTCAAATTCAAGCAATTTGACGCCACAGAGCCCGCAGTAAGTATTTTCTTTTGTTAATTTAATTCGCAGGAGCGGCAGTGACCATTGGCTTGTCGCTCGGATCGATTTCTGGCCCACTGTGTCTCCATTTCCCGTCTGTTCCAGGGCTGAACTGGGAATCGTTAGCCCCCCCCCACCCCCCCCCCAGCAGCCGCCTACCCAGTCTCGCTGCTTCTTCAAGCATGGTTGACTACTGCAAGATGACTGCATTGCAGCTGCTCCCCCCATAGTAAACCGAGGCTCCGTCTGCCCTCTCAGGTGGATGTAAAAGATCCCATGGCACTATTCGAAGAAGAGCAGGGGAGTTCACCCCAGTGTTCTGACCAATATTTATCCCTCAACCAACATCACTAAAACCGATTATCTGGCCATTATCACATTTCTGTTTGTGGGATCTTGCTGTGTGTAAATTGGCTGCTGCGTTTCCTACATTACAGCAGTGACTACACTTCAAAAGTACTTCATTGGCTGTAAAGCAGTTTGGGACGTCCTGAAGCAGTGAAAGGCACTATAGAAATGCAAGTCTTTCTTTTTTCTTTATGCATAGACAGATAGAGGTAGAGAGAGATAGATATGGATAGCTAGAGGTAGATAGAGAGAGAAATGGGTAGATAGCAGTTTGATAAAACATATGATCGATAGTTAGAACCACAGATATAGACAGATAGATAGGGCAACAGATAGATTTCACAAACCATACTATTGATTGATGGATTGATTGATTGGAAGATAAATATAGATTGAGTGCGATTGACTGATAGATAATAGAAAGATAATTCACCAACCATGTTATTGGGCTACATTGTTAAAAATATTTGTCTTGTGTGATGAAAACCATTGGATTAAAATATGACGTTTGATTCTCTGGATGGATGGGCTGAGCTGTCAGTGAAGAGTTCCTGAATTTTTACAATCCAGACAGATTTAATTAGCTGGAAAGAGAAAATAACATGCTCAGAAATCAATGTCACCACATCACAAAAGAGATTGGATTGCACAGGGGAGTGAGCGGTCAAGAAGAAATAATCAGCCGCTAGTCTGAATCTCTGGCCTGCGAAACACTAGGAAATTACGTGGTATATAAAAGAATTGTTAGGGTTACTGTAAAACAAAATAAGCGATGTCAAGTCAGTTGTGGAGACCACTGAAAGTGGAGATGGAAGTGCGGTGACAGCCCTGATTTATATTTTTAAGAGTGTGGAAGCTGGCACTTGACCTGCTGGTACTGCCCAGCATCAAGATCCAGTGGGTGAAGGTCAGTCCCTTGGCAGGTGTGATGCTGATCATCGCCGCACACAGAATGAAATGAACTCAGTCAGGCAGTTGAATGCTTGCCTTGGTTTGAGTGCCCAGGGCTCCCTGTCACTCTCGGCTCTCACACAACCTGGATTCAAACGAACATATGAAAATGAGGGGCAAGGAAAAGGTCAGCTGGCCCATCAAGCCTGACCCACACTCACGATACCGGTAGCATCATGACCAGACACTCCCTGCACCCCCCCCGCCTCCCCCCCACCACCACACCAGCAGTCATGTAATCTCCTGGGAATGGCAAAAAAAACAGGAAAAAAAAACCCAGGGCCAATAAAGGAAAAAAAAATTCTGGGAAATTCCTCTCCGGTCCTCTCAGGCGATCAAAACCAGTCCTGAGATCACATTGACCACACGTACGTTAACTGGTGATCCACCTACTGTCTATATGGTGCGCCCTGTGCCTTAGTCAAAGAGCAGGTCCAGCTCCCTCTTGAAGAGACTCAGCACCCGCCACACCAGCTGGTATTGTATTCCAGAGGCTCACTACTCTCTGCATTCCAAAGGCACCGCTGCCTTTAACAAGTGGAAGCAGCCTGCACCTGCCGCCATTTATTTTGCTGGTGGTCGGGCAGGGCTGGGAGGTCCTGGGGCCGAGATGGGGAGTCGTCCGGAGGACAGCGCCCGCGCAATCCGGCAGACTGGCGGCTACTCTCGTGAGGTGGACTCCACCCCCCTGGGAGAGTTCGATGGGACAGTGTGGAGGCAAACTTTACTCTATCCAACCTGTGCTGTACCTCGTGCTGTACCTGCCCTATGAGTGTTTGATTAACATAACAAATAGGAGCAGGAGTAGGCCATTTGGCCCCTCGAGCCTGCTCCGCCATTCAATCAGATCATGGCTGATCTTCTACCTCAATTCCACTTTCCTGCCCTATCCCCATATCCCTTGATTCCCTTAGAGTCCAAAAATCTATCGATCTCAGTCTTGAATATACTCAACGACTGAGCATCCACAGCCCTCTGAGTAGAGAATTCCAAAGAATCACAACCCTCTGAGTGAAGAAATTTTTCCTCATCTCGGTCCTAAATGGTCGACCCCTTATCTTGAGACTATGACCCCTAGTTCTATACTCTACAGCAGGGGAAACAACCTCTCAGCATCTGCTCTGTCAAGTCCTCTAAGAATTTTATGTTTCAATGAGATCACCTCTCATTCTCCTAAACTCCAGAAAATATAGGCCCATTCTACTCAATCTCTCCTCATAGGAAAACCCTCTCATCCCAGGAATCAATCCTGGGACAGTGTAGAGGGAGCTCTACTCTGTATCTAACCCGTGCTGTACCTACCCTGGGAGTGTTTGATGGGACAGTGTAGAGGGAGCTTTACTCTGTATATAACCCGTGCTGTACCTGCCCTGGGAGTGTTTGATGGGACAGTGTAGAGGGAGCTTTACTCTGTATCTAACCCGTGCTGTACCTGCCCTGGGAGTGTTTGATGGGGCAGTGTAGATGGAGCTTTACTCTGTATCTAACCCGTGCTGTACCTGCCCTGGGAGTGTTTGATGGGACAGTGTAGAGGGAGCTTTACTCTGTATCTAACCCGTGCTGTACCTGCCCTGGGAGTGTTTGATGGGACAGTGTAGAGGGAGCTTTACTCTGTATCTAACCCGTGCTGTACCTGCCCTGGGAGTGTTTGATGGGGCAGTGTAGATGGAGCTTTACTCTGTATCTAACCCGTGCTGTACCTGCCCTGGGAGTGTTTGATGGGACAGTGTAGAGGGAGCTTTACTCTGTATCTAACCCGTGCTGTACCTGCCCTGGGAGTGTTTGATGGGGCAGTGTAGATGGAGCTTTACTCTGTATCTAACCCGTGCTGTACCTGCCCTGAGTGATAGATTGGACAGTGTAGATGGAGCTTTACTCTGTATCTAACCCGTGCTGTACCTGCCCTGAGTGATAGATTGGACAGTGTAGAGGGAGCTTTACTCTGTATCTAACCCGTGCTGTACCTGCCCTGAGTGATAGATTGGACAGTGTAGAGGGAGCTTTACTCTGTATCTAACCCGTGCTGTACCTGGCCTGAAAGCGTTTGATGGGACAGTGTAGAGGGAGCTTTACTCTGTATCTAACCCGTGCTGTACCTGGCCTGAAAGCGTTTGATGGGATGGTGTAGAGGGAGCTTTACTAAGTGTCTAACCCGTGCCATACCTGACCCGAGAGTAACCGATCCTGTCACAGGGTGTAAAAAGTGAAATTTTGGACCACTAATATCTATTATCTTCATATGCACAAAATGCGCAAAATTGAACTGAGAATGAGGCATAAAAAGGTATAAAAATGTGGTTGAATGGTTAGATATCTGAAGAAGGGAAAATCCGATGTTTAAAAGCCGTGGCAGACTGTGATAAGAAAGATCCCATTATTCCAGAACTCTTAACTTGCTGAATAACCTCTTGCTCTTGTGCACTGACTGGATTGTGCAGGAACAGGTGCAGCAATACCGCCACCTAGTGTTGGAGGATCAATGGCAGTCTCCATGTTTCTTGTAAGGAATCTTACAACACCAGGTTATAGTCCAACTGTTTTATTTGAAAATCACAAGCTTTCGGAGGCTTTCTCCTTCGTCAGGTGAGTGTGGGACATCCATGTTTCTTGGCAGATTTGTTGATTCTCTACATTAATAGCAAGTGTGTTTGTGCTAACGCGATGGCGAGTAAAACCATGATAGGTTGTAGCAGTGAACTAACTCCCGTACTCGCTAACAGTGCAAACAGCTGCTTGAAGCTTCTAAATCAATAAGGGCTGAAGAACAATAACTTGCATTTATATAGCGCCTTTAACATTGTAAAACATCCCAAGGCGCTTCACGGGAGCAATTACCAAACAAAATTTGACACCACATAAAGAGATATTAAGACAGTTTTTTAGCCAGTACGTGACAAGCCCAACAAGAGGGGATACAATTCTAGATTTAGTCCTGGGAAATAAAGATGGGCAAGTGGGTGAAGTGACAGTGGGTGACTATATTGGGGATAGTGACCACAATTCAGTTAGTTTTAGCATTGTTATGGAAAAGGACAGAGTTAAATCAGGAGTAGATGTTTTAAATTGAGGGAAGGCAAATTTTACAGAACTAAGAGGTGATTTGGCAGAAGTGGACTGGACACAACTACTTGAGGAGAAATACTGCAGAAAGTCTAGAGGAGTATAGAAAGTACAGGGATGACGTAAAAAAGGAAATAAGGAAAGCAAAGAGAGGTCATGAGAAAATATTAGCTAGTAAGATTAAAGAAAACCCAAAGATGTTTTATCAGTACATTAAGAACAAGAGGATAGCTAAGGAAAAGGTGGGACCTATCAGTGGTGATGAGGGTAACTTGTGTGTAGAAGCAGAGGATGTGGGTAGGGTTTTAAATGAATATTTTGTCTCCGTATTCACAAAGGAAAGGGATGATCCGGACGTAGTCGTTAAAGAGGAGGTGTGAAATATTGGATAAGGTAAACATAACGAGAGAGGAAGTACTAGAGGGACTGGAATCCTTGAAAGTTGATAAATCACCAGGGCCGGATGGATTGTTTCCTAGGCTATTGAAAGAAGCCAGGGAGGAAATAGCGGATGCTCTAAGGATCATTTTCCAATCCTCACTAGATACAGGGGAGGTACCGGAGGACTGGAAGATTGCAAACATAGTACCATTGTTTAAAAAGGGTATGAGGGAAAGGCCGAACAATTATAGGCCGGTCAGTCTTACCTCGGTGGTGGGCAAACTATTAGAATCAATATTGAGAGATAGGATAAACTGTCACTTGGAAAGGCATAGTTTAATCAGGAATAGTTAGCATGGATTTGTTCAGGGAAGGTCATGCCTTACAAATCTGATTGAATTCTTTGAGGAAGTGACAAGGAGGATTGATGAGCGTAGTGCAGTGGATGTTGTCTACATGAATTTTAGTAAGGCATTTGACAAGGACTCACATGGCAGACTGGTCAGAAAGGTAAAAGCCCATGGGATACAGGGAAATGTGGCGAATTGGATCCAAAATTGGCTCAGAAACAGGAAACAAAGGGTAAAAGTCGGTGGATGACTTTGCGAATGGAAATCTCTTTCCAGTGGTGTGCCACATGGCTCAGTGTTGGGTCCCTTGCTGTTTATGGTATATATTAATGATTTGGACTTGAATGTAGGGGGCATGATTGGCAAATTTGCAGATGACACAAAAATTGGCCATGTAGTTGATAGTGAAGAGGATAGCTGTAGACTCCAAGAAGATATCAATGGGTTGGTGGAGTGGGCGGAAAAGTGGCAAATGGAGTTCAACCCGGAGAAGTGTGAGGTAATGCACTTAGGGAGGGCAAACAGTAAAAGGGAATACGTAGTAAACGGGGATATATTGAGAGGGGTAGAGGAAGTGAGAGACCTTGGAGTGCATGTGCACAGGTCCCTGAAGGTGGCAGCACAGGTAGATAAGGTTGTGAAGAAGGCATACGGAATGCTTTCCGTTATTAGCCGAGGTATAGAATACAAAAGCAGGGATGTAATGATGGAACTGTATAAAACGCTGGTAAGGCCACAGCTGGAGTGTTGTGCGCAGTTCTGGTCACCACATTACAGGAAGGATGTAATTGCTCTGGAGAGAGTGCAGAGAAGATTTACAAGAATGTTGCCAGGGCTTGAAAATTGCAACTACGAGGAGAGATTGGATAGGCTGGGGTTGTTTTCCTTGGAGCAGAGGAGGCTGAGGGGAGACTTGATTGAGGTGTACAAAATTATGAGGGGCCCAGATAGAGTAGACAGGAAGTACCTGTTTCCCCTAGCGGAGAGTTCAAGAACTAGAGGACACAGATTTAAGCTGATTGGCGGAAGGATTAGAGGGGACATGAGGAAAAACTTTTTTTACCCAGAGGGTGGTGGGTGTATGGAATTCGCTGCCCGAATTGGTGGTAGAGGCAGGGACCCTCAACTCTTTAAAAAGTACCTAGACCTGCACCTAAAGTGCTGAAAGCTGCAGGGCTACGGACCGGGTGCTGGAAGGTGGGATTAGAATGGGCACCTTCTGTGCTGTTTCTTTTCTATGGTTCTATAGGTGACCAAAAGCTTGGTCAAAGAGGCAGGTTTTAAGGATCGTCTTAAAGGAGGAGAGAGAAATAGAGAGGCGGAGAAGTTTATGGAGGGAATTCGAGAACTTAAAGCCTAGACAGCTGAAGGCACGGCTGCCAATGGTGGGGATGCGCAAGAGGCCATAATTGGAGGAGCGCAGAGATCTCGGAGGGTTGTAGGACTGGGTTGAGTTACGGGGATAGAGAGGGGCGAGGCCATGGAGGGATTTGAAAACAAGGATGAGAATTTTAAAATCGTGGCGTTCCCAGACTATGAGTCAATGTAGGTCAGCAAGCACTGGGGTGATGGGTCAACAGGACTTGGCGTGAGTTAGGATACGGTCTGCAGAGCTATGGATGAACTCCAGTTTACGGAGGGTGGAAGATGGGAGGCCGGCCAGGAGAGCATTGGAATAGTCAAGTCTAGAGGTAACAAAGGCATGGATGAGGATTCCAGCAGCAGATGAACTGATACAGGGGCGGAGATGGGCGATGTTACAAAGATGGAAGTAGGCGGTCTTGCTGAAGAAGCGGGTATGTTGTCAGAAACTCATCTCAGGGTCAAATAGGAACTGTACGAAATGGTCAACGTGCTTAATATGGTTTAACGCCATTTAGCTGACAAAGGCGGCTGTCTGCGATTAATATGGATGGTGTAAGTGGTGGGAACTATATAAACTTCTAGTTCACACGTCATTCTGGTGCGGTTCATGGTTCTCCTAAGACTCACTTAACAAAGATAATGTGTAACGGAGTCAGTTAGAGCAGAAAGATCCCAGGTTCTCTGTCTGGTCGGTGCTACCTTGGTTGATCTCACCCAGCATGGCAGGAGGGGCACCACTGATGATCTCAGTACCTGGACTTGGACATAGACTTGCCAATTCTCCAGGAATTCAAAATTAATCACCTGGACACTGCTACGAGCAACTCGAGAAAAATCATAGGGAATTTTTAAAAATTGTGTGCTTTTTCATTTTCTTTGAAAACTTTCGTTTATTAGTTATAAAAATATTGGAGATGGGCAAAATTATTGTTTGACTGACAGTCAAGAATCATCCAATCAGGTAACAGTGAGTATCAGTGGTCCCCAGTAGGTGGCGGTGTCCAGGGTGAGAATCCCACAGATTCCACGATCCCACCACCAAACACATCGTCCCCTCCCCTTTCAGCATTCTGAAGGGACCGCTCCCTCCGCGACCCCCTGGTCCACTCTTCCATCACCCCCAACACCCGCTCTCCTCCCCACAGCACCTTCCGGTGTGAATGCAGGAGATGCAACACCTGCCCTTTCACCTCCTCCCTTCCCACCGTCCAGGGCCCCAAACACTCCTTCCAGGTGAAACAGCGATTTACTTGTACTTCTTTCAAGTTAGTATACAGTATTCGTTGCTTATGATGCGGTCTCCTCTACATTGGGGAGGCCAAACGTAGACTGGGTGATTGCTTTGCTAACCTCTCTGTCCTCCGCCTCTTACACTGTTCCAATGAAGCTCAATGGAAGCTCGAGGAGCAGCACCTCATCTTTCGATTAGGCACTTTACAACCTTATGGACCTGACATTGATTTCAATAAGTTCAGATCATAACCACTGCTCCTATTTTTTCGGGCAGAAGGTGCTGGTAATGGTTCTGATGTTGCCATTTACAGCTCCTCTAGACCCATCTTTTGTTTCTTTACTTGTCCTATTCCCACCCTCCTTGCTTTGCACCATCATCCCTTTTGTTATTTATTCACTCCTGTCCTCCACCCTATCACAGACCTTCCCTTTTGTTCTTTCCTCCCCTCCCATCCCCCCTCCCCTTTCCCTGGCTCTGTACTTGCTTCAAAACTGTTTAATCTTCAACTTCTTCCCGTTCTGACGAAAGGTCATCGACCTGAAATGTTAACTCTGTTTCTTTCTCCACAGATGCTGCCTGACCTGCTGAGTATTTCCAGCATTTTCTGTTTTTATTTCAGATTTCCAGCATCCGCAGTATTTTGCTTTTGTTCCAGTAGGGGCAGTGTCCAGTGTGGGAATCCCATAGATTCCAGTAGGTGACAGTGTCCAGTGTGGGAATCCCATAGATTCCAGTAGATGGCAGTGTCCAGTGTGGGAATCCCATAGATTCCAGTAGGGGCAGTGTCCAGTGTGGGAATCCCATAGATTCCAGTAGGTGGCAGTGTCCAGTGTAGGTATCCCACAGATTCCAGTAGGGGCAGTGTCCAGTGTGGGAATCCCATAGATTCCAGTAGGTGGCAGTGTCCAGTGTGGGAATCCCATAGATTCCAGTAGGGGCAGTGTCCAGTGTGGGTATCCCACAGATTCCAGTAGGGGCAGTGTCCAGTGTAGGTATCCCATAGATTCCAGTAGGGGCAGTGTCCAGTGTGGGTATCCCATAGATTCCAGTAGGGGCAGTGTCCAATTTGGGTATCCCACAGATTCCAGTAGGTGGCAGTGTCCAGTGTGGATATCCCTCAGATTCCAGTAGGTGGCAGTGTCCAGTGTGGGAATCCCATAGATTCCAGTAGGGGCAGTGTCCAGTGTAGGTATCCCATAGATTCCAGTAGGGGCAGTGTCCAGTGTGGGTATCCCATAGATTCCAGTAGGGGCAGTGTCCAGTGTGGGTATCCCATAGATTCCAGTAGGGGCAGTGTCCAGTGTGGGTATCCCACAGATTCCAGTAGGTGACAGTGTCCAGTGTGGGTATCCCATAGATTCCAGTAGGGGCAGTGTCCAGTGTGGGTATCCCATAGTTTCCAGTAGGGGCAGTGTCCAGTGTGGGTATCCCACAGATTCCAGTAGGTGGCAGTGTCCAGTGTAGGTATCCCATAGATTCCAGTAGGTGGCAGTGTCCAACGTGGGTATCCCACAGATTCCAGTAGGGGCAGTGTCCAGTGTGGGTATCCCATAGATTCCAGTAGGGGCAGTGTCCAATGTGGGTATCCCACAGATTCCAGTAGGGGCAGTGTCCAATGTGGGTATCCCATAGATTCCAGTAGGTGGCAGTGTCCAATGTGGGTATCCCACAGATTCCAGTAGGGGCAGTGTCCAGTGTGGGTATCCCACAGATTCCAGTAGGTGGCAGTGTCCAGTGTGGGTATCCCACAGATTCCAGTAGGGGCAGTGTCCAGTGTGGGTATCCCACAGATTCCAGTAGGTGGCAGTGTCCAGTGTGGGTATCCCACAGATTCCAGTAGGGGCAGTGTCCAGTGTGGGTATCCCACAGATTCCAGTAGGTGGCAGTGTCCAGTGTGGGTATCCCACAGATTCCAGTAGGGGCAGTGTCCAGTGTGGGTATCCCATAGATTCCAGTAGGTGGCAGTGTCCAGTGTGGGTATCCCACAGATTCCAGTAGGTGGCAGTGTCCAGTGTGGGTATCCCACAGATTCCAGTAGGGGCAGTGTCCAGTGTGGGTATCCCACAGATTCCAGTAGGTGGCAGTGTCCAGTGTAGGTATCCCATAGATTCCAGTAGGTGGCAGTGTCCAACGTGGGTATCCCACAGATTCCAGTAGGGGCAGTGTCCAGTGTGGGTATCCCATAGTTTCCAGTAGGGGCAGTGTCCAGTGTGGGTATCCCACAGATTCCAGTAGGGGCAGTGTCCAGTGTGGGTATCCCACAGATTCCAGTAGGTGGCAGTGTCCAGTGTAGGTATCCCATAGATTCCAGTAGGTGGCAGTGTCCAGTGTAGGTATCCCATAGATTCCAGTAGGGGCAGTGTCCAGTGTGGGTATCCCACAGATTCCAGTAGGGGCAGTGTCCAGTGTGGGTATCCCACAGATTCCAGTAGGTGGCAGTGTCCAGTGTAGGTATCCCACAGATTCCAGTAGGGGCAGTGTCCAATGTGGGTATCCCACAGATTCCAGTAGGGGCAGTGTCCAGTGTGGGTATCCCACAGATTCCAGTAGGGGCAGTGTCCAGTGTGGGTATCCCACAGATTCCAGTAGGGGCAGTGTCCAGTGTGGGTATCCCATAGATTCCAGTAGGGGCAGTGTCCAATGTGGGTATCCCACAGATTCCAGTAGGGGCAGTGTCCAATGTGGGTATCCCACAGATTCCAGTAGGGGCAGTGTCCAGTGTGGGTATCCCACAGATTCCAGTAGGGGCAGTGTCCAGTGTGGGTATCCCACAGATTCCAGTAGGGGCAGTGTCCAGTGTGGGTATCCCATAGATTCCAGTAGGGGCAGTGTCCAATGTGGGTATCCCACAGATTCCAGTAGGGGCAGTGTCCAATGTGGGTATCCCATAGATTCCAGTCGGGGCAGTGTCGAGGATGGGTATCTCATAAATTCCAGTAGGTGACAGTGTCCAGTGTGGGTATCCCATAGATTCCAGTAGGTGGCAGTGTCCAGTGTGGGTATCCCATAGATTCCAGTAGGGGCAGTGTCCAGTGTGGGTATCCCACAGATTCCAGTAGGGGCAGTGTCCAGTGTGGGTATCCCACAGATTCCAGTAGGAGCAGTGTCCAATGTGGGTAACCCACAGATTCCAGTAGGTGGCAGTGTCCAGTGTGGGTATCCCATAGATTCCAGTAGGGGCAGTGTCCAATGTGGGTATCCCACAGATTCCAGTAGGGGCAGTGTCCAGTGTGGGTATCCCACAGATTCCAGTAGGTGGCAGTGTCCAATGTAGGTATCCCATAGATTCCAGTAGGGGCAGTGTCCAGTGTGGGTATCCCACAGATTCCAGTAGGGGCAGTGTCCAGTGTGGGTATCCCACAGATTCCAGTAGGTGGCAGTGTCCAATGTGGATATCCCACAGATTCCAGTAGGTGTCAGCGTCCAGTGTGGGTATCCCACAGATTCCAGTAGGGGCAGTGTCCAGTGTGGGTATCCCACAGATTCCAGTAGGTGGCAGTGTCCAATGTGGATATCCCACAGATTCCAGTAGGGGCAGTGTCCAGTGTGGGTATCCCATAGATTCCAGTAGGGGCAGTGTCCAGTGTGGGTATCCCACAGATTCCAGTAGGGGCAGTGTCCAGTGTGGGTATCCCACAGATTCCAGTAGGGGCAGTGTCCAGTGTGGGTATCCCACAGATTCCAGTAGGAGCAGTGTCCAATGTGGGTAACCCACAGATTCCAGTAGGTGGCAGTGTCCAGTGTGGGTATCCCATAAATTCCAGTAGGGGCAGTGTCCAGTGTGGGTATCCCACAGATTCCAGTAGGTGGCAGTGCCCAAAGTGGGTATCCCACAGATTCCAGTAGGTGGCAGTGTCCAATGTGGGTAACCCACAGATTCCAGTAGGTGGCAGTGTCCAGTGTGGGTATCCCACAGATTCCAGTAGGTGGCAGTGCCCAAAGTGGGTATCCCACAGATTCCAGTAGGGGCAGTGTCCAGTGTGCGTGTCCCACAGATTCCAGTATTGATCAAAGAAACTATTATGGCATTGGAAAGGGATGACGTAGTTGGACGGTCAAAGACAGAATCTATTTGGTTAGAATTAAGGAACAATAGAGGAGCTATTACACGACTGGGTGTATAACATAGGCCACCAAATGGTGGGAAGGAGATAGAGGAGCAAATTTGCAGGCAAATTACAGAACGATGCAAGAACTATAGAGTAGTGATAATGGGGGACTTCAATTTTCCCACTGTAGACTGGGACAGTAAGAGTGGAAAGAGCAAAGGGGTAGAAATTCCTGAAATGTGTACAGTAGAACTTTCTGAAACAGTGTGTTTCCAGCCCAATGAGGAAGGAAGCAGTGCTGGATCTAGTTCTGGGGAATGAAGTGGGAAATGTTTCAATGGGGGAGGCATTTGGGGAACAGTGATCATAATATCATTAGGCTTAGAATAGTTATGGAAAAGAACAAGGAACAATCAAGCGTAAAAATACTTAACTGGAGAAAGGTAATTTCAGTGAGTTAAAAAGGGATCTTGCCCTGGTGGATTGGAATCATAAATTGGTGGGCAAAACAGTAATTAAACAATGGGAGGCCTTCGAGGAAGAGTTGGTTCAGGTACAGAGTACACATGTTCCGATGAGGGGGAAAGGAAAGGCATCCAAAGCTAGAGCTCCCTGGATGACTAAAGATATAGAGATTAAAATGAAACAGAAAAAGGAGACTTATGATGAATGTAATATTCATAATATAGTAGAGAACCAGGCTGAGTACAGAAAGTACAGAAGAGATCTAAAATAAGAGGGGCAAAGAGAGAGTATGAGAATAGATTAGCAGCTAACATAAAAGGGAACCCTAAAGTCTTTTATAAACATATAAATAGTAAAAGGGTAGTCAAAGGAAGGGTGGGGCCGATTAGGGACAAAAAAGGAGATTTTCTTGTGGAGGCAGAGGTCATGGCTGAGGCACTAAATGAATACTTCACATCTGTCGTCACTAGAGAAGAGGATGCTGCCAATGTAGCAGTAAAGGAGGAGGTGATATTGATATTGGATCAGATAAAAATAGATAAAGAGGAGGTACTTAAAAGATTTGCAGTTATCAAAGTAGAAAAGTCACCCGGCCCAGATGGGATGCATCCTAGGTTACTGAGGGAAGTAAGGGTGGAAATTGCAGAGGCTCTGGCACAATTTTCCAATCCTCCTTATATATGGGGATGGTGCTGGAGGACTGGAGGATTGCAAATGTTACACCCCTGTTCAAAAAAGGGAGAGGGATAAACCCGGCAATTACAGGCCAGTCAGCCTAACGTCGGTGGTGGGGAAACTTTTAGAGACAATAATCCAAGTCAACATTAACTGGCACTTGGAAAAGTATGGGATAATAAGAAAGTCAGCAGGATTTGTTAAAGGAAAATCGTGTTTGACTAACTTGATTGAGTTCTTTGATGAAGTAATGGAGAGGGTTGATGAGGGTAGTGCAGTCGATGTGTATATGGTCTTTCAAAAGGCATTTGATAAAGTACCACATAATAGACTTGTTAGCAAAATTAAAGCCCATGGGATTAAAGGGACAGTGGCAGTGTGGATACAAAATTGGCTAAGGGACAGAAAGCAGAGAGTAGTGGTGAATGGTTGATTTTCAAACTGGAGGGAAGTATCGTGGTGTTCCCCAGGGGCCAGTATTAGGACCATTGCTCTTTTTGATATATATTAATGACATGGACTTGGGTATACAGGGTATAATTTCAAAGTTTGCAGATGACATGAAATTCAGAAATGTAGTAAACGATGTGGAGGATAGTAACAGACTTCAGGAGGACATGGACAGACTGGTGAAATGGGCAGACATAGCAGAGAAGTGCGAAGTGATGCATTTTGGTAGGAAGAATGAGGAGAGGCAATATAAACTAAATGGTCCAATTTTAAAGGGGGTGCAGAAACAGAGAGACCTGGGGGGTATATGCACAAATCTTTGAAGGTGGCAGGACAAATTGAGAAGACTTTTAAAAGGCATATGGGATCCTGGGCTTCAACAGAGGCATAGAGTACAAAAGCAAGGAAGTTATGCTAAACCTTTATAAAACACTGGTTAGGCCTGAACTGGAGTATTGTGTTCAATTCTGGGCACCACACTTTAGAAAGGATGTGAAGGCCTTAGAGAAGATGCAGAAGAGATTTACTAGAATGGTACCAGGGATGAGGGACTTCAGTTATGTGGAGAGACTGGAGAAGCTGGGGTTGTTCTCCTTAAAACAGAGAAGGTAAAGGGGAGATTTGATAGAGGTGTTCAAAATCATGAACGGTTTTGACAAAGTAGATAACAAGAAACTATTTCCAGTAGCAGAAGGGTCGGTAACCAGAGGACACAGATTTAAGGTGATTGGCAAAAGAGCCATAGGTGACAAGAGGAAACATTTTTTTACTCAGAGAGTTGTAATGATCTGGAATGCACTGCCTGAAAGGGCGGTGGAAGCAGATTCAACAGTAACTTTCAAAAGGGAATTAGACAAATACTTGAAGGAAAAAAATGTACAGGGCTATGGGGAAAGACCAGGGGATTGGGTCTAATTGGATAGCTCTTTCAAAGAGCCACATGATGGGCCAAATGGCCTCCTCCTGAGCTATACTTACTATGATACTATGGTAAGAGTATTAAGGGTTAAGGAACCAAGGTAGCTAGATTGAGTGAACATACAGATCAGCCATGATCTACTTGAATGGCGGAACAGGCTCGAGGGGCTGAATGGCCTGTGTTCCAATGTTCCAGGGTGAGTCTTCCCCAGTAGGAGGCAGAGACCAGGGTGGGTACTCCACACAGTCCGGGAGGTGGCGGTGTTCAGAGTGAGTTTCCCAAAGACTCCAGTAAGTGGCAGTGACCAGGGTGAGTATCCCACAGATTCTGGTAGGTGGCGGTGTCCATAGAATCAGAGAAATTTATGGCACAGAAGGAGGCTGTTAGCGTAAAATTTGGGCTGTTGGGTTAAAGGCAAAGATGAAATGACTATTGTGTGCATGGCGGCGGTCATTACCCTAAAACCACACTGAAATGCGCTTTGTGCAGACCAGACTAACCTTAATTAAAAGCTTAAACATAACACTTGACTACTAATAAAATGGACACTACTAAACAAAATGGATTCTGTGACTGTGGGAAAGACAGTTAAAAGTGCTGAGTTTGTATATTCCAAAACTGACTTACAGTCTGGGAATACAAAAGACATTTCACAACGAGCTGATAAAAACTACAGAACCAGACTGAATAGACAAAGACCATACTGTCTTAAGGTGATAACAGTTGTTTTAATATGATTGGAGGCCCGCGGTTGCTGTGCGGGCTTAATTGGTTAATGTATACACTAATAAAGACTAATGATGTAATCGCTACTGAAAATCTGTATTTCAAAGGTTTAAAAAAGCATGACAACCATTTTGAAGTTGAGGAGGTAGTTGCGCACGCTGCGGAGCGTCCAGTTCTTCTCCCAAAGTACTTTGTCCAATAAACTGCATGTTGAGTCTTTAAGTCTGACTCCGAGTGGTGATTTTCCCACAACAAATTGGCGTAGTCGGCAGGATCTCACTACTGGTGAGTTGATCGGTTGGCCTCGATCAGCGAACTGGAGTAGAGATTATTGAACTGTGGGAGTCAGACTGAGCCAACAGTGCAGTTAAAAACGGGGGGTAAGTTAAGAGAATTTATGGGATTGTTGGGTATAAACAGGAACTGGTTGCTTGTGCTGATCCGGTATCAAACTCTGTAGTGGCGATCAAACGCAGAGATTAGAGCATAAGTTAAAGCATAAGTTAATTTACGATGTGTACTATCTGATCACCTGAACCTGGAGCCGAACTCCACGCGAGGAAGCACATTACCAAACTGGTAATTGTGGCCGTGAGTATATAGTTGCAACTGAAAGTAAAATCTGGAGTGGAGTTCGGGCTGGGAGTTAGAAAGTTTCAGAGTGTTGGGAAAGAAAAGAAAATCCGGTGATTCCGGTATAGACCGGGGATTATGGCTGGACGTACGCCAGCACTACCGACAGAGTCGGTGATTACGGAGGACCGGCAGAGTCCGGTACCGGGACACGAAAGTAGACAGAAAAGAAAATCCGGTGAAAGGCCGGGACCCGAAAGATAGATATAGCGAGAGGCTGAATAGACAGCAAGAGACTGAATAGACAGAAAAGAAAATCCGGTGAGAGACCGGGACCCGAAAGTGAAAGTTGAGAGAAAAGAAAATCAGATGAGAGGCCGGGACCCGAAAGATATAGCGAGATCAGAGCACGACAGGTGAAAATGACAAGTGAACAACCTAGATGGGGACCTGCGGGTTCCCTTATTGAGAAGTATATGACAGATAGACACTCGTTGATTAAGCAGATGCAAAAGGATGGCTGGGATATTTCTCAGACCTTAGAACAACAGAGAAAGTGGATAGATGGGGAAAAGAAGGATAGAACAAAAAAAAGGCAGGAGTATTACTAGTCCACCAACTAGCTGGACTAATAGGACAAGTAGGCACCTCCACTAGAAAATGGAGCGAAGATAAGGATAAAATTAGGGAATTAGAAACTAGGATAAGGGAATTAGAAAAAAAGAAAGCATATGTTTAAAAGACAGAGACCCGGAAAAGAAAGGGTGTACTGTCTCTTTCAAAAGCCTGTCCTGATTGTGAGTGTTTTTTTTCGGTGTTGTGGGCCACGCCCCCTTCTTACTGCGTCTTACGTATTTCTTCTTTTGTGTAATGTATCTGTTTTTGTCTTGTGTTTAATTCTGAGATTGCTGAATTAAAATTGGAGTTATTGAGGCTAAGTGACCGATTAAATTCTGATTCTTATAAAATGTGAACATGTCAAATTCCAGACATGGAATCTTCTAAAAATTGGCATTTTGAATTTTTATCTTGTGATTGGCTGTGGTTAAAAAAAGGTTAAAAAAAATAACGGGACAGATATAAAAAAAAAGCTATCTGGTATCACCGTGATCGGAAACGTTGGAAAGCTGGAACAGCTCGGAGAGTTGGTCACAATCAAACCCACTAAAAGTATGTAAAAAAAATGAATTGGAAAGCTATAGTTGTGTATGACGAGCAAATTATAAAACTTACGCCCAACTGTGTATGATGAGCAAATTATAAAACTTACGAAGACTAACTATAAACAAAAATGTACGATGGGAGATGTTGTTTCCCGGTATGAATTTTTAAAAAAAAGAATTTATGTGAAAATTACGTTGACGTATGCTTAGAAAAGTCTAACCTTCCCAAGGACACCGATATCTGTTTCCAATTCACCAAGACAAAATGAGGTTTTAATTGTAAAGAAAGATAAAGTGCAGATTTAAAGAATTACAAGTTACAATTGCAGGATGATCTCCAGTTATAAATTAAACTGATCTTCGAAGCATTTTGTGCTATTGTGATTGATTAAACACGATGATTAAAATAAATCTCAAAAGATAGTGTGAAAAAGATAAAGTGAAAGCAATCCACAAATGTGAGAAGTGAAAAAAAAAATTCAGTCAAAGCTGTGTGAAGTTAATGTTAAACCCTTCCATCCCAAAAAGCCAGACTGTCATGCCAAGCAGTTCAAACAGATAGAAATGACCCAGTCGGTTGAGAACTGTCTGAGGCTTGCCCAGAATGAGGTAACAATTGGTATAGGTTATATTATTAAAGTTGACCCAACTACTCGGAAATGCCAAAGGCACCCAGACAATGCTACAGTGAAAAAAAATTGATAAGAAAGCATAGGTTAGACAATTGGAAGTCCATTACTTGAGCTATGTACTGACACAGGGTACTAAACGCCTATCAGTTTTACCCCGCCACAGTATGATAAGGAAGTTCGGGGGCTATTCACGAATAATAGATACAATACAAATCTGACCAACGAGGGGAGACCTTCCCTGACAAATTATATAACTCGCGTTGAGAATGCTAAGAAAATTCAACAATTATATCAACACCCCCTAACTCAAGTGTTAAAACAAAGCGAGATATGGAATGCAGGTGGACATCGTAAAAGAGATAGACAAATATGGAGACCTAAAGGTCTGTGATAAGTCATTGATTTGGACATCTTGAAAACACGGGGATTAGGACTTGGAGTTGGGAATTCCAGTCTACAGTCCTACGTACATCTGTATGTGGGAGGGCCATTTGGCCCATCATGTCTGTGCCAGCCGAAAAAGAGCTTTCCAGCACTTGGTTCATAGCCATGTAGGTTACGGCACTTCAAGTGCATATCCAAGTACTCTTTAAATGAGTTGAGGGTTTCTGCCTCTATCACCCTTCTAACAATTACTTTGAATCTATGTCCCCTGGTTATTGACCCCTCTGCTAAGGGAAATAGATCCATCCTATCCACACTATCTAGTCCCCTCATAATTTTATATACCTCAATTAAATCTCCCCTCAGCCTCCTTTGTTCCAAAGAAAACAACCCCAGCTTATCGAAACTTTCACTAAAGCTAAAATTCTCCAGTCCTGGCAACATCCTTGTTAATCTCCTCTGTACCCTTTCCAGTGCAATCACATCTTTCCTGTAATGTGATGACCAGAACAGTACGCAGCACTCAAACTGGTGTTTTGTACAGTTCTAGCATAACCTCCCTGTTCTTATATTCTATGTCTTGGCTAATAAAGGAATGTATCTCATATGCCTTTTTAACCACCTTATCCACCTGTCCTGCTACCTTCAGGGATCTGTGGACATGCACTCCAAGGTCCCTCTGTTCCTCTACACCTCTCAGTATCCTGTATTGTGTATTCCCTTGCCTTGTTTGCCCTCCCCAAATGCATTACCTCACACTTCTCCAGATTGAATTCCATTTGCCACTTTTCTGCCCTCCTGACCAGTCCATTGATATCTTCCTGCAGTCTACAGCTCTCCTCCTCACGATCAACCACAAGGCCAATTTTTGTATCATCTGCAAACTTCTTAATCCTGCCCCCTACATTTTAAGTCTAAATCATTAATATATACCACAAAAAGCAAGGGACCTAGTACTGAGCCCTGCAGAACCCCACTGGAATCAGCCTTCCAGTCACAAAAACATCTGTCAACCATTACCCTTTGCTTCTTGCCACTGAGCCAATTTTTGGATCCAACTTGCCACTTTCCCTTGGATCCCATGGGCTTTTACCTTTTTGACCAGTCTGCCATGTGGGGCCTTGTCAAAAGCCTTGCTAAAATCCATGTAGATTACATCAAAAGCACTACCCTCATCGACCCCCCTTGTTACCTCCTCAAAAAATTCAATCAAGTTAGTTGGACATGCCGTTCCCTTAACAAATCTATGCCGACTGTCCATGATGACACTGTGCCTTTCGAAATGTCCAGGGTGAGTATTCCACAGATTCTGGTAGGGGGCAGTTCCAGGGTGAGTATCTCACTGATTCCGGAAGGTGACGGTGTCCAGGGTGAGTATCTCACTGATTCCGGAAGGTGACGGTGTCCAGGGTGAGTATCTCACACAGTCCGGTCGGTGGCGGTGTCCAGGGTGAGTATCTCTCACAGTCCGGTAGAGGGCAGTGTCCAGGGTGAGTATCTCACACAGTCCGGTAGGTGACGGTGTCCAGGGTGAGTATCTCTCACAGTCGGTAGAGGGCAGTGTCCAGGGTGAGTATCTCTCACAGTCCGGTAGAGGGCAGTGTCCAGGGTGAGTATCTCTCACAGTCCGGTAGGTGACGGTGTCCAGGGTGAGTATCTCACACAGTCCGGTAAGTGACGGTGTCCAGGGTGAGTATCTCACACAGTCCGGTAGGTGACGGTGTCCAGGGTGAGTATCTCACACAGTCCGGTAGGTGACGGTGTCCAGGGTGAGTATCTCACACAGTCCAGTAAGTGACGGTGTCCAGGGTGAGTATCTCACACAGTCCGGTAGGTGACGGTGTCCAGGGTGAGTATCTCTGACAGTCCGGTAGAGGGCGGTGTCCAGGGTGAGTATCTCACACAGTCCAGTAAGTGACGGTGTCCAGGGTGAGTATCTCACACAGTCCGGTAAGTGACGGTGTCCAGGGTGAGTATCTCTGACAGTCCGGGAGGTGACGGTGTCCAGGGTGAGTATCTCACACAGTCCGGTAGGTGACGGTGTCCAGGGTGAGTATCTCACACAGTCCGGTAGGTGACGGTGTCCAGGGTGAGTATCTCACACAGTCCAGTAAGTGACGGTGTCCAGGGTGAGTATCTCACACAGTCCAGTAAGTGACGGTGTCCAAGGTGAGTATCTCACACAGTCCAGTAAGTGACGGTGTCCAGGGTGAGTATCTCACACAGTCCGGTAGGTGACGGTGTCCAGGGTGAGTATCTCACACAGTCCGGCAGAGGGCGGTGTCCAGGGTGAGTATCTCTCACAGTCCGGTTGGTGACGGTGTCCAGGGTGAGTATCTCACACAGTCCGGTTGGTGACGGTGTCCAGGGTGAGTATCTCACACAGTCCGGTAGGTGACGGTGTCCAGGGTGAGTATCTCACACAGTCCGGTAGGTGGCGGTGTCCAGGGTGAGTATCTCTCACAGTCCGGTTGGTGACGGTGTCCAGGGTGAGTATCTCACACAGTCCGGTTGGTGACGGTGTCCAGGGTGAGTATCTCACACAGTCCGGTAGGTGACGGTGTCCAGGGTGAGTATCTCACACAGTCCGGTTGGTGACGGTGTCCAGGGTGAGTATCTCACACAGTCCGGTTGGTGACGGTGTCCAGGGTGAGTATCTCACACAGTCCGGTAGGTGACGGTGTCCAGGGTGAGTATCTCACACAGTCCGGTTGGTGACGGTGTCCAGGGTGAGTATCTCACACAGTCCGGTAGGTGACGGTGTCCAGGGTGAGTATCTCACACAGTCCGGTAGGTGGCGGTGTCCAGAGTGAGTATCTCTCACAGTCCGGTTGGTGACGGTGTCCAGGGTGAGTATCTCTCACAGTCCGGTAAGTGACGGTGTCCAGGGTGAGTATCTCACACAGTCCGGTAGGTGACGGTGTCCAGGGTGAGTATCTCACACAGTCCGGCAGAGGGCGGTGTCCAGGGTGAGTATCTCTCACAGTCCGGTTGGTGACGGTGTCCAGGGTGAGTATCTCACACAGTCCGGTTGGTGACGGTGTCCAGGGTGAGTATCTCACACAGTCCGGTAAGTGACGGTGTCCAGGGTGAGTATCTCTCACAGTCGGTAGAGGGCGGTGTCCAGGGTGAGTATCTCACACAGTCGGTCGAGGGCGGTGTCCAGGGTGAGTATCTCACACAGTCCGGTAGGTGTCGGTGTCCAGGGTGAGTATCTCTCACAGTCGGTAGAGGGCGGTGTCCAGGGTGAGTATCTCACACAGTCGGTCGAGGGCGGTGTCCAGGGTGAGTATCTCACACAGTCCGGTAGGTGACGGTGTCCAGGGTGAGTATCTCACACAGTCCGGGAGGTGGCGGTGTCTAGGGTGAGTATCTCACACAGTCCGGTCGGTGTCGGTGTCCAGGGTGAGTATCTCACACAGTCCGGTCGGTGTCGGTGTCCAGGGTGTGTATCTCACACAGTCCGGTAGGTGACGGTGTCCAGGGTGAGTATCTCTCACAGTCCGGTAGGTGACGGTGTCCAGGGTGAGTATCTCACACAGTCCGGTCGAGGGCGGTGTCCAGGGTGAGTATCTCTCACAGTCGGTAGGTGTCGGTGTCCAGGGTGAGTATCTCACACAGTCCGGTAGGTGGTGGTGTCCAGGGTGAGTATCTCACACAGTCCGGTAGGTGACGGTGTCCTGGGTGAGTATCTCACACAGTCGGAAGAGGGAGGTGTCCAGGGTGAGTATCTCACACAGTCCGGTAGGTGACGGTGTCCAGGGTGAGTATCTCACACAGTCGGTAGAGGGAGGTGTCCAGGGTGAGTATCTCACACAGTCGGTAGGTGACGGTGTCCAGGGTGAGTATCTCACACAGTCCGGTCGAGGGCGGTGTCCAGGGTGAGTATCTCTCACAGTCGGTAGGTGACGGTGTCCAGGGTGAGTATCTCACACAGTCCGGTCGGTGGTGGTGTCCAGGGTGAGTATCTCACACAGTCCGGTAGGTGGTGGTGTCCAGGGTGAGTATCTCACACAGTCGGTAAGTGTCGGTGTCCAGGGTGAGTATCTCACACAGTCGGTAGAGGGCGGTGTCCAGGGTGAGTATCTCTCACAGTCGGTAGAGGGCGGTGTCCAGGGTGAGTATCTCTCACAGTCGGTAGAGGGCGGTGTCCAGGGTGAATATCTCACACAGTCGGTAGAGGGCGGTGTCCAGGGTGAATATCTCACACAGTCGGTAGGTGACGGTGTCCAGGGTGAGTATCTCACACAGTCCGGTCAGTGTCGGTGTCCAGGGTGAGTATCTCACACAGTCCGGTAGGTGGTGGTGTCCAGGGTGAGTATCTCACACAGTCGGTAGGTGACGGTGTCCAGGGTGAGTATCTCACACAGTCCGGTCAGTGTCGGTGTCCAGGGTGAGTATCTCACACAGTCCGGTAGGTGGTGGTGTCCAGGGTGAGTATCTCACACAGTCCGGTAGTTGACGGTGTCCAGGGTGAGTATCTCACACAGTCGGTAGGTGACGGTGTCCAGGGTGAGTATCTCACACAGTCCGGTCAGTGTCGGTGTCCAGGGTGAGTATCTCACACAGTCCGGTAGGTGGTGGTGTCCAGAGTGAGTATCTCACACAGTCCGGTAGGTGACGGTGTCCAGGGTGAGTATCTCACACAGTCGGTAGGTGACGGTGTCCAGGGTGAGTATCTCACACAGTCGGTAGGTGACGGTGTCCAGGGTGAGTATCTCAGAGTCCGGTAAGTGTCGGTGTCCAGGGTGAGTATCTCACACAGTCGGTAGGTGACGGTGTCCAGGGTGAGTATCTCAGAGTCCGGTAGGTGACGGTGTCCAGGGTGAGTATCTCACACAGTCGGTAGGTGGTGGTGTCCAGGGTGAGTATCTCACACAGTCCGGTCGGTGGCGGTGTCCAGGGTGAGTATCTCACACAGTCGGTAGGTGGTGGTGTCCAGGGTGAGTATCTCACACAGTCGGTAGGTGACGGTGTCCAGGGTGAGTATCTCACACAGTCCGGTAAGTGTCGGTGTCCAGGGTGAGTATCTCACACAGTCCGGTAGGTGACGGTGTCCAGGGTGAGTATCTCACACAGTCCGGTCGAGGGCGGTGTCCAGGGTGAGTATCTCACACAGTCCGGTAGGTGACGGTGTCCAGGGTGAGTATCTCACACAGTCCGGTAGGTGACGGTGTCCAGGGTGAGTATCTCACACAGTCCGGTAAGTGACGGTGTCCAGGGTGAGTATCTCACACAGTCGGTAGAGGGCAGTGTCCAGGGTGAGTATCTCACACAGTCGGTAGGTGTCGGTGTCCAGTGTGAATATCTCACACAGTCGGTAGAGGGCGGTGTCCAGGGTGAGTATCTCTCACAGTCCGGTCGGTGACGGTGTCCAGGGTGAGTATCTCACACAGTCCGGTTGGTGACGGTGTCCAGGGTGAGTATCTCACACAGTCCGGTAGGTGACGGTGTCCAGGGTGAGTATCTCAGACAGTCCGGTAGGTGACGGTGTCCAGGGTGAGTATCTCACACAGTCCGGTAGGTGACGGTGTCCAGGGTGAGTATCTCACACAGTCCGGTTGGTGACGGTGTCCAGGGTGAGTATCTCACACAGTCCGGTAGGTGACGGTGTCCAGGGTGAGTATCTCAGACAGTCCGGTAGGTGGCGGTGTCCAGGGTGAGTATCTCACACAGTCCGGTAGGTGTCGGTGTCCAGGGTGAGTATCTCACACAGTCCGGTAGGTGACGGTGTCCAGGGTGAGTATCTCACACAGTCCGGTCGGTGTCGGTGTCCAGGGTGAGTATCTCACACAGTCGGTCGAGGGCGGTGTCCAGGGTGAGTATCTCACACAGTCGGTCGAGGGCGGTGTCCAGGGTGAGTATCTCACACAGTCCGGTAGGTGACGGTGTCCAGGTTGAGTATCTCACACAGTCCGGTAGGTGACGGTGTCCAGAGTGAGTATCTCACACAGTCGGTAGGTGGTGGTGTCCAGGGTGAGTATCTCACACAGTCGGTCGAGGGCGGTGTCCAGGGTGAGTATCTCACACAGTCCGGTAGGTGACGGTGTCCAGGGTGAGTATCTCACACAGTCGGTCGAGGGCGGTGTCCAGGGTGAGTATCTCACACAGTCCGGTAGGTGACGGTGTCCAGAGTGAGTATCTCACACAGTCGGTAGGTGGTGGTGTCCAGAGTGAGTATCTCACACAGTCCGGTAAGTGACGGTGTCCAGGGTGAGTATCTCACACAGTCGGTAGGTGACGGTGTCCAGGGTGATTATCTCACACAGTCCGGTAAGTGACGGTGTCCAGGGTGAGTATCTCACACAGTCGGTAGAGGGCAGTGTCCAGGGTGAGTATCTCACACAGTCGGTAGGTGTCGGTGTCCAGTGTGAATATCTCACACAGTCGGTAGAGGGCGGTGTCCAGGGTGAGTATCTCACACAGTCCGGTTGGTGACGGTGTCCAGGGTGAGTATCTCACACAGTCCGGTAAGTGACGGTGTCCAGGGTGAGTATCTCTCACAGTCCGGTCGGTGTCGGTGTCCAGGGTGAGTATCTCACACAGTCGGTAGAGGGCGGTGTCCAGAGTGAGTATCTCACACAGTCCGGTTGGTGACGGTGTCCAGGGTGAGTATCTCACACAGTCCGGTAGGTGACGGTGTCCAGGGTGAGTATCTCACACAGTCCGGTAAGTGACGGTGTCCAGGGTGAGTATCGCACACAGTCGGTAGAGGGCGGTGTCCAGGGTGAGTATCTCACACAGTCGGTAGGTGGTGGTGTCCAGGGTGAGTATCTCTCACAGTCCGGTCGGTGACGGTGTCCAGGGTGAGTATCTCACACAGTCCGGTCGGTGACGGTGTCCAGGGTGAGTATCTCACACAGTCCGGTAGGTGGCGGTGTCCAGGGTGAGTATCTCACACAGTCGGTCGAGGGAGGTGTCCAGGGTGAGTATCTCACACAGTCCGGTAGGTGGCGGTGTCCAGGGTGAGTATCTCACACAGTCCGGTAGGTGACGGTGTCCAGGGTGAGTATCTCACATAGTCCGGTAGGTGGCGGTGTCCAGGGTGAGTATCTCACACATTCGGTAGAGGGAGGTGTCCAGGGTGAGAATCTCACACAGTCCGGTAGGTGGCGGTGTCCAGGGTGAGTATCTCACACATTCGGATGAGGGAGGTGTCCAGGGTGAGTATCTCACACAGTCGGGAGAGGGAGGTGTCCAGGGTGAGTATCTCACACAGTCCGGTAGGTGGCGGTGTCCAGGGTGAGTATCTCACACATTCGGTAGAGGGAGGTGTCCAGGGTGAGAATCTCACACAGTCCGGTCGGTGGCGGTGTCCAGGGTGAGTATCTCACACAGTCCGGTCGGTGGCGGTGTCCAGGGTGAGTATCTCACACAGTCCGGTAGGTGACGGTGTCCAGGGTGAGTATCTCTCACAGTCGGTAGAGGGCGGTGTCCAGGGTGAGTATCTCACACAGTCGGTAGGTGACGGTGTCCAGGGTGAGTATCTCACACAGTCCGGTAGGTGACGGTGTCCAGGGTGAGTATCTCACACAGTCCGGTAGGTGGCGGTGTCCAGGGTGAGTATCTCACACAGTCCGGTAAGTGACGGTGTCCAGGGTGAGTATCTCACACAGTCCGGGAAGTGACGGTGTCCAGGGTGAGTATCTCACACAGTCCGGTAGGTGACGGTGTCCAGAGTGAGTATCTCACACAGTCCGGTAAGTGACGGTGTCCAGGGTGAGTATCTCACACAGTCCGGTAGGTGACGGTGTCCAGGGTGAGTATCTCACACAGTCCGGTAGGTGACGGTGTCCAGGGTGAGTATCTCACACAGTCCGGTAGAGGGCGGTGTCCAGGGTGAGTATCTCACACAGTCCGGTAAGTGACGGTGTCCAGGGTGAGTATCTCACACAGTCCGGTAGGTGACGGTGTCCAGGGTGAGTATCTCACACAGTCGGTCGGTGACGGTGTCCAGGGTGAGTATCTCACACAGTCCGGTAAGTGACGGTGTCCAGAGTGAGTATCTCACACAGTCCGGTAGGTGACGGTGTCCAGGGTGAGTATCTCACACAGTCGGTAGGTGACGGTGTCCAGGGTGAGTATCTCACACAGTCGGTAGAGGGCGGTGTCCAGGGTGAGTATCTCACACAGTCGGTAGGTGACGGTGTCCAGGGTGAGTATCTCACACAGTCCGGTAGAGGGCAGTGTCCAGGGTGAGTATCTCACACAGTCCGGTAAGTGACGGTGTCCAGGGTGAGTATCTCTCACAGTCCGGCAGAGGGCGGTGTCCAGGGTGAGTATCTGACACAGTCCGGTCGGTGACGGTGTCCAGGGTGAGTATCTCACACAGTCCGGTAGGTGGCGGTGTCCAGGGTGAGTATCTCACACAGTCCGGTAGGTGGCGGTGTCCAGGGTGAGTATCTCACACAGTCCGGTAGGTGACGGTGTCCAGGGTGAGTATCTCACACAGTCGGTAGAGGGTGGTGTCCAGGGTGAGTATCTCACACAGTCCGGTAGAGGGCGGTGTCCAGGGTGAGTGTCTCACACAGTCCGGTCGGTGACGGTGTCCAGGGTGAGTATCTCACACAGTCCGGTAGGTGGCGGTGTCCAGGGTGAGTATCTCACACAGTCGGTAGAGGGAGGTGTCCAGGGTGAGTATCTCACACAGTCCGGTAGGTGGCGGTGTCCAGGGTGAGTATCTCACACAGTCGGGAGAGGGAGGTGTCCAGGGTGAGTATCTCACACAGTCCGGTCGAGGGCGGTGTCCAGGGTGAGTATCTCACACAGTCCGGTAGGTGACGGTGTGCAGGGTGAGTATCTCACACAGTCCGGTAGGTGGCGGTGTCCAGGGTGAGTATCTCACACAGTCCGGTAGGTGACGGTGTCCAGGGTGAGTATCTCACACAGTCCGGTAGGTGGCGGTGTCCAGGGTGAGTATCTCTCACAGTCGGTAGAGGGCGGTGTCCAGGGTGAGTATCTCACACAGTCGGTCGAGGTCGGTGTCCAGGGTGAGTATCTGACACAGTCGGTCGAGGGCAGTGTCCAGGGTGAGTATCTCACACAGTCCTGTAGGTGACGGTGTCCAGGGTGAGTATCTCACACAGTCCGGTAGGTGGCGGTGTCCAGGGTGAGTATCTCACACAGTCCGGTAAGTGACGGTGTCCAGGGTGAGTATCTCACACAGTCCGGTAAGTGACGGTGTCCAGGGTGAGTATCTCACACAGTCCGGTCGGTGTCGGTGTCCAGGGTGAGTATCTCACACAGTCCGGTAGGTGACGGTGTCCAGGGTGAGTATCTCACACAGTCGGTAGAGGGCGGTGTCCAAGGTGAGTATCTCACACAGTCCGGTAGGTGACGGTGTCCAGGGTGAGTATCTCACACAGTCGGTAGAGGGCGGTGTCCAGGGTGAGTATCTCACACAGTCGGTAGAGGGCGGTGTCCAGGGTGAGTATCTCACACAGTCGGTAGGTGGTGGTGTCCAGAGTGAGTATCTCACACAGTCCGGTAAGTGACGGTGTCCAGGGTGAGTATCTCACACAGTCCGGTCGGTGACGGTGTCCAGGGTGAGTATCTCACACAGTCGGTAGGTGACGGTGTCCAGGGTGAGTATCTCACACAGTCCGGTAAGTGACGGTGTCCAGGGTGAGTATCTCACACAGTCGGTAGAGGGCGGTGTCCAGGGTGAGTATCTCACACAGTCCGGTAGGTGTCGGTGTCCAGTGTGAATACCTCACACAGTCGGTAGAGGGCGGTGTCCAGGGTGAGTATCTCTCACAGTCGGTAGGTGTCGGTGTCCAGTGTGAATATCTCACACAGTCGGTAGAGGGCGGTGTCCAGGGTGAGTATCTCACACAGTCCGGTTGGTGACGGTGTCCAGGGCGAGTATCTCACACAGTCCGGTCGGTGTCGGTGTCCAGGATGAGTATCTCACACAGTCCGGTTGGTGACGGTGTCCAAGGTGAGTATCTCACACAGTCCGGTAGGTGGCGGTGTCCAGGGTGAGTATCTCACACAGTCCGGTAGAGGGCGGTGTCCAGGGTGAGTATCTCACACAGTCCGGTCGGTGTCGGTGTCCAGGGTGAGTATCTCACACAGTCCGGTAGGTGGTGGTGTCCAGGGTGAGTATCTTAATAGTCCGGTAGAGGGCGGTGTCCAGGGTGAGTATCTCACACAGTCCGGTCGGTGGCGGTGTCCAGGGTGAGTATCTCACACAGTCCGGTCGGTGGCGGTGTCCAGGGTGAGTATCTCACACAGTCGGTAGAGGGAGGTGTCCAGGGTGAGTATCTCACACAGTCCGGTAGGTGGCGGTGTCCAGGGTGAGTATCTCACACAGTCCGGTAGGTGGCGGTGTCCAGGGTGAGTATCTCACACAGTCGGTAGGTGTCGGTGTCCAGGGTGAGTATCTCACACAGTCCGGTAGGTGGCGGTGTCCAGGGTGAGTATCTCACACAGTCGGTAGGTGTCGGTGTCCAGGGTGAGTATCTCACACAGTCCGGTTGGTGACGGTGTCCAGGGTGAGTATCTCACACAGTCCGGTAGGTGACGGTGTCCAGGGTGAGTATCTCACACAGTCCGGTAGGTGGCGGTGTCCAGGGTGAGTATCTCACACAGTCCGGTAGGTGACGGTGTCCAGGGTGAGTATCTCACACAGTCCGGTAGGTGACGGTGTCCAGGGTGAGTATCACTCACAGTCGGTAGAGGGCGGTGTCCAGGGTGAGTATCTCACACAGTCGGTAGAGGGCGGTGTCCAGGGTGAGTATCTCACACAGTCCGGTAGGTGTCGGTGTCCAGGGTGAGTATCTCACACAGTCGGTCGAGGGCGGTGTCCAGGGTGAGTATCTCACACAGTCGGTCGAGGGCGGTGTCCAGGGTGAGTATCTCACACAGTCCGGTAGGTGACGGTGTCCAGGGTGAGTATCTCACACAGTCCGGGAGGTGGCGGTGTCTAGGGTGAGTATCTCACACAGTCCGGTAAGTGACGGTGTCCAGGGTGAGTATCTCACACAGTCCGGTCGGTGACGGTGTCCAGGGTGAGTATCTCACACAGTCCGGTAGGTGACGGTGTCCAGAGTGAGTATCTCACACAGTCCGGTAGGTGACGGTGTCCAGGGTGAGTATCTCACACAGTCCGGGAGGTGACGGTGTCCAGGGTGAGTATCTCACACAGTCCGGTAAGTGACGGTGTCCAGAGTGAGTATCTCTCACAGTCCGGGAAGTGACGGTGTCCAGGGTGAGTATCTCACACAGTCGGTAGGTGTCGGTGTCCAGGGTGAGTATCTCACACAGTCCGGTTGATGACGGTGTCCAGGGTGAGTATCTCACACAGTCGGTAGAGGGCGGTGTCCAGGGTGAATATCTCTCACAGTCCGGTAGGTGGTGGTGTCCAGGGTGAGTATCTCACACAGTCCGGTAAGTGACGGTGTCCAGGGTGAGTATCTCACACAGTCCGGTAGGTGGTGGTGTCCAGGGTGAGTATCTCACACAGTCCGGTAGGTGGTGGTGTCCAGGGTGAGTATCTCACACAGTCCGGTAGGTGACGGTGTCCAGGGTGAGTATCTCACACAGTCCGGTAGGTGACGGTGTCCAGGGTGAGTATCTCACACAGTCCGGTAAGTGGCGGTGTCCAGGGTGAGTATCTCACACAGTCCGGTCGGTGACGGTGTCCAGGGTGAGTATTTCACACAGTCCGGTAAGTGGCGGTGTCCAGGGTGAGTATCTCACACAGTCCGGTCGGTGTCGGTGTCCAGGGTGAGTATCTCACACAGTCCGGTAAGTGACGGTGTCCAGGGTGAGTATCTCACACAGTCCGGTAGAGGACGGTGTCCAGGGTGAGTATCTCACACAGTCCGGTAGGTGACGGTGTCCAGGGTGAGTATCTCACACAGTCGGTAGGTGGTGGTGTCCAGGGTGAGTATCTCACACAGTCCGGTAGGTGACGGTGTCCAGGGTGAGTATCTCACACAGTCCGGTAGGTGGTGGTGTCCAGGGTGAGTATCTCACACAGTCCGGTAGGTGACGGTGTCCAGGGTGAGTATCTCACACAGTCGGTAGAGGGCGGTGTCCAGGGTGAGTATCTCACACAGTCCGGTAGGTGACGGTGTCCAGGGTGAGTATCGCACACAGTCGGTAGGTGACGGTGTCCAGGGTGAGTATCTCACACAGTCCGGTAAGTGACGGTGTCCAGGGTGGGTATCTCACACAGTCCGGTCGGTGTCGGTGTCCAGGGTGAGTATCTCACACAGTCCGGTAGGTGACGGTGTCCAGGGTGAGTATCTCACACAGTCGGTAGAGGGCGGTGTCCAGGGTGAGTATCTCACACAGTCGGTAGAGGGAGGTGTCCAGGGTGAGTATCTCACACAGTCCGGTAGGTGGCGGTGTCCAGGGTGAGTATCTCACACAGTCCGGTAGGTGGCGGTGTCCAGGGTGAGTATCTCACACAGTCGGTAGGTGTCGGTGTCCAGGGTGAGTATCTCACACAGTCCGGTAGGTGACGGTGTCCAGGGTGAGTATCTCACACAGTCCGGTAGGTGACGGTGTCCAGGGTGAGTATCTCACACAGTCCGGTAGGTGGCGGTGTCCAGGGTGAGTATCTCACACGGTCCGGTAGGTGACGGTGTCCAGGGTGAGTATCTCACACAGTCCGGTAGGTGACGGTGTCCAGGGTGATTATCACTCACAGTCGGTAGAGGGCGGTGTCCAGGGTGAGTATCTCACACAGTCCGGTAGGTGTCGGTGTCCAGGGTGAGTATCTCACACAGTCGGTAGAGGGCGGTGTCCAGGGTGAGTATCTCACACAGTCCGGTAGGTGTCGGTGTCCAGGGTGAGTATCTCACACAGTCGGTCGAGGGCGGTGTCCAGGGTGAGTATCTCACACATTCGGTCGAGGGCGGTGTCCAGGGTGAGTATCTCACACAGTCCGGTAGGTGACGGTGTCCAGGGTGAGTATCTCACACAGTCCGGGAGGTGGCGGTGTCTAGGGTGAGTATCTCACACAGTCCGGTAAGTGACGGTGTCCAGGGTGAGTATCTCACACAGTCCGGTAGGTGACGGTGTCCAGGGTGAGTATCTCACACAGTCCGGGAGGTGGCGGTGTCCAGGGTGAGTATTTCTCACAGTCGGTAGGTGTCGGTGTCCAGGGTGAGTATCTCACACAGTCGGTTGAGGGCGGTGTCCAGGGTGAGTATCTCACACAGTCCGGTAAGTGACGGTGTCCAGGGTGAGTATCTCACACAGTCCGGTAAGTGACGGTGTCCAGGGTGAGTATCTCACACAGTCGGTAGGTGTCGGTGTCCAGGGTGAGTATCTCACACAGTCGGTAGGTGTCGGTGTCCAGGGTGAGTATCTCACACAGTCCGGTAGGTGACGGTGTCCAGGGTGAGTATCTCACACAGTCGGTAGGTGTCGGTGTCCAGGGTGAGTATCTCACACAGTCGGTAGAGGGCGGTGTCCAGGGTGAGTATCTCCCACAGTCCGGTAGGTGACGGTGTCCAGGGTGAGTATCTCACACAGTCCGGTAGGTGGTGGTGTCCAGGGTGAGTATCTTAATAGTCCGGTAGAGGGCGGTGTCCAGGGTGAGTATCTCACACAGTCCGGTCGGTGGCGGTGTCCAGGGTGAGTATCTCACACAGTCCGGTCGGTGGCGGTGTCCAGGGTGAGTATCTCACACAGTCGGTAGAGGGAGGTGTCCAGGGTGAGTATCTCACACAGTCCGGTAGGTGGCGGTGTCCAGGGTGAGTATCTCACACAGTCCGGTAGGTGGCGGTGTCCAGGGTGAGTATCTCACACAGTCGGTAGGTGTCGGTGTCCAGGGTGAGTATCTCACACAGTCCGGTAGGTGGCGGTGTCCAGGGTGAGTATCTCACACAGTCGGTAGGTGTCGGTGTCCAGGGTGAGTATCTCACACAGTCCGGTTGGTGACGGTGTCCAGGGTGAGTATCTCACACAGTCCGGTAGGTGACGGTGTCCAGGGTGAGTATCTCACAGAGTCCGGTAGGTGGCGGTGTCCAGGGTGAGTATCTCACACAGTCCGGTAGGTGACGGTGTCCAGGGTGAGTATCTCACACAGTCCGGTAGGTGACGGTGTCCAGGGTGAGTATCACTCACAGTCGGTAGAGGGCGGTGTCCAGGGTGAGTATCTCACACAGTCGGTAGAGGGCGGTGTCCAGGGTGAGTATCTCACACAGTCCGGTAGGTGTCGGTGTCCAGGGTGAGTATCTCACACAGTCGGTCGAGGGCGGTGTCCAGGGTGAGTATCTCACACAGTCGGTCGAGGGCGGTGTCCAGGGTGAGTATCTCACACAGTCCGGTAGGTGACGGTGTCCAGGGTGAGTATCTCACACAGTCCGGAAGATGGCGGTGTCTAGGGTGAGTATCTCACACAGTCCGGTAAGTGACGGTGTCCAGGGTGAGTATCTCACACAGTCCGGTCGGTGACGGTGTCCAGGGTGAGTATCTCACACAGTCCGGTAGGTGACGGTGTCCAGAGTGAGTATCTCACACAGTCCGGTAGGTGACGGTGTCCAGGGTGAGTATCTCACACAGTCCGGGAGGTGACGGTGTCCAGGGTGAGTATCTCACACAGTCCGGTAAGTGACGGTGTCCAGAGTGAGTATCTCTCACAGTCCGGGAAGTGACGGTGTCCAGGGTGAGTATCTCACACAGTCGGTAGGTGTCGGTGTCCAGGGTGAGTATCTCACACAGTCCGGTTGATGACGGTGTCCAGGGTGAGTATCTCACACAGTCGGTAGAGGGCGGTGTCCAGGGTGAATATCTCTCACAGTCCGGTAGGTGGTGGTGTCCAGGGTGAGTATCTCACACAGTCCGGTAAGTGACGGTGTCCAGGGTGAGTATCTCACACAGTCCGGTAGGTGGTGGTGTCCAGGGTGAGTATCTCACACAGTCCGGTAGGTGGTGGTGTCCAGGGTGAGTATCTCACACAGTCCGGTAGGTGACGGTGTCCAGGGTGAGTATCTCACACAGTCCGGTAGGTGACGGTGTCCAGGGTGAGTATCTCACACAGTCCGGTAAGTGGCGGTGTCCAGGGTGAGTATCTCACACAGTCCGGTCGGTGGCGGTGTCCAGGGTGAGTATCTCACACAGTCCGGTCGGTGTCGGTGTCCAGGGTGAGTATCTCACACAGTCCGGTAAGTGACGGTGTCCAGGGTGAGTATCTCACACAGTCCGGTAGAGGACGGTGTCCAGGGTGAGTATCTCACACAGTCCGGTAGGTGACGGTGTCCAGGGTGAGTATCTCACACAGTCGGTAGGTGGTGGTGTCCAGGGTGAGTATCTCACACAGTCCGGTAGGTGACGGTGTCCAGGGTGAGTATCTCACACAGTCCGGTAGGTGGTGGTGTCCAGGGTGAGTATCTCACACAGTCCGGTAGGTGACGGTGTCCAGGGTGAGTATCTCACACAGTCGGTAGAGGGCGGTGTCCAGGGTGAGTATCTCACACAGTCCGGTAGGTGACGGTGTCCAGGGTGAGTATCTCACACAGTCGGTAGGTGACGGTGTCCAGGGTGAGTATCTCACACAGTCCGGTAAGTGACGGTGTCCAGGGTGGGTATCTCACACAGTCCGGTCGGTGTCGGTGTCCAGGGTGAGTATCTCACACAGTCCGGTAGGTGACGGTGTCCAGGGTGAGTATCTCACACAGTCGGTAGAGGGCGGTGTCCAGGGTGAGTATCTCACACAGTCGGTCGAGGGAGGTGTCCAGGGTGAGTATCTCACACAGTCCGGTAGGTGACGGTGTCCAGGGTGAGTATCTCACACAGTCCGGGAGGTGGCGGTGTCTAGGGTGAGTATCTCACACAGTCCGGTAAGTGACGGTGTCCAGGGTGAGTATCTCACACAGTCCGGTAGGTGACGGTGTCCAGGGTGAGTATCTCACACAGTCCGGGAGGTGGCGGTGTCCAGGGTGAGTATTTCTCACAGTCGGTAGGTGTCGGTGTCCAGGGTGAGTATCTCACACAGTCGGTTGAGGGCGGTGTCCAGGGTGAGTATCTCACACAGTCCGGTAAGTGACGGTGTCCAGGGTGAGTATCTCACACAGTCCGGTAAGTGACGGTGTCCAGGGTGAGTATCTCACACAGTCGGTAGGTGTCGGTGTCCAGGGTGAGTATCTCACACAGTCGGTAGGTGTCGGTGTCCAGGGTGAGTATCTCACACAGTCCGGTAGGTGACGGTGTCCAGGGTGAGTATCTCACACAGTCGGTAGGTGTCGGTGTCCAGGGTGAGTATCTCACACAGTCGGTAGAGGGCGGTGTCCAGGGTGAGTATCTCACACAGTCCGGTAGGTGACGGTGTCCAGGGTGAGTATCTCACACAGTCGGTCGGTGTCGGTGTCCAAGGTGAATATCTCACACAGTCGGTAGAGGGCGGTGTCCAGGGTGAGTATCTCACACAGTCCGGTAGAGGGCGGTGTCCAGGGTGAGTATCTCACACAGTCCGGTAGAGGGCGGTGTCCAGGGTGAGTATCTCTCACAGTCGGTAGGTGTCGGTGTCCAGGGTGAGTATCTCTCACAGTCGGTAGGTGACGGTGTCCAGGGTGAGTATCTCTCACAGTCCGGTAAGTGACGGTGTCCAGGGTGAGTATCTCTCACAGTCCGGTAGGTGTCGGTGTCCAGGGTGAGTATCTCGCACAGTCGGTAGAGGGCGGTGTCCAGGGTGAGTATCTCAGACAGTCCGGTAGGTGACGGTGTCCAGGGTGAGTATCTCTCACAGTCCGGTAGAGGGCGGTGTCCAGGGTGAGTATCTCTCACAGTCCGGTAGGTGACGGTGTCCAGGGTGAGTATCTCACACAGTCGGTAGAGGGCGGTGTCCAGGGTGAGTATCTCCCACAGTCCGGTAGGTGACGGTGTCCAGGGTGAGTATCTCACACAGTCGGTCGGTGTCGGTGTCCAAGGTGAATATCTCACACAGTCGGTAGAGGGCGGTGTCCAGGGTGAGTATCTCACACAGTCCGGTAGAGGGCGGTGTCCAGGGTGAGTATCTCACACAGTCCGGTAGAGGGCGGTGTCCAGGGTGAGTATCTCTCACAGTCGGTAGGTGTCGGTGTCCAGGGTGAGTATCTCTCACAGTCGGTAGGTGACGGTGTCCAGGGTGAGTATCTCTCACAGTCGGTAGAGGGCGGTGTCCAGGGTGAGTATCTCAGACAGTCCGGTAGGTGACGGTGTCCAGGGTGAGTATCTCTCACAGTCCGGTAGAGGGCGGTGTCCAGGGTGAGTATCTCTCACAGTCCGGTAGGTGACGGTGTCCAGGGTGAGTATCTCACACAGTCGGTAGAGGGCGGTGTCCAGGGTGAGTATCTCTCACAGTCCGGTGGAGGGCGGTGTCCAGGGTGAGTATCTCACACAGTCCGGTAGGTGACGGTGTCCAGGGTGAGTATCTCACACAGTCCGGTAGGTGGTGGTGTCCAGGGTGAGTATCTCAGACAGTCCGGTAAGTGACGGTGTCCAGGGTGAGTATCTCACACAGTCCGGTCGGTATCGGTGTCCAGGGTGAGTATCTCACACAGTCCGGTAGGTGACGGTGTCCAGGGTGAGTATCTCACACAGTCGGTAGAGGGCGGTGTCCAGGGTGAGTATCTCACACAGTCGGTAGAGGGCGGTGTCCAGGGTGAGTATCTCACACAGTCGGTAGGTGTCGGTGTCCAGGGTGAATATCTCACACAGTCGGTAGAGGGCGGTGTCCAGGGTGAGTATCTCACACAGTCGGTAGGTGTCGGTGTCCAGGGTGAATATCTCACACAGTCGGTAGAGGGCGGTGTCCAGGGTGAGTATCTCACACAGTCCTGTAAGTGACGGTGTCCAGGGTGAGTATCTCACACAGTCGGTAGAGGGCGGTGTCCAGGGTGAGTATCTCACACAGTCCGGTAGGTGGCGGTGTCCAGGGTGAGTATCTCTCACAGTCGGTAGGTGTCGGTGTCCAGGGTGAGTATCTCACACAGTCGGTAGAGGGCGGTGTCCAGGGTGAGTATCTCACACAGTCGGTAGGTGTCGGTGTCCAGGGTGAATATCTCACACAGTCGGTAGAGGGCGGTGTCCAGGGTGAGTATCTCACACAGTCCTGTAAGTGACGGTGTCCAGGGTGAGTATCTCACACAGTCCGTAGAGGGCGGTGTCCAGGGTGAGTATCTCACACAGTCCGGTAGGTGGCGGTGTCCAGGGTGAGTATCTCTCACAGTCGGTAGGTGTCGGTGTCCAGGGTGAGTATCTCACACAGTCGGTAGAGGGCGGTGTCCAGGGTGAGTATCTCACACAGTCCGGTCGGTGACGGTGTCCAGGGTGAGTATCTCACACAGTCCGGTAAGTGACGGTGTCCAGGGTGAGTATCTCACACAGTCCGGTAGAGGGCGGTGTCCAGGGTGAGTATCTCACACAGTCCGGTAGAGGGCGGTGTCCAGGGTGAGTATCTCTCACAGTCGGTAGGTGTCGGTGTCCAGGGTGAGTATCTCTCACAGTCGGTAGGTGACGGTGTCCAGGGTGAGTATCTCTCACAGTCCGGTAAGTGACGGTGTCCAGGGTGAGTATCTCTCACAGTCCGGTAGGTGTCGGTGTCCAGGGTGAGTATCTCGCACAGTCGGTAGAGGGCGGTGTCCAGGGTGAGTATCTCAGACAGTCCGGTAGGTGACGGTGTCCAGGGTGAGTATCTCTCACAGTCCGGTAGAGGGCGGTGTCCAGGGTGAGTATCTCTCACAGTCCGGTAGGTGACGGTGTCCAGGGTGAGTATCTCACACAGTCGGTAGAGGGCGGTGTCCAGGGTGAGTATCTCCCACAGTCCGGTAGGTGACGGTGTCCAGGGTGAGTATCTCACACAGTCGGTCGGTGTCGGTGTCCAAGGTGAATATCTCACACAGTCGGTAGAGGGCGGTGTCCAGGGTGAGTATCTCACACAGTCCGGTAGAGGGCGGTGTCCAGGGTGAGTATCTCACACAGTCCGGTAGAGGGCGGTGTCCAGGGTGAGTATCTCTCACAGTCGGTAGGTGTCGGTGTCCAGGGTGAGTATCTCTCACAGTCGGTAGGTGACGGTGTCCAGGGTGAGTATCTCTCACAGTCGGTAGAGGGCGGTGTCCAGGGTGAGTATCTCAGACAGTCCGGTAGGTGACGGTGTCCAGGGTGAGTATCTCTCACAGTCCGGTAGAGGGCGGTGTCCAGGGTGAGTATCTCTCACAGTCCGGTAGGTGACGGTGTCCAGGGTGAGTATCTCACACAGTCGGTAGAGGGCGGTGTCCAGGGTGAGTATCTCTCACAGTCCGGTGGAGGGCGGTGTCCAGGGTGAGTATCTCACACAGTCCGGTAGGTGACGGTGTCCAGGGTGAGTATCTCACACAGTCCGGTAGGTGGTGGTGTCCAGGGTGAGTATCTCACACAGTCCGGTAAGTGACGGTGTCCAGGGTGAGTATCTCACACAGTCCGGTCGGTATCGGTGTCCAGGGTGAGTATCTCACACAGTCCGGTAGGTGACGGTGTCCAGGGTGAGTATCTCACACAGTCGGTAGAGGGCGGTGTCCAGGGTGAGTATCTCACACAGTCGGTAGAGGGCGGTGTCCAGGGTGAGTATCTCACACAGTCGGTAGGTGTCGGTGTCCAGGGTGAATATCTCACACAGTCGGTAGAGGGCGGTGTCCAGGGTGAGTATCTCACACAGTCGGTAGGTGTCGGTGTCCAGGGTGAATATCTCACACAGTCGGTAGAGGGCGGTGTCCAGGGTGAGTATCTCACACAGTCCTGTAAGTGACGGTGTCCAGGGTGAGTATCTCACACAGTCGGTAGAGGGCGGTGTCCAGGGTGAGTATCTCACACAGTCCGGTAGGTGGCGGTGTCCAGGGTGAGTATCTCTCACAGTCGGTAGGTGTCGGTGTCCAGGGTGAATATCTCACACAGTCGGTAGAGGGCGGTGTCCAGGGTGAGTATCTCACACAGTCCTGTAAGTGACGGTGTCCAGGGTGAGTATCTCACACAGTCCGTAGAGGGCGGTGTCCAGGGTGAGTATCTCACACAGTCCGGTAGGTGGCGGTGTCCAGGGTGAGTATCTCTCACAGTCGGTTGGTGTCGGTGTCCAGGGTGAGTATCTCACACAGTCGGTAGAGGGCGGTGTCCAGGGTGAGTATCTCACACAGTCCGGTCGGTGACGGTGTCCAGGGTGAGTATCTCACACAGTCCGGTAAGTGACGGTGTCCAGGGTGAGTATCTCACACAGTCGGTAGGTGTCGGTGTCCAGGGTGAGTATCTCACACAGTCGGTAGGTGTCGGTGTCCAGGGTGAGTATCTCACACAGTCCGGTAGGTGACGGTGTCCAGGGTGAGTATCTCACACAGTCCGGTAGGTGTCGGTGTCCAAGGTGAATATCTCACACAGTCGGTAGAGGGCGGTGTCCAGGGTGAGTATCTCACACAGTCGGTAGAGGGCGGTGTCCAGGGTGAGTATCTCACACAGTCGGTAGAGGGCGGTGTCCAGGGTGAGTATCTCTCACAGTCGGTAGGTGTCGGTGTCCAGGGTGAGTATCTCTCACAGTCGGTAAGTGACGGTGTCCAGGGTGAGTATCTCACACAGTCCGGTAGGTGACGGTGTCCAGGGTGAGTATCTCACACAGTCCGGTAAGTGACGGTGTCCAGGGTGAGTATCTCACACAGTCCGGTAGGTGACGGTGTCCAGGGTGAGTATCTCACACAGTCCGGTAAGTGACGGTGTCCAGGGTGAGTATCTCACACAGTCCGGTAAGTGACGGTGTCCAGGGTGAGTATCTCACACAGTCCGGTAAGTGACGGTGTCCAGGGTGAGGATCTCACACAGTCCGGGAGGTGGCGGTGTCTAGGGTGAGTATCTCACACAGTCCGGTAAGTGACGGTGTCCAGGGTGAGTATCTCACACAGTCCGGTAGGTGACGGTGTCCAGGGTGAGTATCTCACACAGTCCAGTAGGTGACGGTGTCCAGGGTGAGTATCTCACACAGTCCGGTAGGTGACGGTGTCCAGAGTGAGTATCTCACACAGTCCGGTAGGTGACGGTGTCCAGGGTGAGTATCTCTCACAGTCCGGTAAGTGACGGTGTCCAGGGTGAGTATCTCTCACAGTCCGGTAGGTGACGGTGTCCAGGGTGAATATCTCACACAGTCCGGTAGGTGACGGTGTCCAGGGTGAGTATCTCAGACAGTCCGGTAGGTGACGGTGTCCAGGGTGAGTATCTCTCACACTCCGGTAGAGGGCGGTGTCCAGGGTGAGTATCTCTCACAGTCCGGTAGGTGACGGTGTCCAGGGTGAGTATCTCACACAGTCGGTAGAGGGCGGTGTCCAGGGTGAGTATCTCTCACAGTCCGGTGGAGGGCGGTGTCCAGGGTGAGTATCTCACACAGTCGGTAGGTGTCGGTGTCCAGGGTGAATATCTCACACAGTCGGTAGAGGGCGGTGTCCAGGGTGAGTATCTCACACAGTCGGTAGGTGTCGGTGTCCAGGGTGAATATCTCACACAGTCGGTAGAGGGCGGTGTCCAGGGTGAGTATCTCACACAGTCGGTAGGTGTCGGTGTTCAGGGTGAATATCTCACACAGTCGGTCGAGGGCGGTGTCCAGGGTGAGTATCTCACACAGTCGGTCGAGGGCGGTGTCCAGGGTGAGTATCTCACACAGTCCGGTAAGTGACGGTGTCCAGGGTGAGTATCTCACACAGTCCGGTGGAGGGCGGTGTCCAGGGTGAGTATCTCACACAGTCCGGTAGGTGGCGGTGTCCAGGGTGAGTATCTCTCACAGTCGGTAGGTGTCGGTGTCCAGGGTGAGTATCTCACACAGTCGGTAGAGGGCGGTGTCCAGGGTGAGTATCTCACACAGTCCGGTCGGTGACGGTGTCCAGGGTGAGTATCTCACACAGTCCGGTAAGTGACGGTGTCCAGGGTGAGTATCTCACACAGTCGGTAGGTGTCGGTGTCCAGGGTGAGTATCTCACACAGTCGGTAGGTGTCGGTGTCCAGGGTGAGTATCTCACACAGTCCGGTCGGTGACGGTGTCCAGGGTGAGTATCTCACACAGTCGGTAGGTGTCGGTGTCCAGGGTGAGTATCTCACACAGTCCGGTAGAGGGCGGTGTCCAGGGTGAGTATCTCACACAGTCCGGTAGGTGACTGTGTCCAGGGTGAGTATCTCACACAGTCCGGTAGGTGTCGGTGTCCAAGGTGAATATCTCACACAGTCGGTAGAGGGCGGTGTCCAGGGTGAGTATCTCACACAGTCGGTAGAGGGCGGTGTCCAGGGTGAGTATCTCACACAGTCGGTAGAGGGCGGTGTCCAGGGTGAGTATCTCTCACAGTCGGTAAGTGACGGTGTCCAGGGTGAGTATCTCACACAGTCCGGTAGGTGACGGTGTCCAGGGTGAGTATCTCACACAGTCCGGTAAGTGACGGTGTCCAGGGTGAGTATCTCACACAGTCCGGTAGGTGACGGTGTCCAGGGTGAGTATCTCACACAGTCCGGTAAGTGACGGTGTCCAGGGTGAGTATCTCACACAGTCCGGTAAGTGACGGTGTCCAGGGTGAGTATCTCACACAGTCCGGTAAGTGACGGTGTCCAGGGTGAGTATCTCACACAGTCCGGGAGGTGGTGGTGTCTAGGGTGAGTATCTCACACAGTCCGGTAAGTGACGGTGTCCAGGGTGAGTATCTCACACAGTCCGGTAGGTGACGGTGTCCAGGGTGAGTATCTCACACAGTCCGGTAGGTGACGGTGTCCAGGGTGAGTATCTCACACAGTCCGGTAGGTGACGGTGTCCAGAGTGAGTATCTCACACAGTCCGGTAGGTGACGGTGTCCAGGGTGAGTATCTCTCACAGTCCGGTAAGTGACGGTGTCCAGGGTGAGTATCTCTCACAGTCCGGTAGGTGACGGTGGCCAGGGTGAATATCTCACACAGTCCGGTAGGTGACGGTGTCCAGGGTGAGTATCTCAGACAGTCCGGTAGGTGACGGTGTCCAGGGTGAGTATCTCTCACACTCCGGTAGAGGGCGGTGTCCAGGGTGAGTATCTCTCACAGTCCGGGAGGTGACGGTGTCCAGGGTGAGTATCTCACACAGTCGGTAGAGGGCGGTGTCCAGGGTGAGTATCTCTCACAGTCCGGTGGAGGGCGGTGTCCAGGGTGAGTATCTCACACAGTCGGTAGGTGTCGGTGTCCAGGGTGAATATCTCACACAGTCGGTAGAGGGCGGTGTCCAGGGTGAGTATCTCACACAGTCGGTAGGTGTCGGTGTCCAGGGTGAATATCTCACACAGTCGGTAGAGGGCGGTGTCCAGGGTGAGTATCTCACACAGTCGGTAGGTGTCGGTGTTCAGGGTGAATATCTCACACAGTCGGTCGAGGGCGGTGTCCAGGGTGAGTATCTCACACAGTCGGTCGAGGGCGGTGTCCAGGGTGAGTATCTCACACAGTCCGGTAAGTGACGGTGTCCAGGGTGAGTATCTCACACAGTCCGGTGGAGGGCGGTGTCCAGGGTGAGTATCTCACACATTCCGGTAGGTGGCGGTGTCCAGGGTGAGTATCTCTCACAGTCGGTAGGTGTCGGTGTCCAGGGTGAGTATCTCACACAGTCGGTAGAGGGCGGTGTCCAGGGTGAGTATCTCACACAGTCCGGTCGGTGACGGTGTCCAGGGTGAGTATCTCACACAGTCCGGTAAGTGACGGTGTCCAGGGTGAGTATCTCACACAGTCGGTAGGTGTCGGTGTCCAGGGTGAGTATCTCACACAGTCGGTAGGTGTCGGTGTCCAGGGTGAGTATCTCACACAGTCCGGTCGGTGACGGTGTCCAGGGTGAGTATCTCACACAGTCGGTAGGTGTCGGTGTCCAGGGTGAGTATCTCACACAGTCGCGAGAGGGCGGTGTCCAGGGTGAGTATCTCACACAGTCGGTAGAGGGCGGTGTCCAGGGTGAGTATCTCACACAGTCGGTAGAGGGCGGTGTCCAGGGTGAGTATCTCACACAGTCCGGTAAGTGACGGTGTCCAGGGTGAGTATCTCACACAGTCCGGTAGGTGTCGGTGTCCAAGGTGAATATCTCACACAGTCGGTAGAGGGCGGTGTCCAGGGTGAGTATCTCACACAGTCGGTAGAGGGCGGTGTCCAGGGTGAGTATCTCACACAGTCGGTAGAGGGCGGTGTCCAGGGTGAGTATCTCACACAGTCCGGTAAGTGACGGTGTCCAGGGTGAGTATCTCACACAGTCCGGTAGGTGTCGGTGTCCAAGGTGAATATCTCACACAGTCCGGTAGGTGTCGGTGTCCAGGGTGAGTATCTCACACAGTCGGTAGAGGGCGGTGTCCAGGGTGAGTATCTCACACAGTCGGTAGAGGGCGGTGTCCAGGGTGAGTATCTCACACAGTCCGGTAGAGGGAGGTGTCCAGGGTGAGTATCTCACACAGTCGGTAGAGGGCGGTGTCCAGGGTGAGTATCTCTCACAGTCGGTAGGTGACGGTGTCCAGGGTGAGTATCTCTCACAGTCCGGTAAGTGACGGTGTCCAGGGTGAGTATCTCTCACAGTCCGGTAGGTGTCGGTGTCCAGGGTGAGTATCTCTCACAGTCGGTAGAGGGCGGTGTCCAGGGTGAGTATCTCACACAGTCGGTCGAGGGCGGTGTCCAGGGTGAGTATCTCACACAGTCCGGTAGGTGACGGTGTCCAGGGTGAGTATCTCACACAGTCCGGTAGGTGACGGTGTCCAGAGTGAGTATCTCACACAGTCCGGTAGGTGACGGTGTCCAGGGTGAGTATCTCACACAGTCCGGTAGGTGACGGTGTCCAGGGTGAGTATCTCACACAGTCCGGTAAGTGACGGTGTCCAGAGTGAGTAGCTCTCACAGTCCGGTAAGTGACGGTGTCCAGGGTGAGTATCTCACACAGTCCGGTAAGTGACGGTGTCCAGGGTGAGTATCTCACACAGTCGGTAGAGGGCGGTGTCCAGGGTGAGTATCTCACTCAGTCGGAAGGTGTCGGTGTCCAGTGTGAATATCTCACACAGTCGGTAGAGGGCGGTGTCCAGGGTGAGTATCTCACACAGTCCGGTTGATGACGGTGTCCAGGGTGAGTATCTCACACAGTCCGGTAAGTGGCGGTGTCCAGGGTGAGTATCTCACACAGTCCGGTAGGTGGTGGTGTCCAGGGTGAGTATCTCACACAGTCCGGTAGGTGACGGTGTCCAGGGTGAGTATCTCACACAGTCGGTAGAGGGCGGTGTCCAGGGTGAGTATCTCACACAGTCCGGTAGGTGACGGTGTCCAGAGTGAGTATCTCACACAGTCCGGTAGGTGACGGTGTCCAGGGTGAGTATCTCTCACAGTCCGGTAAGTGACGGTGTCCAGGGTGAGTATCTCTCACAGTCCGGTAGGTGACGGTGGCCAGGGTGAATATCTCACACAGTCCGGTAGGTGACGGTGTCCAGGGTGAGTATCTCAGACAGTCCGGTAGGTGACGGTGTCCAGGGTGAGTATCTCTCACACTCCGGTAGAGGGCGGTGTCCAGGGTGAGTATCTCTCACAGTCCGGGAGGTGACGGTGTCCAGGGTGAGTATCTCACACAGTCGGTAGAGGGCGGTGTCCAGGGTGAGTATCTCTCACAGTCCGGTGGAGGGCGGTGTCCAGGGTGAGTATCTCACACAGTCGGTAGGTGTCGGTGTCCAGGGTGAATATCTCACACAGTCGGTAGAGGGCGGTGTCCAGGGTGAGTATCTCACACAGTCGGTAGGTGTCGGTGTCCAGGGTGAATATCTCACACAGTCGGTAGAGGGCGGTGTCCAGGGTGAGTATCTCACACAGTCGGTAGGTGTCGGTGTTCAGGGTGAATATCTCACACAGTCGGTCGAGGGCGGTGTCCAGGGTGAGTATCTCACACAGTCGGTCGAGGGCGGTGTCCAGGGTGAGTATCTCACACAGTCCGGTAAGTGACGGTGTCCAGGGTGAGTATCTCACACAGTCCGGTGGAGGGCGGTGTCCAGGGTGAGTATCTCACACATTCCGGTAGGTGGCGGTGTCCAGGGTGAGTATCTCTCACAGTCGGTAGGTGTCGGTGTCCAGGGTGAGTATCTCACACAGTCGGTAGAGGGCGGTGTCCAGGGTGAGTATCTCACACAGTCCGGTCGGTGACGGTGTCCAGGGTGAGTATCTCACACAGTCCGGTAAGTGACGGTGTCCAGGGTGAGTATCTCACACAGTCGGTAGGTGTCGGTGTCCAGGGTGAGTATCTCACACAGTCGGTAGGTGTCGGTGTCCAGGGTGAGTATCTCACACAGTCCGGTCGGTGACGGTGTCCAGGGTGAGTATCTCACACAGTCGGTAGGTGTCGGTGTCCAGGGTGAGTATCTCACACAGTCGGTAGAGGGCGGTGTCCAGGGTGAGTATCTCACACAGTCCGGTAAGTGACGGTGTCCAGGGTGAGTATCTCACACAGTCCGGTAGGTGTCGGTGTCCAAGGTGAATATCTCACACAGTCCGGTAGGTGTCGGTGTCCAGGGTGAGTATCTCACACAGTCGGTAGAGGGCGGTGTCCAGGGTGAGTATCTCACACAGTCGGTAGAGGGCGGTGTCCAGGGTGAGTATCTCACACAGTCCGGTAGAGGGAGGTGTCCAGGGTGAGTATCTCACACAGTCGGTAGAGGGCGGTGTCCAGGGTGAGTATCTCTCACAGTCGGTAGGTGACGGTGTCCAGGGTGAGTATCTCTCACAGTCCGGTAAGTGACGGTGTCCAGGGTGAGTATCTCTCACAGTCCGGTAGGTGTCGGTGTCCAGGGTGAGTATCTCTCACAGTCGGTAGAGGGCGGTGTCCAGGGTGAGTATCTCACACAGTCGGTCGAGGGCGGTGTCCAGGGTGAGTATCTCACACAGTCCGGTAGGTGACGGTGTCCAGGGTGAGTATCTCACACAGTCCGGTAGGTGACGGTGTCCAGAGTGAGTATCTCACACAGTCCGGTAGGTGACGGTGTCCAGGGTGAGTATCTCACACAGTCCGGTAGGTGACGGTGTCCAGGGTGAGTATCTCACACAGTCCGGTAAGTGACGGTGTCCAGAGTGAGTAGCTCTCACAGTCCGGTAAGTGACGGTGTCCAGGGTGAGTATCTCACACAGTCCGGTAAGTGACGGTGTCCAGGGTGAGTATCTCACACAGTCGGTAGAGGGCGGTGTCCAGGGTGAGTATCTCACTCAGTCGGTAGGTGTCGGTGTCCAGTGTGAATATCTCACACAGTCGGTAGAGGGCGGTGTCCAGGGTGAGTATCTCACACAGTCCGGTTGATGACGGTGTCCAGGGTGAGTATCTCACACAGTCCGGTAAGTGGCGGTGTCCAGGGTGAGTATCTCACACAGTCCGGTAGGTGGTGGTGTCCAGGGTGAGTATCTCACACAGTCCGGTAGGTGACGGTGTCCAGGGTGAGTATCTCACACAGTCGGTAGAGGGCGGTGTCCAGGGTGAGTATCTCTCACAGTCCGGTAGGTGACGGTGTCCAGGGTGAGTATCTCACACAGTCCGGTAAGTGACGGTGTCCAGGGTGAGTATCTCACACAGTCCGGTCGGTGTCGGTGTCCAGGGTGAGTATCTCACACAGTCCGGTAGGTGACGGTGTCCAGGGTGAGTATCTCACACAGTCGGTAGAGGGCGGTGTCCAGGGTGAGTATCTCACACAGTCGGTAGAGGGCGGTGTCCAGGGTGAGTATCTCACACAGTCCGGTCGGTGACGGTGTCCAGGGTGAGTATCTCACACAGTCCGGTAAGTGACGGTGTCCAGTGTGAATATCTCACACAGTCGGTAGGTGTCGGTGTCCAGGGTGAGTATCTCACACAGTCGGTAGGTGACGGTGTCCAGTGTGAGTATCTCACACAGTCGGTAGAGGGCGGTGTCCAGGGTGAGTATCTCACACAGTCCGGTAGAGGGAGGTGTCCAGGGTGAGTATCTCACACAGTCGGTAGAGGGCGGTGTCCAGGGTGAGTATCTCACACAGTCGGTAGAGGGAGGTGTCCAGGGTGAGTATCTCACACAGTCGGTAGAGGGCGGTGTCCAGGGTGAGTATCTCACACAGTCGGTAGAGGGCGGTGTCCAGGGTGAGTATCTCACACAGTCGGTAGAGGGCGGTGTCCAGGGTGAGTATCTCACACAGTCGGTAGAGGGCGGTGTCCAGGGTGAGTATCTCTCACAGTCCGGTAGGTGAAGGTGTCCAGGGTGAGTATCTCACACAGTCGGTCGAGGGCGGTGTCCAGGGTGAGTATCTCTCACAGTCCGGTAGAGGGCGGTGTCCAGGGTGAGTATCTCACACAGTCCGGTAGGTGACGGTGTCCAGGGTGAGTATCTCACACAGTCCGGTAGGTGGTGGTGTCCAGGGTGAGTATCTCACACAGTCCGGTAAGTGACGGTGTCCAGGGTGAGTATCTCACACAGTCCGGTCGGTGTCGGTGTCCAGGGTGAGTATCTCACACAGTCCGGTCGGTGACGGTGTCCAGGGTGAGTATCTCACACAGTCGGTAGAGGGCGGTGTCCAGGGTGAGTATCTCACACAGTCGGTAGAGGGCGGTGTCCAGGGTGAGTATCTCACACAGTCGGTAGGTGTCGGTGTCCAGGGTGAATATCTCACACAGTCGGTAGAGGGCAGTGTCCAGGGTGAGTATCTCACACAGTCGGTAGGTGTCGGTGTCCAGGGTGAATATCTCACACAGTCGGTCGAGGGCGGTGTCCAGGGTGAGTATCTCACACAGTCGGTAGGTGTCGGTGTCCAGGGTGAATATCTCACACAGTCGGTCGAGGTCGGTGTCCAGGGTGAGTATCTCACACAGTCGGTAGAGGGCGGTGTCCAGGGTGAGTATCTCACACAGTCCGGTCGGTGACGGTGTCCAGGGTGAGTATCTCACACAGTCCGGTAAGTGACGGTGTCCAGGGTGAGTATCTCACACAGTCGGTAGGTGTCGGTGTCCAGGGTGAGTATCTCACACAGTCGGTAGGTGTCGGTGTCCAGGGTGAGTATCTCACACAGTCCGGGAGGTGATGGTGTCCAGGGTGAGTATCTCACACAGTCGGTAGGTGTCGGTGTCCAGGGTGAGTATCTCACACAGTCGCTATAGGGCGGTGTCCAGGGTGAGTATCTCACACAGTCCGGGAGGTGACGGTGTCCAGGGTGAGTATCTCACACAGTCCGGTAAGTGACGGTGTCCAGGGTGAGTATCTCACACAGTCGGTAGGTGTCGGTGTCCAAGGTGAATATCTCACACAGTCGGTAGAGGGCGGTGTCCAGGGTGAGTATCTCACACAGTCGGTAGAGGGCGGTGTCCAGGGTGAGTATCTCACACAGTCCGGTAGGTGTCGGTGTCCAGGGTGAGTATCTCACACAGTCGGTAGAGGGCGGTGTCCAGGGTGAGTATCTCACACAGTCCGGTAGAGGGAGGTGTCCAGGGTGAGTATCTCACACAGTCGGTAGAGGGCGGTGTCCAGGGTGAGTATCTCTCACAGTCGGTAGGTGTCGGTGTCCAGGGTGAGTATCTCTCACAGTCGGTAGGTGACGGTGTCCAGGGTGAGTATCTCTCACAGTCCGGTAAGTGACGGTGTCCAGGGTGAGTATCTCTCACAGTCCGGTAGGTGTCGGTGTCCAGGGTGAGTATCTCTCACAGTCGGTAGAGGGCGGTGTCCAGGGTGAGTATCTCACACAGTCGGTCGAGGGCGGTGTCCAGGGTGAGTATCTCACACAGTCCGGTAGGTGACGGTGTCCAGGGTGAGTATCTCACACAGTCCGGTAGGTGACGGTGTCCAGAGTGAGTATCTCACACAGTCCGGTAGGTGACGGTGTCCAGGGTGAGTATCTCACACAGTCCGGTAGGTGACGGTGTCCAGGGTGAGTATCTCACACAGTCCGGTAAGTGACGGTGTCCAGAGTGAGTAGCTCTCACAGTCCGGTAAGTGACGGTGTCCAGGGTGAGTATCTCACACAGTCCGGTAAGTGACGGTGTCCAGGGTGAGTATCTCACACAGTCGGTAGAGGGCGGTGTCCAGGGTGAGTATCTCACTCAGTCGGTAGGTGTCGGTGTCCAGTGTGAATATCTCACACAGTCGGTAGAGGGCGGTGTCCAGGGTGAGTATCTCACACAGTCCGGTTGATGACGGTGTCCAGGGTGAGTATCTCACACAGTCCGGTAAGTGGCGGTGTCCAGGGTGAGTATCTCACACAGTCCGGTAGGTGGTGGTGTCCAGGGTGAGTATCTCACACAGTCCGGTAGGTGACGGTGTCCAGGGTGAGTATCTCACACAGTCGGTAGAGGGCGGTGTCCAGGGTGAGTATCTCTCACAGTCCGGTAGGTGACGGTGTCCAGGGTGAGTATCTCACACAGTCCGGTAAGTGACGGTGTCCAGGGTGAGTATCTCACACAGTCCGGTCGGTGTCGGTGTCCAGGGTGAGTATCTCACACAGTCCGGTAGGTGACGGTGTCCAGGGTGAGTATCTCACACAGTCGGTAGAGGGCGGTGTTCAGGGTGAGTATCTCACACAGTCGGTAGAGGGCGGTGTCCAGGGTGAGTATCTCACACAGTCCGGTCGGTGACGGTGTCCAGGGTGAGTATCTCACACAGTCCGGTAAGTGACGGTGTCCAGTGTGAATATCTCACACAGTCGGGAGGTGTCGGTGTCCAGGGTGAGTATCTCACACAGTCGGTAGGTGACGGTGTCCAGTGTGAGTATCTCACACAGTCCGGTAGGTGTCGGTGTCCAGGGTGAGTATCTCACACAGTCGGTAGAGGGCGGTGTCCAGGGTGAGTATCTCACACAGTCGGTAGAGGGAGGTGTCCAGGGTGAGTATCTCACACAGTCGGTAGAGGGCGGTGTCCAGGGTGAGTATCTCACACAGTCGGTAGAGGGCGGTGTCCAGGGTGAGTATCTCACACAGTCCGGTAGAGGGAGGTGTCCAGGGTGAGTATCTCACACAGTCGGTAGAGGGCGGTGTCCAGGGTGAGTATCTCACACAGTCGGTAGAGGGCGGTGTCCAGGGTGAGTATCTCACACAGTCCGGTAGGTGTCGGTGTCCAGGGTGAGTATCTCACACAGTCGGTAGAGGGCGGTGTCCAGGGTGAGTATCTCACACAGTCCGGTAGAGGGAGGTGTCCAGGGTGAGTATCTCACACAGTCGGTAGAGGGCGGTGTCCAGGGTGAGTATCTCTCACAGTCGGTAGGTGTCGGTGTCCAGGGTGAGTATCTCTCACAGTCGGTAGGTGACGGTGTCCAGGGTGAGTATCTCTCACAGTCCGGTAAGTGACGGTGTCCAGGGTGAGTATCTCTCACAGTCCGGTAGGTGTCGGTGTCCAGGGTGAGTATCTCTCACAGTCGGTAGAGGGCGGTGTCCAGGGTGAGTATCTCACACAGTCGGTCGAGGGCGGTGTCCAGGGTGAGTATCTCACACAGTCCGGTAGGTGACGGTGTCCAGGGTGAGTATCTCACACAGTCCGGTAGGTGACGGTGTCCAGAGTGAGTATCTCACACAGTCCGGTAGGTGACGGTGTCCAGGGTGAGTATCTCACACAGTCCGGTAGGTGACGGTGTCCAGGGTGAGTATCTCACACAGTCCGGTAAGTGACGGTGTCCAGAGTGAGTAGCTCTCACAGTCCGGTAAGTGACGGTGTCCAGGGTGAGTATCTCACACAGTCCGGTAAGTGACGGTGTCCAGGGTGAGTATCTCACACAGTCGGTAGAGGGCGGTGTCCAGGGTGAGTATCTCACTCAGTCGGTAGGTGTCGGTGTCCAGTGTGAATATCTCACACAGTCGGTAGAGGGCGGTGTCCAGGGTGAGTATCTCACACAGTCCGGTTGATGACGGTGTCCAGGGTGAGTATCTCACACAGTCCGGTAAGTGGCGGTGTCCAGGGTGAGTATCTCACACAGTCCGGTAGGTGGTGGTGTCCAGGGTGAGTATCTCACACAGTCCGGTAGGTGACGGTGTCCAGGGTGAGTATCTCACACAGTCGGTAGAGGGCGGTGTCCAGGGTGAGTATCTCTCACAGTCCGGTAGGTGACGGTGTCCAGGGTGAGTATCTCACACAGTCCGGTAAGTGACGGTGTCCAGGGTGAGTATCTCACACAGTCCGGTCGGTGTCGGTGTCCAGGGTGAGTATCTCACACAGTCCGGTAGGTGACGGTGTCCAGGGTGAGTATCTCACACAGTCGGTAGAGGGCGGTGTTCAGGGTGAGTATCTCACACAGTCGGTAGAGGGCGGTGTCCAGGGTGAGTATCTCACACAGTCCGGTCGGTGACGGTGTCCAGGGTGAGTATCTCACACAGTCCGGTAAGTGACGGTGTCCAGTGTGAATATCTCACACAGTCGGGAGGTGTCGGTGTCCAGGGTGAGTATCTCACACAGTCGGTAGGTGACGGTGTCCAGTGTGAGTATCTCACACAGTCCGGTAGGTGTCGGTGTCCAGGGTGAGTATCTCACACAGTCGGTAGAGGGCGGTGTCCAGGGTGAGTATCTCACACAGTCGGTAGAGGGAGGTGTCCAGGGTGAGTATCTCACACAGTCGGTAGAGGGCGGTGTCCAGGGTGAGTATCTCACACAGTCGGTAGAGGGCGGTGTCCAGGGTGAGTATCTCACACAGTCCGGTAGAGGGAGGTGTCCAGGGTGAGTATCTCACACAGTCGGTAGAGGGCGGTGTCCAGGGTGAGTATCTCACACAGTCGGTAGAGGGCGGTGTCCAGGGTGAGTATCTCTCACAGTCGGTAGGTGTCGGTGTCCAGGGTGAGTATCTCTCACAGTCGGTAGGTGACGGTGTCCAGGGTGAGTATCTCTCACAGTCCGGTAAGTGACGGTGTCCAGGGTGAGTATCTCTCACAGTCCGGTAGGTGTCGGTGTCCAGGGTGAGTATCTCTCACAGTCGGTAGAGGGCGGTGTCCAGGGTGAGTATCTCACACAGTCCGGTAGGTGACGGTGTCCAGGGTGAGTATCTCTCACAGTCCGGTCGAGGGCGGTGTCCAGGGTGAGTATCTCTCACAGTCCGGTAGGTGAAGGTGTCCAGGGTGAGTATCTCACACAGTCGGTCGAGGGCGGTGTCCAGGGTGAGTATCTCTCACAGTCCGGTAGAGGGCGGTGTCCAGGGTGAGTATCTCACACAGTCCGGTAGGTGACGGTGTCCAGGGTGAGTATCTCACACAGTCCGGTAGGTGGTGGTGTCCAGGGTGAGTATCTCACACAGTCCGGTAAGTGACGGTGTCCAGGGTGAGTATCTCACACAGTCCGGTCGGTGTCGGTGTCCAGGGTGAGTATCTCACACAGTCCGGTCGGTGACGGTGTCCAGGGTGAGTATCTCACACAGTCGGTAGAGGGCGGTGTCCAGGGTGAGTATCTCACACAGTCGGTAGGTGTCGGTGTCCAGGGTGAATATCTCACACAGTCGGTAGAGGGCGGTGTCCAGGGTGAGTATCTCACACAGTCGGTAGGTGTCGGTGTCCAGGGTGAATATCTCACACAGTCGGTCGAGGGCGGTGTCCAGGGTGAGTATCTCACACAGTCGGTCGAGGGCGGTGTCCAGGGTGAGTATCTCACACAGTCCGGTAAGTGACTGTGTCCAGGGTGAGTATCTCACACAGTCCGGTGGAGGGCGGTGTCCAGGGTGAGTATCTCACACAGTCCGGTAGGTGGCGGTGTCCAGGGTGAGTATCTCTCACAGTCGGTAGGTGTCGGTGTCCAGGGTGAGTATCTCACACAGTCGGTAGAGGGCGGTGTCCAGGGTGAGTATCTCACACAGTCCGGTCGGTGACGGTGTCCAGGGTGAGTATCTCACACAGTCCGGTAAGTGACGGTGTCCAGGGTGAGTATCTCACACAGTCGGTAGGTGTCGGTGTCCAGGGTGAGTATCTCACACAGTCGGTAGGTGTCGGTGTCCAGGGTGAGTATCTCACACAGTCCGGGAGGTGATGGTGTCCAGGGTGAGTATCTCACACAGTCGGTAGGTGTCGGTGTCCAGGGTGAGTATCTCACACAGTCGCTAGAGGGCGGTGTCCAGGGTGAGTATTTCACACAGTCCGGTAGGTGACGGTGTCCAGGGTGAGTATCTCACACAGTCCGGTAAGTGACGGTGTCCAGGGTGAGTATCTCACACAGTCGGTAGGTGTCGGTGTCCAAGGTGAATATCTCACACAGTCGGTAGAGGGCGGTGTCCAGGGTGAGTATCTCACACAGTCCGGTAAGTGACGGTGTCCAGTGTGAATATCTCACACAGTCGGTAGGTGTCGGTGTCCAGGGTGAGTATCTCACACAGTCGGTAGGTGACGGTGTCCAGTGTGAGTATCTCACACAGTCCGGTAGGTGTCGGTGTCCAGGGTGAGTATCTCACACAGTCGGTAGAGGGCGGTGTCCAGGGTGAGTATCTCACACAGTCGGTAGAGGGCGGTGTCCAGGGTGAGTATCTCACACAGTCCGGTAGGTGACGGTGTCCAGGGTGAGTATCTCTCACAGTCGGTAGGTGTCGGTGTCCAGGGTGAGTATCTCTCACAGTCCGGTAAGTGACGGTGTCCAGGGTGAGTATCTCTCACAGTCCGGTAGGTGTCGGTGTCCAGGGTGAGTATCTCTCACAGTCGGTAGAGGGCGGTGTCCAGGGTGAGTATCTCTCACAGTCCGGTCGGTGACGGTGTCCAGGGTGAGTATCTCACACAGTCGGTAGAGGGCGGTGTCCAGGGTGAGTATCTCACACAGTCCGGTAGGTGTCGGTGTCCAGGGTGAGTATCTCACACAGTCGGTAGAGGGCGGTGTCCAGGGTGAGTATCTCACACAGTCCGGTAGGTGTCGGTGTCCAGGGTGAGTATCTCACACAGTCCGGTAGGTGTCGGTGTCCAGGGTGAGTATCTCACACAGTCCGGTAGGTGTCGGTGTCCAGGGTGAGTATCTCACACAGTCGGTAGGTGGTGGTGTCCAGGGTGAGTATCTCTCACAGTCCGGTAGAGGGCGGTGTCCAGGGTGAGTATCTCTCACAGTCCGGTAGGTGACGGTGTCCAGGGTGAGTATCTCTCACAGTCGGTCGGTGTCGGTGTCCAGGGTGAGTATCTCACACAGTCCGGTAGAGGGCGGTGTCCAGGGTGAGTATCTCACACAGTCCGGTCGAGGGCGGTGTCCAGGGTGAGTATCTCACACAGTCCGGTAGGTGACGGTGTCCAGGGTGAGTATCTCACACAGTCGGTAGGTGGCGGTGTCCAGGGTGAGTTTCTCACACAGTCGGTAGAGGGCGGTGTCCAGGGTGAGTATCTCTCACAGTCCGGTAGAGGGCGGTGTCCAGGGTGAGTATCTCACACAGTCCGGTAGGTGACGGTGTCCAGGGTGAGTATCTCTCACAGTCCGGTAGGTGACGGTGTCCAGGGTGAGTATCTCTCACAGTCGGTAGGTGTCGGTGTCCAGGGTGAGTATCTCACACAGTCCGGTTGGTGACGGTGTCCAGGGTGAGTATCTCTCACAGTCCGGTAGAGGGCGGTGTCCAGGGTGAGTATCTCTCACAGTCCGGTAGGTGACGGTGTCCAGGGTGAGTATCTCACACAGTCGGTAGGTGACGGTGTCCAGGTTGAGTATCTCTCACAGTCCGGTCGAGGGCGGTGTCCAGGGTGAGTATCTCACACAGTCCGGTAGGTGACGGTGTCCAGGGTGAGTATCTCACACAGTCGGTAGGTGTCGGTGTCCAGGGTGAGTATCTCACACAGTCCGGTAGGTGACGGTGTCCAGGGTGAGTATCTCTCACAGTCCGGGAGAGGGTGGTGTCCAGGGTGAGTATCTCACACAGTCCGGTAGAGGGCGGTGTCCAGGGTGAGTATCTCACACAGTCCGGTCGAGGGCGGTGTCCAGGGTGAGTATCTCACACAGTCCGGTAGGTGACGGTGTCCAGGGTGAGTATCTCACACAGTCGGTAGGTGGCGGTGTCCAGGGTGAGTTTCTCACACAGTCGGTAGAGGGCGGTGTCCAGGGTGAGTATCTCTCACAGTCCGGTAGAGGGCGGTGTCCAGGGTGAGTATCTCACACAGTCCGGTAGGTGACGGTGTCCAGGGTGAGTATCTCTCACAGTCCGGTAGGTGACGGTGTCCAGGGTGAGTATCTCTCACAGTCGGTAGGTGTCGGTGTCCAGGGTGAGTATCTCACACAGTCCGGTTGGTGACGGTGTCCAGGGTGAGTATCTCTCACAGTCCGGTAGAGGGCGGTGTCCAGGGTGAGTATCTCTCACAGTCCGGTAGGTGACGGTGTCCAGGGTGAGTATCTCACACAGTCGGTAGGTGACGGTGTCCAGGTTGAGTATCTCTCACAGTCCGGTCGAGGGCGGTGTCCAGGGTGAGTATCTCACACAGTCCGGTAGGTGACGGTGTCCAGGGTGAGTATCTCACACAGTCGGTAGGTGTCGGTGTCCAGGGTGAGTATCTCACACAGTCCGGTAGGTGACGGTGTCCAGGGTGAGTATCTCTCACAGTCCGGGAGAGGGTGGTGTCCAGGGTGAGTATCTCACACATTCGGTCGAGGGAGGTGTCCAGGGTGAGTATCTCACACAGTCCGGTCGAGGGCGGTGTCCAGGGTGAGTATCTCACACAGTCGGTCGAGGGCGGTGTCCAGGGTGAGTATCTCACACAGTCCGGTTGAGGGCGGTGTCCAGGGTGAGTATCTCACACAGTCGGTAGAGGGCGGTGTCCAGGGTGAGTATCTCACACAGTCCGGTAGGTGGCGGTGTCCAGGGTGAGTATCTCACACAGTCCGGTAGGTGACGGTGTCCAGGGTGAGTATCTCACACAGTCGGTAGGTGACGGTGTCCAGGGTGAGTATCTCTCACAGTCCGGTCGAGGGCGGTGTCCAGGGTGAGTATCTCACACAGTCGGTAGAGGGCGGTGTCCAGGGTGAGTATCTCTCACAGTCCGGTAGGTGACGGTGTCCAGGGTGAATATCTCACACAGTCGGTCGAGGGCGGTGTCCAGGGTGAGTATCTCACACAGTCGGTAGAGGGCGGTGTCCAGTGTGAGTATCTCACACAGTCGGTCGGTGACGGTGTCCAGGGTGAGTATCTCACACAGTCCGGTAGAGGGCGGTGTCCAGGGTGAGTATCTCACACAGTCCGGTTGGTGACGGTGTCCAGGGTGAGTATCTCACACAGTCGGGAGAGGGTGGTGTCCAGGGTGAGTATCTCACACATTCCGGTAGAGGGCGGTGTCCAGGGTGAGTATCTCACACAGTCGGTAGAGGGCGTTGTCCAGGGTGAGTATCTCACACAGTCCTGTGCAGGGCGGTGTCCAGGGTGAGTATCTCACACAGTCGGTAGAGGGCGGTGTCCAGGGTGAGTATCTCACACAGTCCGGTAGGTGGTGGTGTCCAGGGTGAGTATCTCACACAGTCCGGTAGGTGACGGTGTCCAGGGTGAGTATCTCACACAGTCCGGTAGGTGACGGTGTCCAGGGTGAGTATCTCACACAGTCCGGTAGGTGACGGTGTCCAGGGTGAGTATCTCACACAGTCCGGTCGAGGGCGGTGTCCAGGGTGAGTATCTCACACAGTCCGGTCGAAGGCGGTGTCCAGGGTGAGTATCTCACACAGTCGGTAGAGGGCGGTGTCCAGGGTGAGTATCTCACACAGTCCGGTAGGTGGCGGTGTCCAGGGTGAGTATCTCACACAGTCGGTCGAGGGCGGTGTCCAGGGTGAGTATCTCACAGTCGGTAGAGGGCGGTGTCCAGGGTGAGTATCTCACACAGTCCGGTCGGTGACGGTGTCCAGGGTGAGTATCTCACACAGTCCGGTAGGTGGCGGTGTCCAGGGTGAGTATCTCACACATTCCGGTAAGTGGCGGTGTCCAGGGTGAGTATCTCTCACAGTCCGGTAAGTGACGGTGTCCAGGGTGAGTATCTCTCACAGTCCGGTAAGTGACGGTGTCCAGGGTGAGTATCTCACACAGTCGGTCGGTGTCGGTGTCCAGGGTGAATATCTCACACAGTCGGTAGAGGGCGGTGTCCAGGGTGAGTATCTCACACAGTCGGTAGGTGTCGGTGTCCAGGGTGAATATCTCACACAGTCGGTGGAGGACGGTGTCCAGGGTGAGTATCTCACACAGTGCGGTCGAGGGCGGTGTCCAGGGTGAGTATCTCACACAGTCCGGTCGAGGGCGGTGTCCAGGGTGAGTATCTCACACAGTCCGGTAAGTGACGGTGTCCAGGGTGAGTATCTCACACAGTCCGGTCGAGGGCGGTGTCCAGGGTGAGTATCTCTCACAGTCCGGTAGGTGACGGTGTCCAGGGTGAGTATCTCTCACAGTCCGGTAGGTGACGGTGTCCAGGGTGAGTATCTCTCACAGTCCGGTAAGTGACGGTGTCCAGGGTGAGTATCTCACACAGTCGGTAGAGGGCGGTGTCCAGGGTGAGTATCTCTCACAGTCGGTCGGTGTCGGTGTCCAGGGTGAATATCTCACACAGTCGGTAGAGGGCGGTGTCCAGGGTGAGTATCTCACACAGTCGGTAGGTGTCGGTGTCCAGGGTGAGTATCTCACACAGTCCGGTCGAGGGCGGTGTCCAGGGTGAGTATCTCACACAGTCCGGTCGGTGGCGGTGTCCAGGGTGAGTATCTCACACAGTCGGTAGAGGGCGGTGTCCAGGGTGAGTATCTCACACAGTCCGGTAGGTGGCGGTGTCCAGGGTGAGTATCTCACACAGTCCGGTAGAGGGCGGTGTCCAGGGTGAGTATCTCACACAGTCGGTAGAGGGCGGTGTCCAGGGTGAGTATCTCACACAGTCCGGTAAGTGGCGGTGTCCAGGGTGAGTATCTCTCACAGTCCGGTAAGTGACGGTGTCCAGGGTGAGTATCTCTCACAGTCCGGTAAGTGACGGTGTCCAGGGTGAGTATCTCACACAGTCGGTAGGTGTCGGTGTCCAGGGTGAATATCTCACACAGTCGGTAGAGGGCGGTGTCCAGGGTGAGTATCTCACACAGTCCGGTAGAGGGCGGTGTCCAGGGTGAGTATCTCACACAGTCCGGTAAGTGATGGTGTCCAGGGTGAGTATCTCACACAGTCCGGTCGAGGGCGGTGTCCAGGGTGAATATCTCACACAGTCCGGTAGGTGACGGTGTCCAGTGTGAGTATCTCTCACAGTCCGGTAGGTGACGGTGTCCAGGGTGAGTATCTCTCACAGTCGGTAGGTGTCGGTGTCCAGGGTGAGTATCTCACACAGTCCGGTAGAGGGCGGTGTCCAGGGTGAGTATCTCACACAGTCCGGTCGAGGGCGGTGTCCAGGGTGAGTATCTCACACAGTCCGGTCGGTGTCGGTGTCCAGGGTGAGTGTCTCACACAGTCGGTAGGTGGTGGTGTCCAGGGTGAGTATCTCACACAGTCCGGTAAGTGACGGTGTGCAGGGTGAGTATCTCTCACAGTCGGTAGGTGTCGGTGTCCAGGGTGAGTTTCTCACACAGTCGGTAGAGGGCGGTGTCCAGGGTGAGTATCTCTCACAGTCCGGTAGAGGGCGGTGTCCAGGGTGAGTATCTCACACAGTCCGGTTGGTGACGGTGTCCAGGGTGAGTATCTCTCACAGTCGGTAGAGGGCGGTGTCCAGGGTGAGTATCTCTCACAGTCCGGTAGAGGGCGGTGTCCAGGGTGAGTATCTCACACAGTCCGGTAGGTGACGGTGTCCAGGGTGAGTATCTCTCACAGTCCGGTAGAGGGCGGTGTCCAGGGTGAGTATCTCTCACAGTCCGGTAGGTGACGGTGTCCAGGGTGAGTATCTCACACAGTCGGTAGGTGACGGTGTCCAGGTTGAGTATCTCTCACAGTCCGGTAGAGGGCGGTGTCCAGGGTGAGTATCTCACACAGTCGCTAGAGGGCGGTGTCCAGGGTGAGTATCTCACACAGTCCGGTAGGTGACGGTGTTCAGGGTGAGTATCTCACACAGTCGGTAGGTGTCGGTGTCCAGGGTGAGTATCTCACACAGTCCGGTAGGTGGCGGTGTCCAGGGTGAGTATCTCACACAGTCGGTAGAGGGAGGTGTCCAGGGTGAGTATCTCACACAGTCCGGTCGAGGGCGGTGTCCAGGGTGAGTATCTCACACAGTCGGTCGAGGGCGGTGTCCAGGGTGAGTATCTCACACAGTCCGGTTGAGGGCGGTGTCCAGGGTGAGTATCTCACACAGTCCGGTAGGTGGCGGTGTCCAGGGTGAGTATCTCACACAGTCCGGTAGGTGACGGTGTCCAGGGTGAGTATCTCACACAGTCGGTAGGTGGCGGTGTCCAGGGTGAGTATCTCACACAGTCGGTCGAGGGCGGTGTCCAGGGTGAGTATCTCACAGTCGGTAGAGGGCGGTGTCCAGGGTGAGTATCTCACACAGTCCGGTCGGTGACGGTGTCCAGGGTGAGTATCTCACACAGTCCGGTAGGTGGCGGTGTCCAGGGTGAGTATCTCACACAGTCCGGTAGGTGACGGTGTCCAGGGTGAGTATCTCACACATTCCGGTAAGTGGCGGTGTCCAGGGTGAGTATCTCTCACAGTCCGGTAAGTGACGGTGTCCAGGGTGAGTATCTCTCACAGTCCGGTAAGTGACGGTGTCCAGGGTGAGTATCTCACACAGTCGGTCGGTGTCGGTGTCCAGGGTGAATATCTCACACAGTCGGTAGAGGGCGGTGTCCAGGGTGAGTATCTCACACAGTCGGTAGGTGTCGGTGTCCAGGGTGAATATCTCACACAGTCGGTGGAGGACGGTGTCCAGGGTGAGTATCTCACACAGTGCGGTCGAGGGCGGTGTCCAGGGTGAGTATCTCACACAGTCCGGTCGAGGGCGGTGTCCAGGGTGAGTATCTCACACAGTCCGGTAAGTGACGGTGTCCAGGGTGAGTATCTCACACAGTCCGGTCGAGGGCGGTGTCCAGGGTGAGTATCTCTCACAGTCCGGTAGGTGACGGTGTCCAGGGTGAGTATCTCTCACAGTCCGGTAGGTGACGGTGTCCAGGGTGAGTATCTCTCACAGTCCGGTAAGTGACGGTGTCCAGGGTGAGTATCTCACACAGTCGGTAGAGGGCGGTGTCCAGGGTGAGTATCTCTCACAGTCGGTCGGTGTCGGTGTCCAGGGTGAATATCTCACACAGTCGGTAGAGGGCGGTGTCCAGGGTGAGTATCTCACACAGTCGGTAGGTGTCGGTGTCCAGGGTGAGTATCTCACACAGTCCGGTCGAGGGCGGTGTCCAGGGTGAGTATCTCACACAGTCCGGTCGGTGGCGGTGTCCAGGGTGAGTATCTCACACAGTCGGTAGAGGGCGGTGTCCAGGGTGAGTATCTCACACAGTCCGGTAGGTGGCGGTGTCCAGGGTGAGTATCTCACACAGTCCGGTAGAGGGCGGTGTCCAGGGTGAGTATCTCACACAGTCGGTAGAGGGCGGTGTCCAGGGTGAGTATCTCACACAGTCCGGTAAGTGGCGGTGTCCAGGGTGAGTATCTCTCACAGTCCGGTAAGTGACGGTGTCCAGGGTGAGTATCTCTCACAGTCCGGTAAGTGACGGTGTCCAGGGTGAGTATCTCACACAGTCGGTAGGTGTCGGTGTCCAGGGTGAATATCTCACACAGTCGGTAGAGGGCGGTGTCCAGGGTGAGTATCTCACACAGTCCGGTAGAGGGCGGTGTCCAGGGTGAGTATCTCACACAGTCCGGTAAGTGATGGTGTCCAGGGTGAGTATCTCACACAGTCCGGTCGAGGGCGGTGTCCAGGGTGAATATCTCACACAGTCCGGTAGGTGACGGTGTCCAGTGTGAGTATCTCTCACAGTCCGGTAGGTGACGGTGTCCAGGGTGAGTATCTCTCACAGTCGGTAGGTGTCGGTGTCCAGGGTGAGTATCTCACACAGTCCGGTAGAGGGCGGTGTCCAGGGTGAGTATCTCACACAGTCCGGTCGAGGGCGGTGTCCAGGGTGAGTATCTCACACAGTCCGGTCGGTGTCGGTGTCCAGGGTGAGTGTCTCACACAGTCGGTAGGTGGTGGTGTCCAGGGTGAGTATCTCACACAGTCCGGTAAGTGACGGTGTGCAGGGTGAGTATCTCTCACAGTCGGTAGGTGTCGGTGTCCAGGGTGAGTTTCTCACACAGTCGGTAGAGGGCGGTGTCCAGGGTGAGTATCTCTCACAGTCCGGTAGAGGGCGGTGTCCAGGGTGAGTATCTCACACAGTCCGGTTGGTGACGGTGTCCAGGGTGAGTATCTCTCACAGTCGGTAGAGGGCGGTGTCCAGGGTGAGTATCTCTCACAGTCCGGTAGAGGGCGGTGTCCAGGGTGAGTATCTCACACAGTCCGGTAGGTGACGGTGTCCAGGGTGAGTATCTCTCACAGTCCGGTAGAGGGCGGTGTCCAGGGTGAGTATCTCTCACAGTCCGGTAGGTGACGGTGTCCAGGGTGAGTATCTCACACAGTCGGTAGGTGACGGTGTCCAGGTTGAGTATCTCTCACAGTCCGGTAGAGGGCGGTGTCCAGGGTGAGTATCTCACACAGTCGGTAGAGGGCGGTGTCCAGGGTGAGTATCTCACACAGTCCGGTAGGTGACGGTGTTCAGGGTGAGTATCTCACACAGTCGGTAGGTGTCGGTGTCCAGGGTGAGTATCTCACACAGTCCGGTAGGTGGCGGTGTCCAGGGTGAGTATCTCACACAGTCGGTAGAGGGAGGTGTCCAGGGTGAGTATCTCACACAGTCCGGTCGAGGGCGGTGTCCAGGGTGAGTATCTCACACAGTCGGTCGAGGGCGGTGTCCAGGGTGAGTATCTCACACAGTCCGGTTGAGGGCGGTGTCCAGGGTGAGTATCTCACACAGTCCGGTAGGTGGCGGTGTCCAGGGTGAGTATCTCACACAGTCCGGTAGGTGACGGTGTCCAGGGTGAGTATCTCACACAGTCGGTAGGTGACGGTGTCCAGGGTGAGTATCTCACACAGTCCGGAAAGTGACGGTGTCCAGGGTGAGTATCTCTCACAGTCCGGTCGAGGGCGGTGTCCAGGGTGAGTATCTCACACAGTCCGGTAGGTGGTGGTGTCCAGGGTGAGTATCTCACACAGTCCGGTAGGTGACGGTGTCCAGGGTGAGTATCTCACACAGTCCGGTAGGTGACGGTGTCCAGGGTGAGTATCTCACACAGTCCGGTCGAGGGCGGTGTCCAGGGTGAGTATCTCACACAGTCCGGTCGAGGGCGGTGTCCAGGGTGAGTATCTCACACAGTCGGTCGAGGGCGGTGTCCAGGGTGAGTATCTCACACAGTCCGGTTGGTGGTGGTGTCCAGGGTGAGTATCTCACACAGTCCGGTCGAGGGCGGTGTCCAGGGTGAGTATCTCACACAGTCCGGTCGAAGGCGGTGTCCAGGGTGAGTATCTCACACAGTCCGGTAGGTGGCGGTGTCCAGGGTGAGTATCTCACACAGTCGGTAGAGGGCGGTGTCCAGGGTGAGTATCTCACAGTCGGGAGAGGGCGGTGTCCAGGGTGAGTATCTCACACAGTCCGGTAGGTGGCGGTGACCAGGGTGAGTATCTCACACAGTCCGGTAGGTGACGGTGTCCAGGGTGAGTATCTCACACAGTCCGGTAAGTGGCGGTGTCCAGGGTGAGTGTCTCTCTCAGTCCGGTAAGTGACGGTGTCCAGGGTGAGTATCTCTCACAGTCCGGTAAGTGACGGTGTCCAGGGTGAGTATCTCACACAGTCGGTAGAGGGCGGTGTCCAGGGTGAGTATCTCACACAGTCGGTAGGTGTCGGTGTCCAGGGTGAATATCTCACACAGTCGGTAGAGGGCGGTGTCCAGGGTGAGTATCTCACACAGTCCGGTCGAGGGCGGTGTCCAGGGTGTGTATCTCACACAGTCCGGTCGAGGGCGGTGTCCAGGGTGAGTATCTCACACAGTCCGGTAAGTGACGGTGTCCAGGGTGAGTATCTCACACAGTCCGGTCGAGGGCGGTGTCCAGGGTGAGTATCTCTCACAGTCCGGTAGGTGACGGTGTCCAGGGTGAGTATCTCTCACAGTCCGGTAGGTGACGGTGTCCAGGGTGAGTATCTCTCACAGTCCGGTAAGTGACGGTGTCCAGGGTGAGTATCTCACACAGTCGGTAGAGGGCGGTGTCCAGGGTGAGTATCTCTCACAGTCGGTCGGTGTCGGTGTCCAGGGTGAATATCTCACACAGTCGGTAGAGGGCGGTGTCCAGGGTGAGTATCTCACACAGTCGGTAGGTGTCGGTGTCCAGGGTGAGTATCTCACACAGTCCGGTCGAGGGCGGTGTCCAGGGTGAGTATCTCACACAGTCCGGTAGGTGGCGGTGTCCAGGGTGAGTATCTCACACAGTCGGTAGAGGGCGGTGTCCAGGGTGAGTATCTCACACAGTCGGTAGAGGGCGGTGTCCAGGGTGAGTATCTCACACAGTCCGGTAGGTGGCGGTGTCCAGGGTGAGTATCTCACACAGTCCGGTAGAGGGCGGTGTCCAGGGTGAGTATCTCACACAGTCGGTAGAGGGCGGTGTCCAGGGTGAGTATCTCACACAGTCCGGTAAGTGGCGGTGTCCAGGGTGAGTATCTCTCACAGTCCGGTAAGTGACGGTGTCCAGGGTGAGTATCTCACACAGTCGGTAGGTGTCGGTGTCCAGGGTGAATATCTCACACAGTCGGTAGAGGGCGGTGTCCAGGGTGAGTATCTCACACAGTCCGGTAGAGGGCGGTGTCCAGGGTGAGTATCTCACACAGTCCGGTAAGTGATGGTGTCCAGGGTGAGTATCTCACACAGTCCGGTCGAGGGCGGTGTCCAGGGTGAATATCTCACACAGTCCGGTAGGTGACGGTGTCCAGGGTGAGTATCTCTCACAGTCCGGTAGGTGACGGTGTCCAGGGTGAGTATCTCTCACAGTCCGGTAAGTGACGGTGTCCAGGGTGAGTATCTCACACAGTCGGTAGAGGGCGGTGTCCAGGGTGAGTATCTCTCACAGTCGGTAGGTGTCGGTGTCCAGGGTGAATATCTCACACAGTCGGTAGAGGGCGGTGTCCAGGGTGAGTATCTCACACAGTCGGTAGGTGTCGGTGTCCAGGGTGAGTATCTCACACAGTCCGGTCGAGGGCGGTGTCCAGGGTAAGTATCTCACACAGTCCGGTAGGTGGCGGTGTCCAGGGTGAGTATCTCACACAGTCGGTAGAGGGCGGTGTCCAGGGTGAGTATCTCACACAGTCCGGTAGGTGGCGGTGTCCAGGGTGAGTATCTCACACAGTCGGTAGAGGGCGGTGTCCAGGGTGAGTATCTCACACAGTCCGGTAGGTGTCGGTGTCCAGGGTGAATATCTCACACAGTCGGTAGGTGTCGGTGTCCAGGGTGAATATCTCACACAGTCGGTAGAGGGCGGTGTCCAGGGTGAGTATCTCACACAGTCCGGTAGAGGGCGGTGTCCAGGGTGAGTATCTCACACAGTCCGGTCGAGGGCGGTGTCCAGGGTGAGTATCTCACACAGTCCGGTCGAGGGCGGTGTCCAGGGTGAGTATCTCACACAGTCCGGTCGAGGGCGGTGTCCAGGGTGAGTATCTCACACAGTCCGGTAGGTGGCGGTGTCCAGGGTGAGTATCTCACACAGTCCGGTAGGTGGCGGTGTCCAGGGTGAGTATCTCACACAGTCCGGTAAGTGGCGGTGTCCAGGGTGAGTATCTCACACAGTCCGGTAGAGGGCGGTGTCCAGGGTGAGTATCTCACACAGTCCGGTAGGTGACGGTGTCCAGGGTGAATATCTCACACAGTCGGTAGAGGGCGGTGTCCAGGGTGAGTATCTCACACAGTCCGGTAGAGGGCGGTGTCCAGGGTGAGTATCTCACACAGTCCGGGAAGTGATGGTGTCCAGGGTGAGTATCTCACACAGTCCGGTCGAGGGCGGTGTCCAGGGTGAGTATCTCAAACAGTCCGGTCGAGGGCGGTGTCCAGGGTGAGTATCTCACACAGTCCGGTCGAGGGCGGTGTCCAGGGTGAGTATCTCACACAGTCCGGTAGGTGGCGGTGTCCAGGGTGAGTATCTCACACAGTCCGGTAGGTGGCGGTGTCCAGGGTGAGTATCTCACACAGTCCGGTAGGTGATGGTGTCCAGGGTGAGTATCTCACACAGTCGGTAGGTGTCGGTGTCCAGGGTGAGTATCTCACACAGTCGCTAGAGGGCGGTGTCCAGGGTGAGTATCTCACACAGTCCGGTAGGTGACGGTGTCCAGGGTGAGTATCTCACACAGTCCGGTAAGTGACGGTGTCCAGGGTGAGTATCTCACACAGTCGGTAGGTGTCGGTGTCCAAGGTGAATATCTCACACAGTCCGGTAGGTGTCGGTGTCCAGGGTGAGTATCTCACACAGTCGGTAGAGGGCGGTGTCCAGGGTGAGTATCTCACACAGTCGGTAGAGGGCGGTGTCCAGGGTGAGTATCTCACACAGTCCGGTAGGTGACGGTGTCCAGGGTGAGTATCTCTCACAGTCGGTAGGTGTCGGTGTCCAGGGTGAGTATCTCTCACAGTCCGGTAAGTGACGGTGTCCAGGGTGAGTATCTCTCACAGTCCGGTAGGTGTCGGTGTCCAGGGTGAGTATCTCTTACAGTCGGTAGAGGGCGGTGTCCAGGGTGAGTATCTCTCACAGTCCGGTCGGTGACGGTGTCCAGGGTGAGTATCTCACACAGTCGGTAGGTGTCGGTGTCCAGGGTGAGTATCTCACACAGTCCGGTAGGTGTCGGTGTCCAGGGTGAGTATCTCACACAGTCGGTAGAGGGCGGTGTCCAGGGTGAGTATCTCACACAGTCCGGTAGGTGTCGGTGTCCAGGGTGAGTATCTCACACAGTCCGGTAGGTGTCGGTGTCCAGGGTGAGTATCTCACACAGTCCGGTCGGTGTCGGTGTCCAGGGTGAGTATCTCACACAGTCCGGTAGGTGGCGGTGTCCAGGGTGAGTATCTCACACAGTCCGGTAAGTGGCGGTGTCCAGGGTGAGTATCTCACACAGTCCGGTAGAGGGCGGTGTCCAGGGTGAGTATCTCACACAGTCCGGTAGGTGACGGTGTCCAGGGTGAATATCTCACACAGTCGGTAGAGGGCGGTGTCCAGGGTGAGTATCTCACACAGTCCGGTAGAGGGCGGTGTCCAGGGTGAGTATCTCACACAGTCCGGTAAGTGATGGTGTCCAGGGTGAGTATCTCACACAGTCCGGTCGAGGGCGGTGTCCAGGGTGAGTATCTCACACAGTCCGGTCGAGGGCGGTGTCCAGGGTGAGTATCTCACACAGTCCGGTCGAGGGCGGTGTCCAGGGTGAGTATCTCACACAGTCCGGTAGGTGGCGGTGTCCAGGGTGAGTATCTCACACAGTCCGGTAGGTGATGGTGTCCAGGGTGAGTATCTCACACAGTCGGTAGGTGTCGGTGTCCAGGGTGAGTATCTCACACAGTCGCTAGAGGGCGGTGTCCAGGGTGAGTATCTCACACAGTCCGGTAAGTGACGGTGTCCAGGGTGAGTATCTCACACAGTCGGTAGGTGTCGGTGTCCAAGGTGAATATCTCACACAGTCGGTAGAGGGCGGTGTCCAGGGTGAGTATCTCACACAGTCCGGTAAGTGACGGTGTCCAGTGTGAATATCTCACACAGTCGGTAGGTGTCGGTGTCCAGGGTGAGTATCTCACACAGTCGGTAGGTGACGGTGTCCAGTGTGAGTATCTCACACAGTCCGGTAGGTGTCGGTGTCCAGGGTGAGTATCTCACACAGTCGGTAGAGGGCGGTGTCCAGGGTGAGTATCTCACACAGTCGGTAGAGGGCGGTGTCCAGGGTGAGTATCTCACACAGTCCGGTAGGTGACGGTGTCCAGGGTGAGTATCTCTCACAGTCGGTAGGTGTCGGTGTCCAGGGTGAGTATCTCTCACAGTCCGGTAAGTGACGGTGTCCAGGGTGAGTATCTCTCACAGTCCGGTAGGTGTCGGTGTCCAGGGTGAGTATCTCTCACAGTCGGTAGAGGGCGGTGTCCAGGGTGAGTATCTCTCACAGTCCGGTCGGTGACGGTGTCCAGGGTGAGTATCTCACACAGTCGGTAGGTGTCGGTGTCCAGGGTGAGTATCTCACACAGTCCGGTAGGTGTCGGTGTCCAGGGTGAGTATCTCACACAGTCGGTAGAGGGCGGTGTCCAGGGTGAGTATCTCACACAGTCCGGTAGGTGTCGGTGTCCAGGGTGAGTATCTCACACAGTCCGGTAGGTGTCGGTGTCCAGGGTGAGTATCTCACACAGTCCGGTAGGTGTCGGTGTCCAGGGTGAGTATCTCACACAGTTGGTAGGTGGTGGTGTCCAGGGTGAGTATCTCTCACAGTCCGGTAGAGGGCGGTGTCCAGGGTGAGTATCTCTCACAGTCCGGTAGGTGACGGTGTCCAGGGTGAGTATCTCTCACAGTCGGTCGGTGTCGGTGTCCAGGGTGAGTATCTCACACAGTCCGGTAGAGGGCGGTGTCCAGGGTGAGTATCTCACACAGTCCGGTCGAGGGCGGTGTCCAGGGTGAGTATCTCACACAGTCCGGTAGGTGACGGTGTCCAGGGTGAGTATCTCACACAGTCGGTAGGTGGCGGTGTCCAGGGTGAGTTTCTCACACAGTCGGTAGAGGGCGGTGTCCAGGGTGAGTATCTCTCACAGTCCGGTAGGTGACGGTGTCCAGGGTGAGTATCTCTCACAGTCCGGTAGGTGACGGTGTCCAGGGTGAGTATCTCTCACAGTCGGTAGGTGTCGGTGTCCAGGGTGAGTATCTCACACAGTCCGGTTGGTGACGGTGTCCAGGGTGAGTATCTCTCACAGTCCGGTAGAGGGCGGTGTCCAGGGTGAGTATCTCTCACAGTCCGGTAGGTGACGGTGTCCAGGTTGAGTATCTCTCACAGTCCGGTCGAGGGCGGTGTCCAGGGTGAGTATCTCACACAGTCGGTAGAGGGCGGTGTCCAGGGTGAGTATCTCACACAGTCCGGTAGGTGACGGTGTCCAGGGTGAGTATCTCACACAGTCGGTAGGTGTCGGTGTCCAGGGTGAGTATCTCACACAGTCCGGTAGGTGACGGTGTCCAGGGTGAGTATCTCTCACAGTCCGGGAGAGGGTGGTGTCCAGGGTGAGTATCTCACACATTCGGTCGAGGGAGGTGTCCAGGGTGAGTATCTCACACAGTCCGGTCGAGGGCGGTGTCCAGGGTGAGTATCTCACACAGTCGGTCGAGGGCGGTGTCCAGGGTGAGTATCTCACACAGTCCGGTTGAGGGCGGTGTCCAGGGTGAGTATCTCACACAGTCGGTAGAGGGCGGTGTCCAGGGTGAGTATCTCACACAGTCGGGAGAGGGCGGTGTCCAGGGTGAGTATCTCACACAGTCCGGTAGGTGGCGGTGTCCAGGGTGAGTATCTCACACAGTCCGGTAGGTGACGGTGTCCAGGGTGAGTATCTCACACAGTCGGTAGGTGACGGTGTCCAGGGTGAGTATCTCACACAGTCCGGTAAGTGACGGTGTCCAGGGTGAGTATCTCTCACAGTCCGGTCGAGGGCGGTGTCCAGGGTGAGTATCTCACACAGTCGGTAGAGGGCGGTGTCCAGGGTGAGTATCTCACACAGTCGGTCGAGGGCGGTGTCCAGGGTGAGTATCTCACACAGTCGGTAGAGGGCGGTGTCCAGGTTGAGTATCTCTCACAGTCCGGTAGAGGGCGGTGTCCAGGGTGAGTATCTCACACAGTCGGTAGAGGGCGGTGTCCAGGGTGAGTATCTCACACAGTCCGGTAGGTGACGGTGTTCAGGGTGAGTATCTCACACAGTCGGTAGGTGTCGGTGTCCAGGGTGAGTATCTCACACAGTCCGGTAGGTGACGGTGTCCAGGGTGAGTATCTCTCACAGTCCGGTAGAGGGTGGTGTCCAGGGTGAGTATCTCACACAGTCGGTAGAGGGAGGTGTCCAGGGTGAGTATCTCACACAGTCCGGTCGAGGGCGGTGTCCAGGGTGAGTATCTCACACAGTCGGTCGAGGGCGGTGTCCAGGGTGAGTATCTCACACAGTCCGGTTGAGGGCGGTGTCCAGGGTGAGTATCTCACACAGTCCGGTAGGTGGCGGTGTCCAGGGTGAGTATCTCACACAGTCCGGTAGGTGACGGTGTCCAGGGTGAGTATCTCACACAGTCGGTCGGTGACGGTGTCCAGGGTGAGTATCTCACACAGTCCGGAAAGTGACGGTGTCCAGGGTGAGTATCTCTCACAGTCCGGTCGAGGGCGGTGTCCAGGGTGAGTACCTCACACAGTCCGGTAGGTGACGGTGTCCAGGGTGAGTATCTCACACAGTCCGGTAGGTGACGGTGTCCAGGGTGAGTATCTCACACAGTCCGGTCGAGGGCGGTGTCCAGGGTGAGTATCTCACACAGTCCGGTCGAGGGCGGTGTCCAGGGTGAGTATCTCACACAGTCGGTAGAGGGCGGTGTCCAGGGTGAGTATCTCACACAGTCCGGTTGGTGGTGGTGTCCAGGGTGAGTATCTCACACAGTCCGGTAGGTGACGGTGTCCAGGGTGAGTATCTCACACAGTCCGGTCGAGGGCGGTGTCCAGGGTGAGTATCTCACACAGTCCGGTCGAAGGCGGTGTCCAGGGTGAGTATCTCACACAGTCCGGTAGGTGGCGGTGTCCAGGGTGAGTATCTCACACAGTCGGTAGAGGGCGGTGTCCAGGGTGAGTATCTCACAGTCGGTAGAGGGCGGTGTCCAGGGTGAGTATCTCACACAGTCCGGTAGGTGGCGGTGTCCAGGGTGAGTATCTCACACAGTCCGGTAGGTGACGGTGTCCAGGGTGAGTATCTCACACAGTCCGGTAAGTGGCGGTGTCCAGGGTGAGTGTCTCTCCCAGTCCGGTAAGTGACGGTGTCCAGGGTGAGTATCTCTCACAGTCCGGTAAGTGACGGTGTCCAGGGTGAGTATCTCACACAGTCGGTAGAGGGCGGTGTCCAGGGTGAGTATCTCACACAGTCGGTAGGTGTCGGTGTCCAGGGTGAATATCTCACACAGTCGGTAGAGCGCGGTGTCCAGGGTGAGTATCTCACACTGTCCGGTCGAGGGCGGTGTCCAGGGTGTGTATCTCACACAGTCCGGTCGAGGGCGGTGTCCAGGGTGAGTATCTCACACAGTCCGGTAAGTGACGGTGTCCAGGGTGAGTATCTCACACAGTCCGGTCGAGGGCGGTGTCCAGGGTGAGTATCTCTCACAGTCCGGTAGGTGACGGTGTCCAGGGTGAGTATCTCTCACAGTCCGGTAGGTGACGGTGTCCAGGGTGAGTATCTCTCACAGTCCGGTAAGTGACGGTGTCCAGGGTGAGTATCTCACACAGTCGGTAGAGGGCGGTGTCCAGGGTGAGTATCTCTCACAGTCGGTCGGTGTCGGTGTCCAGGGTGAATATCTCACACAGTCCGGTCGAGGGCGGTGTCCAGGGTGAGTATCTCACACAGTCCGGTAGGTGGCGGTGTCCAGGGTGAGTATCTCACACAGTCGGTAGAGGGCGGTGTCCAGGGTGAGTATCTCACACAGTCGGTAGAGGGCGGTGTCCAGGGTGAGTATCTCACACAGTCCGGTAGGTGGCGGTGTCCAGGGTGAGTATCTCACACAGTCCGGTAGGTGGCGGTGTCCAGGGTGAGTATCTCACACAGTCCGGTAGGTGGCGGTGTCCAGGGTGAGTATCTCACACAGTCGGTAGAGGGCGGTGTCCAGGGTGAGTATCTCACACAGTCGGTAGAGGGCGGTGTCCAGGGTGAGTATCTCACACAGTCGGTAGAGGGCGGTGTCCAGGGTGAGTATCTCACACAGTCCGGTAGGTGGCGGTGTCCAGGGTGAGTATCTCACACAGTCCGGTAGAGGGCGGTGTCCAGGGTGAGTATCTCACACAGTCGGTAGAGGGCGGTGTCCAGGGTGAGTATCTCACACAGTCCGGTAAGTGGCGGTGTCCAGGGTGAGTATCTCTCACAGTCCGGTAAGTGACGGTGTCCAGGGTGAGTATCTCACACAGTCGGTAGGTGTCGGTGTCCAGGGTGAATATCTCACACAGTCGGGAGAGGGCGGTGTCCAGGGTGAGTATCTCACACAGTCCGGTAGAGGGCGGTGTCCAGGGTGAGTATCTCACACAGTCCGGTAAGTGATGGTGTCCAGGGTGAGTATCTCACACAGTCCGGTCGAGGGCGGTGTCCAGGGTGAATATCTCACACAGTCCGGTAGGTGACGGTGTCCAGGGTGAGTATCTCTCACAGTCCGGTAGGTGACGGTGTCCAGGGTGAGTATCTCTCACAGTCCGGTAAGTGACGGTGTCCAGGGTGAGTATCTCACACAGTCGGTAGAGGGCGGTGTCCAGGGTGAGTATCTCTCACAGTCGGTAGGTGTCGGTGTCCAGGGTGAATATCTCACAGAGTCGGTAGAGGGCGGTGTCCAGGGTGAGTATCTCACACAGTCGGTCGGTGTCCAGGGTGAGTATCTCACACAGTCCGGTCGAGGGCGGTGTCCAGGGTAAGTATCTCACACAGTCCGGTAGGTGGCGGTGTCCAGGGTGAGTATCTCACACAGTCGGTAGAGGGCGGTGTCCAGGGTGAGTATCTCACACAGTCGGTAGAGGGCGGTGTCCAGGGTGAGTATCTCACACAGTCCGGTAGGTGGCGGTGTCCAGGGTGAGTATCTCACACAGTCCGGTAGAGGGCGGTGTCCAGGGTGAGTATCTCACACAGTCGGTAGAGGGCGGTGTCCAGGGTGAGTATCTCACACAGTCCGGTAGGTGTCGGTGTCCAGGGTGAATATCTCACACAGTCGGTAGAGGGCGGTGTCCAGGGTGAGTATCTCACACAGTCGGTAGGTGTCGGTGTCCAGGGTGAATATCTCACACAGTCGGTAGAGGGCGGTGTCCAGGGTGAGTATCTCACACAGTCCGGTAGAGGGCGGTGTCCAGGGTGAGTATCTCACACAGTCCGGTAAGTGATGGTGTCCAGGGTGAGTATCTCACACAGTCCGGTCGAGGGCGGTGTCCAGGGTGAGTATCTCACACAGTCCGGTCGAGGGCGGTGTCCAGGGTGAGTATCTCACACAGTCCGGTCGAGGGCGGTGTCCAGGGTGAGTATCTCACACAGTCCGGTCGAGGGCGGTGTCCAGGGTGAGTATCTCACACAGTCCGGTAGGTGGCGGTGTCCAGGGTGAGTATCTCACACAGTCCGGTAGGTGGCGGTGTCCAGGGTGAGTATCTCACACTGTCCGGTCGAGGGCGGTGTCCAGGGTGTGTATCTCACACAGTCCGGTCGAGGGCGGTGTCCAGGGTGAGTATCTCACACAGTCCGGTAAGTGACGGTGTCCAGGGTTAGTATCTCACACAGTCCGGTCGAGGGCGGTGTCCAGGGTGAGTATCTCTCACAGTCCGGTAGGTGACGGTGTCCAGGGTGAGTATCTCTCACAGTCCGGTAGGTGACGGTGTCCAGGGTGAGTATCTCTCACAGTCCGGTAAGTGACGGTGTCCAGGGTGAGTATCTCACACAGTCGGTAGAGGGCGGTGTCCAGGGTGAGTATCTCTCACAGTCGGTCGGTGTCGGTGTCCAGGGTGAATATCTCACACAGTCCGGTCGAGGGCTGTGTCCAGGGTGAGTATCTCACACAGTCCGGTAGGTGGCGGTGTCCAGGGTGAGTATCTCACACAGTCGGTAGAGGGCGGTGTCCAGGGTGAGTATCTCACACAGTCGGTAGAGGGCGGTGTCCAGGGTGAGTATCTCACACAGTCCGGTAGGTGGCGGTGTCCAGGGTGAGTATCTCACACAGTCCGGTAGAGGGCGGTGTCCAGGGTGAGTATCTCACACAGTCGGTAGAGGGCGGTGTCCAGGGTGAGTATCTCACACAGTCCGGTAAGTGGCGGTGTCCAGGGTGAGTATCTCTCACAGTCCGGTAGGTGTCGGTGTCCAGGGTGAATATCTCACACAGTCGGGAGAGGGCGGTGTCCAGGGTGAGTATCTCACACAGTCCGGTAGAGGGCGGTGTCCAGGGTGAGTATCTCACACAGTCCGGTAAGTGATGGTGTCCAGGGTGAGTATCTCACACAGTCCGGTCGAGGGCGGTGTCCAGGGTGAATATCTCACACAGTCCGGTAGGTGACGGTGTCCAGGGTGAGTATCTCTCACAGTCCGGTAAGTGACGGTGTCCAGGGTGAGTATCTCACACAGTCGGTAGAGGGCGGTGTCCAGGGTGAGTATCTCTCACAGTCGGTAGGTGTCGGTGTCCAGGGTGAATATCTCACACAGTCGGTAGAGGGCGGTGTCCAGGGTGAGTATCTCACACAGTCGGTCGGTGTCCAGGGTGAGTATCTCACACAGTCCGGTCGAGGGCGGTGTCCAGGGTAAGTATCTCACACAGTCCGGTCGGTGGCGGTGTCCAGGGTGAGTATCTCACACAGTCGGTAGAGGGCGGTGTCCAGGGTGAGTATCTCACACAGTCCGGTCGGTGGCGGTGTCCAGGGTGAGTATCTCACACAGTCCGGTAGAGGGCGGTGTCCAGGGTGAGTATCTCACACAGTCGGTAGAGGGCGGTGTCCAGGGTGAGTATCTCACACAGTCCGGTAGGTGTCGGTGTCCAGGGTGAATATCTCACACAGTCGGTAGAGGGCGGTGTCCAGGGTGAGTATCTCACACAGTCGGTAGGTGTCGGTGTCCAGGGTGAATATCTCACACAGTCGGTAGAGGGCGGTGTCCAGGGTGAGTATCTCACACAGTCCGGTAGAGGGCGGTGTCCAGGGTGAGTATCTCACACAGTCCGGTAAGTGATGGTGTCCAGGGTGAGTATCTCACACAGTCCGGTCGAGGGCGGTGTCCAGGGTGAGTATCTCACACAGTCCGGTCGAGGGCGGTGTCCAGGGTGAGTATCTCACACAGTCCGGTCGAGGGCGGTGTCCAGGGTGAGTATCTCACACAGTCCGGTCGAGGGCGGTGTCCAGGGTGAGTATCTCACACAGTCCGGTAGGTGGCGGTGTCCAGGGTGAGTATCTCACACAGTCCGGTAGGTGGCGGTGTCCAGGGTGAGTATCTCACACAGTCCGGTAAGTGGCGGTGTCCAGGGTGAGTATCTCACACAGTCGGTAGAGGGCGGTGTCCAGGGTGAGTATCTCTCACAGTCGGTCGGTGTCGGTGTCCAGGGTGAATATCTCACACAGTCGGTAGAGGGCGGTGTCCAGGGTGAGTATCTCACACAGTCGGTAGGTGTCGGTGTCCAGGGTGAGTATCTCACACAGTCCGGTCGAGGGCGGTGTCCAGGGTGAGTATCTCACACAGTCCGGTAGGTGGCGGTGTCCAGGGTGAGTATCTCACACAGTCGGTAGAGGGCGGTGTCCAGGGTGAGTATCTCACACAGTCCGGTAGGTGGCGGTGTCCAGGGTGAGTATCTCACACAGTCCGGTAGAGGGCGGTGTCCAGGGTGAGTATCTCACACAGTCGGTAGAGGGCGGTGTCCAGGGTGAGTATCTCACACAGTCCGGTAAGTGGCGGTGTCCAGGGTGAGTATCTCTCACAGTCCGGTAAGTGACGGTGTCCAGGGTGAGTATCTCTCACAGTCCGGTAAGTGACGGTGTCCAGGGTGAGTATCTCACACAGTCGGTAGGTGTCGGTGTCCAGGGTGAATATCTCACACAGTCGGTAGAGGGCGGTGTCCAGGGTGAGTATCTCACACAGTCCGGTAGAGGGCGGTGTCCAGGGTGAGTATCTCACACAGTCCGGTAAGTGATGGTGTCCAGGGTGAGTATCTCACACAGTCCGGTCGAGGGCGGTGTCCAGGGTGAATATCTCACACAGTCCGGTAGGTGACGGTGTCCAGGGTGAGTATCTCTCACAGTCCGGTAGGTGACGGTGTCCAGGGTGAGTATCTCTCACAGTCCGGTAAGTGACGGTGTCCAGGGTGAGTATCTCACACAGTCCGGTAAGTGACGGTGTCCAGGGTGAGTATCTCTCACAGTCCGGTCGGTGACGGTGTCCAGGGTGAGTATCTCACACAGTCGGTAGGTGTCGGTGTCCAGGGTGAGTGTCTCACACAGTCGGTAGAGGGCGGTGTCCAGGGTGAGTATCTCACACAGTCCGGTAGGTGACGGTGTCCAGGGTGAGTGTCTCACACAGTCGGTAGAGGGCGGTGTCCAGGGTGAGTATCTCACACAGTCCGGTAGGTGTCGGTGTCCAGGGTGAGTATCTCACACAGTCCGGTAGGTGTCGGTGTCCAGGGTGAGTATCTCACACAGTCCGGTCGAGGGCGGTGTCCAGGGTGAGTATCTCTCACAGTCCGGTAGAGGGCGGTGTCCAGGGTGAGTATCTCTCACAGTCCGGTAGGTGACGGTGTCCAGGGTGAGTATCTCTCACAGTCGGTAGGTGTCGGTGTCCAGGGTGAGTATCTCACACAGTCCGGTAGAGGGCGGTGTCCAGGGTGAGTATCTCACACAGTCCGGTCGAGGGCGGTGTCCAGGGTGAGTATCTCACACAGTCCGGTCGGTGTCGGTGTCCAGGGTGAGTGTCTCACACAGTCGGTAGGTGGTGGTGTCCAGGGTGAGTATCTCACACAGTCCGGTAAGTGACGGTGTGCAGGGTGAGTATCTCTCACAGTCGGTAGGTGTCGGTGTCCAGGGTGAGTTTCTCACACAGTCGGTAGAGGGCGGTGTCCAGGGTGAGTATCTCTCACAGTCCGGTAGAGGGCGGTGTCCAGGGTGAGTATCTCACACAGTCCGGTTGGTGACGGTGTCCAGGGTGAGTATCTCTCACAGTCGGTAGAGGGCGGTGTCCAGGGTGAGTATCTCTCACAGTCCGGTAGAGGGCGGTGTCCAGGGTGAGTATCTCACACAGTCCGGTAGGTGACGGTGTCCAGGGTGAGTATCTCACACAGTCGGTAGGTGACGGTGTCCAGGTTGAGTATCTCTCACAGTCCGGTAGAGGGCGGTGTCCAGGGTGAGTATCTCACACAGTCGGTAGAGGGCGGTGTCCAGGGTGAGTATCTCACACAGTCCGGTAGGTGACGGTGTTCAGGGTGAGTATCTCACACAGTCGGTAGGTGTCGGTGTCCAGGGTGAGTATCTCTCACAGTCCGGTAGAGGGTGGTGTCCAGGGTGAGTATCTCACACAGTCGGTAGAGGGAGGTGTCCAGGGTGAGTATCTCACACAGTCCGGTCGAGGGCGGTGTCCAGGGTGAGTATCTCACACAGTCGGTCGAGGGCGGTGTCCAGGGTGAGTATCTCACACAGTCCGGAAAGTGACGGTGTCCAGGGTGAGTATCTCTCACAGTCCGGTCGAGGGCGGTGTCCAGGGTGAGTATCTCACACAGTCCGGTAGGTGGTGGTGTCCAGGGTGAGTATCTCACACAGTCCGGTAGGTGACGGTGTCCAGGGTGAGTATCTCACACAGTCCGGTAGGTGACGGTGTCCAGGGTGAGTATCTCACACAGTCCGGTCGAGGGCGGTGTCCAGGGTGAGTATCTCACACAGTCCGGTCGAGGGCGGTGTCCAGGGTGAGTATCTCACACAGTCGGTAGAGGGCGGTGTCCAGGGTGAGTATCTCACACAGTCCGGTTGGTGGTGGTGTCCAGGGTGAGTATCTCACACAGTCCGGTAGGTGACGGTGTCCAGGGTGAGTATCTCACACAGTCCGGTCGAGGGCGGTGTCCAGGGTGAGTATCTCACACAGTCCGGTCGAAGGCGGTGTCCAGGGTGAGTATCTCACACAGTCCGGTAGGTGGCGGTGTCCAGGGTGAGTATCTCACACAGTCGGTAGAGGGCGGTGTCCAGGGTGAGTATCTCACAGTCGGTAGAGGGCGGTGTCCAGGGTGAGTATCTCACACAGTCGGTAGAGGGCGGTGTCCAGGGTGAGTATCTCACACAGTCCGGTAGGTGGCGGTGTCCAGGGTGAGTATCTCACACAGTCCGGTAGAGGGCGGTGTCCAGGGTGAGTATCTCACACAGTCGGTAGAGGGCGGTGTCCAGGGTGAGTATCTCACACAGTCCGGTAAGTGGCGGTGTCCAGGGTGAGTATCTCTCACAGTCCGGTAAGTGACGGTGTCCAGGGTGAGTATCTCACACAGTCGGTAGGTGTCGGTGTCCAGGGTGAATATCTCACACAGTCGGTAGAGGGCGGTGTCCAGGGTGAGTATCTCACACAGTCCGGTAGAGGGCGGTGTCCAGGGTGAGTATCTCACACAGTCCGGTAAGTGATGGTGTCCAGGGTGAGTATCTCACACAGTCCGGTCGAGGGCGGTGTCCAGGGTGAATATCTCACACAGTCCGGTAGGTGACGGTGTCCAGGGTGAGTATCTCTCACAGTCCGGTAGGTGACGGTGTCCAGGGTGAGTATCTCTCACAGTCCGGTAAGTGACGGTGTCCAGGGTGAGTATCTCACACAGTCGGTAGAGGGCGGTGTCCAGGGTGAGTATCTCTCACAGTCGGTAGGTGTCGGTGTCCAGGGTGAATATCTCACACAGTCGGTAGAGGGCGGTGTCCAGGGTGAGTATCTCACACAGTCGGTAGGTGTCGGTGTCCAGGGTGAGTATCTCACACAGTCCGGTCGAGGGCGGTGTCCAGGGTAAGTATCTCACACAGTCCGGTAGGTGGCGGTGTCCAGGGTGAGTATCTCACACAGTCGGTGGAGGGCGGTGTCCAGGGTGAGTATCTCACACAGTCCGGTAGGTGGCGGTGTCCAGGGTGAGTATCTCACACAGTCCGGTAGAGGGCGGTGTCCAGGGTGAGTATCTCACACAGTCGCTAGAGGGCGGTGTCCAGGGTGAGTATCTCACACAGTCGGTAGGTGTCGGTGTCCAGGGTGAATATCTCACACAGTCGGTAGAGGGCGGTGTCCAGGGTGAGTATCTCACACAGTCCGGTAGAGGGCGGTGTCCAGGGTGAGTATCTCACACAGTCCGGTAAGTGATGGTGTCCAGGGTGAGTATCTCACACAGTCCGGTCGAGGGCGGTGTCCAGGGTGAGTATCTCACACAGTCCGGTCGAGGGCGGTGTCCAGGGTGAGTATCTCACACAGTCCGGTCGAGGGTGGTGTCCAGGGTGAGTATCTCACACAGTCCGGTCGAGGGCGGTGTCCAGGGTGAGTATCTCACACAGTCCGGTAGGTGGCGGTGTCCAGGGTGAGTATCTCACACAGTCCGGTAGGTGGCGGTGTCCAGGGTGAGTATCTCACACAGTCCGGTAAGTGGCGGTGTCCAGGGTGAGTATCTCACACAGTCGGTAGAGGGCGGTGTCCAGGGTGAGTATCTCTCACAGTCGGTCGGTGTCGGTGTCCAGGGTGAATATCTCACACAGTCGGTAGAGGGCGGTGTCCAGGGTGAGTATCTCACACAGTCGGTAGGTGTCGGTGTCCAGGGTGAGTATCTCACACAGTCCGGTCGAGGGCGGTGTCCAGGGTGAGTATCTCACACAGTCCGGTAGGTGGCGGTGTCCAGGGTGAGTATCTCACACAGTCGGTAGAGGGCGGTGTCCAGGGTGAGTATCTCACACAGTCCGGTAGGTGGCGGTGTACAGGGTGAGTATCTCACACAGTCCGGTAGAGGGCGGTGTCCAGGGTGAGTATCTCACACAGTCGGTAGAGGGCGGTGTCCAGGGTGAGTATCTCACACAGTCCGGTAAGTGGCGGTGTCCAGGGTGAGTATCTCTCACAGTCCGGTAAGTGACGGTGTCCAGGGTGAGTATCTCTCACAGTCCGGTAAGTGACGGTGTCCAGGGTGAGTATCTCACACAGTCGGTAGGTGTCGGTGTCCAGGGTGAATATCTCACACAGTCGGTTGAGGGCGGTGTCCAGGGTGAGTATCTCACACAGTCCGGTAGAGGGCGGTGTCCAGGGTGAGTATCTCACACAGTCCGGTAAGTGATGGTGTCCAGGGTGAGTATCTCACACAGTCCGGTAGAGGGCGGTGTCCAGGGTGAGTATCTCACACAGTCCGGTAAGTGATGGTGTCCAGGGTGAGTATCTCACACAGTCCGGTCGAGGGCGGTGTCCAGGGTGAATATCTCACACAGTCCGGTAGGTGACGGTGTCCAGGGTGAGTATCTCTCACAGTCCGGTAGGTGACGGTGTCCAGGGTGAGTATCTCTCACAGTCCGGTAAGTGACGGTGTCCAGGGTGAGTATCTCACACAGTCCGGTAAGTGACGGTGTCCAGGGTGAGTATCTCTCACAGTCCGGTCGGTGACGGTGTCCAGGGTGAGTATCTCACACAGTCGGTAGGTGTCGGTGTCCAGGGTGAGTGTCTCACACAGTCGGTAGAGGGCGGTGTCCAGGGTGAGTATCTCACACAGTCCGGTAGGTGTCGGTGTCCAGGGTGAGTATCTCACACAGTCCGGTAGAGGGCGGTGTCCAGGGTGAGTATCTCACACAGTCCGGTCGAGGGCGGTGTCCAGGGTGAGTATCTCTCACAGTCCGGTAGAGGGCGGTGTCCAGGGTGAGTATCTCTCACAGTCCGGTAGGTGACGGTGTCCAGGGTGAGTATCTCTCACAGTCGGTAGGTGTCGGTGTCCAGGGTGAGTATCTCACACAGTCCGGTCGAGGGCGGTGTCCAGGGTGAGTATCTCACACAGTCCGGTCGAGGGCGGTGTCCAGGGTGAGTATCTCACACAGTCCGGTCGGTGTCGGTGTCCAGGGTGAGTGTCTCACACAGTCGGTAGGTGGTGGTGTCCAGGGTGAGTATCTCACACAGTCCGGTAAGTGACGGTGTGCAGGGTGAGTATCTCTCACAGTCGGTAGGTGTCGGTGTCCAGGGTGAGTTTCTCACACAGTCGGTAGAGGGCGGTGTCCAGGGTGAGTATCTCTCACAGTCCGGTAGAGGGCGGTGTCCAGGGTGAGTATCTCACACAGTCCGGTTGGTGACGGTGTCCAGGGTGAGTATCTCTCACAGTCGGTAGAGGGCGGTGTCCAGGGTGAGTATCTCTCACAGTCCGGTAGAGGGCGGTGTCCAGGGTGAGTATCTCACACAGTCCGGTAGGTGACGGTGTCCAGGGTGAGTATCTCTCACAGTCCGGTAGAGGGCGGTGTCCAGGGTGAGTATCTCTCACAGTCCGGTAGGTGACGGTGTCCAGGGTGAGTATCTCACACAGTCGGTAGGTGACGGTGTCCAGGTTGAGTATCTCTCACAGTCCGGTAGAGGGCGGTGTCCAGGGTGAGTATCTCACACAGTCGGTAGAGGGCGGTGTCCAGGGTGAGTATCTCACACAGTCCGGTAGGTGACGGTGTTCAGGGTGAGTATCTCACACAGTCGGTAGGTGTCGGTGTCCAGGGTGAGTATCTCACACAGTCCGGTAGGTGACGGTGTCCAGGGTGAGTATCTCTCACAGTCCGGTAGAGGGTGGTGTCCAGGGTGAGTATCTCACACAGTCGGTAGAGGGAGGTGTCCAGGGTGAGTATCTCACACAGTCCGGTCGAGGGCGGTGTCCAGGGTGAGTATCTCACACAGTCGGTCGAGGGCGGTGTCCAGGGTGAGTATCTCACACAGTCCGGTTGAGGGCGGTGTCCAGGGTGAGTATCTCACACAGTCCGGTAGGTGGCGGTGTCCAGGGTGAGTATCTCACACAGTCCGGTAGGTGACGGTGTCCAGGGTGAGTATCTCACACAGTCGGTAGGTGACGGTGTCCAGGGTGAGTATCTCACACAGTCCGGAAAGTGACGGTGTCCAGGGTGAGTATCTCTCACAGTCCGGTCGAGGGCGGTGTCCAGGGTGAGTATCTCACACAGTCCGGTAGGTGGTGGTGTCCAGGGTGAGTATCTCACACAGTCCGGTAGGTGACGGTGTCCAGGGTGAGTATCTCACACAGTCCGGTAGGTGACGGTGTCCAGGGTGAGTATCTCACACAGTCCGGTCGAGGGCGGTGTCCAGGGTGAGTATCTCACACAGTCCGGTCGAGGGCGGTGTCCAGGGTGAGTATCTCACACAGTCGGTAGAGGGCGGTGTCCAGGGTGAGTATCTCACACAGTCCGGTTGGTGGTGGTGTCCAGGGTGAGTATCTCACACAGTCCGGTAGGTGACGGTGTCCAGGGTGAGTATCTCACACAGTCCGGTCGAGGGCGGTGTCCAGGGTGAGTATCTCACACAGTCCGGTCGAAGGCGGTGTCCAGGGTGAGTATCTCACACAGTCCGGTAGGTGGCGGTGTCCAGGGTGAGTATCTCACACAGTCGGTAGAGGGCGGTGTCCAGGGTGAGTATCTCACAGTCGGTAGAGGGCGGTGTCCAGGGTGAGTATCTCACACAGTCCGGTAGGTGGCGGTGTCCAGGGTGAGTATCTCACACAGTCCGGTAGGTGACGGTGTCCAGGGTGAGTATCTCACACAGTCCGGTAAGTGGCGGTGTCCAGGGTGAGTGTCTCTCTCAGTCCGGTAAGTGACGGTGTCCAGGGTGAGTATCTCTCACAGTCCGGTAAGTGACGGTGTCCAGGGTGAGTATCTCACACAGTCGGTAGAGGGCGGTGTCCAGGGTGAGTATCTCACACAGTCGGTAGGTGTCGGTGTCCAGGGTGAATATCTCACACAGTCGGTCGAGGGCGGTGTCCAGGGTGAGTATCTCTCACAGTCCGGTAGGTGACGGTGTCCAGGGTGAGTATCTCTCACAGTCCGGTAAGTGACGGTGTCCAGGGTGAGTATCTCACACAGTCGGTAGAGGGCGGTGTCCAGGGTGAGTATCTCTCACAGTCGGTCGGTGTCGGTGTCCAGGGTGAATATCTCACACAGTCGGTAGAGGGCGGTGTCCAGGGTGAGTATCTCACACAGTCGGTAGGTGTCGGTGTCCAGGGTGAGTATCTCACACAGTCCGGTCGAGGGCGGTGTCCAGGGTGAGTATCTCACACAGTCCGGTAGGTGGCGGTGTCCAGGGTGAGTATCTCACACAGTCGGTAGAGGGCGGTGTCCAGGGTGAGTATCTCACACAGTCGGTAGAGGGCGGTGTCCAGGGTGAGTATCTCACACAGTCCGGTAGGTGGCGGTGTCCAGGGTGAGTATCTCACACAGTCCGGTAGAGGGCGGTGTCCAGGGTGAGTATCTCACACAGTCGGTAGAGGGCGGTGTCCAGGGTGAGTATCTCACACAGTCGGTAGAGGGCGGTGTCCAGGGTGAGTATCTCACACAGTCCGGTCGAGGGCGGTGTCCAGGGTGAGTATCTCACACAGTCCGGTAAGTGATGGTGTCCAGGGTGAGTATCTCACACAGTCCGGTCGAGGGCGGTGTCCAGGGTGAGTATCTCTCACAGTCCGGTAGGTGACGGTGTCCAGGGTGAGTATCTCTCACAGTCCGGTAAGTGACGGTGTCCAGGGTGAGTATTTCACACAGTCGGTAGAGGGCGGTGTCCAGGGTGAGTATCTCTCACAGTCGGTAGGTGTCGGTGTCCAGGGTGAATATCTCACACAGTCGGTAGAGGGCGGTGTCCAGGGTGAGTATCTCACACAGTCGGTAGGTGTCGGTGTCCAGGGTGAGTATCTCACACAGTCCGGTCGAGGGCGGTGTCCAGGGTGAGTATCTCACACAGTCCGGTAGGTGGCGGTGTCCAGGGTGAGTATCTCACACAGTCCGGTAGAGGGCGGTGTCCAGGGTGAGTATCTCACACAGTCCGGTAGAGGGCGGTGTCCAGGGTGAGTATCTCACACAGTCGGTAGAGGGCGGTGTCCAGGGTGAGTATCTCACACAGTCCGGTAGGTGTCGGTGTCCAGGGTGAATATCTCACACAGTCGGTAGAGGGCGGTGTCCAGGGTGAGTATCTCACACAGTCGGTAGGTGTCGGTGTCCAGGGTGAATATCTCACACAGTCGGTAGAGGGCGGTGTCCAGGGTGAGTATCTCACACAGTCCGGTAGAAGGCGGTGTCCAGGGTGAGTATCTCACACAGTCCGGTAAGTGATGGTGTCCAGGGTGAGTATCTCACACAGTCCGGTCGAGGGCGGTGTCCAGGGTGAGTATCTCACACAGTCCGGTCGAGGGCGGTGTCCAGGGTGAGTATCTCACACAGTCCGGTCGAGGGCGGTGTCCAGGGTGAGTATCTCACACAGTCCGGTCGAGGGCGGTGTCCAGGGTGAGTATCTCACACAGTCCGGTCGAGGGCGGTGTCCAGGGTGAGTATCTCACACAGTCCGGTAGGTGGCGGTGTCCAGGGTGAGTATCTCACACAGTCCGGTAGGTGGCGGTGTCCAGGGTGAGTATCTCACACAGTCCGGTCAGTGGCGGTGTCCAGGGTGAGTATCTCACACAGTCCGGTAGAGGGCGGTGTCCAGGGTGAGTATCTCACACAGTCCGGTAGGTGACGGTGTCCAGGGTGAGTATCTCACACAGTCCGGTAGGTGACGGTGTCCAGGGTGAGTATCTCACACAGTCCGGTAGAGGGCGGTGTCCAGGGTGAGTATCTCACAGTCGGTAGAGGGCGGTGTCCAGGGTGAGTATCTCACACAGTCCGGTAGGTGGCGGTGTCCAGGGTGAGTATCTCACACAGTCCGGTAAGTGGCGGTGTCCAGGGTGAGTGTCTCTCTCAGTCCGGTAAGTGACGGTGTCCAGGGTGAGTATCTCTCACAGTCCGGTAAGTGACGGTGTCCAGGGTGAGTATCTCACACAGTCGGTAGAGGGCGGTGTCCAGGGTGAGTATCTCACACAGTCGGTAGGTGTCGGTGTCCAGGGTGAATATCTCACACAGTCGGTAGAGGGCGGTGTCCAGGGTGAGTATCTCACACAGTCCGGTCGAGGGCGGTGTCCAGGGTGTGTATCTCACACAGTCCGGTCGAGGGCGGTGTCCAGGGTGAGTATCTCACACAGTCCGGTCGAGGGCGGTGTCCAGGGTGAGTATCTCTCACAGTCCGGTAGGTGACGGTGTCCAGGGTGAGTATCTCTCACAGTCCGGTAGGTGACGGTGTCCAGGGTGAGTATCTCTCACAGTCCGGTAAGTGACGGTGTCCAGGGTGAGTATCTCACACAGTCGGTAGAGGGCGGTGTCCAGGGTGAGTATCTCTCACAGTCGGTCGGTGTCGGTGTCCAGGGTGAATATCTCACACAGTCGGTAGAGGGCGGTGTCCAGGGTGAGTATCTCACACAGTCGGTAGGTGTCGGTGTCCAGGGTGAGTATCTCACACAGTCGGTAGGTGTCGGTGTCCAGGGTGAGTATCTCACACAGTCCGGTCGAGGGCGGTGTCCAGGGTGAGTATCTCACACAGTCCGGTAGGTGGCGGTGTCCAGGGTGAGTATCTCACACAGTCCGGTAGAGGGCGGTGTCCAGGGTGAGTATCTCACACAGTCGGTAGAGGGCGGTGTCCAGGGTGAGTATCTCACACAGTCCGGTAAGTGGCGGTGTCCAGGGTGAGTATCTCTCACAGTCCGGTAAGTGACGGTGTCCAGGGTGAGTATCTCACACAGTCGGTAGGTGTCGGTGTCCAGGGTGAATATCTCACACAGTCGGTAGAGGGCGGTGTCCAGGGTGAGTATCTCACACAGTCCGGTAGAGGGCGGTGTCCAGGGTGAGTATCTCACACAGTCCGGTAAGTGATGGTGTCCAGGGTGAGTATCTCACACAGTCCGGTCGAGGGCGGTGTCCAGGGTGAATATCTCACACAGTCCGGTAGGTGACGGTGTCCAGGGTGAGTATCTCTCACAGTCCGGTCGGTGACGGTGTCCAGGGTGAGTATCTCACACAGTCGGTAGAGGGCGGTGTCCAGGGTGAGTATCTCTCACAGTCGGTAGGTGTCGGTGTCCAGGGTGAATATCTCACACAGTCGGTAGAGGGCGGTGTCCAGGGTGAGTATCTCACACAGTCGGTAGGTGTCGGTGTCCAGGGTGAGTATCTCACACAGTCCGGTCGAGGGCGGTGTCCAGGGTAAGTATCTCACACAGTCCGGTAGGTGGCGGTGTCCAGGGTGAGTATCTCACACAGTCGGTAGAGGGCGGTGTCCAGGGTGAGTATCTCACACAGTCCGGTAGGTGGCGGTGTCCAGGGTGAGTATCTCACACAGTCCGGTAGAGGGCGGTGTCCAGGGTGAGTATCTCACACAGTCCGGTAGAGGGCGGTGTCCAGGGTGAGTATCTCACACAGTCCGGTAGGTGTCGGTGTCCAGGGTGAATATCTCACACAGTCGGTAGAGGGCGGTGTCCAGGGTGAGTATCTCACACAGTCGGTAGGTGTCGGTGTCCAGGGTGAATATCTCACACAGTCGGTAGAGGGCGGTGTCCAGGGTGAGTATCTCACACAGTCCGGTAGAAGGCGGTGTCCAGGGTGAGTATCTCACACAGTCCGGTAAGTGATGGTGTCCAGGGTGAGTATCTCACACAGTCCGGTCGAGGGCGGTGTCCAGGGTGAGTATCTCACACAGTCCGGTCGAGGGCGGTGTCCAGGGTGAGTATCTCACACAGTCCGGTCGAGGGCGGTGTCCAGGGTGAGTATCTCACACAGTCCGGTCGAGGGCGGTGTCCAGGGTGAGTATCTCACACAGTCCGGTAGGTGGCGGTGTCCAGGGTGAGTATCTCACACAGTCCGGTAAGTGGCGGTGTCCAGGGTGAGTATCTCACACAGTCCGGTAGAGGGCGGTGTCCAGGGTGAGTATCTCACACAGTCCGGTAGGTGACGGTGTCCAGGGTGAATATCTCACACAGTCGGTAGAGGGCGGTGTCCAGGGTGAGTATCTCACACAGTCCGGTAGAGGGCGGTGTCCAGGGTGAGTATCTCACACAGTCCGGTAAGTGATGGTGTCCAGGGTGAGTATCTCACACAGTCCGGTCGAGGGCGGTGTCCAGGGTGAGTATCTCACACAGTCCGGTCGAGGGCGGTGTCCAGGGTGAGTATCTCACACAGTCCGGTCGAGGGCGGTGTCCAGGGTGAGTATCTCACACAGTCCGGTAGGTGGCGGTGTCCAGGGTGAGTATCTCACACAGTCCGGTAGGTGGCGGTGTCCAGGGTGAGTATCTCACACAGTCCGGTCGAGGGCGGTGTCCAGGGTGAGTATCTCACACAGTCCGGTAGGTGGCGGTGTCCAGGGTGAGTATCTCACACAGTCCGGTAGGTGGCGGTGTCCAGGGTGAGTATCTCACACAGTCGGTAGGTGTCGGTGTCCAGGGTGAGTATCTCACACAGTCCGGTCGAGGGCGGTGTCCAGGGTGAGTATCTCACACAGTCCGGTCGAGGGCGGTGTCCAGGGTGAGTATCTCACACAGTCCGGTCGAGGGCGGTGTCCAGGGTGAGTATCTCACACAGTCCGGTCGAGGGCGGTGTCCAGGGTGAGTATCTCTCACAGTCCGGTAGGTGACGGTGTCCAGGGTGAGTATCTCTCATAGTCCGGTAGGTGACGGTGTCCAGGGTGAGTATCTCTCACAGTCCGGTAAGTGACGGTGTCCAGGGTGAGTATCTCACACAGTCGGTAGAGGGCGGTGTCCAGGGTGAGTATCTCACACAGTCGGTAGGTGTCGGTGTCCAGGGTGAGTATCTCACACAGTCCGGTCGAGGGCGGTGTCCAGGGTGAGTATCTCACACAGTCCGGTAGGTGGCGGTGTCCAGGGTGAGTATCTCACACAGTCGGTAGAGGGCGGTGTCCAGGGTGAGTATCTCACACAGTCCGGTAGGTGGCGGTGTCCAGGGTGAGTATCTCACACAGTCCGGTAGAGGGCGGTGTCCAGGGTGAGTATCTCACACAGTCGGTAGAGGGCGGTGTCCAGGGTGAGTATCTCACACAGTCCGGTAAGTGGCGGTGTCCAGGGTGAGTATCTCTCACAGTCCGGTAAGTGACGGTGTCCAGGGTGAGTATCTCACACAGTCGGTAGGTGTCGGTGTCCAGGGTGAATATCTCACACAGTCGGTAGAGGGCGGTGTCCAGGGTGAGTATCTCACACAGTCCGGTAGAGGGCGGTGTCCAGGGTGAGTATCTCACACAGTCCGGTAAGTGATGGTGTCCAGGGTGAGTATCTCACACAGTCCGGTCGAGGGCGGTGTCCAGGGTGAATATCTCACACAGTCCGGTAGGTGACGGTGTCCAGGGTGAGTATCTCTCACAGTCCGGTAGGTGACGGTGTCCAGGGTGAGTATCTCTCACAGTCCGGTAAGTGACGGTGTCCAGGGTGAGTATCTCACACAGTCAGTAGAGGGCGGTGTCCAGGGTGAGTATCTCTCACAGTCGGTAGGTGTCGGTGTCCAGGGTGAATATCTCACACAGTCGGTAGAGGGCGGTGTCCAGGGTGAGTATCTCACACAGTCGGTAGGTGTCGGTGTCCAGGGTGAGTATCTCACACAGTCCGGTCGAGGGCGGTGTCCAGGGTAAGTATCTCACACAGTCCGGTAGGTGGCGGTGTCCAGGGTGAGTATCTCACACAGTCGGTAGAGGGCGGTGTCCAGGGTGAGTATCTCACACAGTCCGGTAGGTGGCGGTGTCCAGGGTGAGTATCTCACACAGTCCGGTAGAGGGCGGTGTCCAGGGTGAGTATCTCACACAGTCCGGTAGAGGGCGGTGTCCAGGGTGAGTATCTCACACAGTCGGTAGAGGGCGGTGTCCAGGGTGAGTATCTCACACAGTCCGGTAGGTGTCGGTGTCCAGGGTGAATATCTCACACAGTCGGTAGAGGGCGGTGTCCAGGGTGAGTATCTCACACAGTCGGTAGGTGTCGGTGTCCAGGGTGAATATCTCACACAGTCGGTAGAGGGCGGTGTCCAGGGTGAGTATCTCACACAGTCCGGTAGAGGGCGGTGTCCAGGGTGAGTATCTCACACAGTCCGGTAAGTGATGGTGTCCAGGGTGAGTATCTCACACAGTCCGGTCGAGGGCGGTGTCCAGGGTGAGTATCTCACACAGTCCGGTCGAGGGCGGTGTCCAGGGTGAGTATCTCACACAGTCCGGTCGGTGGCGGTGTCCAGGGTGAGTATCTCACACAGTCCGGTAGGTGGCGGTGTCCAGGGTGAGTATCTCACACAGTCCGGTAAGTGGCGGTGTCCAGGGTGAGTATCTCACACAGTCCGGTAGAGGGCGGTGTCCAGGGTGAGTATCTCACACAGTCCGGTAGAGGGCGGTGTCCAGGGTGAGTATCTCACACAGTCCGGTAGGTGACGGTGTCCAGGGTGAATATCTCACACAGTCGGTAGAGGGCGGTGTCCAGGGTGAGTATCTCACACAGTCCGGTAGAGGGCGGTGTCCAGGGTGAGTATCTCACACAGTCCGGTAAGTGATGGTGTCCAGGGTGAGTATCTCACACAGTCCGGTCGAGGGCGGTGTCCAGGGTGAGTATCTCACACAGTCCGGTCGAGGGCGGTGTCCAGGGTGAGTATCTCACACAGTCCGGTCGAGGGCGGTGTCCAGGGTGAGTATCTCACACAGTCCGGTAGGTGGCGGTGTCCAGGGTGAGTATCTCACACAGTCCGGTAGGTGGCGGTGTCCAGGGTGAGTATCTCACACAGTCCGGTCGAGGGCGGTGTCCAGGGTGAGTATCTCACACAGTCCGGTAGGTGGCGGTGTCCAGGGTGAGTATCTCACACAGTCCGGTAGGTGGCGGTGTCCAGGGTGAGTATCTCACACAGTCGGTAGGTGTCGGTGTCCAGGGTGAGTATCTCACACAGTCCGGTCGAGGGCGGTGTCCAGGGTGAGTATCTCACACAGTCGGTAGGTGACGGTGTCCAGGGTGAGTATCTCACACAGTCCGGTAGAGGGCGGTGTCCAGGGTGAGTATCTCACACAGTCCGGTAAGTGATGGTGTCCAGGGTGAGTATCTCACACAGTCCGGTCGAGGGCGGTGTCCAGGGTGAGTATCTCACACAGTCCGGTCGAGGGCGGTGTCCAGGGTGAGTATCTCACACAGTCCGGTCGAGGGCGGTGTCCAGGGTGAGTATCTCACACAGTCCGGTCGAGGGCGGTGTCCAGGGTGAGTATCTCACACAGTCGGTAGGTGGCGGTGTCCAGGGTGAGTATCTCACACAGTCCGGTAGGTGGCGGTGTCCAGGGTGAGTATCTCACACATTCGGTAGGTGTCGGTGTCCAGGGTGAGTATCTCACACAGTCCGGTCGAGGGCGGTGTCCAGGGTGAGTATCTCACACAGTCGGTAGGTGTCGGTGTCCAGGGTGAGTATCTCACACAGTCGGTAGGTGGCGGTGTCCAGGGTGAGTATCTCACACAGTCCGGTAGGTGGCGGTGTCCAGGGTGAGTATCTCACACAGTCCGGTAGGTGGCGGTGTCCAGGGTGAGTATCTCACACAGTCCGGTAGGTGGCGGTGTCCAGGGTGAGTATCTCACACAGTCCGGTAGGTGGCGGTGTCCAGGGTGAGTATCTCACACAGTCCGGTAGGTGGCGGTGTCCACGCTTAATTGCTCCCCGCTGCGCTGTGCCGGTGTGGCCGGCAGGTGGCGCTGTTGCGGGTCGGTTCGGTGCCCGGACCATTTGTCCGGACTCCGTGTTTCCCGGGGAGGCTGTGTCGCGCGCTGGAGCCGCAGTCTCTCTGATTCTAGTCGATGTGTGTGGGTTTTTTTCTCGATTTATGTCGGTTTTGGGGCGAGTTTGTGGTGACGGAGCCGCGACTGCCTGAGGTAAGGGCCGGGTGGCGCCGGGTGCTGACCCCCCGGGGTCGGTGTGTGGCGGAGGTGGAGGGGGACCCCGGGGAGGTGAGAGCGGGGCCGGGAGCGGCCTGAGGCCGGGCCGGAGACAAAGGGAGAGCCGGGAACAAAGAGACGGCGGCGGCGGCGGGTCGGACCCCCAGCCCGGGGGGCGGTGCGGGGTCTCCGGGGCGCTGCCCGAATCAGGTCGGATTCAATAAATCGGGTCAGTAATTTCCTGCCGGATTGGCGGGGCCGGGAATAAAAACTGGGAACCCGGTGACTGATCCCCCCCCCCCCCCAAAAAAAAAACTGGTCTGGGCCCCCCCCCCCCCCCAAATAAAACCCCAGCTCTGACCCCCCCCCAAAATAAAACCCCAGCTCTGACCCCCCCCCCCAAATAAAACCCCAGCTCTGACCCCCCCCCCCAAATAAAACCCCAGCTCTGACCCCCCCCCCCCCAAATAAAACACCAGCTCTGACCCCCCCAAAATAAAACCCCAGCTCTGACCCCCCCCCCAAATAAAACCCCAGCTCTGACCCCCCCCCCAAATAAAACCCCAGCTCTGACCCCCCCCCCCCCCCCAAAAAAAAAAACCAGATCTGACCCCCCCTCAAAAAAACCCCAGATCTGACCCCCCCCCTGAAAAAACCCCCCAGGTCTGACCCTCCCCCGAAAAAAACCCTAGGTCTGACCCCCCCCCCGAAAAAAACCCCAGGCCTGACCCCCCCCCCCCCCCCAAAAATAAAAACCCAGGTCTGACCCCCCCCCCCCAAATAAAAACTCAGGTCTGACCCCCCCCCCCAAATAAAAACTCAGGTCTGAGCCCCCCCCCAAATAAAAATCCAGGCCTGAGCCCCCCCCCAAAAACCCAGGTCTGAACCCTCCCCAATAAAAAACCCAGGTCTGATCCCCCCCAAAAAACCCAGGTCTGATTTTCCCCCCCAAAAAACCCAGGTCTGATCCCCCCCCCAAAAACATTGTCTGACCCCCCACCCAAAAACATTGTCTGATCCCCCCCCCAAAAACATTGTCTGACCCCCCACCCAAAAACATTGTCTGACCCCCCACCCAAAAACCTTGTCTGACCCCCCACCCCAAAAACCTTGTCTGACCCCCCCAAAAACCTTGTCTGACCCCCCCAAACACCTTGTCTGACCCCCCCCCAAAAACCTTGTCTGACCCCCCCCCCAAAAAAACCTTGTCTGACCCCCCCCCCCCAAAAAACCTTGTCTGACCCCCCCCCCCAAAAAACCTTGTCTGACCCCCCCCCCAAAAAACCTTGTCTGACCCCCCCCCAAAAACCTTGTCTGACCCCCCCCCCAAAAACCTTGTCTGACCCCCCCCCCCAAAAACCTTGTCTGACCCCCCCCCCAAAAACCTTGTCTGACCCCCCCCCCAAAAACCCAGGTCTGACCCCCCCCAAAAAAGCCTTGACTGACACCCCCCAAATACCGGGTCTTACCCCGCCAAAAAAACAGTTCTGATCCCCCCCCTCCAAACCAGGTCTGATTTGACTCCCCCCCCCCCCCCCCCCAAACCAGGTCTGATTTGACCCCCCCCCCTCCAAACCAGGTCTGATTTGACCCCCCCCTCCAAACCAGGTCTGATTTGACCCCCCCCCCTCCAAACCAGGTCTGATTTGAGCCCCCCCTCCAAACCAGGTCTGATTTGACTCCCCCCCCCCCCCCCCCCCCTCCAAACCAGGTCTGATTTGGCCCCCCCCCTCCAAACCAGGTCTGATTTGACCCCCCCCCCCCTCCAAACCAGGTCTGATTCCCCCCCCCCTCCAAACCAGGTCTGATTCCCCCCCCCTCCAAACCAGGTCTGATTCCCCCCCCCCTCCAAACCAGGTCTGATTCCCCCCCCCCTCCAAACCAGGTCTGATTCCCCCCCCCTCCAAACCAGGTCTGATTTCCCCCCCCTCCAAACCAGGTCTGATTCCCCCCCCCCTCCAAACCAGGTCTGATTTCCCCCCCCCTCCAAACCAGGTCTGATTTCCCCCCCCCCCCTCCAAACCAGGTCTGATTTTCCCCCCTCCCCCCAAAACCAGGTGTGACTTCCTACCCCCCCCTCCAAACCAGGTACGATTTCCCCCCTCCCCTTCAAACTAGGTCTGTTCCTCCCCCCCCAAACCAGATCTGACCCCTCCCCCCCCCCCCCCCCCAGGTCTGACACCCCCAGGTCTGATCTCTTCTCTTCCCCCCCCCCCCCCCCCCCCCAAAGAGTAACTCCCACCCTCCACATGATGATGGACGTCTGCTTCCACACCAGGACCGATGGACCCCTGTCAAGAGTGAGACTGCCCCCCCACCCCCAAGGACTGGAAATACCTCCCTCAAAAGACAATGGAAGTCTCCTTCTCCTGCCCAGATTGAGACCCCCCCCCACCCAGATCTGATGACATATTGCCCCCTCCAAGCTGACAAACTCGTCTCTCCCCTGCCCTGATGGAGGTGCCCCCCCCCCCCCCCCCAGGACTGACAGACTCACCCGTACCCCATCAAGACTAACAACAGCCCCCCTCCCTGGACTCAAACTGGCTCAGAGGTTGGGGGGAGTCTGATCGTGTTGGGGTGCTGGTCATTTGGTGTTGTCGAGGGTCAGGGGGCTGAGTTTTTGGATCTGTGCAGGTTGAATAGGGGAGCTGGTACCTCATGTCCATCCGCTTGAGATCACTTACTTGACGCTTTTTCATAACACAGCAGTTGTGGGCGATATACGGTTTGGGATGTGGGGGGGGGGGGTCGCGAATTTGTGCTTTGCACTGGGTCATAATCAGCCTGGTGGTAGCAAGGTGGCTAAATTCGGTGAATATAGTTTGTGTGATTTTGTTTTGTCAATGAACTTGGTTTTTGAATGATTCTGCGTTCAAGTCGAACTGCAGTTTCAACCCAAGTACTTGACAGTGAGTGAAATGCATTCGACTCTTTGAGAGAGTTATTTGTCATGTATGTGTTCATTTTAATTGCAAGTTTGCAGAAAAAAATCTTGTTCGTTTGTCTTCTGTTTCTTTACCCTCTTGCTCCTCTGCTGAGGCATTGACTCCTGCTGAGGTTACAGTTTCATGGGTACAAGTTGCTCTCCAGTATCTCACCCATGTGACCATTCTTGTGTAAGCCAGGACAGGAAGTGACAGGCAATTCGACCTTGCAGGCATCACATCTGCATGCTCCTTGCAGGAATCCGTGTGTTGTGAGCTGAACTCTCCCTAAATTAATAGCCCCTCCCCCTTTAGAGTTGATTAAGGTTAACACTGCATTTATAAAAATTACTGGAGCCTGGTGTTCGAAGTAGCTGGTTAAAGAAATCATTTCCTTTTGGATAGTTACCGACAGAAGATCAGCAAGGAATTTTTTTAGGTTGCAAAGCCAATAAATGAAGGAACCTAGAGTTGTCACTATGCAGAGGAGGAGGTGAAAGGGCCCAGAGTTGTCACTAACAGAGTTGTCACTAACCGGTGGAGTTTAGATTAGTTAACTCTTAAACTAAAATAGTTCAAGAGCTTTGTGTGCCTTTTGAGTTTGACAGGCTGCTGAGGTCAGGTTCGACCAGCTAATAGATTGTCATGATCTGGAATGCCTGAAAGGGTGGAGGAAGCAGATTTAATAGTAACTTTCAAAAGGGAATTGGATATACACTGTGGGACAGAGCAGGGGTAGTGAGACGAATTGGAAGCTCTTTCAAAGAGCCGGCACATGCACGATGGGCCGAATGGCCTGTGCTGTATGATTCTAATAGTATCTTGCCTTCACTACAGAGGTAATTTTACAGGAAAATATATCACTTTGTCAGTGCCTTAAGAATGTTAAACCTATTTGAAAAATTTAGTGGATTTTTTTTGGTGTTGAATGTATACTTATAATAACGGGAAGAAGAATTATTGTCATTTGACAAGAAGAGTCAGATGTTTATGTCAGAATTCCTGCAGTGTTATTTGTAAATGGCTGGTTTTAAACCGGTTCACTGTGCGGCTTTTAAATTGGACCCTGCAGATTTATTACCCATCTGCCTTATTTTTCTTTTTATACATTTTAAATGAAGATTTTGCATCAAGTGCGCACCCTATCATGTTTCAGTGTCAAACAGGCAAAGTATACGTCACTTTTGGATCTGACTGGTTCAAATATATATTCATTGAAAGAAAGAACATTTATATAACGTCTTTCACGACCTCCGAACGTCCCAAAGCGCTTTACAGCCAATGAAACATTTTTGAAGTGTAGTCATTTTTGTAATGTAGGCAACGCAGCAGCCAATTTACGCTCAGCAAGGTCCAACAAACGGCAATGGGATAAACGACCAGATAATCTGTTTTAGTGGTGTTGGTTGAGTTTGAAGAACTCCCCTGCTCTTGGAAATAGTGCCTTGGGATCTTTTACGTCCACCTGAGAGGGCAGATGGGGCCTCGGATTAACGCCTCATCTGAAAGATGGCACCCCTGACAGTACAGCACTCCCTCCCTCAGTACTGTACTGGAGTGAGACTTCAACCCACGACCTTCTGATTAGAGGTGAGAGTGCTCCCCCACTGAGCCAAGGCTGACACTTTCATAAATCAGTAACAAATCACAACTGAACATTTTTGTTTAAATAGCCAGCCATTTCCTGTTGGCTTCATCTGACTTTGATAACCTGGCTGCTCCTCACAGGCAGGTGCTAGAGATTTACAAGTAGCTGCCAATCTAGAAAAATGCCCCTCAGTAACACCACTTAACCTCTACTTGGCCTTGGGATTAGCCTATTCAGATCACTTTCCCACAGTGAGTACCTCAGCAGTGGCCTTAAAGGGACAGATACAGAGCTCCAGTTTAGCAGCTAACCATCACCACTGTGCTGGAGACTCCAGACTACCCATGAGCAGCGTAGCAAGTGATCAGCTAATTTAAATATAAATTCAGTTTCTTGCACATAATACATCACCTTGAACAAAGCTCATTCAGGTTATAGTTTTCAGTAGGGTATGTTGACGTTTAGCTGATTTAAAAAAGGACACTACTGATAGGGTTAGATGAAGAGTGTGGGAGGAGGCTCGTGTAGAGCATAAACACTGACATGGACCAGTTGGGCTGAATGGCCTGTTTCTGTGCTGTAAATACTGTGTAATTCTATAACAGTTGCTGTCTGATGGCTGAGTGTAAATGCATCGCAGTTGGAGTAGCGCATGCAGTTTTGGGCTCTGCACTATTGGAAGGATGTTGAGGCAACAGAAAAGGTACAGCGCCGATTCACCAGGATGCTGCTCGATACGAAGATTTGAAAAATTGGAATGGTTTCTGTTAAAATAGAAGGGGTAATTTGATAGAGGTGTTTACTGTTTAATCCCTGGTCTGTCGCTGAAATACCAGCCAGGGTTCTGCTCCTGATCGCTGTCCAGTGACTCCTGCTGGATGTGGGCAAGGGCATCATCCAGCTCACGTGTGAGATACCAGCAAGCGCCAATGCCTTTGGGAGACGCTGGGAGAAAGTGAAAGGGAAACTACAATTGCAACTGATCCTTACTGTAATAGTTTCCATCAACATAAAATGCCATCCACATTGGCTTAGAATTATGCTAATGGTATCAAACCACACTGGGGAAAATGCTGAGATCAAGGGAGGAAAAAAACTGTCCTTGGAGTGAAGGATGTGTTTCCAAGCTGATATGGGGTTTATGAATGGCCGGAGAGACCTGAAAAATTTATTGGAGTTCCTTGAGGATGTAACAATATCTGCGGTTGAGAGAAGAGTGGTGAGGATGTATCTGGATTTTCAGAAAGTACCTGGTAAGGCTCCTCACGAGACCAAATAGTTAATGTGAAAGCTCCTGGGATCCAGATGGAAGCTGTAAATTGGATTATTAATTACCCACAAACGGAGGGTAGTTACTGATACTAACAGCTCTAATTGGGGAGCTGGGACCAGGAGGGCCCTCCAGGGCTCCAGTCCAGGGACCCCTCCTGCTCGTATTGATTTTCATATCAGGCAATTAATTTGAAAATATTGAGTAGAGCGTGTACACAGGAACAGGAAATTGTGTGGGAAAGTGAGGAGTTCCAATAATTTGGAGACCTTCTAGGCACTTAGTGTTTGAGTAAATAGGCAGCAAAAAAGTATTTAATATTGAGACACCAGGGATGTATTCTGGCACCAATAGAGACTAATATGGTCACGGAATGGAAAGTACTTAGTGTCACTTGACATCCTTTGTATATTAGTACCAGTGGGCTAAGGGGAAAATTGAACTTTAGCCAAATTACTTTAATTGTTGTGTTAGCGTGTGAAAAATCACCAATGCCCTTTAATGTTGTGTGATAAACGTAGTTCATCACTTCAAATTGCTCCCACCGCTACTGCCATCAGCAACGGCCTCATTAACAACCAGTACCTCACTCAAGTGTTATACACGATCCAGATTGTTTTTCTTCGTTCAAATGGACATGCTATGAAAATTTCACCATTGGGCTGTGAAATGTTAGTGATAAAATTGGATGCCACTAAACAGAGTGCATCAAGAAAATGTTTTTGTTGACCAAATAAGCACTTGCACCACTGTACATAGCTGCCAAGGAAAGCATAATGTTGAGGTCTACAAATAGATTCAAGCAATATAAGTCCAAGGATATAATACCAGCACACTAAAAAAGAGTGATGTACAATGTACCGTCTGCCAGGGCATAGAACTGTTCCCACAAATTGGCTGATGTTCACTTGATGGAAAGAGTTTCAGCAAGAGAGAGCCAGCCAGCATGATAGAGAATGAATGGAGAATCTGAACGTTGTGCCATGATGTCAGTGGGAATATAGGGTTATCATTGAAGATGATTCGACAGAATCAACCATTTGTCTGAGGTCACATTAAGATCTCCTGTTGAGCTGGGCACAAGTTTCGTGTCTCTTGTCATGTCAGTGGACAGTGTAAACGGAGATAGTGAGCACCCATCACGGGGATGGATCTAACTCAAATCTTCAATTCTGACATGATCCTGAGGAAATAACAAAGATAATTGGAATCAAATAGAACACCAGTCAGGGATGCCAAACTGAAGGAAGACTACACAAATCCTGCAACATTTTACACCGACTTGCAGGCAAATAAATCTTGCAAAGATTTCTCCGGTATTGTTAGTCTTTTTAAAAAAAGACTTGAATGAAAATCTTGTATAGTATGAAACTACACAATGACTCCTGTCCACATCTGGCACAGTTATTCTGATATTTACGCAGTGACTGTCCAGTCTGAATCTGGTGCTGTTATTCTGTTATTTACACAACAATTGTCTCGTTTGCACCGAGTGCTGTTATTCTGTTATTTACACAATGACTGTCTCGCCTGCACCTTGTGCTGTTATTTTCACATAGACTGTCCCTTCTGATCCTGGTTCTGTTATTCTGTTATTTACACAGTGACTGTCTCGTCTGATCTTGGTGCTGTTATTTACACAGTGACTATGTCTGATCCTGGTGCTGTTATTCTGTTAATCATACAGTGACTGTCCCCTCTGATGTTGGTGTTGTCATTTACACAGTGACTGTCTGGTCTGATCCTGGAGCTGTGATTCTGTTATTTATGAAATGACTGTCCCGTCTGCACTTTGTGCTGTTATTTAAACAGTGACTGCCCCGTCTGATCCTGTCGCTGTTATTTGGTTATTTACACACAGACGGTCCCGTCTGATCGTGGTGCTGTTATTCTGTTAATTATAGAGTGTGTGTCCCATCTGATCCTGGTGCTGTTATTCTGTTATTTACACAGTGACTGTCCCGTCTGATCCTGGTGCTGTTATTCTGTTATTTACACAGTGACTGTCCCGTCTGATCCTGGTGCTGTTATTCCGTTATTTACACAGTGACAGTCCTGTCTGATCCTGGTGCTGCTGTTCTGTTATTTACACAGTGACAGTCCTGTCTGATCCTGGTGCTGCTGTTCTGTTATTTACACAGTGACAGTCCTGTCTGATCCTGGTGCTGCTGTTCTGTTATTTACACAGTGACTGTCCCGTCTGATCCTGGTGCTGCTGTTCTGTTATTTACACAGTGACAGTCCTGTCTGATCCTGGTGCTGCTGTTCTGTTATTTACACAGTGACTGTCCCGTCTGATCCTGGTGCTGTTATTCCGTTATTTACACAGTGACTGTCCCGTCTGATCCTGGTGCTGTTATTTACACAGTGACTGTCCCGTCTGATCCTGGTGCTGTTATTTACACAGTGACTGTCCCGTCTGATCCTGGTGCTGTTATTCCGTTATTTACACAGTGACTGTCCCGTCTGATCCTGGTGCTGTTATTTACACAGTGACTGTCCCGTCTGATCCTGGTGCTGTTATTTACACAGTGACTGTCCCGTCTGATCCTGGTGCTGTTATTCCGTTATTTACACGGTGACTGTCCCGTCTGATCCTGGTGCTGTTATTCCGTTATTTACACAGTGACTGTCCCGTCTGATCCTGGTGCTGTTGTTCTGTTATTTACACGGTGACAGTCCTGTCTGATCCTGGTGCTGCTGTTCTGTTATTTACACAGTGACAGTCCTGTCTGATCCTGGTGCTGCTGTTCTGTTATTTACACAGTGACTGTCCCGTCTGATCCTGGTGCTGTTGTTCTGTTATTTACACAGTGACAGTCCTGTCTGATCCTGGTGCTGCTGTTCTGTTATTTACACAGTGACAGTCCTGTCTGATCCTGGTGCTGCTGTTCTGTTATTTACACAGTGACAGTCCCGTCTGATCCTGGTGCTGCTGTTCTGTTATTTACACAGTGACTGTCCCGTCTGATCCTGGTGCTGTTATTCCGTTATTTACACAGTGACTGTCCCGTCTGATCCTGGTGCTGTTATTTACACAGTGACTGTCCCGTCTGATCCTGGTGCTGTTATTCCGTTATTTACACGGTGACTGTCCCGTCTGATCCTGGTGCTGTTATTCTGTTATTTACACAGTGACTGTCCCGTCTGATCCTGGATCCTGGTGCTGTTATTCTGTTATTTACACAGTGACTGTCCCGTCTGATCCTGGTGCTGTTATTCTGTTATTTACACAGTGACTGTCCCGTCTGATCCTGGATCCTGGTGCTGTTATTCTGTTATTTACACAGTGACTGTCCCGTCTGATCCTGGTGCTGCTGTTCTGTTATTTACACAGTGACTGTCCCGTCTGATCCTGGATCCTGGTGCTGTTATTCTGTTATTTACACAGTGACAGTCCTGTCTGATCCTGGTGCTGCTGTTCTGTTATTTACACAGTGACTGTCCCGTCTGATCCTGGATCCTGGTGCTGTTATTCTGTTATTTACACAGTGACAGTCCTGTCTGATCCTGGTGCTGCTGTTCTGTTATTTACACAGTGACAGTCCTGTCTGATCCTGGTGCTGTTATTCCGTTATTTACACAGTGACTGTCCCGTCTGATCCTGGTGCTGTTATTTACACAGTGACTGTCCCGTCTGATCCTGGTGCTGTTATTTACACAGTGACTGTCCCGTCTGATCCTGGTGCTGTTATTTACGGAGCGTCTGTCCTGTCTGATCCTGGTGCTGTTATTTACACAGTGACTGTCCCGTCTGATCCTGGTGCTGTTATTCCGTTATTTACACAGTGACTGTCCCGTCTGATCCTGGTGCTGTTATTCCGTTATTTACACAGTGACGGTCCTGTCTGATCCTGGTGCTGCTGTTCTGTTATTTACACAGTGACTGTCCCGTCTGATCCTGGTGCTGTTGTTCTGTTATTTACACAGTGACTGTCCCGTCTGATCCTGGTGCTGCTGTTCTGTTATTTACACAGTGACAGTCCTGTCTGATCCTGGTGCTGCTGTTCTGTTATTTACACAGTGACTGTCCCGTCTGATCCTGGTGCTGTTATTCCGTTATTTACACAGTGACTGTCCCGTCTGATCCTGGTGCTGTTATTTACACAGTGACTGTCCCGTCTGATCCTGGTGCTGTTATTTACACAGTGACTGTCCCGTCTGATCCTGGTGCTGTTATTCCGTTATTTACACGGTGACTGTCCCGTCTGATCCTGTTGCTGTTATTCTGTTATTTACACAGTGACTGTCCCGTCTGATCCTGGATCCTGGTGCTGTTATTCCGTTATTTACACGGTGACTGTCCCGTCTGATCCTGGTGCTGTTATTCTGTTATTTACACAGTGACTGTCCCGTCTGATCCTGGATCCTGGTGCTGTTATTCTGTTATTTACACAGTGACTGTCCCGTCTGATCCTGGATCCTGGTGCTGTTATTCTGTTATTTACACAGTGACTGTCCCGTCTGATCCTGGTGCTGCTGTTCTGTTATTTGCACAGTGACTGTCCCGTCTGCCCCTCGTGCTGTTATTCTGCTATTTGCACAATGACTGTCTCGCCTGCACCTTGTGCTGTTGTTTTCACATAGACTGTCCCTTCTGATCTTGGAGCTGTTATTTACACAGTGACTGTCCCGTCTAGATCTGGTGGTGTTATTCCGTTATTTACACAGTGACTGTCTGTCTGATCCTGGTGCTGTTATTCTGTTAATCATACAGTGACTGTCCTGTCTGATGTTGGTGGTGTCATTTACACAGTGACTGTCCTGTCTGATCCAGGAGCTGTTATTTACACAGTGACTGTCTGATCCTGGAGCTGTTATTCTTTTATTTATGCAGTTACTGTCCTGTCTGATCCTGGTGCAATTATCTACGGAGGGAGTGTCCTGTCTGATCCTGATACTGTTATTTACGGAGGGTCTGTCCTGTCTGATCCTGGTGCTGTTATTTACACAGTGACTGTCTCGTCTGATCCTGGTGCTGTTATTCTGTTATTTACACAGTGACTGTCCCGTCTGATCCTGGTGCTGTTGTTCTGCTATTTACACAGTGACAGTCCTGTCTGATCCTGGTGCTGTTATTCTGTTATTTACACAGTGACTGTCCCGTCTGATCCTAGTGCTGTTATTCCATTATTTACACAGTGACTGTCCTGTCTGATCCTGGTGCAATTATCTACGGATGGACTGTCCTGTCTGATCCTGATACTGTTATTTACGGAGGGTCTGTCCTGTCTGATCCTGGTGCTGTTATTTACACAGTGACTGTCCCGTCTGATCCTGATACTGTTATTTACGGAGGGTCTGTCCTGTCTGATCCTGGTGCTGTTATTCTGTTATTTACACAGTGACTGTCCTGTCTGATCCTGGTGCTGTTATTCTGTTATTTACACAGTGACTGTCCCGTCTGCACCTGGTGCTGTTATTCTGTTATTTACACAACAATTGTCTCGTCTGCACCTAGTGCTGTTGTTCTGCTATTTGCACAATAACTGTCTCGCCTGCACCTTGTGCTGTTATTTTCACATAGACTGTCCCTTCTGATCTTGGTGCTGTTATTCTGTTATTTACACAGTGACTGTCCTGTCTGATCCTGGTACTGTTATTTACGGAGCGTCTGTCCTGTCTGATCCTGGTGCTGTTATTTACACGGTGACTATCCCGTCTGATCCTGGTGCTGTTATTCCGTTATTTACACAGTGACTGTCCCGTCTGATCCTGGTGCTGTTATTCTGTTGTTTACACAGTGACTGTCCTGCCTGATCCTGGTGCTGTTGCTGTTACTCAGTTGTTTTACACAGTGACTATCCCGTCTGATCCTGGTGCTGTTGTTGTTATTTTACACAGTGACTGTCCCGTCTGATCTTGTTACTGTTATTTTGTTGTTTGCACAGTGACTGTCCAGTCTGATCCTGTTGCTGTTATTTACACAGTGACTGTCCCGTCTGATCCTTGAGCTGTTATTCTGTTATTTACACAGTGACTGTCCCGTCTGATCCTGTTGCTGTTATTCTGTTGTTTACACAGTGACTGTCCCGTCTGATCCTGGTGCTGTTATTTACACACTGACTTTCTCATTAGGTCCTGGTGCTGTTATTCTGTTGTTTACACAGTGACTGTCCCGTCTGATCCTGTTGCTGTTATTTTGTTGTTTACACCGTGACTGTCCAGTCTGATCCTGTTGCTGTTGTTTACACCGTGACTGTCCAGTCTGATCCTGTTGCTGTTATTTACACCGTGACTGTCCAGTCTGATCCTGTTGCTGTTAATTACACAGCGACTGTCCCGTCTGATCCTGTTGCTGTTATTCTGTTGTTTACACAGTGACTGTCCCGTCTGATCCTGGTGCTGTTATTTACACAGTGACTTTCTCATTAGGTCCTGGTGCTGTTATTCAGTTATTTACACAGTGACTGCCCCGTCTGATCCTGTTGCTGATATTCCGTTATTTGCACCATAGCTGTCTGTCTGATACTGAGGTAATGACACAATACTGCATCAGAGTTTCATGTTTTTCTGTTCATCTGTGATAGTGAGTGTAAATCCTTTTTGTATATTTTCGTATTTCCAGTAACAATTCTTTATGGAGCAATTTCAGCAGATAACCCTTCATGAGCTGTAAAGCACTGATCCAAGGGGGTTCACCCAGAGAGTCTGTTTCCAGCCCAAAGTACACAAAGTGTTAACCAGCTGGCCGAAATTCCATAAAGAAATATTTTAAATATAGGCGCTGAAATTCTTGGGCAGAATGGACTCCCCTTCTGTCCTAACCTACAGCCGGAGACTCCGTCCCAAATACCGGGGTCAAGGTCATTTGCATGACTGGGGCAGGTGCCTCAGTGAGACTGGCCCTAATATTCTTTTCCTGAAGGCAAAGTGGTCCACAGCTGTAGCACCTCCAGTGCCCTTCTGGGCTGAAGGGGGAAAAATGGCAAAAAAAAGGCCTTTGCCTCCAGTGGAGCCTTTGTTCCTACAGAGTAAGAGGTTGATTACCTGAGTCTAGTAAAGGTCAGGGGCTCTCAGCAGGCCTGGGTCTCTAGGCCTAGGTTGGGTCTAGGGTGAAATTTCCCAGTGGAAGCCACGGAACCCGCCCAGACACCCCCCATTGACATAGGGTGTCGGGCGCGAGATTCTCCTCCCCCACTGGAATTTAAAGGGCCACACCAAATAGGGCAGACTACCAGAGGACCAGGTTTTGCCCCAAAGTCCTTAACTCTTCCCCCCCCCCCCCGCCCCCATGGCCCGGCCCGGGTGGAAATGAGGCTTTCTGTCTTCTCCCCGTGCTAAAAATTTTGGGGCCATAGTCTTTTAAGATTAGAAACAAGGCACATCAGATCAATCAGAGTAAGGTTAGCACTGGTGTGAGATGAATTGTCAGTAGAAGTGGTTCAACAGACAGCTTATTTCACTGCAGTGTCATTCACCTGGCAGTTTGATGATTCCACAGATTTGTGCAGACAGCAAAGCATGAACAATGCCATAAATTCTGTCAGAGGTCCAGGTACGGTAAGGCATACTAGATGGGGAGGCAGTGACTCCTGTTAATGGTTCATGTAACATCTTGTGCAGCTAGATTAATTGGTGGCTTCCTGCTTGGTCTGTAATGTTGCAATTGCAGACACTGCATACAAGTTAAGAACAATTGTAAACAATTTTACAACACCAAGTTATAGTCCAGCAATTTTATTTTAAATTCACAAGCTTTCGGAGGCTACCTCCTTCCTCAGGTGAACGATGCGGAAATGAAGTCCTCGAAATGAAGTCGCATTTATAATTCACAGAACAATGCTGGTGATAACAGACAGTTTTTTCAACTGCCCGTTGCCAAGGCAATCAGTGTGCAGACAGACAGGTGTTACCTGCCAGGTCTCAGAATATACAAATCACCAAAAAAAACAACAAACAAAAAAAAACAGAGATAGAGAGGTAGAAACATAGAAAAGACAGCAACTGACCCGTTATATTAAAAACAGATAACATTTGTTCGCTGGTGGGGTAACGTGTAGCGTGACATGAACCCAAGATCCCGGTTGAGGCCGTCCTCATGGGTGCGGAACTTGGCTATCAATTTCTGCTCGACGATTTTGCGTTGTCGTGTGTCTCGAAGGCCGCCTTGGAGTACGCTTACCCGAAGGTCGGTGGCTGAATGTCCTTGACTGCTGAAGTGTTCCCCGACTGGGAGGGAACCCTCCTGTTTGGCGATTGTTGCGCGGTGTCCGTTCATCCGTTGTCGCAGTGTCTGCATGGTCTCGCCAATGTACCATGCTCCGGGGCATCCTTTCCTGCAACGTATGAGGTAGACAACGTTGGCCGAGTCACAGGAGTATGAACCATGCACCTGGTGGGTGGTGTCCTCTCGTGTGATGGTGGTATCTGTGTCGATGATCTGGCATGTCTTGCAGAGGTTACCGCGGCAGGGTTGTGTGGTGTCGTGGACGCTGTTCTCTTGAAAGCTGGGTAATTTGCTGCGAACGATGGTCTGTTTGAGGTTGGGTGGCTGTTTAAAGGCGAGTAGTGGAGGTGTGGGGATGGCCATAGCGAGGTGTTCGTCGTCATTGATGACATGTTGAAGGCTGCGGAGAACATGGCGTAGTTTCTCCGCTCCGGGGAAGTACTGGACGACAAAGGGTACTCTGTTGGTTGCGTCCCGTGTTAGTCTCCTGAGGAGGTCTATGCGATTTTTTGCTGTGGCCCGTCGGAACTGTCGATCGATGAGTCGAGCGTCATATCCCGTTCTTACTAGGGCGTCTTTCAGCGTCTGTAGGTGTCCATCGCGTTCCTCCTCGTCTGAGCAGACCCTGTGTATTCGCAGGGCCTGTCCATAGGGGATGGCCTCTTTGACGTGGTTAGGGTGGAAGCTGGAAAAGTGGAGCATCGTGAGGTTGTCCGTGGGCTTGCGGTAGAGTGAGGTGCTGAGGTGCCCGTCTTTGATGGAGATTCGTGTGTCCAAGAAAGAAACTGATTCTGAGGAGTAGTCCATGGTGAGCTTGATGGTGGGATGGAACTTGTTGATGTTATCGTGTAGTCTCTTCAGTGATTCCTCGCCGTGGGTCCATAGAAAGAAAATGTCGTCGATGTATCTGGTGTATAGTGTTGGTTGGAGGTCTTGTGCAGTGAAGAAGTCCTGCTCGAACTTGTGCATGAAAATGTTGGCGTATTGGGGTGCGAATTTGGTCCCCATGGCTGTTCCGTGTGTTTGGGTAAAGAACTGGTTATCGAAGGTGAAGACATTGTGATCCAGGATGAAGCGGATGAGTTGTAGGATGGCGTCCGGAGATTGGCTGTTGTTGGTGTTGAGTATTGATGCTGTCGCAGCGATGCCGTCATCGTGGGGGATACTGGTGTAGAGTGCCGAGACGTCCATCGTGGTGAGAAGTGTTCCTGGTTCAACTGGTCCGTGGGTACTGAGTTTTTGTAGGAAGTCTGTAGTGTCGCGACAGAAGCTGGGGGTTCCCTGTACGATGGGTTTCAGGATGCCCTCGACGTATCCAGAGAGGTTCTCACACAGGGTTCCGTTGCCTGATACGATAGGACGTCCAGGTGTGTTGGCTTTGTGTATCTTTGGGAGGCAGTAGAAGTCTCCCACGCGGGGAGTACGTGGGATGAGAGCACGTAGGATGCTTTGAAGGTCTGGATCGAAGGTCTTGATCAGTTTGTTGAGCTGGTGGGTGTGTTCTTTGGTCGGATCTGCGGGTAACTGTCTGTAGTGTTCCTGGTTGTCCAGTTGTCGGTATGCTTCTTTGCAATAGTCCGTTCTGTTCTGTATGACAATGGCTCCTCCTTTGTCCGCTGGTTTGATGACGATGTTGCGGTTGGTCTTGAGAGTGTTGATGGCGTTGCGTTGTGCTCGGGTGACATTCTGGACTGTCTTGAGTGCGGCTGATGAATCTGGCATTGACGCATCTCCTGACAGCTTGAGCATACATGTGAAGCTTAGGGCAGCGACCCTCCGGAGGAGTCCAGTTTGACTCTTTCTTCTTCAGTTGCTGTACCGCGGATCCCTCTGTCTGCTGTTCCGGATCGTTGATTGTCTCATTGGGCTCGCTGCTGAAATCTTGGGATTTATGGAAGAATTCCTGGAGTCTCATTCTCCTGATGAATTCCTCTGTGTCCGCCGTGAGACCGATGGAGTCCATTTTGGTGGTGGGGCAGAAATTGAGCCCTCGGCTGAAAACCTCGATTTCGTCTGGTTGAAGGGTGTGGTCGGACAAATTGACGATAGACTTCCCTGTGGTTGTAACCGTGGTACCGGGGGAGGCTTGGTTGATGCTGGTGGTGATGCCGAGTTTCTCAAGCTTCCTGCTCTTGGTTTTCATGTAGGCAGCGTAGTTCCGTTGCCTCGTCTGTTTGGCGGTGTCTCGTAGCTGGTCTGCTGTGTCCTGAGTACAGGTTGAGAGTATGGACTCTATCTTGGTTTCGAGGTTGCGGCGTCTGCTGTAGAGTTGGTGTACGAGATGGTTGCAGAGTGTGCGAGAAGTACGACGGCAGAGTCTCTCAGCGTAATCTGAGTTGTATGTCGACCCGAAAGGACTACAGATCAAGAACTCACTCAAGTCGACATACAACTCGGATGTGATGCTGTCCCAGCCTAATATAAGATATGCGATTTGAGAACCTTTCACTCATTCACCTGACGAAGGGGATAATCTCCGAAAGCTTGTGATTTTAAAATAAATTTGTTGGACTGTAACCTGGTGTTGTAAGATTCCTTACATTTGTCCACCCCAGTCCATCACCGGCACCTCCACATCATCTTTATTAATAGAGGCATAGAGTACAAAAGCAAGGAAGTTCTGCTAAACATTGGTTAGGCCTAAGCTGGAGTATTGTGTTCAATTCTGGGCACCACACTTTAGGAAGGATGTCAAGACCTTTAGAGAGGGTGCAGAAGAGATTTGCTAGAATGATACAAGGGATGAGGGACTTCAGTTATGTGGAGAGACTGGAGTAGATGGGGTTGTTCTCCTTAGAGCAGAGAAGGTTAAGAGGAGATTTGATAGAGGTGTTCAAAATCATGAACGGTTTTGATAGAGTAAATAAGGAGAAACTGAAAAGGTCGGTAACCAGAGGACACAGATTTAAGGTGATTGGCAAAAGAACCAGAGGTGACATGAAACTTTTTTTTAAATGCAGTGAGTTGTTATGATTTGGAATGCACTGCCTGAAAGGGTGGTAGAAGCAGATTCAATAATAACTTTCAAAAGGGAATTGGATACATACTTGAAGGGAAATAATTTGCAGGGCTGTGGGGAAAGAGCAGGGAAGTGGGACAAATGTGATAGCTCTTTCAAAGAGCTGGCACAGGCCTGATGGACCGAATGGCCTCCTCCTGTGCTGTAACATACTATGATAATTCTCCAGTAGAACTTGAATTTAGTTCCACCATGCCTAAACCGCTTGAACACACGGGTTCATGCAATCTACCTTTATTGGACTTGAAACTATTAGAGAAAAAATGAACTTGCATTTATATAACTCCTTTCACATCCTTAGGACGTTCCAAAGCTGCTTTGATGGCCCATTTTGGTATGAAGAGTTACTGGTCTACATACCTTGAGGGTGGACCTACCATCACTTGCTCGGCACACAGACAGGATACTTATTAGGCCATGCCTGTTGTTTTTTGCTGAACATTGCAGCTGGGTTTCACTTGTCTCAGGAAGTCATGTTGCTGAAGTTCTGTCTGCCACCTTTCTGTTGAAACATCGTATCACTTTGTGCATCGACCTTTAGATTTGTGCATAGATAGCACCAAGAGTATGTGACAGTCCATTGAAATACTTGAGCCGATTCCACCCCTTTTCCACCCCCCCACCCCGGCCTATGTGCAGGGTAAATTTGTTACTAAGTAAAGATGAATAAATTGAGGAATGTGATATCATGGCAGGGCAGGGGCGAGTCAAGCTGACAGGAATCACAAATCCAAAAGTTTCTGATGTAATCTTCTTCAGGGAGGATACTGAGAGGTGTAGAGGAAATGAGGGACCTTGGAGTGCATGTCCACAGATCCCTGAAGGTAGCAGGACAGGTAGATAAGGTGATTAAGAAGGCATATGGAAATCTTTCCTTTATTAGCCAAGGCATAGAATATAAAAGTAGGGATGGTATGCTGGGACTGTATAAAACACTAGTTAGGCCACAGCTTGAGTACTGCACACAGTTCTGGTCACCACATTACAGGAAGGATGTAATTGCACTAGAGAGGGTGCAGAGGTGATTTACGAGGGTGTTGCCAGGACTGGAGAATTTTAGCTATGATGACAGATTGGATAGGCTGGGGTTGTTTTCCTTGGAACAGAGGAGACTGAGGGGAGGTTTAATTGAGGTGTACAAAATTATGAGGGGCCTAGATAGAGTGGATAGGAAGGACCTATTTCCCTTAGCAGAGGGGTCAATAACCAGGGGGCATAGATTTAAAGTGATTGGTAGAAGGATTAGAGCGGAAATGAGGAAAAAAATTTTCACCCAGAGGGTGGTGGGGGTCTGGAACTCACTGCCTGAGAGGTGGTAGAGGCAGAAACCCTCAACTCATTTAAAAAATACCTGGATGTGCACCTGAAGAGCCATAATCTGCAGGGCTACGGACCAAATGTGGGAACGTGGGATTAGGCTGGGTGGCTCGTTTCTCAGCCAGTGCGGACACAATGGGCCGAATGGCCTCCTTCTGTGCCGTAAATTTCCTATGATTCTAACCAGATTAGAGTCCAACATTCAAACAGCCAGAGGAATGAAAGATTGTCCTTACGGGATCAGGACACTATGGATGTCACTCCACCACTGCTATCCCTGCCCAGAAGGAGTGGATAGGCAGAAACAGAGTTCTGAGCCTGCAGCATTTGTAGCGGTGGTAAAATTGTTCGAACATCGTAACTCAGTGTATTGAAGTGGTGCCAGTGGACATAATGTTTCCTTTCAGTATTGTTAAACCTTCAAGTGGGGCAGGCTGTAAATGTGCAATTTCTTGGAATTTTATCAGTTGGAAATTACTGATACTATTTCTTAGAAGCAATTGTTTTATTGGGAGCGATAGTTGAAAATGAGCACTGTGCTGATTAATAAGGCAGGAATGCTGTGAAAGCAGTGTGCGTCTCTGTGTGTGGGAAGCTTTGCTTCCTGTACTGTGTTGTATAATACATGACTGTATTACAGCGACATATGTTCAGAACGTTTCACTCAGCCACGCCTGCCCTTTTGCCAGTGGGACCTCTGAATTCTCTTTCGAAAGGATAGATTCCAACTGCGTGCCATACTAGCAGGTAATTGTTGGGGTTAGCCTTGTGATGAGGGCCTTTTAGTGGGTGAAGGGATGGGCATGAGGCAAGGTGCTGCCTGTAGCCCCATTTATTTTGCAGTGTTTGATGTGGGTTTTTTTTAAAACCAAATTTGGTTAATCAGATATCTTCCTTTTATGCACTGTTTGATGCTGTTTGTAGTATTATGCCATTGACTGACTCTTCGAGCACCTGCTACTTGACCCAGATGCTTTGAACGGTTACTCAGTTGGAGAGTTGTGTGCACTGTCTGTTTGTGCCAAGTGAACTCTGCTTATCTGGTGCCTCTTGCTAGACCAGGTGAATACATTTATTCTCCACACCTGCTAGTCCTTTAAGGCATGCACTTCAAAATAAGTTACTGTCACAAGGCCGCTGACAGAAGCTACCTTCGTGGTTGGTTGTACTGCAGTTGTTGTTTTATCTTCTGACTTTGTCCAGTAACTCATGGTTTCTGTGCTCATTGCTATTCTAGTCCTTCTTCATATAAATGAAATCTTCTTCTTGCACTCACCAACAAACGCTATACACTTGTACTGATGATTCTACTCTACATTCCCTGCATCTTCTCCCACTCTTGCTGTTGCGTTCTCCACCGCCTCGCTGCGTCCCACTCTCCCCTCCACCACTCGCTGCGAGGCCCTCTCCTCTGCCCCCCGTTGCTGTCCCCCCTGCTCCCCCCGTTGCTGTCCCCCCTGCTCCCCCCGTTGCTGTCCCCCCTGCTCCCCCCGTTGCTGTCCCCCCTGCTCCCCCCGTTGCTGTCCCCCCTGCTCCCCCCGTTGCTGTCCCCCCTGCTCCCCCCGTTGCTGTCCCCCCTGCTCCCCCCGTTGCTGTCCCCCCTGCTCCCCCCGTTGCTGTGTCCCCATCTCTTGCCCCTCGACGCGTCTCCCGCTCAGCCCAGTTTGCCGCCTCTCCCTCGTCCCGCCCCTCGCCGCCTCTCCCTCGTCCCGCCCCTCGCCGCCTCTCCCTCGTCCCCCCCCCTCGCCGCCTCTCCCTCGTCCCCCCCCCTCGCCGCCTCTCCCTCGTCCCCCCCCTCGCCGCCTCTCCCTCGTCCCCCCCCTCGCCGCCTCTCCCTCGTCCCCCCCCCCTCGCCGCCTCTCCCTCGTCCCCCCCCCTCGCCGCCTCTCCCTCGTCCCCCCCCCTCGCCGCCTCTCCCTCGTCCCCCCCCCCTCGCCGCCTCTCCCTCGTCCCCCCCCCTCGCCGCCTCTCCCTCGTCCCCCCCCCCTCGCCGCCTCTCCCTCGTCCCCCCCCCCTCGCCGCCTCTCCCTCGTCCCCCCCCTCGCCGCCTCTCCCTCGTCCCCCCCCCCCCCTCGCCGCCTCTCCCTCGCCGCCTCTCCCTCGTCCCCCCCCCTCGCCGCCTCTCCCTCGCCGCCTCTCCCTCGTCCCCCCCCCCCTCGCCACCTCTCCCTCGCCGCCTCTCCCTCGTCCCCCCCCCTCGCCGCCTCTCCCTCGTCCCCCCCCTCGCCGCCTCTCCCTCGTCCCCCCCCCCCCTCGCCGCCTCTCCCTCGTCCCCCCCCCTCGCCGCCTCTCCCTCGTCCCCCCCCCTCGCCGCCTCTCCCTCGTCCCCCCCCCTCGCCGCCTCTCCCTCGTCCCCCCCCCCTCGCCGCCTCTCCCTCGTCCCCCCCCCCTCGCCGCCTCTCCCTCGCCCCCCCCCCCCTCGCCGCCTCTCCCTCGTCTCCCCCTCGCCGCCTCTCCCTCGTCCCCCCCCCTCGCCGCCGCCTCCCTCGTCCCCCCCCCTCGCCGCCTCTCCCTCGTCCCCCCCCCTCGCCGCCTCTCCCTCGTCCCCCCCCCTCGCCGCCTCTCCCTCGTCCCCCCCCCTCGCCGCCTCTCCCTCGTCCCCCCCCCTCGCCGCCTCTCCCTCGTCCCCCCCCCTCGCCGCCTCTCCCTCGTCCCCCCCCCCTCGCCGCCTCTCCCTCGTCCCCCCCCCCTCGCCGCCTCTCCCTCGTCCCCCCCCCTCGCCGCCTCTCCCTCGTCCCCCCCCCTCGCCGCCTCTCCCTCGTCCCCCCCCCTCGCCGCCTCTCCCTCGTCCCCCCCCCTCGCCGCCTCTCCCTCGTCCCCCCCCCTCGCCGCCTCTCCCTCGTCCCCCCCCCTCGCCGCCTCTCCCTCGTCCCCCCCCCCCCCTCGCCGCCTCTCCCTCGTCCCCCCCCCCCCCCTCGCCGCCTCTCCCTCGTCCCCCCCCCCCCCCTCGCCGCCTCTCCCTCGTCCCCCCCCCCCCCTCGCCGCCTCTCCCTCGTCCCCCCCCCCCCCTCGCCGCCTCTCCCTCGTCCCCCCCCCCCAAGCTTGGTAGAAGTTTGGACCGCCCTTCTGCAAGCTGCATTTGATGCTCGCTCAGTTGTTAATTTTAAATCTAAGATTGATAGATTTTTGTTAACCAAAGAGATACGGGGCTAATGCAGATGTATAGAGTTAGGTAACAAATCAGCCATGATCTCATTGAATGGCGGCACAGCCTCGAGGGTCTAAATGGCCTACTCCTGTTCTTATCTTTCTGTATCCCCCTCCCTATCATTAGGGCATAAAAACAGAAAATGCTGGAAATACTCAGCAAGTCAGGCAGTATTTGTGTATGCTTCCTGACTTGCTCAGTGTTTCCCATATTTTCTGGTTTTATTTCAGATTTCCAGCATCCGCAGTATTTTGCTTTTGGCTTATCATTTGGGCAAGTGTTTTCTTGCCCTGATCCAATCCGAAACAAATAGTTTCGCTACCTTTAGGACTATGATGGTACTTGGGTATCATACGGCGCTATTTGTCGGGTGTGTCACGGGATGTCTCACTGCACAAATCATTTTTCCTGTTCATGATATAAGCAAAAGATGTAGCTACATTGTGTGAAATATCCATTATTTTTAGTACAATATTAACAGGAATTTCAATCTGATTTTGTACTTCAGTAAAAAGTGTGTGTGAGCGTATATCTATCTATCTATATCTATGGATATATATAGAACTTTCTTCCTGTCCATCGCAGTTTAGATGTCACACAATGTCGAATGCAAATTTTCATGTCATACTTGAAAGAAGTATTAGGACTTATAGAATGTACAAACTCCCCAGCCACAGCACATAGTCACAGTCTCCCACTCTATTTAACTCTGTATGAACTCACCTAGTGTTTACTTAACATAATTTAGATGTTATAGGCTGTAAGAGGACACACCTTCAGCAGAATAGTATGTTTTTCACATGCTATCGTTTTCCTATCCTTATGAAACAGGCCATCCTTTGACTTGCCATGAGCAGCGCAATGGGAGATTTGATCTATATTAAATTGCACACACTGAAGTGTGCAGGAAGTGAGTAAAATGCTTAAAGCACATGCACCCTATAAACAAATTAGCAGACGTCCATTACAATCTGACATCACACTTTGTTAAAGATGCAAAAGAATCCTAGGGAGGGGATGGGAGAAAGAAAGGCTCAGATTTCACAATGGGTTCTTCTGACATGGAATGACAGATTGGCGAATTGGTCTCTGATTGACGGATTGCAACCAGCTGCAGTTCCTGGATTTGCCTATTTACACTGGTACTTGAGCCTTAATGGGGGCAAGCGATGTTAGCAGCTAAGCAGCGTGCCCGTGCTCCTGTCTCTAGACTACCAATGAGCAATGCCACAGGAGATCTGCTGGTATGTACAGAAATGATGCACTTCTTCAATACAGTAGGAACATAGAGTAGGCCATTCAACCCCTCGAGCCATTCAGTTAGATCATGGCTGATATGTACCTCAACTCCATTTACCCACCGTAGCTCCATATCCCTTGATACCCTTACCTAAGAAAAATCTATCGATCTCAGTCTTGAAAGCTCTAATTGTTCCAGCATCAACAGCCTTTTGGGGGAGAGGGTTCCAGATTTTAACCACCCTTTGTGTGAAAATAAACTGCATATTGTGCATATGATATCGTACAGCCTGCAGCATGTTCCAGGACAGTAACACATCTTAAGTTGAGATAACATGTTGCTGCCTTGGACATATGGGCACACTGTATTGAGATAAAAAGAAAAAAACTGGCATTTGGAAACTGAAATAAAAACAGAAAATGCTGGAAATGCACAGCTAGTCTGCCAGCATAGAATAATAGAATCTTACAGCACAGAAGGAGGTCATTCAGCCCATTGTGCATGTGCTGAGCTATCCAATTAGTCCCACTCCCCCTGCTCTTTCCCCATAGCCCTGCAAATTTTTCCCTTTCAAGTATTTATCCAATTCCTTTTTAAAAGTTACTATTGAATCTTTCAGACAGTGCATTCCAGATCATAACAACTGCTGCCTAAATCAAATTCTCTTCAACCCTTGTCTGGTTCTTTTGCCAGTTATCTTAAATCTGTGTCTCTGGTTACTGACCCACTTACCTGGAAACAGTTTCTCCTTTTTTACTCTATGAAAACCCCTCATAATTTTGAAAACCTCTATTAAATCTCCCCTTAACATTCTGGAAGGAAATAAAATGGGTTAAAGCTCGAGCGTTGGCCCTTTGTCAGAACTGGAAGTTGAGAGATAAATGAGGCCCTCTATAGGATTAAACAAAACAAAGATGGGAAGAACAGGTAAAAGTCAAAATTTAAACCAACTGCTGCCTCAAAGAAGATGGCTGTAATACCTTGTTAGTTTTTTTGGGAAGGTGGAAAGAGGTGAACAATGCTAGATGATTGTACAGAAATCATCTCAGTCAGATAGTAAAAGGCAAAATAAATTGCCCCGTAGAGGAGAATTAAGTGAAGGATGGATGGGGGTACAGGCTGAAATATTAACCCAATTTTTCTTTTCACAAATTCTGACTGACTTGCTAGGTTTTGTTATTCTGTGTCGTGTATACAAACTTAGCACTAGCTGCCAGTATTCTGTGGGGAGGGGGGTGTATGATTTGCTGGCATGGGTTTCAAGGTTGCTGACAATGGACAGCAGAACTCCATAATTAAAGAGAAGTACTAACAGGATTGATTTCACTGTACATTGCGAGGGATTATCACTTGCATATGTTATATAATACATAAAAGAGTTCTTTGTCTCGGTAACAATGTATTATTATAACTATCCATGAAATAGTGTAATAAAGCGTGTGCAGGAGTATTAAATTGTTTACCACTTGCCGTGGGGGTACACACTACTGATATTAAATGCCTTTTCACTTCTGTAATATAATTGTGATGTGTTCATATTCTGATAATCTGTGGGATGCATAAAGCTGCAAGGTTGTACAAATTGCTTCCTGCTGCTTCTCTGCAGGGCTGTCGAGTGGATCTGCTACAGCAAGAGCTAGAGGGTTTCAGAGTCACACGAGTGTTTCGAGGCAGTTTAATCTGGTGCAGATGATTGAAACAGTTTTTCCTATGGGAATCGGTTGTGGGTGGAACTGGGGAATTCTAGATAACAAAATACAAACAGCTTATGTAACTAACTGCCTTTAGAAACAACCACTCAAAATATACAGGGTGCATGGGGGCGCTGGGTCTGTACCTGCTGTTATATAAGCTTTCTGATTTGTGCAACTGATCTTGGCAGAAGAGGAGACTAGTGCAGAATTAAGACTTCAAAGCCCGTCGGCTGGTAAATAGGGTTGTATAACTCACTACAAGGCTGTCAGTGGGGACATTCGACTACTTCGTCACAGAGTGAGTGAGTTACTGTTGTTGTATGACTGTTGCTGTTTTGCTTACGGACTGAAGGGGGGTTTGGATCTTGTACTCTGCAGGAACCTGCTGGTAAAGTCAAAAGTTGCTATTTTTTTTGTTGCTGCATTTTGTGATCAAGGTTAGGTGGATTACCACTGGGAAATAGAACATTTTGGTCTGCATTTAGCACTTCCAGGTCAGTCATAGCACGATTAGATGCAGCATAAAGCTCAGGAATGCACTCCCTACTGCACCATTGTGACAATTCCATTTCCCACACCAGCTGTCTGTTGGCGTCTGAGTGAGATTAGAAGCAGTTTTGTACTCTGAGTTCAGGGACTGGGGTTGAGACTGTCCAAAGTCATTTCACGTAGAACCCTAGTGTCTCTCTTAATCCATCCTTTCTACTGTTTAAAATTGTGCCACTCTGTAAATTTTTCTGTTCAGATTGCTGTGTGACACCAGTTCTTTGCATTCCTGTCCTTTGGGATAATAAAAATATATTTTTATTTATTGAGGTGAAGTATGTCAGGCCTGACAAGTGGAACTATCCCACTTCTCTGAAAAGCAACAAAAAACGGTCTAAATAAATTCCCTCAGTCAGTAATTACAGCGAAGTCGGTGAAACACAATTGGAGCTATGTCAATTTAGTTTATATTGGAATGGCTATAACTCTTGAGCGGGAGGTGCTGCCACTTGGGCTGACCGTGGCCTGCATGGAGGAGTTGGCACTATGATGGTCGTGGCAGTAATAGACCTTAGTTTTGTTTAGTGAATGAAATCTAATGATGGTCAGCTTGTTTTTGTGGGGAAATAGAAGGTACTCTCCATCTCCAAATAGTCTTGAAAATAATTTTGCATTTCTTTTAGTGATGTACGACCAAATTATGAAGTACTGGTATTTCAAAGTACCAGCTGTTTGCAAAAATACACAGCTACAAATAATCTATGCTTTAAATTGAACCTTTATAATCTGTTTTTTTGTGTTTGCCTACATAACAACACAGTGGTTATACTTCAAAAAATAATTCATTGACTGTGAAGCGAGGTCCTGAGGATGTGAAAGGCATTATAAAAATGCAGACTGCTTTTTATGAGCTTCGCAACTTTAGGGAAGTGACCTAATCACAAGTATCACTTAAACATGGCAACTGTGTTGTAACTGGAGATTTTCCTTTCAAATCACCACTTAACATTTGTGATGCAGATGATGTAGGTGAGGTGAGAGTAACTGCCCTTGACATCAAGGCAGCATTTGACCGAGTCTGGCACCAAAGAGCCCTAGCAAAATTGAAGTCACTGGGAATCGGGGGAAAACTCTCTAGTGGCTGGAGTCATAACTAGCACAAAGGAAGATGGTAGTGGTTGTTGGAGGTCACTTATGTCAGCCTCAGGACATCGCTGCAGGAGTTCCTCAGGGCAGTGTCCTTGGCCCAACCATCTTTAGCTGCTTCATCAATGACCTTCCCTCCATCATAAGGTCAGAAATGGGGATGTTCGCTGATGATTGCACAGTGTTCAGTTCCATTCGCAACCCCTCAGATAATGAAGCAGTCCTTGCCTGCATGCAGCAAGACCTGGACAACATCCAGGCTTGGGCTGAAAAGTGGCAAGTAACATTCACGCCAGATAAGTGCCAGGCAATGACCATCTCCAACAACAGAGAATCTAACCACCTCCCCTTGACAGTCAGTGGCATCACCATTGCCGAATCCCCCACCATCAACATCCTGGGGGTCACCATTGACCAGAAACTTAACTGGACCAGCCATATAAATACTGTGGCTACAAGAGCAGGTCAGAGGCTGGGTATTCTGCGGTGAATGACTCACCTACTGACTCCCCAAAGCCTTTCCACCATCTACACGGCACAAGTCAGGAGTGTGATGGAATACTCTCCACTTGCTTGGATGAGTGCAGCTCCAACAACACTCAAGAAGCTCAACACCATCCAGGACAAAGCAGCCCGTTTGATTGGCACCCCATCCACCACCCTAAACATTCACTCCCTTCGCCACCGGCGCACAGTGGCTGCAGTGTGTACCATCCACAGGATGCACTGCAGCAACTCGCTAAGGCTTCTTCGACAGCACCTCCCAAACCTGTGACCTCTACCACCTAGAAGGACAAGGGCAGCAGGCACATGGGAACAACACCACCTGCACGTTCCCCTCCAAGTCACACACCATCCCGACTTGGAAATATATCACCGTTCCTTCATCGTCACTGGGTCAAAATCCTGGAACTCCCTACCTAACAGCACTGTGGGAGAACCTTCACCACACGGGCTGCAGTGGTTCAAGAAGGCGGCTCACCACCACCTTCTCAAGGGCAATTAGGGATGGGCAATAAATGCTGGCCTTGCTAGCTACACCCACATCCCATGAACGAATATTTTTTTAAAAATTGTTCGATATGCCAACTTTAAATCAATTTTCCATTTGCTCAGCTGCAACTCTGTTTTTGTATGTCTGGATCCAGTAGTATTGTGTGAATGGGTGTAAATTGTGTCAGCCTTGGCTCAGTGGCAGATAGACTCTTGCCTCCGAGTCAGAAGGTCGTGGTTTCAAACCCCACTGCAGAGAATTGAGCACATAATCGAGGCTGACATTTCAGTGCAGTACTGAGGGAGTGCTGAATTTGTGTTAAATTGGGAGATGTTTGTTGTGTGCGCTCCTGCCCACTGGGAACTGTCCCTGAAGCACAATGATCATTGGCTGTTATGTACTATCACTAACATAAAACATAAAGAACTGATTATTCCAGTAGCACAGCGACAAAGCATTTCCTTGCTAATCAGATGCTCATGGGGTTGGAGTTCCAGGTCTGCCACCTGTACAGTTTTGGGCTAAATTTTATTAAAAAGAGCCAGGGATTCTCTTACACACACGTTAACAGACCTCCCTATGGAATGCACAGTGTCAACCAGATTACACAGCTAGCTGATACTCCAATTTAATTCTGGTAATATAGTTTCAATCCTGTGAATAGTGGATGGGTGAAGCCCAAGCCTGAATGTTGCTCCAAGTACACAAGAGGTTAAATAGGAGACCCACTTGTATGTTTGGAAATTCATGCCCAATCAGATCTCGTGTGTACATGCAAGCTGCTTTCCCCTGCTTCTTTTCATGAAAGACACTCTGTGTTTGGATGAGCTGACCCAAGAATATATATTCACAAGGGAACACACACTTGGATATATTAAAGGGAATACTCAATGCAAGACTCTGATGTTATTCTATGAGTTAAGAAGTTAGGCTGGGATTAATACGGTGTTGTTAATTATTGGATTTATGTCACTCATTGCGAAAATTTAAAAGTATTAAACATTTTTTTCTGTTGAGGGTACTTTGGCACTCTCCTCATTAACCTGAAGTTGCTTTTTACCTTTTCATATATCATAAGATACGGATGAGGGCGGCCTTTCAGCCCATCTTAATTCATCCATCTGGAAAGTCCCTAAACTCCCCCATTGCTACATTTAATTGTTCCTTAAAATATTCAAGTTATTTGCCTCCACTACTTTATCTGAAAATCCATTCCAAGTGTTGATCACTCTTCGTGTGAAGAACAACTTTTTATTGATATGGTTGCCACTTTGTAAGTCCACTAGGTGAAGACTATTGCAGGTGCCATAAATTGGCAACAAATCTGACCCAACAGCGTAAACAAATAACATAGAATTGCCTTGGTGATTGCTGACTGCTTATTTAATATCTTTCAGCCATACTAACTCCAGCAGCTTATTTAGCAGTAAGCAGGCGGCCAGCTCCTACAACACTTCTTCCCTACTTGGTTGAGTGGTTAACACATAAACAAAGGATTATTCTGCTCGTACTTTCAGGTTTCTCATTAATAAGCAAATTAACATTGTCGAATGTCCATGGTTTTCAAACCAATTATGTGCCCTATAAGAAAGAAAAGAAAGAACTTGCATTTACATAGCATTTTTCATGACCTCAGGACATCCCTAAGCACTTTACAGCCAATTAAGTACTTTTGAAGTGTAGTCACTGTTGTAATGTAGCTGCCAATTTGTGCACAGCAAGCTTCCACAAACATCAGTGAGATAAATGACCAGATAATCTGTTTTAGTGATCGTGATGTTGGTTGAGGGATAAATATTGGCCAGGACACCGGGGAGAACTCCCCTGCTTTTCTTAGAGAGAGTGCTGTGGGATCTTTTACATCCACTTGAGACAATAGATGAGGCCTTGGTTTAACATCTCATCCGAAAGACGGCACCTCAGCATTGCCTTAGTACTGCACCTGGAGTGTCGGCCTAGATTATGTGCTCAAGTCTCTGGAGTGGGACTTGAATCCACAACCTTTTGACTCAGAGGTGAGAGTGCTACCCACTGAGCCATGGCTGACAGTTAGAAAATAAAACAATGTGGAGGTTTTCTAATTTAAACACGGTAATGCCTTTTGATAACAACGGCTGTCGACAGTCCAATTGCTGGCACATCTCTTTCAGTAATGGAGGTTGACAACACGACTTGATCCATCTTAGAATCATAGAATTCTACAGCATAGAAGGAGACCATTTGGTTCATTGCCCTGTGCTCGCTAGCTAAAAGAGCTATCCATTTAGTCCCTTTCCCCTTGGATTAGTATCTACCATTAATTCAACAGTTGTCACCGATGATGAGGTGAGATGGCATTGAGGGTAGTGTCAGTTGAGACTATTCTCACTTCCTGTGGATGACTGCCTTTCTATCAGTGGCAGGCGAGCGCGCCATCACTAAGCGCACCAGATCCATTAAATCAGGGACGTCAAACTCGTTATATATTGGGCCTGATACAATATCGTGGCATATGATGCAGGCCACATTCAGCAAAAGTTATTAAAATAGAAATAGATAAAGATAGACCATATTGATACTTATATTTAGATTTTGTTCACCCCTATTGTTACTCCCAGATACCTGATACCTCTTGGCTTGAATCATTGAAGCAACATTTATAGGAACAGGAATAGGCCTTTCAGCCCTTCTAGCCTGTTCCGTTGTTCAGTTAGAACATGGCTGATCTGTACCTCAACTCCATTTACCTGCCGTTTCTCCATATCCCTTGATTCCCTTACCCAACAAAAATCTATCAATCTCAGTCTTGGATATTTCAATTGACCCCAGCATCCACAGCCTTTTGGGGGAGAGAGTTCCAGATTTCCACTACCCTTTGTGTGAAAAAGTGCTTCCTGATTTCACTCCTAAATGGCCTAGCTCTAATATTAAGATTACGCCCTCTTGTTCTGGACTCTGCCACCAAAGGAAATAGTTTCTCAGTATCTACCGTATCAAATTTCTTCATCATTTTAAACACCTTGATTAGATCTCCCCTCTGCCTTCTAAACTCAAGGGAACACAAACCGATTTTATGCAACCTGTCCTCATAATTTAACCCTTTCGTTCCGGGTATCATTCTGGTGAATCTGCGCTGTACCCCCTCCAAGACCAATATATCTTTCCTGAGATTCGGTGCCTAGAACTGAATGCAGTACTCCAGATGGGATCTGATTAAGGCTGTGTACAACTGAAGCCTCACTTTTGAATTCCAGCCCCTTTGACTGGGCTGAGGCCTGTCTTGGATAAAGATATGAAGGCCAATTGTCACTACAGAACTTTGTGCCTCAGCCACTAACCCTGGAAGTGATTTTCACAGCCTCACAACTCTCTGTGTAAAGAAGTTTCTGTTGTTACCTGTTCTAAATCTCTTACATTTAATCTTGCATCTATGGCCCCTCGTTCTTGATCCCTCAACCACTGGAAATAGTCTGCTTCTATCTACCCATAAACTGCATTGAGTATGAGAAGCATGAGCCCTAATACAAAGGGGACAAAGCCAGAATGGGCCTGAGACTGAGCCACCTACCATTTTGGCCAGGAATGCACCTGTCTTGTTTGATTTCCTGTACTCCTAATCTGTTATACAATCATAATTGGCTGCCTTAGTGATTATTAGCTGTAAACCACAAGCACTCTCAGCTGCACATATCTCGTACGCATTACCTCTAGGTCCTTCACAGTGGGGAGGAAATCTTCAGGAAGAGTAGAAAAGAGGAGTCCTTCTTCCTCATGGCAATCTGCATGCTTTAATTCTGTAACTATTACTGTTCTGGCTTTCTTCAAGGTGTCTTTGGCTGACCTTCTGCCCTTTTTTGATTTCATGTTTCTTACCTGATGCAGATAAATCACAAAACAGGCTCATGAATTGTTCGTTCAAGGAACCTCTTTCTGGCTCCAGCCCAATTTAGTTTCACGTCTCTATATTTCTCACAGAAAAAGACATCAGGGACATTAGACTGTAGGATTTTGGCACAAGAATAGGTGGATCCAGGTGTTGCACTGGTTACATTCAATCATTGGCCTAATACAAAAGACTTCTGAGAGTAACATGTTAGCAGGCCCCATGAGTCGTCATCTGATTCCACCGTGATATCTTCATCCATTATCCGCCTTTCACCTTCACTCGAGCTAGTTTCACCAGCGAGACTATTTCCCATACTGAGGCATTCTTTGATTTCTATTTTATAGTTCTCATTAGAAGTGGTCTCTGAATTTGGTCTGAGGCTCAGAGAGGAAGCTCATTTTCACCACCTCCTCATCTAAGTCTGTTTCATTCAACGAGCTTTTGATCTTTTTCTCAACTCCTTTTACAGTTTTTTTTTGCTCCTTCTGCAGAGTGAAGCTGAATTGCTCCCTGGCGAGCCCCCTCTGCTTTTCCATTTCCATCTTCTATTGTTTGCTCCTCATCTGTTTCTTCTTAGATTCCTCAGACCCTGGGTGGAAAGAATCCTTCAACTTCAGTCTGTCGGGCAGCATCACATCATCTGAATTCAGGTGGTGAAATACGTTTTTCCATCCTGTCAAACATTATCAGATATTTCTAATTGAAAACTATATTGACTGCAGTGCAGAGGAGCGCGAGGCTGGACTGCAGAGTATGAGTGCGATCGCGCAGGACGAAAGCTCCTGCCAGGTGGCGAGGAGTGGGCCCGAGCTGAGCACTCAAACCCAACTGGAAAAGCGGGAGCAGCTGGAGAGAGCGGGAAAATGTAAAGCTGTGATTGGACGATCAGAGAGCATGAGTGGACGATGCACGGAGCGCAATAACGTGTGGCAAGAAGGTGGGAGGTGAGAAGCCCAGAAAACGTCTTGGGAAGGACAGGTTTTAGAAAGTTAAAGTGCTCAAAATTCAGTTGACTCAGCTGTCAAGGTCTCGGGGGCACTTGGGAAATTGCCTCTGAGGGGATGTCTGCGGGCTGGATGAAACTCTTATGTGGACCATACATTTGACATCCCTGCACTGGATGGATGAAGTTTTGGCAGTCACTATACCAAGAATTCATTGAATTTTGTTACCATGTTCACCAACAGGCAGTGCTTACTCAATGTCAAATTATGTATCTTTAGCCTTCGCTGATGGGGATACTTGCATTTCCTGATTCTCTGCTACATGTGAAGTTATATCTGGTTTTAATAGATTCAGCCATGAGCAAAGCCTCCACTTGAAGAAAAGCGTCACGGGAGACTCATTCACTATCACGTGTGGAATGTTCCACTAGACAAGTAAAAAGCTCTCCCAATTCTGCTGGGTGGTAGTTCTTCCTTTTTGCTAACATCACTGCGACTTCATGCTTTGCATGAACTGTTTGCCTAGTCCATTTGTTGCTGCACAGTATGGTGCACATCTAATGTACTTAACACCATTGGCTTTTAAAAATGTCAGACTCACTGGAAATGAATTGAGCACCATCGTCACTGCAAGCTCTTCCAAGTGTGTCATAGCTGCCAAATAATCCTTGTTAAACCTCAATGGTTTTATTTTCAGTAGGTTCCAATGCATGTACTTCTGGTCACTTTGAGTATGTATTGACTGCTGTCATGACCTTCAAAAGATCCTACGGGGGCGGGGATGGGGATGGGACTGGTATATTCTGCACAAATCAGCGGATATCATAAGCTCAATTTACATCGAGTCTACAGCATAGAAACAGGCCATTCGGCCCAACTAGTCTATGCTGGCATTTATGCTCCACACGAGCCTCCTCCCTCCCCGCTTCATCTAACCCTATCCGCATACCCTTCTATTCCTTTCTTCCTCATGTAGATTCATTCCAGATCTTCAGGTAGAGCTGCGTGGTAACATCTTGATTTTTATGATTCTGAGAATCCAGCATATAGCAGGCTCTTGGTTCAGATCCAGGCCACAGGTCCAAAGCTTTGTAGGAATTATGATACTGCTGCCCCATAGCACTGTTCATTCACTTCTTTGATGTCAAATGGTGCTAACACAGCATTGACATCAGGTTTCAAGTGTATTCCTCCATTTAAAGCATAATCCAGAATCTGGGACAGGGTGAGACTTTCTTTGGTTTCTTTTCTTCCACACATTCCTAGCTGCCCTGAGGGCATTAAGAGTCAACTACATAGTATGGGGCTGGAGTCATGTCTGGACCAGACTGGGTAGGGTGGCAGGTTCACTTGCCTGAAGGACATGTGATCCAGGTGGATTTTTATGACAGTCTGGCAGCTTTCATGCGCAGTTTATCTAGTTCCAACCCACAAATCATCAGATTTATTGAAATCAATTTGGAATGATGCAATTTGAACTCATAACCTCTGTGTTGGTAATCCAGTCCCATAACCACTAAGCTATCGTAACCATTTGTCAGTCTGTATAACTTCCAGGGATAATCTCAAAATACGATCAGCATTTTCATGGAGAGCACGTTTTTTTTGTATTTGTATGTGTTGGGCGACAGCAGTGGAGCCCATTGTTAACTCCTGGCATCTTCTCATGAAGGAAAGCTGCTCTTCAGACCAAAATCTCCATGAGGGGCGATGATTTGGGTGAATTATCCAGCATAAAGGTAATGCCTATCCTGAACGGAAGAGCTTCTTTCTCGATCTGCACAATCTGTTCTGCTTTGCTAAGGTTTCTGGACACAAAAACAATCAGCATAAAAAATAACTGCACTTGCACCATGAGAGACACAGATAAGCTTGATTGGTGAACACATTAGTTGCTCATTGGCCTTTTTAAGATCTCTTTCACAGACCTTTTCCCAGAGCGGTCTTTTGTCCTTTCCCAGCAACACATGCCGTGGGTTTAAGATAGTAGCAAGATTGGGATTCCATCATAATTTAGTCCCAAAAATCATTGCCGTTGGCTTACGTTATGTGGTGCTGAGCACTGATGATTGTTGCCGCTTTTGTTGGTAACTTGTGTGAACCTGTGGCATTGATTATTTGCCCAAAGTACAACAAAGACTTCTTAAAGAATTCATTTTTATCCTTCTGAACACCCAGGCTGTAATCCTTCAGGTATTGCAATGCGACATCTATGTTCTTAAAATGTTAGGCCTCACCTGAACCTGCCGCACAGGTTATTTCCCTAATAGTTTTCTTGAGACATTACCGGAGCTAAATTAATTCCAAAAGACTGTAATGATGCAGACCCTTCTAAATTGTGACAGTTGCATGCTTTCAGGAGTTTTTGTGGGTAGGCACTAGATAAATCCCAACTTGCTGGAGCAATGACCTGGCCAAAAAGGCCAGTGGGTCCTCATTACATGATACTGGGTATTGTTACATAGAATTTACTGCACAGAAACAGCCATTCGGCCCAGCTGGTCTATGTCGGTGTTTATGCTCCACACATAACACTGTGATAACATTTATGTACGTAACACTGGATTCACTGTAATCATAGACTCTGCAGATCCTTACAGCACTGTTGTTCTTCACTACGGACACAATTGGGATAGCTGCTAAACCTTACTCATGAGAGGAGTCCAATTTCCACCAAATATGTCAATGTAGCATCAACCTTGGACCAAATTGCGTACAGAACAGTGTGTGCTGGGCATCATTTTGGCTAGCAATCTGGTTTCACAGTTATCTTCACTTCAATGTCATTCATCGTACCCACTTCCTTTTTGAATGCAGGAATATGCTTGTACTGCAACAAGGCACTCACTGTCATGCTGAGCTAACGCTCTGATCTCTTGCAATTTGAGCCGGTACTGCTTTAACCATTCCCTTCCCAGGGGAGGTGGGTAACCTGCACCAACCACACACATTGGGAGCAGCTCTATCAGCCAATTAAGCTTCACTTTAACTTTAATCACGTCCTTTGGTAAAACAATTCTCCAGTGAAAGTTTTTTTTTAAAAAAAGCATTTGTTTCCTGCAAAATTATATTGCTCATCGTTTCTTGATTTTTAAAAAAAATCGCTGCGGCCACGTTTAGTTCCATTTTCAATCATTTCCCTCTACTTGGGGATAACCCAAGTAATGCCAGCTTCCCCTTTAAGCATCTGCATCTTTGATGCCTGTTCTGTATCTTTAACATCAATTGATTTGTCATTAACTTGTTTTCCACAATGACCAGCCTACCTCCCTTTCCATGTGTAATTGCATCCTCCTTTAGGCTTTCCTGCTCTACACATTTGTTCTGTGTGACCTGTTTTATCCCACAGCTATGGCAGGCCTGATCTTTAAACTAACATTCTATATCAGTGTGGCTAATCTTCCTACAAAGCCCCGTTTCTATGGCTTTCTATGTGAAACCATTCATAATTTGTTTACTCTTCGTGATGCAGTCAGTTACTGGGACCTCCATGCTGCTGTTTCCATAGATAAGGTAATCTCAGCTGATTTCTTGTAAGTTGATTCTGTATCAAAGCTGCTTTTGAAATTGCTCAGACCTCAAATCGACCTATCTGTGTGTTAAATCAAATGCAAAATACTGCGGATGCTGGAAATCTGAAATAAAAACAGAAAATGCTGGAGAAGCTCATCGAGTGAGGCAGCATCTGTGGAGAAAGAAACAGAGTTAACGTTTCAGGTCGAAGACCTCTCGTCAGAACTGTGTGTCATTTGAGTTTGCGTCAAACTCAATATTCAGTCAGTATTTACGACATTGTCACATGCTGCATAATGGACACCACGCTCTTCTTCATTGCATTTATGAAAGCAAAGCCTTTCAGTTGTTATCAGGGGTTTGGGGGGATGAGGGGGTAGGAAATGCGTCACTGCTTTTTCAGATCTTTTTCCGCCAGATTTACTTTGTGCTATCAGATTTCACAATAGGCCATAAACATTTTTCCTTCCCCACCGCCACCCCCCCCCCCCCATAACGCTCAATAAAGTAGCTACTCTTATTACCTATGGAATTCCATTTCTCGTGGCAAAGTGATCAAAGCACCCTGTATCACCCAGTGCCTCACTGTGGCCAGTAGCTGTCACCATGCTCTTTTTTGAAGTTGAGCTTTCGTGGGCCTATTGAGAAAGTCAGAACAAAATTTTATGGAAGTACCTGCAGTTATTAGCAATCTAATTACTTCTAAAGCATTCCATCCTGCTTGCCAGTTCATATGTGTTGTGTTAGCCATAAATTGATAGCTAGTTGATGTATTTTTAAAATTCATTCTTGGGATATGGGTGTCGCTGGCAAGGCCAGCATTTGTTGCCCATTCTCAGTTGCCCTGTTGGTGGGCCTTCTCCTTGAACCGCTGCAGTCTGTGTGGTGATGGTGCTCGCACAATGCTGTTCGGTAGGGAGTTTCAGGATTCTGACCCAGTGAGAACAAAGTAATGGCAAAAACAACTAACACAGACTCATCCTGCTTTAGTGATCACTTGGTGCTTTTTTTTAAATGTCTTTCAGTCATAATTATTATTTACGTAGTACACCCAGTCATCAAAATACCCTAATGGAACAGACCTCTGGGATGTTCCAATCCCAGTAGAACAATGGGTTGTTGTCACATTGGGCTCTGCTGGTCCAAATGTATAATTTGAAATGAGGCTTCTATCCTGATGACTCAGAGCAGTCACACCACCTGGATTGGAGACAGGCTAATTAATTGACTTTGATGCTTCAGGCTAGGGAGTGGGGAGAGGAGGGGTGTGGAATCAGTCAGGCATCCTGCTCCTGATCAGTATTCCCAGTTGGAACTGGTGTGTATAGATGTCAGTAGAGGACTCAATTTGGCTCAGTTGTGATGCCCCACTGAGTGGAACAGTCTGCCAACACTTTCTCTTTAGGCTCGCACATTAAGTGTGTCCACCTTTTTATAGGTTACAAGAGACGCAGCCAGCATCTGCAAAACTGTCCCTCAGCACAAGTCAGTGCCTTCAGAAGAGGAGAAGACAAAATCTGGGGCGCAGGAGAGAGAATGAGACTGTAAATACCAGCAATGCATCTACAATCTTACCAGAGTTGAACCTTTTAATTCCATCACCAGTTGTAAATTTAATTTTATTTAGGCACATCAACAGCCCACATGTTCAGGGAATTTTCAGTTAAGTAATTGTGAGGAGGTGATAGTAATGTTAGTTGTAATGTTATTCCATGGACACTCCTAGAAGAGCTTGATTTCATGGTTTTCCAGTTCCCACATATGGTGTACGATGTGTTGACGTACAGCAAGGCAGTCATAGTGCACCTTCCACGTCCTTGTGAATGCAATCCTTTTAGAATGTTTCCGGAAGGAAATTGACAAGTTCCTGATGGGGGAAGCAGTGGAAGGATACCAGCTTGGCATTGAGTCAAAAGGAACACAGGTTCAAAAAACTGAAGCGTAACAAGCCGGACGGATTCAATGGCCTTTTCTCTTTCCAGCTCTTGGCATTCATAGCCAAACAGGTTACTGAATGAGGTGAGTGAATTAGAGTGTGCTGTGTGTCCAGGTGAACTGTGCCTTTAATGTGTCGAAATTCAATAATTACAGAGCATTTTGTACTTGACAAGGAATAATATACTAGTCGAGTGGATGGGAAATGAATGTGGTCCATTAGAATTCCAAACTATGTGAATGGAATTGGTTTGATTTATTGGAATTATGTTTATTGGGAATGTATGGGAACTGAGATGGTCCAGTGAAATTCCATGCATTGAGAGTGGATGGGAACTGGGATTGTCCAGTGAAATTCCATACATTGGCTGTGTATGGAAACTGGGATAGTCTGGTGAAATTCCATACATTGGGAGTGGATAGGAATGGGCTTGATCCAGTGAAATTCCATACACTGGGGGTGGGTCAGAATTAGCTTTGTCTAGTGAAATTGCATTCATTGGGAGTTGATAGGAATTGGCTTGGTCCAGTGAAATTCCATACATTGGGAGTGGATGGAAACTGGATTTGTCCAGTGAAATCCCACACATTGGGTGTGGATGGGAATTGGCTTGGTCCAGGGAAATTTCATATATTGGAGGTAAACTGATCATGATTTGGTCCAGTGGTATTCTATATAATGAGGTTGGTGGGGGTGGGGGGGGGCGCTGTGGCGGTGTAAGTACAAAGGGGACAGAAAAACTTGAGTCAACAGTACAAAATGGCAAACGACTGTATTCCAGAGGAAGCTTAAATCCTGAATACTCCACACAAGCCAGAGATTCTTAAACAACATATCAGGTACACATGTTCGGCACATGACATTTCCTGAAGATATTTGCCTGCTTTGTCAGTTTATTGGAAACATGTATGTCAGTGTGCAGTCTGATAATGCCTTGGTGAACACTGGCATGAATATACTGCATACAGCTATGAAGTTAGACAAGGCACATTTGTCTGAATAGGTTATCCCTCTAGTCAATCTGCCCACAAAACGGATGCAAGACCAGCAGTCGTCGTTCTCACAGACGCAGGAGATGCCAATTAGTGTTAATACTGTACAAAGTGCAATTCAACTTCAACTGGTCCTTTCTGCATGGTAGTAAATGGGTGTTAAAGACACTGAATATCTGGTCAGCCTAATATTGACCACAGTGTGTTCCTGACTTTACGTGTCAGCCATGGCTCAGTCGGTAGCATTCTTGCCTCTGAGTCAGAAGGTTGTGGGTTCAAGCCCCACTCTAGAGACTTGAGCACGTAATTTAGGCTGGCACTTCAATGCAGTACTGAAGGAGAGCTGCACTGTCAGACATGTCGTTTCTCGGATGAGATGTTAAACCGAGGCCCCATCTGCCCCCTCAGGTGGACGTAAAACATCCCATGGCACTATTTTGAAGAAAGGGAAGGAGAGTTCTCCATGATGTCCTGGCCAGTATTTATCTCTCAACCAACATCACTAAAAACAGATTATCTGGTCATTAATACATTGCTGTTTGTGGGACCTTGCTATGCGCAAATTGGCTGCTGCGTTTCCTACATTACAACAGTGACTACACTTCAAAAGAGCTTTATTGGCTGTAAAACGCTTTTGGATGTCCTGAGGTTGTGAAAGGCGCTATATAAATACAAGATTTTTCTTTTATGGTGAGGGGAGGCACTGAACAGAGAGCAGGGTCTTCATAAATCGGACATGAGTCACTTTGAGCTGCTGTTGTGCTGAATTTTTGGTTGACTGTTAAACTTGCCTGGGAAAAGGATTTTTTTACAAAAATTGTTGGCAGACTTTAGTGTATGTGTGTTTATTTTTTGGATACTGATGGAGTTGTCACCACCTGTTCCTTCTGCCAGTCTGGTTGCCTGCAGGGGCCCTGGTAGCAGCTCACCAGCCCATGCTGTCAGATGAGGAATGGTGTTTGGTGTGGGGTTGGGCTAAAGTAGCATTTCAAAAATAAAATGAAAACAAGTGCTCAATCTCAACAGCTTGGTGGGAAGGACATCTAAACAGCAAAAAAAAAACAAAGCATTTGCACTTAATGAAGCAGGAAAATGTGAGTTATGCTACCATTGCTAATAGAGAAATTATGAAATCCTCCTTATACTTGGCTTCCTAAGAAACTGTTGAAAAATAAGGTGGGAGGAGGCTTGTATGGAGCATAAACACCAGCATAGACCTGTTAGGCCGAATGGCCTGTTTCTGTGCAGTTAATTCTATGTAATATAAGAGTGGGTTTACTGCGATCATTTTGGAAGAAACCAAGGTGTTGCCCAGTGATTACATTTTGAATCATTGTACCAGCTGTATTCCAAAATACATTTCTCAGACTGAACTGATTTGAATGAGTTGTTTACACCAGATAATGAACACAGACTGCTTTTAAAATGATTAAGGATTCACTGTGCTAATAGATAAGTAATGCCTCACACTCGGTTGTAATTGGTTTGATTTACATATACACACATACATAAACATGCATACACTGATCTCACTGATATTGTTGCATCTGAAATGCTGAGTAAAGCCCTTGGCATCGCTCAACACCCTTAACAGTGCTGTGCTGGATCTGATGACAGCTCTGTGTTACTGGCAGCTCAGTGACTCTTGCCAAAACCAGCTTTCATTGGTTAATTGTGTTACCATGCTATACCCACCGAGTGGGAACCAATCCAAGTTACTGGTGGTTATATAACACTAATCGTTTCCCTTGCTTGCCTTGGAATTAAACTTAGACTCTTCTTTCTGCATGGTAGTAAATGGGTGCTAAAACACTTGATAGTGCGGTCAATATTAGATAGACCAGATGAGTTCCTGATTTCTGGAGGGGAGGCTAGTGCTTTTCTGTCTCTCCATTGCTGCTACCTCTGTCTGTCTCTGTGCGTCCCTTGTTCATGTGTACCTGTGCACGTTCTCTTATGGTCGCTCTTTCTGCCGCACTTCAATTTGCTGGCAGACTGACATAACATACACCAACAGAGAGCAGCTAACCATTCAGTTGTGACCTCTGTCTCACAGGCATGTACGATAAAACCCAGAGTGTTTGTTGCACATTGTGCTAATAGGGGAGCTTAACGCGCCACTTATTTTGCTTGCGGAGACAGTATCATCATCTGGAACTCTATCCCCGTTAAGCCAAGATTGCTGGAGTATACATTAGGTCATGGAAAGACATGAGGTTTGCTTCTTAGTACAAGTTCTCTAGGCCCCTTGTGTTGAGAGCAATCTCCAAAAGCCATTTCATGAGCTATCTGTTCCTGTTACATTGTATCTGGTGTACCTCGTAATTATGCCATTTACTATTTGAAAAACATTTCTACAGAATAACTATAGAGGGAAGTGTACATTGAGTTCTCTTTTTTTTATGTCTAAAAAATGGCATCACTTTTTTAAGGAGTTGAGATCCCTCTATTTTCTAGTCAGTCCCCCTTTGGTGGTTCGAGGCTATACACCCTCTGAGGTCAAGAGCAGGGGCGGGCTGTTATAGAATCATAGAAGTTACAACATGGAAACAGGCCCTTCGGCCCAACATGTCCATGTCGCCCAGTTTATACCAATAAGCTAGTCCCAATTTCCTGCACTTGGCCCATATCCCTCTATACCCATCTTACCCATGTAACTGTCCAAATGCTTTTTAAAAGACAAAATTGTACTTGCCTCTACTACTGCCTCTGGCAGCTCGTTCCAGACACTCACCACCCTTTGAGTGAAAAAATTGCCCCTCTGGACCCTTTTGTATCTCTCCCCTCTCACCTTAAATCTATGCCCCCTCGTTATAGACTCCCCTACCTTTGGGAAAAGATTTTGACTATCTACCCTATCTATGCCCCTCATTATTTTATAGACTTTATAAGATCACCCCTTAACCTCCTACTCTCCAGGGAAAAAAGTCCCAGTCTGTCCAACCTCTCCCTATAAGTCAAACCATCAAGTCCCGGTAGCATCCTAGTAAATCTTTTCTGCACTCTTTCTAGTTTAATAATATCCTTTCTATAATAGGGTGACCAGAACTGTACACAGTACTCCAAGTGTGGCCTCACCAATGCCCTGTACAACTTCAACAAGACATCCCAACTCCTGCATTCAATGTTCTGACCAATGAAACCAAGCATGCCGAATGCCTTCTTCACCACCCTATCCACCTGTGACTCCACTTTCAAGGAGCTATGAACCTGTACTCCTAGATCTCTTTGTTCTATAACTCTCCCCAACGCCCTACCATTAACGGAGTAGGTCCTGGCCCGATTCGATCTACCAAAATGCATCACCTCACATTTATCTAAATTAAACTCCATCTGCCATTCATCGGCCCACTGGCCCAATTTATCAAGATCCCGTTGCAATCCTAGATAACCTTCTTCACTGTCCACAATGCCACCAATCTTGGTGTCATCTGCAAACTTACTAACCATGCCTCCTAAATTCTCATCCAAATCATTAATATAAATAACAAATGACAGCGGACCCAGCACCGATCCCTGAGGCACACCGCTGGACACAGGCCTCCAGTTTGAAAAACAACCCTCTACAACCACCCTCTGTCTTCTGTCGTCAAGCCAATTTTGTATCCAATTGGCTACCTCACCTTGGATCCCATGAGATTTAACCTTATGTAACAACCTACCATGCGGTACCTTGTCAAAGGCTTTGCTGAAGTCCATGTAGACCACGTCTACTGCACAGCCCTCATCTATCTTCTTGGTTACCCCTTCAAAAACAAAAAACTCAATCAAATTCGTGAGACATGATTTTCCTCTCACAAAACCATGCTGACTGTTCCTAATCAGTCCCTGCCTCTCCAAATGCCTGTAGATCCTGTCTCTCAGAATACCCTCTAACAACTTACCCACTACAGATGTCAGGCTCACCGGTCTGTAGTTCCCAGGCTTTTCCCTGCCGCCCTTCTTAAACAAAGGCACAACATTTGCTACCCTCCAATCTTCAGGCACCTCACCTGTAGCGGTGGATGATTCAAATATCTCTGCTAGGGGACCCGCAATTTCCTCCCTAACCTCCCATAACGTCCTGGGATACATTTCATCAGGTCCCGGAGATTTATCTACCTTGATGCGCGTTAAGACTTCCAGCACCTCCCTCTCTGTAATATGTACACTCCTCAAGACATCACTATTTATTTCCCCAAGTTCCCTAACATCCATGCCTTTCTCAACCGTAAATACCGATGTGAAATATTCATTCAGGATCTCACCCATCTCTTGTGGGGTGGGGTAGGAAAGGCAAGGGAACAGGTCTCTGCCAGTGCCAATCCTGAGCTGCCATCTTGGAGATATTTGACAACAATTCCAGCAATGATAATGCTGCCAGTTTTTTTAATCTCCTGTGAAGAGGCACCTGGTCACAGCAATGCAGCTGTAATCAGGAACTCAGCAGAATGGGTATTTTAGCCAACATACCATCTCTCCATGGGGCCAAACGTTCGTGTTCCATTGCGCTCTACCACTGCACTCCTTAACCAAAGAGCAACTATTTAGTTGAGACCTTGAATGGTGTTGGTTTCTATATCCTGCATGGTTTGTTGTTTGCATGGCTCTGCTTGCCTGGTTTCACAGGTCTCTAATTGGATTCCCAGCACAGGAGTCATGACATGATGACTCTTGACCGGACAGTACAGTCCAATGATTGATTTTCTTTCACTTACCTGTATTTTCATTCCTCATCACTCCATGTCCTCAGAGAACACAGGGTGAGAAATAGAGAGCGGCGGGTAACCCTTTCTGAGACCTCTGCCAGTCTTGTGCTAGTCATCAGATAGTGTGCAAGTGTGGGCGAGGGTGAGTTGCCCTCGGATTTGCCCTTTCTTTATGGAAGTGTTTTATCGTTGCTTGGAGCCTCCCCTCTGATGGCCCAAATCCAGCACTAGGTGTGTGAGTTTTCTTGGACCAAATCCAATTTGGCTGTAATATGTTTGACCAGCATTTAAGCTCAAATCCCCTGCTTCTCACTTAAATCTCTGTGCAGAGAGTTTTCATTACTGCACGTCTTCGATGCTTTAATTTCAAACAGTATCAGAAGAACAGCAATACCTATGGCTGTGCAGGTGTCTAAACTAGCGGAGAAGTGTAAGATTTATTAGTTTGGTATCTGTACAGAATGTACAAATCACTATTATGTCTTCCCCCCCCACTGAGTTGTGGAAGTTATGCTGGGAGTATGGTCAGCTGCCTTCTGATATCTTATCCGAGAGACTTTTGGGAGCCGAGAGAGTGTTTGGCAGGTTATTCTACTATGGAGGCACCACATCCGAACCTGATCCTGTCATCGGCCAGCATCCGCAAAGGCTGATTTTTTTCCTCCCCGTTAGCTCAGGGGCACTGAGGCCAGGTGTGAGACCCTGGCTGAGATCAGCTAACTCATCACGGACCAGGGATCCAACCGAGATGTTTCTGGCCTGTAACAGAGCAGTGTGAATCTAATGCTGTGGAATCCATTCAACCAATCAGATTACAGAATTAGAGGGCACAGCCCCTTTAACCAGTTCATATCCCAGAACCAGCTGTAGGGTCCTTTTTGATTGGTCATCTTTGTGACAGAACGAATCACTTTCTACCAAACAAATTCCCTGTGGCATACAGGCACCTTGATAGTTCCCAGCCCAACCCCACTGAATGCTCCTAAAATAAACTGCTCAAAAAAGTCAAGAAACAATTACAAGTATCAAGTAACTTCCAGCCCACCCTTCATAACAGCACAATGCGTTCCATCAGGCAGCTGCACTCCTCTCTCCCACTTCGTAATCCCCACCTGACCACAACCATAGGGATTTACAGCACAGAAACAGGCCAACTAGCCTATCGTGTCTGTGCTGGCTCCTTGCTAGACAAATCCAAAACTAATCACATTGCCCTATTCTCTCCCTATAGCTCCAAGCCTTCTTCTGCTACAAATGTTTATTTACTCTTTGCTTTAAAGGTGCAATGGTCTCTGCTTGAACTATTACCTGTGGCAAAGCATTCCATGCTCCAGCAGCTCTCTACATAAAGGAATTTCTCTTAACCCCTCTCCTCATTGTCTTAATGACAGTTTTAAACTGATGACTCCCTCGTCATTGACTCCCCAACCAGTGGATATAGTCTTTTCCTAGTCTGTCAAAATGCTTCATTTTTTTTTGTTTATTGACCTGATGTAAACAAACAAAATGCTCAAGGAAAGAAGTTCATCTTTGAATTAAAAGACGACAATTTCTGGGGGGGCCACCACACACACCAGGGGCTCCAACACATGCTTCGTATAACCAAACTGATTTTATTTATTTCAGCAGTTACTGTGGGAAATGAGAAAGAGAGAGAGAGAGAGAGAGAGACACGCACAGAAAGAGGCAGGTGCTGTGGGGGACAGGAAGACAGGCCTTCTTGAAAGGGAGGATGGGAGTGGGTAAGAGACCCTTGAGTTGGGGAGAAGGGAGAGAGATCCCCTCGAAGGGGTGGGGTAGGAAAGGCAAGGGAACAAGCAGGAAGGTTGCTGTCAGGGCTTAGCTGGCCCATGTTACAAAATAGTGCATCCAACTCACTGTGAGCAGTCCCAGGAGAGGCACTAGTTATATGTTACAAACATTAACACAGGCTGGATTGTATTTCAAGCCAGTAACACATCACTGGATTGATATGCTGATAGAATCATAGAAAGGTTACAGCACGGAAGGAGGCCATTCGGCCCATCAAGTCCACGCTGGCTGTATGCAAGAGCAATCCAGCTAGTCCCACTCCCCGCCCTATCCCCGTAGCCCTGCAAATATTTTCCTCTCAAGTACTTATCCAGTTCCCTTTTGAAGGCCATGATTGAATCTGCCTCCACCACCCCCACAGGCAGTGCATTCCAAATCCTAACCACTCGCTGTGTAAAAAAGTTTTTCCTCATGTCACTTTTGGTTCTTTTGTCAATCACCTTAAATCTATGCCCTCTGGTTCTTGACCCTTCCACCAATGGGAACAGTTTCTCTCTATCTACTCTGTCTAGACCCTTCATGATTTTGAATACCTCTATCAAATCTCCTTGCAACCTTCTCTGTTCCAAGAACAACCCCAGCTTCTCCAGTCTATCTACGTAACTAAAGTCCCTCAACCCTGGAATCACTCTAGTAAATCTCTTCTGCACCCTCTCGAAGGCCGTCACATCTTTCCTAAAGTGTGGTGCCCAGAACTGGACACAATACTCCAGCTGTGGCCGAACCAGTATTTCATAAAGGTTCATCATGACTTCCTTACTTTTGTACTCTATGCCTCTATTTATAAAGCCCAGGATCCCATATGCTTTTTTAACCACATTCTCGACCTGCCCTGCCACCTTCAATGATTTGTATACATATACCTCCAGATCTCTCTGTTCCTTTACCCCTTTTAGAATTGTGCCCTTTAGTTTATGTTGCCTGACTTCATTTCTCCTACATCTGCCACCAGCCTGTCTATATCCTCTTGAAGTCTATCACTATCCTCCTCACTGTTCACTACCCTTCCAAGTTTTGTGTCATCTGCAAATTTTGAAATTTTGAAATTGTGCCCTCTACACCCAAGTCCAAGTCATTGATATATATCAAGAAAAGCAGTGGTCCTAACACCGACCCCTGGGGAACACCAGTGTACACCTCCCTCCAGTCCGAAAAACAACCGTTCACTACTACTCTCTGTTTCGTCACTTAGCCAATTTCGTATCCGTGCTGCTACTGCCCCCTTTATTCCATGGGCCGCAATCTTGATGACAAGCCTACCATGCGGCACATTATCAAACGCCTTTTGAAAGTCCATATACACCACATCAACTGCATTGCCCTCATCTACCCTCTCTGTTACCTCATTAAAAAACTCTATCAGGTTAGTTAAACATGATTTCCCTTTAACAAATCCGTGCTGGCTTTTCCTAATCAATCCATACTCGTCCAGGTGACTGTTAATTCTGTCCCGGATTATCGTTTCTAAAAGTTTCCCCACCACCAAGGTTAAACTGACTGGCCTATAGTTGCTGGGTGTAATATTTGCAATTCTTCGGTCCTCTGGCACATCTAAGGAAGTTTGGAAGATTATAGCCAGTACCTTCGCAATTTCCACCCGTACTTCCCTCAGTAACCTAGAATGCATCCCCTCCGGACCGGGTGACTTATTCAATTTAAGTACAGCTAGCCTTTCTAGTACCACTTCTTTATCAATTTTTAGCCCATTCAGTATCTCAACTATATCTTCCTTTACTGAGACTCTTGCAGCACCTTCTTCCTTGGTAAAAACAGTGCAAAGTACTCATTTAGAACCTCAGCCATCCCCTCTGCCTCCATGAGTAGATCTCCTTTATGGTCACTAATGGGCCCCATCCCTCCTCTTAATACTCGTTTACTGTTTACATGCCTGTAGAAGACTTTTGGATTCCCTTTTATGTTGGCCGCCAGTCTGTTCTCATACTCTTTGCCCCTCTTATTTCCTTTTTCACTTCCGCTCTGAACTTTCTATATTCTGCCTGGTTCTCACTTGTGTTATCAACCCAACATCTGTCATAAGCCCCTTTTTTCCACTTCATCTTAGTCTCTATCTCTTTTGTCATCCAGGGAGCTCTGGCTTTAGCTGCCCTACCTTTCTCCCTCATGTGAATGTACCCAAACCATCTCCTCTTCAATGGCCACCCACTGTTCAATTACAGTTTTGCCTGCCAATCTTTGATTCCAATTTACCCGGGCCAGATCTTTCTCATCCCGTTGAAATTGGCCCTCCTCCAATTGAGTATTTTTGCTTTAGAGTGGTCCGTGTCCTTTTCCATAGCTATTCTAAATCTTATGATATTATGATTGCTGCTCCTTAAATGTTCCCCCACTGACACTTGCTCTACTTGGCCCACCCTGTTCCCTGGAACCAAGTCCAGCAATGCCTCCTTCCTCGTTGGGCTGGAAATGTACTGGTCAAGAAAGTTATCCAGAACACATTTCAAAAATTCCTTCCCCTCTTTGCTCCTGATATTATTATCCCAGTCTATATTAGGATAGTTGAAGTCCCCCGTTATCACTACTCTATAGCTTTTGCACCTCTCTGCAATTTTCCTGCAAATTTGCTCCTCGATATCCTTCCCTCTAGTTGGTGGCCTATAGAATAAACCCAGTAATGTAATAGCACCTCTATTGTTCTTAACACTAACCAAATAGATTCTGTCCTCAACCCCTCCAGGTCATCCTCTCTCTCTGGAACTGCAATATTCTCCTTAATCAATACTACCACCCAGCCTCCTTTCTTCCCTTCCCTATCTTTCCTGAACACCTTGTATCCAGGAATATTTAGTACCCAATCCTGCCCTTTTTTGAGCCAGGTCTCTTATCGCCACGACATTGTATTCCCATGTGGCTATTTGTGCCTGCAGCTCACCAACCTTGTCTACTACGCTTTGTGTGTTTACACACATGCTCTGCAAAACAGTCTTAGGCTTTCTTGTTCAAAACTTGTTCAAACTTCACTTTGATTGTCTGTGATGTCCCTTGAACCTGTTCTGTGCAATATGTAACCCATTCCTGTCTCATTGTTATCCTGGTTGTATTCATTCCAATCTGCTTATTATCTTTTATACAAATCAGTCGATAACCAGGGATGGGGAAGAAAGAATACAGCATTTTATCACATACTCAGGACAACCTAAAACACTTTATAATCAATTAATTATTTTTGAAATGCAGTCACTGTTCTTATGTAGGAAGAAATTGGCTGATTATTGAATAAAAGTTTTAAACTCTTGGATTCATAAAATTTTACAATGCAAGAGGAGGCCATTTAGCCCATTGTGCTTATATCAGCTCTCGGAAAGAACTATCTGCTTGGTCCAGTTTGTCTGCCCTTTCCCCAAACCCTTTTAAATGTTTCTTTTTCAAATATACGTTCCTTTTAAAAGCTACTATGGATTCTGCTTTCAACACTGTTTCTGATAGGGCATTCCATGTCCTAACAACCCTCTCATAAAAACATCCTCCTAATCTCTCCTTTTGTTCCTTTAGTAATTATCTTAAATTTATGCCTTCTAGTTACCGAGTCACCGACCAGTGGAAATAGCTCTTCCTTATTTACGTCAAAATCTCTCATAATTTTGAATGCCTCTATTATTTCTCCTCTTAACCTTCTTCATTCTAATGAAAACTAAAGGCTCTGATCTAATTGAAGAACTGCAATTGCAGTCACTCATTTTGGAGATTATTTATACAGAAGTCTCTCTCAGTTTGTTCTTCTGGACAGTACAGCTTTAAATGATCGTTTACACAGGCCCCCAAAAGGATGTAGACGCTGGGGGACAATTGGAACTTTCAGGACAGAGATCGATAGATTTTGTTATGTAAGTGTATCAAGGGATATGGAACTAAGGCGGGTACATGGAGTTGAGGTACAGATCAGCTGTCATCTAATTGAAAAGCGGAGCAGGCTCGAGGGGCTGAATGGCTTAATCCCATTCCTTTGTTCAAAACCTTTCGTATAGAGTTTGCGCATCTAGTTTTATTCTGTCTTCAGTGAGATGCTTTGCTTGCCGATGGCAGTTGTCATGTTACACAGTTTCAACAAGAGTCCTGCAGTTGAACCATATGATTTGAACTTGCAGTGATAGTTATTTTTCCTCAGGAACGTAGGAACAGGAGTAGGTCATTCAGCCCCTCAAGCTCATTCTGCTGTTGTGATACATCATGGCTGATCTGTACCTCAACCCCATTGAACCACCTTTGCTCCATATCTCTTGATACCCTTACCTAATAAAAATCTGTCAATCTGAGCCTTGGAAATTTTAATTGACTCAGCAGTGTTTTTCTCTGATTGTTCTAGCAGCCAAATTCCTGTTGAGAAAAGAACTCCAGTGATCTTTTCTAGCGATTTGTTTCTTGTGTGTTCATCAGGGTGAACAATGTTATTGCCGATGAGTGGAACACATTGCACTTTTGGCATCCACTGTCAAAATCAAGCACTTGTAGGGCAGGTGTGTAACAGATTAAATGCAGATTTGCACTGCTCTGTCGCAATCCCCGGTCAGATGTAGCACAAATTAGATGCAGAGCTTTGAGAGAGTTGGGTGAATCTGCTAAACGGAGTGACGACGGGAATTTGGTGAAAGTGGGAATTCAGTGGTAAGTAGTGGGGGAGCAGTATAGAAAGTGTATTTTTATCAAACTGAAATTTAACCTAGTTTTCTAACTTTAACTGACCAGTTGTAACTAGTGTGTTTCTGAAGGGTATATATTAGAAGGATATCTGAACACAGAGCTTGCTGAGAGTTGGGTGAATCTACTAAACAGAGTGACGATGGGAATTTGGTGAGAGTGGGAATTTGGTGCAGAGGGCAAAGGAGGTGCTACGTAATTTAAACCAAGGGGCAACAGTAAATAAGTAAATATATAAATAATCAAAGTAATTAATTAGATCTAAGGGGATAAAATTAAAATTAACTAAGTAGATGATACCAATGTTAAAGGGATTTAAATTGCATTAAATAAAAATCTGGTGTACATAATTAATAAATAGGAATGATGAAACATATATATGTAAAACATAAGAGATATATATGTAGATAGACTTTTAAGCAAAATAATAGGACAGCTGAGACCCGTTGCCTGCAATTCCTGTGCCATGTGGTTACTCCAGGACGCATCATTAAATTCCAGACAGAATCACCCCTGTGTATCCTACTTGAAAACCATTCAGTACCCAGATTCTGGTTTGCAACATACTCCCATTATGGCATATGCAAACCATCCAAAACCTTCAATCAGGTTGCAACTCACTCCTAGATATTCATTATTCTATATATAAATCCATCCAAACCCCTCAATCAGATTCTAGCTTGCAAGTCTCTCCTGGGTATGTATGCTTCTAGATTATCCTTGACATGGAATATAGTCTCTTTCAATGAAGTTAATGCAATTTATGTGCACAATATAGCAGTGTTTCTTGTCTGCATCTTGAAGAAAAGATGGTGCTAGCATTTAGGCCCCAATGCCTGAACCCAAAGTATACTGGAAGCTTAATGGCAGTGGATGTTTGTAGTTGGGTGCTGGGTTATAGTTACCTAGTGTCCCGCTATGGTTTGTCCCCGAAGATGTAGCAATTAAGTAGCGATGGTAAAATCATGTGACTAGTAGAAAGCGACAATGCTCCTTTTCTCAAGTGTAATAATCTGTAAAAGGAAAGTACAGTAGTGTAGATTTTTATCATATTCTGTATTTCCATCCTACACATTAAAAGTCTTTAGTCTATGAGACATCTGATTGGATCTTCACATGCTGTTGAAATTTGCTGTAATTGATAAATCTGAGATAATGAATGCTAATAATCTACTGCTTTGTGCTGTTGTTGTCACAGGTCCACAGAGGGGGGACAATGAGTTTGTAATGCACAGTGACTGCTGCTCTGGGCCATGGAGGACGAGTCTATCTCAGGGAGTGATCCAGATGTGGAGTCGGAGGATGTGGAAGAGGAAGAGGAGGAGATGGAGGACAACGATGGCGATGACGAAGATGACCTGGAGGAAAACGGTGAGCAACCAGTGGCCCTTTGGTGTTTTCCTAGCCAAATGTAAAAGAGTCACAATTGTCGCTGGGATTCTGGTAACATTTAATAGTGGCATCCGGCATGCAAAGTACTTTGGTGTTTTTCTTTTTTAATCTCGTGTGTCAGCCTGGCTCAGTTGATAGAACTCACCAAGAAGGCTGTGGGTTTGAGCGCCATGTCAGGAGTTTGATGCTAAGCTGATGGTCCAATGCAGTACTATGGGGATGCTGCATTATTGAATGTGCTGTCCTTCAGATGAGATGTTAAACTGAGGTACATAAGAACATAAGAAATAGGAGCAGGAGTAGGCCAATCGGCCCCTCGAGCCTGCTCCGCCATTCAATAAGATCATGGCTGATCTGATCCTAACCTCAAATCATAATTCATGTCCAATTTCCTGCCTGCTCCCCGTAACCCCTAATTCCCTTTACTTCTAGGAAACTGTCTATTTATGTTTTAAATTTATTTATTTAATGATGTAGCTAATGATGTAGGTATTGTCTGCCTGTTCCAGTGGTTCAGGTGGAATGTTCAATATTCAATGGAAAAGTGGGGAGTTCCCAGGTATCTTGGACAACATTCCTCCCTTGACCAATACCACCAATACAGCTCAATTGGGCATCTGCGTTATTGCTGTTTGTGGGATCTTGCTGTGCATCAAATGTATGTACAAGTCATTTCAGAATCTTTTATTGTATGTGAAACGTTTCCAGACATCTCAAAGACATGATACGTTACATATGTGTCAGAGCAGTGGGAGGCATTCAAGGGGGAGATAGTGAGGGTTCAGGCAAATATGTTCCCACGAAGAAAAAGGTGGGACTCCCAAATCTAGATCCCTCTGGATGTCAAGAAGCATACAGGGTAGCATAAGGCAAAAAAGGGAAGCTTATGTCAGATACCAAGAGCTCAATACTGCAGAAAGCCTAGAGGAGTATAGAAAGTGCAGGGGTGAAATTAAAAAGGAAATTAGGAAAGCAGAGAGGGCACGAAAAAATATTGGCAAGTAAAGTCAAGGAAAACCCAAAGATGTTTTATAAATACATAGAGAACAAGATGATAACTACGGAAAGAGTAGGGCCTATTAGAGACCAAAAAGGTAACCTGTGTGTGGAGGTGGAAGACGTGCATAGGGTTCTTAATGAATAGTTTGCGTCAGTCTTCACAAAAGAGGGGGGCGATGCAGATGTTGTAGTTAAGGAGGAGGAGTGTGAAATATTGGATGGGATAAACATAGTCAGAGAGGAAATATTAAGGGGCTTAGCATCTTTGAAAGTAGATAAATTGCCAGGCCCGGATGAAATGTATCCCAGCCTGTTAAGAGAAGCAAAGGAGGAAATAGCGGAGGCTCTGACCGTCATTATCCAATCCTCTCTGGCTACAGTCGTGGTGCTGGAGGACTGCTAACGTTGTACTGTTGTTTAAAAAGGGAGAAAGGGATAGACCGAGTAATTACAGGGCAGTCAGCCTAACCTTGGTGGTGGACAAATTGTTGGAAAAAATTCTGAGGGACAGTATTTATCGACATTTAGAAAGGCATGGATTAATCAAGGACAGTCAGCATGGATTTAAGGGAAGGTCGTGTCTGACTAACTTGATTGAATTTTTTGAGGAGGCAACAAGGAGGGTCGATTAGGGTAGTGCTTTTGATGAAGTCTACATGGATTTTAGCAAGGCTTTTGACAAGGTCCCACAAGGCAGACTAGTCAGAAAATTAAAAGCCCATGGGATCCAAGGGAAAGTGGCATGTTGGATCCAAAATTGGCTCGGTGGCAGGAAGCAAAGGGTAATGGTCGATGGGTGTTTTTGTGACTGGAAGGCTGTTTCCAATGGGATTCTGCAGGACTCAGTACTAGGTCCCTTGCTTTTCGTGGTATATATCAATGATTTAGACATAAATGTAGGGGGCATGATTAAGAAGTTTGCAGATGAAATTGGCCGTGTGGTTGATAGTGAGGAAGAAAGCTGTAAACTGCAGGAAGATATCAATGGACTGGTCAGGTGGGCAGAAAAATGGCAAATCAAATTCAATCTGGAGAAGTGTGAGATAATGCATTTGGGGAAGGCAATCAAGTCAAGGGAATACACAATACAGGATACTGAGAAGTGTAGATGAACAGAGGGACCTTGGAGTGCATGTCCACAGATCCCTGAAGGTAGCAGAACAGGTAGATAGGTGGTTAAGAAGGCGTACAGAATATTTTTCTTTATTAGCCGAGGCATAGAATATAAGATCAGGAAGGTTATGCTGGAACTGTATAAAACACTAGTTAGGCCACAGCTTTAGTACTGCGTACAGTTCTGGTCGCCACATTACAGGAAAGATGTGATTGCAATAGAGAAGGTACAGAGGAGAATTACTAGGATGTTGCCAGGGCTGGAGAATTTTAGCTATGAGGAAAGATTGGATAGACTGTTGTTTTCTTTGGAACAGAGGAGGCTGAGGGGAGATTTAATTGAGGTGTATAAAATTATGAGAGGCCTAGATAGGGTGGATAGAAGGGACCTATTTCCCTTAGCAGAGAGGTCAATAACCAGGGGACATAGATTTAAAGTAATTGGTAGAAAGATTAGAGGGGAGTTGAGGAGAAAGTTTTTCACCCAGAGGGTGGTGGGGGTCTGGAACTCAATGTCTGAAAGGGTGATAGAGGCAGAAACCCTCATCACATTTAAAAAGTACTTGGATATGCACTTGAAGTGCCGTAACCTACAAGGCTATGGACCAAGAGCTGGAAAGTGGGATTAGGCTGGATAGCTTTTTTTCGGCTGGCACAAACACAGTGGGTTGAATGGCCTCCTTCTATGCCGTAAATTTCTCTGATTCTATAATTGGAAGTCTGTTTGCTTGCTTCTGTTTATCTTATTTGTGTCTTCTGTTACCTCTGCAGCTTGAAATTCAGTTTCATAGTAATGGAGGCAGCGTGTACCCATGATTCATAGTGGGAGTGAAACTGCTATAGGAAGAACATAGGAACAGGAGTAGGCCATTCAGTCCCTCAAACCTGTTCCACCATTCAGTGAGATCATGGTTGATCTGTAACCTAACTCCATCCACCCACCTTGGCTCCATATCCCTTAATACCCTAGGCTAGCAAAAATCTATTGATCTCAGATTTAAAATGATTAATTGAGCTTGCATCTACTGCTTTTTGGGGGAGAGAGTGCCACACTTCCAACACCCTTTGCGTGAAGAAGTGTTTCCTAACTTCTCTCTTGACTGCTCTGGCTTTGATTTTAAGGTTATGTCCCCTTGTCCTAGACTCCCCCACCAGCGAGGCTACTCTTAGGAAGGAAATGCTGGCCTCGGAGAAAGTCCGCAATGATTCACTGGGATAATACTTGCGATGAAGGGACTGAAGCTATGATGAGCAACTGGGTGAACTTGAGTTGTAATCCCTAGAGATGAGGAGGTTGAGAAATGAGCTGATTTGGTGTTCAAAATAATGAAGGGAAATAACAGGATAGATTGGGGGCTATTCTTCTTTCTAGTAGGGAAATCTGGAACAAGGGAATATAATCTTAGAATTTGACCTAAGCAGGTTAAAAAAAAACAAATCCAGAAAAAACATTCTTCACATAAAAGACTGTAAGAATGTAGAGCGCACTGCCGCCGTGGACCGTAGATACAGAATTAATTAAGGTGTTTAAAAAAGAGACATATATACCTACTTGTGAAGTAAGAGTAATAAGGGATATGGAGAACAGCTAAGGCACGTGAATTAAGAAGAGATTTACCGTATATGTATTGAGCTCAAAATGACAGAGCAGATTTGATGGCCTGTTCCTGTTGCTATGTTTGTTGGAAGGTTCGATGGCCTGTACCTGTTGCTATGTTTGTTGGAAGGTTCAATGGCCTGTTCCTGTTGCAGTGTTTGTTGGAAGGTTCGATGGCCTGTACCTGTTGCTATGTTTGTTGGAAGGTTCAATGGCCTGCTCCTGTTGGTATGTTTGTTGGAAGGTTCAATGGCCTGTTCCTGTTGGTATGTTTGTTGGAAGGTTTGACGGCCTGTACCTGTTGCTGTGTTTGTTGGAAGGTTTGACGGCCTGTACCTGTTGCTGTGTTTGTTGGAAGGTTTAACGGTCTGAACCTGTTGCTGTGTTTGTTGGAAGGTTTGACGGCCTGTACCTGTTGCTGTGTTTGTTGGAAGGTTTGACGGCCTGTACCTGTTGCTGTGTTTGTTGGAAGGTTTGACGGCCTGTACCTGTTGCTGTGTTTGTTGGAAGGTTTGACGGCCTGTACCTGTTGCTGTGTTTGTTGGAAGGTTCTATGGCCTGTACCTGTTGCTGTGTTTGTTGGAAGGTTTGACGGCCTGTACCTGTTGCTGTGTTTGTTGGAAGGTTTGACGGCCTGTACCTGTTGCTGTGTTTGTTGGAAGGTTTGACGGCCTGTACCTGTTGCTGTGTTTGTTGGAAGGTTTGACGGCCTGTACCTGTTGCTGTGTTTGTTGGAAGGTTCTATGGCCTGTACCTGTTGCTGTGTTTGTTGGAAGGTTTGACGGCCTGTACCTGTTGCTGTGTTTGTTGGAAGGTTTGACGGCCTGTACCTGTTGCTGTGTTTGTTGGAAGGTTCTATGGCCTGTACCTGTTGCTGTGTTTGTTGGAAGGTTTGACGGCCTGTACCTGTTGCTGTGTTTGTTGGAAGGTTTGACGGCCTGTACCTGTTGCTGTGTTTGTTGGAAGGTTTGACGGCCTGTACCTGTTGCTGTGTTTGTTGGAAGGTTTGACGGCCTGTACCTGTTGCTGTGTTTGTTGGAAGGTTTGACGGCCTGTACCTGTTGCTGTGTTTGTTGGAAGGTTCTATGGCCTGTACCTGTTGCTGTGTTTGTTGGAAGGTTTGACGGCCTGTACCTGTTGCTGTGTTTGTTGGAAGGTTTGACGGCCTGTACCTGTTGCTGTGTTTTTTTGGAAAGTTTGACGGCCTGTACCTGTTGCTGTGTTTGTTGGAAGGTTTGACGGCCTGTACCTGTTGCTGTGTTTGTTGGAAGGTTTGACGGCCTGTACCTGTTGCTGTGTTTGTTGGAAGGTTTGACGGCCTGTACCTGTTGCTGTGTTTTTTGGAAGGTTTGACGGCCTGTACCTGTTGCTGTGTTTTTTGGAAGGTTTGACCGCCTGTACCTGTTGCTGTGTTTTTTGGAAGGTTTGACGGCCTGTACCTGTTGCTGTGTTTGTTGGAAGGTTTGACGGCCTGTACCTGTTGCTGTGTTTGTTGGAAGGTTTGACGGCCTGTACCTGTTGCTGTGTTTGTTGGAAGGTTTGACGGCCTGCTCCTGTTGCTGTGTTTGTTGGAAGGTTTGACGGCCTGTACCTGTTGCTGTGTTTGTTGGAAGGTTTGACGACCTGTACCTGTTGCTGTGTTTTTTTGGAAAGTTTGACGGCCTGTACCTGTTGCTGTGTTTGTTGGAAGGTTTGACGGCCTGTACCTGTTGCTGTGTTTGTTGGAAGGTTTGACGGCCTGTACCTGTTGCTGTGTTTGTTGGAAGGTTTGACGGCCTGTACATGTTGCTGTGTTTTTTGGAAGGTTTGACGGCCTGTACCTGTTGCTGTGTTTGTTGGAAGGTTTGACGGTCTGAACCTGTTGCTGTGTTTGTTGGAAGGTTTGACGGCCTGTACCTGTTGCTGTGTTTGTTGGAAGGTTTGACGGCCTGTACCTGTTGCTGTGTTTGTTGGAAGGTTTGACGGCCTGTACCTGTTGCTGTGTTTGTTGGAAGGTTTGACGGCCTGTACCTGTTGCTGTGTTTGTTGGAAGGTTTGACGGCCTGTACCTGTTGCTGTGTTTGTTGGAAGGTTCTATGGCCTGTACCTGTTGCTGTGTTTGTTGGAAGGTTCTATGGCCTGTACCTGTTGCTGTGTTTTTTTGGAAAGTTTGACGGCCTGTACCTGTTGCTGTGTTTGTTGGAAGGTTTGACGGCCTGTACCTGTTGCTGTGTTTGTTGGAAGGTTTGACGGCCTGTACCTGTTGCTGTGTTTGTTGGAAGGTTTGACGGCCTGTACCTGTTGCTGTGTTTTTTGGAAGGTTTGACCGCCTGTACCTGTTGCTGTGTTTTTTGGAAGGTTTGACGGCCTGTACCTGTTGCTGTGTTTGTTGGAAGGTTTGACGGCCTGTACCTGTTGCTGTGTTTGTTGGAAGGTTCTATGGCCTGTACCTGTTGCTGTGTTTTTTTGGAACGTTTGACGGCCTGTACCTGTTGCTGTGTTTGTTGGAAGGTTTGACGGCCTGTACCTGTTGCTGTGTTTGTTGGAAGGTTTGACGGCCTGTACCTGTTGCTGTGTTTGTTGGAAGGTTTGACGGCCTGTACCTGTTGCTGTGTTTTTTGGAAGGTTTGACCGCCTGTACCTGTTGCTGTGTTTTTTGGAAGGTTTGACGGCCTGTACCTGTTGCTGTGTTTGTTGGAAGGTTTGACGGCCTGTACCTGTTGCTGTGTTTGTTGGAAGGTTTGACGGCCTGTACCTGTTGCTGTGTTTGTTGGAAGGTTTGACCGCCTGTACCTGTTGCTGTGTTTTTTGGAAGGTTTGACGGCCTGTACCTGTTGCTGTGTTTGTTGGAAGGTTTGACGGCCTGTACCTGTTGCTGTGTTTGTTGGAAGGTTTGACGGCCTGTACCTGTTGCTGTGTTTGTTGGAAGGTTCTATGGCCTGTACCTGTTGCTGTGTTTGTTGGAAGGTTCTATGGCCTGTACCTGTTGCTGTGTTTGTTGGAAGGTTCTATGGCCTGTACCTGTTGCTGTGTTTGTTGGACGGTTCGATGGCCTGTACCTGTTGCTGTGTTTGTTGGACGGTTCGATGGCCTACTATTATGGAATATTGTTCAAGTGTCCTGGAACTGCCCTGGTGGAAAAGTTTCTGGTGTTGTCGCTAGGGTTTCAGTAAATCGTAATGATGCTCATACAGAATTTTTTCTGTTTCGTCCATTTGAACTGCGAAGTACCCAGCAATAAGATTATAGATTTTAACCTTCCAAGCTTGGTTTTCACTTTGAGAGAGCTTTATGCCAGAGAGTACTGGGTGAGATACTCCTGGGTTACTTACAGGATACATTGTTTTATAATGATAAAGGTCATACCAAAGCAAATAGCAGTTTGATCTCAACCATTAACAGTGGGGAAGCGCTTTAAACAGGCATATCCTGGGTTCATTTAGAGACTAATTGTTGTTGCTCAGGGAATCTGATTTAAAAAAAATTGAATGTGACACATTTTACATATGTAACACTTTCAAGAGCGATGGACCCATGGTAGACCTATTTTGCTGTGCTATTCTATAATTACTTTTCTTCTGCCTTACTGCTGCTTCCTGCAGCAATCCTGCCCGGTTCACCGTCTTCCCATCATCCCCTGGATCGGTCCACTCTTCCTGCAGCTTCAAGGCTGATTCCTCCATCTTGGCAACCAACGGGGCAGTGAGGTGCAGAAGGTCAAACCTGGTAACGAATGACAAGCACGGCGATTCACCCAACCACCCCATTCGTACAGCTCGTTAGCAGATGATAGGTTAATTGTTTAAATTGCTGCAAACCTCCGCACAGAACTTGGCAAAAAATGATTACTTTCAGGAACTGGAAGGACTCGGCCTTGAGCATACCATAGTGATTCCTCTTCAATCAAATCGAAGCCGATTTTTATATTTTGGTGACTTTTACAAAGTTGTTGTTTAGCATCTTTCCATTACATAAAGTTTATTTTTGGGGGCGGGGCATTTTCATTTCACTGTGTCCAAGGAGACTTGCAGTCTGTAGGATGTGGGCTCAAAGTCGTGGCACAGGTAAATGAGAACTGCTGTTTAATCACCATTCACTTTGGGTCACTGCGTAATAGGGAACAGCAAGGGATAGTGTGCCTCAAAATAGGTTCAGGTTGTTTGAATATTCATAGTGCTACATATAGTAAAATAAAATGTTCTTGATTCACAGGGCCTGTATCTCCAAGTAGGCCTGAAAGGTAGACCTAGATGTATGAGTCAGAAGAGTGGGACTTAGGAGGCTGACTTGGGTATTCTGCTGTTTGTTGGTTGGGAATCTTTGAACCCTTAGCCTGCTGAATAATTCAATATGTTGGTGTCATTTTTCAGGGAAACAGCATTTCAGATGTTCAATCCTTTTGCTGCTGTCCCCTTATGTCTCTTTGGTATTGAAAGGCATCTTTATATTGATAATGTGCAGTCAGCAGCAGGTGCTCTGCTCTCAACAGTGTCATTGTATGACTCTATCCTAGTTTTGTCCAATACCTTAGTCACTAGCCACATATAGCTAATTAGGAATCCGGATATGGCTAATTAGGAATCCGGATATGGCTAATTAGGAATCCGGATATGGCTAATTACATTTTTCAATAGTAAATAAAAAATGAATAATAGAATCTGTCATTGGTCTTGTGATCTCAATGCTTATATTTGCGCAGTGTTTGTATGGATTCTTTAACATTTTTATGTGTTTCTTGGTAAAATGGTAAGATGAAAAGCAGAGTGTGGAAGTATTTTTTGATCATGTTGCTTTACTTCCTTGGTTACTGCTTATTGGTAATCTGCTAAAATGGTGTGTAACACAGTGAAAACACTGGACTTCAACATACATGGAGAGAGAAGCTGTCAATGTGGTCCGGCCAGCAGAAGAAAGCAAGCCCAGCCAATAACGAGCAGCTCCGACAGGGCACGTCATGGCAAAGGGCAAGCAGCATCCGATCATGGTCTAGAGGGAGAGGCGGGGAGCGGGCGTGGAGGGGGGGGGCGGGCGTGGAGGGCGTGGAGGGAGGGGCAGGGTAGGTCGGGGGTGGGGGGGGGGGTGGGGGGAGTCTGGCGTGTCTCGTTGAGTGAGTTGACATTCTCAGCAATTACCCTGATGAAGTCCAAGTATCACTCGCAACTGCTGGACAAAAACCTTGCCGCTGTACTAAGATGTGCTGTGTCTGATAAATTCATGCCAGAAGTGAGAACCTTGGCTGATTCCAATCACCTCACCCTGTCCTCAGTCCAGGGACACTGAGGTCAACTGTAATGCCCTCTGGTATAAGCTAACTCAACACAGATCGTGGAACCTAACTCAGAACCTTTCTGGTCTGTAACGCTCAACACCACATTGGGCAGTTCATTTGCCAAATGAACCTCTGGGGCAGCTTCACTGTGATTGATTTTTAAGGCGGGTTCAGTGAGTCATTCGTAAATTAGCTTCACTTTAATTTTTTAATAAATTTTCCTTTTATTCAATCCCTTTGCCATGATTGCTGACGTCCCCCTCCTCCTATTTTACGCGCCTGCTGAGGTGGGGGAATAAGATGCAGATTACCTAGCCGTTGCACAGTGGCTGCACTGGCGATGAGAAAAGAAGTAAAGGACAAAAACAAAATCAAAATGGATCCGGTAGAAGAGAAATGTGAGAGATGGAAGTGGGAAAAAAGATTCAGAGAACTTATCAAAAGAGAGAATAAAATAGAAAGAGATATCAATAAAGAGAAAGATCCGTGCTCATTTTGAGGTGTTTTGACACAGACAGTATGTAATCACATGTATTCGTTGCTTTAACAAATAACACATTAAAAAGAGGCTTGAGGGTGGGAGGGGGGGGGGGTTTGCCGGTTCCGAATCACCCATCACCGGGCGGATTCATCTCCCTCAATTGTGTTGACAGGCCTGCCTGTGCGTGAAGCCTTGCTCTTTATAGTCTTCTGGGTTGTGCGGTACGATGAGGACTGTTCCTTCTCGTTTCTGTCGGAGGACTGCTGTTACTTGTATAACGTCGAGCTAGACTGTACCATTTGAGGCAACAGGATAAAGCATTTCAGCACAGCGTGATGACACGAAGTGACTGACTGCCTCGAAACATCTGACAGTTCCTGGTGAATCGAGTAGCGGCCCCTGCCGCTGGGTGAGGCTCAGTATGTCACACACGCTCTTGTTGCATAACTGGTTTATGTAAGGGGAGGGGGTGGAGAGTTGTGTTGCATGATCCATCATGCTCTATGCATGCATTACATTGTAGAAAAGCTTCTTGTCTCATGGGTCTTGTCATTTCTCCTTCCAGCTTACACAATTTTGGGAAGTTTAGAGCGTTCCCTGGGTACTCTGTTCATTTTCTGTCGTTCCCCTCTTTTTAAAAAAAAAAAATGACATGTTTAAATGTTTAGTGCTGAGTATTATAAAATGAGAAATGATAGGTATTCTAAAGCACAAAGCCTTGTCTGCAGGGGAAAAGATAGCATCGCCAACCATCTCAAGCTGTCTAAAGGTTTGGCAGCCACAACTAGGATATGTGACTTCCAAACAACCACATTCTCGATGATTGGTCAGCTGGGACTGCACATCAGGTAGTGCGACACAGGCACTGTCAACCTGTGCTGCCAATCTTTTATTTTGAAATAACAGAAATCTCTATAAGGGAGGGCAAATGTGGGAGAGGATGCTGGGAGTTCAGATTGCATGTTGTGATGAAGAGTTAAGCACTGAGTCATGTGTGTGAATGGAAATTCTCTCCGCTTTCCAGTACACTCCTCAGGACCCAAGTCAGTGAATGAAGTACTGACTATCAACCGGAGAGACTCCCGTTTCATTTAAATTCAGGCAGTTGAACTTTGCATAGGAAGTACAATTATACTTTTTGGAAAAATAACACAAACCATTTTATCATGTTTGGATCCTGACACTAAAATGACTGCACATGCTCACAATCTGCAATGGGAACATTGAAGTTTCTGGCTGTGACTTTGGGGAAAGTCTCTTCAGGCAGCAATGTAAAAATAGCATTGCTGGCCTGTATGGATGGGCCAAGTCAGAAAAAATGGCACTCAGTGTCATGCAGCGCCACCCAGAGGCAGCCATTTTTGTTAGTCTACTGTAGCACTATGTAGCATAAATGTTGTCAGTCTGTATTAATGCACGGCGCCAGAAGGCCAAGATGATGTATTTGGATCGCTCGTTGGCTTATGAGGGTTGGAGTTTGTAAGGTGCTACTGCGCCTTGTGACATTTTACTGAGTTAAAGGCGCTAATTAAACGCAAGTTGTTGCTGATTGTCTTCATGGTGTCTGCACCATGTACTTACGTATGGTTTTAGAAGGCGGCTCACCACCACCTTCTCAAGGGCAATTAGGAGTCGGCAATAAATGCTGGCCTTGCCAGCGACACCCACATCCCGTGAATGAATTTTAAAAAAATTCCTGCATAGGTGTTTTAGGTACAGCGGGGAGCCCCTGAAGTTCACAGCGACCTGACATCATAACATTTATTACAACACAACACAGTGATGGAAATACATTTTGGGGGAGAACCTGGTTTCTCCACTCCTTGGACTGTGCAGAGTATAACAGCAACAACAACTTGTATTTATATAGCACGTTCACACAACCATCCCAAGGCACTTCACAGAGACGGAGCATAAACGGATAGCGATCAGTATTAGAAGTGTTAGGCAAGGTGACTAAAGGCACATTTGAATATGTAGGCTTTAAGAGGCTTTTGAAGGTAGGAAGAAAAGTAGAACGGTGGAGAGGTTTAAGGAGAGCGTTCCAGTGTGAAAAGTCTAATCGGGCTGAATGCTGTGCCATGGATGATGGAATGAAGAGGGAGGGAGGGAGGGAGAAAGAGAGCATATGCTTACACCTGGAGGAAGATGCACAGGTAGGGCGGGGTGAAGCTGTGGAGGGATTTGTAAATAAGGATGAGAATTTTGAATTCAATGGATTGAACTTAGAGCCGATGGAGATTGAGGAGGAGAGAGAGATGAGTATTAATCACCTCTATCAAACCCTATGGAATATATTGTCTGAAGGTCTAGATTTAGACCTAGGCCAGCTGTGGATGATAGTGACTAGAGACTTAGTTTGTATAATGTTGGTCAATAAACCATTTTTCTTCCCTCCTCTGCTGAAGAGAATAACTCTTGCTGAGTTATAGATCCAGGTGCCCTCTAGTACCTCACCCAGCGAGTACCTGTAGGCTGTGGAGGAGATTCCGGCCTGATGCTTCCGATTTGATGTCCAACTGTGGTCAGAGGATAGCAATCAGGAGCAGGAACCCGGGCCCAGGGGGCGCTAAGGTCCAGCTATAACTTTGCTTTAGATCAGCTAACTGATCACAGCCTGGGGATCTAATCCTGGTCTGTATGACTCAGTTCCATTCTGTTGCTGCATTCATTCACTGAGCCATCAGGGGGTCTTTGATCCCTTTAATCTCTTTATTAAAAAAACGTACTTCACAATGAGTCTTTCAAATAACCGGCCCTAAAAAGTTCATGTTCAAGATGGTTAAAAAAGAAAAGCTTGCATTTATATAGTGCCTTCACAACCTCAAGGACATCCCAAAGAGCTTTGCAGCCAATCAAATACTTTTTTTGACGTGTAATCACTGTTGTAATGTAGGAAATGCAGCAGTCAATTTGCACACAGTAAGGTCCCACAAACAGCAATGTGATAATAACCAGATAATCTGTTTTTGCGATGTGGGTTAAGGGATAAATATTGGCCAGGACACTGGGGATCATGGTGCCATGGGATCTTTACGTCCGCCTGAGAGGGCAGACAGGGCCTCGGTTTAATGTCTCATCCATAAGTGTGATGTTACTGTGTGGCTCTGTTTGGAGTTAGCAAGAAAAAAGGAAAAGGATTCAGCTGCGAGACCGGTACGTTGGGCTGTAATGTGCTGCTCTTGTCGTATGTATGGATTCCCTTTGGTAGAGCCCTGGCTGAGTGTGAATTGTTATGTAAGGCTCTTTGTTCAGATCCTGCTGCCGCCGCTCGCTTGAATTAATTGCAGCCGTTTGGTTTGAGTGGCTGGGGTTGCACTGCGCTGAGATCTCTTACTGGATTTCAGCTAGCCCTTTGATGGTAATTTAGCCATTGGTTCTGGATAATGATTGGCCCAATTACCTGTGCTGAGGGAGAATCAAAGCAGCTGGCGCCTGCGAGAGGCATAGACTTGGCAGCTTACACATCGAGCAGCCTGTTGCTCCTAGATAACAGCCAGCATTTAACAGGTAAGCAAAATTTGCTTGGCCTCTGGAGATCAGGAATTTCTACCTCTTCCATCTCCTCTGCTACTCATTACATATAACAGCAGTATTTAAAATGAGCCTAAACTGGGAGCAGCTTATGCTGTGAACTTTTGCACTGTACCTGCATGTAGATTGCTTGCTTCTTGCTGAGTAACAGTTATGTAAACTTATGGAATTGGCTGCGACCTGGTCACTTGACACAGAAGAGTCAATCTTCGGCCAGTACATCTCAGGTACTCTGGAATGTTTTATTCAACTGAGAGTTTTCCTGTAGTGTATTGGTATTAAACATTTGGGATGGTTCCTGACTTCTGGTCCAAATCCTCTTAAATATCACACATCTGCTCCATCTTTTTCTATTGAATATTGCAGAAAGGAAGAAATGTGCAGAACCTCTGAAAGTAACTTCTTAAAACACTGATATGACAGTGTTTCAAGCACCATAGGACATTTTATTATGTTAAAGGGTGCTTTATAAGTAAAGAAAGAACTTGCATCAATATAATGCCTTTCACAAGCTCAGGATGTCCCAAAGCACTTTACAGCCAATGTAGTTAATACGACAGCCAATTTTTGCACAGCAAGTCCCACAAACACCAGTGAAATAAATGACCAGATAATCTGTTTGTGATGTTGGTTGAGGGATAAATATTGGCCAGGATACTGGGGGAGAACTCCCCTGCCCTTTGTGAAATAGTGTTTATGGGATCTTTTACATCCATCCGAGAGGGCAGGCGGGGGCCTCGGTTTAACATCTCATCCAAAAGATGGCACCTCCGACAGTACTGCACTGGAGTGTCAGCTTGGACTATGTGCTCAAATCTCATTGGGGTAGGACTTGAACCCACGTCCTTCTGACTCAGTACAAGTTGTCTTATATAGTATGTGCTGCATGTTTCTCAGCAATAGAGAAATTGCGTACAGCCTTTTTTGTAAGATACACCTTCTGAACACATAACATAATTTTCCTTAGCCCATCCCCTTGTTATAATTTAATCTCTATAATAGGCCTTTGGGGATGTATCTTCCCTATAACTTGTCCACTTTGTAAAGTGCCCCTCTCTGAGACATGTCCTTCATGTAACATTTGCTTTTTACAAGGCGCCCTCTCTGATCTGCCATCTCCTCAGAGCACCTATAATGAGAGGAATAGTTACAGTGGGAGTGGCTATAAGCTTCTCTATAATACATTCAAACTGGGGTCTGCGAGGCAGTGTTAAGAAAAGGCTAAGAGGCCCATTTAAGCGCACAATATTCTTTGCCTCTCCCAGGAGATAGGGGTAAGGGCAGGTAGATGAAGGCAAAACACATACTAGGGACATAGGACCAGGAGTAGGCCATTCAGCCCCTCAAACCTGTTCTTTCATCAATTAGATCATGGCTGATCTGTATTTTAACTCCATCTACCCACCTTGGTTCCATATCCCTTAATATCCTTGCCTAACAAAAACCTATCAATCTCAGTTTTGAAATTTTCAATTGATCCCCAGCCTCAACAGCTTTTTGGGGAAGAGTTCCAGATTTCCACTTCCCTTTATGTAAAAGAAGTGCTTCCTGACTTCACCCCTGAACAGCCTAGCTCTAATTTTAAAGTTATGACCCCTTGTTCTGGACTCTCCCATCAGAGGAACTAGTTACTTACTATCAATTCTTTTAATCATCATAAACAATTAGTTAACCCCTTAATCTTCTGTCAAATCCTTCTCTGTCCCCTCAAAGGTGATCAAGCAAAGCCCCAGGAGACTTCATACCTATTACCCAGGATCCTACCTTCCATCTGCTGTCTTCACATTGTGTGTCTTAACACCTCCTTGAAGGACTGTAGGGAGTCACTTCTCACTGCCACCTCCGTAATGCAGTTCCACAAGTTGATCGTAGGGTAAACATAAGATGTGTGTCTGTTTGGGGCTGGGTGTACTATGTGTTCTGAGCTGTGTCCCAAGAATTCTGCGTTTTTGTCATTAGTATTTTATTTCTCTTGCTGTATACCACTAAAACAAAAACGCTCCCCCCCCCTCCCCTCCCCCCTCCCCTCCCCTCCTCCCCCTCCCCTCCCCTCCTCCCTCCTCCCTCCCCTCCTCCCTCCCCTCCCCCCTCCTCCCTCCCCCTTAACATAGTCGACACTGTCTTTTGGCAGTTAGGAGAGGGGACTCCCTGGGAATGGGTCAAAATTTGCAGGGACCTCCCACTGCTAGTATACTTCATAGTCAGCTGGTCTATAACATGCCCTTCAATGAGGTGCCTTTTCTACGACTGCTTTGGCATTATTCTGGGGGGGGTGGGTCTATTTGTATTTGGAAATTTTTTTGAGTGTATAAGTGCCCCTTGTTTTCATTTGCACCCCCACCCCCCGCCGAAAAAAACATCTTGAACCCCGAGCCATTCCGCAACTGCAGTTGTGAGGCCAAGTCGGAGCTGCTGGCAAAAGAAATAACTTGCATTTATATAGCGCTTTCCACGACCGTAGGACATCCCAAAGCGGTTTAGAGCCATTGAAGTAGTTGTAATGTAGGAAACGCTGCAGCCAATTGGCACACAGCAAAATCCCACAAACAGCAATGTGATGACCAGATTATTTGTTTTAGTGATTTTGGTTGAGGGATAAATGTTGGCCAGGACACTAGGGAGAACTCACCTGCTCTTAGAAATAGTGCCATGGGATCTTTTACATTCACCCGAGGGCAGATGGGGACTCGGTTTAACGTCTCATCTGAAAGATGGCACCTGTGACAGTGCAGCACTCCCTCAGTACTGCACTGGAGTGTCAGCCTAGTACTGAGGGAATGCTTGGAAGGTACCTGAGTGTAACTCGTGATTTTTTTCCTTCCATACTTTCCCTCGTCACCTTTAGGGGGGGTGCCAAGTAATGACGCAGCTGAAGATATTGTTTATATCTTGGAGTAAGTGTACAGAACCCCTTCCGCTGATTCCATCTATCGATGTAAAAGAAGGATGAGTTAGATGGGCTGAATGGTGGTCCTCATCTGTACTTACCTTTGTGAAAATACTGTCTATAATAGTACACTGGGCTCACTTTTCCTGTGTCCTGCGAGTGGCTGCTGGGAGACAGTACAAAACACAGGGATCCCTCTTGATATATGTACCTTTGTAGTGTTTTAAAATGTAAGCAGTCCAATAGCTGCAGAGCTGGAATATTGAACTTCCAAGCAAGTGAGGTCTGAAGTTAAAATCTAACTATACTATCGCTAACCTTCCATTGCAGATTCTGACATCAAATGCTCCTCACCCTCGCCTCCAATTGGAAGTCATTATGGACTTTCCTCACTTTGAGCCTCCATTATAGAGTCACTGATGCTCCTGACCCTCATTGGAGCATCACTGACTCTCATCTGTGCTTACTTTAATCCACTGTTTCAGAGCTAGTGTTTCTTTATTCCGTTTCTGCTCACCTGACCCAACTTAAGGTCACTAATCCAGACTTGCTTCATCAGACCCTTCATTGGCAAGTCAACTGACATACCGTACTCTCCATCAATAACTTCAATTCCAGGGCTCAATATCAAGCTTTTAGAGCACCATGTGGGACCACAGACTAACAAATCAAGGATGCCTAATCTCAAGAGGAAAAGAAAATCCATACTCTTCTGTGAGTCCCATTAAGGGAGGGAGAAGTGCTCCCCCAGTGGGTGTTAGCAAGTACATTTGGTGTTACTGAACCACACAGGACCGAGAAGCATCCATTTCGATAGCTGGTAGAAAAGATAATGGAATATTTACTCAAAGTTGTAATAGAAAGACATTTGGAGAATGAAAATAATAATAGTCAGCACAGATTTCAGAAGGGAAAGTCATGCTTGGCCAACCTTATTGAATTCCTTGAAGAAGTAACAGTCGAAAAGGGTAATGCAATAGATGTAATATATTTGGATTTTCAAAAGGCCTTTAATAAGGTCCCCATTGTAGACTTATGACTAAGGTCAGAGCATGTGGAGTCAGGGAACAGGTAGCAGAATGGATAGCAGGTTGGCTACATAACAGTAGGGATTAAGGATAACTACTCAGACTGGCAAAAAGTGGGAAGTGGTTTACCACAGGGATCGGTGCTGAGAGCACTGTTGCTCACAATTTACATTAACGATTTGGATTTGGGAATAGGAAGTACAATTTCAAAATTTGCAAACACCAAATTGGGGGGGGGGTGTAGTTAATACAAAATGCATCAAAATGCAAGAGGACATTAATAAACTTGCAGAATGGGCATACAATTAGCAAATGAATTTCAATATAGATAAGTGTGAGGTGGTGCATTTTGGTAGGAAGAATAAGGAAGCCACATATTGCTTGGATAATAAGAGTTTAAACAGGATAGAGGAACAAAGGGATCTAGGCATACAGATTCACAAAGTAGCAACGCAGGTTAATAAGGCCATAAAAAGGCAAATCAAGCACTATGGTTCAATTCCAGAGGGATAGAATTGAAGAGCAAAGAAGTTATGTTAAACTTGTACGGAACCTTGGTTAGACCACACAGAGTATTATACACAGTTCTAGTCTACGTATTATAGAAAGGATGTAGAGGTATTGAAGAAGGTGCAAAAAAAATCACAAGAATTATACCAGAACTGAGATGATATCCTGATCAGGAAAGGCTGAACAGGCTGGGGCTCTTTTCTCTACTCTAGAAAAGAGAAGGCTGAGGGGTGACCTGATAAAGGACTTTAAGATAATGAAAGAGTTTGACAAGTGGAAACATTTTCTCAAATGTCTACCCTGTGGTGGTGGCGGGGGGGGGTGCGGTGGTGTCCAAGACTAGATATCATAAATATAAAATAGTCGCTAATAAATCCAGTAGGGAATTCAGGAGAAACTTCTTTATCCAAAGAGTGGCAAGAATGTGGAACATGCTACCACAAGGAGTAGTTGAGGCAAATAGTATAGATGCATTTAAGGGGAAGCTAGATAAGCACTTGAGGAAGAATAGAAGGGTATCCTCTGGTACATCTCACAACAAACATTTTCAGGCAGAACGGGAATAAAAGAGGGAATTTATTTTACACAGAAACAGGCCGTTCAGCCTAACTGGTCTATACTGGCATTTATGCTCCACACGAGCCTACTCCCACCCCTCTTCATCGAACCTTATCAGCATATCCTTCTACTCCTTTCTCCCTCATGTGTTTATCTAGCTTCCCTTTAAATGCACCTATACTATGTGCCTCAACTACTCCTTGTAGTAGCGAGTTCCACATTCTAACTACTCTCTGGGTAAAGATGTTTCTCCTGAATTCCTTATTGGATTTATGGATGACTTTCTTATATTTATGGCCCCTAGTTTTGGTCTTCCCCACAAGTGGAAATATTTACTCTACGTTTAAAATTATGAAGGAGTTTCACAGGGTAAAGACCATTTTAAAAGTAAGGGCAAAGTGAGCTCAGGGCTGGACCCTGATGGGTTATACGATAGCACAAAATCTGATGACGTCTCCCATTCATTCTCAAACCTGCTGCCAGCAGAAGTATTCAGTTTAGTTGGGCTGGAGTATTGGATTCTCAGACATTTGAGACTTGGAAAAGGACTTATTGTAAATTAAAACTTCAATTGGAATTCCATTTATTTCAGAATGTTATTCAATGTTAAAAGCCTGAAATTTTATTTTTTTAATACAAAAGGAAACATCACCTCATTTCCTGAAGGTGCTGATTTGTTGCTGACAGACCAATTCTATGGACTCCGGCAGCCCCCCAGTTACTCAACTCTGGGAAGCGGTTGGGTCCATCATGGCCAAGCTGATCCTATCCTCACCTGCCATCCATTCAACAACAACTTGAATTTGTATAGCGCCTTTAAGGTAGTAAAACATCCCAAGGCACTTCACAGGAGCTTTATCAGACATAAATTGACACCGAGCCACATAAGGAAATATTAGGACAGCTGACCAAAAGGTTGATCAAAGAGGTAGTTTTTAAGGAGGGTCTTAAAGGAGGCAGTGAGGTTTCGGGACGGAATTCCAGAGTTTAGGGCCTAAACAGCTGAAGGCATGGCCGCCAATGGTGGGGTGAAGGAAATCAGGGATGCACAAGAGGCCAGAATAGGAGGAGTGCAGAGATCTTGAGGGGTTGTATAGCTGTTGGAGGTTACAGAGATAGAGTGTGATGAGGCCATGAAGGGATTTGAACAAGAGGATGAGAATGTTAAATTCAAGGTGGGAACCAATGTAGGTTACAGGATAGCAGTTAGGAGCAGGAACCCTGGCTGATTTTTTTCTCCCCTCCCCCAGCTCAGGCCCACTTCAGCCTATTCTTTACCAAATCTAAGATTTGGATTTTTCTTGCTCCTGCTCTTATTTTGTTAATGTAGTTCAGGCATTTAAAACTGACTCACCTCTCACCTGGAACAACAGAAATGGCATTCCACCTCTGAATTAATTTAGATTTAGGAACTAGTTAGAAGCTGATCTGTACAATAACATATAGTCTAGGTCTAAAATAATCAGCGTTGTGTCTTATTTGCGTACTTACCAAGTGGATGTTTTGAGTTGCAACTAAAAATGAATCCTCCCAAACAGTCAATATTCCTAGAGTAATTATGGAAATCAACTACTATTGGTACTGAAGAAAATGCCTGGGGTTAGCCCCTGCGCACAGTACCACAGCTAATTGGTGTTCTGGCAAACCCCTCCGCTTTGTTTGAGGGAGGTGCAGAGTCGAGGACCGACCAGCGGTAAATAAAATACACCTTCGCTTCTGTGCACTGTTGCTGATCACCAGATGACGTGGGTTTCCGCTTATGATCTCCCCGCGCTGCGGGAGTGGAGGAAGATTGTCTTCCTCGCACAGCCCTCCTGGGGGCAGTGTTGTTGGAGGTCTGGGAATGGTTGTTAGCCTCAGTTGGGTTATATGGTGTGGGAATAAGCATGAGAAATTCATTCGTACTATCGCCCAAAAAAGATTTCTATCATCTCTTAAATTGTTTAGAGAGGAAGCTGTCAGTAATGGAGCAATTGTTTTTTTCTGATGGAAGCAGTTGGTAAATTAATTTCACCAGTGCTGCAGTGGTCATTGTGACTATAAGCTCAGTCTGTAACTAGTAGGAACCAACTGGGAGGAGTTAGTCAGCCTGTGCGTGTGTGTTAATTCGGCAACCTCACACCGGTTCTCAATGATGTGATCAGTACTCACTGTTTAAACAGACAACATACGGATGGGATTAAGATAGTTAAAGTTGAAGTTAGTGCTATCTTTGTGTTGCTGATTTTTAAAAAAATAAGCTAACCAGGAGTTCTGTGTATAAAACGAAGACACCTGAGGCCCTTTAATTGGCTGTTAAAGGGGCATTTTATTAGTGTGTTTGAACTGCTGGGTTTCTGGAACAGTTTCCTTTGAAAGTGCTAAGTTTACAGCCACTATCTTGCCTGTAATGTGTGCTTTTATAATTAAGCTAATTATTTTCAAAATAACTTTTCTTTGTTGTGTTGCTGTCCTTGGTGCCTTTTTACTACAACGGATTCAATGAGAGCTTATCACAGACTTATTCAGTTCGTCTTTAAAACCCCACACCCCCCTCAAAAGATAGACACATCCAGGAGACAGAACAGCCTCAAAGCTGCTCTAAGGATACTAGGATGGGTAAGTTGTAATGTTCGAATACCTTTTTAAGAAGGATGTTAACTGACCTAAAAACAGAACATGTTGGGAACACCCTGCAGGTTGGTTCAGTGTCTGAACCAGACCTACGAACATAAGAAATAGGAGCAGGCGTAGGCCATACGGCCTCTCGTGCCTGCTCTGCCATTCAATAAGATCATGGCTGATTTTTGACCTCAACTCCACTTTCCTGCCGAATCCCCATATCCCTTGATTCCCCTAGAGTCCAAAAATCTATTGATCTCAGTCTTGAATATACTCAACGAATGAACATCCACAGCCCTCTGGGGTAGAGAATTCCAAAGATTCACAATCCTCTGACTGAAGAAATTCCTCCTCATTTCAGTCTTAAATGGCCGACCCCTTATCCTGCGACTATGTCCCCTAGTTCTAGACTCTCCAGCCAGGGGAAAACATCCTCAGCATCTACCCTGTCAAGCCCTCTAAGAATCTTATATGTTTCAATGCGATACCTCTCATTCTGCCAAACTCCAGAGCGTATAGGCCCATTCTACTTAACCTTTCCTCATAGGACAACACTCTCATCCCAGTTGCACTGCCTCTAAGGCAAGTAGATCCTTCCTTAGGTAAGGAGACCAAAACTGTACACAGTGCTCCAGGTGTGATCTCACCTAAGCCCTGTACAATTGTAGCAAGACTTCCTTACTCTTGTACTCCAACCTCCTTGCAATAAAGGCCAACATACCATTTGCTTTCCAATTGCTTGCTGTACCTGCATGTTAACTTTGCGTTTTGTGTACAAGGACACCCAAATACCTCTGAATACCAAGATTTAATAGTTTCTCACCATTTTTTAAAAAATCTGTTTTTCTATTCTTCCTACCAAAGTGAATAACCTCACATTTCCCCACATTATACTCCATCTGCCACCTTGCCCACTCGCCTGTCTATATCCCTTTGCAGACTCTTTGTGTCCGCCTCACAGCTTACTTTCCCACCAAGTTTTGTATTGTCAGCAAACTTGGATGCATTACCCTTGGTCCCTTCATCTAAGTCTTCAATATAGATTGTAAATAGCTGAGGCCCAAACACCGATCCCTGCAGCACCCCACAAGTTACAACCTGCCAACCCAAAAATGACCTGTTTATTCCTACTCTCTGTTTTCTGTCCATTAACCAATCCTCAATCCATGCTAATATATTACCCCCAAACCCATGCGCCCTAACCTTGTGTAACAACCTCTTGTGTGGCACATTATGCCTTTTAAAAATCCAAATATACTACATCCACTGGTAGTATATACTGACACCCCCTTATCTACCCTGCTAGTTACACACTCAAAATAAAAACTATAATAGATTTGTCAAACATGATTTCCCTTTCATAAAACAGTGTTGATTCTGCCTAATCGTATTATGATTTTCTAAGTGCCCTGCTACTATGTCCTCAATAATGGGTTTCAGCATTTTCCTGATGACTGATGTCAGGTTGACTGATGTCAGGCTAACTGACCAGTAGTTCCCTGTTTTCTCTCTCTCCCTCCTTTCTTGAATAGTGGGATTACATTTGTTACCTTTGAATCCACTGGGACTGTTTTAGAATATAGGGAATTTTGGAAGATCAAAACCAATGCATACACTATCTCTGCAGCCACCTCTTTTAAAACCCTAGGATATAGGCCATCAGGTCCAGGGGAGTTGTCAGCTTTTAGTACCATTAATTTTTTCTAATACTCTTTCTTTACTAATCCCAATCACTAAGTTCTTCCCCCTCATTAGCCTCTTGGTTTCCCACTATTTCCAGTATGTTTTTTGTGTCTTCTACTTTGAAGACAGAGAAGAAATATTTGTTTAATGTTTCTGCCATTTCCTTATTCCACGTTATAATTTCTCCTGTCTTTGCCTCTAAGGGACCCATTATTACTTCTGCTAATCTCTTGATCAATGCTTTGTATCTCTAGTTGATCTTCAGTTTTTGTATCTCATAAAGGGTCTACACCTGAAACAGTAAAATCTGTCAGTTGGTGACTGGATCCCACCAATTTCTATATGAACAACAATTTCTATTTAATTTTCAACTTTTTGCAGCTTTTTAAAAATCCCTTTTAATGTTGATACCGGCTTCTTAAACTTCTTTGTTGCAGGTTTGTGCAAAAGTAATTTGAGATTGTCCCATTTTTAATAGTATAAAAGTATGTTTGGGGGGGTGCTGGTTTGAAAGAGAAATACTGAACCATACTTCTGACTGTAACGCCTAAGGAAGTGTCTAGCAGATATTCTCTTGCCCCCTCTCCATTTTAAAAAAAAATTGTTAAACTACTTTCTGTTGCTTGCCATAAATCGTTTTCCAGCTGACCAGAACAGATCAGGGGAGGGGAGCATCCTTCTCGGAGGCCTCTTGCCTGTTGCTGTGTAACTGGCCACCTGGACGTGCTTACACTTCTACATTTCCTGGTCTTTCCTTTTCGGAGATCATTACTGGATAACATCATGAACTAGATAGATTTCTTTCAGAAAGTAACATTTTGGAATACAGACATGACGTGATAAGTGTAGCATGCTTGGGAGGAAGAGGTGACTCTGGACCTGTGGTTCCAAAATCTCTCCACCACTGGGGTTTTTCTTGTGTCATGTCTGGGTCTGTTGTCATCTAATTGAGAGATTGATTGCTATGATTAGTCAACAACTCCATTATCGTTGTAGCATCATGACTTGGAAATATATCACTGCTCCTTCATTGTCGCTGGGTCAAAATCCTGTAATTCCCCACCTAACAGCACTGTGGGTGTTGCCAACGATGCGTGGATCTCGTGAATGAATTTAAAAAAAAAATCATGCAACTACTAGGATGGTAGAAGGTGAACTCGATGGACCTTGGTCTTTTCTTGTCTAGCGATTCCTATGTTCCTATAAGAAATAATGAAATAAAAATAAAATACAAAACAAAGACAAGACTTATAAAATGGTTACAGCACAGAAGGAAATCATTCGGCCCAATGAGCCCGTGCCGGCTCTCTGCAAGAGCAATCCAGCAAGTCCCACTCCCCCGTCCTTTCCCTGTAGCCCTGCAAATTTTTTCCCTTCAAGTACTTATCCAATTCCCTTTGAAAGCCACGATTGAATCTGCCTCCACTACCCTTTTCAGGCAGTGCATTCCAGATCATAACCACTCCCTGCGTTTATATTAAAAAAACGTAAGTTTTCCTCATGTCACCTTTTGGTTCTTTTGCCAGTCACCTTAAATCTGTGTCCTCTGGTTCTCTACCCGTCCGCCAATGGGAACAGTTCCTCTCTACTCTGTCTAGACCCCTCATGATCTTGAACACCTCTATCAAATCTCTTCTCAACCTTCTCTGTTCTAAGGAGAATAATCCCCAGCTTTTCCCGTCTATCCATGTAAGTGAAGTCCCTTATCCCTGGAGCCATTCTAGTAAATCTATTCTGCACCCCCTCTAAGGCCTTCACATCCTTCCTAAAGTGCGGTGCCCGGAATTAGACACAATACTCCAGTTGTGGCCGAACCAGTGTTTTATAAAAGTTCATCATAACCGTCTTGCTTTTGTACTCTGCCTCTGTTTATAAAGCCCAGGATCCCATATGCTTGTTTGACTGCTTTCTCAACCTGTCCTGCCACCTTCAGTGACCTGTGCACATATACCCCCAGGTCTCTCTCTTCCTGCACCCCCTTTAGAATTGTACCCTTCAATTTATATTGCCCCTTCTCGTTCCTCCTACCAAAATGTATCACTTTACACTTCTCTGCGTTAAATTTCATCAGCCATGTGTCCGCTCATTACACCAGCCTGTCTATGTCCTCTTGAATTCTATCGCTATCCTCCTCACTGTTCACTCCACTTCCAAGCTTGTTGTCATTTGCAAATTTTGAAATTGTGCCCTGTACACTCAAGTCCAAGTCATTAATATATATCAAGAAAAGCAATGGTCCTAGTACCGACCCCTGAGGAACACCACTGTACACCTCCCTCCAGTCCGGAAAATAACCGTTCACCACTACTCTGTTTCCTGTCACTTAGCCAATTTTGTATCCCTGCTGCCACTCTCCCCTTTATTCCATGGGTTTCAACTTTGCGGACAAGCCTATTCTGTGGCACTTTATCAAACGCCTTTTGGAAGTCCATGTACACCACGTCAACTGCATTGCCCTCATCAAAAAACTCAGTCAAGTTAGTTAAACATTATTTGCCTTTAATAAATCCATGCTTGATTTCCTTAATTACTCCATACTTATCCAGGTGACTGTTAATTTTGTCCTGGATTATCGTTTCTAAAAGCTTCCTCACCACCGAGGTTAAACTGACTGGCCTGTAGTTGCTTCTCCTTACACCCTTTTTTGAACAAGGGTGTGACATTTGCAATTATGCAGTCCTCTGGCACCAGCCCTGTATCTAAGGATGTTTGGAAGATTACCACAACAACCTAGGATGCATCCCATCCAGACTGGGTGACTTACCTACTTTAAGTACAGCCAGCCTTTCTAGTACCACCTCTTTATCAATTTTTAGCCCATCCAGTATCTCAACTACCTCCTCTTACTGTGACTTTGGCAGCATCTTCTTCCTTGGTAAAGACAGATGCAAAGTACTCATTTAGTACCTCAGCCGTGGCCTCTGCTTCTATGCGTAGGTCTCCTTTTTGGTCCCTAATCGGGGATTCGAAGCAATTCAAGCCCTAGTTAATTAGAGATGGTGTATGAGAACTCAAGCAGGTAGGGTGTTTGATTGGAAAAATATTTTTAATGGGGGAGGAGAACTGCTAGAACAGGTCTTGAGCTATAAATTAAAATCCAGATATGTATTGATTCTAGATTTACATAAGATCCTGGGATTCATTACTAATTGCATTTATATAGCACCTTTTGATGTGGAAAAACAACCCAAGGCACTTTGCAAAGGAATCAGACATAAATGTACACCCAAATGGCAAAGGAGATATTAGGAGGGTTCACCAAAAGCTTGGTCAAAGAGGTGGGTTTTAAGGAGGGCCTTAAAGGAGGCGAGGGAGGTGGAGAAGCAGAGTGGTTTAGGGAGATGATTTCCAAAGCATGTGGCCTAGATGGCTGAAAGCACAGTCGCCAATGGTGGTGGTGGTGGTGTTGGGGGGGGGGGGCTGCACAAGAGGCCGGAGTCAGAGGAGCGGATCATTTGTTTTGGGGGGGTGGGTAGGGGTAGGGTGAGAGAGAGATTATAAAGCTGAAGGAGGTTACACAGATAGGGAGGGGCAAAGCCATAAATGGATTTAAACACGAGGATGGGAATTTTAAATTTGTGGTATTGGGGGATTTAGAACTAATGTAGGTCAGCACGATAGGGTTGATAGATCAGCAGGACTTGGTGCAGGGTAAAATGCAGGCAGCAGAGTTTTGGATGAGCTGAAGTTTACGGAGGATGGAGAATGGGAGGTCGGCCAGGAGAGCTTCGGAATAGTCGCGACTGGAGGTAACTTGTGCATGGATGGGGGTTTAGCAACAGATGTTATTGAGGTGGAAGCAGGTGATCTTTGTGATGGCGGGTCGGAAACTCATCTCGAGGTCAAATAGTACTCCTAGACTGCGAACAGTCTGGTTCAGCCTGAGACAGAGGATGCATTTTAAAACGGGGTGGGAAGGCAAATTGGAGAGGTGGCAGATGCAGCGAGTGTGGAAATGAAGCATTTTACTGAAACTGGAGGCAAGAGTTAAACATGAAGTGACCACTTAGAGGAAAAGTTCTTGCTGAAAGTCTTGATCTTGTGATTCTTCCCACGCAGTGACAATACAGTAAGATGTGATTTTCGGAGATGACCACAGTAAACACTGCTTTCTATGTCATTAACTGTCAACGGACCTGTATGTGTTTGTAATACTTTGAAATGTGAGAATCAGTACATAATGTACTTGATAATAGAAAGACATTGGATGTCATTAGAAGCTGCCATTCTGAGAGTTTCATGATCATCTAAAAAGAAATTAACTGGCCATTTGCCTCACTATGGGATCTTTCTATTTTCAAAATGACTGCCATGTATGTCTGTATAAAAGACCTTGTCACACTTCAAAGTAATTTATTGTGTGCAAAGTGCTTTGGGACGTTTCTGAGGAACTTGAAGCACCAATTGTCTTTGTGATTTCCAATGAAAGTGGGGAAATGAAGTGTTGGTGTGGTGTACCTGAAGGTGAGAGAGTGCCTGCTTGTCCTCCTGCTGCCCAAGAGGCAGTTGCCTTCTAGTGTTTTATTTTAGCTGCTTAAATTTTCAAACCTTTTGTCTGAAGTCCCACAACTGTCTATATTGAGACTCCACTGTAAATGAGTGAATCCTGGCACGTGCTACTTATCTCAATTTCGCAGATGCCACACTCTGTCTGATGGATCATACAAGGGCTTGTTTGGTCCAGGAATTTTCTCTTTCTAAAAGCGCTGTCTCCTGCTGGGCTACAGCAGCCCTGTTGGTACCTCACAATGACCATTCTTCATGTGTGAACCTAAGTGGTGATTGTTGGCAGCGTTAGGAGGCACATCATGGTCGAGCCGACTTCTGTCCTATCTGAACTTTTTACATAACACTTTTCAGCGGGGATCATAGAATCATAGAAGTTACAACATGGAAACAGGCCCTTCGGCCCAACATGTCCATGTCGCCCAGTTTATACCACTAAGCTAGTCCCAATTGCCTGCACTTGGACCATATCCCTCTATACCCATCTTACCCATGTAACTGTCCAAATGCTTTTTAAAAGACAAAATTGTACCCACCTCGACTACTGCCTCTGGCAGCTCGTTCCAGACACTCACCACCCTTTGAGTGAAAGAATTGCCCCTCTGGACCCTTTTGTATCTCTCCCCTCTCACCTTAAATCTATGCCCCCTCGTTATAGACTCCCCTACCTTTGGGAAAAGATTTTGACTATCTACCTTATCTATGCCCCTCATTATTTTATAGACTTTATAAGATCACCCCTAAACCTCCTACTCTCCAGGGAAAAAAGTCCCATTCTATCTAACCTCTCCCTATAAGTCAAACCATCAAGTCCCGGTAGCATCCTAGTAAATCTTTTCTGCACTCTTTCTAGTTTAATAATATCCTTTCTATAATAGGGTGACCAGAACTGTACACAGTATTCCAAGTGTGGCCTTACTAATGTCTTGTACAACTTCAACAAGACATCCCAACTCCTGTATTCAATGTTCTGACCAATGAAACCAAGCATGCCGAATGCCTTCTTCACCACCCTATCCACCTGTGACTCCACTTTCAAGGAGCTATGAACCTGTACTCCTAGATCTCTTTGTTCCATAACTCTCCCCAACGCCCTGCCATTAACGGAGTAGGTCCTGGCCCGATTCGATCTACCAAAATGCATCACCTCACATTTATCTAAATTAAACTCCATCTGCCATTCATCGGCCCACTGGCCCAATTTATCAAGATCCCGTTGCAATCCTAGATAACCTTCTTCACTGTCCACAATGCCACCAATCTTGGTGTCATCTGCAAACTTACTAACCATGCCTCCTAAATTCTCATCCAAATCATTAATATAAATAACAAATGACAGCGGACTCAGCACCGATCCCTGAGGCACACCGCTGGACACAGGCCTCCAGTTTGAAAAACAACCCTCTACAACCACCCTCTGTCTTCTGTCGTCAAGCCAATTTTGTATCCAATTGGCTACCTCACCTTGGATCCCGTGAGATTTAACCTTATGTAACAACCTACCATGCGGTACCTTGTCAAAGGCTTTGCTGAAGTCCATGTAGACCACGTCTACTGCACAGCCCTCATCTATCTTCTTGGTTACCCCTTCAAAAAACTCAATCGAATTCGTGAGACATGATTTTCCTCTCACAAAACCATGCTGACTGTTCCTAATCAGTCCCTGCCTCTCCAAATGCCTGTAGATCCTGTCCCTCAGAATACCCTCTAACAACTTACCCACTACAGATGTCAGGCTCACCGGTCTGTAGTTCCCAGGCTTTTCCCTGCAGCCCTTCTTAAACAAAGGCACAACATTTGCTACCCTCCAATCTTCAGGCACCTCACCTGTCGCTGTCGATGATTCAAATATCTCTGCTAGGGGACCCGCAATTTCCTCCCTAACCTCCCATAACGTCCTGGGATACATTTCATCAGGTCCCGGAGATTTATCTACCTTGATGTGCGTTAAGACTTCCAGCACCTCCCTCTCTGTAATATGTACACTCCTCAAGACATCACTATTTATTTCCCCAAGTTCCCTAACATCCATGCCTTTCTCAATCGTAAATACCGATGTGAAATATTCATTCAGTATCTCACCCATCTCTTGTGGTTCCGCACATAGATGACCTTGTTGATCCTTAAAGAGGCCCTACTCTCTCTCTAGTTACTCTTTTGCCCTTTATGTATTTGTAGAAGCTCTTTGGATTCTCCTTTGCCTTATCTGCCAAAGCAATCTCATGTCCCCTTTTTGCCCTCCTGATTTCTCTCTTAACTCTACTCCGGCAATCTCTATACTCTTCAAGGGATCCACTTGATCCCAGCTGTCTATGCATGTCATATGCCTCCTTCTTCTTTTTGACTCGGGCCTCAATCTCCCGAGTCATCCAAGGTTCCCTACTTCTACCAGCCTTGCCCTTCACTTTATAAGGAATGTGCTTACCCTGAACCCTGGTTAACACACTTTTGAAAGCCTCCCACTTACCAGACGTCCCTTTGCCTGCCAACAGACTCTCCCAATCAACTTCTGAAAGTTCCTATCTAATACCATCAAAATTGGCCTTTCCCCAATCATTGGATAGCAATCAGGAGCAGGCTCCCTGGCTGACTTTTTTTCCCACTTGCCCAGCCAAAGGGTGCGCAAGCTCTAGTGAGGCTGATACAGTTGATGTTTTAAAGAGAATTCTCTCAATATTTTGAAAGAGGGGAAAGTACGGTAGTTTGCTTACAGTGAAATCGGCAGCAGTGCATTGATCGGCTAAGAACAGTAATTGCATTCTGCCAGTTTCTGCATAAAGACTCTACCCACTGCTGATGTGACTGACCTGTCATTCTGTGGGAATTCCCATGGCTAGTCTGTGTTGTGCTGTCTGATTTACCTTTTGACTTTTGGCTCCGGTTAAAATCTGCCAAGCTAGGTTGCACTTGAATGCCCTGATGCAATTGTTCATTCATTCCTTCCCTGCTATCTCCTCACTTCCACCCCTAGCATGGTGGAGTGCCTCTGCGTAGAGTATTTTTCACTAGTTTTCACATTGTTTCCTCTCAGTCACTTCTTTTACCCTGGCATGGATGTATTTGTAAAATTGTACTTTGTTTTATAGCTATTTTATTTTTGGTAATAACAGCAACACCTGAGAAACGTAACTCGCTGTGAGGTCACCCACAGCTATTGCAATGCCCTATTTCAATAAAGCCAGCATAGACTGCATAATGCGGATCTTATCCGTGGGATGGTTGCTTTTCATCAGATTCCTTGTTGGGAGTCTGTTTGTAAACCTGACCATACCCTCTCTTCCCCCCCCCCCCCCTCCCCCACCCTGTTGGATTGATGAGGTGGTGCTGGGAGAGTGGGAATGGATCCACTGCACCTACAGTATTTTTATCTTCAGTTTTCTCTCCTCCCAAAGGGGCATAACTCTTCTGTTACTTCACCCAGCGAGTATCATTGTGCTATTTGATCATTTCGAGCATCTGTTCGTACCCTTAACCAACCCTCACGTACGCACACTCCCAACTCGGTCATTGAATAACAATCGGGAGCAGAAACCTTGGCTTTTTTTTTAACCCCCTTCCCAAGCTGAGGGATGTTGTAGTGTTGCTTCTTTTGGCCCAGCCGAGATCAGTTAGCTCAGCACAGATTATGGATCAAACTTGGGGCCTTCCAGATCTGTGTGGCCTTCTGGGGCCATTCCATCACTCGTGGGGCAGAATGCAATTACTGATGAAGAAGAAAGAACTTGCATTTATATAGCACCTTTCACGACCTCAGGGCATCCCAAAGTGCTTTACAGCCAATGAAGTACTTTTGAAGTGCTGTCACTGTTGTAATGTAGGAAATGCGCACAGCAAGGTCCCACAAAGAGAAATGTGATAACGACCAGATTTTTTAAAAGTGATGTTGGTGAGGGATAAATATCGGCCAGGACACCGGGGGAGAACTCCCTTGCTCTTCTTTTCAAATAGTGCCATGGGATATTTTACGTCCACCTGAGAGGGCAGATTGGGCCTCTGGTTAACGTCTCACCCGAAAGACGACACCTCCAACAGTACAGCACTTCCTCAGTCCTGCACTGGAGTGTCGGCCTGGATTTTGTGCTCAAGTCCCTGGAGTGGGACTTGAACCCATAACCTTCTGACTCAGAAGCAAGAGTGCTACCCACTGAGCCATGGCTGAATGTAGATAGGGTGCAGGGACACTAAACAATTGCTTTTGGTGCTGCTGTCTGTTCCTTTCCCCTCACCTTGTTTTGTGCCTGTAGGTAGCACTGTTCTTCATTGATACGGGAAATGATTTCATTGTATAACTGGCCGAATGCACCTGGTTGTGTGGCAAAAGTTGGAAGAGCCTGAGGGAGCTTGTTTGCCAATGATGTGGAGTTAAAACTGGGGTCACATAAGCTGTAAATGATGCAATATCATCCATCTGAGTGCATTGTTCTAGTTTAGGCAGGAGCAACACCAACCCCAGAAGGCCACACAGATCTGGAAGGCCCCAAGTTTGATCCATAATCTGTGCTGAGCTAACTGTTCTTGAGGCAGAAGAGAGGGAGCTTTAGTCTGCATCTAGTTTTGCTGTTCCTGACCAGGAGAATTTGGGACTGGGTGTTTGAAATAAAAAGTGAAACATCCCTCACCTTGAGCATAAAGCTATGCTAAATGTAAATGATTTTTGTCTGTGATTTCCTTCCCCCAAGCCACAATTTGTAATGCCATTCCTGTCTCTCCCTTGCCCTTTGCCTGGGGCAGTTCATTCACTCCCTCGAGCATTAAGAAAATGCATATTATTCTGTTTGGAATTGTCTGCCATCATTTTTAATTTTTCACTTGCAAGCTTCCTGTATGGATTGATATATGGATGAGGTGGTATAATCGTTGTATGTGTGTCAATCAATTGACATTGAAAGGAAACTCGCGTTTCTATCTCCTTTTTAAATACAGGCTTCAATGCATTGAAATCTATTCTTGACTCTCAGCGTCCTCTTCCTCTTAGAGTCTGCAGTCTTTTAAAACCCAAACTTGGCATCACCTAACCAATACTTCTGGATTTTTTTTGTCTCTGTGTTCTCCACCCCCGCGCCCCCCCACCCCCGCTGTGACTGAGATATAAACTCCTGACTCATAGCAGCACTTAGTATGAGCATGACATGCCGTGATGCATGATCATGCATACGTGGGCACAGTGGAAGCTTATAACAGAGTGAAATGGGCAGTAGTCACTATCCCATCAGTAAAATTCCTTTTTAATTGAAAGGAGTGATCAAGTTGTCAAGAGTCAGAACATTGTGATAGGATGCACTTACAATCCATCCATAGTGAGTGTCTGATATTCAGCATTACTGCAACATTTTTGAATGAAGTGAAGGGTAATTAAGATGACAGTTTGATGTTGGCATTTATATGCTTCCCTGCTGAGCACTAAATTCCATTTTGCTTCACCGTAACCCCTTGACTGTCACAGGATTGCATGCTTATATATTGAGGTTGGTGGGGTGCAAGTGCAACCATTTCCTGATCCACATGGCTTCTGGCAGCCTATTTGTCCGCTTGGCTATTGAGGCATCAGGCCAGGCAGACAAAGGGATCAGAACAAATGGGAATGTTTACCCCGAGTATTTCTCTAAACATTTTAAACACCGGTTGACGACAGCCTTGGCTTCAGTCATTCGATATTTATTCTATTGACTCTGTAGCACCCCAGAACCACAGAAAACTTAAGATTTGAGTTTCTGAAAGGGAGGACTGCAGACTCTGTGCTTACTTCATTCTTCCAGGGGAAGGAGCTGAGCAGACACCAGTGCGTTCTCTTCCACCCCTCCCCCAACCTTACCCTTTGGGGAAATCGATGTCAGCCATCGTGGGCTGCTTTCGTGTTCTCCTAGCAACTGGATAAAAATTGCATTGGTCATTGGCAAAGACCTGGAAAATTTTTTTTTAACATTGTTGAAATAGTTAAGATTTAAAATGCAGGCTAGTCCTTCATAAGTACAAAATGGTGGACTGGAGACATTTCACCTATGTAATCCAGGTAGGGTTGTTAATCACAAATGAGCTAATAAAGGATTCCCTTTGGGTAGGCCCCATGGTAAAAATGTTCATGGATGTAGCCATCATGAGACTAATATGTAATTTCAGGTTATAGCCCTTTTGAAAGGTGGGAGATTGTAGGGAAGAGAATAGATTTGTTAGCCATTGTTTACCAAGATATGAAGACATAACACTTTTGTAAAGCTATTTCTTTGAAGAAGTCAAACAATCAAAGGATGTACATGTCCCATTTCTGGCTATCCATATTCGGAGTGACTATTGCCACCAACTAGAGCATGCGCACTCGGGCCCTGGCCGCGCATTCGTAGCCTGACGTGTTGGGCCACACATGTGCATTAAAGGTCACCAACTGCCCTTGCTGCCCGTTCACTCAAAGCGCGCTCTGCAGCAGACTGGATCAAATTACAAATTCCAGACTTAGGGTTGGGTGGGTACTCTCCTCCCACATCCTGTCGGTGGCAATACCGAATGTGCTACGGTCACCACAGCGGTGGCAATAGATGCAGCCGTGGATGCTGGGTCAATTTAAAATTTAAGAGTGAGATCAACTTTTTTTTAGGTAAAAGTATCAAGAGATATGGATCAAAGGCAGGTAAATCGAGTTGAGGTACAGAGCAGCCATGATCTAATTGAATGGCGAAACAGGCTTGAGGGGCTGAGTGGCCTCCTCCTGTTCCTATGAGCATTCTTTAGAAGGTATGGGAGTTTGATGTGATCAGAATCGGATGTTCTTTGCTGATTTATTTTATACCTTTCTTGATCTGATGAGATCTTTGCAGCTAAGGTTTTGCATCTGGACATCTGCAAATAATCATCCATTTAGACTATGGTACTGTAATGGGATAGTCACTCTTTGTTTTTTTTTAAAGTGATTGATATCCAAAATAATTCAGGCAAGTGACTGAGCTGTGAACCCATTGTGAGTTATTTTGTAGTTTTCATCAGTTACTGCTTGGATATTTGTCCTTGAGTTTTTAAAAAAATCTTGCTTTCAGGACTTCTCTCAAACATCTCAGTGACCAAATTTGCCATGTATTCTGCTACTGAGTTGTGCAAACCAGGGAGGACCCACGTTCCAACCCTGGTCTGAGCTGATCTCAGCTGGGGTGGTAGTTGGAGTACTGCAGTTGGCCCCAAAGACTCAGGGATAGAAGGGGTAAAATAGGTCTGGGTCTCACTCCTGATTACTACCTGGTGATCCTGCGGAGTCTCTGGATGTTGAGTCAGGACGTAATCAGGCTTTGCCACGATGCTGCTCGTGGTTGAATAGCCTGGCAGTATTCTTGTCTAGCTTTTGTGCTTGTTTAATGTCTGCTCTCGTGAGGTACAGCAATGTTACTGATGGGTACCGGAAGCAACAAGATAAACAATAACAACTTGCATTTATATAGCGTCTTTTAATATAGTAAAATGTCCCAAGGCGCTAAATCCATCAGAGAATTTAAAGATGAGGTAGAGGTTTCCTCTACCACCAGTTCTGCGATGGCACTAGCTCGAAGGGGGTAGAAAATCCCACGGGGACCCATTGTACTGGATCTCCATTCATTTTTGCACTCAGTGTATCTTCCAGCATTACGTCCACCCACATGAGCCAAGCATTTTTAAATGAGGCAGTAATGATAGTGACGGAAAATGTGACCTGAGACATCACACTATTTCCTCAGCGGTGCTGAACATTAGGAATATGCCTAACATGTGCAAGAATTTAAATAGCCACAGCAGTCACTTAAATTGGCAAAGAGATGATCAATCCCACTCTCTTTTCCCCATCCTAACTTCTGGCTGTCAGCAAGCTCTGAAGTGCAAATGCTAATATTGCCAGGATGCTACCAAAATTATTGGATTCATCTGACCCTGGGAAATTCGTGGTCAGCAGTATCTGCCATGGGTGGGTTGAAATCCCATCCCTCCGCACCCTCCCTTACCCTTGTGAACATGAGGAAAATCTGTCCGAGAAATCAGTTTCAGTCGAATTGCAAAAATTAAAGCTCCATGTTAAACAGGGACCTTGTAATGTGTACACTTTTTTTATATAATTGTTAAATATATAAACAGAACTGGGGTGTAAAACTTTGTAGTGACCACTAATTGTAGGTATGCAAACAGAAGAGGGTCTTTATGCAAAGTTGCATTGACCTGGAATTTGATAGGATATGAGCCTGATGCTCACCCTTGCTGGCCTTATACTTCAAACACTAATGCTTCAAATTTACTGGAACTTTTCTCTCTAGGCTGGCACTACTTTCTTCGCAACTGCTTCATTATCTTACTAATTTCAACAAAAAAAAGACTAGATTAAATCAATTGGAAGCAATAAAACAGTAAGGATTGAAAATAGTGTAGATACACATGCAAAATCTCCCTTTCCCCTTGGATGCTTTAGGGAAGGAGAGAATAAATACCAGTTCGATTAGGGAAAGGAAAATAGAAATAGCTGTGCTATAGTTTAAGGCCATTTCTTCTTCTGTTCTGTACTTCTACATATGTTCATGTTTTATTGGATTGTATTTCTTATCACTGAAGCCAAAATGATTCAATGATGTTGGATAGGTGACATCTTGGAACAAAGAAGCTGTAAAGAAATTTTGCAGCAGCACAAGGAAGACTTGTAGCACTCATTTATCCCAGATTTTACATTGCCTAACATTTACATAAAATAGTGGTATTCCAGTTTGCCTGGAGGTCATTTATGGCCCAACTTCTCTTTACCTGCAGCCTTTTACAGATATGTCTCTGGGCCTCCATCCAGCTGTGAATTATTGTCAGCACTGGCAACATTATGGGAAGCATCCTAGTCAAGTCCGATCCAATCCTTGCCTGATATCACCACACTTGCGCTTCCCACGAGATTCATTTGATAGCAATTAAGATAATCTTCCGCCCTGTTCCATCTCTTCATTTTGCTGTTCAATGAGAGAAAGTTAGGGACTGTTACAAGAAAGGGCTATAATGGAAGACTGCGCCCAGCGGCTGAGAGTTTATGTAATGGGTAGCTGAGCCATGCAGTCCCAAGTTTGAATCCTGGCCTGGGCTGAACTAGCTGATATCAACAGGGTGGTTGTAGAATCACTACAATTGGCCTCCGCGCCCTTTCGCAATGCAGGAGGGAGGGAGGGAAGAAGGAAGGAAGACGAGATGAACAGGTGCTGTTCCCACTTCTGATCGCTATCTTGCCTGAAGAGTTTATGTTTGTGCATGTCAGGTGAGAAGAGAATTGGACTTGGCTGTGATATCGTCCGTGGCTTGTTGGACACCACATCTGGGCTGGCACATGAAACGTGGCTACTTGGGTGTAGTACCGGTGAGCATGAATCATAGAATCATAGAAAATTTACGACACAGAAGGAGGCCATTCAGCCCATCATGTCCGTGCCGGCTGAGAACCATGCCGGCTGAGAAACGCGCCACCCAGCCAAATCCCACTTTCCCGCATTTGGTCTGTAGCCCTGCAGGCCACGGCTCTTCAGGTGCACATCCAGGTATTTTTTAATGAGTTGAGGGCCATGGAACCATCTCCAATAAGGAGTCAACACTTTTAGGAAGAGTCATTTGGCAGAAAAAGACACAAAATATAGGATCTTTCAGGTGGAACTTTTAGTTCAATAGATTTCTTCTTCCTGTGGGGAACTAGCTGATCTCTACTTGGCAATGGCCCACAGTGGGATCATTGAAATCAAGAACCTCACTGCATGGGAATCCCAAATGGAGATCCGCACACTGTGCTGTGAAATGTTGAGGCGTTCCTGGGAGTGGCCCACCAACAAGACAAGATTCTTACTATTGGCAAAGGGTTAGTGAGTCATACTGGTTTAAGCAGTAAAATGCAATAATAGACACTCGGAAATGCAGCACTGCAGGCTCAGTGCTAATGCTTTGCAATGTCTGTGATGCACATCGTGACAGAAATGAAGATGCATCCTAAGATTTCTAAGTTGTAACTGGGATTTTTGAAAAATGATGTCATGGCTAAATCTTGAGACCTTGTGCAGTTTCGGATGGAGACCTCTCCATTTGTGTTACATTTTATGGCACGTGATAGCTTGTTAATGTACAATGTTTCACAAAGAAGGGTGGCCAGCTGAGGTGTAAAATTCCGAAGGACTATCAGACAGCCAGGGGAGTTGTCTTTAATTTCCTGGGGTAATAGAACTAATTATTGATTAGTTTGGGTTTTCTTCAGGCACTTGATTATTGTGACAAATCTGCTTTGCTTTGAGGTGTTAGAGCTGCCTGAACTAGGTATAAATACTGCAGATCTTTTGCTGTATTTTTGGTCCACATAGCTGAACCAGGGTCATGTCATGGCTGCAAGGCGGTACACCACAGAGTTGAAGTGTTTGTGTTGGTGTTAATCCAAGATACAGTTAAAGGGTTTAGTTGCAATTTTAGAATCTTGTCTTAGATGTTCTCTTCGGTGCAGCAGTCATTCCTGTAAGTGCTCTGAGCATTTTATGTTTAGCCATGTGTCTGTGCTGACCAATATCTAACCATACAACAGTGTAACAAATGTACCCCATTTGTGATCGTGTGACCTGTGGCTTTTGTATGTGTACTTCACTCTTATTGACCGTGGATCAAGAAAACACTTGGTAAGGTGAAGCTAGATACAAACCATTATGCTGTTTTATTTCACAGCTTGTGTCCATACAGAGCAACGTTATTATCAGACTCACTTAGCTCAATCAGTATAACTTGTCTTTGTGTGATAAAATAATGAAAACACCACAATTCCCCACATCAGAATAACTCCTAACTAACCTCCTGCAATTTTCTTCTGTGTCTGACCAAAGCTCACCCTTGACTCTTTTTTTTTAAAAGGAAAAACCTGACTACCTTTTGCAACCTTTGCTGGACCTGGCTGCCTATGTTCCTGCCTTTTTTTATTTCCCTCATTTCACAGCCAAAAAGGCACACCTGCCAAGTGCCCGGGACCAGAGACTTCCCAACATGTTGGGTGTAAGGTGTTTATCAAATGTTAAGACAAGCTAACAAGTTGCTTATTGTTTACTATCTTTGGGGGAAACCACTCCTATTAGCATAATAACTACCTTTCATCTAGGTGCTTTTTTCCCTAAACTTGTGTGAATACACTTTACTTTGAAAATCCAACATTTAAAAATGTCTTTCCCGCCCCCGCCCCCCCCCCCCTCAAAATCCTTTGTGGAAACCGGTCAAAAAGTCCGAAAATGTGACAGGCTCTTAAGAATTCCAAAACATTTTGTTATTTAAGTTTCAGAAAACAGTTTAACTGTCTATGAACATTAAGTACTGTATATTTCTCATTCTGTTGCTTTTTATCTTCATCTGTATAAATCTACATCTTACAATAAAACCAATTTCACCTGAAATATATGGCTGGCCAACATGGTGCTATTTTGCTTAGCAGAGTGATCAGAAGAGTGCGGTGGACATCCTGTACATCTGTTCAGTGTATAACTCAAGTAAACGGTAATTATTACTGGTGCCCGCACACAAGGTCTATGAGTATTTACAAGTTTCGGATGGTAGCAGATTCGAGCCTGCCCCTGAAAGTTTGTTGCTGCAAGCACGAATGAAGTGTTGGGAGAGAGTCCAAACTAATAGTTTCAACTTCTGTTGCCTTCTTTCTTTCAGATGATTCTGAGCCCACCCCCGTCAGTTCTGAGCATTCTCCACAGCCCGATGCCAGGGGATGGAAATGTTCCACTTCAACTACCTCATCACAGAATGAAAAGAAACAGGCTCGCTCAGAGAATGGCAAGAAGAGAAGGTCAACAAAGCCTGTCCAGATGAGGAGAAACATCCGGTACAGCGAGTTCTGCCTCCTTAATCTATGATAAGTTCTAGGAAAGCGTAGGGAATAATTTTGCATTTCATACAGAGACACTGGTGCAGAGCTCTGTTCTGCGTGACCACAGAGCTATGTGAAGCCAGCTGCACAATCTGATATGATTGGCTTGTTCTGCTCTAAAACAGACACTGGTGTCAAACGAGGGTTGTTTGGCCTGTGGAAAGGGCCAATTCAGAAGACCATAAGCAGCTTGATAATGAAGCATATTCAGTGCCCAGACATCAGTATTCAGCTATTCATTTTGAAGGTTTCTTGTGAAATGCACTGAATATAGAGCACTGTCCAAGAAGATTTTCAACAGAATAAGGAATACATTAATTAAAGCACTGGAGGAAGCTTTAATCTGAATTTAACATATTGATGTTAAATGAAAAGTGTTTTATTCCCCAGTGTTAACCTTGCCTCCATAAGCGCACACACAAACAAAAGATTGTAGCAAGATTGCAGTGGACTGTCATCAGTATTGGTAACAGTCTGGTCTGTTTTTTCACCCCCCTTCCTCAAGTCCAGGGTATTGAAGCCAATTCTAACACTCCTCCCATTGCCCCAGATGAGATCGGCTAACACAACACAGACCAGAGTTCAAACCTGTGACATTCCTGGTCAATATGACTAGGTTACTCACTGCTTTAACCAACTGAGGCACCAAGGAAGTCAGTTGACTTTGCTTTACAATCCAATGAGTATGTGAATCAGTTTAGACACTAGGAACATGAAGCAAGTTGCCCTCTAATGGTTGAGTCGATAAAGCACTCTTGTATAATCCAATACTTCATTCTTTCTCAGCAAATAGCTATTAACGCTCTTGTGGAAACGTAGTCACACAGCAGCAGTGTCGTGTGCAGTGCCATTTGGAGCCATTTCATTACAGAAACTATCACTTGAAAGTTAATGCAAGGCTGTAACCATAAGGTTCAGGTGACTTTATATATATATATATATATATATATATATATATATATATATATATATCAGATGTGAGCCTGCATGGTGAGTACTGGCAGAATATTTGGTCATAGGGCTGAATCACATTCTCACCAATATTCCCACCTGCGTGCACTTTAGTCACTGGATAGAGACAAAAGGCAGGAACTCTGGCTGATTTATTCTTTGTTTCCTCACCCGCCTCCTGAGGCCCGTTGTAGTGCCCTGCTTACGGCCCCCAAAATCAACTTGTTCAGCACAGACGGGGTTGTTGTGCTTTTTGACATCTGAACCCTCGATTAGAGTCAAATCTGTAACTTACTCCCAGGTATCCATTCTGTCCATGATGTGTGCAAGACAACTGCTGTATGCTGGTCTGAAACATTCAAATTAAACATCTCACTCCCTAGGAGGCTGTCGAAAGAGGCAGCATGTGCAAGAGCCATACAGGCCTCAGATTTGCTGATCTCCGTCGTGGTAGCAGTAGGGATCCCACAGTTGGCCTCAGCTGCCCATATGTGAATTAGGTAGTGGAGAGCAACATGCATGGAACTATATCCCACCAAGAGATGGAAAGTTTACGAGAGGATGGGAAGGCGAGGAAAATTAGTGAGGAAAAGTTAACTTCAGGAGTCTTGAGTTAAGGGCAGGAAGAGCATCCAGGGTTCCCTCTGCAGATAATTATCCAATTACCACTGTTGGAAAGTGCACTGTGCAGATGTCGGGTGAGGGTGGGATCAGGCATGGCTGTAATTCCACCGCCCCACACACACACATTCTTTTCGCAACTGAATAACCTGCTGGCACCAACCAGGCTTCTTCATGAAGAATTACAATTTGAACATGGTACCAGCAGGTCTCTGGTGCCCCTGAATCCGAAGTCCAAGGGAGTGCAGATGTTTGAGGGGAAGGGACGTAATTTACTTTTCAGTTTGAGTCGTGTGCTGCATTCACAGCGTAACGTAATCCAAACAAACTTGCTTCCAACAGTCATCTTTCAAGTGTTACAAGTTCCATTGGATCGTAGCAGGCAAATGGTTCTATATTTAAAAAGGGAGCCAAATCTGACTTGGGCAGCTACAGCCCCATTTGCCTAATATCAACAATAGATGAAATAGTGGAAAGTATTTCCAAGGGATAGGATGGAGATCAGTGCAGTAATAAACTAATAAGAAATGGGCAGTGTGCATTTAAAGGGGGAAGATCCTGCTTTTTAAGGACATGACTGATGGAGTAAAATAGTGGAACTCCCTATGATTTTTATTGGACTAATGAAAACTTTTGACACAGATTCAAATGGAAGGCTAATAATTAAAAGCCACAGGATTAAAACGGGACTGAATAAAAAGTCAGTTTTAAAAAAAATATATATAGGAAACTTAATAATCATTAGGTGTGTTGTCAGATGTGGGAGGGGGCAAGAGAGGTGTTGAATGCAGGGGTCAGGGTTTGGACCCTTTTTTAATCTACGTCAAAAGTTCTGGATTTCCAAACTTAATGTAAGCTTAACCCAACGAGCTTGCAACACTAAAATAGGGAGGGCAGTGGGCATAAGGTAATTCAGGCAAAAAGTACAGAAGGATTCAGGCTACTTAAGCAATTGGGGAGATAAATAAAATTTAACACTGAGAAAGGTAAAGTGATGCTATTGGAGGCATAAGTATCCAATGAAGGGAATTGAATTGTAAGAGAGAATTAGGAAAGAACCTGGAAGCCTGTTAACTTTGAACATTTAAATAATGTGGCAAAGCAATTTTTAAAATGGTTAATTCTCGGGATCTGGGCGTCGCTAGCAAGGCCAGCATTTATAGCCCAACCCTAGTTGCCCTTGAGAAGGTGGTGATGAGCCGCCGCCTTGAATCGCTGCAGTCCACGTGGTAAAGGTACTCCCACAGTGCTGTTAGGTAGGAGTTCCAGGATTTTGACCCAGTGATTATGAAGGAATGGTGATATGTGTCCGTCGGAATGGTGATATGTGTCCGTCAGAATGGTGTGTGACTTGGAGGTGATGGTTACAAGTCGAAGATTTTCCAATTCACTGATCAGACCTCACTTGGAGTATTGAGTTCACTTCTGGTCACCACGTGACACAAACATACACTGTATATGTATTGGACAGGACAGGACAGGACAGGAGAGAAGAGTAATGAGAATGATTCCAAGTATAAAGGGGATGAGCCGTGAGGGAAGATTGGTGAAGCTCTGTAGTCTAGGGGAAAAAAGGCTGTTGAGGAAGAACCTCATAAAAGGTTAAATGTTATGTATAGATAGGAGAAACCCAGATTATTACTTCAAAGTAAACCAAATGAGTTGGATTGTTAAGATTGATAAATGTTTGGAATAATTTGCCAAATGGGGTAGGAGAGACACGAGATGTACAACTGGATGCTATAATGAGAGTTGGAGTACTCAAGAAGTGGAGCTTGATTGGCTGAATGTCCTTTCCCTACTTTGATTATTCAAGTGTTTTATACATTCTCAATTATTTTTCTCCTCTTTGACATTTCCCCACATTGTGTGTCATCTCTGGCTGAGTGATTTTCAGTTGGAACACCAAACATTGGTTATTCTGAGTGCCTAGAACTGTAAGCACTGATCTGTGTCTGGTGGCAATGCATATTGCAATTTGAATATTCTGTGTTGCTGCACTGTGCATTTTATTTTGCATAATATGTGTGCCCAATTATTTTGTTTTTAAGAAGACACTTGATGTTCTGTATTCTGAATGTCAGACATTGATGGCACTTGAGCCAGTTTATGGGGCTTTCAAAATAAAGTCCGTCGCACTTTCTCTTTCCTTCCTCTCCTGAAGGTACTGAGTCACATACAATTCCATGGGTGCTGATCACCCTTGAGTACTTCATTTTTTTGTGTGTTAGGATAAACAGTGAGCAGAGTATTTGGCCACGTGGACATCACAGCTGAAGCCAATCCTGTCTTCATCGATGTAAATGCGTGCACTTTCCAGAAGGAGTCCCTGGATGGTAATCAGAAGCAGTGACTTGAGGCCGATTGATTTTCTTCCATTTTTCTCATTACCTCTTCTTCACCCCCCCCCCCCCCCCCCCCCCCCCCCCGAGATCAGCTAACTCAACACAGACCATGGATCTTTTGGTCTATATGATGCCAGTCCCATACTGGAGCTGATCTTTTATCCAACTGAGCCATCGGGGTCCATTGAGGCTGAAGTGTTGTTTCTTTGCTCACTGCTTCTAAATTACTCTGTGATTAGTTAAGCCTTCCCATTGGCTTTGTCATGCCATTCTGTATTTCCACTATTCCCTGTTTGAATTCCTTGAGTCTTGTTTCCACCTGCCTTGTTTAGAGGCTCCAATCATAGAATGATACAACGCAGAAGGAGCTGTAGCTGTGCCAGCACTTTGAAAGAACTATCCAATTAGCTCTTTCCCCATGGCCATGCAAATTTTTTCACTTCAAGTATTTATCCAATTCCCTTTTGAAAGTTATTATTCAATCTGCTTCCACCGCCCTTTCAGGCAGTGCATTCCAGATCATCGTAACTGCATTTAAAAAAAAATGTCTCCTCATGTTACCTTTGGTTCTTTTGCCAATTACCTTAAATCTGTGTCCTCTGATTACCGACCCTTCTGCCACTGGAAACAGTTTCTCCTTATTTACTCTATCAAAACCCTTCATGATTGTGCACACCTATATTAAATCTTCCCTTTGCCTTCTCTGCTCTAAGGAGAACAACCCCAGTTTCTCTAGTCTCTCCGAGTAACTGAAGTCTTTCATCCCTGGTACCATTCTAGTAAATCTCCTCTGCACCCTCTCATCCTTCCTAAAATATGGTGCCCAGAATTAGCCACAGTATTCTATCTGGGGCCTAACCAGTGTTTTATAAAGGTTTACCATAACTTCCTTGCTTTTGTACTCTATGCCTCTATTTATAAAACCACGGATCCCGTATGCCTTTTTTAACTGCCTTCTCAACTTGTCCAGCCACCGTCAAAGACTTTTGTGTACAAACAACCCCAGGTCTCTGTTCCTGCACCCCCTTTAAAATTGTATCATTTAGTTTATGTTGCCTCTCCTCATTCTTCCTACCATTGTGACAGCAACTGTGCTGGGATATTCCAGCTTGGCCTCTCCCTGGCTTTCAGTTGAGTTGACCACTAGATCCTCTGTCCCATTGTAATAATACTGTCTTCTCATTGTTCCCTGACCCTATTATGTTTTGGAGTTTCTTTACTTATTTTTTGCTCTGGATATTTTTTGGCTTTCATGCTTCAGACTACTCTCGGTGAACCTCCCTCCATTTGTCCCAGTCCCCGTGTCCCAGAGATTGTTTTCACTTCCCCAGATATGTAGATAAATTCATAGTGTGCCCAGAGATTGAACAGAGAACTCTCTTAAGCTTATTTCCATTCCTGGTTTTATCACATGCTCTCATTTGACCCTCTATGTCTTTGGAAGGTGGCAGATTAATGCCACACTAGACTTTGAATTTAACAGTCAAAAATGTATTTAACAGTAAAAGAACAGTGAGAAAGAAAGAACGTGCATTTATTATAGTACCTTTTCATGTCCTTAGAATGTCCCAAAGCGCTTCACAGCCAGTGAATTACTATTGAAGTGCCGTCACTTATGTGGGTAAACACAGCAGCCAATTTGCAAAACGGCAGTGAGATAAGTGACCAGTTAATCTGTTTTAATGGTCTTAGTTGAGGGATAAATATTGACCAGGACACTGGGAGAACTCCCTTGCTGCTCTTCGATTAGTACCATGGGATCTTTTGCGACCACCTGAACGAACAGTTGGAGCTTTTTTTTTTAATGTCTCATCCAAAAGATGATGCCTCTGACGGGCAGCACTCCCTCAGTATTGCACTGAATTGTCAACCTAGATATGTGCTGATGTTCTGGAATGGAACTTGAACCTGATTAATTAGTTAACAATGTGATGGCAAGGGAGCATCCTGCAAATAGTGATGATAATATGATTGAATTTGACATTGGTATGCAAGGGAGAGTCACAAATCAAGGTTTTATATTTAAGTAAGACAAGCTTTGAAAGGATGAGAAATAAATTAACTTCAGTAAACTGGGCTGAATTGTTAATGGGTAACCCACAGACAAACAATGGGAAGATTTCACAAAGTATTTGCTACAACATAAAACCAGTACAAACCCTAAAAGGCAAAGGTTCCACTTGTGTCAAAACTTAGTGTGCTTAATATAAGTTTCTTTTTTTAAAGAAAAAGCTAATGGAGACAATAATGGGACTCAGCCAATAACAATTGGTACCAATGCATGAAATAAGTCTAGTGCATGCACCCCTGCTGCTTTGATGCCACGGTGGTGATTTGGCTGTTATTTTTGTTTTTAGCTGGCCTTTTTCACCCAGTTGGTACAGCAAGATCAGGAAATCGTCATTTGGAAAATTGGGGTGCTGGTCTTCGTTTCATTATATAAGCACAATGCACTTGTACAGTTTTGTTGTTTCTTGCTTTCCCAGAAAGCTACTACGGGAGGACCAACTTGAGGCTGGAACCAAAGCAGCACAACAGGAGGAGTTAGAGCGACTCAAGCGGCTTGAGCAACAGCGGAAGGAATTCGTGTTACCCATATTGCCATTTGAACTCCTACAAGGTGAGTGTGGGACACTGTCTTTCTGGCAGGCTAGCTTGTGCGCTTGCAGGTGTGTTGCCATCAGTAAAGGGGGAGGGGATGGTGGCAAGATTTTGCATTACTCTCATTAGCTGGTTGCCACTCTGGTGATCAAGATAGTAACCTTACAGGTTTTATTGATTGGTTTACATGTGCTTCTCTAGCATGGCTTGATAGCTTGCATTTGCTTGTGTCAAGACTCGAATATCAGCACATGCCAGCCTGAGGAGAACCATTGGAAATGAGTAAACAACAATCCTTTCATTTTTTTGGGTATGACCTGATTCAGTCTCAGCCTTAGTGCCCGAGCAAGAGAGAGCGAGCGAGAAATAATGGAGGCTAGGCATTGCTCAGAGAGGAGTGGGGAAAATAGGAGGGAGGATGTCACATTTATTCATTCATGGGATGTGGGCGTCGCTGGCAAGGCCAGCATTTATTGTCCATCCCTAATTGCCCTTGAGAAGGTGGTGGTGAGCCGCCTTCTTGAACCGCTGCAGTCTTTGAGGTGAAGGTTCTCCCACATTGCTGTTAGGAGGGGAGTTCCAGGATTTTGACCCAACGACTATGAAGGAACGGCAATATATTTCCAAGTCAGGATGGTGTGAGACTTGGAGGGGAATGTGCAGGTGGTGTTGTTCCCATGTGCCTGCTGCCCTTGTCCTTCTAGGTGGTAGAGGTCGCGGGTTTTGGAGGTGCTGTCGAAGTAGCCTTGGTGAGTTGTTGCAGTGCATCCTGTAGATGGTACACACTGCAGCCACGACATGCCGGTGGTGAAGGGAGTGAATGTTTAAGGTGGTGGATGGGGTGCCAAACAAGTGGGCTGCTTTGTCCTGGATGGTGTTGAGCTTCTTGAGTGTTGTTGGAGCTGCACTCATCCAGGCAAGTGGAGAGTATTCCATCACACTCCTGACTTGTGCCTTGTAGATGATGGAAAGGCTTTGGGGAGTCAGTAGGTGAGACACTCACCGCAGAATCCCCAGCCTCTGACCTGCTCTTGTAGCCACAGTATTTATGTGGCTGGTCCAGTTAAATTTCTGGTCAATGGTGACCCCGAGGAGGATGATGGTGGGGGATCTGGCGATGGTAATGCCGTTGAATGTCAAAGGGAGGTGGTTAGACTCATGTTGAAGATGGTCATTGCCTGGCGTGAATGTTACTTGCCACTTATCAGCCCAAGCTCGGATGTTGTCCAGGTTTTGCTGCATGCGGGCACAGACTGCTTCATTACCTGAGGGGTTGCGAATGGAACTGAACACTGTGCAATCATCAGCGAACATCCCCATTTCTGACCTTATGATGGAGGGAAGCAGCTGAAGATGGTTGGGCCTAGGACACTGCCCTGAGGAACTCCTGCAGCAAGGTCCAGGTTCTAATGCACCTTCCACTGGTGGAGCTCTGGGAGCAGGTCATGTGCCATTTTGTTATGAATAGTATGTTGCAGAGAGACTATGAAAGGAGGCAAGGAACCATCAAGACTAGGAAGATCCCATATTTAAACCAAAGCAGCAGTAGAGGTGCTGTAAATAGTGTAGATGCATTTAAGGGGAAGCTAGATTAAGCACATGAGAGAGAAAGGAATAGGATATACTGAAAGGGTTAGATGAAATAGGGTGGGTGGAGGCTCATATGGAGCATAAACACTGGCATAGACCAGTTGGGCTGAATGGCCTGTTTCAATGCTGTAAATTCTATGTATATGGAGTCCACCTCTGGGCGGTAGAGGTAAAATTGGGTCCCCAGTTCTGATGTCCGTCAGGTCCTGCAGCAATGTCCTGGGGCTGAGATGATTGGCCTCCAACAACCACTACCATCCTGGTGTGTGGACGTTGGGTGAAACCAACATTCGGCTTGGCTGTGATGACCCATCCTGGTGGAATAGCCTACTGATATTCCCTGTCCAGGGATCACATGAGAAGAATGGCCGCATTTTGACCCAGAGGGCAGCAAGTACCCATTAACTTGTACCACAGCAGGACTTGGTGCTCTAAGCTGAAGTGAGGTGGGGGGGAGAAAATAGGATGGGGAAACAGATAGAGTCCTTGTTATCCACACAATCCAACATCACCAGTAAGCACGTGTGCTCAAGGCAGATGAGTTCAGATTATTTTAGACTAGCTTAAATAAGAACAGAAAATGCTGGGAACACTCAGCAGGTCAGGTAACATCTGTGGAGAGAGAAACAGAGTTGACGTTTCAGGTCGAAGACCTTTCATCGACACTGGAAGATGTTAAGAGATTAACAGCTTTTGAAAAAGTACAGGGCTGGCATCTACCCGACAATGTGGAAAATTGCCCAGGTATGTCTTGTCCACAAAAAGCAGGACAAATCTAATCCAGCCAATTACAGCCCCATCAGTCTACTCTCAATCATCAGCAAAGTGATGGAAGGTGTCGTCGACAGTGCTATCAAGCGGCACTTATTCACCAATAACCTTCTCACCGATGCTCAGTTTGGGTTCCATCAGGACCACTCGGCTCCAGACCTCATTACAGCCTTGGTCCAAACATGGACAAAAGAGCTGAATTCCAGAGGTGAGGAGAGCGACTGCCCTTGACATCAAGGCAGCATTTGACCGAGTGTGGCACCAAGGAGCCCGAGTAAAATTGAAATCAATGGGAATCAGGGGGAAAACTCTCCAGTGGCTGGAGTCATACCTAGCACAAAGGAGGATGGTAGCGGTTGTTGGAGGCCAATCATCTCAGCCCCAGGACATTGCTGCAGGAGTTCCTCAGGGCAGTGTCCTTGGCCCGACCATCTTCAGCTGCTTCATCAATGACCTTCCATCTATCATAAGGTCAGAAATGGGAATGTTTGCACAGTGTTCAGTTCCATTTGCAACCCCTCAGATAATGAAGCAGTCTGTGCCTGCATGCAGCAAGACCTGGACAACATCTAGGCTTGGGCTGATAAGTGGCAAATAACATTTGCGCCAGATAAGTGCCAGGCAATGACCATCTCCAACAAGAGAGAGTCTAACCACTTCCCCTTGACATTCAACGGCATTACCATTGCCGCGTCCTCCACCATCAACATCCTGGGGGTCACCATTGACCAGAAACTTAACCGGACCAGCCACATAAATACTGTGGCTACAAGAGCAAGTCAGAGGCTGGGTATTCTGCGGCGAGTGACTCACCTCCTGACTCCCCAAAGCCTTTCCACCATCTACAAGGCACAAATCAGGAGTGTGATGGAATACTCTCCACTTGCCTGGATGAGTGCAGCTCCAACAACACTCAAGAAGCTCGACACCATCCAGGACAAAGCAGCCCGCTTGATTGGCACCTCATCCACCACGCTAAACATTCATTCCCTTCACCACCGACACACCGTGGCTGCAGTGTGTACATCCACAGGATGCACTGCAGCAACTCGTCAAGGCTTCTCTGACAGCACCTCCCAAACCCGCGACCTCTACCACCTAGAAGGACAAGGGCAGCAGGCACATGGGAACAACACCACCTGCATGTTCCCCTCCAAGTCACACACCATCCTGACTTGGAAATATATCGCCGTTCCTTCATTTCGCTGGGTCAAAATCCTGGAACTCCCTTCCTAACAGCACTGTGGGAGAACCTTCACCACATGGACTGCAGCCGTTCAAGAAGGCGACTCACCACCACCTTCTCAAGGGCAATTAGGGATGGGCAATAAATTCTGGCCTCACCAGCGACGCACACATCCCATGAACGAATTTAGAAAAAAAGATGGGGGAGACAAGAAAGAACAAAGGGGAAAGTCTGATGTTGTGGAGGGCAGGAGTGATTAAATGACACTGGATGATGGTGCAAGACAAAAGGGGGTGATTGTGGGTAACCAGTAAAGAAACAAAAGATGGATCCAGAGGGGCTGTAAATGGTTACAGCAAAACAGCAGTGTTGGGAAGCACGGAACTCTAGCTTTGCTGTCACAGCTTCTCACGTCGTCCAAATCCCACAAACTTGTAATAGACTGACAACTGTCAGCTGCTTCTGTATCAGGGACATCTTTGACCAGCAAGTACTTCTGGGGCTTCGTGGCCACTCAACCATTACCAGCTGACTTGAGGTCCCCTCTCTCTTGAAGGGGCTTACTTGTGCTGGGATACTGTTCCATAGACACTGATAACCGTGCACATTAACTCCAATCCTGTGGACATTGTGGCTCTAACTCCATCCAGGTGGTTCCTATAATGCTGTTGTCCACGTTCACTTTGAACCCTGTGGTATTTCAGGTTAAAAAAATAAATGTTGTATTAGCATAATGGATCTGCATTCTTTGTTTACTTGAATTAGACTCCAGTGTCAACTCACATATTGCCCCAGACTTGCTTCTGCTTGTCACAGTCCCCAAGGCTGCTGTTGAACCTCTTTTTCTTGGGACAGCTGTTTTTTTTCCTATGGTACCAATGTAATCTATGCAGTACTGTAACCATATAATGCTCTATCCATATAATCTTTGTGGAACCTCAGTAAAACGTGCATCATGCAAGAAACACATCCCGTCTGTGTCTCATCCCAATGGCTCTGCAGTGTTTCTCCTCTTAAACAACCCCCTGCCACCCACATTTTCACATATTTTACCCAAGGCATCATGCATAGAGAAGAGCCCAATACTTCAACAGCCATGGAGATGGTTATTGGCAGAGTGCCCAAGATTTAGTCCCCATTACACACATGGTTTATAATGTCATCATAGTTCAGAAAGGTTGATGTCTAAAATCAGTGGTTGGCTGAAATTGGCTTTATTTTTGGTGTTTCTCTGGCAGTTCCATACATTTACAGAAATCTGGAAAGTGCAATCCAGAGAAATGTGAGTTGCTTGTGGTCAGCTCCAGTAAAAGAAAAATAAAGAAAGCCCCTGTCCTCTACCAGGCTGCTTTTACTCTGGCAGTATGCAGGCTTTACTGGCTGACTAGTGCACCTGCCAATCAAGCTGACCTATAGTTTTGAGCGTGCTTTACCCTGAAACCTTCTGATTTAAATTTTGAGTTTAGAATATTCTCACAGGTGATAAGATTCATTAAACAAGTAGAAGTCCTCAACTCATTCTTGTTCCTGTCTTCTTGTACAGTCTGCTGCAGCTTATCCTATTGGAATTAGCAACAGCAGTGACCCACTTTGAGATGTGCTCTGCCCCAATTTTCTGTTGCAACAGTTAAGTTTTTCTTCTGGTGATTTGGGTATATTCTCTAAGGGAGGGGGCTCATGAATTGGCTATATTCTTTGAAGCAGGGTTCAGTAGGTATTGGTGCGTAGAGGAGATCGAGCTGGATTTAATGTTTTGAGCTGAACGTTCCGATATGGCTGATCCTGTCGTTTCAGTGTGAGCTTCTCTATAGCCATAGAATTGTGGTTGGTTTGTTCAGAATGAGAATGTCTTTTTCAAAATCCTCAATGTCGTGTTTGGTAATATGTGGTATTGAGCTATACAGAAGAGGTAGGTCCTAAATTTGATGCCTGGTCTGTGCTGAACTAGCTGATCTTGAGTATCAGTAGACGCTCTACATTTGACCTCAGGAAGAAGGGAGGGGGAAAATATGTTCCCTCTTGATCACTATCCAGTGCACATGTATGCATGGATAATGATCAAGACGAAGATAGGATCAACCTCATCTGTAATGCACCTCACAGTTCTATAGCCTGCTGGCACTTGCTTTAGGTTCATAAATGGAGATCGACCACTTGGGAGAACGACTTTACATAGAATGTACAGCACAGAAACAGACCATTCAACCCAACAGGCCTATGCCAGTGCTTATGCTCCACATAAGCCTCTTCCCACCTTACTTCTTCTCGCCCTTTATCTCTCCCTATCACTGTATCCTTTTATTCCTTTCTCCCTCATGTACTTATCTTGCTTCCCCTTAAATGCATCTATGCTATTTGCCTCCACCACTCATGAGGTAGAAAGTTCCACATTCTCACCGCTCTGAATAAAGAAGTTTTTCCTGAATTTTTTATAAGATAGTCACTAATAAATCCAATATTATAACCCCTAGTTTTGGACTCCCCCACAAGTGAAAACATACTCTCCACTATCGAACCTGTTCATAATTTTAAAGACCTCTATCAGGTCACCTCTCAATCTCTTTTCTAGAGACAAGAGCCCCTGCCTATTCAGTCTTTCCTGATGAACGCTATGGAACTTGTACCTCACTGTATATAGACTTGTAGCACACGTTGATGCTTTTAGGAGAGGTGGGGAGAAAGATAGGGCAAAAAAAAACGTCATGTTCCCTGCAAATCTAGTAGGTGTTCAAAGCTGGGAATTTCTGTGCAGTGAGTTCACAATCTGAGGGGTTCCAACTGGAGATTAAGCCCTTCCCAAAGGTGGAAAACATAAAGAGGAGTGAGCTTGGGTTATTATATTTGCACTACCATCTGGATTAAAAGTGGGTTTAACCAAGGCATAGGGCCATGTGGCCTGTGGAATACCCCTTGGTTGGATCTGGCATGAGGCGAGATAATTACTTTGAGAGGAAAGAAAGGAAAGTACAACAGACCCCACGAGAAATAAGCCTTGTCAGGCTGGCAAACATCTACATTTTGGGAAATTGTGCTGGTTGGCAAATAGGTCTTCAGGCAAAGGTTGCCTAAAGCTGATGAGGTGGAGATGCCGGTGATGGACTGGGGTTGACAATTGTAAACAATTTTACAACACCAAGTTATAGTCCAGCAATTTTATTTTAAATTCACAAGCTTTCGGAGATTTTCTCCTTCCTCAGGCAAATGCCTGAGGAAGGAGAAAATTTGCCTGAGGAAGGAGAAAATCTCCGAAAGCTTGTGAATTTAAAATAAAATTGCTGGACTATAACTTGGTGTTGTAAAATTGTTTACAAAAGCTGATGAGGGACAATAAGGCAAATCTCTCAAGGCTACAATTGTAACAAGCAGCCTTGCTTGACTGGAGCATGGGTTCGTAGAATCTGCAGTGGTGGTCAGCGCACTAAATTTTGGCACTCCTGATTTTCTGGTGATTTAAGTTAAATGCCCGAAAAATTGAGAATGCTGCAGCTCTGCCGAGATGGCCTTTGCATCTGACCCTCCAATCCGTGCTCCCCAGTGAGGTTCCCTGCTGGAGCACAGCTGTGCAAAATTGACTCTCATGTTAAAAATGCAGGCATATCTTGGCAAAAGTTGGTCAAAATGAGAACCAGAACATAATGAGTAGTTTGAGCACAAAGATTGCTTGATTTTTTTTTAACATTTTATCCCAAACGGATGCCTGTTAGTCTGGACAGCACCATGATGATGTAATAAAATGAACCGACTGTGACTGTCCTGGGCCGTTCAGTGTGTAACTTCTCTTAAGCATGTGTCCTTTGATCGGAATTGTTTCTAAAATCTGTTTTTCTACCACCCTCAGAATCCAATACTCAAACCTTAAAAAAAGAGCCTGTCTGGAATGAGGGTAAGTGAATGTAAAATGTTTTAAGATAAACACAAGTACTGCTGCTTTAAGCAGTGTGTTACTGCTTCAGCCCTTGCATGTAAATCAGTTAAACAGCGTTGGAAATGTCAAAGGATCGGTAGGAAGGGACTTGCAGGAAAACTATGCAGTAAATCCCAAGGGCCCCTCAAATCTATTCCATTTCTGTAGTTATGCACACAAGTAGATGGCTGGAAACAATTATGCTGTGCCCCTCACTGGAATAATTATTCATTGGCCGTGAAAGGTTTTTTTTCTTTTATCGCCGAATATCCCACCAGGAGATGAACAGTAATATGTTGAGCAATGGGGTGAAAGTCTTCCCTCTCCATGAATTTGCATGAATGCCCACTCAGCAGAAGTAAGAGTGGGTGATCAAATTAATTATCAGAAACATTGTGCAGTGACTTTGTGATTTTAAGGGTACTGCCCATTTGGGGGTACAACTAGCACTACCTTCAGGCCTGTTAACAAGAGTAAGATAAAGTAGATCTGAAATGTTCATAAAAGGGTTAACGGTGAATAAAAGGTGTCAGTTTCACTAGAACTAAGCAGTCCAATATTCTATGCTCCCATATCGCTAGATATAGCACTGACTTAATGCATCAGTGAAAGCTGACAGTTTTGCAAATGTGATTTTTTTTTTGTTAGGCTGACTGTATACAGAGTAATGTTGTGGGAGCCTCATTTCCCCTTTCAGATACTGGCCACTAAGATGGACATTTCAACACCAAAAAAAAATGAAAGTACAAACCAGCATTTACATGCTGGGGGCTGGGCTCAGGATCTGGGAAAGAAACAAGAACTGGGGTTTTAATGGGAAAAGATGTTTTTGGGACTTCAGAAGAGGAAATGTTGGTTAAAAGGAGGTGGCAATGAGCAGAGCCAGTTGTACTCACTACCACTTTGTCATTCCAGAGGAAATTGCACAGAAAACAGATGAAGTTCTGTCAGCTCCACCCAGACTCCCTAAACCCGAGGTCATCTGTGTGGACATAAGCAGTGGGAGTGAAGAAGATGCTGAGGAAACAGCACAAGTCTTAAAGGACGGTGAGAGTCAGAAGCAGAGATCATTGATGGATCCCGTCATTTTTTTTCCCTCCAGTTTTCTCCTCTTTCTTTGTCCGCTCCTCTTTTTCTCTCTTTTCTCTGCCACCCCCTCCCCCACAACAAAAAGAAAGTGAACACATGCTTAGGTACAGTTCCACAGGTACTAAGCCTAGATTACCTTCTAGATCATAATGGAAAGCTCTTTTTTTACGAATCCTGCCTGTAGCATTTTTCCCTTCTTATTTTCTCAACAGCACCCCCGCCCCTTACCAAACACAGCTATGGAGCAGGAAGAACTTCCTTCCACCTATCATTCTTTGTTAGTGACTTTGAACCGCCAATGGGCTTGGGTTTCCCAACTCACTGCCTCCTGTTTGGTGGTCAACTACTTGGTCAGTGTTGAATTAAGTGACACTGAGCTACGGGGACATCGATAAATAATAGGGATGAGGTTTACTTGTGTGACATCGTTTATAATTTAAATATATTAGAACTGTTTTACCCCTGTGATTTCATAGCAGTTTCTGGAAGAAGACCTTGGGCCCGATTTTACCAGGGGTGCGGGTTCCCGGCGGATGGGCAAGCACGCGCCCGGTGAAATTAGTGGGTTTCCCGCGCGATCGCAGCAGGCAAACCACTAATTGGATTCACTTACCTGCTCCTCCAGGTTCCCCGCTGCTGATCTGCGCGTCGGGCGGGCTGCGCATGCGCAGTAAGATCTGTCATCTGGAGGCGCTCGATTTAAAGGGGCAGTCCTCCACTGACAGATGCTGCAACCAATGGCAAAGATGACTGCATGGAGCAGCCCAGGGGGAAGGCTGCTCCCAGTTTAATGATGCCTCACCCCAGGTATCAATACAAGGGGTGAGGAGGAGGGGGAGGACAGAGATCTTCCACCCGGCGGGCGGGAGGAAGCGGCCCACCTCCGCCATCAGGAAGGCCTGGCTCGAGGTGGCAGAGGGGGTCACCTGCGCCACCAACATATCGCCCACCTGCACACAGTGCAGGAGGCGGTCCAATGACCTCAGTAGGTCAGCCAAAGTGAGTACACGTAGTCTTTCCCCTACACTCCGTCTGCCACATCACTGCCCCCACCCCACATCTCCTTCGGCACTGCCAACACTACTCTGTCACATCACCCCTCATAACCACTCAAACCCCATCCTCATCTTACCTGCACCTACTCACCTCGCCAGTACTCACCCCGCCACTACCACGCAACCCAATCCTCATACAATCTCATGGCTCTATCCCATACTCACCCTCTCGTGCATCTCTCTCACGGCCAGCCTCACTCAACCTGCCACCACCTGTGCTGCAGCCACAGGGCATGCATCACATATGTGCAGTAGGCAGCATAAGGCAAACGTGTCGTGAGCATGAAGGGGATGCACAAGTGTGTTTGAGGGTTTGTCATGGTTGTTACTTATATTGAATTTCAGAACAACTCATATCACACATTATATTGGCGCCACTACTGCCATGTCTTCGCCAATCCTGTCCGGTTTGTGCAATAATGCCCGTTCCTGGGTATCACTATGAGGACCCACCACTGATGCCACCCATTGTGTCACTGCAGAGTGGGTGTAGGTGTATTTGCAGGGCTCTTCTGCATAGACGACTGAGAGACATCGGCGATGTCCCCGGTTGCACCCTGGAAGGCTGCGGAGGAGAAGTTGTGGAGGGCAGTGGTGACTTTGACAGCGACAGGTAGGAAGATGGTGCACGGGCCAGCCAGGAGCAGTTCGGCATGAAAGAGGCTGCAGATGTCCACGGCTACATGTCGAGTGACTCTGAGCCTCCGTGTGCACTGCTGCTCAGAGAGGTCCAGGAAGCTGAGCCTCGGTCTGTGGACCCTGTGGCGAGGGTAGTGCCTTCTGCGACGCATCTCTCTCTGCCGTTGCCCTCCCTCCTGCCGAACAGGTGGATGTGTCACAGCACTCTGTTGTGGAGCTCCACGTGTCAGAGGTGGACGGCGTGGATGGCGAGGCTGGTGATACTGTTCGCCCTCCGAGGAGGTCACGACTGCAGCTACGGCGGCCCCCATCCGCAAGATGTACATCTGAGGGGGTCCGCAAGGTAGGTACATGTCTCTGGACCCCGGGGTAAGTGTGCAGGTTGGTGACTTTGACCGTCAGGAGGAGGGTGGTGGAGGCCAAACTTTGTCCCAAGTGACAGAGTGGCCTCCTGCAATGGGTGAGGGTCTCCCCACCCCCCCCCCACCTATCAAATGGACCTTTGCAGCTGCAACACGTCCATTCGATCTGGGAGTATTTCCACCAGTGTGGGAAACAGTCCCATGTTGATCCAAAATCACACCCAGTCCCTTAATCAGGTCAGTCAATGACCTGAAATAGCTAAATAAATACTCTCAAGTGGCATCCCGCTGGCTTTAATTGCCTGCGGGATTCCCACCAGCGGGGGCTGCACGCGCACGCCGGCGTGTCAGCGGGGAACCCGGAAGTGGGCGGGATCGAGGCGGGATCCGGTCGGGATCCTGGATTTCGCAATTTTCGAGGCCCCCCCCGCCGAGAACACACCCGATAGCGGGTGCTAAAATCGGGCCCCTTGTCTCAGTTATGTGATCCAGAAACTCTATCTTTGTCAAAAATCTGTACTTGCAGAGTTGTTCAACCCTGAGGATTAAAAATGACCCTACTTGCCGTACTCTTGTCTAATGGATTAAATGTCATCTTGTGCTAAAGCGCTGTTACCTGAATTGACAGATATTACACGTGGAGTGGAGTTTTTACAGGCTAAAGTAACTAAAATATTTATTTGCAATTAAATAGAAAAATGAAGCAAAGAAGAATTTGGCAAATAGATTGAATAAATACAACAGGCAAATGTTTTAATGGAATAATTACCATTTTTGAGAATGTTTGTAGCTTGACCAATTCCACCTGCCTTTGACCTCCCAACTCCCTTTTGGTTTCAGTGTTGACTGGAATTAAATTAAGCCTCACAATATGGAGTCCTCCTACTGACTAGTTCATTGAGACCTGGGATTTGAAGAATTGCAGCCAGTTCCTATTTATATATCTACTTAAGTGATATTTTTAGCCACATACACGTTGATTTGCTGGGTTTGTAACAATCCAGTCAGCAGGAAAATGACTTTTTTTTCTCTGCTAGGAATCAGTTAATAAGATTCCAGACATTCACAATAGATAAGCCATTAGCTCATTCGGAAAACAGAGGAGGCTTTTGCTGCTTACGTTGAATGCTGACATTAGCCATTTAAATTAGAATCAAAGACCACTTTCTCATTCAATCAAAGGAACAAAGCTTCCTGATGAATAAGCACCACTGCCTGCTGTTTCAATACAAACAATCTCCGTTTCGTGATACCACCCTTCTTATTTGACATTTCACCTTATTTTCCTGTGTTCCTCAGAGGATGTGATCGAGCTGAGCTCAGGGGAGGATGATTCACTGCACATTCTCGACAGTGAATCGAGCAACGAAGAAGAGGAGGTGAACGAGGAGAGTAATGGTGCGCACGTGAACGATGCCTTGAATCAGCCAGATGATCTGGGCCGTGTCCTGGTCAACATAAATCACCCGCCAAACGAGCAAGATATTTTCCTGGCACCCCAGCTGGCACGGGCTGTGAAATCACACCAGGTAATGGGAGCTTGTAGTTGTATTAGGCACTGTGCACTGCTTTGTTCCAGGTATTGCCATGATCTTATTGAATGCCGGAGCAGGCACTAGTGGCCATATGGCCTACTCTTGCTCCTATTTCTTACGTTCTTATGGCATTTCTTAAGTGTCTGTCACCAGCCAGTGAGACAGCAGCGAGGGTGTATGGGGATCGGTCTGTCATCATTCTCTCATGATGGTACCTTTTTGGATCTTCTGAGGCAATGACTTTCAATGAAATTGGACCAAATTTTGTGAACGTGGATTATTTTTAGTGGGCTCTCGGATAATTTTCATCACCTGCTCCCTGGAACATCGTTTGACTTGACAAATAGGTTGGGATAAGATAATCCTAAAATAGTGTCATTCATCTGAGGGATGTTCCTGATTCAGGTGCTGAGGGTACAGTGACATTTTTACCTTCCTTTCCTCAGGTCGGCACATCACCTTCACTGAGTGCTGCATCTGGGCTGATGTTGGCTGTTGTGGGGGAGGGTATTTACAACCTGCTGGTGTCAGTGGAGGTCTTTCTTCACATAAAGAGCCCGGAAATCTTTGAAGCAAATGCAGTCACTACCTGAACGTTTCATTCCCCTGCCTTTTGTCGTAGTCATTCTCTCAGTTGTGTGGGGACAAAGAGCACCTTCTCTCAGATCTCTCCCAATGGTGACTACTAGGAGGCATGTTTCAGTCCTCTGTGGGATATCCTCAGCCTCTGCTGCAACAGCATTGGGCAGGGCTTGGAGCTGCCCTTGTGGGGGAAGTGTGGGAAAGGGCATGGGAGCATCAACACTCTTCATGCTTGGTTAGAAGTTTCTAAGAATAAATTCTACCTCCTGTGTGTTACACATGTTCTTGCCCATCGTTTTGCTGCTCACCTTTTCTCACCAATTTTGCGTTTTTTTTTTGTATGGCATTTCTGCTACACAACACATTGTGCACACAGACTTGTTTCTAAACATTAAATGGGATGATATTGGCAGACTCCATTCTCAAATTCTGTTGCAGTATAAAACTGTGGGGATTTATCTGATGTTGGGATTTCGTGGTGTCTTGTCAGTTGATTAATAACTTGGCGTTCACACTGTTCTCCACACACAGGTTGGTGGAATTCGTTTCCTGTACGACAATCTGGTGGAGTCACTGGAAAGGTTTAAAAGCAGCAGTGGTTTTGGCTGTATCCTGGCACACAGCATGGGCCTCGGGAAGACCCTGCAGATCGTCTCCTTCGTGGATGTCCTCTTTCGATACACAGAAGCACGCACTGTCCTCGCTATCGTACCGGTCAGTATCTGCACACTGGTTCCATTATTCACAACACTGAAGGCCCTTTTCTTTGGGAGGGCGGAGAAAGAAGGAATTAATCATGGACCAAGCCTGGCTTGGTGGTTGGTCTCTGACTTGAAGGTTAGGGTTTTGTGCGTACATGTCAGTGTGATTGCAAGCAACAACCTGATACTCATCTCTTCGGTTGTCTGGTTTTGTACGTGGTTTCATTGCATTCCACAGAGTTGTTGCACAATGGTGTTATTAGTATTCCCCTGACCTTTCATCTTTGGGAACTGGGTTTTGAGCCCAGCCCAGACTGGGATGAAACCCTTGCCTGCAGGTCTTAATGAAATGAGTCTGGACAGTTTAGTGAATGAAGGTGCACAATTCCTTCTTTGCAAAAAGATACTGAAGGTACTTTGGTGCTCCTGATCATGTTTTGCTGAGTGCTAGTTACCAAAGGGTGGGTATTCGGGAGTGGGTAGGAAGAAGTAGGAAGAGAGGGAGGTTGTTACTGGGAGGAGTATCTTGGCCAGTCTTTGCAGAGAAATGGAATGTGAACTGAACTGATTCGCTGTAGAGTAGATGCTTCTGTTGGGGCTTAGTACAATATGGGAGCTGGGGGTGGAAGGTTGCTGTTGTGCAGAGTCGGTGCTGGCTGATTGCACTCTTGTTGATTTCAGGTGAACACTTTGCAGAACTGGTTGGCCGAGTTTAACATGTGGCTGCCTGCCCCAGAAGTGCTTCCTGCGGATTACAACTCTGAGGAGATCCAGCCCAGGAGTTTCAAAGTTCATATCCTAAATGACGAACACAAGTATGTCCTGTTGCATTTTTTTTAAAGGGAGGGGATCCGGGGCCTGATCTGGCCCAAAGAAGGGCGAGGCTGCACGAACGCCTTGAATTCCAGAACTCTGGTTTGATTGGGAAGTTCAGGGATGGTAGCTGCAAATTTGTCTTGGGCTTGTCCCTTCAACACTGTTTCTACCAAACCTTGAAACCTAGTGCAAACCAAATGAAAATGAATGTGAGAGCACGACAAGCTCTGTTAATAAATGCGCTGTTTGGTGTGGCACTGAGCCGTACAGACCTGGAATGGCCCTGTCTGTTCAGGTGAATATTAAAGATACTATACCACTATATAAAATGATCTGGGTGTTTTCCTAGTTTTCTGGCTAACATTCCTCCCTCATCCAAGACCACTAAAAATAGATCAACACGTCATTTACTCACATCTATTGCTGTTTGTGAGATGTTGCTGTGCACAAGATGGTGACTGTTTTTGCCTGCATAAGTAGTTCATTGTGAAGTGCTTTTGAGACATTTGAGATGTGATGAGAATTTACATTCAATACAAGATTGTTCTTTTCTGCTCACTGTCCAGTAACTTCTGGAAAATGTCTATGCCCTTTGTGAATGATCGTGCTCAACTGTGATGTCCCCCACAGTTGAATAGTCTACCGACACACACTAGGCTCTCACTATGAATACCCACTGGAGCAAGATATCGGTGGGGGGGAGGGGGTTGCCCATGAATCTATAACTTAGCATGAGTTTCAGGAGAGGAGGGGAAACAATTGGAGGGAGGAATAAAGCCATGGGAATGTGGAGGCACTAAACAAACACTACCATTATGGGTAATGGCAGTGCCCAGAAGTGTATTCCATTGTATTTTGATGCTTTGGTGGAACTGGAGCCTGGCAACCCATTGCACCGACATATAATATGTATAGTAAAAGTGTACCCATGATGTGCTGAAACTATCTGAATCACTCTCTCTTTCTCTGAAGAACAACTGTGGCCCGTGCCAAGGTGATCAATGAATGGTCGACTGACGGCGGCATGCTGTTAATGGGGTATGAGATGTATCGCCTGCTGTCGTTGAAAAAGTCTTTTGTTACCGGGAGGAGGAAGAAGACAAAGAAACCAGCGGGGCCTGTCATTATAGATCTGGACGAGGAAGATCGGCAGCAAGAACTGTTGATAGGTAATAAAGAAAGAAGTTGAATTTTTATAGCACCTTTCACAACCTCAGGTCATCCCAAAGTCCTTCACTACCAATGAATTACTTTTGTAATATAGTCATTGTTATAGAGACATGTTGGGCAGCCAGTGTGCACACAGCAAGATCCCACAGCCAGTCATGAGGTGAATCACCTGTTGATCTGTTTTGGTGTTGGTTGAGAGATGAATGTTGTTCAGGTTATTGCAAGAATTCCCTGCTGTCTGAACAGGCAGATGGGGCTACGGTTTAACAACTCATCCAAAACATGGCACCTCCGACAATATAGCACTCACTCGGTTCTGCACTGAAGTGTCAGCTACATTACACGCTCAAGTTCTGAAGTAGCGCTTGAACAACCTTCTGACTCGGAGGTTAAAGTCTGACCAGCTGACGCTTTACGTGGTGCGGGAAGGAGGAGGACGGAACCATGGGATCTTATAGTAGTAGTCAACTCCACTGGTGATGTTTTGACCATCAAAGTTTATGGCACAAAAGGAGCGCATTGTGCCCTTCATCCCTGTGTTAGCTTTCAGCTAGGGCAATCCAAAACTCTTCCCACTTACTCATTGTCTCCCCATGGCCCTATACCTTCCTTTGCTTCAAATATTTATCCAACTTTCCGTTAAAGGATGCAGTGGTCTCTGCCTCAACCACTCCCTGCGGCAAAGCATAAGAACGTAAGAAATAGGAGCAGGAGTAGGCCATATGGCCCCTCAAGCCTGTTCCGCCATTCATTAAGATCATGGCTGATCTTTGACCTCAACTCCACTTTCCTGCCCGATCCCCATATCCCTTGATTTCCCCAGAGTCCAAAAATCTATCTCAGTCTTGAACATATTCAACGACTCAGTATCCAGAGCCCTCTGGAGTAGAGAATTCCAAAGATTCACAACCCTCTGCATGAAGAAATTCCTCCTCATCTCAGTCTTAAATGGCCGACCTCTTATCTTGAGACTATGCCCCCTAGCACTAGACTCGCCAGCCAGGGGAAACAACTTCTCAATATCTACCCTGCCAAGACCCCTCAGAATCTTTTATGTTTCAATAAGATCACCTTTCATTCTTCTAAACTCCAGAGTGTATAGGCCCATTCTAATTAATCTCTCCTCATAGGACAACCCTCTCATCCCTGGAATTAATCTAGTGAATCTTCATTGCACCGCCTCCAAGGCAAGTGTATCCTTCCTTAGGTAAGGAGACCAAAACTGTACACAGTACTCCAGGTGAGGTCTCACCAAAGCCCTGTACAATTGTAGTAAGACTTCCTTACTCTTGTACTCTAACCCCTTTGCAATAAAGGCCAGCATGCTATTTGCTTTCCAAATTGCCTGCTGTACCTGCATGCTAACTTTGTTTCTTGTATGAGGACACCCAACATTTAATAGTTTCTCACCATTTAAAATATATTCTGCTTTTCTATTCTTACTACCAAAGTGAATAACTTCACATTTCTCCACATTATACTCCATCTGCCACTTTCTTGCCCACTCACTTAATCTGTCTGTATCCCTTTGCAGTCTCTTTGTGTCCTTCTCACAGCTTAGTTTCCCATCTAGTTTTGTATTGTCAGCAAACTTGGATACATTACACTTGGTCCCTTCATCTTAGTCATTAATATAGATTGTAAATAGCTGAGGCCCAAGCACTGATCCTTGCGGCACCCCACTAGTTACAGCCTGCCAACCTGAAAATGACCTGTTTATCCCTACTCTCTGTTTTCTGTCCATGTAGTTCCCTGTTTTCTCTCTTTCGCTCTCTCGCTTTCCTTTCTTTCTTGAATAGCGGTGTTACATTTGCTACCTTCCAATCCGCTGGGACCATTCTAGAATCTAGCAAATTTTGGAAGATCACAACCAATGCATCCACTATCTCTGCAGCCACCCCTTTTAGAACCCTAGGATGTAGGCCTTCAGGTCCAGGGGATTTGTCGGCTTTAAGTCCCATTAGTTTGTCCAGTACTTTTTCTCTAGTGATATTAATTGTTTTAAGTTCCTCAGTCTCATTTGCCCTTTGGTTCCCCACTATTTCTGGTATGCTTTTTTGTGAATTCAACTGTGAAGACACATACAAAATATTTGTATAACATCTCTGCCATTTCCTTATTTCCCATTATAAAGCACACCATGCTCCAATGGTCCTATACGCTTCACAATCCCCAACAAACCAGCTGACTCCATAAAGTTATGGTGGTCTCCTGTGCTGTAAATTCGTAATCGGTCCATTGTGTCTATTCTGGCACTTTCATAGAGAAATCCAAAACTAATCTCACTGCCCTTCCTCTGCTTCAAATGTTTATCTACTCTTCCCTTAAAAGGATGCGATGATCTCTGCCTCAACTACTCCCAGTAGCAAAGTATTCCATACTTCCAACAGCTGTGTAAAGGAATGTTCCTAACCCCCTCTCCTCACTTTCTTACTGACAATTTAATTTAATGACCCCTTGTCACTGACTCCCCAACCAAAGGAAATTAGTCTTTCACTATTCACTCTTATCAAAATATTTCATTATTTTAAACACTATTAAAATTTGTCTTGGCATTCTTTGTTTCAACATAAAGATGGAAGACTGAACCTGTGTTGCTTGTAATTTAAAATTCAGTACCAGTTAGCTTGGGGATAGCAAGCTTGATAGTGGGCATTTGCCTTGAAGCATGAAGAATTTGCATTTTTGTTATAATCGTGGAATGAGGTGTACAGCAGTAATGACTTTGGAAGATGGAGATTAAATAGAATTGCTACTGTTGGAGGAACTTGCTTTGTCCAAGATCTGAGTCACTTATTTATTTTGGAATCCACATGTTTTATAATGTTATGTTAAATTCGTGCTGCATTCTACTCCTGTTCATTTGATCAGATTTTTAATTTACTCAGGGATTGAGAAAGCACTGGCCAGGCCGGGCCCCGATGTAGTTATTTGTGACGAAGGCCACCGCATAAAGAATTGCCACGCCAGCACGTCTCAGGCTTTGAAGAGCATCCGTTCAAGGCGGCGGGTGGTCCTGACTGGATATCCGCTTCAGAACAACCTCATGGAGTACTGGTGTATGGTGGACTTTGTCCGGCCAGACTTCCTTGGCACCAGGCAGGAGTTCAGCAACATGTTCGAGCGTCCCATCCTGAACGGGCAGTGTATCGACTCCACACCGCAGGATGTCCGTCTGATGCGGTACCGCAGCCACGTTTTACACAGCCTGCTGGAAGGGTTCGTACAAAGGTGAGCACTTGGATGGGAGGCTTGCAAAGTTACAGTTGTATAAAGCTCTGTTTAGACCGCATCTGGAGTACTGCGTCCAGTTCTGGGCACCGCACCTCAGGAAGGATAGATTGGCCTTGGAGAGAGTGCAGATTCATCAGAATGATAGGCTTGTATTCCCTTGAATATAGATGATGAAGGGGTGATCTAATTAAGGTGTTTAAGACGATTAAAGGACTTGATAGTGAGAAACTCTTTCCTGTGGTGGGGAAGTCCAGAATAAGGGCACATAATAAAATTAGAGCTAGGCTGTTCAGGGGTGATGTCAGGAGGCACTTCTTCACACAAAGGGTAGTGGAAATCTGGAACACTCTCACTCAAAAAGCTGTAGAGGCTGGGGGTCAATTGAAAATTTCAAAACTGAGATTGATGGATTTTTGTTGGGTAACGGTATGAAAGGTCACAGAACCAAGGTGGGTAGATGGAATTAAGATACAAATCAGCCATGATCTAATTGAATGGTGGAACAGGCTCAAGGGGCTGACTGGCCTACTCCTGTTCTTATGGATCCTGGTCAGAATTTTCTTATGATCTGTTTAGGGGCCTAATGTGCTCTGAATGTCGTGTTTTTTGTGTCTTTTTATAATTAAATTTTTTTGGCTGCTTTTTTGTTGTTCGGCAGTCCACTCGCTGACCTACGGCCAGTCCCCACCCAGTAGGCTGATTGCAGTACCACTGATGGTAGCAGTTTATTTTTGCTGCCAAAGGTCGGGAAAACCCCACATTTTGATAGAGATGTCAGGTGTTTACTTCCAACAGAGATCCTGACTTTTGAGGCAGTCCAGTAAAAGTAAATGGGGTTAGGAGTCTGTGCTTGTGTGTGCACAAGCACACACGTCAGTCTTCCTGCTTTGTATCCCATATTCTTTAAAGCTCCTTTGGGCACATACAGTGGCCTATTTAAATAACTTTACTAAACAGCACTGCTCTAGAAAACCACTTGCAGTACACACTTATGACAAGGGGTCCAAGAGGGGTGGCTGCACCGGGGGTCGGGTCCCGTGGGGGGCAGGCTGCAGCCATAAGTCAAGTTGTTATGGGGTATAATCGCCCCATGGGCTTGTGAGAACAAGAATTTTTTTTTTGAAAACTGTTGATTCAGCTCCATTATAATAGGCCCTGAATCACTTAACTTAGAACAATAAGCACCAAAGTTAACACTTGCTTACTTCAACCTCATCTGGGCCTTTTATTTTGAAGATCTGCATCATTTTTACTCTTTATCTTTTCTCCAGCAAAACTAAGTTAAGGTGCTTTGGGCCTTTCTTTTTGAATTAGTTCCCCAAGGCCTGGAATTATCCTGGTCACTCATCTCTGAACCCCTTCCAAGGCAGCTTAATACCCTTTGAGGTAGTTTGACCATAAGAACGTAAGAAATAGGAGCAGGTGTAGGTCATACGGCCCCTCAAGCCTGCTCCGCCATTCAATTAGATCATGGCTGATCTTTGACCTCAACTCCACTCTCCTGCTCAATCCCCATATCCCTTGATTCCCCCAGAGTCCAAGAATCAATCGATCTCAGCCTTGAGTATACTCAATGACTCAGCATCCACAGCCCTCTGGGGTAGAGAATTCCAAAGATTCACAACCCTCTTGGGTGAAGAAATTCCTCCTCATCTCAGTCTTAAATGGCCGACCCCTTATCCCTGAGTCTATGCCCCCTAGTTCTAGACTCATCAGCCAGGGGAAACAACCTCTCAGCATCTACCCTGTCAAGCCCCCTCAGAATCTTATATGTTTCAATGAGATCACCTCTCATTCTTCCCAATCTCTCCTCATAGGACAACCCTCTAGTCCCAGACCAAAACCGCATCCCATACTCCCGAACTGGCCACAGCTTTGGCCCTTACAATGTCAGTATAACTTGTTCTGACCTGTAATCCAGTGCTCTCCAGCTGACTCCCAGTATCCCCTTTGCCCTTACTGATGACTCCTTACACTGACTAGATGCTCTCGAGATATAATCCTTCTACGGCTCCTTCTATGCTGTAACCATTCTGTGATTCTTCTATGATGAGACCCTTTCATTTTGTTTACTGTTGCCTTTTTTTGAATAAGATCCTACATTTAATCATCAAATTTATATAGTCAGTCTTGTCCTATCATCATAATTAATCCATCTGTCTACTTGTTATCTACCCACACTGCTTTATGTCTGAGAGTTTAATAATATTACTACAGGCACCCTGTCTATATCATTCATAGATACTGTGAGCAGCAGGGGTGCCAGGACCGCTCCCTGTGGAATTCCGCTTGTTACTTTTCCCCAGCCAGACCATTTTTCCATTCATTGCTACCATCTGTCTCAGGCACCACTCTTTGAATATTTTTTTTTAAAAGAGTAAATTATTTTTAAAAGCTGCCAGTTCCTCACTGTGTCCAGTAAGAAACTTATCTCGCCTGAGGCTTTCAAATCTATTTTATTATGGGATGCTGTTTCAAAGGATTAACGACGTTTGACTTGTTACAGGCGAGGCCACGATGTTTTGAGAGGGCACCTTCCTGATAAAGAAGAACATGTGCTGCTGGTCCGCCTCTCCAAAATTCAGCGATCGCTGTACACTGAGTTTATGAATCGCTTCAGAGATGCAGGGAACAGTGGCTGGCTGGGGCTCAACCCTCTGAAAGCATTCTGTGTCTGCTGTAAGGTAGGTAGAAGGATGGAAACATCCCTTTGGGTTTGACAGAACCTCTTGTGTCTTTGTTCAATATACTAAGCAATCACGGGCTGGTTTCTTGACAACTGAATAACTGCTGTTATTGATACTCTGTCAGGTAAGGTTAGGGCATGTAGAACACCTTTAACTCAAGTCCTCAATCTCAATTGTGCTACAACAATACAACTTTACTCTTACTTTGTTTAACCCATGTTGTACCTGAGCTGGGAATTTTTGATGGACAGTGTAGAGGGAGCTTTACTTTGTATCCCACCCGTGCTGTACCTGCCCTGGATTTTTTTGACGAAGTGGCAGCCTAGTGTGAGAGCGAGATGGAATAGGAGGGTTGGGGAACAGAATGGAAACCTCAACCCATTCTCATCTATATGCACATCCTGGTAGCACAAATACTTAGTCAGATTTGACAACACACAAGACTAGCATGGCCCATGTACGAGGATGACTAGCAGATTTTGTGACATGTTTGTGCTTTGCATTTTAAGTTCCCATTGGCTGTGTCTTAAAAGGGCACCATCTTCATGCAGCATTGTTTGGCAAGCCTGTTCTTGTTTGCAAATGAGGTGCTTCTCAGGGCTGTTTCCATCATCATATCACTTACAAGTGAGAAACGATGGGTAACTCTGCTGGTTCCATTCTCCCTCTGCACAAAAGCAGGTTTGAGCACTTTTTGTTGAATAGGGTTCTCTTCTGTTTGCTTCTGGGCAGTTATAATGAGCTGTACTCCAAGGCCTGCCATATTCCACTGCTGCTGTCGGTGGCAGCCCTGTAATTGAAGGGAGGTGGATTACCTTTTTTAAATTCGTTCATGGGATGTGGGCGTTGCTGCCGAGGCCAGAATTTATTGCCCATCCCTAATTGCCCTTGAGAAGGTCGTGGTGAGCCGCCTTCTTGAACCGCTGCAGTCCTTGAGGTGAAGGTTCTCCCATAGTGCTGTTAGGTAGGGAGTTCCAGCATTTTGACCCAGTGACGATGAAGGGATGGTGTGTGACTTGGAGGGGAACGTGCAGGTGGTGTTGTTCCCATGTGCCTGCTGCCCTTGTCCTTCTAGATGGTAGAAGTCGCGGGTTTGGGAGGTGCTGCCGAAGAAGCCTTGGTGGGTTGCTGCATTGCATCCTATGGATGGTACACACTGCAGCCATGGTGCGCTGGTGGTGATGGGAGTGAATGTTTAAGGTGGTGGATGGGCTGCCAGTCAAGCGGGCTGCTTTGTCCTGGATGGTGTCGAGCTTCTTGAGTGTTGTTGCCGGGGAGCAGAGGCCAGCTGCCCGTGCACAACGTGCAGTTGTTTCTCCATTGGCAAGTCCCACAGCACTGGCGATCCGGTGCATTACTGAACTGCGTCTGCTCCAAGCCATTATGTAGAGGGGGCACAAGAACACATCTGTAAAAGGCCACGGTCATGTAATATATTAGCTTGGCTCAGTTGGTAGTACACTCGCTTCTGAGTCAGAAGGTTGTAGGTTCAAGCCCCACTCAATGACTTGAGCCCATATTCCAGGCTGATGGTACTCAGGGAGCGCTGCATTGTCAGAGGAGAATTCCCTGGTCCTCTCTGAATAATGCCATGGGATCGTTAATGTCCACCTGAACCATAGGAATAGGCAGACAGGGCTTAACTTGGTTTAACATCTCATCTGAAGGGTGATCACTGAGTGTCACAATCAAACACACTCCTACCTGTCAGCCTTGGCTCAATGGAAGGACGCCTCTGAGTCAGAAGGTTGTGGGATCAGCCCCACTCCAGAGACTTGAAGTGGAGTATTGTACGCCGCGAGTGTCGCCGGTGACTGGAGGGAAGTGTCGTATTCCGCCTGTGACTGGAGGGAAGTGTCGTATTCCGCCTGTGACTGGAGGGAAGTGTCGTATTCCGCCTGTGACTGGAGGGAAGTGTCGTATTCCGCCTGTGACTGGAGGGAAGTGTCGTATTCCGCCTGTGACTGGAGGGAAGTGTCGTATTCCGCCTGTGACTGGAGGGTGTGTTGTCATGTTATAACTATGCCACTTCTGTGTTCAGGTAGGTGGGTGTTTCGTGTGTGACGCATTGTAAAGTTGAATGATTTTTGTTGGTTTGCTCCCTCTGCCAGATCTGGAATCACCCAGATGTACTTTACGAGGCACTGCAGAAGGAGAACCTGGCCAACGATCCAGATTTGGATCTTGAGGTAAATGACCTTAACGCGGGTACGCCGAACGCACGCGCTCTGCCGATTGGGGGCAAAAGGAAAACCGAGAGCGCGGCTGCCACCGGAGATTCTGCAAACAGCAAGTTCACCCAGAACGTCGGATTCAACCATTTCCAGGAAAAAGCCAACCAGGTCATCACATATGAGTGGGTAAGTGCTGTCCCTTTTCTTTCCTGTTGTCTGTACTTAGGCTTTTCCCCCTTTTTTTTGTGACCATTCCTGCTGGAGGTTGGGTCACAGCAGGTCCAGGCTGTCTGACTTGGCTGCTGTTGCCAATAAATACTGTTCCTTGAGCAGCTGACGTGAGGGAGATGGTGATTTCCAGGCCCTCATTCAAAATAATTTTATCTTCTCCCTCTTGTTCAACATCTGTCTCTGTCGAGATGACCTGCTCTCGTGCCCCTTCCACTTCCATTCTTCAGCCAGTTTTTGGGAGCTGCCTTGTGTTAGTCCTCAATCTCCCATTCCCAGCCCTGCCCCCAAAGGTGAGGTGAAGCCTCGGTCGGGGAGAATTGTCTGTGTAGTGGCATTCCGTCACTTATACTGCATCACGTCACCTTTTACAGAACCTCCCTCCTCCAGTCCCTTTTAGCAAGCACTCTGATTCCCACTGGGCTCTATTCCAATAACGGGCTTAGCTAACTGCCTATTTATTTTGGTCACTGCTCTCTCCCTTGTGTAAAGTACTACATGATCTTTTAGAGTCTAATACAGTTGAATTAAGTGGACAGCTCTCTCTGTATCTGTGTCCTCAGGCTAAGGATGTGTTGGCAAACTACCAACCCGGCTTGCTAGAGAACTCTGCGAAAATGGTGCTGCTGTTTGAGCTGATTGAAGAGAGCGTGAAGCTCGGGGACAAGATCCTTGTGTTTAGGTAAGAGAGCTTTAAGGGGAGTGGAGCACGAACTGGCTACGAGCCAGTCGGACGTTCCTGTTGAATGCAGCCCTTTTTATTCAGCTTTCTCCCGAGGGCGCTGACTTGTGCTGGGATGTGGTTCCGTAGGAAGCCCTCGGGTACCTTGCCCGTGTGCCTGCTTCTTGTGCTTGACTCCAGACAGTGAACATTAGGAGGCCGTTTTGACAGTGTGGAGCATCACAGCCTCGGCTGACCCTGCTGTCGCCCTGTACCCACACGTGCACACTATGTGGCCAACAGGAGTCTTGTTTGATGTTTTGGCCTCCCCCTGCCCAGGGGTGCTGAGCCCAATTGTAGTGCCCCTGGCTCGAGGGTCACTTGGGGATATTGCAACACTGCACTGCAGAGTGACGTGATTCACTTCTGCACTTACCATTCCACGTACGGTGAGCTCATGGTTCCAGTTGTGTACTGGGTGTACAAATCTGACTATAGAACGGGGTGCATCACTGGGGAGGGGGCGGTACAGGTCTGTGACTAAATCGGAGTGCATAACTGGGGGGTACAGATCTGACTAGATCAGGGTGTATTACTGGTGGGTACAGGTCTGTCACTGGTGGTGAGCAATTTGAGGGGATGAGCTAAGCGTATCGCAAGAGAAGCATCTTGCACAACATCAAAGTGTATCGGCACCAATATGTTGAATAAACCTAGCAAGAACACTGTATTGATGACTTTCTGTAGTTTCCTCCCAGGTGGTGAAATGTTTAAATACAAGTCTCTAATGTTTAACAGTGAGAGGCCCTGATCATTATGGGAATTGTGGTTTTCAGTCTCCTGAAGTTTTCACTATTTTTGTCCGTTTGTTTCTGGCCCTCCTTTCTGTAGCCAGAGCCTTTCCACACTCTCAGTCATTGAGGAATTTCTCGGAAAGAGACCAATGCCAGCAAAAGCAGGCTCCGAGCAACAGCCACAACCCTGGATCCGGAATGTTAACTATTACCGTAAGTATCCACAGGGGCCGCACAGCAGTCTGCCTTTCTAATTTAAATCAGAGAGGAGGGAAGGTTTAAGATCACAAGTAATATTGAGATTATCTCACAGTATATCTTAATACTACATGTGGTCTTTTTTTTAAAGTAGGCAGCAGTGCCATCTAGTGGATAAACTTATATACACCCATACACTACATGTGACCTGTTCCTTGTACAAAGTTTTTTTTTCATTAGTTCTGTTTCAGCTTTTTATTTTTATTCTGATGAAGACCTGCCTAACCACCTGCGATTTATTCAGTGAATACTGTACCTCCTAATAAGGAGCCCTTTTAAAAATCAAACTGTTGCAAATATTTGCTGTCAAACTCTTCACCCTTCTCTCTGCCCCCTTCCTCCCTCCCCCATGGTGGTTGCTCAATAAATGGTTCTTTGTGACTGTGCCTGTTAAAAGGTATTAAGCATTCCCCAGGGAATCAAAAGGTAAATTGAGGGGAGGGGGAGGGAGTACTGACGGTGGAATCATTCAATTTTTTTTCTTCTTTCAAAAAATATACCATTTAAATTCATAGTAGGAGGAGGGTGATTCTGGTTATAATCTCTCACCAGTTCCTGCATGTCATATCTATATGAACATATAAAAGGAAATGGATGTTGTGATCTCCACATTGTCCTCCCAGCTCTTAGTGATGCAGCCTCCTAGGGGAGGTTTAAAAGAAAAACCGCAATGGTCAGTTTAGCAAAAACGGAGAAACTCTTCCGACTCCCTTAAGCAACCAAGCAAGCTTTAGGAGAGAGATTAGTTTTCCAAGGCGCGTCACAATCTAAACTAACTAAACCACTTACCCCCATAACTGGAAATGCCCTTTTCTCTCAGGAACTTGTCACATTCCCTTTTTGATGGACTTTATCGACCCCGTACTCTCCAAGTTTATTGCAACGGGTGATGCTACAAAAAGAAATACTTCCTAAGCTCTAACCCAACTCTGTCTACAGATTTTATACACATGATTTCGACTTCCACCATCCCCATCCATTTCAAATAACCTATCATCATTTTAAAATTGTCAGTCATATCCTGCGTAAGCCTGCACTTCACACAAAATAAATAACACCAACCCTGGGAGCCTATCCTTTGTGTGAAGAAGAGGATTTGTGTGTGAGATTGCAGATTTGTCAGGCTTGAATTTATTTAGTTACTAGAGATTGTATCCAGTGGTACCAAAGATAATTTATATCCGTGTTTTATGAAATATTCCTCAACTGTCGCAGGACTGGATGGAAGCACATCCGCTATGGAACGAGAACGGCTGATCAACCAGTTCAATGATCCTCGCAATATCAAAGCCGGTCTCTTCCTGCTGTCTACTCGGTGAGTTCAATCTTGCTGCGATCTGTCAAAGACCAGTGGATCAATTTTACATCATTGGTATTTATGTGGGCCCCTGCCCCTCCAGTGATCCTGACATAGCCCACTAGTTCTGGGATGCTGCTCGAACCTGGGGATGCATTTAATTGGGAGGGGAATTTAACACTAAGCATGTGGAGTTGCTTTGTGGTGAATCTGTGCAATTGGCCCTCCAGCAAGTCAATGCTCAGGATTAACAGGAAGTCCATGCTACTGATTCTATCCCTCTCCCTAGCCCCACACTCGGGAGCCAGAATGTTTGTAGTCTTGTTCTCCTGAGCTGAGCTTTAAATCCCACATCCATTCCATTACTAAGAGCGCTTACGTCCATCCATATCTGCCTCGGTCCGTCTGCTGCTGAAACCCTTATACATGCCTTTATCAGCTCCAGATTTGACACACTGGTCCCCCATCCTCCATCAACTCTGCAACTTGTCCAAAATTCTGTATCCTCTCCTGTACTAAGTCCCATTTGCCCATTATCCCTATTCTTGCTGATCTACATTGGCTCCCACCTCCTTTAACGCATTAAATTTAAACTCCTCATCTATAAGTCCCTCCATGAACTTCCTCCACCCTGTCTCTGCAATCTCCTTCCTTCCAAATGCTCTGTTTTTCTTATTCTGGCCTCTTATGCATTTTCGCCTCCCCCTACTCCACCATCCTTCAGCTGCCTTGTTCTTCCTGTTTGGTGCTCCTCTTCTGCCTCTCCACATTCAAAATCACCCTAAAACTCATCTCTTCAACTAAGCTTTCAGTTATCCCTCCTAATTTCTCTCGGTGGGTCGGTGACCATTTCCCGGTCTGTTTTAATTTGTGAAGTGTTTTGGGACCTTTTTTATATTAAAGATGCTGTAAGTAGTTGCTTCTGCCGTGAAGTCTATAAGTAAGGCTCTATAGACTGCAGATCCTATTGTAGATCTGGTTTATATCACTGATTCTTATGGGTTGATTTAAGTTAAAGACTGCAAGAACATTCAGTGTGGGATTCAACTAGTGCCACATAGCTGCAAGGTCCGTGATGCAGAGCTGCAGTTCCAAGCATGACAGATGGTGAGCTCGTTGTGGGTCAGCTAGCACATCGATATTAATGACTTGGATGAAGGAACAGAGAGTGGCAACCTTGTGACATGGGTTGGTAATTGGTTGGGAGTTAGGAAGCAGAGAGTAGAGATAAAAAGAACATTCTCTGATTGACGAGGTGTGACAAAGTTGTGTTCTCCACGGATCTGTTCTGGGGCCTCAGTTTTTTCACCATATATATATATATCCGTGACTTGGATGAAGGAATTGTTGTATATCCAAGTTTGCAGATGACACTAAGTTATGACGCACAGTATGTTCTGCAGATGTGAGCAGGAAGTTGCAAAGGGACACAGACAGATTAAGCGAGTGGGCAAAACTATGGCAGGTGGTGTTCAGTGTGGGGAAGTGTGAGGTCATCTACTTTGGATCAGAGAAAGACTAATCGGAATATTTTCTTCATGGTGAGAGACTAGGAGCTGTGGAGGAGCGAAGGGATTTAGGTGTCCATGTCCACATCAGTAAAAGCCAGTGAACCGTATCAAAAAGGCTAATGGAATGTTGGCCTTTATCTCTAGGGGGCTGGAATACAAAAGTGAGGAAGTTCAGTTGTACAGAACCTTGGTCAGACCCCATCTGGAGTACTGTGTTCAGTTTTGGGCACCTCAGGGAGGATATATTGGCCTTGGAGGGGTGCAGTGCAGATTCACCAGAACGATACAGGGCAAAAAGGGTAAAATTATGAGGGGAAGCTGCATAATTATGGATTGTATTCCCTTGAGTTTAGAACATTGAGGAGTGATCTAATCAAGGTGTTTAAAATGATAGTGATTCGATGGGGTCAGTTGAAACTTTCATGACTGAGATTCATAGATTTTTATTAGGCAAGGGTAACAAGGGATATGGAGCGAAGACGAGTAATTGGAGTACAGATCAGCCATGATCTAATTGAATGGCGGAACAGGGTCAAGGAGCTGAATGGCTGACTCCTGTTCCTATGCTCCTGTAATAAAACTCTCTCTATTCTTCCCACCCCTCCTGCACACTTTCCAGTCTGATCAGGAGCAGTGGGGGGCTTGGTAGGCGTTTCACCTCCCCAGCCTGTCTAAGTAGATCCTGAGTGTGGGAGACGACGCAATCCTACACACCCATCTGAACATATCCAAAGATCCAACTCTCTCAGCAAAATGTCTGGTGTGACTTCCCAAAGATCACCAAGTACCCCATCAAAACAGACCCAACACAATGCCTCCCGATAGTGATCGGACCCAGAATCACGAGTGAGCACCTGTACTTAGTCCAGATAGGGAAAGACTGTGCATTACACAGTGATGGTGACTGTGACCGCCCCACCTGGCTAGTGTGGGTGAGGCATGATGTGAAATAGCCCGGTCTGAGAAATCGGGTATTCAGAGGTCGAATCATTGGTTGAAATCCGGTCCCTATTTCTGACCTATTGGCCAGCATGCCAAGATAATTCAGGCACCAAGCAAAAGGTGCAACACTTTTACCACCCAATTCTAGTTACTGGCACAACCAGTGCCTACCTAGGCAAGCAAAGCGCAGCAGTACACTGACCCAGCTACTGCTGAAGAGTTGGTCCCCAAGGTCATCACCCAAGCCATGGTGTATTCTATTACACCAGATACTGTGCAGCATGAGTTTAATAATATTACGTGTTAGGTGTTTTGTAAGTGCAGAGCAATTGCAATAAGAAAAGATTCTTCACACGGTTTTCAATTCCGACTCATTCTTTCCCAGGACCTCTCAACTGTGGAACTCCTCGCGGCCTTCAAGTTCCTTTTCCTTTCACAGTCTACAAGCTTTTAAAACCCACACTTTGTGTCACCAAACTGCAACCTCCTGAATTCATCTGTCCTGTTCTTCCCAACCTTCACTTGCAGTTTTAAATTGATAAAGTCATCCAGTAACTTCTCCCGAAGTTGGCATTGTCCTCGGCTGACCGATTGTTTCATTTCTCCGCAGAGCTGGCTGCTTGGGAATCAATCTGGTTGGAGCCAATCGGGTGGTGGTGTTTGACGCATCCTGGAATCCCTGTCACGACGCTCAGGCAGTGTGTCGCGTGTACCGCTACGGTCAAAAGAAGCCCTGTCACATTTACCGGCTGGTGTCCGACTACACGCTGGAGAAGAAGATCTATGACCGGCAGATCTCTAAGCAGGGCATGTCCGGTGAGAGTGCTGGGCTGCACTGTCTGGGGATAAGAGGCAGACAGTCATGCTGATGAAAGTTCGTCGACCTGAAACGTTATCTCTGTCTCTCTCTCTACCGATGCTGCCTGACCTGCTGAATGTTTCTGTTTATTTCAGATTTCCAGCGTCTGCAGTATTTTGATTTTGAATCAGAGGGTAATGGCCATAAAATTTATGATGGGTGGGGTCTCAACAGCACCATCTGATGGTGCTCCAGTGTACTGCACCATAGGGCATGGGTTACTGACCCATAGGGCATGGGTTACTGACCCATAGGGCATGGGTTACTGACCCTAGTATTCCAGTTCCCAGATTCAGAATTCTGATCAGTTCCAATTCCAATGTCCTGTGTTTTTTCTTTGACATTTTTTTGTGAATTCAAGGTGAGGGATTTTAGTGCTGGGGAACTGAGCACTTTTCATTTCAGGCATGCAGTGTCAGCATCAAGCTCTTGCAGAGTCAGGTACAAGATGGTTAGATGCAAAGTAAAGCTCCTTCTACTTTGCCTCAACAAGCAGCCCTTGACTGCACCAGTGTGACTGTTTTCCCTTTACTCTCACCAGCCATCCTCTGGCCTCTGACTGAGATTCCCAATTAGTCCTGTCGATTTTAGCGAAAGGGAAGGGAACTGACGGAAATGAATGTTGATTTAAAAGCAATTCTGTGCTGCTTTTCTGTTGGTGCAGGTGTTCAAGGATGTGCTTCACAAATTGCGACAGTTAGGGTTGGACCTGTAACCCCTGTTGGTTTAAGGGAACTGATGGTCATTTAGCTTCCAGGATCTTCAAAGATCATTTCAAGGCTGTGTATGAATTCAGCTCTTCCCAGCTGATTTGGGTGTCCCTTCCATGGTTTATTGAATGTTTGCCATCCCTTTGTACTAATAGAGTGCTGCACTGTCACAAAGCAAGGCTCCGTCTGTCCCCTCAGGTGGACGTAAAAGATCCCACCATATTATTTCAAAAAAGAGTTGGGGCATTCTCCCAGTGTCCTGGCCAATATTTATCCCTTAACCAACACCTAAAATTGCTGTTTGTGGGACTTTGCTGTGCAGATATTGGCTGCCGTGTTTCCTACATTACAACAGCGACTACACTTCAAAAATACTTAATTAGCTGTAAAGCGCTTTGGGGCGTCCTGAGGTTGTGAAAGGTGCTATATAAATGCAAGTTCATTTTTCTTTTCTCTGATTGATGTGAAGCTCTTGAATTACTGTTATAGGTTGTCATATACTGAATCCACATAGACCGTAGCAGTCTCCAGCCGAGGTGCTGTCCCACACTTACTCCGATGATTGGGGGGGTTATATAATCACCAAGAAATAAGCTAAACGAACCACCAGTGAATGCTTGCTCTTCTCTATCCCCTAGACCGTGTTATTGACGATCTAAACCCAGTGCTGAATTTCACCAGGAAGGAAGTGGAATCACTCCTGCATTTTGTGGAGGAGGAACCTATTTCACCAGACGTGAACTTTGAGGAAGAAAAATTATGTGACGAAGTGATTCACAGAGCTTGTGCCAAACATAAACAACTTGTCACCAAGGTATCACTTTCCGTATTCAGTATGTAAGCCTCAGGACCAGCTAGGAGTGCAGGTTCACCTTCACGTTCCTTATGTGATATGGTTCTATGTCGATATAAGTTAGTGAATGCACAGTGTGCTGAGCCAGCCAGACTAGTGGGCTCAATCCCTGGTCTGTGCTGAGTTCACTGATCTCCTCTAAGAGGTGGTAACAATTGGTCTCTGCACTGGGTCGGGGAGGGGACAAACAGTCAGGAGTCTTGCTTTTGACTGCTGCCCCGTAAACCCCTGGTAGATGTGCGAGGGTAGTATCAGGCGTGGCTGAGATGGAATCCAGAACAAGGGGACATAATCTTCAAATTAGAACTAGGCCAATCAGGAGCAAAATCAGAAAGCACTTTTTCCACTAAGGGGAGTAGAAATCTGGAATTCTCTTCCCTCAAAAGGCTGTGAATGCTGAGGAACAATTGGAGCTTTCAAGAGCGAGATTGCTGGATTTTTTGTTGGGTAAGGATATCGAGGGATATGGAGCAAAGGCGGGTAAATGGAGTTGTTACAGATCAGTCATAATCTAATTGAATGGCCTACTCCTGTTCCTATGTACAAATGGATGTAGACCTGCTGATTTTAACGTCTTAATATTTTTCACTCAGTTTTAAACCTGGGTCCTTCCTGCGTTGTGAGGTTCAGTACCACAGCTGACAGCACTTTTACACACTGAATTATCCAAGGTTCTTCTGCGTGCTCTATCAGCAGGATTCCTTTCCTTGCGAAATTAACTGGCCTCTCTTCCTGCAGCAACCTTTCCAGCACGAGTCACTGCTGATGGACCGCAAGGAGTACAAGCTGACCAAGGCAGAGAAGAAGGCAGCAAAGAAGAGTTATGAGGATGAGAAGCGCGCGTCAGTCCCATACACCCGGCCATCTTACGCCCAGTATTACCCAGCCAGTGACCAGAGCCTTACCAACATCCCCATCTTTAGCCAGCGGCATTGGTATGTAAGCGTGTGTATTGGCAAGAAAGTGTGTCTGGTCACCACAGCTCCCGCTCTGAGGTGATGCTGCGCATAGCAGCCCTTCTGCTCAGGTGTGTGGTTGGGGGTTGTTAGCAATGGGGCACCACGTTGCGTGTATTTTAGAATTGTACAGTCATGATGAGGTCCTTATAAAACACTGCCTGAACAACCTCTTTGAAGGTTTGCTTTGCAGTGTCGTTAGATATGCCTCCATCGGTGGTAGAATGTAACTGGCTGGCAGGAGGTGTGCCTGAGCAGGGCTGACCTGAATCTCCACCTGCCTGTTGAAAGCACCTCTCTGACTAGTCAGCTCAGAATTGAGATGTCACGCGAGAGGAAGTCACGGAGGAGATGGTGCGATTCCGTTTCTCTGTGGGACCTATATTATTAGGACACTAGCGCCCACCTGCCATGTCACCTGAGTAGTGGTGTAGTCTTCTCTGAGCAGGACAGCCTGAGGAAACAAGAAAATAATTTAATTTGTACCCTCATGGCTACTTGTGCAGTAGACTATTTGATCCTTTAAAGGGTCTTGCTACAGGTATTTAATGTTTGAATTCTTTCCTGCAGGAGGGGCCCACTCAAGGGACTGGATGAGAAGCCAGTGGCGAGTGTTCGCCCTGTACAATCAACACCAATTCCCATGATGCCGCGGCAGGTTCCAGGAGGAATGGCAATGCATAGTTCGGGATTCGGCCCGGTGTTCCCTGTCGGTCACCTCCAACGGGCTGGTGTCGTGGTGCAGAAAATAGTCACTACCACAGGTAGGCACCTGGCATTCCAAACCAGGGGCACTTGGCAGCTCGTTCTTCCCGAGACAAACTCCCAACAGGAGCTGAGGAAGAGGAGAATGTCGGAGGCAGCCCAGTGATGGGAATGTGGGGGAGGAATGCTTCCCTGGCCAAACTCCCAACAGGAGCTGAGGGAGAGGTGAATGTCACATTGTCTGACAAACTCCCCCCGCCCCCCCACTGAGTTGGCAGGAGGTCAGAGACCATACCCCATCTCTGGAGAGAGAAATAATACACTCCTCTCCTCCCTCCCTTCCTACCCCTCCTTTATTTTGGGGGCAGAGGAAAGACTGTCTTCCCCACCCCCACCAAAACAAAGTGAAAGATTTCCCAATCACCAAGGCTCTCCTATTCCAATTGTGCAAAAGTTTATAATTTAGCGTTATCTCATAGGGCAAGCAATGGGCCTGATGTGGTGGTGAGGGAGAAGAGCGACGGCCATGGCTGGGTGCCCTATAGACGAATATAAACCCCTGGTATCAGGCCAACATGCTACTTTCACGGCTGCCATTTCCTCAAGCCCCCTAATAGTGTACTGCATCTCCTATTCCATTCATAGCTGAGACTGCACCCCCCCCCCTCCCCTCCCCTCCCCTCCCACTGCTGTCTGTGGCTGGTGTGTATAGATTTGTGTAGTTAGTGGAAGTCTTTTAATGACTTGCTCTTCCTGTTACTTCCCTTTACAGATATTGTTATTCCTGGAACCAATACGTCAACTGATGTCCAAGCAAGGATCAATGCTGGGGAAAGCATTCATGTTATCAGGGGAACAAAAGGTAGCTTCTAAATAGCTATCACTCCATGATAAAGTAATCTATTGCTGAACCTTCTCCTTCTCCCCCCCCATCAATGAAACTTCTAAGGTACAGAGTTTCAAGCTCACAGGTCAGAGTGCTACTCAAACCCAGCAGCCACAAATATAGTGAATCTCCAACTTTCTCAGCCAAGTCCATGGATTGCAACTGGGATCTTCTGGTTTAGATATGAGCCAAGTGCTCGCCCTGGCTTTTTTATTAGCAGGTGGCCATTTAAAAAATGCTAATCTGTGCATTGGTGTAGGAGGAGTGGTTCAATGTAGGCCTGTACTTGTTGCTTTTTTTCCCTTGATGCCTCTAGCCCCAAATCAAGGTTTTGAAGCTGGGAGAAAAGGGAAGGAACATAATGTGCTTAGTGAATGACCTCCTCTTGAATCTGTCTTAGATCCATTCATGTTTTTTTACCCTCCCTTCTCCCTCTTTCCCTCCAGTACCTTCCATTTCCAGCCAGGGTTTGGAGGTGACTGTTTGGGTTATTTTGACTCTCCAACCCTTAGTAAGAAGGTAGTAGGTTAGTCCTGCTCAACTATTTGGTTCTGGGCCAAATATGAGGGCCTCTATATAAACCTTGGGGGAGTTCCCACACATCAAACTTAATTGAACTGTGAACCAAAAGGTGTTGAGTCCAAAGGATCCCTGTTGATTGAGAGAATGCATTTTTTCTTTTATTAGATTCTCAAGAATGTACATTTGAATTTCATGTTTTAGTGTGGTCTTACTAACTTTGCAACCTGCATGGTGTGTTGCCTCCCTGGTGCCAGGGTAAAGGATATCAGAGAGGGAACGGGGGAACAGCCAGAAGTCGTGGTTCTTGTGGGAGAACCAATGACATTAGAAGGAAAAGGGTTGAGTTTCAGGAGCTGGGGTGAAGATAAAAAGCAGGACCTCTAAGGTGGTAATCTCTCTATTACTCCCAGTGCTACATGCTAGTGACTATAGGAATAGTAGGATAATACAGGTTAATGGGTGGCTGGAGAAATGGTGCAGGAGGGAGGGCTTCAGATTCCTGGGGCATTGGAACCAGTTCTGGGGCAGGAGGGATCTGTTCAAGGTTGACAGGTTGCACCTCAGAGCTAGGATCAATATCCTCACGGGGAAGTTAACTAGTGCTGTGGGGGAGGGTTTAAACTAATTTGGCTGGGGATAGGCACCAGGATGAAACAATAGTGAGGAGAAACAAGGTGCATAGAGGACTGGGAGACAAATCGCACTAAAGTAAAGAATAGTTCAGAAATAGGAGGGATCATATAGGGGCCAAATGCAGTCTAAGATGAGTTTGGAGTGCACGTGGTGTAGTAAATAGGGTTGGTGAGGTGCAGGCACAAGTTGCCACATGGGACTCTGATATAGTGGCAATAATGAGACCTGGCTCAAAGAAGGAGAGGATGGGGTACTTAATATTCCTGGTTACAAAGTATTCAGGAAAGATAGGGAAGGAAAGGAAGTGGTTGGCAGTATTGATCAAAGAGACTACTATAGCACTAGAAAGGGATGATGTAATTGAGAGTCAAAGACATAATCTGTTTGGTTAAAATTAAGGAAAAATAGGAGCTATTGCACTACTGGGTGTATACTATATGCCACCAAATAGTGGGAAGGAAATAACAATTTACAGAAAGATGCATGAACTAGAGTGATAATAGGGGGCTTCAATTATCCCAATAGACTGGAATAGTAACAGTGTAAAGGGCAAAGAAGGAGAGAAATTCCTGAAATGTATACAAGAGAACTTTCTTGATCGGTGTGTTTCCAGCACAATGAGGAAAGAAGCAGTGCTCTATCTAGGTCTGGGGAATGAAGTGGGGCTGGGGGAGCATTTGGAGAACAGTGATGGAAAAGGACAAGGAACAATCAAGTGTAAAAATATCTAACTGAAGGAGGTCCCATTTCAGTAAGTTTAAAAACAGACCTTGCCCTGGTGGATTGGAATCAAAAATTGGTAAGCAAAACAGTAATTGAATAGGAGGCGTTCAAGGAGATGTTTTAGGTACAGAGTAGACATGTTCCCACAGTGTGGGGGGAGAAAGGAAGGGTATCCAAAGCTAGAGCTCCCTGGATGACTAAAGATATGGAAATGTAAATAAAACAGAAAAAGGAGGCTTAGACAAATGTAAGGATCATAATGCAGTAGAGAACCAAGCTGAATACAGAGGAGACCTAAAAAAGGGAATGAGGGGTGAAGAGCGAGTATGGGAATAGATTATCAGTTAATCAAAGGGAACCCAGAAATTTTATAAACCTATAAATAGTAAACGGGTAGTCAAAGGAAGGGTGGGGCCAATTAGGGACATCATCTTGTGGAGGCATAGGGTATGGCTTGAGGTACTAAATGAATACTTGGCATCACTCTTCACTAAAGAGGATGCTGCCACTGTAGCAGTAAAGGAGGAGGTAGTAGCGATATTGGATAGAATAAAAATAAAGGAGGTACTTAAAAGGTTGGCAGTACTCAGTCACCCGGTCCAGATGGGATGCATCCTAGGTTTGAGGGAAGTAAGGGTGGAAATTGCAGAGGCTCTGGCCACAATCTTCTATTCCTCAGATATGGGGGTGGTGCCAGAGGACCTGGAGGATTGCAAATGTTACACCCCTATTCAAAAAAAGGGGGGGGGGAAAAAAGAGGGATAAACCCAGCAATTATAGGCCAGTCAGCCTAACATCTGTGTTGGGTAAACGGACAATAATCTGTAACAAAATTAATTGGCACTTGGAAAAGTATGGGCTAATATGATTAAAGAAAAATAGCATTTGAATAACGATTGAGTTCTTTGATGGAGTTACGGAGAGGGTTGATGAGGGTAGTGCAGTTTGTGTATATGGCCTTTCAAAAGGCATTTGATAAAGTATCACATAATAGACTGGTTAGCAAAATTAAAACCCATGGGATTGAAGGGACAGAGGCAGCAAATCTTTGAAGGCGGCAGGACAAGTTGAGAAGGCTGGTAAAGCATATGGGATCCTGGGCTTTATGCAGAGTACAAAAACCAGGAAGTTATGCTAAACCTTTATAAAACACTGGTTAGGCCTCAGCTGGAGTATTGTGTTGAGTTTCTGGGCACCACACTTTTTAGGAAGGATGTCAATGTCTTAGGGTGCAGAAGAGATTTACTGGAATGAGATGAGTGACTTCAGTTATGTGGAGAGACTGGAGAAGCTGGGGTTGTTCTCCTTGGAGCAGAGAAGGTTATGTGGAGATTTGATAGAGGTGTTCAAAATCATGAATGGCTTTGATTAGAGTAAATAAGGAAAAACTGTTTCCGGTGGCAGAAGGGTTGGTAACCAGAAGAGACATGAGGAAACTTTTTTTTTAAACTCAGTGAGTTAGGATCTGGAATGCACTGCCTGAAAGGGTGGTGGAAGCAGATTCCATAACAACTTTCAAAAGGGAATTGGATGGTGGGTGGGTGGAAATTGCAGGGCTGTAGGACTAATTGGATAGCTCTTTCAAAGAGCTGGCACAGGCAAGATTGGCCTCCTTCTATGCTGTATCCTACTATGAACTTTTTGTTGAGGTGATAATCTAAACCATCTTGCTCAAGAGTCACTTGGGGATACTGCAACACTCTGTACTGCAGACTGATGTAATGCAAATCTGCACCTACCTTCCCCGCACGATTTCAGTTGTGTTGTGGGCAGTTGCCAAGTAGAAGAAAAAGACTGCAGGCCAATAGTTCTATCCCCCCACCCCACACGGAATCTCACTTGGTCAACATCCCAAAGCCAAGTAGGCATGAAAGAAAGGAAGACTTGCATTTATTTAACTGCTCTTACAACCTCAGGATGTCCCGAAGTACTTTAAGTGTAGTCACTGGAATGTGGGAAACACAGCAGCCAATCTGCGCTCAAGGTCCCACAAACAGCACTGTGATAGTGACCAGATAATCTGCTGAGGGATAAATATTGGCCAGGACATCAGAGAGAACTCCTGTGCTCTTCAAATAGTGCCGTGCAATCTTTTACATCCACCTGCGAAGGCATGGCTTCTGTTTAACGTCCTGTCCTAAAGGTGGCACCTCCGACAGTGCAACACTCTGTACTGCACTGGGAGTGTCAGCTTGGATTTTGTGCTCAGGTCCCTGGAGTGTGAATTGAACCCCTGACGTTTGGACTCTGAGGCGAGAATGCTTTCAACTGAGCCACCGCTGACAGTAAAAGCAGTCCTAGAGGCACATGGAGCAGTAGGTCTGTTGAGGCCAGGAGCGAATAGAGGTGTAGCCTCCAAGCTATGAGTCAAACAAATGTGTGGCCTTGACTGGTACTTGGGCACTAATTACCTCACCTCAGACACAGAATCCCATGGGAATTGAATACAATGACAATACTTGAAATTGATATTACATTTTGTTGGCTTGTTAAAACGCACTGGTGCCTTTCTCTTAGGGATGTACATTCGCACGTGTGATGGAAGGATCTTTGCCGTACGCATGGGCAATAAACCAAAAGTGGCTGAGGGAAACCATGCAGCTGCATCAGGTGAGAGCCTCTAGTTCCATCTTTTTAGTTAACTATCTCCTGGCTTCCCAAGCAGAGCAGTGAAAGGAGCACGTTTACTAATGATCAGATAGGCAACACATGGGCACAGTACTCTAGATGCGGTCTGACCATAAAAAGTAGGAGCAGGCCATACGGCCCCTCGAGCTTGCTCCACCATTTAATAAGATCATGGCTGATCTTAGACCTCAATTCCACTTTCCCGCCCAATCCCTATATCTCTTGATTCCCCTAGAGTCCAAAAATCTATCCATCTCAGCCTTGAATATACTCAACGACTGAGCATTCACAGCCCTCTGGGGTAGAGAATTCCAAAGATCCACCACCCTCTGAGTGAGTGAAGAAATTCCTCCTCATCTCGGTCCTAAATCACCCACCCCTTATCCTGGGACTGTGCCCCTAGTTCTAGACTCTCCAGCCAGGGGAAACAGCCTCTCCGCATCTACTGTCAAGCCCTGTAAGAATTTTTTACATTTCGATGAGATCACCTCGCATTCTTGTAAACTGAAGAGAATATAGGCCCATTCTTCTCAATCTCTCCTCATAGGACCAGTGAGAGCTTTCTATGTCTTGAGTTTGACAGGCTGCTGAGGTCAGGTTCAACCAGCTAATAGATTATCATGATCTGGAAGGGTGGAGGAAGCAGATTTAATAGTAACTTTCAAAAGGGAATTGGATATACACTGTGGGACAGAGCAGGGGTAGTGAGACGAATTGGATAGCTCTTTCAAAGAGCCGGCAAGTGCATGATGGGCTGAATGGCCTCCTCCTGTGCTGTAAGATTCTATGACCTTTATGTTGTCAAAGTGGTGTCCTTTGATTTATACTGAGTGGTTCTATTAATAGATCCAAAATAGCTTGTCAGCTTTAGCTAGTTTCTCTACATTGGTTACGAACCTTTAGTGGTCTGTGCACAATACCATAAAGATCTGAATCTCTCAGTATTGTTCCCTGCAAATGATACGAGTATTGTGTTAGCCCTACCAATAGGCATAACACTTAATTGACAAATGATGTTTAATTTAGATATGTGTGGCCCACTCCCCTAGCAAATCTAAATCTTTTTGGATTTGATGGTACTCCTATCGTCTTAACCCTTGCCCAGATTTAGGTCATCTGCAAATACCACTGTCCAAGTAATCAATAAAGACCATGAAGAGTAGCAGGCCTAGAACAGATCCCTGGGGGACACTAGTAACATGTCTCCAAGCTGAACCATATCTGTTAACACAACCTTTTGGCTGCAGGATTGGAGCTAATTCCTAATCCAGCATTTCAAATTACTACTGTCTTGAGAAGTATCTTTATATCAAAGAGCTCCTCAAAAAAAACTATGAAACTTGTTTGGCATGGACCTATTTTCTTCAGAAGCCATGTTGTGAATTTCTAATAGCCGCTTTCTTTTCCCTGTGATCATAAAGGGCATCTCTTACGAGCCCTTCTAGTATCTTCCCAATAATGGATGTCAGGCTGATAGAGGTAGGGAACTTCAGGCCTGATTTGTCACTTTTTTTAAAAAAAAGGAACTACATAAGCTAGCTTCCAGTCTAAGGGAACTATTCAAAATACAGGCAAGAGGCTCACAGAGCACTTGTCCCAAGTCTTTAATCACCCTTGGATTGATTATATCTGGACCTGGAGCCCTATCAATTTTGAGCTTTCCTAATCTATCCAATGACATTTTAATAATAATGCTATTCAATACTAAGCACTCCTCATCTGGAACATAATCATTTACAGGAGTATATATAGTCTGATGTAAGAGTCATTTAGCAGCTCTGCTATAACCCAAGAATCAGTTTGAATCTGCCCTACAATATCCTTTAGTGGCCCTATAGTCCTTTATGGTCTACAGACATAGCTAAAAAAGCTTTTGCTATTGGTGCCACAATTAAGCACCATCTTTTTCCCCCCCAGAGATCTCTTGGCTAATGGCTGTTTTTGTCTTAATTGCATGAGATACTTTTCCCTGTTCTCCTGTGAGTCAAATGCCTTAAGTGTGTAGAATACCTTCTGTTTCAGTTGAATTTACCTCTGTATATTCCTAGTCAATCATAATTGTTTTATTTTATCATGTGCCCTTTTAACCATTGGGACATACATAGCTTCATTCTGTTTGAGTGGTTTTAAATAGAACCCATTTATCCTCAGTACTTGATTGGGCAACTCTACTAGACAGGCAGTCAACTTTTGCCAGATCTTCAGCCATTTTTGTAAAGTTAGCTCTCTTAAAAGCTGGGACCAGCATTAGATTGGCTATAGCCTTGGACTGGCCAATAAAATTAAAAGCATGATCAGAACTGGCCAGGTGCTGCCCAACATGGGAGGTTTGATACAGCACTAGGATCATTGCTAAAAACCACATCTTGAATTTGTTCATCGCTACTTGCCTCACCAACATGCTGTGTGAAGAAACAATAATTGACGGTGTCTACAAAAGTCTCAGCCACTCTTCCCCCCTACACTTAGATGATTCAGCATCCAACTATTTAATACAAGGAAAGTTGAAGTCTCCTATAATACAAATTGGGCCTTGGTTAGAAGCCATAGCAATTTTTGAACAAAGTTCATCAGCTAGGGATGCCTGTCCTGGACATCTAACAGGTGCCAATCATAAACTTAGGGCCATGGGCTTGGACTAATTGAATCCAAACAGCTTCAGCTGATGTGCTAATATCTGTTGCTACAGCAGGCAGATTGTCTTGACAAATAAGGCTACACTGCCTCCTTTCTGACCTATTCTATCTTTCCTAAAACAGTTATACCCTACACATTCAGCACTGTCATTTAAATCTAGCCATGTCTCTGTAATATCTGGGTTTTCTAATGCCACACAAGATTGTAGTTCTAGCAGTTTATTTAAGACTTCTTCTATTAGCATAAAGCATTTCAATGGTTTAATCAATTAGCTGACTCTGGGTACCATTTCTTTTCTGTGCCTTGTCTTTAGAAAATCTGGGTCATATATTAGTGCTACCTACCTCAGTAAAACTACTGGCTGGTTTATCTATTCTAACCCTACCTCAACCATAAAGGCTACCTCAAAATTCTCAGCCAACATCTGTGCAGGCCATCCCTCCTAAAAAGCTTACCTTGCCACTGAAAATTTCCCCAGGTGTCTGTAAAAGTAAGTCTTTCCTTCTTATTAGGTCCTCGAGCCGCAGATTGAGTCCGATAATTCTGCTGATCCTTTCTACAGAACTCCGTGGCACTGGAAGGCAGCCAGAGATGACCACCTTTGCTCCCTTGTCCTTTAGTGCACGGCCCAACTTCCTGTAGCTCTCCTGCAGGAGAGAAGACTTTTTATCCATCACATCATTTGTTCCCACATGCAATGCCACAGTGGTTCTCTCCTTTCACAAGGTCATCCATTCTGTCGAAGATCATTAACTTTGGCTTCTGGAAAACACAAAACTGCACAGGACAAAGCCTTACCTCTGCACAGCATGGTCAGTGTGCCTGACAACATAGTCTCCAATGACTAGAGTCCTCTGTCTGACCCACCTCTTTCTTTGACTGTGCCTTTCTGTTCTGCTTTGCTTCATTGTCTGAGGCAACGTGGGCTGTGCTGTCTTTTGTATCCGAATTGGTCTCTTCCTGTGCAAACTGCAAACCTGTTCTCGGAGGCAAAAATACAATCCAGAGTGCAGAAAGGAGGAGTCAAGTGAAGAAATAAACTTCAGTTGTCTGATTAAGGAAGTCATCAAAATCCACCAGGTATTTCCGGTCCTCTACTTGTTTCAAGTTGCAGGTTAAAGGACTCAATTTCTACACATTTAGAGCATGTGAATGAACTGTAGTGCCTAATATCAATGACCTCCCTTCCCAAACTTGCCTTAAATGTGTACATGTTACACATTTCACACTGGAGACACTCTCCTCTAGGCACAGCTCTGGAGGAGGTCATGATATTTGGAAGTATTTGTTTTTTTTTATTTGGGGGTGGGGGAGACACTCCCAAAGTAATTGGCTTCTCGCTCCCTTTTTTATGTCACTTTTCAACCAATCAGCTACTCCTACTCACCTAATTGAGTTCATATGACCTCTCCCACACACCTGTTATATAATTCTAATTTACCCTGTCTATCTACTGCATACACTTACCTTTGCATTTAACTACACAATACAGATAATAGTACAATAGACAATTAAACAAACACTCAAAGTGAGACAAGAACCAAAATCCTTTGACTCACACACTCACCAAACCACAAACTCCCTTGTTCTCAACTCTCAAAAAGTAAGTGACCTCTCGCTCTGCTGAACCTCTCACTCCGTCAAAGTCTAAATGTCCGCTTTTACAGAGCCAAAAAACAGCCATCTGGATAATTAATTTTCTTGTTGAAAAACCTGCATTGAGGTTAAAAAGAAAAGACCAACTAAGTCACTACATAAGGCATAGGTGACCCCTCAAGCTTAGGGTTAGGAAGCCTGTAGATTTTAAGAGGAAAGGAAGACTGAAGGAGGTGAGGTGTTCCACAGTTTTCAGAGCGTGGGAAAGAATTAGTTAGTCGGAGATTTGAATTCAAGGAGGACGTGTGAGTTGGGCAGGGTATTTGGAACAAGAGTTCAGAGAGGCACTGACCATAGTAGTGTCATTAAGTAGACAAGTTGCATTTGTATCATACCTTTTTAAAATAGAAAATGTGCTGAGGCACTTCATACAGGAGAGATAGGCACCAAGCATCAGTAAGGGCTGGAGATGACTGAAAGCATGGTTAAAAAGACAGGTTTTGGGGAAACTTTTGAGGGTGGGAGAGGGAGCTCCAGAGAATAAAGAAAAGTCTTGCATTTCTATAGCACCTTTCCACAACCTCAGGACGTCCCAAAGTACTTTACAGCCAATGAAATACTTCTTGAAGTGTAGCCACTGCTGTAATGTAGGAAACGTGGCAGCCAATTTGTGCACAGCAAGATTCCACACACAGCAATGAGATCATCTGTTTTATTGATGGTTGAGGAAGAAATATTGGCCAGGACATCAGGTGAGGCTGAGATGACTGATAAACTCTGTAGTTTGTGGGGGGGTAGGTAGGAAGGAAGGTGGGCAGAGGGGTCCACAGTGGGAGGATTGAAGGGCACAGGTTGTGACTTGGGAGATGGAGGGGTAGATAGGATGGGGAAAGGCCATGGAAGAATTTGTGTGTGGAAGTTGAATGCAGCGCACTGGGAGTTTGGGGGGGTGGGGGGCGGCTAATGGTGACCAACAGGAATGGTTGCAAAAGAGGGGATGGGGCGTAGAGAGAAAGAGAGCAGTTGGAGACTAGTGAAGGATTGGCTACAAAAGTGACCATGTCCTGAAATATAACCCAAAAGGGAGCCTCTCCACTGCCCACCGAAGCTATTGCAGGGCAGGGTTGGACGAATTCTTCAGTAGTTTTAACTGAGTTTTATTTGTTAATCCTTTCCAGGTTCGCAGGGAGCTGCTCTTAACCTAACCGGCCACGGGGGCCACAGCTCCTCTTCCCCCGATCAGTCGCAGAAGGGCCTTTCCCCGGAAGAAATCGCACGGCCCCTTTCCCCGGACAGTCCGGAGATAATAAGCGAGCTCCAGCGCTACGCCGAGGCAGCAGCTGCCAGGGAATCCAGCGATCGACCGGTGACCGTCACCAACGCACAGGGGGACCACGCGAAGCTGAGGCAGGTCCAGCCTTCCGACCAGCTCCTGGGCATCAATTCTCCGGCCTCGGCCCGGGCTGCTGCCTTGAACATGCCAACGGCGAGCCGCTACACAGACTGGAACTCTGGCGCAGTCGGGATGGACATGAGGGGCGGCAAGCGGAAGTCTTCCTCGCCTTCCTTGGAGGACCACACTCGGAAGCAAAGGCACACGATGCCGGCACAGAACTACTCTCTCCCCGCTGGCTTTAACCTGTCGTCCGTTGGCCTGAGCCCTGAGTTGGCCGGGCTGGCCGGTAATTTTCCAACTGTCTTAAACCCCTTGTACGGCACGGGGAACCCCTACTACACACTGCCCGGCTTGCTGGGGGACCCGCGTCTGATGTTCCCCATGACTACTGACCCGCGTCTTGCTGCTAACACCGCCGCCCCCCCCGTCCCTACCTCAGCGACCGGCGCCACGGCGCCCTTCATGCTCAACCAGACCTCAACCGTGCCCACGGGCCTGCTTCCCGGTCTGCCGCACCCCTTCACCCAGTCTCTGCTGAATGAGCCCCGGATGTTTGCCCCGTACCCAGTGCCCCAGCTCACCAACAGCCTGCCGGCCGGCGCGGAGCATACTGGCAGAGCCTTCGCGCCATCGTCTTCCGGATACCCAGCTCCGGAGCTCCTCGGCACCACAGCTCCACAGATTGACCCGCTCGCGGCATTGGACACTGCTGGCAGCTCGGATGACGACGTCATCGAGGTCACGAGCAGTAACTCGGGTTGACCGACCGATCTGGGACCGGGCTGTTATCCAAATCTTTTTAAATAATTCATTAAATAAATAAACGTGTCACTCACCCGAATTTTATGGCCGACGACCAGCATTGTAAATGTTGCCTTTTTTACATTTTTTTAAATTATTGGCCAAGTGGATTTTTTCATCTTTTTTAAATAAAACTTTCCGCTGGATTTTTTTTTTGTTTCTTGCCTGGAGGGAAGTTTTGCCTTTGTTTAAGAATTTAACAAAAATCTGATTTAAGTTGAGCAGAGAAGTACAGTCGATCCTGTTCAAGGGAGGTGGTGGTGGGGGGGATTTGTTTAAAGGGACAGTGCCACATAAAAATTGTTTGCAGGCAGTGTGACGTAAAATTGTTTGAAGGAGCAATGTCACATAAAATTTGACTGATACACGTTTGTAGTTTTTGTTTTGTGTTTTGGAAAGCTTTGATAACAGCTGGTGTGCAGAACAAGCAGGATTTGATGTTTTCAACGAGCAGGTAACAGGAAGGTGAAACCAACTGTATATATCACATTGGAAGTGTGCTGCAGAGCTGGAAGAATCCACTCCTCAAGTTACTGGTCCTGGACCAGAAACACAACGGAGAGACTTTTACAGGTTTGAGAGAGTTCTGTGGGAGAAAGGGGAGGGAGGGGGGGTAACGAGCTCTGGCTGCTTGGAGGGAGCAGGATTGAAAAGCCATTGTGGGGTTACCCCCTTGATGGCTTTGTGGCTGAATGCACCACCTGGTGCGGTGCTGAGCCATACAGATCAGAAAGTTCCAGGCTCCATTCCCCACAGTTGGCCTAACGCCCGTGGATTAGGAAGGAGAACAAAAGCCAGCCCGCCCCACAGTCCAAATCCTGTGTGGGGGTGGGGGGGTGAATAATGCTGCCTGGACCATCATCTACTGCCCCCACCCCCCACCCAACGTCTAAAATTGAGTGGCTGTGGAGGAATTTACTGCTGTTCCCTCAGTAGTGGGAGGGAGCTGTAGAAATTGATTCCAAACTCCTCATTTAAGTTCTGCAGAGTAGCACAAACCCTGGCCCTCCCTCCCCACTGACATTTTAATTCGAAAATCATAAATGCCTTTAGTTACTCTGTTCTTTCCTCGGGTTGGTTTCCGTGGTGCTGTTGGGTGTTGGCCAAAGTTCTTTCCTAGCTACAGAGAGTGGGGGGGGAGGAGCTTCCTGTACTAAGGTTGATGTTTTATGCAGAATATTTTGCTTAATTATCCTCTACCAGCATATTGCAGTGGTCAAATCACGCAGCCGGCAGAATATATGAACTATGACTCAGCTGGAGGTCTATAGGGAATTGCTCCATTCAGGTAAAGCTCAAACTGTTCCTGAGATACAGAAGTATTAAATGAGACAACTTTTAGAAGGTTTTTCATTTTAAGGTTTGCTTTAAAATTTCAAGCCAGCATTTTTTTTTTGGAAGTAATTTCCACTTTTAACTTATTTATGAACTTGGGTATTTATTATCACAATCGTAACTACAATGCAGATATTTTTCAAGGGAAAAGGATGATAATTCTGACCAAAGTTCAGCTGACATTTGGACCAACTGCAGTCAGACCAAAATGATACTGGCTCCTTGGGCTGAATACGGCACAGCAAATAAGTGGTGGCCATGTTGGAATGGCCTGGTCAACCAATCTGTTGGCCCATTCATGCCCTGGAAGGGTTTGGTGATTCATATAAAGACTTTTTCTTAAATTTAAGATGTTTTCTGTAGTTTTAAAATTGGAGTTAAATGTGATGAGGCATTGATCATTTGATAGATTGGTGGCTCCATGTGACCTAGTGCAATCGATCACAGGGCCACTGCTCTGGTATAAAGTGTTTGCTGCATTCATGCCAGCGGTGAGTGTATTACTTGCTAGTTTCAGCCAGAGTGCCCACGTTTACACCTCCTTGGGGTGTAAAAGCCACTGATCATTTCCTGAAAATGTGGAGGAGAGATTGGGTGGGGGGGAATGTTCTATTGTGAAGTTAGTTCTGAAGTGCAGTCCACTTCAGAATGTGTAAATGGCCATTCAACTTGCTGCTGTTACTGATTTAGCCTAGCTGAAATCCACAAGGCCCACCTCCATGGTCCCAAGTACAGTGAATTGTTTTATTTTCTCCCCCCTATTCTTTGGTTTTAATGCGTCTTAATGATTACAAGACTTTAAAAAGAATTCAGGGGCATCAGTTGCACTCCAGCGCCTCGCTTGAGTGGCCATTATTATTGTTTGAGCCCAGATGGTGTGCCTTGGAGGACTATTCTACCACGGGAAGCCATCTGAGCTTGAGCGGTGATGTGAGGCCTGAGGCAGGTGCCATGGATTGGGCTTGATGTGATTCTGCAGAGTTCACATCTTTCTGTTGTGTACCGACTGGCAGCTGACTCCTAATTTAAAGTAATGGTCACGGTGCCTGACCCTGACCCTTCTCATTTCTAAAGCTCACTATTTTGCTCGCTGCGCTATTAAAGCTGATATGAAAATGCAGCACCGATGAAAATGAAAGGTCCTGTACAGCAATCCCACCCCGACCTCTGATTTCCCTCCGTCCCCCTCTCTCCCTTCTAGATTAGTTTCCGGACTCGCAGCTCTAACAGGATCAAGGAGATGTTTGCCCCCTGATTGTGGGCAGGGAAGAGAGAGTTCAGGATAAATGCTTTTAATTTATATTTTTTTAAAAAAAGAAAATTAAACAATTTAAAAGGAGGAGCCCAAGAAGCCAGAATGTGTGTGACCCACTGGGTGTGTCGTCACAACTGTACTGAGACGAGTTTCAATTAGATTTTTTATTTCCTTCGTTTTTAATAGTTTCCCTCCAGTCCTGAGACTGTTATCTAGAAGGAGTTGCCATGCGAGGTGGATAATATTATTAATCGATAGAAGCCTTAGAAACATTAGCTATGCAAGTTTTTTTTAAAAAGTGTTTTTTGTTCGGACACATCACAGACGAGATGAGATAAGGGGCTTTCATGAACTTGTCAAACTGTACCAGCGACGGCCCCATCTGTCACCCAGTAACGAAGTTTCCAATTCTCCAAAGACTTGAATATATTTCTGGGATCCCTGTAACTGTTGTCCTATGTTGCTGTCAGACCCAACTTAGAAGGGTTGGTGGGGGAGAGGGAGGAGAGCCCTGAATTATTGTGTGATCCTGTCATTCACGTGTCCTGGTCAACTGTGTATTTAAACTGGCAACTGAATAATGCCATGGAAAAATTCTCTTTGCTGGGGGCCCTGGACAGCAGTGCCAGGCTGTGTTGGCGTTGAAAGCTAACCTTGGAGAATTGGTTCTGGCCAATCTCCCATTGTAGCAGCAGTTGTACCATGCATTGAATTGTATGTTAAACCTTATTGAAGTATTAATTTGTTTTATATACACTAGGCTCTCAATCCCCCCCCCCCCCCCCGCCCTGTATTTGCTTTTCTCGGAGGAGTGAGGATAACTTCATATTTTGTGTGTACTGAACATCAAATCATGCCCTACTATTTATTAACATTTGATGTATGTCCATTCTCTGTGATTACACCCAACCATTGTATTCTACTCCTGCCGTACAACATTTACCCCACTCCTCCGGTCAGGCCAATCTGCTTTTATGTGATTAGTTCAAATAACCTGCATATTGTAATAAAGGAGGATGGTTGGGAGATGAATTTAGGCGGTGTGTGGATGTGGACATTTGCTGGCTCTGGAGTATATCTCTGCTCTCAAATGTATTGTTGATGGGGAGACTGCCTGTCCTGTGGAAGAGTATGTGCCTGTGCAGTCTGTGCTCATTCAGAGAGTCAAGCAGTCAGCCTTCGTTCTAGCTGCATTCTGTGGTCATCTTTTCAACGGGACAAACTCACTTACCAAATAAATTATCTCCTCAATCCCAATTCTGTTTTAACCATATGGGTACATTCAATTTTTAATGAAAATTACGCTGGCATCAACATCCCTTTCTGGATTCTGTAACCCACTTACACGTGGGTTGGGCAGTAATTCACAGTGGCATATATTAAGCCCAGCGCTATGCAAGTGCTTGTTACCCTGTATGCCACAGAGTGAGAGAGTGTTGTACAGATGAGATTGCGTTGTGCGAATGTCATGATTTCCTCACACTTGCTTTGTGAGGTGGGGATGATGGGGAAAGTGGAAACTCCCCACCGTGCCCAGTGGGACTTTCTGTATCCCTTTCCCCTTGGTCCTTTTTGCTCAGTGCTTCCATTGTTTTTCATTGTTAAATGGTTGAGTGTGTTGCACCTGCAAATAGAGGTGTGTTATCTCCTTCTGCCCCTGGGGTGCTGTACACTGGACAAGATCCTGCCTATTTGTTTGCTGTCTTTGTTAAATGTGGAACTGGGCGTGACTGCCCCAGAGACTGTTACCACTAGGAATTAAGGGAGTTTGTGCTGCTAATCGCCCTTCTGAAAACTGCTGTTCGTGCATGTGCAACAGGTACAAAGTAGGCAAGGTCTCCTCTACTGCCTCGGACCTGATGCAATGTAAGTGATGGTGTCGCTGTGCCGGGCAGACCTGGGTGGGGTCTCCTTGTGACTCCCCCACTCTCCCAGGAGATGGAACTGTTCTAGTTTATTTCCCCCCTCCCCCATGCAGAAAATAAATTGAAAACCAGTTTGTTGCTCGAAATAAAGACAACTTTTTTTGTAATTAAATGTTCAGTCTGTGAACTGCCTAATGGACCTCTTGTTTTGTTTTTATTTTGTAAAATGAAAAATAAAGACTAGATCCTTTTGTGTTTTAGTAGAGAAATCCTTTAACTAAGTGTCTGTGTGAGAATGTTCCTGAAACAGATTTGTTTACTGTGCCGCTTAATTTATGATAAACACGTCACTCATTTGTCAACACAATTTCTGCTTGTAGCATCGTCTCTATAGCGTGCGTATAAAATAAATGACCAATTTGCAATATCTGTATCTCGGGCCATTGAGAATTTTGTGCAGCATCATAGGGGGTTGTCTAGGCTGGGCAGAATTCTTCAATCACCAGATGTTGTGTGTCAGGAAGTAATGGACCTTGTCCTCGTTGGATTGTAGGTTGTCCCGTTGGTGGTCCTACAGAGGTAGGTAAACTGCCGCCCATATCAAGCTCTGGAATTCCCACCCTAGATCTCTCTGCTTCTGTACCTTGCTTAAAACCTACCTCTTTGACCACCTGTCTTTATGTGGCTCGGTGTCAAATTTTGTTTGATAATGCTCCTGTGAATCGCCTTGGGACGTTTTACTACGTTAAAAGTGCTATATAAATGCAAAGTTGTACAGTAAATGTCTTCCCCTAGGTATAGTATGCTGGTAATGAGGAGCCCCATGCTCTAGGAAGTGCAGAAGCAGACCCGAATCCCACCACCATAATTATTTAGCTCCTGGTCTACTGTTTCAAAAGTTACTCACCACCTTGTCAAAACGCTTCTTATTTTAACTTTTCCAACTTCACTTTTCACTCTACAATCATGGTTGCTCTTGTCTTCTATGCACTTTAGAATATAGCCCAAGTTGCCAAATGCTGCCTTTATATCAATTGAGTGCCCCTCTTTTTCAATGGCATCTCGATAGATATCACTCTTCTGGATTTGTGAGCTTGCTACCTTTCCCCTCTTCCCCCTTTGCTCTCCTGAAGGTAGGTAGTCACAGTGGGTGTCCTCCAGTAACTCTTCCAAATGGCCATGTTTCATGTGTGAACTTGGGCCAGTGAGCTTGAGCAAGCTGTTTGACTATGGCAGATTGTTATCTTGCTCTTATCCGTCATGCACTTCTAGCAGGGATTACTGGATAATTGGGAGTGGGAATCCTATCTCCCTTCATTGGAATACTGAGCCTAAGTGTGTTCCCTATTATCCCACCAGCTGCATTTGGCTAACCAGATCTTTCAGGGATCAAAACTGGGATCTTCCTGATCTGTTCGGCCAAGGAGGTGTCTGTTTTGAAACTTCAGAATCTATTGACATCAGTTGATACAGCCCAAGACATCCACAGCCTTGTGTACCGTGGTGAGAGCACTGTGTCCCGAGTCTTCTCCAACATAGGGCTTTATTTCTCTTCGACATCCTCGTGTAGACCACATGGTTGGAATTCGCCTTCCTAAACTACCAGATTTTGATGGGGGTGGGGGGCGGTGAATGGCCCCCCCAGTTGGTTCATGGTTGTGCCAGAATTTCTCGGGAGTTAAGGTTGGCGACTCTTAAAGCAGAGTGATGGAATTCTGTGTGCCAGGTACCCGCGTGCCCAACAAACAGCGAGTTTCTTCTCTTCCTCTCTCACTTTGTTCAGCAATACGTTTCTTTCAGCACTGCCCTGTATTGGGGACGATGACCTTGCTTCCTCCCGTGCCAAGACCTGCATCTGGCCCCATACCATCACTCCGAGCTGCATTACCTGGCCTTCGTGCTAACTTCCCCCCCACCCCCCAACAATGCCGATGCTAACATTGCCCTTTAATTGAATTGTGGGTGAAGCATGGAGTAGTGTGGGCTAACCTAGGTTCCGATTTTCCCCTCCTGTTTTCTCAGCATTTGTTCTCTTCCATCTCCTGCTTCCACATCCCCCCCCCCCCCCTTCCCCACTTGCCAGCGAGTCCCCATCCACTATCACAGGCTGAAACATTGGCCACTGCCATTAATCAAAGTTCTAACTGTAATAGTATATAGAATCCCTTGTGATTGGTGAGGAGTAACACATTTCATTTAATGAAATTAGTATCCCATAATATAAGAGTCAAAGTCTAGAACACTACGTTGTACTACGAGAAAGCAATCGGTTTGGAAATATTAGCAGAAACAAACCAAATTTTATTAAACGTTAGGGAAGTAAAAAGTTTTTAAATGTACAGATTTCTGCAGCATGAAGCACTGGTCATTGGCCAGTTTGGGCTGATTCCAGAATCGTTATTTTTGCTATCTTTTAGTTTAGAGTTTTCACTTGTATGTCACATTACAAGAGAAGGATGCAAACAGCTCTGGGGAACTGTAATATACAGGTTTTCTGCTCCAGACTTTTGTGGGGGGGGGGGGTGGAGAAAGAGGAGGTAAACGATCAGAGGTAAGGTACGGTAGGATAGTGGTTATGGCACTGGACTAGCACTCCTTAGAAGTTGTGTTCAAATCCCACCATGGCAAATGTCAATTCATTAAATCTGATGGTTTGTGGACTAGTACCAGATAAAATAACCATGAAAGCTGCCAGATTGTTGTAAAAACAGGAGTTTAGGAATGTCCTTCAGGGAAGGGAATCTGCCACCCTACCTGGCCTTCATGTGACTAGTGCTATCCTACGTGATTGCCCTGAGGGCATTAAGAGTCAATGAGGTGTGGAGCCTTGCCAATATCACCCACATCCCAAGAATAAATAAAAAGAGTATGGTGCCAGCATACTTGAAGTGGCTGTGGCTTTTCAGGGTGTGAGTAGTTGTACTCATCCTTTTGATCAGGGCACAATACTTGGCTGCTGTAGAATGGTGGGTAACTGGTTACTGAATCCCTCAATCTCTTTATTCCATGGTGACCTTAAAGGCAATGTGCTCAATCAGGTTAAAAATACCAGTAGGAAAAATAGGGCCAGTCTACTTGATAACTGAGTCAGTGATCTGGTTAGACCAAGAAGTTAATGGTTAAGACTATACTGGTTGGCAAGGTTCCTGACAGCTTGGCTCAAGATAGCACACTCATCTCTTGGCTATGAGGCTCTCTATCCTGTCATAAGTCATTAATAAATACAGATCCCTGTAGGACACCACTAGTCACATCCTGCCAATTTGAGTACCTGCCCATTATCCCTACTCTCTGTCTCCTGCTGCTCAGCCAATTTCCTAACCAGGTCAATGATTTGTCCTCAGTTCCATGAGCTTCAACTTTAGCTAAACAGTCTCTTATGAGGGGCTTTATTGAATGCCTTCTGGAAGTCCATATAAACAACATCCATCGACATTCCCCTGTCTATTACTTTAATCACCTCTTCAAAAAATTCAATCAGGTTCGTCAGGCATGACCTACCCTTTACAAATCCATGCTGGCTCGCTCTGATCAGCTGAAAATTTTCAAGGACTTGAGCACATAATCTGGTTGACACTAGTGCAGTACTGAGGGAGTGCTGTATGATTGGAGGTCCCGCTACTCAGGTTAGACTGGGGCTGTAGGCCTGTTTTAGGTGGATGTTAACGATCCCACGGAACTACTTGCAGCAGAGCAGGAGAGTTCTCCAGTTCTCTGGCAACCGTACTCCCTCAATCAAAAGCAAATTGAGTCATTCTCCAGCTGCTGCTTGTTTCTGAGATCTTGCTGTGTGCAAACTGGCTGCCACAATTGCCTACGTAACAACAGTAATTAATTGTATATGAGGCATTTCTGAGGCACATGATAAAGTGTCATATAAATGCAAGTTCATTTTCTAAGATTGGTACAATCACATGCCCAAATATAGGAAAGTACAGAAATATGACAAAAAGTGGGATTAAATTGTGAACCTTAACTAATTTACAGGACCAAAACTGATAAAGCCCAGACCATTTACTTAATCCATGAAATCAGAGAGTGGTCAAATCACATGGCAGCGATCGGAGACTCTGTCACAGTGCTGGTAATTATGATGGTTTGCCAATTTCAAAAATGGGATCTGTATCATATCTCTGAAACCATTTGAAAACACTACAATTCTCATCTGAAGCAGTTTTCTGTCCATGTGTCAGCTGTGGCTCAGTGGGTAGCACACTCACCTCTGAGTCTGAAGCTTGTTGGTTTCGGTCCCACTCTTGAACCCATATTCTAGGCTGGTACTTCAGAGCAGTACTGAGAGTGCTGCACTGGCAGAGGTGACGTCTTCTGGATGAGATGTTAAACTGAGGCCCCGTCTGCCTTCACAGGTGGATGTAAAGGATACCATTCGAGCTTCATAGAAAAGCTGGAGAGTTCTCCCTGGTGTTCTAGCCAATATTTATCCCAGAACCTACATTGCTAAAACAGATTATCTGGTCATTACCACATTACTGTTTGTGGGATCTTGCTGTGTGCAAGTTGGCTGCTGCATTTCCTACGTTAGAAGTGTCTACACTTCAAAAAGAACTTAATTGGCTGAAAACCTCTTTGGGACATCCTGAGGTCATGAAAGGCACTATATAAATGCAAGTCTTTCTTTTGCATTAGTCTGATCACCCTGTATTTAGAACTTTCTGTTTCTGTCTCAGATCGAAGTTGACAGATGTAATGTCCACATCAAACTTATTTCATTCCTTGCAGATAACCAGCTCACCATGTAACTGCTCTTCCATTTTGGTACATTATCTGGATGATCCACAGGTCATGTATCCCTGAGGCTGTTACCTGCTGCAGGAGCTGCCAGCTGGGCAGGAAGCACACACTGTATGACTTCATAGGACCCCCAGGGATAGCAGACTGCGGGCATCGTCTTTAGGAAGCGGCGGCTTTGCGTACTTTTCCCCCTGCGGCACCAGTACCTTGGAGTCCTTGAACGAATGATTGCAAAAGCAACGCATGAAGACTCAGTTTTTAAAACTATTACTGCAGCTTAAAGGGAAGCTTGATGTGCCTACTTGTGGAGGAGTCCAAAACTAGGGGCCAGTAATATAAGCAAGTCATCAATAAATCCAGTAGGGAATTCAGGAGAAACTTCTTTACCCTGGGAGAGTGGTCAGACTGTGGAACTCACTACCACAGGAGTAGTTGAGGCGAATAGCTTAGATACATTTAAGGGGAAGCTAAGGACATGCTGATAGGGGCAGGGGCAGATGAAATAAACAGAGTGGGAAGAGGCTGGTGTGGAGCATAAACACCGACACAGAGCTGTTGGGCTGAATGGCCCGTTTCTGTGCTGTAAATTCTATGTAACGCTCCAGCCAAATTCTGTTTACAATAAACAAAACACTGCCCCCGGCTGTCGGCAATCATCCAACTTCATCTTATCTGCACAGCAACAAAAAACGTTTTAAAGACACTGCATGTGGCAGGTTTGGTTAGCGTCTGAAAGAAGAAAAGGCCTTTAATGTTTTGACCCTTTACAGGACTGGCCAACACAGAGGGGAGGCGTGAGAGCAACAGGTGAGAGGTAAAAAGGATAATCATGAAAAGAGGAACAAAGACACCAGGGAAGGAAATCAAATAATAAAGAAGGGGAGATTTTCTGCATCAGCAAAATGTGTCCCCAGCCGCTGATTTTCCATCACTGAGAGCTCCTGGACTAGAACTGATTGCCCTGGAGGGGCCAGAGAGGAATTTTCCAGATTTTCTCCCCCTTAATTTACTTTGGGTTTTATATCTTTTTTTCCGCTTCTCCCAGGAGATTACATCGACAAGGATGGGATGGGGAGTGCCTTAATCATGAAGAATAAGGCATCACAACTGTATGGGACAGGCTACATGGACCAGCTGGTCTTTTCCTGCCTGGTATTTTCATATGTTTGTATATAGTTCAGGGGCTGACGAAAGGGAAAAATGGCTCCTAAAACATTAGAAATACACAAGAGGGTCAGTCAGCATCTGAAAGAGAAAGATGGGTTAAAATTTCAGCTGGGATTCTTGAGCAGGACCCAAGGAGCTGTTAGTTTAAGAGTTTAAAAGCAGATATTGTCAGAGCCTGACAGCAACCAGTGATCAGCTGTCAGACTTGCAGTGACCAGGATCACACTGTCAGGCGGTGTCAATGTAAATCAAATGTTGCCTGCATGAGATTGTTCTCCCCATCTCTCCTGAAGGTACTGACTTTTGTTCAGTACCAGCAGTACCCAGCTGTTGTTCACAGGCTAGTCAAAGGTATGACGGTAGATAATGGCAAGAATTTAAAGAAATATTTCAGAATTGTCAACAAACATACATTCCATTGAGAAATAAAAACTCCATGGGAAAAGTGATGCATCCATGGCTAACTAAAGAAGTTAAGGATAGTATTATATTAAAAGAAGAGGTTCATAATGTTGGCAAGAAGAGTAATAAGTCTGAGGATTGGGAGAGTTTTAGAAACCAGCAAAGGATGACCAAAAAATTGATAAGAAGGGAGAAAATAGAATATGAGTAAACTAGCAAGAAATATGAAAACAGATTGTAAGAGCTTCTACAAGTATGTAAAAAGGAAGAGAGTAGCGAAAGTAAACATTGGTCCCTTAGAAGCTGAGACAGGAGAAATTATAATGGGGAATAAGGAAATGGTAGGGACGTTAAATATTTTGATTCTGTCTTCACAGTAGAAGACAACAAAAACCCAGAAATAGTGGAGAACCAAGGGTCTAATGAGCGTGAGAAACTTAAATATTAGTAAAGAAAAAGTACTAGAGAAATTAATGGGATTAAAAGCCAACAAATCCCCTGGACCTGATGGCCTACATCCTAGGGTTCTAAAAGAGGTGGCTGCGGAGATAGTGGATCATTGGTTGTGATCTTTCAAAATTCCCTAGAGCCTAGAGCGGTCTCAATGGATTGGAAGGTAGCAAATGTAACACCGCTATTCAAGAAAGGAGGGAGAGAGAAAACCGGGAACTACAGGCCAGTTAGCCTGACGTCAGTCATCGGCAAATGCTGGAATCCATTATTAAGGAAGTGGTAACAGGGCACTTAGAAAATCATAATATGATTAGGCAGAGTCAGTATGGTTTTATGAAAGGGAAATAGTGTTTAACAAATCTATTAAAGTTCTTTGAGGATGTAACTAGCAGGTTCAATAAAGGGGAACCAGTGGATGTAGTATATTTGGATTTTCAAAAGGCATTTGATAAGGTGCCACATAAAAGGTAGTTACACAAGGTAAGGGCTCATGGGGTTGGGGGTAATATATTAGCATGGGTAGAGGATTGGTTAACGGACAGAAAACAGAGAACAGAAATGGAATAGGTCATTTTCAGGTTGGCAGTCTGTAACTAGTGGGGTGCCGCAAGGATTGGTGCTTGGGCCTCAGCTATTTACAATCGACATTAATGACTTAGATGAAGGAACCGAGTGTAATGTATCCAAGTTTGCTGACGATACAAAGCTAGATGGGAAAGTAGGCTGTGAGGAGGATGCAAACAGTCTACTGCAAAGGGATAGGGACAGATTAGGTGAGTGGGCAAGAAGATGGCAGATGGAATGATGTGGGTAATGTGAGGTAGGAATAATAGAAATACTTTGGTAGAAAGATTAGAAAAACAGAATATTTTTAAATGGTGAGAAACTATTAAATGGTAGTGTTCAGAGGGATTTAGGTGTCCTTGTACATGAAACACAAAGTTAACAGCAAGCAATTAGGAAGGCAAATAGTATGCAAGTGGGTTGGAGCACAAGAGTAAGGAAGTCTTGCTGCAATTGTACAGGGCTTTGGTGAGACCACACCTGGAGTACTGTGTGCAGTTTTGGTCTCCTTACCTAAGGAAGGATATACTTGCCTTATAGGCGGTGCAACAAAGGTTCACTAGATTGATTCCTGGGATGAGAGTGTTATCCTATGAGAAAAGATTGAGTAGATTGGGCCTATACTCTCTGGAGTTCAGAAGAATGAGAGGCGATCGCATTGAAGGAACCGAGTGTAATGTTATTAAGATTCTGAGAGGGCTTGACAGGGTAGATGCTGAGAGGTTGTTTCCCCTAGTTGGAAAGTCTAGAACTAGGGGACAAAGTCTCAGGATAAGGGGTCAGTCATTTAAGACTGAGATGAGGAGGAATTTCTTCACTCAGAGGGTTGTGAATATTTGGAATTCTCTACCCCAGAGGGCTGTGCATGCTCAGTCGTTGAGTATATTCAAGGCTGAGATCGATAGATTTTTGGACTAGAAGGGAATCAAGTGATTATGGGGGTAGAATCACGGAATCGTTACAGCACAGAAGTAGGCCATTTGATCCAGCAAGCCTGTGCCGGCTCTTTGTAAGAGCAATCCAGTTAGTCCCATCCCCCTGCTCTTTCCCCGTAGCCCTGCAAATTTTTTCCCTTCCAATATTTATCCAATTGCTTTTTGAAAGCCATGATTGAATCTGCATCCACCACTGATCATAACTCAGGGATCGGGCGGGAAAGTGGAGTTGAGGTCGAAGATCAGCCATGATCTTATTGAATGGCGGAGCAGGCTTGAGGGGCCGTATGGCCTATTCCTACTCCTATGTTCTTAGGCGAGCCTAGGCAATAAGCATCAACCACAGAAGGCATGGTCACCAAGGTCAATCCTGTTCTCAGCCAATGTCCAGTCATGCTCACTTTCCAATAGGGTCACTGGAGGGCGGTGAGGAGCAGGCGCCCTGGTTGATCGGGACACCAGAGCCAATCCTTACCATGCCACCTTGGCAGAACTCAGCTAACTCACCAGAGACGTACAATTAAACCTGTGATCTTCTGGTCCGTGTGGCTCAGTATACACACACACACACTGCCTTTTAGCTACTGGATCTTTACCCTATCCCAAGCAGTTCATTCATTGGGTGTGCGTGGCACATATTCAATGGGTGAGCTGCTTATATCTGTGAGAGAGATAAGCAATCCTAACCATAGGGGTAGCTTACAGGAGTAGTCGTACAGGATGTACAATTACAATTAAAGGGATGTACAAAAATAATTTTAAAATGTGCTTAAAAAAAACGACGGAAGTATTTTGGAACGCATTAAAGATTTTGGTTTTTTTCCTACCGTTACTTGTGGAAGTGCTGCAGTATAACTAACGGACACAACAGCACTGAATCCCACCTCCAGAAACAGCCAACAGACAAGCAGAGGTCCAGAGACACTTGGAACAGAAACAACCCCCAAGGGTCACAGGTGAGGGGGAGGAGGGCTGCTGGTGGCCTCCTGCTGATGTTATGAGTACAACTGGTTTGCTGGAAGGTTCTGACCTGTTAAGAACGCAGTTTCCGTCAGTCTGGGAACCAGGCTTATTTCCGAGTCACTACTGCTGCTGTGAAGTTAAATGGCGACGATGCTCCTTAGGTGGGACGTAAGCCTGTAGCTTGGGAAATAGATGGCTCTACGCCTGTCGATAGAAGATTGGAACCAACAACCCTATGTGACATTTAATAATCTGATACCTACACCAGGCAAGTCCACAGGAGTTCAAGGCATTGTTGAGTGACCAGCCAACCCGGTCCTTATTAGGATCTGGAGGGGTACAGCACTCACTGGGAGTGGGGATTCTTCCGACTTGGCTCCAGCTATTTCTACAAGCCAATGTCCTAATGGGTGAGATTCTCCTAGCTGGACAAGCAGCAGGAATACATTATTGTTTTCGCTGGTTATACTCCAGCAGTATCCCCTGTGCACACATGGCTGTTTTCAAACCACACCAAAACTCTTTAGACTTGGGTAAGTGTGGAGTGTCCCTACAGGGAGAGAGTGTGCACTCCATATCAGGCAAACAGAAACTCTACCTGTGTGGATTTCTTGGTAACTTGGCTACAAAGAATTACGATGTGGAGATGCCGGTGATGGACTGGGGTTGACAAATGTAAGGAATCTTACAACACCAGTTTTATTTGAAAATCACAAGCTTGGACTATAACCTGGTGTTGTAAGATTCCTTACAAAGAATTACAACACAGAAACACGCTGTTCGGGCCAACAAGTCCGTGTTGCTATTTATCCTCTACCCAAACAGTAATCCTAATCCCACGGGCCCGCCCTGTTCCTATAATCTCATTATCTCCCTTCAACCACCTATCTAACCTATTCTTAAATGCTTCAGTAACTAAATGCAGTAGTGCATTGCACAGTTTGACAACCCTCTGTGTTTGGAGATAATGGGTTTGTGTGTGTCTGTATGTGTGTGTGTTTGTTCGTATGTGCGTGTCAGACACCCGCAAGAAAGAACATAACAAATAGGAGGAGTAGGCCATTATGGCCCCTCGGGCCTGCTCCGCCATTCAATCAGATCTTGGCTGACCTTTGACCTCAACTCCACTTTCCCGTCCAATCCCCATATCCCTTGATTCTCCTAGAGTCCAAAAATCTAATCTCAGCCTTGAATATATTCAATGACCCAACATCCACAGCCCTCTGGGGTGGAGAATTCCAAAGATTCACAACCCTCTGCGTGAAGAAATTCCTCCTCATCTCAGTCTTGAATGGCCGACCCCTTATCCTGCGACTATGCCCTCTAGTTCTAGACACTCTAGCCAGGGGAAACAATCTTTCAGCATCTACCCTGTCAAGCCCCCCTCATAATCTTATACGTTTCAATGAGATCGCCTCTCATTCTTCTAAACTCCAGTGAGTATAGGCCCATTCTACTCAACCTGTCTTCATAGGACATCCTTCTCATCCCAGGAATGAATCTAGTGAACCTTTGTTGCACCATCTCCAAGGCAAGTATATCTTTCCTTAGCTAAAAGAGACCAAAACTGTAGTGAGACCTCACCTGGAGTATCAAGTAAACTCCTGTACATCTGTAGTAAGACTTCCTTGGAGTAACACTTGTACTCCAACCTCCTTGCAATAAAGGCCAACATGCCATTTGCTTTCCTAACTGCCTGCTGTACCTGCATACTAACTTTTTGTGTTTCTTGTACCAGGACATCCAAGTCTCTCTGAATACTAACACTTAATTGTTTCTCACCATTTAAACAATATTCTGTTTTTCTATTCTTCCCACCAAAGTGAATAACTTCACATTTCCCCACATTATACTCCACCTGCCACCTTTTTGCCCACTCACTTAATCTGTCTATATCTGTCTTTGTGTCCTCCTCACAGTTTACTTTGTATCGTCAGCAAACTTGGATACATTTCACTCGGTTCCTTCATCTAAGTCATTAATGTCGATTGTAAATAGCCGAGGCCCAAGCACCGATCCTTGCGGCACCCCACTAGTTACAGCCTGCCAACCTGAGAATGGCCCGTTTATCCCAACACTCTGTTTTCCGTCCTTTAGCCAATCCTCTATCCATGCTAATATATTACCCCAAACCCCATGAGCCCTTATTTTGTGCAACAACCTTTTATGTGGCACCTTATCGAATACCTTTTGAAAATCCAAATATACTACACCCACTGATTCCTCTTTATCTACCCTGCTGGTTACATCCTCAAAAAACTCTATAATAAATTTGTCAAACATGATTTCCCTTTTATAAAACTGCTGCTGTGAAACCAGGATGATCCTCCACAGCAATTATAGTTTTGCCCCCTGGTTACTTTAATCTGTAGGTCCCATGTGCTTTGCTCCATTGGCTGACTGGGAGGTGCTGCCTGCTCAGCCTTCCCATCCCCCCCCCCCCCACCTCTGCTTGGGGGAAATCCTGGGCACAAACCTGCATACTACCCCTCTCTGGCACAGCACATGAACGCACAGTACCACCAGTCGACATAAATAGTCGGCAATCGTTTCTAAAAACTGTATCCCTCTCCTTTCCTGAAGGCATTAACTCCCCAAGAGGGGTACAGTTCCTCAAGTACCACACATCCTCCTCATTCAAGTGGCCATCATTCATGAGTAAGCCATGACAGTAAGCACCAGCAAGTGTGGACAGCGTCACAACCTAGCTCGATCCTGACCTTGTCCAGCATTTGCACATATGCACTTCTAGTTGGGGTTTGCTGTGTAGCGGTCAGGAGTGGGAATCCTTGCCCTTTTCCCCTTCCCTAAGCAGAGCGGCTCCAGCTAATTGTAGCATCATTATTGCTCCCTTGGCTGAGATCAGATAACTCAGCACAGACCGGGTATCAAATCTGGGAGCTTCCAGAGAGCGGAATGGCTCAGAGGAGGCCTACAATCCAACGCAGTTCTGAGGGAGTGCTGCACTGTCGGAGGTGTCATCTTTCGGATGAGACGATAAATAGAGTCGATCCTCCCAGGTGGACCTAAAAAATCCCATTGCACTATTTGGACGAATAACAGGGGAGTTCTCCCCGGTGTCCTGGCCAATATTTATCCCTCGACCAACATCACTAAAAACAGATTATCTGGTCATTATCACATTGCTGTTTGTGGGGCCTTGCTGCATGCTAATTGGTTGCTGTGTTTCCTACATTACAACAGTGACTACAATTCAAAAGTACTTCATTGGCTGTAACATGCTTTGGGTCGTTCTGAGGTCATGAAAGGCGCTAAATAAATGCTTTCTTTTACTTCCGAGTTATCAGGACAACAGATGGCAATCTTAATTAAAAAGTATGAATTTCACCTACCTGAAATCTGACAGCCAGTTTGCCTAACCTACAATTTAGTGAATAGTTTTATCTTGGCCCCAAACATTCCAAAAAATAATTCACGCGTTCCTATTTATTAGTACCTCACCAGACTATAGATCATCACAAAAGCATTGGGCAGTGGTCTTTATTGTAGGGGTTTATCACGGATCTCAGCCGCACGTTTGATTTTGCCTCTGACCGTTTCAACACTCCACTTATATTGTTTTGCCCCACTCCTCTGCTGAAGGCGTTCACTCTTGCTGGGGTAGAGGTTCCCTGGGCAGCAACTGCCTCATGGGACCTCGTGCCAGCGACAATTCTTCCATGTGTGAGCCTGGGCTCCCATGGTTTTAAGGAGCCCGTCACGCAGAGGTCGTTCAGCGCCTGGAGTTTCTCTCTGAGCTCCACCAGGATACACCAGGCTGCCTGAGTTAGTGAAAGGAAGATGGCTAGCCATCGATTCAACATCCTACTGATCGCTGACAGCATTTCCACCGTTGCTGCTTCATAACAGGTGGATCCAAAAGTGCGACAATAACAGCACAGGTGGTATGTGCGTTCAGCTTACAACTCACTTAACGCTCACAAATGAGGAGATAACACGAAAATGCATCTTAACTGCATACCTGCTCCCTCTTTGCCATCCTTTCATCAATGTCAATGCAAAGTCTGAGGCAAATTAAAACACCAGGACAAATGCTGTTCATAATAAAAGGTGCTACACAACGGTACAGAAAAGAAGGGGTTTGGGATCTTGGGGACAGTATGTCCTGTGGGTCAGAAAAGCTGAGCTGCCGTCCTCTTTCCTGGCTGTGTTGTCAGTGACAATAGAAACCTTCCTCTTTCTTGTTGAGAATCTGCAGCCTTTGGTCAGGCTGAAGTCTCTGGCTGTACTGATGCTTTAAAAGCCTCCGGTTCCTTGTGTATTAAAAACCATCCCCAGTCCTCTCGCTGTGTGCCCCTCCCTCACTGGTTGCTGCAGATCGCTGATGAGGATCGTGCTGATGAGGTCTGCTTCTTCCGTCTCTTGTTCAACAGGGGGTTACTGGTTTTGTCCAAGTCCTTAATTGTCACCTGATCGTAGTCGACTCGCATAGTGGCGAGTGCACTGGTCATTTCATCCTAAAAACACAACACAGGACACAGCATTAGAGCAAATAACTAACTTGGATGTTGAGATTTTTGTAAAATCTCAATGTTTTAAAATGGAAATTACCAGCAGCATGTTTTCTTAAAAAAAGGTCACACGGTTTGTAAATTCCACTGTCTGACACAGTAACATCAAGTTATTTTAAATGGGTTACCATTAGTGATAAATAACATAAATCAGAAGATCTGTGTTAGTCCGTCACTACCTACTGAACAGATTCTCCAGTCCAGGATTTAGCATGCAGCCATTGCGTTATTTGTACATCAAAAACAAAATACTGCGGATGCTGGAAATATAAAATAAAAACAGAAAATACTGGAAACCATCAGCAGGTCAGGCTGCATTTGTGCAGAAAGAAACAGAGTTAACGTTTCAGGTCGATAACCCTTCGTCAGAACATTAAGTAAGGAACATCCAATTCATCGAACTGAAATGTTAACTCTGTCTGTCTGTCTCTCTCTCTCTCTCTCTCTCCCTTCACAGATGTTGCCTGACCTGCTGAGTGTTTCCAGCAGTTTCTGTTTTTATTTTGTTATCTGTGCCTGTTGGGCCCCACTGCATCCACCATCTCCGTAGTGCTGTACACTTTTGTCCATATGATTACTACAACTCACGAGTGTGAATACTATAGCTGGGCCTTCTCACACTCTCCACTATGCTGAATTGTTACCATAGATCTGAATGTGTTGAGTCCCTGCTGTGGTGGATACCGAGCACTGAAGTACTGACCGGGCTGTGGTTACAGCCCCAGCAGTGGTTTTAGTGAACAGGGTCCCTCTTGTAGCTGATCTGGGGGCAGGCAGTGGGGGATCTTCCCCCATGTCTTGTTGTACAGACCCATGCTCAGAATGGTCTAACCAAGTCTGAACTATTTAAAGCATGAAGAACAGTGAAAGTGCTAACCGCTATCACAACGGTAATCTATCAATAAGCAGGGTGAAACTCAAGATAATTACAGCTGAGGAAGGTCATTAGGCCCATCTTAATTTATCGATCCAGTGAGATCCTGATATCCCCCCATTGTAGCATCCAATTGCATCTTAAATAATTCCACGGTTTTTGCTTAAATGCCTGGTTTTGCCTCAATCTCAGTGCACCATTTAGGAATGCACAGGGGATCGTCTCAACAGAGCTAAGGGCTTTGATTGTCTCCAATGGAGGCTCTATTCATGTCCACTTCAAGAAATGTGATTACTTGTAGATTTGTTTTAGATTGTTCCCTGAAACCTGAGATTAACTGAGGTCTGCTCCAAATTCAGGGATATAAGGGCATCAATGTTGAATCTGATCCCTGGGGAGGTTCTACTATGATTTCCTTCATTGCCAAGACCACTCCCAAGATTCTTGTACATGGCCTAACAGTACAACACCTTTCCCTTCTCCCTACAAGCTTTGTAGTTTTCCCTCCAATCTCCCATTTAATTTTCCTGTTGATCCATTTCTGAGTGGTGAGAATGTGGAACTCGCTGACACACTGAGTGGCTGAAGCACACGTACATACATATGAATTAAGAGCAGTAGTAGGCTATTTGGCCCCTCGAGCCTGCTCTACCGTTTGATAAGATCACGGCTGATCTGATTGTGACCTCAACTTTACTTTCCCATCTACCTACTATAACCTTTGACTCCATTGTTAATCAGGAATCTATCTAATTCAGCCTTAAAAATATTCAATGACCCTGCCTCCAACTCTCTCTGGAGAAGGGAGTTCCACAGACTCATGACCCTCAGAAGAAATTTCTCCTCATTTCCGTCTTAAATGGGATATCCCTTATTTTTAAACTGTGACCCCTAGTTCTAGTCTCTCCCACATGGGCAAACATCCTCTCAGCATCTACCCCTTCTAGTCCCCTCAGGATCTTATATGTTTCAATAAGATCACCTCTCGTTCTTCCAAACTCCAGTGTATACAGGCTCAACTTGTCCAACCTTTCCTCATACGATAAGTCCCTTATCCCAGGCATCAGTCGAGTGAACCTTCTCTGAACTGCCTCTAAAGCAATTATGTCCTATCTTAAATAAGGAGACCAAAACTTTTTTTAAAAATTTGTTCATGGGATGTGGGCATCGCTGGCAAGGCCAGCATTTATTGCCCATCCCCAATTGCCCTTGAGAAGGTGGTGGTGAGCCGCCTTTTTGAACCGCTGCGGTCTGTGTGGTGACGGTTCTCCCACAGTGCTGTTAGGAAGGGAGTTCCAGGATTTTGACCCAGCGACAATGAATGAACGGCGATATATTTCCAAGTCAGGATGGTGTGTGACTTGGAGGGGAACGTGCAGGTGGTGTTGTTCCCACGTGCCTGCTGCCCTTGGCCTTCTAGGTGGTAGAGGTCGCGGGTTTGGGAGGTGCTGTCGAAGAAGCCTTGCGAGTTGCTGCAGTGCATCCTGTGGATGGTGCACACTGCAGCCACTGTGCACCGGTGGTGGAGGCAGTGAATATTTAGAGTGGTGGATGGGGTGCCAATCAAGCGGGCTGCTCTGTCCTGGATGGTGTTGAGCTTCTTGAGTGTTGTTGGAGCTGCACTCATCCAGGCAAGTGGAGAATATTCCATCACACTCCTGACTTGTGCCTTGCAGATAGTGGAAGGGCTTTGGGGAGTCAGAAGGTGAGTCACTCGCCGCAGAATACCCAGCCTCTGACCTGCTCTCGTAGCCACAGTATTTATGTGGCTGGTCCAGTTAAGTTTCTGGTCAATGGTTAACCCCCCAGGATGTTGATGGTGGGGGATTCAGTGATGCTAATGTCGTTGAATGTCCAGGGGAGGTGGTTAGACTCTCTCATTAGAGATGGTCATTGCCTGGCACGAATGTTACTTGCCACTTATCAGCCCGAGTCTGTATATTGTCCAGGTCTTGCTGTATGCGGGCGCAAACTCTTCATTATCTGAGGGGTTGCGAATGGAACTGAACAGTGCAATCATCAGCAAGCATCCCCACTTCTGACCTTATGATGGAGGGAAGTTAGTTGATGAAGCTGCTGAAGATGGTTGGGCCTAGGACACTGCCCTGAGGAACCCCTGCAGCAATGTCCTGGGGCTGAGATGATTGGCCTCCAACAACCATTACCATCTTTCTTTGTGCTAGGTATGACTCCAGCCACTGGAGAGTTTTCCCCCTAATTCTCATTGACTTCAATTTTACTAGGGCTCCTTAGTGCCACACTCGGTCAAATGCTGCCTTGATGTCAAGGGCAGTCACTCTCACCTCACCTCTGGAATTCAGCTCCTCTATCCATGTTTGGACCAAGGCTATAATGAGATCTGGAGCCGAGTGGTTCTGGTGGAATCCAAACTGAGCATCAGTGAGTAGGTTATTGGTGAGTAAGTGCCGCTTGATAGCACTGTCGACGATACCTTCCATCACTTTGCTGATGATTTAGTGTAGACTGATGAGGTGGTAATTGGCCGGACTGGATTTGTCCTGCTTTTTGTGGACAGGACATACCTGGGCAATTTTCCACATTGCCGGGTAGATGCCAGTGTTGTAGCTGTACTGGAACAGCTTGGCTAGAGGCGCAGCTAGTTCTGGAGCACAAGTCTTCAGCACTACAGCCGGGATGTTGTCAGGCCCATAGCCTTTGCTGTATCCAGTGCACTCAGTCATTTCTTGATATCACGTGGAGTGAATCGAATTGGCTGAAGACTGGCTTCTGTGGTGGTGGGGATATCGGGAGGAGGCCGAGATGGATCATCCACTTGGCATGACTGGCTGAAGGTGGTTGCAAATGCTTCAGCCTTGTCTCTTGCACTCACGTGCTGGACTCTGCCATCATTGAGGATGGGGATGTTCACATCTCCCATTAGTTGTTTAATTGTCCACCACCATTCACTGGATGTGGCAAGACTGCAGAGCTTTGATCTGATCTGTTGGTTGTGGAATCGCTTAGCTCTGTCTATAGCATGTTCTTTCTGCTGTTTAGCATGCATGTAAGTCCTGTGTTGTAGCTTCACCAGGATTGCAACTCATTTTTAGGTACGCCTGGTGCTGCTCCTGGCATGCTCTTCTACACTCCTCATTGAACCAGGGTTGATCCCCTGGCTTGTTGGTAATGGTAGAGTGAGGAATATGCCGGGCCATGAGGTTACAGATTGTGCTGGAATACAATTCCGCTGCTGCTGATGGCCCACAGCGCCTCATGGATGCCCAGTTTTGAGCTGCTGGATCTGTTCTGAATCTATCCCATTTAGCACAGTGGTAGTGCCACACAACACGTTGGATAGTGTCCTCAGTGCGAAGACCGGACTTTGTCTCCACGAGGACTGTGCAGTGGTCACTCCTACCAATACTGTCATGAACAGATGCATCTGCGACCGGTAGATTGGTAGGACGAGGTCAAGTAGGTTTTTCCTTCGTGTTGGTTCGCTCACCATCTGCCGCAGGCCCAGTCTGGCAGCTATATGTCGGACAATATTTTAGATGTGGTCTCACCAATGTCCTGTACAAATGCAGCAAACATCTCTACTTTTATATTTCATTCCCCTTTCAATAAATGACAACATTCCATTTGCCTTCCTAATCACTTGCTGTATCTGCATACTAACTTTTTGTGATTCATGTACTGGTACAGAGGGATCTAGGTGTACCTCAGAGTTCTGCAATCTCTCTCCATTTAAATAATATACTGCTTTTCAATTCCTCCTGCCAAAGTGGACAAGTTCACATTTTCCCACATTATACGCCATCTGCCAAAATTTTGTCCACTCACTTGACCTATCTATATCCCTTTGCAGACTCCTTACGCCCTCTTCACAACTTACTTTCCTACCTATCTTTGCGTCATCAGCAAATTTAGCAACATTCGGTCCCTTCATCCAAGTCATTGACATAGATTGCCTTGACACATTTCAGGGCAAGTTTGGTGTATATATGAGGGAGAAGGGAATAGAGGGATATGGGGGCAGGGTGGGAAGAGGCATTAGAGTGGGAGGAGGATCATGTGGAATATAAACACTGGCATAGGCAGTGGGGTCGAATGGCCTGTTTCCATGCTGTAGATTCTACGTCATGCTATGTTGCATTTCTGTTTCTTTGCCTTTTCTGTACTTGCCCTACGTGACCCACACAATGTTTTTGAAGGAAGTCGTTTATCCTCGAGTAATCCACTCCTCCCTCCCATGCGTGTTACTAAGCTCAGCCATCATCTGAGGTTTGCCCGCCTGAAGTTGTATACTGGGGTGTAATTGCCTGTATTGTTTCCAATGTCAGATCGACATTACTGCACTATCGTCACTATTAACTAGCAGTTCAGCCATTTCTACTCCATGAATAGTCCTTGTGAACGTCACAGACACTAAGTAGAAGAGTTGAATCTTCTGGGCTCACTGATGGACTGAGTCAGGAAGCAGCCATGCATTGAACTGACAAGTACTTGACAAATATAGTGCCTTTAATGTAGAAAATGTCACACGGTGTCTCAGAGCCATAAGGAACAAAAAGGAGGCTGAGCCAAAGGAGATGTGAGGAAGCTTGGTCAATGAGATTGGCCTTATGGAGAGTCTTAAAGGAAAGTGAGGTGGAGGAGTTTAAAGAAGGGAATTCCAGAGGGTGGGGCCTAGTCAGCTAAAGGCATGACCACCAATCGGGGGGGGGGGCGTAACGTGGAGGAGGTTACTGAGATAGGGTGGGCCGAGGCCGTGAAGCGATTAAACAAAAAGGATGCTAATTTTAAATTTAAGACATTGGGTGATTGGGAGCCCATGTAGGTCACTGAGGACAGGGTGATGGGTCAGTAATACTTGGTGCAGGAAAGGATACAGGCAGCAGTTTTTGATGAGGTCAAGTTTACAAATGGTAGACCAGCCAGAAGAGCACTGGAATAGTCAAGACTGGCGGTGACAAAGGCATGCACGAAGGTTTCAGCAGTAGATGGGCTAAACTATGGAGGTGGAAGTAGGTGGTCTTTGTGATGGAGAAGAAATTGGGTCAGAAGCTCAGTCCAGAGCTGTATATTGACACCGAGGTTGCAAACAGTCTGGTTAAGTCTGAAACAGCAGCCAGGGAAGGGGAGGGAGTCAATGGTGAGGGCACGGAGTTTGTGTTGGGGGCTTAAGACTATGGCTTTGGTCTTCCCAGTGCTTAGCTGGAGGAAACTGTAGCTCATCCAAGGCTGGACGTCAGACAAGCAGAGGCAGGGGAGGTGTTGAGACAGGTGGTAGAGGGGGTGTCTTCAGAGTGTGTGTGGAAGCTGACCCCATGTTTATCTCTCCTGAACGGGCAGAATTAAGTTTCCCATCAATAGTACCTGCTTTCCTCTCTCATCTTTCTACTATCACCATAACATTAGTTTTTCTTCTTTGATCTTTTTGGAAACACGTGGGCACAGAAATTTGTATCGTAGCTTTTCCTGTGGTGCTGGCTTGACTGATTTGACCTCCCCACCTTTTCCTTCCCTCCAAATGCCCTGTCCCCTTGTAATCAGCTGGTGGTTTGAAAGCCTTGACCTTTCTCTAAGAGTTTGTTTTTGAGTTTCACTCGTCTCAGGAAATTAGAATCCTGAAGGACTAGTTACCACTGCAAGTTCCTTCCATCCCTTAGTGATCGGGACACTGGTCTATTATGTAGACAGGATGAAGGAGCTTCATTGGTCCAGCCAGTTCCTTCCTTTGTGTATGTGGATGGTAAATGAATGAAAACAATGGTAAATTACCTCACATTTTAAACACGTCTGCACAAATCTTCCTCCCAACCTGCTCTTGAACTGTGTTTTATTGTCTTATCGCACGCAGTCTCTAGTTTAGTCGCTCTCCGTGAACTTCTTTCTTACTCTCAACTTCCTAGTTTCTAACTCTTTCTCCATGGTATATGAATCCTTTGTCAGTGAACAACCGGTCCAGCTCAGCTTTGTCAATCCCATTCACGTCAGCCGTGGCTCAGCGGGCAACTCTGTCACCTCGGAGCCAGGAGGTTGTGAGTTCAATTTCTACTCGAGACTTGAGCACAAAATCTAGGCTTATACTCCAGTGCAGTACTGAGGGAGTGCTGCACTGTTGGAGGTGCCATGTTTTGGATGAGTCGTTAAACCGAAGCCCCACTCTGCTCTCTCAGGTGGTTGTAAAAGATCTTGTGGCACTATTTCGAAGAAGAGCAGGGGATTAGGGGTTACGGGGAGCGGGCAGGAAATTGGACATGAATTTAGATTTGAGGTTAGGATCAGATCAGCCATGATTTTATTGAATGGCGGAGCAGGCTCGAGGGGCCGATTGGCCTACTCCTGCTCCTATTTCTTATGTTCTTATGAGTTCTCCCCGGTGTCCTGGCCAACAGTTATCACTCATCCAACACACAAAAAAATTATCTGGTCATTATCACATTGCTGTTTGTGGTATCTTGCTGTGCACAAATTGGCTGCCGTGTTTCCTACAACAGTTGACTACATGTCAAAAAAGTACTTAATTGGCTGTAAAGCGCTTTGGGACATCATGGGGTAGTGAAAGGCGCTATAGAAATGCAAATTCTTTCTTTCTGCTTCTAACCACACTGTTTACATCATGTTTGGCTTCTTTTATTCTGAACTGCTGTGTTTGACATGTGAGAGAGAGCACACTGACCTTCACCTCCTCCCACATATCTTTCTCTTCTTGGAGGACTCTGCTCGTATGGAGTGGAGTCTGAGGAACCGCCATCGATTGCTGGAAGTACAAAGGGCATTTGAATGATTTGGTCAGTCAACTCGCTCTTTCCACAAGCCGCTCCATAACCTTTTCTACAAAACTCCCCTCAAATGACGCCATTAATTCAGGAAGGGTGTTACAATTGGCCTAGTTTGGGAAGTGGGAAAATCAGAGCCAGGACACCCGCTCCTGATGCTATCCAGTGACATGTTAGAAAGGACGTCAGGTAGAGAGAGGATCAGACTCGGCATTGATGGCCCAGCCCCTCCCCCTTTCCCGGTCTAATAGTCTGCTGATATTCACAGGGTAAACTGACACCTGAAAGCCTGGGCGAGATAGCAGAGGACAATTGACCCTAACAGGACTAGAAACAACTTCAGAAGAGGGGAGGAAACCGGGGGTGGGAATGTATTTTCCACACTTAACGTTTGATACAGGTGTTGTGTTACAGCAGGTTACAGTCTCTCTTCTGTTGTGGTGTGTCCATGAATAATGTAGTCACACCTTGAGCAGCTCTTGTGGTGTTGCTATTATCTACACTCACATTGTAATCGCTAGCACTGTACCATCCTCATTACTAACACACACACCTTTTAGATCTGATGATTCTATTGGCTCCCCCACACATCAGTACAACTGCAGAGTTCAAATATTCTCCTGCAAACTGCGGAGTGTGGTATCCATCCCATGGAGCTGTACTGGCGCGTGATGTCAAGAAAGAAAAGGCTGGAGTTTGGCGAGACCTACGTTAATCCAAGTGTGGTTCATAAACTCGGTGATCGTCATTCGCTCTGTGGGGTCCGTCTTCAGCACGTGGCGGATCAAATCTTTTGCTGCAAAGAAAAGAAATTTAACAGTTATACAAACCAACTGCCTCTGATGCAACAGCTCAACGCCGCGAAAACAGAGGGCGAAAATTCCCATTACTGAACAGAGCACCAAGTGCCAGGGTCACAGCTCAGGCAAATCTTCAAACCAGCCGTTCTTCACGGGGAAGCCTAGACAGTGTGGACAGGATGTTCGACTGTGGAGAAGGCGCATCTGGTCCTCACCTGGTGTCTACACATGCACTTTCCAGCCTGAGTCACTGGACTTGTAATCTAGAGTCCTGGACCAATAGTCCAGAGAAAGTGTTCAAATCACTTGAATTTAATTTTTAAAAATCTGGTACCAGTTAAAAGTGACCATGAAGCTGTTGTATTGTAAAAATCCAACAGGTTCACTTATCTCCTTTAGGAAAGGAAACCTGCTGTCCTTACCCAGTCTGGTCTATAAGTGACTCCAGTCCCACACCAACGAGGTTGACTCTTAACTGCCTACTGAAGTGGCCTAGCAAACCAATGAGTTCTATCAAACTTGCTACCAGCGGTTCAAGAAGGCGGCTCACCATCACCTTTTCAGGACAACTAAGGATGGCCAATAAATGCCGGCTTTGCTAGCGACACCCACATCCCAAGAATGAATATAAGAAAAAGGAATGGGAACCCTGACTGATGGCCCTTGTACCTGGGAGGAGGGGAAAGTGTAGCCGCTGCTCTCCTGTGTGGATTGAACCCGAGCTCGCCTGGTTTGTTTGGCCCAGTTCCACACTGGCAGGGAATTTGCCATCAGGGGAGTGTAACTAATGATTTTTAAATCTAGATAGTGTGTCGCACTATGGATGGGGGCTGTGCTTAGACAGATCACTTACAGCCAAAGTGCATCAACTTAATCACACCTGTGGATAATCTTGAAATACATTAAATGTACAGACATTAGCTAAGAGTTGGGAATCAGAGCCAGAGAACTGAATGATGCTTGCTACAGAGCAGCTGACTACTGTTTCACCAGCTCTCTGTTTAATAATTACTTACCATTAATATTTATACAGACGATCTCAGCATCATGACTCATTCTAGAATGGTGCGTTTTACCCTTTTACAGAGAGAGTCTCACTGTTCTCTCATGTTCTTGTCTGATTGAACTTCGATCAGGACAATGTCATATTTCCACCTCTTTTGATTCTGTGCAACTGAGGTTGTTTGACCAAGCATCAAACCAATGACCTCAAACTCTACCCATGATAGATGATCAGGTAACAGAGCAGTCACCAAGATCTGCAAAGAATCACTTCATTTGGTGAACTTCTCCACATCTGCTTGAAACAAAGTACAAAACTTTCAAATACTGGCAAGTGGTTATGACCCACTGGGTCCATTCAGTAACACTGCACTGTGTGCTCCCTCTACACTGTCCAATCTATCACTCAGGGCAGGTACAGCACGGGTTAGATACAGAGTAAAGCTCCCTCTACACTGTCCAATCTATCACTCAGGGCAGGTACAGCACGGGTTAGATACAGAGTAAAGCTCCCTCTACACTGTCCAATCTATCACTCAGGGCAGGTACAGCACAGGTTAGATACAGAGTAAAGCTCCCTCTACACTGTCCAATCTATCACTCAGGACAGGTACAGCACGGGTTAGATACAGAGTAAAGCTCCCTCTACACTGTCCAATCTATCACTCAGGGCAGGTACAGCACGGGTTAGATACAGAGTAAAGCTCCCTCTACACTGTCCAATCTATCACTCAGGGCAGGTACAGCACGGGTTAGATACAGAGTAAAGCTCCCTCTACACTGTCCAATCTATCACTCAGGACAGGTACAGCACGGGTTAGATACAGAGTAAAGCTCCCTCTACACTGTCCAATCTATCACTCAGGGCAGGTACAGCACGGGTTAGATACAGAGTAAAGCTCCCTCTACACTGTCCAATCTATCACTCAGGGCAGGTACAGCACGGGTTAGATACAGAGTAAAGCTCCCTCTACACTGTCCAATCTATCACTCAGGACAGGTACAGCACGGGTTAGATACAGAGTAAAGCTCCCTCTACACTGTCCAATCTATCACTCAGGGCAGGTACAGCACGGGTTAGATACAGAGTAAAGCTCCCTCTACACTGTCCAATCTATCACTCAGGGCAGGTACAGCACGGGTTAGATACAGAGTAAAGCTCCCTCTACACTGTCCAATCTATCACTCAGGGCAGGTACAGCACGGGTTAGATACAGAGTAAAGCTCCCTCTACACTGTCCAATCTATCACTCAGGGCAGGTACAGCACGGGTTAGATACAGAGTAAAGCTCCCTCTACACTGTCCCATCAAACACTCCCAGGGCAGGTACAGCACGGGTTAGATACAGAGTAAAGCTCCCTCTACACTGTCCAATCAAACACTCCTAGATCAGACATTGGTTAGATGCAGAGGCCCAGGGAGCTTTTCACTCTGCATGAAACCCACATGAATAGAACTGTTCATTCCCCGTCACTGACAATAAATTACAATTTATGGCTTTGATGAGAACAAAGTTGCCAAAAATTAACAACGTGAAAAAGGGTGAACGTACATTTTGAAGCAAACGTTTGCTGAGCGTTACATTCAAAGCCTGCTGGAATGTACCTGACTCAGCCGCCAGCAGGTCTGTTGTTATAAGTGATACAAGTATGGAGACACTGGGTTTCTAGTTCCACGTGTTCAGTTACCTTCCTTGGAGACTTCTGACCACTCTGGATTGGGAAACTCATACTGCCCCATTCGGATCCTCCTCTTCATACCAGGAGAGATGGCCAGGCCGTGATTGGAGTAGAACGGAGGATACCCACACAGCCTGCGGGCACAGGTATATTGTTTAACAGTGCTCTTTGCTAACCATGTACAGAGGCAAACTATTCTGTTTCCCCAAGTTTCTCCCCCTCTCTTCCAAAGGTGCTTCCTGTTGGAGGAACAGAGTCCACAGGTGCTGGCAACCCTCTGGTACCTCAGTCAAGTGGCTTATTTTTGTTCGTGAGCACGGATGGAGCAGGCCAACGGGTTATTTGACTGTGGCAGGAATCACAATCAAGCCAAACCCTGTGCTCACATTTGCACACATTTCCACAAAAGTTCACTGAACAGCAGTCAGGAGCAGAGGAGGGTCCTGGCTGATTTTTTCCCCTCTCCAGTCAGCACTGAGGCCAATTGCAGATTTCCTACCACTGTCCTGGCTGAGATTAGGTGTCTCATCATAGGCCTTGGATGGAAGCTTAGACCTTCCAGCCTATCACATACTGGTTTGGTGCACTTACCCACTGAATAATCAGCACTCTTTATTGGCTAGCTTCAACTGCAACATTGGCCCAGAATTTCCTGGACCGTTTCGGTGTAACACTGGTGTAAGAGTGGAGTTGTGCTGGTTCTTTCCCTCCACCGCTCCCCCCCCCGCACTCCGAGGAAATTTGTGCGTATCTGATTTATACCAATTTTACACCGAAACATCGATACGCAAGAGTTTCCTTGATAATTTGCGCTGCTCCCAAGTGGGCTCATTAACGTAGCCCTGCCCCCATGCAAAAAAATGCGAGTTTCCTGAATAGGCATAAATTTACACCAAAAAGATTAGGTGTAGCAGAGCCCAAAGTAACTAATTCTGGTGCTTTATAGCAATTTTTAAATTTCTCCTTACTGAGGCCTGCACTGTATGTTCTATATCTCTCAATGTTTTTTTTAAAATGGTATCAGATTCTGTTATATTAAAAAGAGGGAAAAGCTTCAACAATTGCATTTTCTTAAACATGCTGTGCTTAAAGTGAATAAACAATAGCCCGATGGCTTCAAACTTCAATTTTAATAATGTCAGTAAGATAAAGAGGAACTTAAAGAAGGAAGATGGTACATGTTCCACGCTTTCCTTGGGCCCCACTTGTTTACACTGATCTCCGCTCGTCTTAAACGGGTTTTTATGTTGTGATGTATGCTAGTGCGATTCACAGGAAATTTGGGCACAAGTTTCTGACGGCAAGATCGACATAGAAACCAGTGTAAGTTTCAGCCTAATTTCTGTATAAGTGTGATCCAGGAAATTCCGGGTCACGGAGTTGTGCTGATTAAAGTTTGCTACTTATCAAATGAACAGCCTGTAAAACATCTGGCCACTTTGATAACGTTCGTGGAGCCAAGAAAATAAGTTTAAAAGAAGCATTGGAGATGATGAGGCAGCAAATTGCAATTACTTACAGAATGTACATGATCACTCCCAGGGACCACATGTCACAAGACTTGTCATATTTTTCTGGGCCTAGGACCTCTGGGGCTGTGAAGACACGAGAAAGTGAATAGCAATCCAGGGCAACACCAAACACCATGCAAAATAACAACGGATCCAAGAGGATAGATAACCTTAAGGGGAACTGAAATATCATTGTACTGTTCCCTTGCTAAAGGGACACCTAAATTGGGTACGGTAGCATAGTGGTTTTGTTACTGGACTAGTAATCCAGAGGCCTGGACTAATAATCTGGAGACAGTGAGTTCAAATCCCGCCACGGCAGCTGGGGAATTTAAATTCAGTTAATTAAATAAAATCTGGAATAAAAAGCTAGTATCAGTAATGGTGGCCGTGACACTACTGGATTGTCGTAAAAACCCATCTGGTTCACTAATGTCCTTAAGGGAAGGAAACCTGCCGTCCTTACCTGGTCTGGCCTATATGTGACTCCAGACCCACAGCAATGTGGTTGATTCTTAATTGCCCTCTGAAATGGCCTAGCAAGCCATTCAGTTGTACAATCCTGCTGCAAAAAGTCATAAGAATAAAACCAGATGGACCACATGGCACTGGACACGACTAAGGCAAACCGAGCCCAGTCAACCCTGCAAAGTCCTCCTCACTAACATCTGGGGACTTGTGCCAAAATTGGGAGAGCTGTCCCACGGACTAGTCAAGCAACAGCCTGACATAGCCATACTCACAGAATCATACCTTTCAGCCAACGTCCTAGATTCCTCCATCACCATCCCTGGGTATGTCCTGTCCCAACAGCAGGACAGACCCACCAGAGGTGGCAGTACAGTGCTATACAGTCAGGAGGGAGTGGCCCTGGGAGTCCTCAACATTGACTCCAGACCCCATGAAATCTCATGGCATCAGGTCAAACATGGGCAAGGAAACCTCCTGCTGATTACCACCTACCGTCCTCCCTCAGCTAATGAATCAGTCCTCCTCCATGTTGAGCACCACTTGGAGGAAGCAGAGGGTAGGAAGGGCACAGGATGTACTCTGGGTGGGGGACTTCAATGTCCATCACCAAGAGTGGCTCGGTAGCACCACTACTGACCGAGCTGGCCGAATCCTGAAGGACATAACTGCCAGACTGGGCCTGCGGCAGGTGGTGAGAACATAGACACGAGGGAAAAAAAAACTTACTTGACCACGTCCTCACCAATCTGTGAACATCCCCATCCTCAATGATGACGGAGCCCAGCTCGTAATTGCAAAAGACAAGGCTGAAGCGTTTGCAACCATCTTCAGCCAGAAGTGCCGAGTGGATGATCCATCTCGGCCTCCTCCCGATATCCCCACCATCACAGAAGCCAGACTTCAGCCAATTCGATTCACTCCACGTGATTTCAAAGGCTATGGGCCCAGCCAACATCCCCGCTGCAGTGCTGAAGATTTGTGCTCCAGAACTAGCCACACCTCTAGCCAAACTGTTCCAGTACAGCTACAACTCTGGCATCTACCTGACGATGTGGAAAATTGCCCAGGTATGTCCTATCCACAAAAAGCAGGACAAATCCAATCCGGCCAATTACCGCCCCATCAGTCTACACTGAATCATCAGCAAAGTGATGGAAGGTGTCATCAAGCGTCCAAATATGGACCAAAGAGCTGATTTTCAGAGATGAGGTGAGAGTGACTGCCCTTGACATCAAGGCAGCATTTGACAGAGTGTGGCAACAAGAAGCCCTAGTAAAATTAAAGTCGGGGGAAAACTTTCCAGTGGCTGGAGTCATACCTGGCACAAAGGAAGATAGTAGTGGTTGTTGGAGGCCAATCATCTCAGTCGCAGGACATCACTGCAGGAGTTCCTCAGGGCAGTGTCCTAGGCCCAACCATCTTCAGCTGCTTCATCAATGACCTTCCCTCCATCATAAGGTCAGAAATGGGGGTGTTCGCTGATGATTGCACAGTGTTCAGTTCTATATGCAACCCCTCAGATAATGAACTGTCTGAGGAACTGTCCCTCTAGATTGGAAAATTGCACGTCACTCCACTTTTTAAGAAAGGAGAGAGAGGGAAACCGGGGAATTATAGACCAGTTAGCCTAACATCTGTTGTGGGGAAAATGCTGGAGTCTATAATTAAGGATAGGGTGACTGAACACCTCGAGAATTTTCAGTTGATCAGAGAGAGTCAGCATGGATTTGTGAAAGGTAGGTCGTGCCTGACAAACCTGATTGAATTTTTTGAAGGGATGACTAAAGTAGTGGACAGGGGAATGTCAATGGATGTTATTTATATGGACTTCCAGAAGGCATTTGATGAGGTCCCACATAAGAGGCTGTTAGCTAAAATAGAAGCCCATGGAATCGAGGGAAAAGTACGGACTTGGTTAGGAAGTTGGCTGAGCGAAAGGCGACAGAGAGTAGGGATAATGGGTAGGTACTCACATTGGCAGGATGTGACTAGTGGAGTCCCGCAGGGACCTGTCTTGGGGCCTCAATTATTCACAATATTTATTAATGACTTAGATGAAGGCATAGAAAGTCTCATGTCTAAGTTTGCCGATGACACAAAGATTGGTGGCATTGTAAGCAGTGTAGATGAAAACATAAAATTACAAAGGGATATTGATAGATTAGGTGAATGGGCAAAACTGTGGCAAATGGAATTTAATGCAGACAAATGTGAGGTCATCCATCTTGGATCAAAAAAGGATAGAACAGGGTTCTTTCTAAATGGCAAAAAGTTAAAAACAGTGGATGTCCAAAGGGACTTAAGGGTTCAGGTACATAGATTATTGAAGTGTCATGAACAGGTGCAGAAAATAATCAATAAGGCTAATGGAATGCTGGCCTTTATATCTAGAGGACTAGAGCACAAGGTGGCAGAAGTTATGCTGCAGCTATACAAAACCCTGGTTAGACCGCACCTGGAGTACTGCGAGCAGTTCTGGGCACCGCAACTTCAGAAAGACATATTGGCCTTGGAGGGAGTGCAGCGTAGGTTTACTGGAATGATGCCCGGACTTCAAGGGTTAAGTTACGAGGAGAGATTACACAAATTGGGGTTGCATTCTCTAGAGTTTCAAAGGTTAAGGGGTGATCTGATCGAAGTTTATAAGATATTAAGGGGAACAGATAGGGTGGATAGAGAGAAACTATTTCCGCTGGTTGGGGATTTTAGGAGTAGGGGGCACAGTCTAAAAATTAGAGCCAGACCTTTCAGGAGCGAGATTAGAAAACATTTTTGCACAGAGGTTTGGAACTCTCTTCCGCAAACGGCAATTGATACTAGCTCAATTACTAAATTTAAACCTGAGATAGATAGCTTTTTGGCAACCAAAGGTATTAAGGGATATGGGCCAAAGGCGGGTATATGGAGTTAGATCACAGGTCAGCCATGATCTTATCAAATGGCGGAGCAGGCACGAGGGGCTGAATGGCCTACTCCTGTTCCTATGTTCCTATGAAGTAGTCCGAGCCCGCATGCAGCAAGACCTGGTCAACATCCAGGCTTGGGCTGATAAGTGGCAAGTAACATTTGCGCCAGACAAGTGCCAGGCAATAACCATCTTCAACAAGAGAGTGTCTAACCACCTCCCTTGACATTCGACAGCATTACCATCGCCGAATCCCCCACCATCAACATTGACCAGAAACTTAACTGGACCAGCCACATAAATACTGTGGCTATAAGAGCAGGTCAGAGGCTGGGTATTCTGCGGTGAGTGACTCACCTCCCGACTCCCCAAAGCCTTTCCACCATCTACAAGGCACAAGTCAGGAGTATGATGGAATACTCTCCACTTGCCTGGATGAGTGCAGCTCCAACAACACTCAAGAAGCTCGACACCATCCAAGACAAAGCAGCCCACTTGATTGGCACCCCATCCACCACCTTAAACATTCACTCCCTTCACCACCGGCACACTGTAGCTGCAGTGTGTACCATCTACAAGATGTACTACAGCAGCTCGCCAAGGCTTCTTCGACAGTATCTCCCAAACCCACAAACTCTACCGCCTAGAAAGACAAGGGCAGCAGGTGCATGGAAACACCACCACCTGCATGTTCCCCTCCAAGTCACACACAATCCCGACTTGGAAATATATCGCCGTTCCTTCATAGTCGCTGGGTCAAAATCCTGGAACTCCCTACCTAACAGCACTGTGGGAGAACCTTCACCACATGGACTGCAGTGGTTTAAGAAGACGGCTCACCACCACCTTCTCAAGGGCAATTAGGGATGGGCAATAAATGCTGCCTTTGCCAGCGACGCCCACATCCCGAGAATGAATTAAAAAAAAAACAGAACTCACAACATGTAATGGTGTTATATCTGTGTGGAGAGTGTGTATCAAGGTAGTCAGGAGTTATATATATGTGATGCAGCATGCATGGTTATATTCACAGGATGAATCATAAACATAGCATACAAGGGGAGCAAGCTGGAGACTTTGATGACAACATCATTGAGAAATTGGCCATTTGTACCATATTGAATTCCTTTGGGGAGGGATGAAAATATCACTATGAACAATCTTTCGTTGAACTCAGAAGTGTGCTCGGCCCCACTCGGTTTCTTGTCTTCATCGCTGAGCCAGGTGAGGTAATCATAAGAGATGATGTGCTCTTTGCTGTTGATACCCCCACCTGCAGAGAGGCTAACTCCTCATTTGAAAGATAAGTCAGCTCTGTATATCTACAGAGATAGACAGATCTGGACATTGGTGGACAAACGTCATGTTAGAGTCAACATCTAGAAGACCAAGTGACTAACTCTACCAAGGACTGGACCACGATGTGCCTATCTCTACTCTAAGAGTATTGAGCTATCATTCAGTTCCCTGGTTGGTAATTACTTCTATTTGGGGAAAACAGGTGGAGACAATGGCTCGAAAAGCTGGTCACAAAGTGGGAATGAAAAATTCCAGGCATCTCAGGGGTCTTCCCCAATCCAGCACTTGATGGGACCATGGGTCTGAGAATCAAAGAAAGAACAAACTTGCATTTATAGTGCCTTTTGCGACCTCAGGATGTCCCAATGTGCTTTACAGGCAATGAAGTACTTTTGAATTGTAGTCTCTGTTGCAATGTAGGAAAAAGAACTATGACATTGTAGCTGGGTGACAGGTTTGTTGAGTCGTTCCTTACTTGTCATCAGCAAACTCAGTGCTCTACAAGACAGATATCCGTGGTTGTAGGTTATCGCTCTGATTGTCAGAGAAAATAGATCTTTGAAATTCCACCAGTTCTCCGTCATTTCCAGGAATTTCCTGGCTGCCTTGAGAGGGATGGAAAATGGTGGCTGGGGTGGAGGGGAAGTCTCCAGGGGAGTTCCCACTCCTCAAGGACTTGGCATTGCTGCGGAGTAGGGCAAATGGGTGGATGCAAATGGCCTGGACCCCAGAAAAAAAGGTTAATCTAAAATCATTTTTGACAGATCCGCCCCCTTACACAGAGTGCCAGGGAGACCATGGTGCTGGAGTTTGTGGTCGTCATGGGATGGGTGGGCACCAGGGGCGTTCCCCAATTGCCGCTTGTGTCCGCCCATCCCATGTAAATGAGGTGCCCCCCTGCTGACCTGCAAAATCCGGTTGGTGCAATACTGACATAACCACTGGGATCACAACCCAAGCAATTTTAGAGCCAACATCTTTTGTTCATGGATTCCAACAGTCCAAAGCCACTCAGATGAATAAACATGACGAGGATGGCATAAGGCAGCCTGTACAGTATCAGACATGGTCAGGTTATTAGTCCTCTGCAAGACTCGAGACCAAATCATTGCCATGTGAGCTACTTACACTTTAGGCCAGACTCCATGCTTACATAAGCTGCACAAGAGCTGGCACAGGTCCACGTGGATGTTCTGCATCGTCCCAAAGCACTTTTCACACAGTGCCAGCTCCATGCTCCGCCTCCTATCTGTGGAACTCTCACTCGGTGCTTGAGCTCTGCCGCATTAGCAGAGTTAATTGTCACTCACCGAAGCCAATGTGTGACTTCCACAGTTCTGTCAAGAAAGAGAGCTGCGGAGCGGAGGGTCAGATGGAAAGTCACTCCTGCACACCTAACATCTGATGATAGGGTGAGCATGGCACTGGCAGAGGGAGTGAGGAATCTCTCTACTTACTTGGCTGAGGAAGAGTAGTTATTTAACTGCAGAAATCAGTTTTAAAAATGACTTGGAGAAATGGGTGAAATTTTCTGAGGCCCCGTGCAGGGCCTTGCCTGCAGAGGGAGGCTTATTGGAAAATTACACCCTCAGTTTTCTGCTAAGCTGCTCACTTCATGTGACGCCCAGGGAATGGTGCAGGGCCTCATAAAATGTTGCCTCCTGAATGACTTCTTTATTAGATGGACAAATGCATTTACTGATTAGAGAAACAAAAGGTTAATGCCTACAGCTCCTCCTCAGGCTGGCAGGACCCTTCACTCCCTGGCTGGGATTTCCTGCTCCTGGCTTGCCGCATCACGAGTTTCCACCCATTAAAGTGGACGGTGGAAAATTGCGGGACGGCAAGTGTAGAAATGGAGAATTCTTTCCAGCTACCATTGTGGAATCTCAAATGCTCGGAATCCTACCTGTATCCTCACTGTGCTGAAATCAGCCATGATCTTATTGAATGGCGGAGCAGGCTCGAGGGGCCGATTGGCCTACTCCTGCTCCTATTTCTTATGTTCTTATGCAAGACTCATCGCATCCTCTTCTCTAACTCACTCTTTCCCAAGACCTCAAAAGTGGGGAACTCCTACTTCCTTCGGTCTTCCCTTTCTTGTATAATCTTCAGGCTTTTAAAACCCAAGTGTGGCATCTAATTCCCAATTTATTTATTTATCTATCTATCATTCTTTGGGATGTGGGTGTTGTTGGCTAGGCCAGCATTTACTGTCCCTCCCTAGTTGCTCTTTTAGAAGGTGGCGGTGCACCTTCTTGAACCACTGTAGTCTATGTGGTGAAGGTACTCCCACAATGTTGTTAGGTAGGGAGTTCTAGGATTTTATCTGGCTTTTTATTTCACTCTTTCCCACCTTGGTGGTGCCCTGCACTGCGGGTCCTGACCCTTCAGCTTAGTTTCTCAATTAATTAAAAATAGTCAGCGGTCGAGCATCAAACACAGTTGCTGAATGGTTCTCATGTTTCCCGGTTACTTGACCTTGCTGTCAACCTCGACAGATATTCGCATTAGAGAAAGTATGAAAAGAACTCTCTTGGCACTCACCGACATAGTACGGTGTGTAGCAGGGCGTTGCTAGAGAGTTGTGGAGCGTTGTTTCTTTAGCAAACCCGAAATCCGTGAGCTTGAGAACTGCGTTCGAATCTTTCGATGTATACAACAGATTTTCCGGCTGCAAAATTCAAATGAATGTAAAGAATGTCAGGGAGTTTCCTCGTTAAAAAATAAGTAAATAGCAGAATAGGACATGGCCCAGAGTCCCCTTTGATTTGCATCACCCCCAACACATGCCGTTCGATTGTTGAGCCATTAAATGAATGATGGACATGGAGAAAGGAATAACCTGCATTTATGTAGTGTCTCATCTCACCTTTCAAACATCCCAAAGCACTTCACAAACAGTGAATTACTTTAAAGTACAGTGCAAACATAGCAGACGAAATTTGCACACAGCAACATCCTGCAAATAGCCATCAATGGCCGAATGACTTAGCTAACCCGTTGTGGGTATTTGTTGAGGGCAGGGTGTTGGCCAGGACAGTGGAAGAACTCCCTACAATTCTCGAAATAGCATCATAGGATCTTTAACATCCACCTGAACAGGCAGTCGGGGCCTCATTTTAACACCTCATCAGCAGGACAGCACCTCCAACAGTGCACCCACCTCTTTCATTACTACACTGGAGCGTCAGCCCAATTTATAAACTCGACCTGAAGTGGGGCTTCAACCCACGACCTCCTGACCCAGATGAGATTGAAGCCTTGTCAACGGGAATATTCGGAGGACTAAACATTCAAGAAATAAAAAGTACCATGATAGTCATCTAGGGCAAAGTACTGAACCCAACAGATAATTTTTAATGTCAGGCCATCACTGGGAATGAAGCTGTCCTTCACTCTGTTCTGAGGATGCTGCGGGGGTCTCAGGTGCAGCGATGAAATCAAGAGAGCAAATAATGAAAGATTTATTTATTATTTCCACTAGTCAGTGAATTGGGGCATAAATTAGTATTTGGAGCATAGAGTTCAGAAGGATTATTTTTAAAAACTCAACAGGATGATTAGAATATGGAACTCTTTACACAAATAACTATCAAAGCCAAGCCAATCATAGGATTTAAGGGAGAATTAGTCGAACACTCCAGTGTAGTAATGAGGGACTGCTGCACTATTGGAGGTGCTGTCCTGCGGATGAGACGTTAAAAATTAGGCCCCATCTGCCTGATCGGGCGGATGTTAAAGATCTTATTGTCCGGCTCAAAGAAGAGCATGGCGTTCTCCCACTGTCCTGGTCTACAATCCTCCCTCACCCAACACCACCAAAACAGGTTGGCAGTTGGCGTCAGACATGTTCTTTGCTTTGGTCTATCCCTTTGTTTTCCTCCCACGGTCTCTTTACTCTTGTCTGTCTCCTCACTTTCCTACCTTTGTGCTCTGTCTCTGTCTCCTCACTTTCTTTCTATTGTATCTCTCCACTCTGGTCTATCTCCTCACTTTCTTTTTATTGTATCTCTCCACTCTGGTCTATCTCCTCACTTTCTTTCTAATGTATCTCTCCACTCTGGTCTATCTCCTCACTTTCTTTTTATTGTATCTCTCCACTCTGGTCTATCTCCTCACTTTCTTTCTATTGTATCTCTCCACTCTGGTCTATCTCCTCACTTTCTTTCTATTGTATCTCTCCACTCTGGTCTATCTCCTCACTTTCTTTCTATTGTATCTCTCCACTCTGGTCTATCTCCTCACTTTCTTTTTATTGTATCTCTCCACTCTGGTCTATCTCCTCACTTTCTTTTTATTGTATCTCTCCACTCTGGTCTATCTCCTCACTTTCTTTCTATTGTATCTCTCCACTCTGGTCTATCTCCTCACTTTCTTTTTATTGTATCTCTCCACTCTGGTCTATCTCCTCACTTTCTTTCTAATGTATCTCTCCACTCTGGTCTATCTCCTCACTTTCTTTTTATTGTATCTCTCCACTCTGGTCTATCTCCTCACTTTCTTTTTATTGTATCTCTCCACTCTGGTCTATCTCCTCACTTTCTTTCTAATGTATCTCTCCACTCTGGTCTATCTCCTCACTTTCTTTTTATTGTATCTCTCCACTCTGGTCTATCTCCTCACTTTCTTTTTATTGTATCTCTCCACTCTGGTCTATCTCCTCACTTTCTTTCTATTGTATCTCTCCACTCTGGTCTATCTCCTCACTTTCTTTTTATTGTATCTCTCCACTCTGGTCTATCTCCTCACTTTCTTTCTATTGTATCTCTCCACTCTGGTCTATCTCCTCACTTTCTTTCTATTGTATCTCTCCACTCTGGTCTATCTCCTCACTTTCTTTCTAATGTATCTCTCCACTCTGGTCTATCTCCTCACTTTCTTTCTATTGTATCTCTCCACTCTGGTCTATCTCCTCACTTTCTTTCTAATGTATCTCTCCACTCTGGTCTATCTCCTCACTTTCTTTCTATTGTATCTCTCCACTCTGGTCTATCTCCTCACTTTCTTTCTAATGTATCTCTCCACTCTGGTCTATCTCCTCACTTTCTTTCTATTGTATCTCTCCACTCTGGTCTATCTCCTCACTTTCTTTCTAATGTATCTCTCCACTCTGGTCTATCTCCTCACTTTCTTTCTATTGTATCTCTCCACTCTGGTCTATCTCCTCACTTTCTTTCTAATGTATCTCTCCACTCTGGTCTATCTCCTCACTTTCTTTCTAATGTATCTCTCCACTCTAGTCTATCTCCTCACTTTCTTTCTATTGTATCTCTCCACTCTGGTCTATCTCCTCACTTTCTTTCTATTGTATCTCTCCACTCTAGTCTATCTCCTCACTTTCTTTCTATTGTATCTCTCCACTCTGGTCTATCTCCTCACTTTCTTTCTAATGTATCTCTCCACTCTGGTCTATCTCCTCACTTTCTTTCTAATGTATCTCTCCACTCTAGTCTATCTCCTCACTTTCTTTCTATTGTATCTCTCCACTCTGGTCTATCTCCTCACTTTCTTTCTATTGTATCTCTCCACTCTGGTCTATCTCCTCACTTTCTTTTTATTGTATCTCTCCACTCTAGTCTATCTCCTCACTTTCTTTCTAATGTATCTCTCCACTCTGGTCTATCTCCTCACTTTCTTTCTAATGTATCTCTCCACTCTGGTCTATCTCCTCACTTTCTTTCTATTGTATCTCTCCACTCTGGTCTATCTCCTCACTTTCTTTCTAATGTATCTCTCCACTCTAGTCTATCTCCTCACTTTCTTTCTATTGTATCTCTCCACTCTGGTCTATCTCCTCACTTTCTTTCTATTGTATCTCTCCACTCTGGTCTATCTCCTCACTTTCTTTCTAATGTATCTCTCCACTCTGGTCTATCTCTCCACTTTCTTTCTATTGTATCTCTCCACTCTGGTCTATCTCCTCACTTTCTTTCTATTGTATCTCTCCACTCTGGTCTATCTCCTCACTTTCTTTCTATTGTATCTCTCCACTCTGGTCTATCTCTCCACTTTCTTTCTATTGTATCTCTCCACTCTGGTCTATCTCCTCACTTTCTTTCTAATGTATCTCTCCACTCTGGTCTATCTCCTCACTTTCTTTCTAATGTATCTCTCCACTCTGGTCTATCTCCTCACTTTCTTTCTATTGTATCTCTCCACTCTGGTCTATCTCTCCACTTTCTTTCTATTGTATCTCTCCACTCTGGTCTATCTCCTCACTTTCTTTCTAATGTATCTCTCCACTCTGGTCTATCTCCTCACTTTCTTTCTAATGTATCTCTCCACTCTGGTCTATCTCCTCACTTTCTTTCTATTGTATCTCTCCACTCTGGTCTATCTCCTCACTTTCTTTCTAATGTATCTCTCCACTCTGGTCTATCTCCTCACTTTCTTTTTATTGTATCTCTCCACTCTGGTCTATCTCCTCACTTTCTTTTTATTGTATCTCTCCACTCTGGTCTATCTCCTCACTTTCTTTCTAATGTATCTCTCCACTCTGGTCTATCTCCTCACTTTCTTTTTATTGTATCTCTCCACTCTGGTCTATCTCCTCACTTTCTTTCTATTGTATCTCTCCACTCTGGTCTATCTCCTCACTTTCTTTTTATTGTATCTCTCCACTCTGGTCTATCTCCTCACTTTCTTTCTATTGTATCTCTCCACTCTGGTCTATCTCCTCACTTTCTTTCTAATGTATCTCTCCACTCTGGTCTATCTCCTCACTTTCTTTCTAATGTATCTCTCCACTCTGGTCTATCTCCTCACTTTCTTTCTAATGTATCTCTCCACTCTGGTCTATCTCCTCACTTTCTTTTTATTGTATCTCTCCACTCTGGTCTATCTCCTCACTTTCTTTCTAATGTATCTCTCCACTCTGGTCTATCTCCTCACTTTCTTTCTAATGTATCTCTCCACTCTGGTCTATCTCCTCACTTTCTTTTTATTGTATCTCTCCACTCTGGTCTATCTCCTCACTTTCTTTCTATTGTATCTCTCCACTCTGGTCTATCTCCTCACTTTCTTTTTATTGTATCTCTCCACTCTGGTCTATCTCCTCACTTTCTTTCTATTGTATCTCTCCACTCTGGTCTATCTCCTCACTTTCTTTCTATTGTATCTCTCCACTCTGGTCTATCTCCTCACTTTCTTTCTAATGTATCTCTCCACTCTGGTCTATCTCCTCACTTTCTTTCTAATGTATCTCTCCACTCTGGTCTATCTCCTCACTTTCTTTCTAATGTATCTCTCCACTCTGGTCTATCTCCTCACTTTCTTTTTATTGTATCTCTCCACTCTGGTCTATCTCCTCACTTTCTTTCTAATGTATCTCTCCACTCTGGTCTATCTCCTCACTTTCTTTCTAATGTATCTCTCCACTCTGGTCTATCTCCTCACTTTCTTTTTATTGTATCTCTCCACTCTGGTCTATCTCCTCACTTTCTTTCTATTGTATCTCTCCACTCTGGTCTATCTCCTCACTTTCTTTTTATTGTATCTCTCCACTCTGGTCTATCTCCTCACTTTCTTTCTATTGTATCTCTCCACTCTGGTCTATCTCCTCACTTTCTTTCTATTGTATCTCTCCACTCTGGTCTATCTCCTCACTTTCTTTCTAATGTATCTCTCCACTCTGGTCTATCTCCTCACTTTCTTTTTATTGTATCTCTCCACTCTGGTCTATCTCCTCACTTTCTTTCTAATGTATCTCTCCACTCTGGTCTATCTCCTCACTTTCTTTCTATTGTATCTCTCCACTCTGGTCTATCTCCTCACTTTCTTTTTATTGTATCTCTCCACTCTGGTCTATCTCCTCACTTTCTTTCTAATGTATCTCTCCACTCTGGTCTATCTCCTCACTTTCTTTCTATTGTATCTCTCCACTCTGGTCTATCTCCTCACTTTCTTTCTAATGTATCTCTCCACTCTGGTCTATCTCCTCACTTTCTTTCTATTGTATCTCTCCACTCTGGTCTATCTCCTCACTTTCTTTCTAATGTATCTCTCCACTCTGGTCTATCTCCTCACTTTCTTTCTAATGTATCTCTCCACTCTGGTCTATCTCCTCACTTTCTTTCTATTGTATCTCTCCACTCTGGTCTATCTCCTCACTTTCTTTCTAATGTATCTCTCCACTCTGGTCTATCTCCTCACTTTCTTTTTATTGTATCTCTCCACTCTGGTCTATCTCCTCACTTTCTTTCTATTGTATCTCTCCACTCTGGTCTATCTCCTCACTTTCTTTCTAATGTATCTCTCCACTCTGGTCTATCTCCTCACTTTCTTTCTAATGTATCTCTCCACTCTGGTCTATCTCCTCACTTTCTTTCTATTGTATCTCTCCACTCTGGTCTATCTCCTCACTTTCTTTTTATTGTATCTCTCCACTCTGGTCTATCTCCTCACTTTCTTTCTATTGTATCTCTCCACTCTGGTCTATCTCCTCACTTTCTTTCTAATGTATCTCTCCACTCTGGTCTATCTCCTCACTTTCTTTCTATTGTATCTCTCCACTCTGGTCTATCTCCTCACTTTCTTTCTAATGTATCTCTCCACTCTGGTCTATCTCCTCACTTTCTTTCTAATGTATCTCTCCACTCTGGTCTATCTCCTCACTTTCTTTCTATTGTATCTCTCCACTCTGGTCTATCTCCTCACTTTCTTTCTATTGTATCTCTCCACTCTGGTCTATCTCCTCACTTTCTTTCTATTGTATCTCTCCACTCTGGTCTATCTCCTCACTTTCTTTCTATTGTATCTCTCCACTCTGGTCTATCTCCTCACTTTCTTTCTATTGTATCTCTCCACTCTGGTCTATCTCCTCACTTTCTTTTTATTGTATCTCTCCACTCTGGTCTATCTCCTCACTTTCTTTCTAATGTATCTCTCCACTCTGGTCTATCTCCTCACTTTCTTTCTAATGTATCTCTCCACTCTGGTCTATCTCCTCACTTTCTTTTTATTGTATCTCTCCACTCTGGTCTATCTCCTCACTTTCTTTCTAATGTATCTCTCCACTCTGGTCTATCTCCTCACTTTCTTTCTAATGTATCTCTCCACTCTGGTCTATCTCCTCACTTTCTTTCTAATGTATCTCTCCACTCTGGTCTATCTCCTCACTTTCTTTCTAATGTATCTCTCCACTCTGGTCTATCTCCTCACTTTCTTTCTAATGTATCTCTCCACTCTGGTCTATCTCCTCACTTTCTTTTTATTGTATCTCTCCACTCTGGTCTATCTCCTCACTTTCTTTCTAATGTATCTCTCCACTCTGGTCTATCTCCTCACTTTCTTTTTATTGTATCTCTCCACTCTGGTCTATCTCCTCACTTTCTTTCTAATGTATCTCTCCACTCTGGTCTATCTCCTCACTTTCTTTCTAATGTATCTCTCCACTCTGGTCTATCTCTCCACTTTCTTTCTAATGTATCTCTCCACTCTGGTCTATCTCCTCACTTTCTTTTTATTGTATCTCTCCACTCTGGTCTATCTCTCCACTTTCTTTCTAATGTATCTCTCCACTCTGGTCTATCTCCTCACTTTCTTTTTATTGTATCTCTCCACTCTGGTCTATCTCTCCACTTTCTTTCTAATGTATCTCTCCACTCTAGTCTATCTCCTCATCTTTCTCCCAATTTCTACTTTGTTGATTAGCTAAAAAGGGTTGGTGATAAAACACATGAATCATTTGATGGTAAGGGACATGTGCCTTAGACCAGCATTATGTTCACTAACAGTAGCCACTCAAGACACAGAGAAGATGCAGGTCTTACCTTGACATCTCTGTGAGCAAAGTTCATTGCATGTAGGTATTGAATAGCACTTCCTATGTCCCTCATTATTTCTGAGGCTTCTGTAAATTACACAAAGGGAAGCAATAGAGGGATCACTGAAGAGTGACCATTTTTATATAATATTCCAGAGACCATCAATATACAGCATGGCAGGTTTCAAGTAAACTGCTATTTAACAACAGTGACGGTTATCCAGGGTGCAGGGGCCTCACAGGTTAGACTACAGAACCTGAAGTGACATAGAATTTGCACACAGATTTATTTTGTCATGCACAAGTGTCAGCACCACACACTCCCAAGCCAAGTGCAGCACATATTAGATTAAGAGTAAAGCTCGCTCTACACATTCCAACAATCCACCTCAGTCCCAAACTCAGAACAGTGTTCCTACTGCACCCAGAATGACAATTTGCTATTTCCACACCAGCCATCCTGTAGCCTCTCTGAGTGAGACTGACAACTAGTGCTGAACTACAGGCAGCTTTGTGCTGTGCGCCCTTGCCTGTTAGGATTGAGATGTCCCAAACTCATTGCACATAGGACCGTTCAAGCAGCAGAGAGGGGAGAGTTTCACCCTCTCTGTCTGGGCTGGCACTGAACCGAGAGATGACAAGCTCAGAATGCCACCCAATCCCAACATCGTGATTTTATGATGAGTTTGTTCTACTTAATGGAGCTGATCTGACAGATGGAATGAACTGATGGCGGGGATTGGGGGAGGTACTCTGCCTTGCATTTACACTGGACTGCCTCTGAATCAGGCCCAGTCTGAAACCTATCCCAGAGCTGGGTTTTTACTTTATGCTGGGATCAACTTGAAGTATAGAACCTCCTCAATTAGAACTGACAACTACAGGCTGGGCTGAGCAGTGTACAGACTACCAGTGTAATCATTGTCATCATAATTGCTCGTCATTTTGTGCAGTAAGTAGAACAATATATTTATTCGGCAGTCATGTCACCTCAGCGGAAGAAAAAAGCCATTTGGCCCAAGAAACCCAATGGTTCTCCCCCCTCCTCTCCTGACTCCTTGCTGCGATATAGCGCCTTCTAATACCTTTCCCAAAGACTTCTGACTGTCTCATCCTCGTATTCAAATCTCTCCATGGCCTCACCCTCCCTATCTCTGTAACCTCCTCCGGCCCAACAAACCTCCAAAAACTACGTTCCTCCAACTCTGGCCTCTTGTGCATCCCCCACCTCCTTCACCTCACCACTGGCGGCTGTGCCTTCAGCTGTCTAGGCGTTAAGCTCTGGAATTCCCTCCCGTAACCTCTCCACCTCTCTCTCCTCCTTTAAGACTCTGCTTAAAACCTACCTCTTTGACCAACCATTTGATCACCTCTCCTAATGTCTCTTCCTTTGGCTCGGTGTCAATTTTTTGTCTGATTACACACCCGTGAGGCACCTTGGGATGTTTTACTACGTTAAAGGCGCTATATAACTGCAAGAAGTTGTTGTTTTGTTGTTGCAGTCCATCCAAGTGTGAGGGATATCAGAGCTGAGCCAGGTCCTGTCCCTAACCTCACTTTCCAGCAGGGGCCATTGCACAGTGGAGACCCTGACTGATTTTCCCTCTCTCTAGCCCAGAGGTACTGACAACAATTGTAGTGCCCCTCTACTGCTGCTTTAGCTGAGACCAGCTAACTCTAACTTACTTTACTGCTCCAAGACCCTTTGAGTCAAAAGAGTTCAGCCTGGCCCTTCCTAATTTTGAATGTGTGTCTCTGGTATGTTACACCCCTTCACCATAGTGAACAAGATGCCTAGACCTTTGCCACTTAGCTTTCAGTACCTTGAACACAGAGATCTCATTTTAAAACAAGTGCAACTTCCTTAATCTTTCCTGGTAGCTTAAATTCCCGATACCTGGAATCATCTTGGCCACTCGCCTCTGTGAGGGGCAGTAACATCCTTCCTACGATTAGGTGACCAGAACTGCATCCATGGGTTTGACTGACACCATGGTGCAGTATTTCTAAGCGGGTTATGTTCCCTGTTGTTCAGCTGGCAGTGTAGGAAGGTCACAGCTTGTAACGAGGACAGTAAGCAAAGCTGATGACTTACCTCTCTCAGTAAACGCTTGGTCACCTCGATCCTGGATCCTGGTGAACAATTCACCTCCTTCCATACTGTCGGGGAGGGTGGAGAGAAAGACAAAGAGAGAGAGAGAGAGAAAGCACAGGGTAAGTAAAGGCTGGGGCTTGGCTGGAAATTGCCCAGAGGATTTGACCCACAGTATTCTGATATCATTTATAAGTTACAAATTACAGAGTTACAAGCCCCTGAAAAACTCAGGGTACTGAGATAGAGAATGGCATAAAAATACCCTGTCCCATTCATCTATCTTAAGATCATTAACCAGCGACAAATCCATCTCATTTGCATTAAGATTTTATAAAGATAAATTTAGGATCTATTAGATAAAGGAATTATCTATGATACCAAGCAGTACAAACCAGAAGCCCCAGGTTTGATTCCACAGTCTCTACTCAGTAGTAGGGGTTTAGTAATAAGCCTCAACACCCCTGAGCTGGGGAGAGGGAAATATCAGCAACTAGGGTCCCTGCCTCTGGCCGCGATCCATTTACCCTCCTCTCCCTCCCGCCATTGGATGTTGATTGAGGACAGGATTAATTGGTGATGCCCTCCAATGCTGAAGAGCTGTCCAGGTCCCCACATGAAGGATGACCATTTGGGTATGGTGCTCGAGAACTCCTGCACCCATCAAACCACATCCCAACAAGAGTCAGCATTTACGCCGTTTCTCCAGGGTTTCCAGTGGTTTTCCCCCAAAGTTATGGCAGCTGATCAGGCGATGTACTGGAGGATGGGAGAGGAGAAGTATGAAAAGAAAAATAAAGCAACAAATGTTTGTTACAACAGCACAGCTTACATTCCAGCACCATTCTGCATATATAGCACGTTTTATAGTGCCATGTAAAACAGTGCACAGGAAAATGGAACGGTTAGGGGATGCGAAGGGGAGTGTGAAAACTCCTGTAAGCAGTGGATAACAGGGTCTTCAAATTCTTCAGGATAAAGCCCCAAATGTAATTATGAAAATAGTACAATGTGTGTTTAATTATAACCAGTAACAATAATATAGGTCAACAATAGCATCTCTCGCTCTCTCTCACCAGAACCTTCTGGTTTTTGCCTTATATACCCATCTTCACCCTGCCCTTCCCCGGGGAGCAGCCACAACGCCACCTTCCGCAACCCAGTCTCTCGGGATCAGTACACGTAGTTGAAGAGAATGGTCTTTTAGGAGGCTTTTAAAAGTGGGGAGGAGGCAAATCAGAGGGATCGAGGGAGGGAATTCCAGAGGAGAGGAGCATAGTAGCCAAGAAAGCCGCCATTGATGGCGGAGCAAAGGGAGCACCAGGAACAAAGAGTAACTCTATGTTGGATGGGCAGACCATGTGCTTGGGGATATATGGGTGCAACAGATCTTGGAGGCAGAATGAGACAAGATTCTGTAGCGATCAGAAATGAAGGCCGAGCATCTTCAAGTCAATTTATTGGGGAATGGGGAGCCAGTGAAGTTTGGAGAGTGTGGGGGTGATGGGAATGTGGACTCTGTGTGGGTTGGGATGCAGGACACGGAATTGTGAATGGGGGTGGAGGCCAGCTAGGAGAACGTTGGAGAAATGCAGCCTTTAAGTGATAAAGCCATGGACTAAGGGTTTGGCACCAGTGGGGGAAAGGCAGGATATTGAAGATGTAGAAGTAAAGTGTGTTTGGTAAGGAAACAGATGTGGGATGGGAAGATTACCTCTGGGTCAAATAGTACACAGAGGGTTCACACCTCCGAATGTAGCCTGAGCTAGATGTAGTCAAGGCCACAGAAACATAGCTGCTGGTGAAAACCAAAGATCAAAAGATAATTATGGATAAGGAGGGCCATTCGGCCCATCTTCATTCATCCATTCAGAAAAAACCTACATTCTATTGCTGCATCTAATCATTTCTTCAATGATTCAAGGGTTTGCACCTTCACTACTCTATCTGGAAGCCCATTCCATGCGTTGATTGTTAGTTACGTGAACTAGAATTTCCTGATATCAGTTCTAAATTTATCTTTAATTAGTTTAAACCTGTGTCCCCTTATCCTACTTTCGCAATTTAATTTTAAAGTAATATTCCAGATTTACCTTTTCCATACCCAAAACAGTTATATGCCTCTATCTCACCTCTCAGATGTCTCATTTCCAGGCTGGAAAGTCCAAATTTCTCCAGCCTTTCCTTATAACTCAGACCTTTAACACTAGGGTCAGCCTCACAACGCTTCTCTATTTCCGGCAGTTAAATGTCGTCCTTCTCTCTTTGCGCCCAGAAATGGACGCAGTACTCAAGGTGTGGTCTGACCAGAGCAATGTACAGTTTGATCACGACCTCCTGTGACTTGTGTTCTACCGTATTGGCTAGATAGTTCAACATTCTATTGGCTTTGTTAATTGCTGTTCTGTGTTTGTTGGACATGTTGAGCATCAAGACTACTATTAACCCTAGGACTCTCAATTTCATCCTTAGCTATTTCAACACCACTTGTGGAGAATGTCTGTAACCCATTTTTCCTTCCCATGTCCAGTACTTTACACTTGTCCACATTAAATTTCAATCGGCCATTGTTCTGCCCTCTCACGTATTTTGTAAAACTGATACTGTACTCTTTGGTATTCTCTTCAATTTTGACCAATATGCATTGAGTTTCTGAATCCAAGTCATTGATGCAAATTAGAAACTCAACAAGCCCTGGGGAGGGGGGGGGGGGAAATCCAACTCAGTACTTCCCCCACCCCCCCATGAACCTCTGAACAAGTACCCTTTTTTTTAACCCTTGAAACAAGTTATTTTATCCGTTCCCAAATTTTACTTTAAATCTCCAAAGCTGTGAGCTTCATGTGAAACTTTATCAAATGCCAATGGAAGTCTAGGTATACAACGTCAACTTGGGTTGTCAGTCCCTAAAGAAGTCAAGGAGATAGATCAGGCAGGATTTTCCCCTTCTGAAGCCATGATGCTTGAATTTTACCAATCTTAAGCTGGAGAAATTGTGCTTCAATCAGGTGTTAATTTTGGATAAGCAATTGGAATCGATGGAGGAGGCATAAAAGTAAGGCCAAGGGGTGTCTGTGAACATGGAAGATGTCCCTAAGGGGTAGGATATAAATGATAAAGAGGTGGGGACCGAGAATGGAAGTGACCACGTGAGCATGGAAAGAGAAACCACCGACAGTTATCCGCAGAACCAAGAGTCCGCAGTGCCATAGACATGGATTGCAAAGGAGAGACATTGGAGCAGGATGGAGTGATCAATGGTGCCAGAGGCAACAGAGACGCTGAGAAGGATGAACAGAGACAATGTTGTTTGTGACCTGACCACTGCAGTCTTAGTGTTATGGAAAGGAGGGTCTTAAGCGGTAAGTGGGAGGGTAATTGCAAGACAATGCGTTCTCGGACTTTGCATAGAAAGGGATGGTTGGAAATAGGGTAGTGGTTGGAGAGAAGAGAGGGGTTAGGATGTGTTTAATGAGGACACAAAGAAAGGCATGTGACTGGGGTGGGGATCGAGGGTGCAGTGATGAGAGGTTGAAGGAGATGGGTTTGGAGGTTTCCTGCTCTCCAGCATGATCTTGGAGTAGTACGCAGATTTGGCCATGGAAAGAGGGAAACAGTAGAGCTTGAGGTGGTCTAGCCAGATGTGACGGTGAAGAGCTGAGCCAGTTGCTCACAACTTGTTTGGATTTGCAGCCCGCAGGCTTGAGGTCGTGGTTTAATGGTGAAATTTTGTGCTCAACAATATGAGGGTCAAACAATTGAACATTTTTCCATTTTTGGCATCCAGCGTCAACATTAAGCACTCCTACGACAGATGCAGTACAGGATAGATATACAGTAAAGCTCCCTCAAGCATTCCTATGAAAGGTGCAGTATGAGTTACTGGCCACAATGAACTAAACAGGTTGGATTTATCTACGCCCAATTCAATTGCAGGGAGGGAAACTCCTATATGTTTTCAGTTAGTATTTTCAAACATGAATTTTTTGCACCTTTTTTTTCTAATACTGTTGCTTCTCCAGTGTCTCTCCTCTGCAAGTCTTTACATAATGTGGGTAGGAATATCCCCCAGTTCACAGACACATTCTCCCCCCTCCCAGGTCAAGCCGGCCCCCTTCCCCCCTACCCTTTTCTGTTCATGCTGCCACTTTCCTTCTACCCCTAATTTATGCTGGTAATTTCCTCACCTTCGCCCCATCCTCCAGCATCACCCCCACCCTTCCTACAGTGGTTCCCGATTCCACCTCCTGTAGTCGATGTTCCAGGGGATAGAACACGGCAGAATTCCTGACCTCGTGAGAATTCCTGCTGCACTTTCAATGTAATTACTTGTTGTCAACTTCATTTTTTGAAGCAGTTTGTCAGCTTTTGCAATCTTCCAGGTTGGCATGTACGCAATCACTGCTTCTTCATTTACCTTATTTTCTTTCCATCATTTTTATTTCCTGCACTTACAAGCCATGTCCGTTCACCTTGGCTTCTCACTCACCATTCCATCACGATCAGGAGACACCGCTTCCCATGGTGCATGTTCTCATAGATGTTAATTATTCGGACGATGTGGAGGGTGCTGCAGGCCCTCCAGTGCATGTCCACTTCACGTCGTGCCTTTGGGCTGTCGTAGAGAATCTGAAAAGAAAGAGAGAAGCATGGGTATGTTGGGGATAGAGAAGCAGCAGTGGGTTTATGCTCACTCCTAGTGTTACCTCTGTACAATATGGAATTTTTGGAATGATTTAACAGATAAGGCAGATACTGCGTTCAGTTAATCCCCTGATGGTTCAGCCAAGATTTTCCTCTATCTTTAGCTGGGTTTGCGCATGCTTGCTCATCTCCCTGGTTTATGGTTACTAGGTAAATCACTCACTGAACATTCGTCTCAAACTCCATAAACGCAATCTTACATCCTCTTCCTTGTGCCGGGTTGAGATCCGGACTCCTCGCACTGTCTGCGACTCAAACTCATTCCTTCCAGTGCAGTGGAGTGCCAACATATTGGGCTGCACAGGGGTCGTGTGTCTAGTTCACCAGACAGCTCCTGAATTTTGGCGTGGCATGCTGGAGAAGAAAAGGCGAATCTATGTCCAGGTGTTCAAGGCCAACTCACTCGATCGCTCGGCACCGGTTAAAACTGCCACATACCATAGCCCGAGAGCAGAGGTGATGCGTGGAGTACACAGAGCCAAAGCTGCGGTGAAAAAAATTCACAAACCATGCGTTGCACTGTTCTCTGCGTGTATCAGGTTCATTGCTCGACAGCTCACAGCTCACAACAGTGGCCCAATTGTTCCCTGGGATAGACCAGAGAAGGTCATGGTTGCTGTGTAGGCGTTCTTAATTCATCATAAAACTCACTTCTAAAAGCGAGAGGTGAAAAGTTTCAGCATTTTTGCATAAGTAGGAAATGCAAAGACCAATTCCAGCTAAAATGATGTAGTCTTTGCGCTCAAGGAACAAAATGGTCCAGTTGTATTTTCCCAGCAGCACCTGGGATATTTCAGAAGCCGAGGAATGAACGCTGCCAATAACAGGGAAATTGATCCAACTTCGAAAATTAGAAATCTTCTCCAGCTTTCAAAAGACCCGTGGCTTTTAGGAGCAGCTGCAAAGCACACAGCCCATCAGCTCCGAGAACATCAGAGAGCAGATTGGTGAATAGTAAACGATGAGACAAAAAGAAAGTGTCTTAAACTGGCATGATCAGAATTAGAAAAGCAATTTGCAGAAGTTCCCATAGCTATAAATACACAGTGGAATGGGGGCTAGGGAGGGAAAAAAAAATCAGCCAGGGTTCCCACAGCTGATCATTACCCAATGATTCCTTAGGAGAGTGTTGGTCAATGGATATCAGGTGTGGATTAGATTAGGCTCAACAATGATGTCTCCCATAGTGAGTAATAGCCTGCTGACGCTCGCTGTCCACCCTCACGCAAAGAATGGTGACTCAGAGTTAGGCAAGGTACTGCGGGAAAGCCAGTGCCTTGAAGTGTACCCCAGTGAAAGTACATACACAGACCCTCAGCTGCAAAGATTCCAGTCTCTTTGCAATGGATGGTACCAGAAAGAAGTTTTATAAATAGATATTCTTCCCTTTGTTACTATCTTCACTCATCCTTTGCACAAATATTGACACCTACACTCAACAGCCCAGATGGACTGCTCCTTGTGTCAGCTCGGTCAAGTCAGGAGCATATGGGTTTAAGCCCCAACTGAGACTGGAGGACATAAGTTCAGACTATACCGTTGCAACCTTCTCGAGTTCAGTGGCATCAGTTACTCCTGTAAGCAGATCCAATATTCCTTACGTTCCAGAGTTGACTCACACGGCCCAATATTTACTTATACAATAGAGTAATATAGGGGATGAGCCAATGTGCCTCTCCCTCCGACATACAAACAGGGTACTGTGCCTTTCACACATACGTTCACATGTTTCTTCAAACTTTTCAAAGGTGGGCTGAGCAAATACTTTGTACAATGAGATGATATAAATCGTGAAGCTGCTTTATCTCACAGACAGCAAGTAAACAATGAGCAACAGTTATGATAAAACTCACTTAATTCAATCAGTACAACTTGTCTTTGTGAAATAATACAAAAATAAATGAACAGTCTATGCTTCCCATTGTCATGCTTAACTTAAACAAAATAACACCACCCGACACGAACCCCAACTTTATCCAGAGCTCTCCCCGACATCCTATCCCATAAAAGTCCCGTTTGCCCTTTCACCCCAGTTATCGCTGACCTCCACTAGCTCCCTGAGCCACCTTACCTCTGCTAACTCCTGCAGCCCTGGGAATCAGGGGGAAAACTCTCCAGTGGCTGGAGTCATACCTAGCACAAAGGAAGATGGTAGTGGTTGTTGGAGGCCAATCATCTCAGCCCCAGGACATTGCTGCAGGAATTCCTCAGGGCTGTGTCCTAGGCCCAACCATCTTCAGCTGCTTCATCAATGACCTTCCCTCCATCATAAGGTCAGAAATAGGGATGTTCGCTGATGATTGCACAGTGTTCAGTTCCATTCGCAACCCCTCAGATAATGAAGCAGTCCGAGCCCGCACGCAGCAAGACTTGGACAACATCCAGGCTTGGGCTGATAAGTGGCAAGTAACATTCGTGCCAGACAAGTGCCAGGCAATGAACATCTCCAACAAGAGAGAATCTAACCACCTCCCCTTGACATTCAACGGCATTACCATCGCCGAATCCCCCACCATCAACATCCTGGGGGTCACCATTGACCAGAAACTGAACTGGACCAGCCACGTAAATGCTGTGGCTATGAGAGCAGGTCAGAGGCTGGGTATTCTGCGGCAAGTGACTCACCTCCTGACTCCCCAAAGCCTTTCCACCATCTACAAGGCACAAGTCAGGAGTGTGATGGAATACTCTCCACTTGCCTGGATGAGTGCAGCTCCAACAACACTCAAGAAGCTCGACACCATCCAGGACAAAGCAGCCCGCTTGATTGGCACCCCATCCACCACCCTAAACATTCACTCCCTTCACCATGGCGCACAGTGGCTGCAGCGTGTACCATCCACAGGATGCACTGCAGCAACTCGCCAAGGCTTCTTCGACAGCACCTCCCAAACCCGCGACCTCTACCACCTAGAAGGACAAGGGCAGCAGGTACATGGGAACAACACCACCTGCACATTTCCCTCCAAGTCACACACCATCCCGACTTGGAAATATATCGCCATTCCTTCGTCGTTGCTGGGTCAAAATCCTGGAACTCCCTTCCTAACAGCACTGTGGGAGAACCTTCACCACATGGACTGCAGCAGTTCAAGAAGGCGGCTCACCACCACCTTCTCAAGGGCAATTAGGGATGGGCAATAAATGCTGGCCTCGCCAGCGACGCCCACATCCCATGAACGAAATAAAAAAAGCTAGTACCCCAGTGCCCCTCCCTCCCTCCATTTCACCATCAGTGGCAAAGCCTTCAGGCATCACACTCCTGCACACTGGAATTCTCCTAAACCCATCTTCATCTCTCCCCACCTCCAACATTTGCCTCAAAACCTCAACCATTTTTCTGGCCACCCCCCACCCCCCACCCCGACCTTCCTCATACGTGCCAACCATCTGCATTTCCCACCGATAGTCGGGGCTTCTCGGGCTGAGTTTGCTCCTCAGCATTTGCTTCCTGCCCCAGAATGCTCGGCGTGTGCGTGTGAACTTGTGCGTGAACGGACACACAATCACGTGGCTCCCAATCAAAGCATCCAGAGGCAACAGGCGTTTCACTTAGCGTTTACCCCTGTCCAAGAAGCCCAGTGTTTGGGGTTAACATTTGATCTTCCCTTTGCTCAGCCTGGTGGTGCTTTACTTGGTTAGAGTCTGGTTTGATCACCCATTTAGGGCAAATGGTTAGTGTTACTGTTTTTCTACATTTATTGATGGGGCAGCATTTCATTTGGAACATGGAGCTCATTCTGTGAGAAGCATCTTATTTAAAACCGTTTCCTGTGATTATTTGAAACGTTACTTGGGATTTAAGAAAACTCCAGCTACTTATCACTGTTTATGCTCAAGTTTTAATTTCTCGTCCAGATACCGAGGCAAAATTTAATTGAGTAACTTTGCTTCTCAACCCACAACATGACATCACATGTTCAAACCATGGGCTGGGTCCATGCGTCAGTGCTTGATGACAAGAGAGTCATGAGATTTTACTGTCCCTTGTGGCGGGAGGTCACTCCAGAATGCGTTACACACATGCACAAAACATGAACGCATGCGTGGCTGTGCTATCAGGTGACTGCTGCGCTGACTCATATGGCCACTGTCAGAAGAAGTTACACCGAAGAGACAGATCACACAAGTTATACTGCTCAGTAGGGTTGCCAACCCTCCAGGAATTCAAGATCAATCTCCTGGACATTGCCGTGAGCAAATCCGGGAGAAAAATCAGGAGCGTTAAAAAAAGTTCTCTTCATTTTCTTTGAACACTTTTGTTCGTTAGTTATAAAAATATCAGAGATGGGGGCGGGGAAAAAAAAAGGCTGTTTGACCGGGCGGGGAGGTTGGAGGTCATGTGATGAAACCTCCAGTAATACGTCCAACCAGAGTTGGCAACCCTATTGCAGAATGATGTAAAAAGTATTAAGGGGGGATATAGTACAGAGACTGATGCAAAATGTACAATCACACATGCCAACTATCAGCACTGTACAGATGCCAGTTGTCGATATCATCCACGGAGGAGCATCCCAGCCCAGCCCGATCCTATTCTCACTTGCTGTCCGCACATGCAGACTTTCCAGCTGCGGTCACTGGATAGTGATCCAGAGCGGGAAGCTAACTGATTATCCCCCCTCCTTAGCACAGGAACGTTGTGACCAGTTACAGTGTCCCAAAGTGCTTCAGCAGCTGAGATGAGCTAACAAAGAGACCTCTTGTGCATTCCTCACGCCCTTCACCCCACCATTGGCAGCCGTGCCTTCAGCCATCTAGGACCCAAGCTATGGAATTTCCTCCCTAAACTTCTCCACCTCGCTCTCTTCCTTTAAGATGCTCTTTAAAACCTCTCTCTCTGACCAAGCTTTTAATCACCTATCCAAATATCTCCTTTGGCTCGGTGTCAATTTTTTGTTTGATAACGCTCCTATGAAGCGCCTAGGGACGTTTTACTGTGTTAAACGAGCTATATTAATGCAAGTTGTTGTGGCACCTTCCTAGTTTATATAGCTCAGTTACTCACTGGATAAACTGACTGAGCCATCGTGAGCCATATTCCAATTCTTTTTTAAGATGCTTTATTCACTGTAAGGACTCATTAACCATTTGGAGATGAAACCAGTAATGGCCGATCAATAAACAAAAGAACAACTCATTCATTTTGTGGTGTTGAAAAGATTTGTAGAAAGATCTTAGGTTAATGAACAAACCCTGGAACTTCTGCATCTGGTACATACTGGGAGTTATTCGACCAGCTGACACATCTCCGCCACAGGCTGAATTTGTTGATAAATTTACAGGAACTTGCAACATTTTGTAACCTTGAGTGGTAATTTTGAAATCCACTTGGCATTTAGGTCAGGGATTTTCTCAACACTTCCTAACAAACTCCTCGATGGGTCAATAAAATTATTGTTCACAGCTCTTCCAATGGCTCAGCTGGAAAATTCCGCATCCATTGTGCAACTGAGCCACACAGACCAGAAAGGTCCCAAGTTGGATCCCCAGTCTGTGCCAAGTTAGCTGGACCTACAGCTTCAGCATAATTGGCTTCTGCACCCCAGGATGTGCCTGGATGTCCTGATCGTTATCCAGTGACCCCTGCCTGGATGTGCAGTGAGGACAGGATGCAGCTCAGGTGTGGTGTTCCCCACGGTTGAATTGCCTATCCACGCTCACTATCTAGGTTCACGTGTAGACGAGTGACATGTGGAATCATATCCCAGCAAGAGTCGGCACCTTCAAGAGAGGAAGGAAGATGATTGGTAACTGACCCACCACAGGATCTACTTCAGCGAACAAGCCATTAATGAGTCAATACTCGGCACAGCCACAATGGAAACAGAGAAGGTCCCACAGCTGAGACATGGGCAGGATCCCAGTCCAGATCACTGCGGTCAACTACACTCTCACAGGGAATGACAGGAAAGCAAATATTTGTCTGAAAATCATCTTGGGGTTCAAGAATGGCATCTGTGAAGGCCCATGTTAGGCAACGTCTCGTTACCTCAAGACCTACTCAGACCAAGAGAAGCCAATAACCTTCTTAAGACATGAGCGGCACAGTCTGGGAGTGGGTCAGACAGTCTCAGGACAGGAGCGGCACAGTCTGGGAGCGGGTCAGACAGTCTCAGGACAGGAGCGGCACAGTCTGGGAGCGGGTCAGACAGTCTCAGGACAGGAGCGGCACAGTCTGGGAGCGGGTCAGACAGTCTCAGGACAGGAGCGGCACAGTCTGGGAGCGGGTCAGACAGTCTCAGGACAGGAGCGGCACAGTCTGGGAGTGGGTCAGACAGCCTCTCGAGACAGTGGTTGCACTGTTAGAGAAATGTGGGGTTGGAAATGGGGAAAGAGAAACGAGAGTAATATATAAACTGTTGTGGAGAAGTTGGTCATCTGATTTCATTACAATGCCCTGTCATTACTGAAGTACAGTGCAGTTGCTCATATCCTAAGTTTAAATTCACTTCTGCGTATGAGTGTCGTACACAACCAAAGAGATTCCACTTCCTGTCACTTAACAGAAACCCTACAACCACATGGGTCTGAGTTACCGAAACCGTGGAGCTCTATCCTACTCACACAGACTAACACTTTTACAAGCCAGATTCGTTATCCCTGACTGCAGTCTGCTAGGAGGATGATTAAATGAGGAGAGCAGGCGAGTATATGGTCACTAGGATTCCTTCATTGCTCAAGGACAATTATCAGGAGTATAACTGACACATAGGACTGATTGTTGTTCCCAATGCAAATGTTCAGCTATTGTGTAGGGAATTGTAATAACAAACCGTTCTCCCTTCCCCAAGTTACTCACTGTATTCTCCTCTCTCCCCTAGTCACAACAGCAACTTGCCTTTAACGTAGAAAAATATCCCAAGGCGCTTCACAAAAGTGTAAGGAAAATGGACACCAAACCAAGGAAGGGTTATCAAACACCTAGTCAAAGAGGTGAGGAATAAGGAGGGTCTTAAAGGAATAGATGGAGGCAGAGGGGTTTAGGGACGGGATTCTGGAGTGTGGGGTCTAGGCGGCCAAAGGCATCGTTGCTAACGCAAGGGTTCTGGGGGGGGGGGGGGGCGGATGTACAAGAGGCCAGAGTCAGAGGAATGGCGAATTCGTGGCGAGGTAGTTTGTAACACTGGAGGAGGTTACAGAGATAGGGAGGGGCAAGGCCATGGAGAGGCTTAAACACAAGGATGAGAATTTCAATTTTGAGGCGTTGGGGAAATAGGAACCAAAGTAGATCAGAAAGGACAGGTGGGCAAGTGTGACAGTGTGAGATAGGATACAAGCAGCAGGGTTTTGGATGAGCTGATGTTTATGGAAGGTGGAGGATGGGAGACTGGCCAGGAGTTATTAATTTTGCCCCGGGCTTAATGTAACACCGTCCATTAGTGATGGACTGTGGTTGCAGTATGTACGACCTACAGGGTACAATGCAGCAACTCACCAAGGTTACTTCGGCAGCACCTCCCTCCCTACAACTGAGAAGGGCAGTAGCAACAATGTTGCAGGGACACATTGCCTCCAAGTTTCTCTGACTTGGGAGATATATTGCCAGTAACTCTGTTAGGGTTAGGGTACTCTCTATTTCTAAGTTACACATCGTGCTCTCCTTTCTCTCCTAGTTATACACTGTGCTGGGTTGGGTGCAAACCAATGCTGCGACATCAACACACAAGCATACAGGTAATATCAATTAACCTGGGGGCATTTTACACTCCAGCCTATGGTAATCTTTATAGTATGTAATACAGCTGGAGTTTATGGGGCAGTTCCAGGTTATTTTCAGTGGGTGTTGTGGCAGAGAGTTATTTTTTCTTAAATTGTTCTCAGGATGTAGGTGACATTGGCAAGGCCACAGTTATTGCCCATCCCTAGTTCTCCTGAGAAGGTGGTGGTGGGCCTCCTCCCTGAACTGCTGCAGCCCCTGTTCTGATGGTCCTCCCACAGTGGCATTAGGTTAGGATTTCCAGGGTGGTGACCGAGTGATGTTCCCATTGACATTACTGTTCTTATCCTTGGTGACGGCAGTATAGATTCATGTTTTCTTGAACTGAAGGTTGTATGTTACAAGGGATGCAGTAGATCCACAAATGAGAAGCAGACATTAAACGTCTCACAACTACAATGTGAAAATAAAGCTGAAGGAGCATCTTAACACTCCTTATACCATAACGCATAATACAAAATGCACTGTTCCCCTGTTATGGGCTAAACTCATAAATGAACAGTCCCTGAACTAACAGACACTAACCTTTTCTCTTATTGGCCATACGTGTTCATACCTCAGCCTGGAGTCTTTCAACTTGCCTGGCTAGAGGGTGAGATTTCTTCATGTTTCTGGCTGCCTCAGACTGCAAGAGGAGAGTGAGAGTGAGAGAGACAGAGATGTCTTCTGACCCCTCCCATAATTCTGTGTGATAAAGATGGGTTCGCCAAGCTGCCAATCAAAGCTACCGCATTGAACGGCCTCCCCCTTGGCATGGAAGTTCATTGCACCTGCATTATCATTCAGCTAAGCCCCCTGCCGGGCATAATGAATGAAAACCATTCTATAATTAGGGTGCGAACTTCTATGGAAGATAGTCAACAGATCCCCATTGTTTGAAAATAAGTGCACACAATGATGGCTACTCTGTCTGTTATTCAACCACACCATTCTTAATGGCTTGTGTATTTCAGTGTTAACCCTTTGTCAGCTGAACTTGACCATATATCAGCATAATATAAATTAAGCCAAAAATCATTTCCCGACCAAAAACGTTACATCAGAATTTCCCATTCAGTTTTGCTATGTCAACAGTCACGATGCAGTGCTGGCTCTGGCCAATAGGTGGCTCTGTGTGAGTTTCTGAAGCCTCTCTCCCAATTCTGTAACCACTTTGTATATAAAAAAAAATCTGCTATTCATCAACCGACTGTTGGTAACAAACAATTTACTAGCAAAAAGAAAAAACTGCAAATGCTAAAAAATCTGAAATAAAATCAGAAAATGCTGAAGATAGACAGAGGGACCAGCCAGCAACTGGAAAGATAAAGGGCATGGAAGTTAAGCAAGTCCCATAATAGGACTGAGCATGCGGGAGAGAAGGAAAAGAAATAATGGGTTGAATGGATTTTATTCCCACTCTGACCTCTCCATCTTCAGCCTCCTACACAGTTCCAAACAAACACAAGCCTCAAACAGTATTTTAAACTTTCTCCAGGGCAGGCTGCAGCCCTCTGGTCTGACCACTAACATTTAGCAACTTATGACCTTAGCTACCTTTCCATTTTTCAGGAGGCGGGGGGAAAGAGGAGGAGGAGGATGGGAGGAGGCAGACTTGCAGTTAGTGTGGACTCTATTCAAACATAGTTCTTGGACATGGTCTGCTCCCAGGGTATTGTGTGTTCAGCATTTTCTGTCTTTAATTCCAGATTCTCTCATTTGCTAGCTTCACACCACCTCGTTCTTTTAGGAGAGGATTTTCAGGGCGGGATCAGGAAAATCTGGTCCAAAATGCCTTTTTTACGGAGATGATTTTCCACTGATTTTCACCTCTTTCCAGTTTTACAACCCACTGCCTTGCTTCGCCCCCTCCTCTTTTGTCTTCTGTTCAGCCCTATTAAGGGGTTCAATTATCTTTACAGTTTTCGGATCTAAATGAAGATTTTGTACCCAAAGTGTTAACTTCTCCTTTCCCTTTACAGATGCTGATGGTGTTGCTCTGTATTTCCAGCACTGTCTGAATTATTTTGGGCATTTTCCTCTCTTGACTCACTCTGTGCAGTTGAACAGTATTTCTAATTTATTACACGGTTATATATTTTGAAGTGCTTATACAGTGTGAAACTGCCCAACACCCACAAATTTCCTCTCTTCCTTCCCCCCTCGGGATTTTACATTGCTCTCACTCTCCTCCTCCTCGCCTGCTCCTTATCTTGCTCTGCCAGAATCTGTCTGTTGGGTTTTTTTCTCCGCTTGCCTTTCTCTAGTTGTGTCTCTCACACACACACACACACACTCCAGTCACAGCTAGATGTGACCTTCCCAGCACAGCTGCCTCACCTTTTCAGAGCAGAGCTGTCACATGGAGCCTGGTTCAGCTGCTCATGTAGCTCTGAGCTGATTACACTGCGTTAACTTCAAGGGGATCAGGTAACACATTAATCATATCTCTATTACCCTGAGCAGGCTGTGGAGGCAGGGATTTGAAAACCTTCAACAAGAGAACAGCACAAACAGGTCGTCCTCCCTGTTAATATTTTTTATATAAAATCTGGATGTGGCTGTAATATCTGATGTCATGAAACCCCATAAGACCCATCGTCAGAACATGAAGAAATATCTAATCCCATCAACATTTGTTCCTCCAACAAGGAAGACAATGGAAATTGTAAAATTATATTAACAAATGTGGGAGATGGAGTTGTGCTTCGTGAGGCAGGAGAGATCAATTCAGGAGAACAGATAGAATGAGAGCAATTTTAACCTAACTCACCGAGCAGGAAACCTACAGGATCAGGTGGAACTTCAATGGAGAGTAAAATCAGGAGGGGGTGTAAAACCAGCGCTGCACCCGATCTCGGCAGTTTCCTGATGGGCAGGTTAGGTTAAAATTGCCCCCCAAAGTCTTTTCATTTTCAATCCCCAGTCGCAGCATCAACCAGATAACATTTAGGTCAGACATAGGAGAGGTCAGACACAGAGTAAAGGTCCCTCTGTGTGGTCCAACAATAGACTAACACCTGCCTGCAGAAGAACATTCTTCAGAGGTTCACATTGTACACGCACTTCAGTGATAGTTCCACTTCTGTTCTGATGGCCAAATTAGTGGCGGGTTTGTACTTGAACTCTTGCCCACCAAGAACTGGATGGCACCTGCTCTATATTCACCACACAGTACCTTTCCAGCTAATAGACATTCCTCCCATCAGCTTGGGCTGGATTTGAAGCCAGATCCCAAAGGTGAAAGCGATAGCATGCTAACACCATCCCAAAGCTGGTGTAAAGATTCCTGCACTATGCTGAGCTTCTGCTGATCCTCTGCAAGGGTGGTTTACCAAGTTCAGTAATGACATAACCCCATCAGCGATATGGCTCTCAATGCAGCACTGGTGCCCAAGCCCAGTATTTAACCAAGGCTTGGTTAAGGCTAATTAAAAACACTGGCCCTGAATTTCTGCGGGGTTCTCCTGCCTTAACTTCAGCCAGGAGATCGTCAAAATCCACGGAAAAATAGTGTAACTGGCCATGCTTAGCTGTTTCTCCGTGCGTTCCGCTGATCTCCCACCGGGGAGAACACATGGAAATTCCAGGTGACTGTTATAACCAGAAGCACAACAGTAATGTGTCACCTGAAGAAAGACCAGTCAGTGGTAAGCAAGAGATTAACATTTATAAAGAAATCAAATACGATGAGAACGAATGCAGATATTCGACAACAAAAAAATGTTTTAAAAAATATCTGGTTCCAAATGGCTTAGTTACCCATTGTGATCCAGAACTCTATAAAACAAGGAAAATCCTATACTCCAACAGCGCTCTGTGTTGAGATAGTTCATTTCAGCCACAGTAGCAGTAGGGGTGCTACAAATGGCCTCAGTATCCCCCGGGCTACAGAGAAGAGATATAAGGCAACTTTTCTGTTCCTACTTACATTTCCAATTATCTCTGCTGGAAAGTATATGCCTGTAAATGTCAAGCGAGGGTCGAGTACGGCTTGGCTGAAATGCCCTCATGGTCAAATAGGCTACTGACACTCAGTGTCAAGGCTCAAGTTTCAGCTTGGCTCAGTGCTGGCATAGTTTCTTCTGCAAAAAAGGGTTGTGGGTTCAAGCCCCACTCCAGAGACTTCAGCACATAATCTAGGCTAATACCTGTGCAGTAATGAGGGAGTGCTGCATTGTCGGAGGTGCCGTCTTTCAGAAGAGATGTTAAACAGAGGCAATATCTGCTTGTTCAGGTGGATGTAAAAGATCCCATAGCACTATTTGAAAAGAAGTTGGAGATCTCCGGGTGTACTGGTCAACATTTCTCATACAAATTAAGTGGAATTTATCTCATCTACTGTTTTTGGGATCTTGCTGTGCACAAATTGGCTGCTGCATTTGCCTACATAATAAGTGTCTGTATTTCAAAAATAATTCATTCTGAAGTGCTGAAGGGGATGAATAGCACTGTATAAATGCAAACTCTTCCTATCTTACACATGTGGAATGGGCGAAGTACCGGGGGCTTTTAGAACTGTACTTCTGTACAATTCAGCACCTTCAGGAGAAGAGGAAAAACACTGGGGGAAACAGGAGAGCAAAAAGAAGAAAAATCATCCAAAATACTCCAAGTAGCTGCCAAGCAGATAACGTTGAGAGACCCTCTGTATATTAGCCAATGAAGAGGTCCTAACATGAGTAGAATGGGTTCTAACAGGGGAGATATATCCTATAATCCCATTCACTGATCTCTGCTCAATGATGTGTTTGCCTCAAGTTCTTCGTTATGCCTCAACTGATGAGTGTGTTCTGTCCTATCTGTAGAATACTAAGCTCTGTGCCAATTTATAAAAGAAAGTTTCCTTTTAATGCAGTAAAACCTAATTTGCTGAAGATAGAGGTTGTCCCCATACCGTTGTTCCCCATAATATAGTAGGCAGGAGTGAGTTCCATCGTGTCTATGTCAGCATCAAACAATTCCAGGTCAAGTCAAGCACAGGTTGCAGAGTTAATTTCCTTCTAAACTGTGGCAAAAGTGACCCTTACCTCAGAAGAACACCATTTTCTACACCAGTGTGACTTTTTCCATTTCCCACCCGCAGCCATCCCATAGCTTTCTTGGATGGAAGGATTAATTTAATGTCATATTATGGTAGTGCGCTGACACTAATTACCTCATGAAAAGAGACAGACTGAGAGGAAGGACTTCCATCCGATTAATCTGGGATGAATTTGAACCCAGCCTATGGGGTTGAAAGGATAGTGTGGCTCCCTTATACAATAGCTTTAAGTACAGTGGAAAAGGGAACAAAGAATCCTTTTAGTTTATGGAGACAAATCTATAGGAAATTCTTAAGCACTGCTCCACCAGATGACAGTTTTAAACTCTCAATATGAGACTCTTAGGCACTGCATTTAAGAATGAAACTAATCACGTTTACTATATCTGCTCTTTCACTGTCATAATTTTGTCTAACTGATTATTGAATCTATCTCCCTGCCACTACCATAAATCTCAAGTTGGTGGTCACCATTTCTTCTTAACAGTTGTACAGGGCTTTAGTGGGACCTCACCTGGAGTACTGCGTAGTTTTGGTCTCCTTATCTAAAGGAAGGATATACTTGCCTTAGAGGCGGTGCAATGAAGGTTCACTAGATTAATTCCTGGGATGAGAGGGTTGTCCTGGGTTGAGGAGAGATTGAGTAGAATGGATCTATACTCTCTGGAGTTTAGAAGAATGAGAGGTGATCTCATTGAAACATAAGATTCTGAGGGGGCTTGACAGGGTAGATGCTGAGAGGTTGTTTCCCCTGGCTGGAGAGCCTAGAACTAGGGGGCATAGTCGCAGGATATGGGGTCGGCCGTTTAAGACTGAGATGAGGAGGAATTTCTTCACGCAGAGAGTGGTGAATCTTTGGAATTCTCTACCCCAGAGGGCTCTGGATGCTGAGTCATTGAATATATTCAAAGGCTGAGATTGATAGATTTTTGGACTCTAGGGAAATCAAGGGATATGGGGATTGGGCGGGAAAGTGGAGTTGAGGTCGAAGATCAGCCATGATCTGATTGAATGGTGGAGCAGACTCGAGGGGCCGTATGGCCTACTCCTGCTCCTATTTCTTATGTTCTTAACAAAAAAAAGCAGAACTGTACATTTTAATCAGCAAAGCAAAATGCTGGAAAACTACATTTAGAAATGGGAAGGAAACAAAATCTTCTTTGGAAAGTTGTGAGTCTTGCGGGACTGCACGCTTCTTTTGATTGAACAATTCTAAACTGCAGCAGTGGCCTGTTGTGGTTTCTGGTTGAGATTTCCATCAGGTTAGTTCAAACGCTGAATTATTGAAAGGGGTTTTATCCAAGATACAGTCGGCAAGATTCATGTACAGTCATTCCAATTGACCTATAATGTAACTTAATGCGACAACAATGTTTTTATGGTGATAACAGGCTTACTTGCAAACATATGCTGACTCTACAGTAACACATTGAGATAAGATCCTTTCCACTTCATGAGTGGCCCCACCAGTCTACTCTTACAAGCTGCAGTGTAGTGCAGGAGGGATCCTAGACCCCCTGGTACTGTCTGATCCGAGACCTGACCTCGGATATGGATCGCTAGGTCTGTTGTGGTCTGCACATTTGGGACAAAGCTATCCCTCGCGAGTGTTATGACCTGTGAACCAATTTCAATGGAGGAGATAGTAGTTTGTTACCCATCCAGGTCATTTATCAGCAGGACCATGGAGTAGATGATGTTGGTGTTACCTTATATTTTAAGCATGGGCAGAAGCCTTCTGCAGGCAAAAATGGCAATCCACAACCTTTGAAGTCCATTAGACAAAGAGAACGCAACGTTTTAGTTTACTGATTATTCCATTTTTACCTACACTTCAAGCATCATCAGCAGAATTCAATCATCTATCCACAGAAGCACGGTTCTCCTGAATGGAAACTTCAATTGCCACCGTGAGCACTAGTGAGGAAAAAAACATTTTGGTTGTGGTGGCCTCCGACGATCTCAGACTGTTGGTTCATTTCAACTTGCAGATCAAAACCAACCCATTCTCAGAAGCAGGTGCTACTTGGGCTAAAGAAGCAATGACAGGAAGGAGAGTGCGTAAAGAGCCTTTTGGAAATAAAAATATTGAAGGAGAGATAGTACTGATAGCATCAAAGCACGAATGTTAACAAAAGAAAGCTGCTGTTATATTGTTTCTTTAAAAATGAGATTTTGGGAGCACAGTTTCCGTGAACCATTGCCAAATATTCATGTTGTTGAATCCATTTTCCAAAAGCTCCCAGACACCAGCTGACGAAACTGTGGCCAAGGTCTTCAGAAGTCACTGAGGGTAAGGTAAAGACAAAGATAGGTATTGATGCTGCAAAGCTGGAGTTAAGTGGTCAGGATTGGGGATTTGAAGCTCACCTGAGCTGAATAGGACACCAGGGCTTGTTTCAACCTGAGAGCAACCAGGGATGGGAATGGAGCCAGTGGCAAGGAAGTGTTTTTTTTTGGCAAGAATTGAACAGTGGATCCTGATGCTCAATTGGTAGAAATTCTAGCTCATCCATGCCTTTAGACAGGAAGTCTGACAGCATTGTGGTGGTCAAGGGATCAAAGGAAGTGGTAGAGAGGTAGAGCTGGCTGCTGCCAGCATGCACAGGGAAGCTGACCTCTGCCTATGGAGATGCACCAAGTGGCAGAATGTGAACGAGGAAAAAAGAGCAGACAGAAGATTAAAAACAAAAAGTCACAATCGTTCATACTAAATGTTCGATTACTTCTACTGGTTTTCCTTTGGATTTTTTTCAGTTGATAACATTGTGTAAACAAACGGTACTGCACTTCTATTTTCTCCGCTCTCTTCACTCTGATCTCTCCATAATTTGTGGCTGTAAAGCGGACCAGTTATCAAACCTGTCTATGAGAAAGGCCATTCAGCCTATCCACCATCATTCCTACTGTTCCCCTATTAGAACATCCTGGTTCCAGGCTTTTTGCTTCCATTACCCTGTCTAGAGCTTTATTCCACACATTGAAGAACTTCCTGACAATGGTTCTAAATTTGCCTTTCACCAGTTTGAACTTTTGTCTCCTTGTCCTACTGTAACTTGGTGATGTACCAAATTTACCTTTTCTATACCATAGGGAGATAGAAGAGCAAATATGTAGGCAAATTTCTGAGAAGTGCAGAAACAGTAGGGCAGTAATAGTAGGGGATTTCAACCACCCTAATATTAACTGGGATACAATCAGTGTGAAAGGTATAGAGGGCGCAGAATTCTTAAAATGCATTCAGGAGAACTTTTTTAGCCAGTACATAGCAAGCCCAACAAGAGAGGGCAGTTCTGGACTTAGTTTTAGGGAATGAAGCTGGGCAGGTGGAAGGAGCATCAGTGGGAGAGCATTTTGGTGGTAGTGATCATAATTCAGTTAGATTTAGTGTAGTTAAGGAAAAGGACAAAGATAGAACAGGAATAAAAGTTCTCAATTGGGGAAAGGCCAATTTTGCTAAGCTGAGATGTGATTTAGCAAACGTGGACTGGAAACAGCTACTTGAAGGTAAATCAGTGTCAGAGCAGTGAGAGGCATTCAAGAAGGATAGTGAGGGTTCACAGCAAATATGTTCCCACAAAGAAAAAGGATAGGGCGCCCAAATCTAGAGCCCCTGTACGTCAAGGAGCATACAGGATAGGATAAGGCAAAAAAGGGAAGCTTATGTCAGATACCGAGAGCTCAATACTGCAGAAAGCCGAGAGGAGTATAGAAAGTGCAGGAGTGAAATTAAAAAGGAAATTATGAAAGCAGAGAGAGGGCATGAAAAATATTGGCAAGGAAAACCCAAAGATGTTTTATAAATACATAAAGAGCAAGAGGATAACTAAGGAAAGAGTAGGGCCTATTAGAGACCAGAGGTAACCTATGTGTGGAGACAGAAGACAAGGATATAGTTCTTAATGAATAGTTTGCATCTGTCTTCACAAAAAGAGGGGGACGATGCAGAGGTTGTAGTTAAGGAGGAGAGTGAAATATTGGATGGGATAAACATAGTAAGAGAGCAAGTATTAAGGGCTTTAGCATCTTTGAGAGTAAATAAATTGTAAGGCCCAGATGAAATGTATCCCAGGCTGTTAAGAGAAGCAAGGGAGGAAATAGCGGAGACTCTGACCGTCATTATCCAATCCTCTCTGGATACAGGCGTGGTGCCGGAGGATTGGAGGACTGCTAACGTTGTACCATTGTTTAAAAAGGGAGAAAAGGATAGACCGAGTAATTACAGGCCAGTCAGTCTAACCTCGGTGGTGGGCAAATTATTGGAAACGATTCTGAAGGACAGTATTGATCATCATTTAGAAAGGCACGGATTAATCAAGGAAAGTCAGCATAGCTTTGTTAAGGGAAGGTAGTGTCTGAAGAATCTGACTGAATTTTGTGAGGCGGTAACAAGGAGGGGTGACGAGGGTAGCGCGTTTGATGTCGTCGACATGGATTTTAGCAAGGCTTTTGACAAGGTCCCACATGGCAGTCTGGTCAGAAAAGTAAGACCTACAAGCCTATGGGATCCAAGGGAGTGTGGCAAGCTGGATCCAAAATTGGCTCAGTAGCAGGTTGACGGGTATTTTTGTGACTGGAAGGCTGCTTCCAGTGCGGTTCCGCAGGGCTCAGTACTTAGTCCATTGCCTTTTGTAGTATATATCAATAATTTAGACTTTAACGTAGGGGGCATGATTAAGAAGTTTGCAGATGATACATAAGTTGGCCATGTGGTTGACAGTGAGGAAGAAAGCTGCAGACTGCAGGAAGATATCAATGGACTGGTCAGGTGGGCAGAAAAGTGGCAAATGGAATTCAATCCAGAGAAGTGGGAGGTAATGCATTTGGGGAGGGCAAACAACACAATAAATAGTAGGATACTGAGATCCCAGGACAGGTCGATAAGGTGGCTAAGAAGGCATATGGGTACGGTAGCATAATGGTTATGTTACTGGACTAGTAATCCAGAGGCCTGGACTAAAATCCAGAGTCATAAGTTCAAATCCCGCCACGGCAGCTGGCGAATTTAAATTCAATTAATTAATTAAATTCAATTAATTAAATAAAAATCTGGAATTAAAATCAGGAATGGTGGCCATGAAACTACCGGATTGTCGTAAAAACACATCTGGTTCACTAATGTCCTTTAGGGAAGGAAACCTGCCGTCCTTACCCGGTCTGGCCTATATGTGACTCCAGACCCACGGCAATGTGGTTGATTCTTAATTGCCCTCTGAAATGGCCGAGCAAGCCACTCAGTTGTAAAATCTCGCTACGAAAAGTCAGAATAAGAATAAAACTGAACGGACCACCCGGCATCGGACCACTAGGCACCGGACACGACAACGGCAAAAAAACACCAAGCCCAGTCGACCCTGCAAGGTCCTCCTCACTAACATCTGGGGACTTGTGCCAAAATTGGGAGAGCTGTCCCACAGACTAGTCAAGCAACAGCCTGACATAGCCATACTCACAGAATCATACCTTTCAGCCAACGTCCCAGACTCTTCCATCACCATCCCTGGGTATGTCCTGTCCCACCGGCAGGACAGACCCACCAGAGGTGGCGGTACAGTGATATACAGTCAGGAGGGAGTGGCCCTGGGAGTCCTCAACATTGACTCTGGACCCCATGAAATCTCATGGCATCAGGTCAAACATGGGCAAGGAAACCTCCTGCTGATTACCACCTACCGTCCTCCCTCAGCTGATGAATCAGTCCTCCTCCATGTTGAGCACCACTTGGAGGAAGCACTGAGGGTAGCAAGGGCACAAAATGTACTCTGGGTGGGGGACTTCAATGTTCATCACCAAGAGTGGCTCGGTAGCACCACTACTGACCGAGCTGGCCGAGTCCTGAAGGACATAGCTGCCAGACTGGGCCTGCAGCAGGTGGTGAGCGAACCAACACGAGGGAAAAACTTACTTGACCTCGTCCTCACCAATCTACCTGTCGCAGATGCATCTGTCCATGACAGTATTGGTAGAAGTGACCACCGCACAGTCCTTGTGGAGATGAAGTCCCGTCTTCGCACTGAGGACACCATCCAACGTGTTGTGTGGCACTACCACCGTGCTAAATGGGATAGATTCAGAACAGATCCAGCAGCACAAAACTGGGCATCCATGAGGTGCTGTGGGCCATCAGCAGCAGCAGAATTGTATTCCACCACAATCTGTAACCTCATGGCCCGGCATATTCCTCACTCTACCATTACCAACAAGCCAGGGGATCAACCCTGGTTCAATGAGGAGTGTAGAAGAGCATGCCAGGAGCAGCACCAGGCGTACCTAAAAATGAGGTACCAACCTGGTGAAGCTACAACTCAGGACTGCATGCATGCTAAACAGCGGAAGCAACATGCTATAGACAGAGCTAAGCGATTCCACAACCAACGGATCAGATCAAAGCTCTGCAGTCCTGCCACATCCAGTCGTGAATGGTGGTGGACAATTAAACAACTAACGGGAGGAGGAGGCTCTGCAAACATCCCCATTCTCAATGATGGCGGAGTCCAGCACGTGAGTGCAAAAGACAAGGCTGAAGCGTTTGCAACCATCTTCAGCCAGAAGTGCCGAGTGGATGATCCATCTAAGCCTCCTCCCGATATCCCCATCACGGAAGCCAGTCTTCGGCCAATTCGATTCACTCCACGTGATATCAAGAAACGGCTGAGTGCACTGGATACAGCAAAGGCTATGGGCCCCGACAACATCCCAGCTGTAGTGCTGAAGACTTGTGCTCCAGAACTAGCTGTGCCTCTAGCCAAGCTGTTCCAGTACAGCTACAACACTGGCATCCACCCGACAATGTGGAAAATTGCCCAGGTATGTCCTGTCCACAAAAAGCAGGACAAATCCAATCCGGCCAATTACCGCCCCATCAGTCTACTCTCAATCATCAGCAAAGTGATGGAAGGTGTTGTCGACAGTGCTATCAAGCGGCACTTACTCACCAATAACCTGCTCACCGATGCTCAGTTTGGGTTCCGCCAGGACCACTCGGCTCCAGACCTCATTACAGCCTTGGTCCAAACATGGACAAAAGAGCTGAATTCCAGAGGTGAGGTGAGAGTGACTGCCCTTGACATCAAGGCAGCATTTGACCGAGTGTGGCACCAAGGAGCCCTAGTAAAATTGAAGTCCATGGGAATCAGGGGGAAAACTCTCCAGTGGCTGGAGTCATACCTAGCACAAAGGAAGATGGTAGTGGTTGTTGGAGGCCAATCATCTCAGCCCCAGGGCATTGCTGCAGGAGTTCCTCAGGGCAGTGTCCTAGGCCCAACCATCTTCAGCTGCTTCATCAATGACCTTCCCTCCATCATAAGGTCAGAAATGGGGATGTTTGCTGATGACTGCACAGTGTTCAGTTCCATTCGCAACCCCTCAGATAATGAAGCAGTCCGAGCCCGCATGCAGCAAGACCTGGACAACATCCAGGATTGGGCTCATAAGTGGCAAGTAACATTCGTGCCAGATAAGTGCCAGGCAATGACCATCTCCAACAAGAGAGAGTCTAACCACCTCCCCATGACATTCAACGGCATTACCATCGCCAAATCCCCCACCATCAACATCCTGGGGGTCACCATTGACCAGAAACTTAACTGGACCAGCCATATAAATACTGTGGCTACGAGAGCAGGTCAGAGGCTGGGTATTCTGCGGCGAGTGACTCACCTCCTGACTCCCCAAAGCCTTTCCACCATCTACAAGGCACAAGTCAGGAGTGTGATGGAATACTCTCCACTTGCCTGGATGAGTGCAGCTCCAACAACACTCAAGAAGCTCGACACCATCCAAGATAAAGCAGCCCGCTTGATTGGCACCCCATCCACCACCCTAAACATTCACTCCCTTCACCACCGGCGCACAGTGGCTGCAGTGTGCACCATCCACAGGATGCACTGTGGATGGTGCACCTCCCAAACCCGCGACCTCTACCACCTAGAAGGACAAGAGCAGCAGGCGCATGGGAACAACACCACCTGCACGTTCCCCTCCAAGTCACACACCATCCCAACTTGGAAATATATCGCCGTTCCTTCATCGTCGCTGGGTTAATATCCTGGAACTCCCTTCCTAACAGCACTGTGGGAGAACCGTCACCACACGGACTGCAGCGGTTCAAGAAGGCGGCTCACCACCACCTTCTCGAGGGCAATTAGGGATGGGCAATAAATGCTGGCCTCGTCAGCGACGCCCACATCCCATGAACGAATAGAAAAAAAAATGGGATACTTTCCTTTATTCGCCAAGGCATAGAATACAAGAGCAGGGAGGTTATGCTAAAACTGTATAAAACACTAGTTAGGCCACAGGTAGAGATACTCTGTCTATCCCTTTCTCCCTTTTTAAAACAACGGTACAACGTTAGCAGACCTCCAGTCCTCCGGCACCACACCTGTAGACAGAGAGGATTGGAAAATGATGATCAGAGCCTCTGCTATTTCCTCCCTTGCTTCTCTTAACAGCCTGGGATACATTTCATCCGGGCCTGGCAATTTATCTACTTTCAAAGATGCTAAACCCTTTAATACTTCCTCTCACTATGTTTATCCCATCCAATATTTCACACTCCTCTGGTTGCAAGGACTGGAGAATTTTAGCTATGAGGAAAGATTGGATAGGCTGGGGTGGTTTTCTTTGGAACAGGGGAGGCGGAGGGGATATTTAATTGAGGTGTATAAAATTATGAGGGCCCTAGACAGTGTGGATAGGGAGGACCTATTTCCCTTAGCAGAGGGGTCAGTGATCAGGGGGCATAGATTCAAAGTATTTGGTAGAAGGATTAAAGAGGAGTGGAAGAGAAATTATTTTACCCAGAGGGTGGTGGGGGTCTGGAACTCACTGCCTGAAAGGTTGGTAGAGGCAGAAACCCTCAACTCATTTAAAAAGTACTTGGATGAGCACTTGAAGTGCCGTAACCTACAGGGCTACGGATCAAGAAAGTGGGATTAGGCTGGATAGCTCTTTTTCGGCTGGCACATACACGATGGGCCAAATGGCCTCCTTCTGTGCCGTAAATTTCTTTGATTCACCATCTCATATTCTATAATGCTCTCTCTTAATCCCTTCTTTCAAAACTGAAGGGCCCAAGTTTCTCTGGTCGTTAGCACTGAATCCTCTGGCACTAGAATCAACTGTGTGGCTCTGGTCTGCACCAGCTTCAGGGCTTGAATGTCTCCCTTGTGCCTTGGTTATCAAAATAGGTAAGTATTGAAGGAGTAGTCTAACCAGAGCACTATACAGATTAAGAATGATTTGTTTGCCTGATGTGCACTATTGTTTTGGCTCTGTAGTTCAGTATTTGATTTCTCTCAGTGATTGCTGCTCCACAGCTGAGTCTACTACCACCACTAGATTTCTTTTAACTTCATCTCTAGCTATTTCGACACCTTTCATGGAGTGCATAAGTTGCTCGTTCTTTTCTTCCTACGCACAACAATTCACACTTATTTGTATTGAGTTTCATTGGTCACTAGTCTGCCCATTTACAGATTTGATATAACTCATTCTGTAGGCCCTTGGCTGGCACTTCAATCTTAACTTAATACTTTTACCCTGAAGTGACAAATTACTTTGTGCAATTCTTCTTGCAAAGCTCACTGCCCCCAGAAAGTGACACACATTTGTCATTGCATCAGTTTCACCCACAAACTGTGTGTGGTGGGAGCGCTACAACTAATTGACAAAGCCATTAGTCACAGAACTGCAGGGAGATTACTACACTCTGCACAAAACACTTCACTCTCCCCCAACCAGGTCACAAGTTGTGCGTCCGCAACTCCAGGTGAGGGATACCATGGTCCTGTGAAGGGGCAGAAGTCTCTGTTTGACATCCAGGGCGAAGCTCTTTTAGGACTGGAGCAGCAATCCCTTCTATTTTCCTGACCGCTTTCCCCAATCTTCACTCCAGGAGAGCAATAATGCAGCCTTTTCAGTTTCCCAGGTTTTGCAGCAGGCTACTTCAGGAGCTAGGCCTCTCTGCAAACTCCTTTAAAACTTGAAAAAGCCTTTCGATTAGGGCTGCCAAGTCTGGTTGAATGTATTCTTGGAGCATTTGGAGGGAGGAGGTCATGTGATGAAACCTCCAACACCACACTTGCACCATTGGTCGCCCGACATGTCCATCCTCGGGATGCCCCGCCTTCCCGTGCCAGTTGGAAAGTGAAAAGACTCATTACCCAATTGGATGATTCTTGACGGTCAGTCAAAACAGCCTTTTTTCCCAGTTCCAATATCTTTGTAATAATCAGAAGTGCTCAAAAGAAAATGAAAACAGTTTTTAAAAAAATGTCCCTATGACTTTTCTCCAGAGTTTGCTCACAGCAGTGTCCTGGAGATTAATCTTCAATTCCTGGAGGGTTGGCAACCCCAATTCCAGAAAGATCTGGCTAATGCCAGCTGCACCACCAACTCAAAGAAAGAACCATCATTAAGGGAAGATTTCCTGTGCAGCGAAATCATGAACATGTTCAATTTTAAATTTGCGTTTATGATTTTACCACAAGTTGCAAATGAGGAAATCTACATCCCCCCCGCAACCTCCCCCGGTGGGGACTGTGGTAGGTGCCAACAGCACTGGATTTCCCCTTCATTCTCCCCAATTCCCACGTATCTCCGGCTGGCCCTCAGTTGTCCTGCAGTGATGACAGCCTGCATGGTAAATGTTCCACAGCTGTGTGCCTGGACAGGGCCTGAGGCTGCAAGAGGAGGGACAATGGGTCTGATAAGGGGAAAGTAGGGAAATGAGATACTTGGACTTCACCTTTCCACCTCAAGCCACTTTCATATTACAGAACTGCTGGTGCCCTCAGATCTGTTGAATCTGCCTTGTTTACATTGCAGGGTGGGTCGTACAGCAGCAGCAATAACACAAAGACAACCAGTGGGTATACATTGCTGTGTGTGAGTTGTTTGACCATTAGAATTTAAGACCTCTATTTCTGACTGCATTAACTTTGCAGAAAGAAAGACAGACTTGTATTTATATAACGCCTTTCACGACCTCAGAACATCCCAAAGCATTTTACAGCCAATAAAGTACTTTTGAAGTATAGTCACAGGAACATAGGACCAGGAGTCGGCCATTCAGCCCCTCGTGCCTGCTCCGCCATTCGATAAGATCATGGCTGATCTGTGATCTAACTCCATATACCTGCCTTTGGCCCATATCCCTTAATACGTTTGGTTGCCAAAAAGCTATCTATCTCAGATTTAAATTTAGCAATTGAGCTAGTATCAATTGCCGTTTGCGGAAGAGAGTTCCAAACTTCTACAACCCTTTGTGTGTGGAAATGTTTTCTAATCTCACTCCTGAAAGGTCTGGCTCTAATTTTTAGACTGTGCCCCCTACTCCTAAAATCCCCAACCAGCAGAAATAGGGTGATTAGAGAGAAACTATCTGTTCCCCTTAATATCTTATAAAGTTCAATCAGATCACCCCTTAACCTTCGAAACTCTAGAGAATGCAACCCCAATTTGTGTAATCTCTCCTCGTAACTTAACCCTTGAAGTCCAGGTATCATTCTAGTAAACCTACGCTGCACTCCCTCCAAGGCCAATATGTCCTTCCGAAGGTGCGGTGCCCAGAACTGCTCACAGTACTCTAGGTGCAGTCTAACCAGGGTTTGTATAGCTGCAGCATAACTTCTGCCCCCTTGTACTCCAGTCCTCTAGATATAAAGGCCAGCATTCCATTAGCCTTATTGATTATTTTCTGCACCTGTTCATGACACTTCAATGATCTATGTACCTGAACCCCTAAGTCCCTTTGGACATCCACTGTTTTTAACTTTTTACCATTTAGAAAGTACCCTGTTCTATTCTTTTTTGATCCAAAGTGGATGACCTCACATTTGTCTGCATTATTGAATTCCATTTGCCACAGTTTCGCCCATTCACCTAATCTGGGGGTTACAGGGAGTGGGCAGGAAATTGGACATGAATTTAGATTTGAGGCTAGGATCAGATCAGCCATGATCTTATTGAATGGTGGAGCAGGCTCGAGGGGCCAATTGGCCTACTCCTGCTCCTATTTCTTATATTCTATCAATATCCCTTTGTAATTTTATGTTTTCATCTACACTGCTTACAATGTCACCAATCTTTGTGTCATCGGCAAACTTAGATATGAGACTTTCTATGCCTTCATCTAAGTCGTTAATAAATATTGTGAATAATTGAGGCCCGAAGACAGATCCCTGTGGGACTCCACTAGTCACATCCTGCCAATGTGAGTACCTTCCCATTCGCTACTCTCTGTCGCCTTTCGCTCAGCCTACTTCCTAACCAAGTCCGTACTTTTCCCTCGATTCCATGGGCTTCTATTTTAGCTAACAGCCTCTTATGTGGGACCTTATCAAATGCCTTCTGGATGTCCATATAAATAACATCCATTGACATTCCCCTGTCCACTACTTTAGCCACCTCTTCAAAAAATTCAATCAGGTTTGTCAGGCACGACCTACCTTTCACAAATCCATGCTGGCTCTCTCTGATCAACTGAAAATTCGAGGTGTTCAGTCACCCTATCCTTAATTATAGACTCCAGCATTTTCCCCACAACAGATGTTAGGCTAACTGGTCTATAATTCCCCGGTTTCCCTCTCTCTCCTTTCTTAAAAAGCAGAGTGACATGTGCAATTTTCCAATCTAGAGGGACAGTTCCTGAATCTGGAGAACTTTGAAAGATTATAGTTAGGAAAATTAGGGGGAAAAAAGTGAGTCAGCTGCTAAGATTCTAGACTTGGGTAAGGCCGACTTCAAAGGGATGAGACAGAGACTGTCCACAGTAAACTGGGCAAATCTGTTAATGGGTAAAACAACTGATGATCAGTGGGAAATGTTTAAAGAAACATTTAGCGTGATACAGAATCGGTTTATACCCGAGGGGCAAGAACTCTACTTGCCAAAAAAAACAGCCATGGACAACTAAAGAGGTAAGGGACAGTATAAGGACAGTAAAAGGCAAAAAATGGCACAGATCCTGACGAATGGGAAAGATACAAAGATCAACGAAGGGTCACAAAACAGAGAGTAAGAGCTACAAAAAGAGTGTATTACTGTTGTAATGTAGAAAACACGGCAGCCAATTTGTGCACAGCAAGGTCCCACAAACATCAATGTGATAATGACCAGATCATCTGCTTTAGGTGTTGGTTGAGGGATAAATATCAGCCAGGACACCAGAGTGTATTCCCCTGCTCTTCTTCGAGATCCCTGCCATGGGATTTTTTACAGATGGTCATGGTTTAAGGCCCAATTCGAAAAACGGCACTTCTGACAGTGCAGCACTCCCTCGGTACTGCAATGGAGCGTCAGCCTAGATTTTGCGCTCAAGCCTCTGGAGTGAGATTCAAACCCACAACCTCATGACTCAGAGGTGACAACGTGTCAGTAAGTCAAAGTGGAGGCCATCAGTGGCAGAAGGCATGTAATGTAAAGGAGGATGGATGACAGTATCCATGCAAAGCCTAACTCCACAGCACTCCAGCTGTCTGATCTGAACCCTCTGATCCCCAGCGGCTGCTTGTGCTCAAAGAACACAGGACAGAACGGTTCTCTTTTGTTGCAGAAAGATTTCCCAATGACATTGGTTTGCTTTGTGCCAGAGGCAGGAAACCTGGGTGAGAGCTACACAGAAACACAAACAACAGAACCAGCAGGGCCAAGAATCCATTAACCATTGATTTATTATTAGCATTATCAACACCATCTGGGAGGCACTGCAAGTGCAAACTCAAAGGATCCCTTTAGTTTAGCAGGAAAAATGCACAAGCCTGCACACCCTCTTGACAGAGCTGAACAAAGCATGGAGGTTTGAACAATCTTTATGATTTTTGGTGCTTATTTTTTGATTTTAAGTTTTCACTAAATTATTGTTTTACTGGTGCTCTCAGCTCTCTAATTTTTAAAGCAGAAATTAAAAATACAATTGAGCTATTCTACATTTAAAAAAATAATGAACCTTTCAACAGTGATACTGTATGGTGTGGATACGGATAACTAGGCAACTTATTAACCTGTACTGAATGGGACAGAGCGCCAGGAGTATGGAGTCCAGGACAAGGGGGGAGCGGAGCTGACGACGAGGGCGGCGGGGGGGAACACAACGAGGGAGGAGCGGAGCGTGGGGAGGTGTTATAAATTTAATAGCCAAGTGGTGAAGGATAGAATACCTGAAATCTGGAATGCACTGCCCGGGGGGTGGTGGAGGCAGATTCGAAAGGGAAGTGGATAAGTACTTGAAAGGATGAAATGCGCAGGGCTATGGGGACTGGCCGGATCGCTCGTGCATAGAGCTGGCACGGGCTCGATGGATCGACCAGCTGCCTTATGTGATGTAACCTTTCTATAACGAGCGCCAGGTCGTCAGTTCACTCACTCACTAACATCTCAGCCAAGTCTGAAGGGTAGGTGGCTAGGAGCCAATATCTGATAATGTTAACACTAAGAGGGGAGGGCGTGGGTTCCTGTGATGCACATAAGTGAATAAAGGTACTGGTTATCACTTTGTGTTACAAGCGTTGATTGGAATCAAGGCTTGTTCAGACACTGCTATGGTGGTCAGATTCAGGACCAACATATCAGCAGGATTTTCAATAATACTACAAGAACAACAACTTGCATTTATATAGCACCTTTAATGTAGCAAAACGTCTCAAGGCACTTCACAGGAGCGTTATCAAACAAACTTTGATGCCAAGCCACATGAGATATTAGGACAGGTGACAGCTTGGTCAAAGAGGTAGGTTTTAAAGGAGGAGAGAGGGGTAGAGAGACGGAGTGGTTTAGGGAGGGAATTCCAGAGCTTAGGGCCTAGACAGCTGAAGGCACGGCCGCCAATGGTGGTGCGATTAAAATCAAGGATGCACAAGAAGCAAAGATTGGAGGAGCACAGAGATCTCGGAGGGTTGGAGGAGCACAGAGATCTCGGAGGGTTGGAGGAGGTTACTGAGATAGGGAGCGGTAAGGCCATGGAGGGTTTTGAACACAAGGATGAGAACTTGAAAAGCGAGGTGTTCCCGAACAGGGAGCAAAAGTGTAGGTCAGCGAGCACAGGGGTGATGGGTGAACATCACAGCAGAACCTGATCCTCCCCTCACCCCTTAGGGTCACTGAGCAGTCACGAGGAGCAAGAACCCTGGCTGCTTTTCCTCTCCACAGTCCAATTATGATACTCTCACCAGACGTGCACAGATCACTTAAATCAAGTTGCATCGAGTCTACAGCACAGATACAGGCCATTCGGCCCAACTGGTCTTTTTAAAAAAAAATTGTTCATGTGATGTGGGTGTCGCTGGCGAGGCCGGCATTTATTGCCCATCCCTAATTGCCCTTGAGAATGTGGTGGTGAGTCGCCTTCTTGAACCGCTGCAGTCCATGTGGTGAAGGTTCTCCCACAGTGCTGTTAGGAAGGGAGTTCCAGGATTTTGACCCAGCAACGATGAAGGAACGGCGATATATTTCCAAGTCGGGATGGTGTGTGACTTGGAGGGGAACGTGCAGGTGGTGTTGTTCCCATGTGCCTGCTGCTCTTGTCCTTCTAGGTGGTAGAGGTCGCGGGTTTGGGAGGTGCTGTCGAAGAAGCCTTGGCGAGTTGCTGCAGTGCATCCTGTGGTGGTGGTGAAGGGAGTGAATGTTTAGGGTGGTGGATGGGGTGCCAATCAAGTGGGCTGCCTTGTCCTGGATGGTATCGAGCTTCTTGATTGTTGTTGGAGTTGCACTCATCCAGACAAGTGGAGAGTATTCCATCACACTCCTGATTTGTGCCTTGTAGATGGTGGAAAGGCTTTGGGGAGTCAGGAGGTGAGTCACTCACCGCAGAATACCCAGCCTCTGACCTGCTCTTGTAGCCACAGTATTTATATGGCTGGTCCAGTTAAGTTTCTGGTCAATGGTGACCCCCAGGACGTTGATGGTGGGGGATTTGGCGATGGTAATGCCGTTGAATGTCAAGGGGAGGTGGTTAGACGCTCTCTTGTTGGAGATGGTCATTGCCTGGCACTTGTCTGTCACGAATGTTACTTGCCACTTATGAGCCCAAGCCTGGATGTTGTCCAGGTCATGCTGCATGCAGGCTCAGACTGTTCATTATCTGAGGGGTTGCGAATGGAACTGAACACTGTGCAATCATCAGCGAACATCCCCATTTCTGACCTTATGATGGAGGGACGGTCATTGATGAAGCAGCTGAAGGTGGTTGGGCCTAGGACACTGACCTGAGGAACTCCTGCAGCAATGTCCTGGGGCTGAGATGATTGGCGTCCAACAACCACTACCATCTTCCTTTGTGCTATGCCAGCGTTTATGCTCCACACAAGCTGCCTCCCACCAACTCTTTCTCCCCCATGTGCTTATCTAGCTTCCCCTTAAACGCATCTATGCTATTTGCCTCAACACTCCTTATGGTAGTGAGTACCACATTCTTACCGCTCTTTGGGTAAAGAAGTTTCTCCTGAATTCCCTATTGGATTTATTAGTGACTATTTTATATTTATGACCCCTAGTTTTGGACTCCCCACAAGTGGAAACATTTTCTCTTATGTCGACCCTATCAAACACTTTCTCTGGAAAAGAGAAGGCCGAGGGGTGAGCTGATAGAGGTCTTTAAGATAGAGAAAAGAGCCCCTGCCTGTTCAGCCTTTCCTGATAAGTATATCATCAAATCATAAAGGTTACAGCACGGAAGGAGACCATTTGGCCAATCGAGTCTGCGCCAGCTTTATGCAAGAGCAATCCACCGAATCCCACTCCCCCCCCCTATCCCCGTAGCCCTGCAAATTTTTTTCTTTCAAGTACTTATCCAGTTCCCTTTTGAAGGCCATGAATGAGTCTGCCTCCACCACCCCACAGGCAGTACATTCCAGATCCTATCCACTCACTGTAAAAAAGATTTTCCTCATGTCATCTTTGGCAAAAGAACCAATCACCTTAAATCTATGTCCTCTGGTTCTTGATCCTTCCGCCAATGGGAACAGTTTCTCTCTATCTACTCTATCTGGACCCTTCATGATTTTGAATACCTCTATCAAATCCCCTTGCAACTGTCTCTGTTCCAAGGAGAACAACCCCAGCTTCTCCAGTCTATCCACGTAACTAAAGTCCCTCATCCCTGGAATCATTCTAGTAAATCTCTTCTGCATCCTCAAAGGCCTTCACATCTTTCCTCAAGTGTGGTGCCCAGAACGGGACACAATACTCCAGCTGTGGTCAAACCAGTGTTTTATAAAGGTTCATCATGACTTCCATACTTTTGAACCCTATGCCTCTATTTATAAAGCCCAGTACCCCGTATGCTTTTTCAACCGTTTTCTCAACCTGCCCTGCCACCTTCAACGATTTGTGCACATATACCCCAGATCTCTCTGTTCCTGTACCCCTTTTAGAGTTGTGTCCTCTAGTTTATATTGCTTTTCCTTGTTCTTCCTACTGAAATGTATCACTTCGCATTTTTCTGCGTTAAATTTCATCTGCCACGTGTCCGCCCATGCCACCAGCCCATCTATATCCTCTTGAAGTCCATCACTATCCTCCTCACTGTTCGCTACACTTCCAAGTTTTGTGTCATCTGCAAATTTTAAAATTGTACCCAAGACCAAGTCATTAATATAGATCAAGAAAAGCAGTCGTCCCAGTACTGACCCCTGGGGAACGCCACTGTACACCTCCCTAGAGTCTGAAAAACAACAGTTCACTACTACTCTGTTTCCTGTCCCGTAGCCAATTCTATATCCATGTTGCTACTGCCCCCATTATTTCATGGGCCAAAATCTTGATGATAAACTAGCATGTGGCACTTTATCAAACACCTTTTGAAAGTTCATATACACCAAATCAATTTCATTACCCTCATCTACCCTCTCTGTTACCTCATCTAAAAACTATCAGGTTAGTTAAAC